>NW_028324192.1:2659933-3989900 GCF_054372755.1 Phalangium opilio | reverse complement strand
ATGCATTCAAAAAAGTACCGAAAAAAATCGCATGTTTTTCTTCTTCAAGATACAAAATCCGTGACAACGATTTCTTATTGAAAAATTGAATTTTAACAGTTTTTTGAATGAATATCGTTACATTTGCTTGAATTAAAGCAAAAAGTATAAAAATAATGGTTTCAGTGGTTATTTTTGAAAATAGTGAAGAAATACTCAAAATATGCTTCTTTGGCCGTGAAACGTCGATTTTGAAAATGTTATTAAAAATCGAGGTACATTATTATTTATTGTTCAATCGAGATGAAATCACTTTTAATGAGTGTTTTTTAGGGAATTAAGCTGAATTCGGTCAAAAATTTCTCCTGAAAAAAATGCATTCAAAAAAAACCGAAAAAATCGCATGTTTTTCTTCTTCAAGATACAAAATCCGTGACAACGATTTCTTATTGAAAAATTTAATTTTAACAGTTTTTTGATTGAATATCGTTACATTTGCTTGAATTAAAGCAAAAAGTATAAAAATAATGGTTTCAGTGAACATATTTGAAAATAGTGAAGAAATACTCAAAGTAAGCTTCTTTGGCCGTGAAACGTCGATTTTGAAAATGTTATTAAAAATCGAGGTAAATTTTTAATTATTGTTCAATCGAGATGAAATCACTTTCAATGAGTGTTTTATAGGGAATTAAGCTGAATTCGGTCAAACATTTCTCCAGAAAAAAATGCATTCAAAAGTGTACCGAAAAAATCGCATGTTTTTTTTCTTCAAGATACAAAATCCGTGACAACGATTTCTTATTTAAAATTGAATTTTAACAGTTTTTTGAATGAATATCGTTACATTTGCTTGAATTAGGTATTGTGGAAAAACTTTGGCTTTCTACGTTACGTTTGAGATCCCACAACGCCGCTCCCGGGTGGGCTCGAACCACTAAATTATTTGTTAACTGCTGAACGCGCTAACCATTGCGCCACGGAAGCTCAGAAATTAAATGGTTGTCACGTATTGTGGAAAAGTTTTGACTTTTTACGCTACATCTGAGACCCCACAACAACTCTCCCGGGTGGGCTCGAACCTTCAACCTTTCGATTAACAGCTGAACGCGCTAATCATTGCGCCACGGAAGCCCAAAAATTAAATGGTCGTCAGGTATAGTGGAAAAACTTTGGCTTTCCACGTTACGTTTGAGATCCCACAACACCGCGCCCGGGTGGGCTCGAACCACCAACCTATTGGTTAACAGCCGAACGCCCTAACCATTGCGCCACGGAAGCCCAAAAATTAAATGATCGTCAGGTATTGTGGAAAAACTTTGGCTTTCTACGTTACATTTGAGATCCCACAACGCCGCTCCCGGGTGGGCTCGAACCACTA
This sequence comes from Phalangium opilio, assembly GCF_054372755.1. Classification (NCBI taxonomy): domain Eukaryota; kingdom Metazoa; phylum Arthropoda; class Arachnida; order Opiliones; family Phalangiidae; genus Phalangium; species Phalangium opilio. The sequence continues at coordinate 3,988,543 of NW_028324192.1, read as the reverse complement.
ACCTATTAGTTAACAGCCGAACGCGGTAACCATTGAGCCACGGAAGCTCAGAAATTAAATGGTTGTCACGTATTGTGGAAAAGTTTTGACTTTTTACGCTACATCTGAGACCCCACAACACCTCTCCCGGGTGGGCTCGAACCTTCAACCTTTCGATTAACAGCTGAACGCGCTAGTCATTGCGGCACGGAAGCCCAAAAATTAAATGTTCGTCAGGTATTGTGGAAAAACTCTGACATTTTACGTTACATCTGAGACCTCACTACACCGCTCCCGGATGGGCTCGAACCAACAACCTATTGGTTAAAAGCCGAACGCGCTAACCATTGCGCCACGGAAGCCCAAAAATTAAATGGTCGTCAGGTGTTGTGGAAAAAACCTTGGCTTTTTACGTCACATCTGAGACGTCACAACACCTATTCCGGTTGGGCTCGAACCACCAACCTTTCGGTTAACAGCCGAAGGCGCTAACCATTGCGCCAAGGAAGCCCAAAAATTTAAAGGTCGTCTGGTATTGTGGCAAAACTTTGGCTTTCTACGTTACATTTGAGATCCCACACCACCGCTCCCGGGTGGGCTCGAACCACCAACTTATTGGTTAACAGCCGAACGCGCGAACCATTGAGCCACGGAAGCTCAGAAATTAAATGGTTGTCACGTATTGTGGATAAGTTATGACTTATTACGTTACATCTGAGAACCTACAACACCTCTCTCGGTTGGGCTCGAACCACCAACCTATTGGCTAACAGCCGAACGCGCTAAGCATTGAGCCACGGAAGCTCAGAAATTAAATGGTTGTTACGTATTGTGTAAAAGTTTTGACATTTTACGCTACATCTGAGACCCCACAAAACCTCTCCCGGGTGGGCTCGAAACACCAACCTTTCGATTAACAGCTGAACGCGCTAAGTATTGCGCCACGGAAGCCCAAAAATTAAATGTTCGTCAGGTATTGTGGAAAAACTCTGACAATTTACGTTACATTCGAGACGTCACAACACCGCTCCCGGGTGTGCTCGAACCACCAACCTTTCTGTTAACAGCCAAACGCGCTAACCATTGCGCCAAGGAAGCCCAAATATTAAATATTCGTCAGGTATTGTGGAAAAACTCTGACATTTTACGTCACATCTGAGAACTCACAACACCTCTCCCGGGTGGGCTCGAACCACCAACCTTTCGATTAACAGAAGAACGCGCTAACCATTGCGCCACGGAAGCTCAAAAATTAAATGGTCGTCAGGTATTGTGGAAAAACCTTGACATTTTACGTCACATCTGAGACCTCACAACACCGCTCCCGGATGGGCTCGAACTACCAAACTATTGGTTAACAGCCGAACGCGCTAACCATTGAGCCACGGAAGCTCAGAAATTAAATGGTCGTCAGGTATTGTGGAAAAACTTTGGCTTTCTACGTTACATTTGAGATCCCACAACACCGCTCCCGGGTGGGCTCGAACCACCAACCTATTGGCTAACAGCCGAACGCGCTAAACATTGAGCCACGGAAGCTCAGAAATTAAATCGTTGTCACGTATTGTGGAAAAGTTTTGACTTTTTACGCTACATCTGAGACCCCACAACACCTCTCCCGGGTGGGCTCGAACCACCAACCTTTCGATTAACAGCTGAACGCGCTAACCATTGCGCCCCGGAAGCCCAAAAATTAAATGGTCGTCAGGTATTGTGGAAAAACTTTGGCTTTCTACGTTACATTTGAGATCCCACAACACCGCTCCCGGGTGGGCTCGAACCACCAACCTATTGGCTAACAGCCGAACGCGCTAACCATTGAGCCACGAAAGCACAGAAATTAAATGGTTGTCACGTATTGTGGAAAAGTTTTGACTTTTTACGCTACATCTGAGACCCCACAACACCTCTCTCGGGTGGGCTCGAACCACCAACCTTTCGATTAAAAGCTGAACGCGCTAATTATTGCGCCACGGAAGCCCAAAAATTAAATGGTCGTCAGGTATTCTGGAAAAACTTTGGCTTTCTACGTTACATTCGTGATCCCACAACACCGCTCCCGGGTGGGCTTGAACCACCAACCTTTCGGTTACCAGCCGAACGCGCTAACCATTGCGCCACGGAAGCCCAAAAATTAAATGGTCGTCAGGTATTGTGGAAAAACTTTGGCTTTCTACGTTACATGTGAGATCCCACAACACCGCTCCCGGGTGGCCTCGAACCACCAACCTATTGGTTAACAGCCGAACGCGCTAACCATTGAGCCACGGAAGCCCAAAAATTAAATGGTCGTCAGGTATTGTGGAAAAACCTTGACTTTTTACGTAACATCTGAGACGTCACAACACCGCTCCCGGATGGGCTTGAACCAAAACCTTTCGGTTAACAGCCGAACGCGCTAACCATTGCGCCACGGAAGCCCAAAAATTAAATGGTCGTCAGGTATTGTGGAAAAACTTCGGCTTTCTACGTTACATTCGAGATCCCACAACACCGCTCCCGGGTATGCTTGAAGCGCCAACCTATTGGCTAACAGCCGAACGCGCTAACCATTGAGCCACGGAAGCTCAGAAATTAAATGGTTGTCAGGTATTGTGGAAAAACTTTGGCTTTCTACGTTTCATTTGAGACCCCACAACCACCAACCTTTCGATTAACAGCTGAACGCGCTAACCATTGAGCCACGGAAGCTCAGAAATTAAATGGTCGTCAGGTATTGTGGAAAAACTTTGGCTTTCTACGTTACATTTGAGATCCCACAACACCGCTCCCGGGTGGGCTCGAACCACCAACCTATGGGTCAACAGCAGAACGCGCTAACCATTGCGCCACGGAAGCCCAAAAATTAAATGCTCGTCAGGTTTTGCGTAAAAACCTAGACTTTTTACGTCACATCTGAGACCTCACAACACCGCTCCCGGATGAGCTCGAACCACCAACCTATTGGTTAACAGCCGAACGCGCTAACCATTGAGTCACGGAAGCTCAGAAATTAAATGATTGTCACGTATTGTGGATAAGTTTTGACTTTTTACGCTACATATGAGACCCCACAACACCTCTCCCGGGTGGGCTCGAACCTTCAACCTTTCGATTAACAGCTGAACGCGCTAATCATTGCGCCACGGAAGCCCAAAAATTAAATGGTCGTCAGGTATTGTGGAAAAACCTTGACTTTTTACGTCACATCTGAGACCTCACAACACCGCTCCCGGATGGGCTCGAACTACCAAACTATTGGTTAACAGCCGAACGCGCTAACCATTGAGCCACGGATGCTCAGAAATTAAATGGTCGTCAGGTATTGTGGAAAAACTTTGGCTTTCTACGTTACATTTGAGATCCCACAACACCGCTCCCGGGTGGGCTCGAAACACCAACCTTTCGATTAACAGCTGAACGCGCTAATTATTGCGCCACGGAAGCCCAAAAATTAAATGTTCGTCAGGTATTGTGGAAAAACTCTGACATTTTACGTTACATTCGAGACGTCACAACACCGCTCCCGGGTGTGCTCGAACCACCAACCTTTCTGTTAACAGCCAAACGCGCTAACCATTGCGCCAAGGAAGCCCAAATATTAAATATTCGTCAGGTATTGTGGAAAAACTCTGACATTTTACGTCACATCTGAGAACTCACAACACCGCTCCCGGGTGGGCCCGAACCACCAACCTATTGGTTAACAGCCGAACACGCTAAACATTGAGCCACGGAAGCTCAGAAATTAAATCGTTGTCACGTATTGTGGAAAAGTTTTGACTTTTTACGCTACATCTGAGACCCCACAACACCTCTCCCGGGTGGGCTCGAACCACCAACCTTTCGATTAACAGAAGAACGCGCTAACCATTGCGCCACGGAAGCCCAAAAATTCAATGGTCGTCCGGTATTGTGGAAAAACCTGGACTTTTTACGTAACATCTGAGACCTCATAGCACCGCTCCCGGATGGGCTCGAACTACCAAACTATTGGTTAACAGCCGAACGCGCTAACCATTGAGCCACGGAAGCTCAGAAATTAAATGGTCGTCAGGTATTGTGGAAAAACTTTGGCTTTCTACGTTACATTTGAGATCCCACAACACCGCTCCCGGGTGGGCTCGAACCACTAACCTCTCGATTAACAGCTGAACGCGCTAACCATTGCGCCACGGAAGCCCAAAAATTCAATGGTCGTCCGGTATTGTGGAAAAACCTGGACTTTTTACGTAACATCTGAGACCTCATAGCACCGCTCCCGGGTGTGCTCGAACCACCAACCTTTCTGTTAACAGCCGAACGCGCTAACGATTGCGCCACGGAAGCCCCAAAATTAAATGGTCGTCCGGTATTGTGGAAAAACCTGGACTTTTTACGTCACATCTGAGACGTCACAACACCGCTCCCGGATGGGCTCGAACCACCAACCTATTGGTTAACAGCCGAACGCGCTAATCATTGAGCCACGGAAGCTCAGAAATTAAATGGTTTTCACGTATTGCGGAAAATTTTTGACTTTTTACGCTACATCTGAGACCCCACAACACCTCTCTCGGGTGGGCACGAACCTTCAACCTTTCGATTAACAGCTGAACGCGATAATCATTGCGCCACGGAAGCCCAAAAATTAAATGGTCGTCAGGTATTGTGGAAAAACATTGGCTTTCTACGTTACGTTTGAGATCCCACAACACCGCGCCCGGGTGGGCTCGAACCACCAACCTAATGGTTAACAGCCGAACGCCCTAACCATTGCGCCACGGAAGCCCAAAAATTAAATGATCGTCAGGTATTGTGGAAAAACTTTGGCTTTCTACGTTACATTTGAGATCCCACAACGCCGCTCCCGGGTGGGCTCGAACCACCAACCTTTCGGTTAACAGCCGAACGCGCTAACCATTGCGCCATGGAAGCCCAAAAATTAAATGTTCGTCAGGTATTGTGGAAAAACCTTGACTTTTTACGTCACATCTGAGACCTCACAACACCGCTCCCGGATGGGCTCGAACCACCAACCTATTGGTTAACAGCCGAACGCGCTAACCATTGAGCCACGGAAGCTCAGAAATTAAATGGTCGTCACGTATTGTGGAAAAACCTTGACTTTTTACGTCACATCTGAGACCTCACAACACCGCTCCCGGATGGGCTCGAACCACCAACCTATTGGTTAACAGCCGAAAGCGCTAACCATTGAGCCACGGAAGCTCAGAAATTAAATGGTTGTCACGTATTGTGGAAAAGTTTTGACTTTTTACGCTACATCTGAGACCCCACAACACCTCTCCTGGGTGGGCTCGAACCTTCAACCTTTCGATTAACAGCTGAACGCGCTAATCATTGCGCCACGGAAACCCAAAAATTAAATGGTCGTCAGGTATTGTGGAAAAACTTTGGCTTTCTACGTTACATTTGAGATCACACAACACCGCTCCCGGATGGGCTCGAACCACCAACCTATTGGTTAACAGCCGAACGCGCTAACCATTGGGCCACGGAAGCCCAAAAATTAAATGGTCGTCAGGTATTGTGGAAAAACTTTGGCTTTCTACGTCACATCTGAGACCTCACAACACCGCTCCCGGATGAGCTCGAACCACCAACCTATTGGTTAGCAGCCGAACGCGCTAACCATTGAGCCACGGAAGCTCAGAAATTAAATGATTGTCACGTATTGTGGATAAGTTTTGACTTTTTACGCTACATCTGAGACCCCACAACACCTCTCCCGGGTGGGCTCGAACCTTCAACCTTTCGATTAACAGCTGAACGCGCTAATCATTGCGCCACGGAAGCCCAAAAATTAAATGTTCGTCAGGTATTGTGAAAAACGGTGTTGTGAGGTCTCAGATGTGACGTAAAATGTCAAGGTTTTTCCACAATACCTGACGACCATTTAATTTTTGAGCTTCCGAGGCGCAATGGTTAGCGCGTTCTTCTGTTAATCGAAAGGTTGGTGGTTCGAGCCCACCCGGGAGAGGTGTTGTGGGGTCTCAGATGTAGCGTAAAAAGTCAAAACTTTTCCACAATACGTGACAACGATTTAATTTCTGAGCTTCCGTGGCTCAATGTTTAGCGTGTTCGGCTGTTAACCAATAGGTTGGTGGTTCGGGCCCACCCGGGAGCGGTGTTGTGAGTTCTCAGATGTGACGTAAAATGTCAGAGTTTTTCCACAATACCTGACGAATATTTAATATTTGGGCTTCCTTGGCGCAATGGTTAGCGCGTTTGGCTGTTAACAGAAAGGTTGGTGGTTCGAGCACACCCGGGAGCGGTGTTGTGACGTCTCGAATGTAACGTAAAATGTCAGAGTTTTTCCACAATACCTGACGAACATTTAATTTTTGGGCTTCCGTGGCGCAATAATTAGCGCGTTCAGCTGTTAATCGAAAGGTTGGTGTTTCGAGCCCACCCGGGAGCGGTGTTGTGGGATCTCAAATGTAACGTAGAAAGCCAAAGTTTTTCCACAATACCTGACGACCATTTAATTTCTGAGCATCCGTGGCTCAATGGTTAGCGCGTTCGGCTGTTAACCAATAGTTTGGTAGTTCGAGCCCATCCGGGAGCGGTGTTGTGAGGTCTCAGATGTGACGTAAAAAGTCAAGGTTTTTCCACAATACCTGACGACCATTTAATTTTTGGGCTTCCGTGGCGCAATGATTAGCGCGTTCAGCTGTTAATCGAAAGGTTGAAGGTTCGAGCCCACCCGGGAGAGGTGTTGTGGGGTCTCATATGTAGCGTAAAAAGTCAAAACTTATCCACAATACGTGACAATCATTTAATTTCTGAGCTTCCGTGGCTCAATGGTTAGCGCGTTCGGCTGTTAACCAATAGGTTGGTGGTTCGAGCTCATCCGGGAGCGGTGTTGTGAGGTCTCAGATGTGACGTAAAAAGTCTAGGTTTTTACGCAAAACCTGACGAGCATTTAATTTTTGGGCTTCCGTGGCGCAATGGTTAGCGCGTTCTGCTGTTGACCCATAGGTTGGTGGTTCGAGCCCACCCGGGAGCGGTGTTGTGGGATCTCAAATGTAACGTAGAAAGCCAAAGTTTTTCCACAATACCTGACGACCATTTAATTTCTGAGCTTCCGTGGCTCAATGGTTAGCGCGTTCAGCTGTTAATCGAAAGGTTGGTGGTTGTGGGGTCTCAAATGAAACGTAGAAAGCCAAAGTTTTTCCACAATACCTGACAACCATTTAATTTCTGAGCTTCCGTGGCTCAATGGTTAGCGCGTTCGGCTGTTAGCCAATAGGTTGGCGCTTCAAGCATACCCGGGAGCGGTGTTGTGGGATCTCGAATGTAACGTAGAAAGCCAAAGTTTTTCCACAATACCTGACGACCATTTAATTTTTGGGCTTCCGTGGCGCAATGGTTAGCGCGTTCGGCTGTTAACCGAAAGGTTTTGGTTCAAGCCCATCCGGGAGCGGTGTTGTGACGTCTCAGATGTTACGTAAAAAGTCAAGGTTTTTCCACAATACCTGACGACCATTTAATTTTTGGGCTTCCGTGGCTCAATGGTTAGCGCGTTCGGCTGTTAACCAATAGGTTGGTGGTTCGAGGCCACCCGGGAGCGGTGTTGTGGGATCTCACATGTAACGTAGAAAGCCAAAGTTTTTCCACAATACCTGACGACCATTTAATTTTTGGGCTTCCGTGGCGCAATGGTTAGCGCGTTCGGCTGGTAACCGAAAGGTTGGTGGTTCAAGCCCACCCGGGAGCGGTGTTGTGGGATCACGAATGTAACGTAGAAAGCCAAAGTTTTTCCAGAATACCTGACGACCATTTAATTTTTGGGCTTCCGTGGCGCAATAATTAGCGCGTTCAGCTTTTAATCGAAAGGTTGGTGGTTCGAGCCCACCCGAGAGAGGTGTTGTGGGGTCTCTGATGTAGCGTAAAAAGTCAAAACTTTTCCACAATACGTGACAACCATTTAATTTCTGAGCTTTCGTGGCTCAATGGTTAGCGCGTTCGGCTGTTATCCAATAGGTTGGTGGTTCGAGCCCACCCGGGAGCGGTGTTGTGGGATCTCAACTGTAACGTAGAAAGCCAAAGTTTTTCCACAATACCTGACGACCATTTAATTTTTGGGCTTCCGGGGCGCAATGGTTAGCGCGTTCAGCTGTTAATCGAAAGGTTGGTGGTTCGAGCCCACCCGGGAGAGGTGTTGTGGGGTCTCAGATGTAGCGTAAAAAGTCAAAACTTTTCCACAATACGTGACAACGATTTAATTTCTGAGCTTCCGTGGCTCAATGTTTAGCGCGTTCGGCTGTTAGCCAATAGGTTGGTGGTTCGAGCCCACCCGGGAGCGGTGTTGTGGGATCTCAAATGTAACGTAGAAAGCCAAAGTTTTTCCACAATACCTGACGACCATTTAATTTCTGAGCTTCCGTGGCTCAATGGTTAGCGCGTTCGGCTGTTAACCAATAGTTTGGTAGTTCGAGCCCATCCGGGAGCGGTGTTGTGAGGTCTCAGATGTGACGTAAAATGTCAAGGTTTTTCCACAATACCTGACGACCATTTAATTTTTGAGCTACCGTGGCGCAATGGTTAGCGCGTTCTTCTGTTAATCGAAAGGTTGGTGGTTCGAGCCCACCCGGGAGAGGTGTTGTGAGTTCTCAGATGTGACGTAAAATGTCAGAGTTTTTCCACAATACCTGACGAATATTTAATATTTGGGCTTCCTTGGCGCAATGGTTAGCGCGTTTGGCTGTTAACAGAAAGGTTGGTGGTTCGAGCACACCCGGGAGCGGTGTTGTGACGTCTCGAATGTAACGTAAATTGTCAGAGTTTTTCCACAATACCTGACGAACATTTAATTTTTGGGCTTCCGTGGCGCAATACTTAGCGCGTTCAGCTGTTAATCGAAAGGTTGGTGTTTCGAGCCCACCCGGGAGAGGTTTTGTGGGGTCTCAGATGTAGCGTAAAATGTCAAAACTTTTCCACAATACGTAACAACCATTTAATTTCTGAGCTTCCGTGGCTCAATGCTTAGCGCGTTCGGCTGTTAGCCAATAGGTTGGTGGTTCGAGCCCAACCGAGAGAGGTGTTGTAGGTTCTCAGATGTAACGTAATAAGTCATAACTTATCCACAATACGTGACAACCATTTAATTTCTGAGCTTCCGTGGCTCAATGGTTCGCGCGTTCGGCTGTTAACCAATAGGTTGGTGGTTCGAGCCCACCCGGGAGCGGTGGTGTGGGATCTCAAATGTAACGTAGAAAGCCAAAGTTTTGCCACAATACCAGACGACCTTTAAATTTTTGGGCTTCCTTGGCGCAATGGTTAGCGCCTTCGGCTGTTAACCGAAAGGTTGGTGGTTCGAGCCCAACCGGAATAGGTGTTGTGACGTCTCAGATGTGACGTAAAAAGCCAAGGTTTTTTCCACAACACCTGACGACCATTTAATTTTTGGGCTTCCGTGGCGCAATGGTTAGCGCGTTCGGCTTTTAACCAATAGGTTGGTGGTTCGAGCCCATCCGGGAGCGGTGTAGTGAGGTCTCAGATGTAACGTAATATGTCAGAGTTTTTCCACAATACCTGACGAACATTTAATTTTTGGGCTTCCGTGCCGCAATGACTAGCGCGTTCAGCTGTTAATCGAAAGGTTGAAGGTTCGAGCCCACCCGGGAGAGGTGTTGTGGGGTCTCAGATGTAGCGTAAAAAGTCAAAACTTTTCCACAATACGTGACAACCATTTAATTTCTGAGCTTCCGTGGCTCAATGGTTACCGCGTTCGGCTGTTAACTAATAGGTTAGTGGTTCGAGCCCACCCGGGAGCGGCGTTGTGGGATCTCAAATGTAACGTAGAAAGCCAAAGTTTTTCCACAATACCTGACGATCATTTAATTTTTGGGCTTCCGTGGCGCAATGGTTAGGGCGTTCGGCTGTTAACCAATAGGTTGGTGGTTCGAGCCCACCCGGGCGCGGTGTTGTGGGATCTCAAACGTAACGTGGAAAGCCAAAGTTTTTCCACTATACCTGACGACCATTTAATTTTTGGGCTTCCGTGGCGCAATGATTAGCGCGTTCAGCTGTTAATCGAAAGGTTGAAGGTTCGAGCCCACCCGGGAGAGTTTGTTTTTTATTTGTTTTTTTTTTTTTTTTTTTTTTTTTATAAGGGCCTAAGTCAACTAGCGACTTTTTAGCCCTGCTTCGCATAGATTTTTATAACAATACAAATAATAAAATTCTAGTATTTAAAACTGGTAATAAATTAATAAATAAATTAATTTAAAAACAAAGTTAATAATAAAAACAAAGTTTAAATCAAAAAATCAAGAAAAGTTGAGCCTATTATATTATTTCGATTAATTGAATCTACAACAGCTAATCCAAATTGAAAAGGGTTATTATCATGAAGGGTTTATTATCTAGGAGGTCCCAATTTAAATTCTTATCAGTTTTAATAATATAAGTTCTTTTAGTTTGAATTTGAATAGTTTAATATTATCCAAATCTCGTATTTCTTGGGGAAGGGTGTTAAATAACATCGGACCCATGTAAAATACGGAATTTAATTTTTTCGAGGTGTTACACTTGCTTACACTAAGTGTATCTTTAGACCTAGTATAAACGATTTTGTTAGCTCTGATCGTAAAGAAGGAATTCGTTAATAAATCTCTATATAATATTGTTAATGTTACAAAGTTTACTACTTCGCTTATTTTTAGCAGACGAGACTTTTCGAAGAGAGGTTCCGTATGAGCAAGGAAAGGAACATTATAAATATTTCTTATGGTGCGTTTTTGGATAATTTGTATTCTCTTAATGTTATGATTAGTAGTCCAACCCCAGATGGATATCCCGTATGTAAGGGTTGAGTAGAATAAGGAGTAGTAAATTTCAAATAGTGTAGCTCTCGGGACTAAGTTTTTGCAGTGATGTATTAGTCCACAGGCTTTAGCTAGTCCCTTACATACCATGTCGACTTGAATATTCCATTTTAAGTTTTCATTTAGCCAAATCCCCAAATATTTATTGTGGGGTCTCAGATGTAGCGTAAAAAGTCAAAACTTTTCCACAATACGTGACAACCATTTAATTTCTGAGCTTCCGTGGCGCAATGGTTAGCGCGTTCAGCAGTTAACAAATAATTTAGTGGTTCGAGCCCACCCGGGAGCGGCGTTGTGGGATCTCAAACGTAACGTAGAAAGCCAAAGTTTTTCCACAATACCTAATTCAAGCAAATGTAACGATATTCATTCAAAAAACTGTTAAAATTCAATTTTAATAAGAAATCGTTGTCACGGATTTTGTATCTTGAAGAAAAAAAACATGCGATTTTTTCGGTACACTTTTGAATGCATTTTTTTCTGGAGAAATGTTTGACCGAATTCAGCTTAATTCCCTATAAAACACTCATTGAAAGTGATTTCATCTCGATTGAACAATAATTAAAAATTTACCTCGATTTTTATTAACATTTTCAAAATCGACGTTTCACGGCCAAAGAAGCTTACTTTGAGTATTTCTTCACTATTTTCAAATATGTTCACTGAAACCATTATTTTTATACTTTTTGCTTTAATTCAAGCAAATGTAACGATATTCAATCAAAAAACTGTTAAAATTAAATTTTTCAATAAGAAATCGTTGTCACGGATTTTGTATCTTGAAGAAGAAAAACACGCGATTTTTTCGGTTTTTTTTGAATGCATTTTTTTCAGGAGAAATTTTTGACCGAATTCAGCTTAATTCCCTAAAAAACACTCATTAAAAGTGATTTCATCTCGATTGAACAATAAATAATAATGTACCTCGATTTTTAATAACATTTTCAAAATCGACGTTTCACGGCCAAAGAAGCATATTTTGAGTATTTCTTCACTATTTTCAAAAATAACCACTGAAACCATTATTTTTATACTTTTTGCTTTAATTCAAGCAAATGTAACGATATTCATTCAAAAAACTGTTAAAATTCAATTTTTCAATAAGAAATCGTTGTCACGGATTTTGTATCTTGAAGAAGAAAAACATGCGATTTTTTTCGGTACTTTTTTGAATGCATTTTTTCCTGGAGAAATGTTTGACCGAATTCAGCTTAATTCCCTATAAAACACTTATTGAAAGTGATTTCATCTCGATTGAACAATAATTAAAAATTTACCTCGATTTTTAATAACATTTTCAAAATCGACGTTTCACGGCCAAAGAAGCATACTTTGAGTATTTCTTCACTATTTTCAAATATTTTCATTGAAACCATTATTTTTATACTTTTTGCTTTAATTCAAGCAATGTAACGATATTCATTCAAAAAACTGTTAAAATTCAATTTTCAATAAGAAATGGTATTCACGGATTTTGTGTCTTGAAGAAGAAAAACCTGCGATTTTTTCGGTACTTTTTTGAATGAATTTTTTTTTGTAGAAATGTTTGACCGAATTCAGCTTAATTCCCTATAAAACACTCATCGAAAGTGATTTCATCTCGATTGAACAATAATTAAAAATTTACCTCGATTTTTAATAACATTTTCAAAATCGACGTTTCACGGCCAAAGAAGCATACTTTGAGTATTTCTTCACTATTTTCAAATATGTTCACTGAAAGCATTATTTTTATACTTTTTGCTTTAATTCAAGCAAATGTAACGATATTCAATCAAAAAACTGTTAAAATTAAATTTTTCAATAAGAAATCGTTGTCACGGATTTTGTATCTTGAAGAAGAAAAACATGCGATTTTTTCGGTACTTTTTTGAATGCATTTTTTTCAGGAGAAATTTTTGACCGAATTCAGCTTAATTCCCTATAAAACACTCATTAAAAGTGATTTCATCTCGATTGAACAATAAATAAAAATGTACCTCGATTTTTAATAACATTTTCAAAATCGACGTTTCACGGCCAAAGAAGCATATTTTGAGTATTTCTTCACTATTTTCAAAAATAACCACTGAAACCATTATTTTTATACTTTTTGCTTTAATTCAAGCAAAAAAAACGATATTCATTCAACAAACTGTTAAAATTCAATTTTCAATAAGTAATCGTTGTCACGGATTTTGTATCTTGAAGAAAAAAAACATGCGATTTTTTCGGTACACTTTTGAATGCATTTTTTTCTGGAGAAATGTTTGACCGAATTCAGCTTAATTCCCTATAAAACACTCAATAGAAGTGATTTCATCTCGATTGAACAATAAATAAAAATGTACCTCGATTTTTAATAACATTTTCAAAATCGACGTAACTCGGCCTAAGAAAAACATTTTGAGTATTTGTTCACTGTTTTCAAATATAACCACTGAAACCATTATTTTTGTAATTTTTGCGTTAATTCAAGCAAATGTAACGATATTCATTCAACAAACTGTTAAAATTCAATTTTAAATAAGAAATCGTTGTCACGGATTTTGTATCTTGAAGAAAAAAAACATGCGATTTTTTCGGTACACTTTTAAATGCATTTTTTTCTGGAGAAATGTTTGACCGAATTCAGCTTAATTCCCTATAAAACACTCATTAAAAGAGATTTCATCTCGATTGAACAATAATTAAAAATGTACCTCGATTTTTAATAACATTTTAAAAATCGACGTTTCACCGCCAACGAAGCATATTTTGAGTATTTCTTCACTATTTACAAATATATTCACTGAAACCATTATTTTTATACTTTTTGCTTTAATTCAAGCAAATGTAACGATATTCATTCAAAAAACTGTTAAAATTCAATTTTTCAATAAGAAATCGTTGTCACGGATTTTGTATCTTGAAGAAGAAAAACATGCGATTTTTTCGGTACTTTTTTGAATGCATTTTTTTCTGGAGAAATTTTTGACCGAATTCAGCTTAATTCCCTATAAAACACTCATTAAAAGTGATTTCATCTCGATTGAACAATAAATAAAAATGTACCTCGATTTTTAATAACATTTTCAAAATCGACGTTTCACGGCCAAAGAAGCATATTTTGAGTATTTGTTCACTGTTTTCAAATATAACCACTGAAACCATTATTTTTATACTTTTTGCTTTAATTCAAGCAAATGTAACGATATTCATTCAACAAACTGTTAAAATTCAATTTTAAATAAGAAATCGTTGTCACGGATTTTGTATCTTGAAGAAAAAAAACATGCGATTTTTTCGGTACACTTTTGAATGCATTTTTTTCTGGAGAAATGTTTGACCGAATTCAGCTTAATTCCCTATAAAACACTCAATAAAAGTGATTTCATCTCGATTGAACAATAAATAAAAATGTACCTCGATTTTTAATAACATTTTCAAAATCGACGTAACTCGGCCTAAGAAAAACATTTTGAGTATTTGTTCACTGTTTTCAAATATAACCACTGAAACCATTATTTTTGTAATTTTTGCGTTAATTCAAGCAAATGTAACGATATTCATTCAACAAACTGTTAAAATTCAATTTCAAATAAGAAATCGTTGTCACCGATTTTGTATCTTGAAGAAAAAAAACATGCGATTTTTTCGGTACACTTTTAAATGCATTTTTTTCTGGAGAAATTTTTGACCGAATTCAGCTTAATTCCCTATAAAACACTCATTAAAAGTGATTTCATCTCGATTGAACAATAAATAAAAATGTACCTCGATTTTTAATAACATTTTCAAAATCGACGTTTCACGGCCAAAGAAGCATATTTTGAGTGTTTGTTCACTGTTTTCAAATATAACCACTGAAACCATTATTTTTATACTTTTTGCTTTAATTCAAGCAAATGTAACGATATTCATTCAACAAACTGTTAAAATTCAATTTTAAATAAGAAATCGTTGTCACGGATTTTGTATCTTGAAGAAAAAAACATGCGATTTTTTCGGTACACTTTTGAATGAATTTTTTCTGGAGAAATGTTTGACCGAATTCAGCTTAATTCCCTATAAAACACTCATTAAAAGTGATTTCATCTCGATTGAACAATAAATAAAAATGTACCTCGATTTTTTTTGGCTTTCTACGTCACATCTGAGACCTCACAACACCGCTCCCGGATGGGCTCGAACCACCAACCTATTGGTTAACAGCCGAACGCGCTAACCATTGAGCCACGGAAGCTCAGAGACTAAATGGTTGTCAGGTATTGTGGATAAGTTATGACTTATTACGTTACATCTGAGACCCTTCAACACCTCTCACGGTTGGGCTCGAACCACCAACCATTCGGTTAACAGCCGAACGCGCTAACCATTGCGCCATGGAAGCCCAAAAATTAAATGTTCGTCAGGTATTGTGGAAAAACCTTGACTTTTTACGTCACTTCTGAGACCTCACAACACCGCTCCCGGATGGGCTCGAACCACCAACCTATTGGTTAACAGCCGAACGCGCTAAACATTGAGCCACGGAAGCTCAGAAATTAAATGGTCGTCACGTATTGTGGAAAAACTTTGGCTTTCTACGTTACATTTGAGATCCCACAACACCGCTCCCGGGTGGGCTCGAACCACCAACCTATTGGTTAACAGCCGAACGCGTTAACCATTGCGCCACGGAAGCCCAAAAATTAAATGGTCGTCAGGTATTGTGGAAAAACTTTGGCTTTCTACGTTACGTTTGAGATCCCACAACGCCGCTCCCGGGTGGGCTCGAACCACTAACTTATTTGTTAACTGCTGAACGCGCTAACCATTGCGCCACGGAAGCTAAAAATTAAATGCTCGTCAGGTATTGTGTAAAAACCTTGACTTTTTACGCTACATCTGAGACCCCACAACACCTCTCCCGGGTGGGCTCGTACCACCAACCTCTCGATTAACAGCTGAACGCGCTAACCATTGCGCCACGGAAGCCCAAAAATTCAATGTTCGTCAGGTATTGTGGAAAAATTTTGGCTTTCTACGTTACATTTGAGATCACACAACACCGCTCCCGGGTGGGCTCGAACCACCAACCTCTCGATTAACAGCTGAACGCGCTAACCATTGCGCCACGGAAGCCCAAAAATTAAATGGTCGTCAGGTATTGTGGAAAAATTTTGGCTTTCTACGTTACATTTGAGGTCACACAACACCGCTCCCGGGTGGGCTCGAACCACCAACCTATTGGTTAACAGCCGAACGCGCTAACCATTGCGCCAAGGAAGCCCAAAATTTAAATGCCCGTCAGGTATTGTGTAAAAACCTTGACTTTTTACGCTACATCTGAGACCCCACAACACCTCTCTCGGGTGGGCACGAACCTTCAACCTTTCGATTAACAGCTGAACGCGCTAATCATTGCGCCACGGAAGCCCAAAAATTAAAT
This sequence comes from Phalangium opilio, assembly GCF_054372755.1. NCBI lineage: Eukaryota > Metazoa > Arthropoda > Arachnida > Opiliones > Phalangiidae > Phalangium > Phalangium opilio. The sequence goes on along the minus strand of NW_028324192.1, from coordinate 3,972,358 downwards.
GGTCGTCAGGTATTGTGGAAAAACATTGGCTTTCTACGTTACGTTTGAGATCCCACAACACCGCGCCCGGGTGGGCTCGAACCACCAACCTAATGGTTAACAGCCGAACGCCCTAACCATTGCGCCACGGAAGCCCAAAAATTAAATGATCGTCAGGTATTGTGGAAAAACTTTGGCTTTCTACGTTACATTTGAGATCCCACAACGCCGCTCCCGGGTGGGCTCGAACCACCAACCTTTCGGTTAACAGCCGAACGCGCTAACCATTGCGCCATGGAAGCCCAAAAATTAAATGTTCGTCAGGTATTGTGGAAAAACCTTGACTTTTTACGTCACATCTGAGACCTCACAACACCGCTCCCGGATGGGCTCGAACCACCAACCTATTGGTTAACAGCCGAACGCGCTAACCATTGAGCCACGGAAGCTCAGAAATTAAATGGTCGTCACGTATTGTGGAAAAACTTTGGCTTTCTACGTTACATTTGAGATCCCACAACACCGCTCCCGGGTGGGCTCGAACCACCAACCTATTGGTTAACAGCCGAACGCGCCACGGAAGCCCAAAAATTAAATGCTCGTCAGGTATTGTGGAAAAACCTTGACTTTTTACGTCACATCTGAGACCTCACAACACCGCTCCCGGATGGGCTCGAACCACCAACCTATTGGTTAACAGCCGAACGCGCTAACCATTGCGCCAAGGAAGCCCAAAATTTAAATGCCCGTCAGGTATTGTGTAAAAACCTTGACTTTTTACGTCACATCTGAGACCTCACAACACCGCTCCCGGATGGGCTCGAACCACCAACCTATTGGTTAACAGCCGAACGCGCTAAACATTGCGCCACGGAAGCCCAAAAGTTAAATGCTCGTCAGGTATTGTGTAAAAACCTTGACTTTTTAAGTCACATCTGAGACCTCACAACACCGCTCCCGGATGGGCTCGAACCACCAACCTATTGGTTAACAGCCGAACGCGCTAAACATTGCGCCACGGAAGCCCAAATGTTAAATGCTCGTCAGGTATTGTGTAAAAGCCTTGACTTTTTACGTCACATCTGAGACCTCACAACACCGCTCCCGGATGGGCTCGAACCACCAACCTATTGGTTAACAGCCGAACGCGCTAACCATTGCGCCACGGAAGCCCATAAGTTAAATGCTCGTCAGGTATTGTGTAAAAACCTTGATTTTTTACGTCAAATCTGAAACCTCACAACAGCGCTCCCGGATGGGGTCGAACCACCAACCTATTGGTTAGCAGCCGAACGCGCTAACCATTGCGCCACGGAAGCCCAAAAATTAAATGGTCGTCATTTATTGTGGAAAAACTTTGGCTTTCTACGTTACATTTGAGATCACACAACACCGCTCCCGGATGGGCTCGAACCACCAACCTATTGGTTAACAGCCAAACGCGCCAACCATTGAGCCACGGAAGCCCAAAAATTAAATGGTCGTCAGGTATTGTGGAAAAACTTTGGCTTTCTACGTCACATCTGAGACCTCACAACACCGCTCCCGGATGAGCTCGAACCACCAACCTATTGGTTAACAGCCGAACGCGCTAACCATTGAGCCACGGAAGCTCAGAAATTAAATGATTGTCACGTATTGTGGATAAGTTTTGACTTTTTACGCTACATATGAGACCCCACAACACCTCTCCCGGGTGGGCTCGAACCTTCAACCTTTCGATTAACAGCTGAACGCGCTAATCATTGCGCCACGGAAGCCCAAAAGTTAAATGTTCGTCAGGTATTGTGAAAAACTCAGACATTTTACGTTACATCTGAGACCTCACAACACCGCATCCCGGATGGGCTCGAACCACAAACCTATTGGTTAACAGCCGAACGCGCTAATCATTGAGCCACGGAAGCCCAGAAATTAAATGGTTGTCACGTATTGTGGAAAAGTTTTGACTTTTTACGCTACATCTGAGACCCCACAACACCTCTCCCGGGTGGGCTCGTACCACCAACCTCTCGATTAACAGCTGAACGCGCTAACCATTGCGCCACGGAAGCCCAAAAATTCAATGTTCGACAGGTATTGTGGAAAAACTCTGACATTTTATGTTACATTTGAGACGTCACAACACCGCTCCCAGGAGAGCTCAAACCACCAGTCTTTTGAATAGCAGCTGAACGCGCTAACCATTGCGCCACGGAAGCCCAAAAATTAAATGGTCGTCAGGTATTGTGGAAAAACTTTGGCTTTCTACGTTACATTTGAGATCACACAACACCGCTCCCGGGTGGGCTCGAACCACCAACCTATTGGTTAACAGCCGAGCGCGCTAACCATTGCGCCACGGAAGCCCAAAAGTTACATGCTCGTCAGGTATTATGTAAAAACCTTGACTTTTTACGTCACATCTGAGACCTCACAACACCGCTCCCGGATGGGGTCGAACCACCAACCTATTGGTTAACAGCCGAACGCGCTAACCATTGCGCCACGGAAGCCCAAAAATTAAATGGTCGTCATTTATTGTGCAAAAACTTTGGCTTTCTACGTTACATTTCATATCCCACAACACCGCTCCCGGGTGGGCTCGAACCACCAACCTATTGGTTAACAGCCGAACGCGCTAACCATTGAGCCACGGAAGCTCAGAAATTAAATGGTTGTCAGGTAATGTGGAAAACCTTGACTTTTAACGTCACATCTGAGACCTCACAACACCGCTCCCGGATGGGCTCGAACCACCAACCTATTGGTTAACAGCCGAACGTGCTAACCATTGCGCCACGGAAGCCCAAAAATTAAATGGTCGTCAGGTATTGTGGAAAAATTTTGGCTTTCTACGTTACATTTGAGATCACACAACACCGCTCCCGGGTGGGCTCGAACCACCAACCTATTGGTTAACAGCCGAACGCGCTAACCATTGCGCAAAGGAAGCCCAAAATTTAAATGCTCGTCAGGTATTGTGTAAAAACCTTGACTTTTTACGTCACATCTGAGACCTCACAACACCTCTCCCGGGTGGGCTCGAACCTTCAACCTTTCGATTAACAGCTGAACGCGCTAATCATTGCGCCACGGAAGCCCAAAAATTAAATCGTCAGGTATTGTGGAAAAACTTTGGCTTTCTACGTTACATTTGAGATCCCACAACGCCGCTCCCGGGTGGGCTCGAACCACTAACCTATTGGTTAACAGCCGAACGCGCTAACCATTGACCCACGGAGGCTCAGAAATTAAATGGTTGTCACGTATTGTGGAAAAACTTTGGCTTTCTACGTTCCCTATAAAACACTCTTTGAAAGTGATTTCATCTTGATTGAACAATAATTAAAAATTTACCTCGATTTTTAATAACATTTTCAAAATCGACGTTTCACGGCCAAAGAAGCTTACTTTGAGTATTTCTTCACTATTTTCAAATATGTTCACTGAAACCATTATTTTTATACTTTTTGCTTTAATTCAAGCAAATGTAACGATATTCATTCAAAAAACTGTTAAAATTCAATTTTTCAATAAGAAATCGTTGTCACGGATTTTTTATCTTGAAGAAGAAAAACATGCGATTTTTTTCGGTACTTTTTTGAATGCATTTTTTTCAGGAGAAATTTTTGACCGAATTCAGCTTAATTCCCTATAAAACACTCATTAAAAGTGATTTCATCTCGATTGAACAATAAATGAAAATGTACCTCGATTTTTAATAACATTTTCAAAATCGACGTAACTCGGCCTAAGAAAAACATTTTGAGTATTTGTTCACTGTTTTCAAATATAACCACTGAAACCATTATTTTTGTAATTTTTGCGTTAATTCAAGCAAATGTAACGATATTCATTCAACAAACTGTTAAAATTCAATTTTAAATAAGAAATCGTTGTCACGGATTTTGTATCTTGAAAAAAAACATGCGATTTTTTCGGTACACTTTTAAATGCATTTTTTTTTGGAGAAATTTTTGACCGAATTCAGCTTAATTCCCTATAAAACACTCATTGAAAGTGATTTCATCTCGATTGAACAATAATTAAAAATTTACCTCGATTTTTAATAACATTTTCAAAATCGACGTTTCACGGCCAAAGAAGCATACTTTGAGTATTTCTTCACTATTTTCAAATATATTCATTGAAACCATTATTTTTATACTTTTTGCTTTAATTCAAGCAATGTAACGATATTCATTCAAAAAACTGTTAAAATTCAATTTTCAATAAGAAATCGTATTCACGGATTTTGTGTCTTGAAGAAGAAAAACATGCGATTTTTTCGGTACTTTTTTGAATGCATTTTTTTCAGGAGAAATTTTTGACCGAATTCAGCTTAATTCCCTATAAAACACTCATTAAAAGTGATTTCATCTCGATTGAACAATAAATAAAAATGTACCTCGATTTTTAATAACATTTTCAAAATCGACGTTTCACGGCCAAAGAAGCATACTTTGAGTATTTCTTCACTCTTTTCAAATATGTTCACTGAAAGCATTATTTTTATACTTTTTGCTTTAATTCAAGCAAATGTAACGATATTCAATCAAAAAACTGTTAAAATTAAATTTTTCAATAAGAAATCGTTGTCACGGATTTTGTATCTTGAAGAAGAAAAATATGAGATTTTTTCGGTACTTTTTTGAATGCATTTTTTTCAGGAGAAATTTTTGACCGAATTCAGCTTAATTCCCTATAAAACACTCATTAAAAGTGATTTCATCTCGATTGAACAATAAATGAAAATGTACCTCGATTTTTAATAACATTTTCAAAATCGACGTAACTCGGCCTAAGAAAAAAATTTTGAGTATTTGTTCACTGTTTTCAAATATAACCACTGAAACCATTATTTTTGTAATTTTTGCGTTAATTCAAGCAAATGTAACGATATTCATTCAACAAACTGTTAAAATTCAATTTTAAATAAGAAATCGTTGTCACGGATATTGTATCTTGAAGAAAAAAAACATGCGATTTTTTCGGTACACTTTTGAATGCATTTTTTTTTGGAGAAATGTTTGACCGAATTCAGCTTAATTCCCTATAAAACACTCTTTGAAAGTGATTTCATCTCGATTGAACAATAATTAAAAATTTACCTCGATTTTTAATAACATTTTCAAAATCGACGTTTCACGGCCAAAGAAGCATACTTTGAGTATTTCTTCACTATTTTCAAATATATTCATTGAAACCATTATTTTTATACTTTTTGCTTTAATTCAAGCAATGTAACGATATTCATTCAAAAAACTGTTAAAATTCAATTTTCAGTAAGAAATCGCATTCACGGATTTTGTGTCTTGAAGAAGAAAAACCTGCGATTTTTTCGGTACTTTTTTGAATGAATTTTTTTCTGGAGAAATTTTTGAGCGAATTCAGCTTAATTCCCTATAAAACACTCATTTGAAGTGATTTCATCTCGATTGAACAATAATTAAAAATTTACCTCGAATTTTAATAACATTTTCAAAATCGACGATTCACGGCCAAAGAAGCATACTTTGAGTATTTCTTCACTATTTTCAAATATGTTCACTGAAACCATTATTTTTATACTTTTTGCTTTAATTCAAGCAAATGTAACGATATTCAATCAAAAAACTGTTAAAATTAAATTTTTCAATAAGAAATCGTTGTCACGGATTTTGTATCTTGAAGAAGAAAAACATGCGATTTTTTCGGTACTTTTTTGAATGCATTTTTTTCAGGAGAAATTTTTGACCGAATTCAGCTTAATTCCCTATAAAACACTCATTAAAAGTGATTTCATCTCGATTGAACAATAAATAAAAATGTACCTCGATTTTTAATAACATTTTCAAAATCGACGTTTCACGGCCAAAGAAGCATACTTTGAGTATTTCTTCACTCTTTTCAAATATGTTCACTGAAAGCATTATTTTTATACTTTTTGCTTTAATTCAAGCAAATGTAACGATATTCAATCAAAAAACTGTTAAAATTAAATTTTTCAATAAGAAATCGTTGTCACGGATTTTGTATCTTGAAGAAGAAAAATATGAGATTTTTTCGGTACTTTTTTGAATGCATTTTTTTCAGGAGAAATTTTTGACCGAATTCAGCTTAATTCCCTATAAAACACTCATTAAAAGTGATTTCATCTCGATTGAACAATAAATGAAAATGTACCTCGATTTTTAATAACATTTTCAAAATCGACGTAACTCGGCCTAAGAAAAAAATTTTGAGTATTTGTTCACTGTTTTCAAATATAACCACTGAAACCATTATTTTTGTAATTTTTGCGTTAATTCAAGCAAATGTAACGATATTCATTCAACAAACTGTTAAAATTCAATTTTAAATAAGAAATCGTTGTCACGGATATTGTATCTTGAAGAAAAAAAACATGCGATTTTTTCGGTACACTTTTGAATGCATTTTTTTTTGGAGAAATGTTTGACCGAATTCAGCTTAATTCCCTATAAAACACTCTTTGAAAGTGATTTCATCTCGATTGAACAATAATTAAAAATTTACCTCGATTTTTAATAACATTTTCAAAATCGACGTTTCACGGCCAAAGAAGCATACTTTGAGTATTTCTTCACTATTTTCAAATATATTCATTGAAACCATTATTTTTATACTTTTTGCTTTAATTCAAGCAATGTAACGATATTCATTCAAAAAACTGTTAAAATTCAATTTTCAGTAAGAAATCGCATTCACGGATTTTGTGTCTTGAAGAAGAAAAACCTGCGATTTTTTCGGTACTTTTTTGAATGAATTTTTTTCTGGAGAAATTTTTGAGCGAATTCAGCTTAATTCCCTATAAAACACTCATTTGAAGTGATTTCATCTCGATTGAACAATAATTAAAAATTTACCTCGAATTTTAATAACATTTTCAAAATCGACGATTCACGGCCAAAGAAGCATACTTTGAGTATTTCTTCACTATTTTCAAATATGTTCACTGAAACCATTATTTTTATACTTTTTGCTTTAATTCAAGCAAATGTAACGATATTCAATCAAAAAACTGTTAAAATTAAATTTTTCAATAAGAAATCGTTGTCACGGATTTTGTATCTTGAAGAAGAAAAACATGCGATTTTTTCGGTACTTTTTTGAATGCATTTTTTTCAGGAGAAATTTTTGACCGAATTCAGCTTAATTCCCTATAAAACACTCATTAAAAGTGATTTCATCTCGATTGAACAATAAATAAAAATGTACCTCGATTTTTAATAACATTTTCAAAATCGACGTTTCACGGCCAAAGAAGCATACTTTGAGTATTTCTTCACTCTTTTCAAATATGTTCACTGAAAGCATTATTTTTATACTTTTTGCTTTAATTCAAGCAAATGTAACGATATTCAATCAAAAAACTGTTAAAATTAAATTTTTCAATAAGAAATCGTTGTCACGGATTTTGTATCTTGAAGAAGAAAAATATGAGATTTTTTCGGTACTTTTTTGAATGCATTTTTTTCAGGAGAAATTTTTGACCGAATTCAGCTTAATTCCCTATAAAACACTCATTAAAAGTGATTTCATCTCGATTGAACAATAAATGAAAATGTACCTCGATTTTTAATAACATTTTCAAAATCGACGTAACTCGGCCTAAGAAAAAAATTTTGAGTATTTGTTCACTGTTTTCAAATATAACCACTGAAACCATTATTTTTGTAATTTTTGCGTTAATTCAAGCAAATGTAACGATATTCATTCAACAAACTGTTAAAATTCAATTTTAAATAAGAAATCGTTGTCACGGATATTGTATCTTGAAGAAAAAAAACATGCGATTTTTTCGGTACACTTTTGAATGCATTTTTTTTTGGAGAAATGTTTGACCGAATTCAGCTTAATTCCCTATAAAACACTCTTTGAAAGTGATTTCATCTCGATTGAACAATAATTAAAAATTTACCTCGATTTTTAATAACATTTTCAAAATCGACGTTTCACGGCCAAAGAAGCATACTTTGAGTATTTCTTCACTATTTTCAAATATATTCATTGAAACCATTATTTTTATACTTTTTGCTTTAATTCAAGCAATGTAACGATATTCATTCAAAAAACTGTTAAAATTCAATTTTCAGTAAGAAATCGCATTCACGGATTTTGTGTCTTGAAGAAGAAAAACCTGCGATTTTTTCGGTACTTTTTTGAATGAATTTTTTTCTGGAGAAATTTTTGAGCGAATTCAGCTTAATTCCCTATAAAACACTCATTTGAAGTGATTTCATCTCGATTGAACAATAATTAAAAATTTACCTCGAATTTTAATAACATTTTCAAAATCGACGATTCACGGCCAAAGAAGCATACTTTGAGTATTTCTTCACTATTTTCAAATATGTTCACTGAAACCATTATTTTTATACTTTTTGCTTTAATTCAAGCAAATGTAACGATATTCAATCAAAAAACTGTTAAAATTAAATTTTTCAATAAGAAATCGTTGTCACGGATTTTGTATCTTGAAGAAGAAAAACATGCGATTTTTTCGGTACTTTTTTGAATGCATTTTTTTCAGGAGAAATTTTTGACCGAATTCAGCTTAATTCCCTATAAAACACTCATTAAAAGTGATTTCATCTCGATTGAACAATAAATAAAAATGTACCTCGATTTTTAATAACATTTTCAAAATCGACGTTTCACGGCCAAAGAAGCATATTTTGAGTATTTCTTCACTATTTTCAAAAATAACCACTGAAACCATTATTTTTATACTTTTTGCTTTAATTCAAGCAAATGTAACGATATTCATTCAAAAAACTGTTAAAATTCAAAGAAATCGTATTCACGGATTTTGTGTCTTGAAGAAGAAAAACCTGCGATTTTTTCGGTACTTTTTTGAATGAATTTTTTTCTGGAGAAATTTTTGACCGAATTCAGCTTAATTCCCTATAAAACACTCATTTAAAGTGATTTCATCTCGATTGAACAATAAATAAAAATGTACCTCGATTTTTAATAACATTTTCAAAATCGACGTAACTCGGCCTAAGAAAAACATTTTGAGTATTTGTTCACTGTTTTCAAATATAACCACTGAAACCATTATTTTTGTAATTTTTGCGTTACTTCAAGCAAATGTAACGATATTCAATCAAAAAACTGTTAAAATTAAATTTTTCAATAAGAAATCGTTGTCACGGATTATGTATCTTGAAGAAGAAAAACCTGCGATTTTTTCGGTACTTTTTTGAATGCATTTTTTTCAGGAGAAATTTTTGACCGAATTCAGCTTAATTCCCTATAAAACACTCATTAAAAGTGATTTCATCTCGATTGAACAATAAATGAAAATGTACCTCGATTTTTAATAACATTTTTAAAATCGACGTAACTCGGCCTAAGAAAAACATTTTGAGTATTTGTTCACTGTTTTCAAATATAACCACTGAAACCATTATTTTTGTAATTTTTGCGTTAATTCAAGCAAATGTAACGATATTCATTCAACAAACTGTTAAAATTCAATTTTAAATAAGAAATCGTATTCACGGATTTTGTGTCTTGAAGAAGAAAAACCTGCGATTTTTTCGGTACTTTTTTGAATGAATTTTTTTCTGGAGAAATTTTTGACCGAATTCAGCTTAATTCCCTATAAAACACTCATTTAAAGTGATTTCATCTCGATTGAACAATAAATAAAAATGTACCTCGATTTTTAATAACATTTTCAAAATCGACGTAACTCGGCCTAAGAAAAACATTTTGAGTATTTGTTCACTGTTTTCAAATATAACCACTGAAACCATTATTTTTGTAATTTTTGCGTTAATTCAAGCAAATGTAACGATATTCAATCAAAAAACTGTTAAAATTAAATTTTTCAATAAGAAATCGTTGTCGCGGATTATGTATCTTGAAGAAGAAAAACATGAGATTTTTTCGGTACTTTTTTGAATGCATTTTTTTCAGGAGAAATTTTTGACCGAATTCAGCTTCATTCCCTATAAAACACTCATTAAAAGTGATTTCATCTCGATTGAACAATAAATAAAAATGTACCTCGATTTTTAATAACATTTTCAAAATCGACGTTTCACGGCCAAAGAAGCATATTTTGAGTATTTCTTCACTATTTTCAAAAATAACCATTGAAACCATTATTTTTATACTTTTTGCTTTAATTCAAGCAAATGTAACGATATTCATTCAAAAAACTGTTAAAATTCAATTTTCAATACGAAATCGTATTCACGGATTTTGTGTCTTGAAGAAGAAAAACCTGCGATTTTTTCGGTACTTTTTTGAATGAATTTTTTTCTGGAGAAATTTTTGAGCGAATTCAGCTTAATTCCCTATAAAACACTCATTAAAAGTGATTTCATCTCGATTGAACAATAAATAAAAATGTACCTCGATTTTTAATAACATTTTCAAAATCGACGTTTCACGGCCAAAGAAGCATACTTTGAGTATTTCTTCACTCTTTTCAAATATGTTCACTGAAAGCATTATTTTTATACTTTTTGCTTTAATTCAAGCAAATGTAACGATATTCAATCAAAAAACTGTTAAAATTAAATTTTTCAATAAGAAATCGTTGTCACGGATTTTGTATCTTGAAGAAGAAAAACATGAGATTTTTTCGGTACTTTTTTGAATGCATTTTTTTCAGGAGAAATTTTTGACCGAATTCAGCTTAATTCCCTATAAAACACTCATTAAAAGTGATTTCATCTCGATTGAACAATAAATAAAAATGTACCTCGATTTTTAATAACATTTTCAAAATCGACGTAACTCGGCCTAAGAAAAACATTTTGAGTATTTGTTCACTGTTTTCAAATATAACCACTGAAACCATTATTTTTGTAATTTTTGCGTTAATTCAAGCAAATGTAACGATATTCAATCAAAAAACTGTTAAAATTAAATTTTTCAATAAGAAATCGTTGTCACGGATTATGTATCTTGAAGAAGAAAAACATGAGATTTTTTCGGTACTTTTTTGAATGCATTTTTTTCAGGAGAAATTTTTGACCGAATTCAGCTTAATTCCCTATAAAACACTCATTAAAAGTGATTTCATCTCGATTGAACAATAAATAAAAATGTACCTCGATTTTTAATAACATTTTCAAAATCGACGTTTCACGGCCAAAGAAGCATATTTTGAGTATTTCTTCACTATTTTCAAAAATAACCATTGAAACCATTATTTTTATACTTTTTGCTTTAATTCAAGCAAATGTAACGATATTCATTCAAAAACTGTTAAAATTCAATTTTCAATACGAAATCGTATTCACGGATTTTGTGTCTTGAAGAAGAAAAACCTGCGATTTTTTCGGTACTTTTTTGAATGAATTTTTTTCTGGAGAAATTTTTGAGCGAATTCAGCTTAATTCCCTATAAAACACTCATTGAAAGTGATTTCATCTCGATTGAACAATAATTAAAAATTTACCTCGAATTTTAATAACATTTTCAAAATCGACGTTTCACGGCCAAAGAAGCATACTTTGAGTATTTCTTCACTATTTTCAAATATGTTCACTGAAACCATTATTTTTATACTTTTTGCTTTAATTCAAGCAAATGTAACGATATTCAATCAAAAAACTGTTAAAATTAAATTTTTCAATAAGAAATCGTTGTCACGGATTTTGTATCTTGAAGAAGAAAAACATGCGATTTTTTCGGTACTTTTTTGAATGCATTTTTTTCAGGAGAAATTTTTGACCGAATTCAGCTTAATTCCCTATAAAACACTCATTAAAAGTGATTTCATCTCGATTGAACAATAAATAAAAATGTACCTCGATTTTTAATAACATTTTCAAAATCGACGTTTCACGGCCAAAGAAGCATATTTTGAGTATTTCTTCACTATTTTCAAATATAACCACTGAAACCATTATTTTTATACTTTTTGCTTTAATTCAAGCGAATGTAACGATATTCATTCAACAAACTGTTAAAATTCAATTTTAAATAAGAAATCGTTGTCACGGATTTTGTATCTTGAAGAAAAAAAACATGCGATTTTTTCGGTACACTTTTGAATGCATTTTTTTCTGGAGAAATTTTTGACCGAATTCAGCTTAATTCCCTATAAAACACTCATTAAAAGTGATTTCATCTCGATTGATCAATATATATAAAAATGTACCTCGATTTTTAATAACATTTTCAAAATCGACGTAACTCGGCCTAAGAAAAACATTTTGAGTATTTGTTCACTATTTTCAAATATAACCACTGAAACCATTATTTTTGTAATTTTTGCGTTAATTCAAGCAAATGTAACGATATTCATTCAACAAACTGTTAAAATTCAATTTTAAATAAGATATCGTTGTGACGGATTTTGTATCTTGAAAAAAAACATGCGATTTTTTCGGTACACTTTTAAATGCATTTTTTTCTGGAGAAATATTTGACCGAATTCAGCTTAATTACCTATAAAACACTCATTAAAAGTGATTTCATCTCGATTGAACAATAAATAAAAATGTACCTCGATTTTTAATAACATTTTCAAAATCGACGTTTCACGGCCAAAGAAGCATATTTTGAGTATTTCTTCACTATTTTCAAATATAACCACTGAAACCATTATTTTTATACTTTTTGCTTTAATTCAAGCAAATGTAACGATATTCATTCAAAAAACTGTTAAAATTCAATTTTTCAATAAGAAATCGTTGTCACGGATTTTGTATCTTGAAGAAGAAAAACATGCGATTTTTTCGGTACACTTTTAAATGCATTTTTTTCTGGAGAAATTTTTGACCGAATTCAGCTTAATTCCCTATAAAACACTCATTGAAAGTGATTTCATCTCGATTTAACAATAATTAAAAATTTACCTCGATTTTTAATAACATTTTCAAAATCGACGTTTCACGGCCAAAGAAGCATACTTTGAGTATTTCTTCACTATTTTCAAATATGTTCACTGAAACCATTATTTTTATACTTTTTGCTTTAATTCAAGCAAATGTAACGATATTCAATCAAAAAACTGTTAAAATTAAATTTTTCAATAAGAAATCGTTGTCACGGATTTTGTATCTTGAAGAAGAAAAACATGCGATTTTTTCGGTACTTTTTTGAATGCATTTTTTTCAGGAGAAATTTTTGACCGAATTCAGCTTAATTCCCTATAAAACACTCATTAAAAGTGATTTCATCTCGATTGAACAATAAATAAAAATGTACCTCGATTTTTAATAACATTTTCAAAATCGACGTTTCACGGCCAAAGAAGCATACTTTGAGTATTTCTTCACTATTTTCAAATATGTTCACTGAAACCATTATTTTTATACTTTTTGCTTTAATTCAAGCAAATGTAACGATATTCAATCAAAAAACTGTTAAAATTAAATTTTTCAATAAGAAATCGTTGTCACGGATTTTGTATCTTGAAGAAGAAAAACATGCGATTTTTTCGGTACTTTTTTGAATGCATTTTTTTCAGGAGAAATTTTTGACCGAATTCAGCTTAATTCCCTATAAAACACTCATTAAAAGTGATTTCATCTCGATTGAACAATAAATAAAAATGTACCTCGATTTTTAATAACATTTTCAAAATCGACGTTTCACGGCCAAAGAAGCATATTTTGAGTATTTCTTCACTATTTTCAAATATAACCACTGAAACCATTATTTTTATACTTTTTGCTTTAATTCAAGCGAATGTAACGATATTCATTCAACAAACTGTTAAAATTCAATTTTAAATAAGAAATCGTTGTCACGGATTTTGTATCTTGAAGAAAAAAAACATGCGATTTTTTCGGTACACTTTTGAATGCATTTTTTTCTGGAGAAATTTTTGACCGAATTCAGCTTAATTCCCTATAAAACACTCATTAAAAGTGATTTCATCTCGATTGATCAATATATATAAAAATGTACCTCGATTTTTAATAACATTTTCAAAATCGACGTAACTCGGCCTAAGAAAAACATTTTGAGTATTTGTTCACTATTTTCAAATATAACCACTGAAACCATTATTTTTGTAATTTTTGCGTTAATTCAAGCAAATGTAACGATATTCATTCAACAAACTGTTAAAATTCAATTTTAAATAAGATATCGTTGTCACGGATTTTGTATCTTGAAAAAAAACATGCGATTTTTTCGGTACACTTTTAAATGCATTTTTTTCTGGAGAAATGTTTGACCGAATTCAGCTTAATTCCCTATAAAACACTCATTAAAAGTGATTTCATCTCGATTGAACAATAAATAAAAATGTACCTCGATTTTTAATAACATTTTCAAAATCGACGTTTCACGGCCAAAGAAGCATATTTTGAGTATTTCTTCACTATTTTCAAATATAACCACTGAAACCATTATTTTTATACTTTTTGCTTTAATTCAAGCAAATGTAACGATATTCATTCAAAAAACTGTTAAAATTCAATTTTTCAATAAGAAATCGTTGTCACGGATTTTGTATCTTGAAGAAGAAAAACAAGCGATTTTTTCGGTACACTTTTAAATGCATTTTTTTCTGGAGAAATTTTTGACCGAATTCAGCTTAATTCCCTATAAAACACTCATTGAAAGTGATTTCATCTCAATTTAACAATAATTAAAAATTTACCTCGATTTTTAATAACATTTTCAAAATCGACGTTTCACGGCCAAAGAAGCATACTTTGAGTATTTCTTCACTATTTTCAAATATGTTCACTGAAACCATTATTTTTATACTTTTTGCTTTAATTCAAGCAAATGTAACGATATTCAATCAAAAAACTGTTAAAATTAAATTTTTCAATAAGAAATCGTTGTCACGGATTTTGTATCTTGAAGAAGAAAAACATGCGATTTTTTCGGTACTTTTTTGAATGCATTTTTTTCAGGAGAAATTTTTGACCGAATTCAGCTTAATTCCCTATAAAACACTCATTAAAAGTGATTTCATCTCGATTGAACAATAAATAAAAATGTACCTCGATTTTTAATAACATTTTCAAAATCGACGTTTCACGGCCAAAGAAGCATACTTTGAGTATTTCTTCACTATTTTCAAATATGTTCACTGAAACCATTATTTTTATACTTTTTGCTTTAATTCAAGCAAATGTAACGATATTCAATCAAAAAACTGTTAAAATTAAATTTTTCAATAAGAAATCGTTGTCACGGATTTTGTATCTTGAAGAAGAAAAACATGCGATTTTTTCGGTACTTTTTTGAATGCATTTTTTTCTGGAGAAATTTTTGACCGAATTCAGCTTAATTCCCTATAAAACACACAATAAAAGTGATTGTGTGAAAACCTTGACTTTTTACGTCACATCTGAGACCTCACAACACCGCTCCCGGATGGGCTCGAACCACCAACCTATTGGTTAACAGCCGAACGCGCTAACCATTGCGCCACGGAAGCCCAAAAGTTAAATGTTCGTCTGGTGTTGTGGAAAAACTCTGACATTTTACGTTACATCTGAGACGTCACAACACCGCTCCCGGGAGGGCTCGAACCACCAACCTTTCGGTAAACAGCTGAACGCGCTGACCATTGCGCCACGGAAGCCCAAAAATTAAATGGTCGTCAGGTATTGCGGAAAAACTTTGGCTATTTACGTTACATTTGAGATCCAAAAACACCGCTCCCGGGTGGGCTCGAACCACCAAGCTATTGGTTAACAGCCGAACGCGCTAACCATTGAGCCACGAAAGATCAGAATATAAATGGTTATCACGTATTATGGAAAAAGTTTGACTTTTCACGCTTCATCTGAGACCTCACAACACCTCTCCCGGGTGGGCTCGAATACCAACCTTTCGATTAACAGCTGAACGCGCTAACCATTGCGCCACGGAAGCCCAAAAATTAAATGGTCGTCAGGTATTGCGGAAAAACTTTGGCTATTTACGTTACATTTGAGATCCAAAAACACCGCTCCCGGGTGGGCTCGAACCACCAACCTATTGGTTAACAGCCGAACGCGCTAACCATTGAGCCACGGAAGATCAGAAATTAAATGGTTGTCACGTATTGTGGAAAAGTTTTGACTTTTAACGCTACATCTGAGACCCCACAACACCTCTTCCGGTGGGCTCGAACCACCAACCTTTCGATTAAGTGCTCGACGCGCTAATTATTGCGCCACGGAAGGCCAAAAATTAAATGTTCGTCAGGTATTGTGGAAAAACTCTGACATTTTACGTAACATCTGAGACGTCACAACACCGCTCCCGGATGGGCTCGAACCACCAACCTTTCGGTTAACAGCCGAACGCGCTAGCCATTGCGCCACGGACGCCCAAAAATTAAATGGTTGCCAGGTTTTGTTGAAAAGTTACGACTTTTCACGCTACATCTGAGACCCCACAAAACCTCTCTTTTGGGCTCGAACCACCAACCTTTCGGTTAACAGCTGAACGCGCTAACCATTGCGCCACGGAAGCCTAAAAATTAAATGGTCGTCAGGTATTGCGGAAAAACTTTGGCTATTTACGTTACATTTGAGATCCAAAAACACCGCTCCCGGGTGGGCTCGAACCACCAACCTATTGGTTAACAGCCGAACGCGCTAACCATTGAGCCACGAAAGATCAGAAATTAAATGGTTGTCACGTATTGTGGAAAAGTTTTGACTTTTAACGCTACATCTGAGACCCCACAACACCTCTTCCGGTGGGCTCGAACCACCAACCTTTCGATTAAGTGCTCGACGCGCTAATTATTGCGCCACGGAAGGCCAAAAATTAAATGTTCGTCAGGTATTGTGGAAAAACTCTGACATTTTACGTAACATCTGAGACGTCACAACACCGCTCCCGGATGGGCTCGAACCACCAACCTTTCGGTTAACAGCCGAACGCGCTAGCCATTGCGCCACGGACGCCCAGAAATTAAATGGTTGCCAGGTTTTGTTGAAAAGTTACGACTTTTCACGCTACATCTGAGACCCCACAAAACCTCTCTTTTGGGCTCGAACCACCAACCTTTCGGTTAACAGCTGAACGCGCTAACCATTGCGCCACGGAAGCCCAAAAATTAAATGGTCGTCAGGTATTGCGGAAAAACTTTGGCTATTTACGTTACATTTGAGATCCAAAAACACCGCTCCCGGGTGGGCTCGAACCACCAAGCTATTGGTTAACAGCCGAACGCGCTAACCATTGAGCCACGAAAGATCAGAAAATAAATGGTTATCACGTATTATGGAAAAAAATTGACTTTTCACGCTTCATCTGAGACCTCACAACACCTCTCCCGGGTGGGCTCGAATACCAACCTTTCGATTAACAGCTGAACGCGCTAACCATTGCGCCACGGAAGCCCAAAAATTAAATGCTCGTCAGGTATTGTGGAAAAACTCTGACATTTTACGTTACATCTGAGACGTCACAACACCGCTCCCGGGAGGGCTCGAACCACCAACCTTTCGGTTAACAGCTGAACGCGCTGACCATTGCGCCACTGAAGCCCAAAAATTAAATTTTCGTCAGGTATTGAGGTAAAACCTTGTCTTTTTACTTCACATCTGAGACCTCACAACACCGCTCCCGGATGGGCTCGAACCACCAACCTTTCGGTTAACAGCCGAACGCGCTAACCATTCGCCACGGACGCCCAAAAATTAAATGGTCGTCAGGTATTGTGGAAAAACTTTGGCTATTTACGTTACATTTGAGATCCAAAAACACCGCTCCCGGGTGGGCTCGAACCACCAACCTATTGGTTAACAGCCGAACGCGCTAACCATTGAGCCACGGAAGATCAGAAATTAAATGGTTGTCACGTATTGTGGAAAAGTTTTGACTTTTAACGCTACATCTGAGACCCCACAACACCTCTTCCGGTGGGCTCGAACCACCAACCTTTTGATTAAGAGCTCGACGCGCTAATTATTGCGCCACGGAAGGCCAAAAATTAAATGTTCGTCAGGTATTGTGGAAAAACTCTGACATTTTACGTAACATCTGAGACGTCACAACACCGCTCCCGGATGGGCTCGAACCACCAACCTTTCGGTTAACAGCCGAACGCGCTAGCCATTGCGCCACGGACGCCCAAAAATTAAATGGTTGTCAGGTTTTGTTGAAAAGTTACGACTTTTCACGCTACATCTGAGACCCCACAAAACCTCTCTTTTGGGCTCGAACCACCAACTTTTCGGTTAACAGCTGAACGCGCTAACCATTGCGCCACGGAAGCCCAAAAATTAAATGGTCGTCAGGTATTGTGGAAAAACTTTGGCTATTTACGTTACATTTGAGATCCAAAAACACCGCTCCCGGGTGGGCTCGAACCACCAAGCTAATGGTTAACAGCCGAACGCGCTAACCATTGAGCCACGAAAGATCAGAAAATAAATGGTTATCACGTATTATGGAAAAAGTTTGACTTTTCACGCTACATCTGAGACCTCACAACACCTCTCACGGGTGGGCTCGAACCACCAACCTTTCGATTAACAGCGGAACGCGCTAACCATTGCGCCACGGAAGCCCAAAAAATAAATGCTCGTCAGGTATTGAGGTAAAACTTTGACTTTTTACTTCACATCCGAGACCTCACAACACCGCTCCCGGATGGGCTCGAACCACCAACCTTTCGATTAACAGCCGAACGCGCTAACCATTGAGCCACGGAAGCTCAAAATTGAATGGTTGTCACGTATTGTGGAAAAGTTTTGACTTTTTACGCTACATCTGAGACCCCACATCACCTCTTCCGGGTGGGCTCGAACCACCAACCTATCGATTAACAGCTGAACGCGCTAACCATTGCGCCACGGAAGCCCAAAAATTAAATGTTCGTCAGGTATTGTGGAAAAACTCTGACATTTTACGTTACATCTGAGACATCACAACACCGCTCCCGGATGGGCTAGAACCACCAACCTATTGGTTAACAGCCGAACGCGCTAACCATTGAGCCACGGAATCACAGAAATTAAATGGTTGTCAGGTATTGTTGAAAAGTTACGACTTTTCACGCTACATCTGAGACCCCACAAAACCTCTCTCGTTTGGGCTCGAACCACCAACCTTTCGGTTAACAGCTGAACGCGCTGACCATTGCGCCACTGAAGCCCAAAAACTAAATGTTCGTCAGGTATTGTGGAAAAACTCTGACATTTTACGTTACATCTGAGACGTCACAACACTTCTCCCGGATGGGCTCGAACCACCAACCTATTGGTTAATAGCCGAACGCGCTAACCATTGCGCCACTGAAGCCCAAAAATGATATTTTCGTCAGGTATTGAGGTAAAACTTTGACTTTTTCCTTCACATCTGAGGCCTCACAACACCGCTCCCGGATGGGCTCGAACCACCAACCTTTCGGTTAACAGCCGAATGCGCTAACCATTCGCCACGGACGCCCAAAAATTAAATGGTCGTCAGGTATTGTGGAAAAACTCTGACATTTTACGTTACATCTGAGACGTCACAACACTTCTCCCGGATAGGCTCGAACCACCAACCAATAGGTTAACAGCCGAACGCGCTAACCATTGAGCCACAGAAGCTCAGAAATTAAATGGTTGTTAGGTTTTGTGGATAAGTTATGACTTTTTACGTTACATCTGAGACCCTACAACACCTCTCCCAGGTGGGCTCGAACCACCATCCTTTCGGTTAACAGCCGAACGCGCTAACCATTTCGCCAAGGAAGCCCAAAAATTAAATGGTTGTCACGTATTGTGGAAAAGTTTTGACTTTTAACGCTACATCTGAGACCCCACAACACCTCTTCCGGGTGGGCTCGAACCACCAACCTTTCGATTAAGAGCTGGACGCGCTAATTACTGCGCCACGGAAGCCCAAAAATTAAATGTTCGTCAGGTATTGTGGAAAAACTCTGACATTTTACGTAACATCTGAGACGTCACAACACCGCTCCCGGATGGGCTCGAACCACCAACCTTTCGGTTAACAGCCGAACGCGCTAGCCATTGCGCCACGGACGCCCAAAAATTAAATGGTTGTCAGGTATTGTTGAAAAGTTACGACTTTTCACGCTACATCTGAGACCCCACAAATCCTCTCTCGTTTGGGCTCGAACCACCAACCTTTCGGTTAACAGCTGAACGCGCTGACCATTGCGCCACTGAAGCCCAAAAATTAAATGTTCGTCAGGTATTGTGGAAAAACTTTGACTTTTTACTTCACATCTGAGGCCTCACAACACTTCTCCCGGATGGGATCGAACCACCAACCTATTGGTTTATAGCCGAACGCGCTAACCATTGCGCCACTGAAGCCCAAAAATTAAATTTTCGTCAGGTATTGAGGTAAAACTTTGACTTTTTACTTCACATCTGAGGCCTCACAACACCGCTCCCGGATGGGCTCGAACCACCAACGTTTCGGTTAACAGCCGAACGCGCTAACCATTGCGCCACGGAAGCCCAAAAATTAAATGGTCGTCAGGTATTGTAGAAAAACTTTGGCTATTTACGTTACATTTGAGATCCAAAAACACCGCTCCCGGGTGGGCTCGAACCACCAACCTATTGGTTAACAGCCGAACGCGCTAACCATTGAGCCACGAAAGCTCAGAAAATAAATGGTTGTCACGTATTATGGAAAAGTTTTGACTTTTTACGCTACATATGAGACCCAACAACACCTCTCCCGGGTGGGCTCGAACCACCAACCTTTCGATTAACAGCTGAACGCGCTAACCATTGCACCACGCAAGCCCAAAAATTAAATGTTCGTCAGGTATTGTGGAAAAACTCTGACATTTTACGTTACATCTGAGACGTCACAACACTTCTCCCAGATAGGCTCGAACCACCAACCAATTGGTTAACAGCCGAACGCGCTAACCATTGAGCCACAGAAGCTAAGAAATTAAATGGTTGTTAGGTTTTGTGGATAAGTTATGACTTTTTACGTTACATCTGAGACCCTACAACACCTCTCCCAGGTGGGCTCGAACCAACATCCTTTCGGTTAACAGCCGAACGCGCTAACCATTGCGCCAAGGAAGCCCAAAAATTAAATGGTTGTCACGTATTGTGGAAAAGTTTTGACTTTTTACGCTACATCTGAGACCTCACAACACCTCTCCCGGGTGTGCTCGAACCACCAACCTTTCGATTAACAGCTGAACGCGCTAACCATTGCGCCACGGAAGCCCAAAAATTAAATGCTCGTCAGGTATTGTGGAAAAACTCTGACATTTTACGTTACATCTGAGACGTCACAACACCGCTCCCGGGAGGGCTCGAACCACCAACCTTTCGGTTAACAGCTGAACGCGCTGACCATTGCGCCACTGAAGCCCAAAAATTAAATTTTCGTCAGGTATTGAGGTAAAACTTTGACTTTTTACTTCACATCCGAGACCTCACAACACCGCTCCCGGATGGGCTCGAACCACCAACCTTTCGATTGACAGCCGAACGCGCTAACCATTGAGCCACGGAAGCTCAGAAATTAAATGGTTGTCACGTATTGTGGAAAAGTTTTGACTTTTTACGCTACATCTGAGACCCCACAACACCTCTTCCGGGCGGGCTCGAACCACCAACCCTTCGATTAACAGCTGAACGCGCTAACCATTGCGCCACGGAAGCCCAAAAGTTAAATGTTCGACAGGTGTTGTGGAAAAACTCTGACATTTTACGTAACATCTGAGACGTCACAACACCGCTCCCGGATGGGCTCGAACCACCAACCTTTCGGTTAACAGCCGAACGCGCTAGCCATTGCGCCACGGACGCCCAAAAATTAAATGGTTGTCAGGTTTTGTTGAAAAGTTACGACTTTTCACGCTACATCTGAGACCCCACAAAACCTCTCTTTTGGGCTCGAACCACCAACTTTTCGGTTAACAGCTGAACGCGCTAACCATTGCGCCACGGAAGCCCAAAAATTAAATGGTCGTCAGGTATTGTGGAAAAACTTTGGCTATTTACGTTACATTTTAGATCCAAAAACACCGCTCCCGGGTGGGCTCGAACCACCAAGCTAATGGTTAACAGCCGAACGCGCTAACCATTGAGCCACGAAAGATCAGAAAATAAATGGTTATCACGTATTATGGAAAAAGTTTGACTTTTCACGCTACATCTGAGACCTCACAACACCTCTCACGGGTGGGCTCGAACCACCAACCTTTCGATTAACAGCTGAACGCGCTAACCATTGCGCCACGGAAGCCCAAAAAATAAATGCTCGTCAGGTATTGAGGTAAAACTTTGACTTTTTACTTCACATCCGAGACCTCACAACACCGCTCCCGGATGGGCTCGAACCACCAACCTTTCGATTAACAGCCGAACGCGCTAACCATTGAGCCACGGAAGCTCAAAATTGAATGGTTGTCACGTATTGTGGAAAAGTTTTGACTTTTTACGCTACATCTGAGACCCCACATCACCTCTTCCGGGTGGGCTCGAACCACCAACCTATCGATTAACAGCTGAACGCGCTAACCATTGCGCCACGGAAGCCCAAAAATTAAATGTTCGTCAGGTATTGTGGAAAAACTCTGACATTTTACGTTACATCTGAGACATCACAACACCGCTCCCGGATGGGCTAGAACCACCAACCTATTGGTTAACAGCCGAACGCGCTAACCATTGAGCCACGGAATCACAGAAATTAAATGGTTGTCAGGTATTGTTGAAAAGTTACGACTTTTCACGCTACATCTGAGACCCCACAAAACCTCTCTCGTTTGGGCTCGAACCACCAACCATTCGGTTAACAGCTGAACGCGCTGACCATTGCGCCACTGAAGCCCAAAAATTAAATGTTCGTCAGGTATTGTGGAAAAACTCTGACATTTTACGTTACATCTGAGACGTCACAACACTTCTCCCGGATGGGCTCGAACCACCAACCTATTGGTTAATAGCCGAACGCGCTAACCATTGCGCCACTGAAGCCCAAAAATGATATTTTCGTCAGGTATTGAGGTAAAACTTTGACTTTTTCCTTCACATCTGAGGCCTCACAACACCGCTCCCGGATGGGCTCGAACCACCAACCTTTCGGTTAACAGCCGAATGCGCTAACCATTCGCCACGGACGCCCAAAAATTAAATGGTCGTCAGGTATTGTGGAAAAACTCTGACATTTTACGTTACATCTGAGACGTCACAACACTTCTCCCGGACAGGCTCGAACCACCAACCAATAGGTTAACAGCCGAACGCGCTAACCATTGAGCCACAGAAGCTCAGAAATTAAATGGTTGTTAGGTTTTGTGGATAAGTTATGACTTTTTACGTTACATCTGAGACCCTACAACACCTCTCCCAGGTGGGCTCGAACCACCATCCTTTCGGTTAACAGCCGAACGCGCTAACCATTTCGCCAAGGAAGCCCAAAAATTAAATGGTTGTCACGTATTGTGGAAAAGTTTTGACTTTTAACGCTACATCTGAGACCCCACAACACCTCTTCCGGGTGGGCTCGAACCACCAACCTTTCGATTAAGAGCTGGACGCGCTAATTACTGCGCCACGGAAGCCCAAAAATTAAATGTTCGTCAGGTATTGTGGAAAAACTCTGACATTTTACGTAACATCTGAGACGTCACAACACCGCTCCCGGATGGGCTCGAACCACCAACCTTTCGGTTAACAGCCGAACGCGCTAGCCATTGCGCCACGGACGCCCAAAAATTAAATGGTTGTCAGGTATTGTTGAAAAGTTACGACTTTTCACGCTACATCTGAGACCCCACAAATCCTCTCTCGTTTGGGCTCGAACCACCAACCTTTCGGTTAACAGCTGAACGCGCTGACCATTGCGCCACTGAAGCCCAAAAATTAAATGTTCGTCAGGTATTGTGGAAAAACTTTGACTTTTTACTTCACATCTGAGGCCTCACAACACTTCTCCCGGATGGGATCGAACCACCAACCTATTGGTTTATAGCCGAACGCGCTAACCATTGCGCCACTGAAGCCCAAAAATTAAATTTTCGTCAGGTAATGAGGTAAAACTTTGACTTTTTACTTCACATCTGAGGCCTCACAACACCGCTCCCGGATGGGCTCGAACCACCAACGTTTCGGTTAACAGCCGAACGCGCTAACCATTGCGCCACGGAAGCCCAAAAATTAAATGGTCGTCAGGTATTGTAGAAAAACTTTGGCTATTTACGTTACATTTGAGATCCAAAAACACCGCTCCCGGGTGGGCTCGAACCACCAACCTATTGGTTAACAGCCGAACGCGCTAACCATTGAGCCACGAAAGCTCAGAAAATAAATGGTTGTCACGTATTATGGAAAAGTTTTGACTTTTTACGCTACATATGAGACCCAACAACACCTCTCCCGGGTGGGCTCGAACCACCAACCTTTCGATTAACAGCTGAACGCGCTAACCATTGCACCACGCAAGCCCAAAAATTAAATGTTCGTCAGGTATTGTGGAAAAACTCTGACATTTTACGTTACATCTGAGACGTCACAACACTTCTCCCAGATAGGCTCGAACCACCAACCAATTGGTTAACAGCCGAACGCGCTAACCATTGAGCCACAGAAGCTAAGAAATTAAATGGTTGTTAGGTTTTGTGGATAAGTTATGACTTTTTACGTTACATCTGAGACCCTACAACACCTCTCCCAGGTGGGCTCGAACCAACATCCTTTCGGTTAACAGCCGAACGCGCTAACCATTGCGCCAAGGAAGCCCAAAAATTAAATGGTTGTCACGTATTGTGGAAAAGTTTTGACTTTTTACGCTACATCTGAGACCTCACAACACCTCTCCCGGGTGTGCTCGAACCACCAACCTTTCGATTAACAGCTGAACGCGCTAACCATTGCGCCACGGAAGCCCAAAAATTAAATGCTCGTCAGGTATTGTGGAAAAACTCTGACATTTTACGTTACATCTGAGACGTCACAACACCGCTCCCGGGAGGGCTCGAACCACCAACCTTTCGGTTAACAGCTGAACGCGCTGACCATTGCGCCACTGAAGCCCAAAAATTAAATTTTCGTCAGGTATTGAGGTAAAACTTTGACTTTTTACTTCACATCCGAGACCTCACAACACCGCTCCCGGATGGGCTCGAACCACCAACCTTTCGATTGACAGCCGAACGCGCTAACCATTGAGCCACGGAAGCTCAGAAATTAAATGGTTGTCACGTATTGTGGAAAAGTTTTGACTTTTTACGCTACATCTGAGACCCCACAACACCTCTTCCGGGCGGGCTCGAACCACCAACCCTTCGATTAACAGCTGAACGCGCTAACCATTGCGCCACGGAAGCCCAAAAGTTAAATGTTCGACAGGTGTTGTGGAAAAACTCTGACATTTTACGTTACATCTGAGACGTCACAACACCGCTCCCGGGAGGGCTCGAACCACCAACCTTTCGGTTAACAGCTGAACGCGCTGACCATTGCGCCACTGAAGACCAAAAATTAAATTTTCGTCAGGTATTGAGGTAAAACCTTGACTTTTTACTCCTCATCTGAGACCTCACAACACCGCTCCCGGATGGGCTCGAACCACCAACCTTTCGGTTAACAGCCGAACGCGCTAACCATTCGCCACCGACGCCCTAAAATTAAATGGTCGTCAGGTATTGTGGAAAAACTTTGGCTATTTACGTTACATTTGAGATCCAAAAACACCGCTCCCGGATGGGCTCGAACCACCAACCTATTGGTTAACAGCCGAACGCGCTTACCATTGAGCCACGGAAGATCAGAAATTAAATGGTTGTCACGTATTGTGGAAAAGTTTTGACTTTTAACGCTACATCTGAGACCCCACAACACCTCTTCTGGGTGGGCTCAAACCACCAACCTTTCGATTAAGAGCTGGACGCGCTAATTACTGCGCCACGGAAGCCCAAAAATTAAATGTTCGTCAGGTATTGTGGAAAAACTCTGACATTTTACGTAACATCTGAGACGTCACAACACCGCTCCCGGATGGGCTCGAACCACCAACCTTTCGGTTAACAGCTGAACGCGCTGACCATTGCGCCACTGAAGCCCAAAAATTAACTTTTCGTCAGGTATTGAGGTAAAACTATGACTTTTTACTTCACATCCGAGACCTCACAACACCGCTCCCGGATGGGATCGAACCACCAACCTTTCGATTGACAGCCGAACGCGCTAACCATTGAGCCACGGAAGCTCAGAAATTAAATGGTTGTCACGTATTGTGGAAAAGTTTTGACTTTTCAAGCTACATCTGAGACCCCACAAAACCTCTCTCGTTTGGGCTCGAACCACCAACCTTTCGGTTAACAGCTGAAGGCGCTGACCATTGCGCCACTGAAGCCCAAAAATTAAATTTTCGTCAGGTATTGAGGTAAAACTTTGACTTTTTACTTCACATCTGAGGCCTCACAACACCGCTCCCGGAAGGGCTCGAACCACCAACGTTTCGGTTAACAGCCGAACGCGCTAACCATTGCGC
The DNA here is from genome assembly GCF_054372755.1 of Phalangium opilio. Lineage (NCBI taxonomy): Eukaryota > Metazoa > Arthropoda > Arachnida > Opiliones > Phalangiidae > Phalangium > Phalangium opilio. The sequence goes on along the minus strand of NW_028324192.1, from coordinate 3,946,021 downwards.
CACGGACGCCCAAAAAAAATGGTCGTCAGGTATTGCGGAAAAACTTTGGCTATTTACGTTACATTTGAGATCCAAAAACACCGCTCCCGGGTGGGCTCGAACCACCAAGCTATTGGTTAACAGCCGAACGCGCTAACCATTGAGCCACGAAAGATCAGAAAATAAATGGTTATCACGTATTATGAAAAAAGTTTGACTTTTCACGCTTCATCTGAGACCTCACAACACCTCTCCCGGGTGGGCTCGAATACCAACCTTTCGATTAACAGCTGAACGCGCTAACCATTGCGCCACGGAAGCCCAAAAATTAAATGCTCGTCAGGTATTGTGGAAAAACTCTGACATTTTACGTTACATCTGAGACGTCACAACACCGCTCCCGGGAGGGCTCGAACCACCAACCTTTCGGTTAACAGCTGAACGCGCTGACCATTGCGCCACTGAAGCCCAAAAATTAAATTTTCGTCAGGTATTGAGGTAAAACCTTGTCTTTTTACTTCACATCTGAGACCTCACAACACCGCTCCTGGATGGGCTCGAACCACCAACCTTTCGGTTAACAGCCGAACGCGCTAACCATTCGCCACGGACGCCCAAAAATTAAATGGTCTTCAGGTATTGTGGAAAAACTTTGGCTATTTACGTTACATTTGAGATCCAAAAACACCGCTCCCGGGTGGGCTCGAACCACCAACCTATTGGTTAACAGCCGAACGCGCTAACCATTGAGCCAGGGAAGATCAGAAATTAAATGGTTGTCACGTATTGTGGAAAAGTTTTGACTTTAACGCTACATCTGAGACCCCACAACACCTCTTCCGGGTGGGCTCGAACCACCAACCTTTCGATTAAGTGCTCGACGCGCTAATTATTGCGCCACGGAAGGCCAAAAATTAAATGGTCTTCAGGTATTGTGGAAAAACTTTGGCTATTTACGTTACATTTGAGATCCAAAAACACCGCTCCCGGGTGGGCTCGAACCACCAAGCTATTGGTTAACAGCCGAACGCGCTAACCATTGAGCCACGAAAGATCAGAAAATAAATGGTTATCACGTATTATGGAAAAAGTTTGACTTTTCACGCTACATCTGAGACCTCACAACACCTCTCCCGGGTGGGCTCGAACCACCAACCTTTCGATTAACAGCTGAACGCGCTAACCATTGCGCCACGGAAGCCCAAAAAATAAATGCTCGTCAGGTATTGAGGTTAAACTTTGACTTTTTAATTCACATCCGAGACCTCACAACACCGCTCCCGGATGGGCTCGAACCACCAACCTTTCGATTAACAGCCGAACGCGCTAACCATTGAGCCACGGAAGCTCAGAAATTAAATGGTTGTCACGTATTGTGGAAAAGTTTTGACTTTTTACGCTACATCAGAGACCCCACATCACCTCTTCCGGGTGGGCTCGAACCACCAACCTTTCGATTAACAGCTGAACGCGCTAACCATTGCGCCACGGAAGCCCAAAAAATAAATGTTCGTCAGGTATTGTGGAAAAACTCTGACATTTTACGTTACATCTGAGACATCACAACACCGCTCCCGGATGGGCTAGAACCACCAACCTATTGGTTAACAGCCGAACGCGCTAACCATTTAGCCACGGAAGCTCAGAAATTAAATGGTTGTCAGGTATTGTTGAAAAGTTACGACTTTTCACGCTACATCTGAGACCCCACAAAACCTCTCTCGTTTGGGCTCGAACCACCAACCTTTCGGTTAACAGCTGAACGCGCTGACCATTGCGCCACTGAAGCCCAAAAATTAAATGTTCGTCAGATATTGTGGAAAAACTCTGACATTTTACGTTACATCTGAGACGTCACAACACTTCTCCCGGATGGGCTCGAACCACCAACCTATTGGCTAATAGCGGAACGCGCTAACCATTGCGCCACTGAAGCCCAAAAATTAAATTTTCGTCAGGTATTGAGGTAAAACTTTGACTTTCTACTTCACATCTGAGGCCTCACAACACCGCTCCCGGATGGGCTCGAACCACCAACCTTTCGGTTAACAGCCGAATGCGCTAACCATTCGCCACGGACGCCCAAAAATTAAATGGTCGTCTGGTATTGTGGAAAAACTTTGGCTATTGACGTTACATTTGAGATCCAAAAACACCGCTCCCGGGTGGGCTCGAACCACCAACCTATTGGTTAACAGCCGAACGCGCTAACCATTGAGCCACGAAAGCTCAGAAAATAAATGGTTGTCACGTATTGTGGAAAAGGTTTGACTTTTTACGCTACATATGAGACCCAACAACACCTCTCCCGGGTGGGCTCGAACCACCAACCTTTCGATTAACAGCTGAACGCGCTAACCATTGCGCCACGCAAGCCCAAAAATTAAATGTTCGTCAGGTATTGTGGAAAAACTCTGACATTTTACGTTACATCTGAGACGTCACAACACTTCTCCCGGATAGGCTCGAACCACCAACCAATTGTTTAACAGCTGAACGCGCTAACCATTGAGCCACAGAAGCTCAGAAATTAAATGGTTGTTAGGTTTTGTGGATAAGTGTGACATTATGCTTTGTATTATTAGTAGGCCAGTTTATGAACAGCCCCATATTAGCTTAATGTCTATTATTTATCTAATCTTTCGTGTATAAAAAGGCCCCCTCTCTGTGTTAAAAATTCAGTCTATCTCGGACCTCGATCATGTATAAATCATTGTAAATAAAACCATAGTTTTAAAGTATCAACTCCTGTGTAGTCGTACAAACACACAACATGGTGTCAGAAGTTCGTTAATGTGGTATTTAGTCGCGCGATATCACGGTTAGCTTTAATTCGTTAATCAGTAATCGACTAGATTTGCGGTCTACCTCGACACGGAAAATGCAGAACGCCGCAGCCTTTCAAGTGCAACCGCCTTGCGAATTCAACTTTTCGAATTCCAATGAGTGGCCCCGATGGAGGAGGAGGTTCGAGAGATTCAGATCCGCGTCCGGTCTTAGTTCCAAGACAGGAGAGGAACAAGTCAACGCGTTAATATACATGATGGGCGACAAAGCTGATGACGTATTCTTGTCATTTACGTTTGCCACCGATGCAGAGAAGTCTGACTTCAATGTCGTTATGAATAAATTCGAAGGACATTTCATTCTCCGGAGGAACGTTATCTACGAGCGAGCAACCTTCAACTCACGAGTTCAGCAAGATGGCGACCCGGAAGAAGAGTTTATCACCGCGTGTCGAGCCCAGATTGAGAAATGTGCCTACGGAACTCTCCAAGACGAATTGCTGAGAGACCGAATAGTAGTCGGGGTGCGAGACAAAGCCCTGTCGGAAAAAATGCAACTAGACGGAAACCTTACACTGGAGAAAGCGATCTCAACCGCCCGCCATGCCGAAGAAGTTCGCCGACAACAACAAGAATTAAACGCAGGAAGTTATAAAAACGGAACTCCGGCTGTTGTCGAAAAGCTTGGCTCTCGAAACACCTCTCAGACGAAGGAGAACAGGCGACCAAGAGCAACTCATCCTTCAAGACCAATTCAACGCGATCAAAAGGTTACTTCAGATACCTGCAAGAAATGCGGAATGTTCGAGAAACACAATCGAGAGCGATGCCCAGCATATAGAGCAGTTTGCAGGAAGTGTAAGAAGATTGGCCGCTACGAGCGTGTGTGTCAAAGGTCAACCACCAACTACAATCGTGAGGTCACATCGCAAATGATCTCTGTGGATGATGATGACTCAACGCCAATGGATACGTTCTTGGGAAAAGTCAGCAGCGACGAGATACAAGATCGTTGGATGGTAAACATTAGGATTAATGCAAAGCAAGTTCAATTCAAGATAGATACCGGCGCGGACGTTTGCGTATTACCAGACTCGCTGTACAAGGCGAAATTTCAAGACTTAGCACTGAATAAATCTGACCGACGTCTGTTTGGACCAGGGAAGACCTTGATTAACTGCAAAGGTTTCATTGAAGCCTACCTGTCAAGTAGAGATACCACCATCCATGACAAGGTCTATGTCATCGACCAATTGCAAGTTCCACTTCTAAGCCTCAGAGCAAGTGAAGACCTGAAAATAGTTCAAAGAATCGATGAGCTGCAACTCACGGAGACGAGTATAAGACCAAAGGACCATTATCCTCAACTATTTACCGGCTTAGGACGAGTCAAACGAAGCTACAAACTGAAGCTGAAACCGAACGCAGTACCGTATGCAGTGACGACTCCACGTCGAGTTGCGATTCCTTTGATGTCACAAGTCGAAGCTGAATTGAAACGAATGGTGGACTTGGGAGTAATCCGGAGAGTCGAGGACCCCACAGACTGGTGCGCTCCCATGGTGGTCGTGAGAAAGGATTCTGGCGAATTAAGGATATGCGTGGATTATACGCAACTGAATAACTACGTACAACGTGAACGGTACCAGATACCGGCTGTAGACCATACGCTTGGACGACTGGCTGGAGCCAAGATCTTCTCAAAACTTGATTGTAATTCCGGTTATTGGCAGATACCGCTACATCCGGACTCCATATTACTAACGACTTTCATGACGCCATTTGGAAGATATTTCTGCAATTGCCTGCCCTTTGGTTTAACATCTGCATCCGAGCACTACCAAAGCCAAATGTCTTCGTATATTGAAGGCGTCAAGAACACAGTTTGTCATCAGGACGACATTCTAGTATGGGGCAAGGACATGGCCGAACTTGATGAAAACCTAAAGGAAGTTCTCGAAAGATTGAAAGACCAAGGAGTCACGCTCAATGAAAGGAAATGCCTCTTTGGAGTCAAAAGGATCAAGTTTTTGGGGCACGTAATAGACAGTGCCGGGATCAGTCCAGACGAGGAGAAGGTTCGAGCCATAGTCGAGATGAAATCACCATCTGATGTCGCAGAGCTACGTCGTCTATTAGGAATGGTAAATTATCTTGGAAAGTTCATTCCCCGAATGGCCGAGCAGCTTAAACCACTAAGTAGTCTATTGAGCACCAAGAACAGCTGGATTTGGGGCCCAAGTCAAGAAATGGCCTTCAAATACCTCAAGACGACGCTCACAAGCAAGCCTGTTTTGGGTATCTTCGATCCGAGGAAGCCAACAGTAGTATCCGCCGATGCGTCAAGCTATGGGATTGGAGCAATACTTCGACAAGAACAAGCCAATGGAACTTACAAAGTCATTGCCTATGCCTCGAAGACATTATCCTCGACAGAACAACGCTATGCGCAGATCGAGAAGGAGGCGTATGCATTAACGTGGGCATGCCAGCGATTTGAGGATTTCATAACGGGTATAACAATAAAGCTAGAAACTGATCATCAGCCCCTTGTTTCCATATTGCATTCGAAACAACTGGACGATTTATCTCCGAGACTGCAAAGGCTACGTCTACGCATGATGCGATACTCGTACAAGGTCTCCTACGTGCCTGGAAAATCCTTAGTTGCCGCTGATACATTGTCTAGAGCTCCGTTGATAGACGTTGACGACAACGAGCTACAACAAGAAATTTCTGCTCACGTACAGTTAGTAATGATGAACCTACCCACTACAGATCCAAAGCTTGCGGAAATTCTTCATAAACAACAGGAAGATGCTACATGCAGAACATTACAACGTTACCTCGAACATGGATGGCCGGAGAAAAAACGCGTACACAGTAGTTGTAATGACTACTTCAGCTACAGGCATGAAATCACCATCCAAGACGGAATCATCATGAAAGGCAGCAGACTGCTCATTCCAAGTTCCATGCGTCCAGAAATAAGGGATCGAATTCATCAAGATCACATGGGAATCGTCAAATGTCGAGAAAGAGCCAAACAATCCGTCTGGTGGCCTGGAATTTCACGGGAAATCGAAGATAAGGTGAAAAGATGCGAACGATGTCTCAAAGAATCAGTCAACTTTCATGAGCCCTTAAAGCCAACAAGCTTACCCGAACGACCATGGCAAGCAGTTGCCATAGATATGCTACATCATGGGGGAAAATGGTACCTGGTCATGATGGACTACTACTCAAAATATCTGGAATTGGCTCGAATGAAAGATCAAACTACAAAAACTGTCATCGAGATCATCGAAGATATATTTGCACGACACGGAATTCCAGAGGTGGTCCGCAGCGATAATGGCACTAATTTATCAGCGACAAGAACCTTGGAATTCATCGCATTCTCCAAGAAATATGGATTTCGATCTATCACGAGCAGCCCAAGATATCCTCAAAGTAATGGGTTCGCAGAAGCAGCAGTAAAGACAGCGAAATCCATTTTAAAGAAATCTGACAACATCCCTTTGGCACTCTTGGCGTACCGATCTACACCGACGTCCAATGGTATCAGTCCAGCACAAATGCCATCTCCGAACAACGCTCCCATTACCGTCAAACATGCTTGTCCCGACGATCTTATCAGCAGAACGTATCAAAGAAACATCACTAACGCAGAAAAAAACTCAGAAACGAAATTACGACCAACGCCATAGAGTCAGAGAGCTACACAAATTAGATCTTGGGAAAAGGGTATGGATAACCGATTTACGCAAAGAAGGAACCGTTGTCGAGAAAGCAGAGGAGCCCCGATCATATATAATCGAGACGTCTAAAGGAAGGATTCGAAGAAACCGGTTCCATCTAGTTCCCCTACCGGACAGTCATCAAAATCACGGAATCAAGTCTTTCACTCCGGAATCAAGTATTGGCCCAGAGGACGTCATAGATCCACCAAACATCATTGATCGAGAGGAACCTGTCTCTGAGCCAGCCCACGACAATCATCCATGCAATGCTGAAAACATTCAAGATACCGACAGAGAGAACTTGCGAGCTGATCCATCTGAGTCCAATACCACGAGGTCACCGGAAAGTACGAATAAGAGAAAGACAAGAAGCAAATTGCCAAAAGACGACAAAGGGACAGTAACACGATCCGGAAGAATCTCAAAGCCATCGACTAAGTTAAATTTATAAAACGCATTCTTATTTGTATAAAAAAAGGGGATGTGACATTATGCTTTGTATTATTAGTAGGCCAGTTTATGAACAGCCCCATATTAGCTTAATGTCTATTATTTATCTAATCTCTCGTGTATAAAAAGGCCCCCTCTCTGTGTTAAAAATTCAGTCTATCTCGGACCTCGATCATGTATAAATCATTGTAAATAAAACCATAGTTTTAAAGTATCAACTCCTGTGTAGTCGTACAAACACACAACAATAAGTTATGACTTTTTACGTTACATCTGAGACCCTACAAAACCTCTCCCAGGTGGGCTCGAACCACCATCCTTTCGGTTAACAGCCGAACGCGCTAACCATTGCGCCATGGAAGCCCAAAAATTAAATGGTAGTCAGGTATTGTGGAAAAACTTTGGCTTTCTACGTTACATTTGAGATCCCACAAAACCGCTCCCGGGTGGGCTCGAACAACAAACCTTTCGATTAACAGCTGGACGCGCTAATTATTGCGCCACGGAAGCCCAAAAATTAAATGTTCGTCAGGTATTGTGGAAAAACTCTGACATTTTACGTAACATCTGAGACGTCACAACACCGCTCCCGGATGGGCTCGAACCACCAACCTTTCGGTTAACAGCCGAACGCGCTAACCATTGCGCCACGGACGCCCAAAAAAAATATGGTCGTCAGGTATTGTGGAAAAACTTTGGCTTTTTACGTTACATTAGAGATCCCACAACACCGCTCCCGGGTGGGCTCGAACCACCAACCTTTCGGTTAACAGCCGAACGCGCTAACCATTGCGCAACGGAAGCCCAAATATTAAATGGTCGTCAGGTATTGAGGTAAAACTTTGTCTTTTTACTTCACATCTGAGACCTCACAACACCGCTCCCGGCTGGGCTCGAACCACCACCTTTCGGTTAACAGCCGAACGCGCTAACCATTGCGCCACGGACGCCCAAAAATTAAATGGTCGTCAGGTATTGTGGAAAAACTTTGGCTATTTACGTTACATTTGAGATCCCAAAACACAGCTCCCGGATGGGCTCGAACCACCAACCTTTCGATTAACAGCCGAACGCGCTAACATTGAGCCACGGAAGCCCAAAAATTAAATGTTCGTCAGGACAATAAATAAAAATGTACCTCGATTTTTAATAACATTTTCAAAATCGACGTTTCACGGCCAAAGAAGCATATTTTGATTATTTCTACACTATTTTCAAATATAACCACTGAAACCATTATTTTTATACTTTTTGCTTTAATTCAAGCAATGTAACGATATTCATTCAAAAAACGGTTAAAATTCAATTTTCAATAAGAAATCGTATTCACGGATTTTGTGTCTTGAAGAAGAAAAACCTGCGATTTTTTCGGTACTTTTTTGAATGCATTTTTTTATGGAGAAATTTTTGACCGAATTCAGCTTAATTCCAATAAAACACTCATTAAAAGTGATTTCATCTCGATTGAACAATAAATAAAAATGTACCTCGATTTTTAATAACATTTTCAAAATCGACGTAACTCGGCCTAAGATATGGCCGTTGCCGAGAGTGCTAGTTAAAAATTCGAATTTAAATTAAGTGAGACAAATTAACCTTCATCTTTATAACCTTGACTTTTTACGTCACATCTGAGACCTCACAACACCGCTCCGGGATGGGGTCGAACCACCAACCTATTGGTTAACAGCCGAACGCGCTAACCATTGAGCCACGGAAGCTCAGAAATTAAATGGTTGTCAGGTATTGTGGAAAACCTTGACTTTTTACGTCACATCTGAGACCTCACAACACCGCTCCCGGATGGGCTCGAACCACCAACCTATTGGTTAACAGCCGAACGCGCTAACTATTGCGCCACGGAAGCCCAAAAGTTAAATGCTCGTCAGGTATTATGTAAAAACCTTGACTTTTTACGTCACATCTGAGACCTCACAACACCGCTCCCGGATGGGGTCGAACGACCAACCTATTGGTTAACAGCCGAACGCGCTAACCATTGCGCCACGGAAGCCCAAAAGTTAAATGCTCGTCAGGTATTGTGTAAAAACCTTGACTTTTTACGTCACATCTGAGACCTCACAACACCGCTCCCGGATGGGCTCGAACCACCAACCTATTGGTTAACAGCCGAACGCTCTAACCATTGCGCCACGGAAGCCCAAAAGTTAAATGCTCGTTAGGTATTGTGTAAAAACCTTGACTTTTTACGTCACATCTGAGACCTCACAACACCGCTCCCGGATGGGGTCGAACCACCAACCTATTGGTTTACAGCCGAACGCGCTAACCATTGCGCCACGGAAGCCCAAAAATTAAATGGTCGTCATTTATTGTGCAAAAACTTTGGCTTTCTACGTTACATTTCAGATCCCACAACACCGCTCCCGGGTGGGCTCGAACCACCAACCTATTGGTTAACAGCCGAACGCGCTAACCATTGAGCCACGGAAGCTCCGAAATTAAATGGTTGTCAGGTATTGTAGAAAACCTTGACTTTTTACGTCACATCTGAGACCTCACAACACGGCTCCCGGATGGGCTCGAACCACCAACCTATTGGTTAACAGCCGAACGTGCTAACCATTGCGCCACGGAAGCCCAAAAATTAAATGGTCGTCAGGTATTGTGGAAAAACTTTGGCTTTCTACGTTACATTTGAGGCCCCACAACACCTTTCCCGGGTGGGCTCGAACCACCAACCTTTCGATTAACAGCTGAACGCGCTAACCATTGCGCCACGGGAGCCCAAAAATTAAATGCTCGTCAGGTATTGTGTAAAAACCTTGACTTTTTACGTCACATCTGAGACCTCACAACACCGCTCCCGGATGGGCTCGAACCACCAACCTATTGGTTAACAGCCGAACGCGCTAAACATAGCGCCACGGAAGCCCAAAAGTTAAATGCTCGTCAGGTATTGTGTAAAAACCTTGACTTTTTACGTCACATCTGAGACCTCACAACACCGCTCCCGGATGGGCTCGAACCACCAACCTATTGGTTAACAGCCGAACGCGCTAACCATTGCGCCACGGAAGCTCAGAAATTAAATGGTTGTCAGGTATTGTGGAAAACCTTGACTTTTTACGTCACATCTGAGACCTCACAACACCGCTCCCGGATGGGCTCGAACCACCAACCTATTGGTTAACAGCCGAACGCGCTAACTATTGCGCCACGGAAGCCCAAAAGTTAAATGCTCGTCAGGTATTATGTAAAAACCTTGACTTTTTACGTCACATCTGAGACCTCACAACACCGCTCCCGGATGGGGTCGAACGACCAACCTATTGGTTAACAGCCGAACGTGCTAACCATTGCGCCACGGAAGCCCAAAAGTTAAATGCTCGTCAGGTATTGTGTAAAAACCTTGACTTTTTACGTCACATCTGAGACCTCACAACACCGCTCCCGGATGGGCTCGAACCACCAACCTATTGGTTAACAGCCGAACGCTCTAACCATTGCGCCACGGAAGCCCAAAAGTTAAATGCTCGTTAGGTATTGTGTAAAAACCTTGACTTTTTACGTCACATCTGAGACCTCACAACACCGCTCCCGGATGGGGTCGAACCACCAACCTATTGGTTTACAGCCGAACGCGCTAACCATTGCGCCACGGAAGCCCAAAAATTAAATGGTCGTCATTTATTGTGCAAAAACTTTGGCTTTCTACGTTACATTTCAGATCCCACAACACCGCTCCCGGGTGGGCTCGAACCACCAACCTATTGGTTAACAGCCGAACGCGCTAACCATTGAGCCACGGAAGCTCCGAAATTAAATGGTTGTCAGGTATTGTAGAAAACCTTGACTTTTTACGTCACATCTGAGACCTCACAACACGGCTCCCGGATGGGCTCGAACCACCAACCTATTGGTTAACAGCCGAACGTGCTAACCATTGCGCCACGGAAGCCCAAAAATTAAATGGTCGTCAGGTATTGTGGAAAAACTTTGGCTTTCTACGTTACATTTGAGGCCCCACAACACCTTTCCCGGGTGGGCTCGAACCACCAACCTTTCGATTAACAGCTGAACGCGCTAACCATTGCGCCACGGGAGCCCAAAAATTAAATGCTCGTCAGGTATTGTGTAAAAACCTTGACTTTTTACGTCACATCTGAGACCTCACAACACCGCTCCCGGATGGGCTCGAACCACCAACCTATTGGTTAACAGCCGAACGCGCTAAACATAGCGCCACGGAAGCCCAAAAGTTAAATGCTCGTCAGGTATTGTGTAAAAACCTTGACTTTTTACGTCACATCTGAGACCTCACAACACCGCTCCCGGATGGGCTCGAACCACCAACCTATTGGTTAACAGCCGAACGCGCTAACCATTGCGCCACGGAAGCCCAAAAGTTAAATGCTCGTCAGGTATTGTGTAAAAACCTTGACTTTTTACGTCAAATCTGAGACCTCAAAACACCGCTCCCGGATGGGGTCGAACCACCAACCTATTGGTTAACAGCCGAACGCGCTAACCATTGCGCCACGGAAGCCCAAAAATTAAATGGTCGTCATTTATTGTGCAAAAACTTTGGCTTTCTACGTTACATTTGAGATCCCACAACACCGCTCCCGGGTGGGCTCGAACCACCAACCTATTGGTTAACAGCCGAACGCGCTAACCATTGAGCCACGGAAGCTCAGAAATTAAATGGTTGTCAGATTTTGTGGAAAAACTTTGGCTTTCTACGTTACATTTGAGATCACACAACACCGCTCCCGGGTGGGCTCGAACCACCAACCTATTGGTTAACAGCCGAACGCGCTAACCATTGCGCCACGGAAGCCCAAAAGCTAAATGCTCGTCAGGTATTGTGCAAAAAACTTGACTTTTTACGTCACATCTGAGACCTCACAACACCGCTCCCGGATGGGCTCGAACCACCAACCTATTGGAAAACAGCCGAACGCGCTAACCATTGCGCCACGGAAGCCCAAAAGTTAAATCCTCGTCAGGTATTGTGTAAAAACCTTGACTTTTTACGTCACATCTGAGACCTCACAACACCGCTCCCGGATGGGCTCGAACCACCAACCTATTGGTTAACAGCCGAACGCGCTAACCATTGCGCCACGGAAGCCCAAAAATTAAATGGTCGTCAGGTATTGTGGAAAAACTTTGGCTTTCTACGTTACATTTCAGACCCCACAACACCTCTCCCGGGTGGGCTCGAACCACCAACCTTTCGATTAACAGCTGAACGCGGTAACCATTGTGCCACGGAAGCCCAAAAATTAAATGCTCGTCAGGTATTGTGTAAAAACCTTGACTTTTTACGTCACATCTGAGACCTCACAACACCGCTCCCGGATGGGCTCGAACCACCAACCTATTGGTTAACAGCCGAACGCGCTAACCATTGCGCCACGGAAGCCCAAAAATTAAATGGTCGTCAGGTATTGTGGAAAAACTTTGGCTTTCTACGTTACACAACACCGCTCCCGGGTGGGATCAAACCACCAACCTATTGGTTAACAGCTGAACGCGCTAACCATTGAGCCACGGAAGCCCAAAAATTAAACGGTTGTCAGGTATTGTGGAAAAACTTTGGCTTTTTACTTCACATCTGAGACCTCACAACACCGCTCCCGGATGGGCTCGAACCACCAACCTTTCGGTTAACAGCCGAACGCGCTAACCATTGCGCCACGGACGCCCAAAAAAAATGGTCGTCAGGTATTGCGGAAAAACTTTGGCTATTTACGTTACATTTGAGATCCAAAAACACCGCTCCCGGGTGGGCTCGAACCACCAAGCTATTGGTTAACAGCCGAACGCGCTAACCATTGAGCCACGAAAGATCAGAAAATAAATGGTTGTCAGGTATTGTTGAAAAGTTACGACTTTTCACGCTACATCTGAGACCCCACATCACCTCTTCCGGGTGGTCTCGAACCACCAACCTTTCGATTAACAGCTGAACGCGCTAACCATTGCGCCAAGGAAGCCCAAAAATTAAATGTTCGTCAGGTATTGTGGAAAACTCTGACATTTTACGTTACATCTGAGACATCACAACACCGCTCCCGGATGGGCTAGAACCACCAACCTATTGGTTAACAGCCGAACGCGCTAACCATTGAGCCACGGAAGCTCAGAAATTAAATGGTTGTCAGGTATTGTTGAAAAGTTACGACTTTTCACGCTACATCTGAGACCCCACAAAACCTCTCTCGTTTGGGCTCGAACCACCAACCTTTCGGTTAACAGCTGAACGCGCTGACCATTGCGCCACTGAAGCCCAAAAATTAAATGTTCGTCAGGTATTGTGGAAAAACTCTGACATTTTACGTTACATCTGAGACGTCACAACACTTCTCCCGGATGGGCTCGAACCACCAACCTTTTGGTTAATAGCCGAACGCGCTAACCATTGCGCCACTGAAGCCCAAAAATTAAATTTTCGTCAGGTATTGAGGTAAAACTTTGACTTTTTACTTCACATCTGAGGCCTCACAACACCGCTCCCAGATGGGCTCGAACCACCAACCTTTCGGTTAACAGCCGAACGTGCTAACCATTGCGCCACGGAAGCCCAAAAATTAAATGGTCGTCAGGTATTGTGGAAAAACTTTGGCTTTCTACGTTACATTTGAGATCACACAACACCGCTCCCGGGTGGGCTCGAACCACCAACCTGTTGGTTAACAGCTGAACGCGCTAACCATTGAGCCACGGAAGCTTAGAAATTAAACGGTTGTCAGGTATTGTGGAAAAACTTTGGCTTTCTACGTTACATTTGAGACCCCACAACACCTCTCCCGGGTGGGCTCGAACCACCAACCTTTCGATTAACAGCTGAACGCGCTAACCATTGCGCCACGGAAGCCCAAAAATTAGATGCTCGTCAGATATTGTGTAAAAACCTTGACTTTTTACGTCACATCTAAGACCTCACAACACCGCTCCTGGATGGGCTCGAACCACCAACCTATTGGTTAACAGCCGAACGCGCTAACCATTGCGCCATGGACGCCCAATAATTAATTGGTTGTCAGGTATTGTTGAAAAGTTACGACTTTTCACGCTACTTCTGAGACCCCACAAATCCTCTCTCGTTTGGGCTCGAACCACCAACCTATTGCTTAACAGCTGAACGCGCTAACCATTGAGCCACGGAAGCTCAGAAATTAAACGGTTGTCAGGTATTGTGGAAAGACTTTGGCTTTCTACGTTACATTTGAGACCCCACAACACCTCTCCCGGGTGGACTCGAACCACCAACCTTTCGGTTAACAGCTGAACGCGCTAACCATTGCGCCACTGAGGCCCAAAAATTAAATGGTCGTCAGGTATTGTGGAAAAACTTTGGCTATTTACGTTACATTTGAGATCCCAAAACACCGCTCCCGGGTGGGCTCGAACCACCAACCTATTGGTTAACAGCCGAACGCGCTAACCATTGAGCCACGGAAGCTGAGAAATTAAATGGTTGTCACGTATTGTGGAAAAGTTTTGACTTTTTACGCTACATCTGAGACCACACAATACCTCTTCCGGGCGGGCTCGAACCAACAACCTTTCGATTAACAGCTGAACACGCTAACCATTGCGCCACGGAAGCCCAAAAGTTAAATGTTCGTCAGGTGTTTTGGAAAAACTCTGACATTTTACGTTACATCTGAGACGTCACAACACCGCTCCCGGGAGGGCTCGAACCACCAACCTTTCGGTTAACAGCTGAACGCGCTGACCATTGCGCCACTGTAGCCCAAAAATTAAATTTTCGTCAGGTATTGAGGTAAAACCTTGACTTTTTACTTCACATCTGAGACCTCACAACACCGCTCCCGGATGGGCTCGAACCACCAACCTATTGGTTAACAGCCGAACGCGCTAACCATTGCGCCACGGAAGCCCAAAAGTTAAATGCTCGTCAGGTATTATGTAAAAACCTTGACTTTTTACGTCACATCTGAGACCTCACAACAACGCTCCCGGATGGGGTCGAACGACCAACCTATTGGTTAACAGCCGAACGCGCTAACCATTGCGCCACGGAAGCCCAAAAATTAAATGGTCGTCATTTATTGTGCAAAAACTTTGGCTTTCTACGTTACATTTCAGATCCCACAACACCGCTCTCGGGTGGGCTCGAACCACCAACCTATTGGTTAACAGCCGAACGCGCTAACCATTGCGCCACGGAAGCCCAAAAGTTTAATGCTCGTCAGGTATTGTGTAAAAACCTTGACTTTTTACGTCACATCTGAGACCTCACAACACCGCTCCCGGATGGGCTCGAACCACCAACCTATTGGTTAACAGCCGAACGCTCTAACTATTGCGCCACGGAAGCCCAAAAGTTAAATGCTCGTTAGGTATTGTGTAAAAACCTTGACTTTTTACGTCACATCTGAGACGTCACAACACCGCTCCCGGGAGGGCTCGAACCACCAACCTTTCGGTTAACAGCTGAACGCGCTGACCATTGCGCCACTGTAGCCCAAAAATTAAATTTTCGTCAGGTATTGAGGTAAAACCTTGACTTTTTACTTCACATCTGAGACCTCACAACACCGCTCCCGGATGGGCTCGAACCACCAACCTATTGGTTAACAGCCGAACGCGCTAACCATTGCGCCACGGAAGCCCAAAAGTTAAATGCTCGTCAGGTATTATGTAAAAACCTTGACTTTTTACGTCACATCTGAGACCTCACAACAACGCTCCCGGATGGGGTCGAACGACCAACCTATTGGTTAACAGCCGAACGCGCTAACCATTGCGCCACGGAAGCCCAAAAATTAAATGGTCGTCATTTATTGTGCAAAAACTTTGGCTTTCTACGTTACATTTCAGATCCCACAACACCGCTCTCGGGTGGGCTCGAACCACCAACCTATTGGTTAACAGCCGAACGCGCTAACCATTGCGCCACGGAAGCCCAAAAGTTTAATGCTCGTCAGGTATTGTGTAAAAACCTTGACTTTTTACGTCACATCTGAGACCTCACAACACCGCTCCCGGATGGGCTCGAACCACCAACCTATTGGTTAACAGCCGAACGCTCTAACTATTGCGCCACGGAAGCCCAAAAGTTAAATGCTCGTTAGGTATTGTGTAAAAACCTTGACTTTTTACGTCACATCTGAGACCTCACAACACCGCTCCCGGATGGGGTCGAACCACCAACCTATTGGTGTACAGCCGAACGCGCTAACCATTGCGCCACGGAAGCCCAAAAATTAAATGGTCGTCATTTATTGTGCAAAAACTTTGGCTTTCTACGTTACATTTCAGATCCCACAACACCGCTCCCGGGTGGGCTCGAACCACCAACCTATTGGTTAACAGCCGAACGCGCTAACCATTGAGCCACGGAAGCTCCGAAATTAAATGGTTGTCAGGTATTGTGGAAAACCTTGACTTTTTACGTCACATCTGAGACCTCACAACACGGCTCCCGGATGGGCTCGAACCACCAACCTATTGGTTAACAGCCGAACGTGCTAACCATTGCGCCACGGAAGCCCAAAAATTAAATGGTCGTCAGGTATTGTGGAAAAACTTTGGCTTTCTACGTTACATTTGAGACCCCACAACACCTTTCCCGGGTGGGCTCGAACCACCAACCTTTCGATTAACAGCTGAACGCGCTAACCATTGCGCCACGGGAGCCCAAAAATTAAATGCTCGTCAGGTATTGTGTAAAAACCTTGACTTTTTACGTCACATCTGAGACCTCACAACACCGCTCCCGGATGGGCTCGAACCACCAACCTATTGGTTAACAGCCGAACGCGCTAAACATAGCGCCACGGAAGCCCAAAAGTTAAATGCTCGTCAGGTATTGTGTAAAAACCTTGACTTTCTACGTCACATCTGAGACCTCACAACACCGCTCCCGGATGGGCTCGAACCACCAACCTATTGGTTAACAGCCGAACGCTCTAACTATTGCGCCACGGAAGCCCAAAGTTAAATGCTCGTTAGGTATTGTGTAAAAACCTTGACTTTTTACGTCACATCTGAGACCTCACAACACCGCTCCCGGATGGGGTCGAACCACCAACCTATTGGTGTACAGCCGAACGCGCTAACCATTGCGCCACGGAAGCCCAAAAATTAAATGGTCGTCATTTATTGTGCAAAAACTTTGGCTTTCTACGTTACATTTCAGATCCCACAACACCGCTCCCGGGTGGGCTCGAACCACCAACCTATTGGTTAACAGCCGAACGCGCTAACCATTGAGCCACGGAAGCTCCGAAATTAAATGGTTGTCAGGTATTGTGGAAAACCTTGACTTTTTACGTCACATCTGAGACCTCACAACACGGCTCCCGGATGGGCTCGAACCACCAACCTATTGGTTAACAGCCGAACGTGCTAACCATTGCGCCACGGAAGCCCAAAAATTAAATGGTCGTCAGGTATTGTGGAAAAACTTTGGCTTTCTACGTTACATTTGAGACCCCACAACACCTTTCCCGGGTGGGCTCGAACCACCAACCTTTCGATTAACAGCTGAACGCGCTAACCATTGCGCCACGGGAGCCCAAAAATTAAATGCTCGTCAGGTATTGTGTAAAAACCTTGACTTTTTACGTCACATCTGAGACCTCACAACACCGCTCCCGGATGGGCTCGAACCACCAACCTATTGGTTAACAGCCGAACGCGCTAACCATTGCGCCACGGAAGCCCAAAAATTAAATGGTCGTCAGGTATTGTGGAAAAACTTTGGCTTTCTACGTTACACAACACCGCTCCCGGGTGGGATCAAACCACCAACCTATTGGTTAACAGCTGAACGCGCTAACCATTGAGCCACGGAAGCCCAAAAATTAAACGGTTGTCAGGTATTGTGGAAAAACTTTGGCTTTTTACTTCACATCTGAGACCTCACAACACCGCTCCCGGATGGGCTCGAACCACCAACCTTTCGGTTAACAGCCGAACGCGCTAACCATTGCGCCAAGGAAGCCCAAAAATTAAATGTTCGTCAGGTATTGTGGAAAAACTCTGACATTTTACGTTACATCTGAGACATCACAACACCGCTCCCGGATGGGCTAGAACCACCAACCTATTGGTTAACAGCCGAACGCGCTAACCATTGAGCCACGGAAGCTCAGAAATTAAATGGTTGTCAGGTATTGTTGAAAAGTTACGACTTTTCACGCTACATCTGAGACCCCACAAAACCTCTCTCGTTTGGGCTCGAACCACCAACCTTTCGGTTAACAGCTGAACGCGCTGACCATTGCGCCACTGAAGCCCAAAAATTAAATGTTCGTCAGGTATTGTGGAAAAACTCTGACATTTTACGTTACATCTGAGACGTCACAACACTTCTCCCGGATGGGCTCGAACCACCAACCTTTTGGTTAATAGCCGAACGCGCTAACCATTGCGCCACTGAAGCCCAAAAATTAAATTTTCGTCAGGTATTGAGGTAAAACTTTGACTTTTTACTTCACATCTGAGGCCTCACAACACCGCTCCCAGATGGGCTCGAACCACCAACCTTTCGGTTAACAGCCGAACGTGCTAACCATTGCGCCACGGAAGCCCAAAAATTAAATGGTCGTCAGGTATTGTGGAAAAACTTTGGCTTTCTACGTTACATTTGAGATCACACAACACCGCTCCCGGGTGGGCTCGAACCACCAACCTGTTGGTTAACAGCTGAACGCGCTAACCATTGAGCCACGGAAGCTCAGAAATTAAACGGTTGTCAGGTATTGTGGAAAAACTTTGGCTTTCTACGTTACATTTGAGACCCCACAACACCTCTCCCGGGTGGGCTCGAACCACCAACCTTTCGATTAACAGCTGAACGCGCTAACCATTGCGCCACGGAAGCCCAAAAATTAGATGCTCGTCAGATATTGTGTAAAAACCTTGACTTTTTACGTCACATCTAAGACCTCACAACACCGCTCCTGGATGGGCTCGAACCACCAACCTATTGGTTAACAGCCGAACGCGCTAACCATTGCGCCATGGACGCCCAATAATTAATTGGTTGTCAGGTATTGTTGAAAAGTTACGACTTTTCACGCTACTTCTGAGACCCCACAAATCCTCTCTCGTTTGGGCTCGAACCACCAACCTATTGCTTAACAGCTGAACGCGCTAACCATTGAGCCACGGAAGCTCAGAAATTAAACGGTTGTCAGGTATTGTGGAAAGACTTTGGCTTTCTACGTTACATTTGAGACCCCACAACACCTCTCCCGGGTGGACTCGAACCACCAACCTTTCGGTTAACAGCTGAACGCGCTAACCATTGCGCCACTGAGGCCCAAAAATTAAATGGTCGTCAGGTATTGTGGAAAAACTTTGGCTATTTACGTTACATTTGAGATCCCAAAACACCGCTCCCGGGTGGGCTCGAACCACCAACCTATTGGTTAACAGCCGAACGCGCTAACCATTGAGCCACGGAAGCTGAGAAATTAAATGGTTGTCACGTATTGTGGAAAAGTTTTGACTTTTTACGCTACATCTGAGACCACACAATACCTCTTCCGGGCGGGCTCGAACCAACAACCTTTCGATTAACAGCTGAACACGCTAACCATTGCGCCACGGAAGCCCAAAAGTTAAATGTTCGTCAGGTGTTTTGGAAAAACTCTGACATTTTACGTTACATCTGAGACGTCACAACACCGCTCCCGGGAGGGCTCGAACCACCAACCTTTCGGTTAACAGCTGAACGCGCTGACCATTGCGCCACTGTAGCCCAAAAATTAAATTTTCGTCAGGTATTGAGGTAAAACCTTGACTTTTTACTTCACATCTGAGACCTCACAACACCGCTCCCGGATGGGCTCGAACCACCAACCTATTGGTTAACAGCCGAACGCGCTAACCATTGCGCCACGGAAGCCCAAAAGTTAAATGCTCGTCAGGTATTATGTAAAAACCTTGACTTTTTACGTCACATCTGAGACCTCACAACAACGCTCCCGGATGGGGTCGAACGACCAACCTATTGGTTAACAGCCGAACGCGCTAACCATTGCGCCACGGAAGCCCAAAAATTAAATGGTCGTCATTTATTGTGCAAAAACTTTGGCTTTCTACGTTACATTTCAGATCCCACAACACCGCTCTCGGGTGGGCTCGAACCACCAACCTATTGGTTAACAGCCGAACGCGCTAACCATTGCGCCACGGAAGCCCAAAAGTTTAATGCTCGTCAGGTATTGTGTAAAAACCTTGACTTTTTACGTCACATCTGAGACCTCACAACACCGCTCCCGGATGGGCTCGAACCACCAACCTATTGGTTAACAGCCGAACGCTCTAACTATTGCGCCACGGAAGCCCAAAAGTTAAATGCTCGTTAGGTATTGTGTAAAAACCTTGACTTTTTACGTCACATCTGAGACGTCACAACACCGCTCCCGGGAGGGCTCGAACCACCAACCTTTCGGTTAACAGCTGAACGCGCTGACCATTGCGCCACTGTAGCCCAAAAATTAAATTTTCGTCAGGTATTGAGGTAAAACCTTGACTTTTTACTTCACATCTGAGACCTCACAACACCGCTCCCGGATGGGCTCGAACCACCAACCTATTGGTTAACAGCCGAACGCGCTAACCATTGCGCCACGGAAGCCCAAAAGTTAAATGCTCGTCAGGTATTATGTAAAAACCTTGACTTTTTACGTCACATCTGAGACCTCACAACAACGCTCCCGGATGGGGTCGAACGACCAACCTATTGGTTAACAGCCGAACGCGCTAACCATTGCGCCACGGAAGCCCAAAAATTAAATGGTCGTCATTTATTGTGCAAAAACTTTGGCTTTCTACGTTACATTTCAGATCCCACAACACCGCTCTCGGGTGGGCTCGAACCACCAACCTATTGGTTAACAGCCGAACGCGCTAACCATTGCGCCACGGAAGCCCAAAAGTTTAATGCTCGTCAGGTATTGTGTAAAAACCTTGACTTTTTACGTCACATCTGAGACCTCACAACACCGCTCCCGGATGGGCTCGAACCACCAACCTATTGGTTAACAGCCGAACGCTCTAACTATTGCGCCACGGAAGCCCAAAAGTTAAATGCTCGTTAGGTATTGTGTAAAAACCTTGACTTTTTACGTCACATCTGAGACCTCACAACACCGCTCCCGGATGGGGTCGAACCACCAACCTATTGGTGTACAGCCGAACGCGCTAACCATTGCGCCACGGAAGCCCAAAAATTAAATGGTCGTCATTTATTGTGCAAAAACTTTGGCTTTCTACGTTACATTTCAGATCCCACAACACCGCTCCCGGGTGGGCTCGAACCACCAACCTATTGGTTAACAGCCGAACGCGCTAACCATTGAGCCACGGAAGCTCCGAAATTAAATGGTTGTCAGGTATTGTGGAAAACCTTGACTTTTTACGTCACATCTGAGACCTCACAACACGGCTCCCGGATGGGCTCGAACCACCAACCTATTGGTTAACAGCCGAACGTGCTAACCATTGCGCCACGGAAGCCCAAAAATTAAATGGTCGTCAGGTATTGTGGAAAAACTTTGGCTTTCTACGTTACATTTGAGACCCCACAACACCTTTCCCGGGTGGGCTCGAACCACCAACCTTTCGATTAACAGCTGAACGCGCTAACCATTGCGCCACGGGAGCCCAAAAATTAAATGCTCGTCAGGTATTGTGTAAAAACCTTGACTTTTTACGTCACATCTGAGACCTCACAACACCGCTCCCGGATGGGCTCGAACCACCAACCTATTGTTTAACAGCCGAACGCGCTAAACATAGCGCCACGGAAGCCCAAAAGTTAAATGTTCGTCAGGTGTTTTGGAAAAACTCTGACATTTTACGTTACATCTGAGACGTCACAACACCGCTCCCGGGAGGGCTCGAACCACCAACCTTTCGGTTAACAGCTGAACGCGCTGACCATTGCGCCACTGTAGCCCAAAAATTAAATTTTCGTCAGGTATTGAGGTAAAACCTTGACTTTTTACTTCACATCTGAGACCTCACAACACCGCTCCCGGATGGGCTCGAACCACCAACCTATTGGTTAACAGCCGAACGCGCTAACCATTGCGCCACGGAAGCCCAAAAGTTAAATGCTCGTCAGGTATTATGTAAAAACCTTGACTTTTTACGTCACATCTGAGACCTCACAACAACGCTCCCGGATGGGGTCGAACGACCAACCTATTGGTTAACAGCCGAACGCGCTAACCATTGCGCCACGGAAGCCCAAAAATTAAATGGTCGTCATTTATTGTGCAAAAACTTTGGCTTTCTACGTTACATTTCAGATCCCACAACACCGCTCTCGGGTGGGCTCGAACCACCAACCTATTGGTTAACAGCCGAACGCGCTAACCATTGCGCCACGGAAGCCCAAAAGTTTAATGCTCGTCAGGTATTGTGTAAAAACCTTGACTTTTTACGTCACATCTGAGACCTCACAACACCGCTCCCGGATGGGCTCGAACCACCAACCTATTGGTTAACAGCCGAACGCTCTAACTATTGCGCCACGGAAGCCCAAAAGTTAAATGCTCGTTAGGTATTGTGTAAAAACCTTGACTTTTTACGTCACATCTGAGACGTCACAACACCGCTCCCGGGAGGGCTCGAACCACCAACCTTTCGGTTAACAGCTGAACGCGCTGACCATTGCGCCACTGTAGCCCAAAAATTAAATTTTCGTCAGGTATTGAGGTAAAACCTTGACTTTTTACTTCACATCTGAGACCTCACAACACCGCTCCCGGATGGGCTCGAACCACCAACCTATTGGTTAACAGCCGAACGCGCTAACCATTGCGCCACGGAAGCCCAAAAGTTAAATGCTCGTCAGGTATTATGTAAAAACCTTGACTTTTTACGTCACATCTGAGACCTCACAACAACGCTCCCGGATGGGGTCGAACGACCAACCTATTGGTTAACAGCCGAACGCGCTAACCATTGCGCCACGGAAGCCCAAAAATTAAATGGTCGTCATTTATTGTGCAAAAACTTTGGCTTTCTACGTTACATTTCAGATCCCACAACACCGCTCTCGGGTGGGCTCGAACCACCAACCTATTGGTTAACAGCCGAACGCGCTAACCATTGCGCCACGGAAGCCCAAAAGTTTAATGCTCGTCAGGTATTGTGTAAAAACCTTGACTTTTTACGTCACATCTGAGACCTCACAACACCGCTCCCGGATGGGCTCGAACCACCAACCTATTGGTTAACAGCCGAACGCTCTAACTATTGCGCCACGGAAGCCCAAAAGTTAAATGCTCGTTAGGTATTGTGTAAAAACCTTGACTTTTTACGTCACATCTGAGACCTCACAACACCGCTCCCGGATGGGGTCGAACCACCAACCTATTGGTGTACAGCCGAACGCGCTAACCATTGCGCCACGGAAGCCCAAAAATTAAATGGTCGTCATTTATTGTGCAAAAACTTTGGCTTTCTACGTTACATTTCAGATCCCACAACACCGCTCCCGGGTGGGCTCGAACCACCAACCTATTGGTTAACAGCCGAACGCGCTAACCATTGAGCCACGGAAGCTCCGAAATTAAATGGTTGTCAGGTATTGTGGAAAACCTTGACTTTTTACGTCACATCTGAGACCTCACAACACGGCCCCCGGATGGGCTCGAACCACCAACCTATTGGTTAACAGCCGAACGTGCTAACCATTGCGCCACGGAAGCCCAAAAATTAAATGGTCGTCAGGTATTGTGGAAAAACTTTGGCTTTCTACGTTACATTTGAGACCCCACAACACCTTTCCCGGGTGGGCTCGAACCACCAACCTTTCGATTAACAGCTGAACGCGCTAACCATTGCGCCACGGGAGCCCAAAAATTAAATGCTCGTCAGGTATTGTGTAAAAACCTTGACTTTTTACGTCACATCTGAGACCTCACAACACCGCTCCCGGATGGGCTCGAACCACCAACCTATTGTTTAACAGCCGAACGCGCTAAACATAGCGCCACGGAAGCCCAAAAGTTAAATGCTCGTCAGGTATTGTGTAAAAACCTTGACTTTCTACGTCACATCTGAGACCTCACAACACCGCTCCCGGATGGGCTCGAACCACCAACCTATTGGTTAACAGCCGAACGCGCTAACCATTGCGCCACGGAAGCCCAAAAGTTAAATGCTCGTCAGGTATTCTGTAAAAACCTTGACTTTTTACGTCAAATCTGAGACCTCAAAACACCGCTCCCGGATGGGGTCGAACCACCAACCTATTGGTTAACAGCCGAACGCGCTAACCATTGCGCCACGGAAGCCCAAAAATTTAATGGTCGTCATTTATTGTGCAAAAACTTTGGCTTTCTACGTTACATTTGAGATCCCACAACACCGCTCCCGGGTGGGCTCGAACCACCAACCTATTGGTTAACAGCCGAACGCGCTAACCATTGAGCCACGGAAGCTCAGAAATTAAATGGTTGTCAGATATTGTGGAAAAACTTTGGCTTTCTACGTTACATATGAGACCCAACAACACCTCTCCCGGGTGGGCTCGAACCACCAACCTTTCGATTAACAGCTGAACGCGCTAACCATTGCGCCACGCAAGCCCAAAAATTAGATGTTCGTCAGATATTGTGGAAAAACTCTGACATTTTACGTTACATCTGAGACGTCACAACACTTCTCCCGGATAGGCTCGAAAAACCAACCAATTGGTTAACAGCCGAACGCGCTAACCATTGAGCCACAGAAGCTCAGAAATTAAATGGTTGTTAGGTTTTGTGGATAAGTTATGACTTTTTACGTTACATCTGAGACCCTACAACACCTCTCCCAGGTGGGCTCGAACCACCATCCTTTCGGTTAACAGCCGAACGCGCTAACCATTGCGCCAAGGAAGCCCAAAAATGAAATGGTCGTCAGGTATTGTGGAAAAACTTTGGCTATTTACGTTACATTTGAGATCCCAAAACACCGCTCCCGGGTGGGCTCGAACCACCAACCTATTGCTTAACAGCCGAACGCGCTAACCATTGAGCCACGGAAGCTCAGAAAATAAATGGTTACCACGTATTATGGAAAAAGTTTGACTTTTCACGCTACATCTGAGACCTCACAACACCGCTCCCGGATGGTCTCGAACCACCAACCTTTTGATTAACAGCCGAACGCGCTAACATTGAGCCACGGAAGCCCAAAAATTAAATGTTCGTCAGGACAATAAATAAAAATGTACCTCGATTTTTAATAACATTTTCAAAATCGACGTTTCACGGCCAAAGAAGCATATTTTGAGTATTTCTTCACT
The DNA here is from genome assembly GCF_054372755.1 of Phalangium opilio. NCBI lineage: Eukaryota > Metazoa > Arthropoda > Arachnida > Opiliones > Phalangiidae > Phalangium > Phalangium opilio. The sequence continues at coordinate 3,920,801 of NW_028324192.1, read as the reverse complement.
ATTTTCAAATATAACCACTGAAACCATTATTTTTATACTTTTTGCTTTAATTCAAGCAATGTAACGATATTCATTCAAAAAACTTTTAAAATTCAATTTTCAATAAGAAATCGTTGTCACGGATTTTGTGTCTTGAAGAAGAAAAACCTGCGATTTTTTCGGTACTTTTTTGAATGCATTTTTTTCTGGAGAAATTTTTGACCGAATTCAGCTTAATTCCCTATAAAACACGAATTAAAAGTGATTTCATCTCCAGAAAAAAAATTTCTCCAGAAAAAAAAGCATTCAAAAAAGTACCGAAAAAATCACAGGTTTTTCTTCTTCAAGACACAAAATCCGTGAATACGATTTCTTATTGAAAATTGAATTTTAACAGTTTTTTGAATGAATATCGTTACATTGCTTGAATTAAAGCAAAAAGTATAAAAATAATGGTTTCAGTGGTTATATTTGAAAATAGTGAAGAAATACTCAAAATATGCTTCTTTGGCCGTGAAACGTCGATTTTGAAAATGTTATTAAAAATCGAGGTACATTTTTATTTATTGTTCAATCGAGATGAAATCACTTTTATTGAGTGTTTTATAGGAAATTAAGCTGAATTCGGTCAAAAATTTCTCCTGAAAAAAATGCATTCAAAAAAGTACCGAAAAAATCGCATGTTTTTCATCTTCAAGATACAAAATCCGTGACAACGATTTCTTATTGAAAAATTTAATTTTAACAGTTTTTTGATTGAATATCGTTACATTTGCTTGAATTAAAGCAAAAAGTATAAAAATAATGGTTTCAGTGAACATATTTGAAAATAGTGAAGAAATACTCAAAGTATGCTTCTTTGGCCGTGAAACGTCGATTTTGAAAATGTTATTAAAAATCGAGGTAAATTTTTAATTATTGTTAAATCGAGATGAAATCACTTTCAATGAGTGTTTTATAGAGAATTAAGCTGAATTCGGTCAAAAATTTCTCCAGAAAAAAATGCATTCAAAAGTGTACCGAAAAAATCGCACGTTTTTCTTCTTCAAGATACAAAATCCGTGACAACGATTGTTAAATTTTTTATGTTATACCATGCCATTGTTTAATTTCAAGTGGATATAACATATATACATTAAGTTTTTTCATGAATCTTTAACATTATTTATTATAAGACACCATTGTTAAATCTATTTTTATTTGATTAAATTAAAATTGTTATATTAAATTAAACAGATAGGCACGGGGCTTACAAGTCACAATGTGACTTAGCCCCGTGGTATACTGTATCTGTAATGCAAATAAAATAAACATTTTGAATTGAATTGAATTGAATTGAATTATTGCAAAATTGAATTTTAACAGTTTTTTGAATGAATATCGTTACATTTGCTTGAATTAAAGCAAAAAGTATAAAAATAATGGTTTCAGTGGTTATATTTGAAAATAGTGAAGAAATACTCAAAATATGCTTCTTTGGCCGTGAAACGTCGATTTTGAAAATGTTATTAAAAATCGAGGTACATTTTTATTTATTGTTCAATCGAGATGAAATCACTTTTAATGAGTGTTTTATAGGGAATTAAGCTGAATTCGGTCAAAAATTTCTCCAGAAAAAAATGCATTCAAAAAAGTACCGAAAAAATCGCATGTTTTTCTTCTTCAAGATACAAAATCCGTGACAACGATTTCTTATTGAAAAATTTAATTTTAACAGTTTTTTGATTGAATATCGTTACATTTGCTTGAATTAAAGCAAAAAGTATAAAAATAATGGTTTCAGTGAATATATTTGTAAATAGTGAAGAAATACTCAAAATATGCTTCGTTGGCGGTGAAACGTCGATTTTTAAAATGTTATTAAAAATCGAGGTAAATTTTTAATTATTGTTCAATCGAGATGAAATCACTTTTAATGAGTGTTTTATAGGGAATTAAGCTGAATTCGGTCAAACATTTCTCCAGAAAAAAATGCATTTAAAAGTGTACCGAAAAAATCGCATGTTTTTTTTTTCAAGATACAAAATCCGTGACAACGATTTCTTATTTAAAATTGAATTTTAACAGTTTGTTGAATGAATATCGTTACATTTGCTTGAATTAACGCAAAAATTACAAAAATAATGGTTTCAGTGGTTATATTAGAAAATAGTGAACAAATACTCAAAATGTTTTTCTTAGGCCGAGTTACGTCGATTTTGAAAATGTTATTAAAAATCGAGGTACATTTTTATATATTGTTCAATCGAGATGAAATCACTTTTAATGAGTGTTTTATAGGGAATTAAGCTGAATTCGGTCAAAAATTTCTCCAGAAAAAAATGCATTCAAAAGTGTACCGAAAAAATCGCATGTTTTTTTTCTTCAAGATACAAAATCCGTGACAACGATTTCTTATTTAAAATTGAATTTTAACAGTTTGTTGAATGAATATCGTTACATTTGCTTGAATTAAAGCAAAAAGTTTAAAAATAATGGTTTCAGTGGTTATTTTTGAAAATAGTGAAGAAATACTCAAAATATGCTTCTTTGGCCGTGAAACGTCGATTTTGAAAATGTTATTAAAAATCGAGGTACATTTTTATTTATTGTTCAATCGAGATGAAATCACTTTTAATGAGTGTTTTATAGGGAATTAAGCTGAATTCGGTCAAAAATTTCTCCAGAAAAAAATGCATTCAAAAAAGTACCGAAAAAATCGCATGTTTTTCTTCTTCAAGATACAAAATCCGTGACAACGATTTCTTATTGAAAAATTTAATTTTAACAGTTTTTTGATTGAATATCGTTACATTTGCTTGAATTAAAGCAAAAATTATAAAAATAATGGTTTCTGTGAATATATTAGTAAATAGTGAAGAAATACTCAAAATATGCTTCGTTGGCGGTGAAACGTCGATTTTTAAAATGTTATTAAAAATCGAGGTACATTTTTAATTATTGTTCAATCGAGATGAAATCACTTTTAATGAGTGTTTTATAGAGAATAAAGCTGAATTCGGTCAAACATTTCTCCAGAAAAAAATGCATTTAAAAGTGTACCGAAAAAATCGCATGTTTTTTTTTTCAAGATACAAAATCCGTGACAACGATTTCTTATTTAAAATTGAATTTTAACAGTTTGTTGAATGAATATCGTTACATTTGCTTGAATTAACGCAAAAATTACAAAAATAATGGTTTCAGTGGTCATATTAGAAAATAGTGAAGAAATACTCAAAATATGCTTCTTTGGCCGTGAAACGTCGATTTTGAAAATGTTATTAAAAATCGAGGTACATTTTTATTTATTGTTCAATCGAGATGAAATCACTTTTAATGAGTGTTTTATGGGGAATTAAGCTGAATTCGGTCAAAAATTTCTCCAGAAAAAAATTCATTCAAAAAAGTACCGAAAAAATCGCAGGTTTTTCTTCTTCAAGACACAAAATCCGTGAATACGATTTCTTACTGAAAATTGAATTTTAACAGTTTTTTGAATGAATATCGTTACATTGCTTGAATTAAAGCAAAAAGTATAAAAATAATGGTTTCAGTGAACATATTTGAAAATAGTGAAGAAATACTCAAAGTATGCTTCTTTGGCCGTGAAACGTCGATTTTGAAAATGTTATTAAAAATCGAGGTAAATTTTTAATTATTGTTCAATCGAGATGAAATCACTTTCAAAGAGTGTTTTATAGGGAATTAAGCTGAATTCGGTCAAACATTTCTCCAAAAAAAATGCATTCAAAAGTGTACCGAAAAAATCGCATGTTTTTTTTCTTCAAGATACAATATCCGTGACAACGATTTCTTATTTAAAATTGAATTTTAACAGTTTGTTGAATGAAAACGCAAAGAACTAGCTCCGTCTACTCTATATTACATTATCGGCGTGTCTCGGGTTAAATATCGTTTTTTAAGCGCAAAGTTAACGCCTGCGTGTCAGTGAACTCTTAAAAAATAAACTTCTTATCACCGAACTATTATATTCTTCACCAAGGATCCACAAGCAACAGAGCGCCTCTTATCTTGGACAGAACCTAATCTCTCCGTATACTTGCAGATTAACATCGACTCTCTCAGACTGCTACTTACCATCGCACAATTACTCCGCCTGCAAGTACTTAAAACGACGCTCGCTATCCATCCTACACTTGATTCCTCGGGAGCATTTCACCACGACGTACAACTCGATAAACTGCGAATAGACTTAAAAAACCGGTAACGCAAAAATTAGCTTCGCCTACCGTGTATTATATTGTCGGCGTGTCTCGGGTTAAATATCGTTTTTTAAGCACAAAGTTAACGCCAGCGTGTCAGTGAACTCTTAAAAAACAAACTTCTTATCACCGAACTATTATTTTCCTCATCAAGGATCAATAACCAACAGTGCGCCTCTTATCTTGGACAGAACCTGATCTCTTCGTAAATTTGCAGTATTAACATCGATTCTCTCGGACTGCTACTCACCATCGCACAACTACCCCGCCTGCAAGTACTTAAACGACGCTCGCTATTCACCATACACCTGATTCCTCGGGATAATTCCGCCACGACGTACAACTCGATGAACTGTGAATAATCTTAAAAAACCGAAAACGCAAAGAACTAGCTCCGTCTACTCTATATTACATTATCGGCGTGTCTCGGGTTAAATATCGTTTTTTAAGCGCAAAGTTAACGCCTGCGTGTCAGTGAACTCTTAAAAAATAAACTTCTTATCACCGAACTATTATATTCTTCACCAAGGATCCACAAGCAACAGAGCGCCTCTTATCTTGGACAGAACCTAATCTCTCCGTATACTTGCAGGTAACAAACCTTTCTATTCCACTTTGGTGACCAACTTTGGCTCGTGCTCCCATTATAAACTGCTAATTACTATTGCTGCATTATCCAACTTGAATTTGTAATCTGACAATATATCAAAAAATTGTGTTAATTATGAGTGTTGAAATAGGCCTAAGTGACATTTTGCATGAGATAAAGAAGGTTAGCAGGGACCTAGATAGCTCTAGATTAGAAACGAAAGAAGCTTTAAAAAAAATCAATGTAGACGTTAAAAACGAAATAGCGCAGGTTTCCAAAAAAATTGAGGACATAAACTCGGCTCTTAAAACTAAGATCGATAAGGTGACTAGGAAAGTCAACGAACATGAAGAGAGAATCGAAAAAGTCGAAGAACAAACTCTTGAAATTGAAACACTTAGATTTGACCTTGATTCCCTCTCGCATAATATAAAAGAAAAGTTGGATAGTAAGGACAAAGAAATCGAAGTGTTAACAGCTAAATTAGATTTACTGGAAATAGACCGTAGACGCAATAACATTGTAATTTCTGGTATTAATGAAAAGCCGGGAGAGGATCGTAATACTTTGGCCAAACTAACAAATGACATTCTAAATGACCTATTGGGCTGGGAAGGTAAAATTAGGCCACACGAGATTATCAGACGGGGCGAAAACCGTAGAATTATAGTCACCCTCAACAACTCTACCTCCAAACAAGACATCCTAAAAATGGCGTACAAGCTCAAAGGCTCAAACATATATATATCCCATGATTTTACCCCTAAACAAGAAAAGGCAAGATTCCATCTAAGATCTTTCATAAAGGAAGCAGGCGATCAGAATGCCAAATTCATTTCGCATTTCCGGATTCAAATAAACAAGGACCAGTATTATTATGATAATGCAAAAAATAAAGTTATAAAGAAAGAATAGATTCCACCTCCACAATTGACTGATAGCCTAGCAATACATAATAAAATATTTTTTTGAAATTAATCTATGTCAATTGTATATTCAAATATTAGAAGCGGTCTTAGAAATCTACCTAGCTTGTGTGCCAATTTAAAAATAAAAAATATAACGTTTGAGATCTTAGCACTAACAGAAACATGGTTTCGTAACGGAAGGTCGTATTGTCTCCCAAACTACTCGTTCCTAGGAATTGGAGATAGAAACGGTGGAGGGGTGGGATTTTATGTTAACCACAATCTCAAAATATCAGTAATAGAAAATATCTCTTATTTCAACCAAGATATAGAAGCTTACGGTATAAAAAACAACGTAACTGAAGAATTATTTGTTGTGATCTATAAACCACATTCCTCTAATTTTGAGACCTTTTTAAAATTACTCGAGGCCCTATTAAAAAACCTCGCAAAAATCAAAGGCGAAAAATATATAATGGGTGATTTTAATGTAGACTTCTTGTCTCAAACCCCTTGCGCTACCTCCCTAAAGGACTTGTTTCTTAGTTATGAATTTATACAGTGTATTTCTGATCCCACAAGAGAAACCTTTACGTCTTCAACCTGTATCGACAATGTATTTATGAAGCACGACCCTCATGCTAAAGTACTGAAAGGGATTGACGCGTCCGACCACTACCCAATTTTAATACCTAGGAACCTCAGACAAAATACAACTCCCAAAATAGAAATTCGTAATTTCAGTTCAAAAAATTTGGTAACCTTTGCCGGAAAGATAGCTAAGATGGAATTCAAAGATGTATTTATAACCAACGACGTTAATTTGGCTTACGAGATCTTCGAAGAGAGCATTATCACATCCTATGAGTCCTCATTTAATTATCGAACAATTAAACCCACTGTAGAGACATGGCTCTCTCAAGATATCAGATCCGCGATTATTCTCAAAACTGAAAGATGCACACACGGTGAAAGAAAAATGGAAAACCCTAAATAGCTTATTAGGAAGAGATTCTCCTGTTGCTACAGTTAACCCAATCGCCCCGGATAAACTAAACGATCATTTTACGAACACCAGCCTATACAATAGTAGTTTGAAACCATCCGCTGCGGTTGAAATAAACCAGCGAACTATGGCACTATTCCCGTGCACCGAATCAGAAATAATCCACTTAGGTAGAACTATCAAAGGCAATTTGGCAGCAGGGATGGATAATCTGCACTCAAAACCAATGAAGTACTGCTTGCCTCTTTTGGCTAAACCCTTAACATATTTGATTAATCTATCCTTTGCAAGTGGAGTATATCCTGATAAACTAAAAAGGACTATCATAATCCCTATACATAAAAAAGGAAATCCACATGAAGTTAGTAATTATCGACCTATCTCTCTGCTCTCCTTCGTGGCTAAGATATTCGACAAAGCGTACTTTAATAGACTTAAAGATTTCTGTGATAATTTCAAACTACTGAGTGATAGACAATATGGCTTCCGTGCAAACAGAGGAACTATAGACGCAATCGCAAGCTCATACAATCAGATCCTCAACTCACTAGACGCGGGGAACAAATGCCTCGGATTATTTCTGGACTTAAGAAAAGCCTTCGATAGTGTCCCCCACATTAGTCTTATAGCCAAATTGCGTCGACTCGGAGTCCGCGGAAATGCCGGAGATTGGATAGAGAGCTATCTACTCAATAGACAATGTCATACAAGAGTGGGAAAGACTCTATCCTCCGACCGTACTTTGCTGGCCGGAGTACCACAAGGATCGGTCATCTCTCCACTCTTATTTAATCTGTATATTAACGACCTGACCTCCATTACTGAACCAAGTTCAATTTTTCTATATGCTGATGATGCCCTATTATTATATTCGGGTAAATGCGTCAATGACATTGTTGAATCAACCAATACAAGCTTAGCTAAAATTTACACCTGGTTGCTACTAAATGGACTAGAACTCAACACAGACAAAACGGAATATATCATATTCTCCAACAACAGCAACGACAAAAACACTTACGAAAAGGTTACTATTAATAGTCGTATTCTTAAACGAGTCACAAATTATAAATATTTGGGGATTTGGCTAAATGAAAACTTAAAATGGAATATTCAAGTCGACATGGTATGTAAGGGACTAGCTAAAGCCTGTGGACTAATACATCACTGCAAAAACTTAGTCCCGAGAGCTACACTATTTGAAATTTACTACTCCTTATTCTACTCAACCCTTACATACGGGATATCCATCTGGGGTTGGACTACTAATCATAACATTAAGAGAATACAAATTATCCAAAAACGCACCATAAGAAATATTTATAATGTTCCTTTCCTTGCTCATACGGAACCTCTCTTCGAAAAGTCTCGTCTGCTAAAAATAAGCGAAGTAGTAAACTTTGTAACATTAACAATATTATATAGAGATTTATTAACGAATTCCTTCTTTACGATCAGAGCTAACAAAATCGTTTATACTAGGTCTAAAGATACACTTAGTGTAAGCAAGTGTAACACCTCGAAAAAATTAAATTCCGTATTTTACATGGGTCCGATGTTATTTAACACCCTTCCCCAAGAAATACGAGATTTGGATAATATTAAACTATTCAAATTCAAACTAAAAGAACTTATATTATTAAAACTGATAAGAATTTAAATTGGGACCTCCTAGATAATAAACCCTTCATGATAATAACCCTTTTCAATTTGGATTAGCTGTTGTAGATTCAATTAATCGAAATAATATAATAGGCTCAACTTTTCTTGATTTTTTGATTTAAACTTTGTTTTTATTATTAACTTTGTTTTTAAATTAATTTATTTATTAATTTATTACCAGTTTTAAATACTAGAATTTTATTATTTGTATTGTTATAAAAATCTATGCGAAGCAGGGCTAAAAAGTCGCTAGTTGACTTAGGCCCTTATAAAACGAATCTAATGTAAACGTGAATTGGAAATAAACTTTGGAAACTTTGGAAACTTTGGAATATCGTTACATTTGCTTGAATTAACGCAAAAATTACAAAAATAATGGTTTCATTGGTTATATTTGAAAACAGTGAACAAATACTCAAAATGTTTTTCTTAGGCCGAGTTACGTCGATTTTGAAAATGTTATTAAAAATCGAGGTGCATTTTTATTTATTGTTCAATCGAGATGAAATCACTTTTAATGAGTGTTTTATAGGGAATTAAGCTGAATTCGGTCAAAAATTTCTCCAGAAAAAAATGCACTCAAAAAAGTACCGAAAAAAATCGCATGTTTTTCTTCTTCAAGATACAAAATCCGTGACAACGATTTCTTATTGAAAAATTGAATTTTAACAGTTTTTTGAATGAATATCGTTACATTTGCTTGAATTAAAGCAAAAAGTATAAAAATAATGGTTTCAGTGGTTATATTTGAAAATAGTGAAGAAATACTCAAAATATGCTTCCTTGGCCGTGAAACGTCGATTTTGAAAATGTTATTAAAAATCGAGGTACATTTTTATTTATTGTTCAATCGAGATGAAATCACTTTTAATGAGTGTTTTATAGGGAATTAAGCTGAATTCGGTCAAAAATTTCTCCTGAAAAAAATGCATTCAAAAAAGTACCGAAAAAATCGCATGTTTTTCTTCTTCAAGATACAAAATCCGTGACAACGATTTCTTATTGAAAAATTTAATTTTAACAGTTTTTTGATTGAATATCGTTACATTTGCTTGAATTAAAGCAAAAAGTATAAAAATAATGCTTTCAGTGAACATATTTGAAAATAGTGAAGAAATACTCAAAGTATGCTTCTTTGGCCGTGAAACGTCGATTTTGAAAATGTTATTAAAAATCGAGGTAAATTTTTAATTATTGTTCAATCGAGATGAAATCACTTTCAATGAGTGTTTTATAGGGAATTAAGCTGAATTCGGTCAAAAATTTCTCCAAAAAAAAATGCATTTAAAAGTGTACCGAAAAAATCGCATGTTTTTTTTCAAGATACAAAATCCGTGACAACGATTTCTTATTTAAAATTGAATTTTAACAGTTTGTTGAATGAATATCGTTACATTTGCTTGAATTAACGCAAAAATTACAAAAATAATGGTTTCAGTGGTTATATTTGAAAACAGTGAACAAATACTCAAAATGTTTTTCTTAGGCCGAGTTACGTCGATTTTGAAAATGTTATTAAAAATCGAGGTACATTTTCATTTATTGTTCAATCGAGATGAAATCACTTTTAATGAGTGTTTTATAGGGAATTAAGCTGAATTCGGTCAAAAATTTCTCCTGAAAAAAATGCATTCAAAAAAGTACCGAAAAAAATCGCATGTTTTTCTTCTTCAAGATACAAAATCCGTGACAACGATTTCTTATTGAAAAATTTAATTTTAACAGTTTTTTGATTGAATATCGTTACATTTGCTTGAATTAAAGCAAAAAGTATAAAAATAATGGTTTCAGTGAACATATTTGAAAATAGTGAAGAAATACTCAAAGTATGCTTCTTTGGCCGTGAAACGTCGATTTTGAAAATGTTATTAAAAATCGAGGTAAATTTTTAATTATTGTTAAATCGAGATGAAATCACTTTCAATGAGTGTTTTATAGGGAATTAAGCTGAATTCGGTCAAAAATTTCTCCAGAAAAAAATGCATTCAAAAGTGTACCGAAAAAATCGCATGTTTTTCTTCTTCAAGATACAAAATCCGTGACAACGATTGTTAAATTTTTTATGTTATACCATGCCATTGTTTAATTTCAAGTGGATATAACATATATACATTAAGTTTTTTCATGAATCTTTAACATTATTTATTATAAGACACCATTGTTAAATCTATTTTTATTTGATTAAATTAAAATTGTTATATTAAATTAAACAGATAGGCACGGGGCTTACAAGTCACAATGTGACTTAGCCCCGTGGTATACTGTATCTGTAATGCAAATAAAATAAACATTTTGAATTGAATTGAATTGAATTGAATTATTGAAAAATTGAATTTTAACAGTTTTTTGAATGAATATCGTTACATTTGCTTGAATTAAAGCAAAAAGTATAAAAATAATGGTTTCAGTGGTTATATTTGAAAATAGTGAAGAAATACTCAAAATATGCTTCTTTGGCCGTGAAACGTCGATTTTGAAAATGTTATTAAAAATCGAGGTACATTTTTATTTATTGTTCAATCGAGATGAAATCACTTTTAATGAGTGTTTTATAGGGAATTAAGCTGAATTCGGTCAAAAATTTCTCCAGAAAAAAATGCATTCAAAAAAGTACCGAAAAAATCGCATGTTTTTCTTCTTCAAGATACAAAATCCGTGACAACGATTTCTTATTGAAAAATTTAATTTTAACAGTTTTTTGATTGAATATCGTTACATTTGCTTGAATTAAAGCAAAAAGTATAAAAATAATGGTTTCAGTGAATATATTTGTAAATAGTGAAGAAATACTCAAAATATGCTTCGTTGGCGGTGAAACGTCGATTTTTAAAATGTTATTAAAAATCGAGGTAAATTTTTAATTATTGTTCAATCGAGATGAAATCACTTTTAATGAGTGTTTTATAGGGAATTAAGCTGAATTCGGTCAAACATTTCTCCAGAAAAAAATGCATTTAAAAGTGTACCGAAAAAATCGCATGTTTTTTTTTTCAAGATTGTTATTATTGTTGATGAGGCGGGGCTCACGCCCTAGCACCGATGCCAAAGGCATATTGTGCTTGAATTAAAGCAAAAATTATAAAAATAATGGTTTCTGTGAATATATTAGTAAATAGTGAAGAAATACTCAAAATATGCTTCGTTGGCGGTGAAACGTCGATTTTTAAAATGTTATTAAAAATCGAGGTACATTTTTAATTATTGTTCAATCGAGATGAAATCACTTTTAATGAGTGTTTTATAGAGAATAAAGCTGAATTCGGTCAAACATTTCTCCAGAAAAAAATGCATTTAAAAGTGTACCGAAAAAATCGCATGTTTTTTTTTTCAAGATACAAAATCCGTGACAACGATTTCTTATTTAAAATTGAATTTTAACAGTTTGTTGAATGAATATCGTTACATTTGCTTGAATTAACGCAAAAATTACAAAAATAATGGTTTCAGTGGTCATATTAGAAAATAGTGAAGAAATACTCAAAATATGCTTCTTTGGCCGTGAAACGTCGATTTTGAAAATGTTATTAAAAATCGAGGTACATTTTTATTTATTGTTCAATCGAGATGAAATCACTTTTAATGAGTGTTTTATGGGAAATTAAGCTGAATTCGGTCAAAAATTTCTCCAGAAAAAAATTCATTCAAAAAAGTACCGAAAAAATGGCAGGTTTTTCTTCTTCAAGACACAAAATCCGTGAATACGATTTCTTACTGAAAATTGAATTTTAACAGTTTTTTGAATGAATATCGTTACATTGCTTGAATTAAAGCAAAAAGTATAAAAATAATGGTTTCAGTGAACATATTTGAAAATAGTGAAGAAATACTCAAAGTATGCTTCTTTGGCCGTGAAACGTCGATTTTGAAAATGTTATTAAAAATCGAGGTAAATTTTTAATTATTGTTCAATCGAGATGAAATCACTTTCAAAGAGTGTTTTATAGGGAATTAAGCTGAATTCGGTCAAACATTTCTCCAAAAAAAATGCATTCAAAAGTGTACCGAAAAAATCGCATGTTTTTTTTCTTCAAGATACAATATCCGTGACAACGATTTCTTATTTAAAATTGAATTTTAACAGTTTGTTGAATGAATATCGTTACATTTGCTTGAATTAACGCAAAAATTACAAAAATAATGGTTTCATTGGTTATATTTGAAAACAGTGAACAAATACTCAAAATGTTTTTCTTAGGCCGAGTTACGTCGATTTTGAAAATGTTATTAAAAATCGAGGTGCATTTTTATTTATTGTTCAATCGAGATGAAATCACTTTTAATGAGTGTTTTATAGGGAATTAAGCTGAATTCGGTCAAAAATTTCTCCAGAAAAAAATGCACTCAAAAAAGTACCGAAAAAAATCGCATGTTTTTCTTCTTCAAGATACAAAATCCGTGACAACGATTTCTTATTGAAAAATTGAATTTTAACAGTTTTTTGAATGAATATCGTTACATTTGCTTGAATTAAAGCAAAAAGTATAAAAATAATGGTTTCAGTGGTTATATTTGAAAATAGTGAAGAAATACTCAAAATATGCTTCCTTGGCCGTGAAACGTCGATTTTGAAAATGTTATTAAAAATCGAGGTACATTTTTATTTATTGTTCAATCGAGATGAAATCACTTTTAATGAGTGTTTTATAGGGAATTAAGCTGAATTCGGTCAAAAATTTCTCCTGAAAAAAATGCATTCAAAAAAGTACCGAAAAAATCGCATGTTTTTCTTCTTCAAGATACAAAATCCGTGACAACGATTTCTTATTGAAAAATTTAATTTTAACAGTTTTTTGATTGAATATCGTTACATTTGCTTGAATTAAAGCAAAAAGTATAAAAATAGTGCTTTCAGTGAACATATTTGAAAATAGTGAAGAAATACTCAAAGTATGCTTCTTTGGCCGTGAAACGTCGATTTTGAAAATGTTATTAAAAATCGAGGTAAATTTTTAATTATTGTTCAATCGAGATGAAATCACTTTCAATGAGTGTTTTATAGGGAATTAAGCTGAATTCGGTCAAAAATTTCTCCAAAAAAAAATGCATTTAAAAGTGTACCGAAAAAATCGCATGTTTTTTTTCAAGATACAAAATCCGTGACAACGATTTCTTATTTAAAATTGAATTTTAACAGTTTGTTGAATGAATATCGTTACATTTGCTTGAATTAACGCAAAAATTACAAAAATAATGGTTTCAGTGGTTATATTTGAAAACAGTGAACAAATACTCAAAATGTTTTTCTTAGGCCGAGTTACGTCGATTTTGAAAATGTTATTAAAAATCGAGGTACATTTTCATTTATTGTTCAATCGAGATGAAATCACTTTTAATGAGTGTTTTATAGGGAATTAAGCTGAATTCGGTCAAAAATTTCTCCTGAAAAAAATGCATTCAAAAAAGTACCGAAAAAAATCGCATGTTTTTCTTCTTCAAGATACAAAATCCGTGACAACGATTTCTTATTGAAAAATTTAATTTTAACAGTTTTTTGATTGAATATCGTTACATTTGCTTGAATTAAAGCAAAAAGTATAAAAATAATGGTTTCAGTGAACATATTTGAAAATAGTGAAGAAATACTCAAAGTATGCTTCTTTGGCCGTGAAACGTCGATTTTGAAAATGTTATTAAAAATCGAGGTAAATTTTTAATTATTGTTAAATCGAGATGAAATCACTTTCAATGAGTGTTTTATAGGGAATTAAGCTGAATTCGGTCAAAAATTTCTCCAGAAAAAAATGCATTCAAAAGTGTACCGAAAAAATCGCATGTTTTTCTTCTTCAAGATACAAAATCCGTGACAACGATTGTTAAATTTTTTATGTTATACCATGCCATTGTTTAATTTCAAGTGGATATAACATATATACATTAAGTTTTTTCATGAATCTTTAACATTATTTATTATAAGACACCATTGTTAAATCTATTTTTATTTGATTAAATTAAAATTGTTATATTAAATTAAACAGATAGGCACGGGGCTTACAAGTCACAATGTGACTTAGCCCCGTGGTATACTGTATCTGTAATGCAAATAAAATAAACATTTTGAATTGAATTGAATTGAATTGAATTATTGAAAAATTGAATTTTAACAGTTTTTTGAATGAATATCGTTACATTTGCTTGAATTAAAGCAAAAAGTATAAAAATAATGGTTTCAGTGGTTATATTTGAAAATAGTGAAGAAATACTCAAAATATGCTTCTTTGGCCGTGAAACGTCGATTTTGAAAATGTTATTAAAAATCGAGGTACATTTTTATTTATTGTTCAATCGAGATGAAATCACTTTTAATGAGTGTTTTATAGGGAATTAAGCTGAATTCGGTCAAAAATTTCTCCAGAAAAAAATGCATTCAAAAAAGTACCGAAAAAATCGCATGTTTTTCTTCTTCAAGATACAAAATCCGTGACAACGATTTCTTATTGAAAAATTTAATTTTAACAGTTTTTTGATTGAATATCGTTACATTTGCTTGAATTAAAGCAAAAAGTATAAAAATAATGGTTTCAGTGAATATATTTGTAAATAGTGAAGAAATACTCAAAATATGCTTCGTTGGCGGTGAAACGTCGATTTTTAAAATGTTATTAAAAATCGAGGTAAATTTTTAATTATTGTTCAATCGAGATGAAATCACTTTTAATGAGTGTTTTATAGGGAATTAAGCTGAATTCGGTCAAACATTTCTCCAGAAAAAAATGCATTTAAAAGTGTACCGAAAAAATCGCATGTTTTTTTTTTCAAGATACAAAATCCGTGACAACGATTTCTTATTTAAAATTGAATTTTAACAGTTTGTTGAATGAATATCGTTACATTTGCTTGAATTAACGCAAAAATTACAAAAATAATGGTTTCAGTGGTTATATTAGAAAATAGTGAACAAATACTCAAAATGTTTTTCTTAGGCCGAGTTACGTCGATTTTGAAAATGTTATTAAAAATCGAGGTACATTTTTATATATTGTTCAATCGAGATGAAATCACTTTTAATGAGTGTTTTATAGGGAATTAAGCTGAATTCGGTCAAAAATTTCTCCAGAAAAAAATGCATTCAAAAGTGTACCGAAAAAATCGCATGTTTTTTTTCTTCAAGATACAAAATCCGTGACAACGATTTCTTATTTAAAATTGAATTTTAACAGTTTGTTGAATGAATATCGTTACATTTGCTTGAATTAAAGCAAAAAGTATAAAAATAATGGTTTCAGTGGTTATTTTTGAAAATAGTGAAGAAATACTCAAAATATGCTTCTTTGGCCGTGAAACGTCGATTTTGAAAATGTTATTAAAAATCGAGGTACATTTTTATTTATTGTTCAATCGAGATGAAATCACTTTTAATGAGTGTTTTATAGGGAATTAAGCTGAATTCGGTCAAAAATTTCTCCAGAAAAAAATGCATTCAAAAAAGTACCGAAAAAATCGCATGTTTTTCTTCTTCAAGATACAAAATCCGTGACAACGATTTCTTATTGAAAAATTTAATTTTAACAGTTTTTTGATTGAATATCGTTACATTTGCTTGAATTAAAGCAAAAATTATAAAAATAATGGTTTCTGTGAATATATTAGTAAATAGTGAAGAAATACTCAAAATATGCTTCGTTGGCGGTGAAACGTCGATTTTTAAAATGTTATTAAAAATCGAGGTACATTTCTAATTATTGTTCAATCGAGATGAAATCACTTTTAATGAGTGTTTTATAGAGAATAAAGCTGAATTCGGTCAAACATTTCTCCAGAAAAAAATGCATTTAAAAGTGTACCGAAAAAATCGCATGTTTTTTTTTCAAGATACAAAATCCGTGACAACGATTTCTTATTTAAAATTGAATTTTAACAGTTTGTTGAATGAATATCGTTACATTTGCTTGAATTAACGCAAAAATTACAAAAATAATGGTTTCAGTGGTCATATTAGAAAATAGTGAAGAAATACTCAAAATATGCTTCTTTGGCCGTGAAACGTCGATTTTGAAAATGTTATTAAAAATCGAGGTACATTTTTATTTATTGTTCAATCGAGATGAAATCACTTTTAATGAGTGTTTTATGGGGAATTAAGCTGAATTCGGTCAAAAATTTCTCCAGAAAAAAATTCATTCAAAAAAGTACCGAAAAAATCGCAGGTTTTTCTTCTTCAAGACACAAAATCCGTGAATACGATTTCTTACTGAAAATTGAATTTTAACAGTTTTTTGAATGAATATCGTTACATTGCTTGAATTAAAGCAAAAAGTATAAAAATAATGGTTTCAGTGAACATATTTGAAAATAGTGAAGAAATACTCAAAGTATGCTTCTTTGGCCGTGAAACGTCGATTTTGAAAATGTTATTAAAAATCGAGGTAAATTTTTAATTATTGTTCAATCGAGATGAAATCACTTTCAAAGAGTGTTTTATAGGGAATTAAGCTGAATTCGGTCAAACATTTCTCCAAAAAAAATGCATTCAAAAGTGTACCGAAAAAATCGCATGTTTTTTTTCTTCAAGATACAATATCCGTGACAACGATTTCTTATTTAAAATTGAATTTTAACAGTTTGTTGAATGAATATCGTTACATTTGCTTGAATTAACGCAAAAATTACAAAAATAATGGTTTCATTGGTTATATTTGAAAACAGTGAACAAATACTCAAAATGTTTTTCTTAGGCCGAGTTACGTCGATTTTGAAAATGTTATTAAAAATCGAGGTGCATTTTTATTTATTGTTCAATCGAGATGAAATCACTTTTAATGAGTGTTTTATAGGGAATTAAGCTGAATTCGGTCAAAAATTTCTCCAGAAAAAAATGCACTCAAAAAAGTACCGAAAAAAATCGCATGTTTTTCTTCTTCAAGATACAAAATCCGTGACAACGATTTCTTATTGAAAAATTGAATTTTAACAGTTTTTTGAATGAATATCGTTACATTTGCTTGAATTAAAGCAAAAAGTATAAAAATAATGGTTTCAGTGGTTATATTTGAAAATAGTGAAGAAATACTCAAAATATGCTTCCTTGGCCGTGAAACGTCGATTTTGAAAATGTTATTAAAAATCGAGGTACATTTTTATTTATTGTTCAATCGAGATGAAATCACTTTTAATGAGTGTTTTATAGGGAATTAAGCTGAATTCGGTCAAAAATTTCTCCTGAAAAAAATGCATTCAAAAAAGTACCGAAAAAATCGCATGTTTTTCTTCTTCAAGATACAAAATCCGTGACAACGATTTCTTATTGAAAAATTTAATTTTAACAGTTTTTTGATTGAATATCGTTACATTTGCTTGAATTAAAGCAAAAAGTATAAAAATAATGCTTTCAGTGAACATATTTGAAAATAGTGAAGAAATACTCAAAGTATGCTTCTTTGGCCGTGAAACGTCGATTTTGAAAATGTTATTAAAAATCGAGGTAAATTTTTAATTATTGTTCAATCGAGATGAAATCACTTTCAATGAGTGTTTTATAGGGAATTAAGCTGAATTCGGTCAAAAATTTCTCCAAAAAAAAATGCATTTAAAAGTGTACCGAAAAAATCGCATGTTTTTTTTCAAGATACAAAATCCGTGACAACGATTTCTTATTTAAAATTGAATTTTAACAGTTTGTTGAATGAATATCGTTACATTTGCTTGAATTAACGCAAAAATTACAAAAATAATGGTTTCAGTGGTTATATTTGAAAACAGTGAACAAATACTCAAAATGTTTTTCTTAGGCCGAGTTACGTCGATTTTGAAAATGTTATTAAAAATCGAGGTACATTTTCATTTATTGTTCAATCGAGATGAAATCACTTTTAATGAGTGTTTTATAGGGAATTAAGCTGAATTCGGTCAAAAATTTCTCCTGAAAAAAATGCATTCAAAAAAGTACCGAAAAAAATCGCATGTTTTTCTTCTTCAAGATAAAAAATCCGTGACAACGATTTCTTATTGAAAAATTGAATTTTAACAGTTTTTTGAATGAATATCGTTACATTTGCTTGAATTAAAGCAAAAAGTATAAAAATAATGGTTTCAGTGAACATATTTGAAAATAGTGAAGAAATACTCAAAGTAAGCTTCTTTGGCCGTGAAACGTCGATTTTGAAAATGTTATTAAAAATCGAGGTAAATTTTTAATTATTGTTCAATCAAGATGAAATCACTTTCAAAGAGTGTTTTATAGGGAACGTAGAAAGCCAAAGTTTTTCCACAATACGTGACAACCATTTAATTTCTGAGCCTCCGTGGCTCAATGGTTAGCGCGTTCAGCTGTTAATCGAAAGGTTGAAGGTTCGAGCCCACCCGGGAGAGGTGTTGTGAGGTCTCAAATGTAACGTAGAAAGCCAAAGTTTTTCCACAATACCTGACGATTTAATTTTTGGGCTTCCGTGGCGCAATGATTAGCGCGTTCAGCTGTTAATCGAAAGGTTGAAGGTTCGAGCCCACCCGGGAGAGGTGTTGTGAGGTCTCAGATGTGACGTAAAAAGTCAAGGTTTTTACACAATACCTGACGAGCATTTAAATTTTGGGCTTCCTTTGCGCAATGGTTAGCGCGTTCGGCTGTTAACCAATAGGTTGGTGGTTCGAGCCCACCCGGGAGCGGTGTTGTGTGATCTCAAATGTAACGTAGAAAGCCAAAATTTTTCCACAATACCTGACGACCATTTAATTTTTGGGCTTCCGTGGCGCAATGGTTAGCACGTTCGGCTGTTAACCAATAGGTTGGTGGTTCGAGCCCATCCGGGAGCGGTGTTGTGAGGTCTCAGATGTGACGTTAAAAGTCAAGGTTTTCCACATTACCTGACAACCATTTAATTTCTGAGCTTCCGTGGCTCAATGGTTAGCGCGTTCGGCTGTTAACCAATAGGTTGGTGGTTCGAGCCCACCCGGGAGCGGTGTTGTGGGATATGAAATGTAACGTAGAAAGCCAAAGTTTTTGCACAATAAATGACGACCATTTAATTTTTGGGCTTCCGTGGCGCAATGGTTAGCGCGTTCGGCTGTTAACCAATAGGTTGGTGGTTCGACCCCATCCGGGAGCGGTGTTGTGAGGTCTCAGATGTGACGTAAAAAGTCAAGGTTTTTACATAATACCTGACGAGCATGTAACTTTTGGGCTTCCGTGGCGCAATGGTTAGCGCGCTCGGCTGTTAACCAATAGGTTGGTGGTTCGAGCCCACCCGGGAGCGGTGTTGTGTGATCTCAAATGTAACGTAGAAAGCCAAAGTTTTTCCACAATACCTGACGACCATTTAATTTTTGGGCTTCCGTGGCGCAATGGTTAGCGCGTTCAGCTGCTATTCAAAAGACTGGTGGTTTGAGCTCTCCCGGGAGCGGTGTTGTGACGTCTCAAATGTAACATAAAATGTCAGAGTTTTTCCACAATACCTGTCGAACATTGAATTTTTGGGCTTCCGTGGCGCAATGGTTAGCGCGTTCAGCTGTTAATCGAGAGGTTGGTGGTACGAGCCCACCCGGGAGAGGTGTTGTGGGGTCTCAGATGTAGCGTAAAAAGTCAAAACTTTTCCACAATACGTGACAACCATTTAATTTCTGGGCTTCCGTGGCTCAATGATTAGCGCGTTCGGCTGTTAACCAATAGGTTTGTGGTTCGAGCCCATCCGGGATGCGGTGTTGTGAGGTCTCAGATGTAACGTAAAATGTCTGAGTTTTTCACAATACCTGACGAACATTTAACTTTTGGGCTTCCGTGGCGCAATGATTAGCGCGTTCAGCTGTTAATCGAAAGGTTCAAGGTTCGAGCCCACCCGGGAGAGGTGTTGTGGGGTCTCATATGTAGCGTAAAAAGTCAAAACTTATCCACAATACGTGACAATCATTTAATTTCTGAGCTTCCGTGGCTCAATGGTTAGCGCGTTCGGCTGTTAACCAATAGGTTGGTGGTTCGAGCTCATCCGGGAGCGGTGTTGTGAGGTCTCAGATGTGACGTAGAAAGCCAAAGTTTTTCCACAATACCTGACGACCATTTAATTTTTGGGCTTCCGTGGCTCAATGGTTGGCGCGTTTGGCTGTTAACCAATAGGTTGGTGGTTCGAGCCCATCCGGGAGCGGTGTTGTGTGATCTCAAATGTAACGTAGAAAGCCAAAGTTTTTCCACAATAAATGACGACCATTTAATTTTTGGGCTTCCGTGGCGCAATGGTTAGCGCGTTCGGCTGCTAACCAATAGGTTGGTGGTTCGACCCCATCCGGGAGCGCTGTTGTGAGGTTTCAGATTTGACGTAAAAAATCAAGGTTTTTACACAATACCTGACGAGCATTTAACTTATGGGCTTCCGTGGCGCAATGGTTAGCGCGTTCGGCTGTTAACCAATAGGTTGGTGGTTCGAGCCCATCCGGGAGCGGTGTTGTGAGGTCTCAGATGTGACGTAAAAAGTCAAGGCTTTTACACAATACCTGACGAGCATTTAACATTTGGGCTTCCGTGGCGCAATGTTTAGCGCGTTCGGCTGTTAACCAATAGGTTGGTGGTTCGAGCCCATCCGGGAGCGGTGTTGTGAGGTCTCAGATGTGACGTAAAAAGTCAAGGTTTTTACACAATACCTGACGAGCATTTAACTTTTGGGCTTCCGTGGCGCAATGTTTAGCGCGTTCGGCTGTTAACCAATAGGTTGGTGGTTCGAGCCCATCCGGGAGCGGTGTTGTGAGGTCTCAGATGTGACGTAAAAAGTCAAGGTTTTTACACAATACCTGACGGGCATTTAAATTTTGGGCTTCCTTGGCGCAATGGTTAGCGCGTTCGGCTGTTAACCAATAGGTTGGTGGTTCGAGCCCATCCGGGAGCGGTGTTGTGAGGTCTCAGATGTGACGTAAAAAGTCAAGGTTTTTCCACAATACCTGACGAGCATTTAATTTTTGGGCTTCCGTGGCGCGTTCGGCTGTTAACCAATAGGTTGGTGGTTCGAGCCCACCCGGGAGCGGTGTTGTGGGATCTCAAATGTAACGTAGAAAGCCAAAGTTTTTCCACAATACGTGACGACCATTTAATTTCTGAGCTTCCGTGGCTCAATGGTTAGCGCGTTCGGCTGTTAACCAATAGGTTGGTGGTTCGAGCCCATCCGGGAGCGGTGTTGTGAGGTCTCAGATGTGACGTAAAAAGTCAAGGTTTTTCCACAATACCTGACGAACATTTAATTTTTGGGCTTTCATGGCGCAATGGTTAGCGCGTTCGGCTGTTAACCGAAAGGTTGGTGGTTCGAGCCCACCCGGGAGCGGCGTTGTGGGATCTCAAATGTAACGTAGAAAGCCAAAGTTTTTCCACAATACCTGACGATCATTTAATTTTTGGGCTTCCGTGGCGCAATGGTTAGGGCGTTCGGCTGTTAACCATTAGGTTGGTGGTTCGAGCCCACCCGGGCGCGGTGTTGTGGGATCTCAAACGTAACGTAGAAAGCCAATGTTTTTCCACAATACCTGACGACCATTTAATTTTTGGGCCTCCGTGGCGCAATGATTAGCGCGTTCAGCTGTTAATCGAAAGGTTGAAGGTTCGTGCCCACCCGAGAGAGGTGTTGTGGGGTCTCAGATGTAGCGTAAAAAGTCAAGGTTTTTACACAATACCTGACGGGCATTTAAATTTTGGGCTTCCTTGGCGCAATGGTTAGCGCGTTCGGCTGTTAACCAATAGGTTGGTGGTTCGAGCCCACCCGGGAGCGGTGTTGTGTGATCTCAAATGTAACGTAGAAAGCCAAAATTTTTCCACAATACCTGACGACCATTTAATTTTTGGGCTTCCGTGGCGCAATGGTTAGCGCGTTCAGCTGTTAATCGAGAGGTTGGTGGTTCGAGCCCACCCGGGAGCGGTGTTGTGTGATCTCAAATGTAACGTAGAAAGCCAAAATTTTTCCACAATACCTGACGAACATTGAATTTTTGGGCTTCCGTGGCGCAATGGTTAGCGCGTTCAGCTGTTAATCGAGAGGTTGGTGGTACGAGCCCACCCGGGAGAGGTGTTGTGGGGTCTCAGATGTAGCGTAAAAAGTCAAGGTTTTTACACAATACCTGACGAGCATTTAATTTTTAGCTTCCGTGGCGCAATGGTTAGCGCGTTCAGCAGTTAACAAATAAGTTAGTGGTTCGAGCCCACCCGGGAGCGGCGTTGTGGGATCTCAAACGTAACGTAGAAAGCCAAAGTTTTTCCACAATACCTGACGACCATTTAATTTTTGGGCTTCCGTGGCGCAATGGTTAACGCGTTCGGCTGTTAACCAATAGGTTGGTGGTTCGAGCCCACCCGGGAGCGGTGTTGTGGGATCTCAAATGTAACGTAGAAAGCCAAAGTTTTTCCACAATACGTGACGACCATTTAATTTCTGAGCTTCCGTGGCTCAATGGTTAGAGCGTTCGGCTGTTAACCAATAGGTTGGTGGTTCGAGCCCATCCGGGAGCGGTGTTGTGAGGTCTCAGAAGTGACGTAAAAAGTCAAGGTTTTTCCACAATACCTGACGAACATTTAATTTTTGGGCTTCCATGGCGCAATGGTTAGCGCGTTCGGCTGTTAACCGAATGGTTGGTGGTTCGAGCCCAACCGTGAGAGGTGTTGAAGGGTCTCAGATGTAACGTAATAAGTCATAACTTATCCACAATACCTGACAACCATTTAGTCTCTGAGCTTCCGTGGCTCAATGGTTAGCGCGTTCGGCTGTTAACCAATAGGTTGGTGGTTCGAGCCCATCCGGGAGCGGTGTTGTGAGGTCTCAGATGTGACGTAGAAAGCCAAAGTTTTTCCACAATACCTGACGACCATTTAATTTTTGGGCTTCCGTGGCTCAATGGTTGGCGCGTTTGGCTGTTAACCAATAGGTTGGTGGTTCGAGCCCATCCGGGAGCGGTGTTGTGTGATCTCAAATGTAACGTAGAAAGCCAAAGTTTTTCCACAATAAATGACGACCATTTAATTTTTGGGCTTCCGTGGCGCAATGGTTAGCGCGTTCGGCTGCTAACCAATAGGTTGGTGGTTCGACCCCATCCGGGAGCGCTGTTGTGAGGTTTCAGATTTGACGTAAAAAATCAAGGTTTTTACACAATACCTGACGATCATTTAACTTATGGGCTTCCGTGGCGCAATGGTTAGCGCGTTCGGCTGTTAACCAATAGGTTGGTGGTTCGAGCCCATCCGGGAGCGGTGTTGTGAGGTCTCAGATGTGACGTAAAAAGTCAAGGCTTTTACACAATACCTGACGAGCATTTAACATTTGGGCTTCCGTGGCGCAATGTTTAGCGCGTTCGGCTGTTAACCAATAGGTTGGTGGTTCGAGCCCATCCGGGAGCGGTGTTGTGAGGTCTCAGATGTGACGTAAAAAGTCAAGGTTTTTACACAATACCTGACGAGCATTTAACTTTTGGGCTTCCGTGGCGCAATGTTTAGCGCGTTCGGCTGTTAACCAATAGGTTGGTGGTTCGAGCCCATCCGGGAGCGGTGTTGTGAGGTCTCAGATGTGACGTAAAAAGTCAAGGTTTTTACACAATACCTGACGGGCATTTAAATTTTGGGCTTCCTTGGCGCAATGGTTAGCGCGTTCGGCTGTTAACCAATAGGTTGGTGGTTCGAGCCCATCCGGGAGCGGTGTTGTGAGGTCTCAGATGTGACGTAAAAAGTCAAGGTTTTTCCACAATACCTGACGAGCATTTAATTTTTGGGCTTCCGTGGCGCGTTCGGCTGTTAACCAATAGGTTGGTGGTTCGAGCCCACCCGGGAGCGGTGTTGTGGGATCTCAAATGTAACGTAGAAAGCCAAAGTTTTTCCACAATACGTGACGACCATTTAATTTCTGAGCTTCCGTGGCTCAATGGTTAGCGCGTTCGGCTGTTAACCAATAGGTTGGTGGTTCGAGCCCATCCGGGAGCGGTGTTGTGAGGTCTCAGATGTGACGTAAAAAGTCAAGGTTTTTCCACAATACCTGACGAACATTTAATTTTTGGGCTTCCATGGCGCAATGGTTAGCGCGTTCGGCTGTTAACCGAAAGGTTGGTGGTTCGAGCCCACCCGGGAGCGGCGTTGTGGGATCTCAAATGTAACGTAGAAAGCCAAAGTTTTTCCACAATACCTGACGATCATTTAATTTTTGGGCTTCCGTGGCGCAATGGTTAGGGCGTTCGGCTGTTAACCATTAGGTTGGTGGTTCGAGCCCACCCGGGCGCGGTGTTGTGGGATCTCAAACGTAACGTAGAAAGCCAATGTTTTTCCACAATACCTGACGACCATTTAATTTTTGGGCTTCCGTGGCGCAATGATTAGCGCGTTCAGCTGTTAATCGAAAGGTTGAAGGTTCGTGCCCACCCGAGAGAGGTGTTGTGGGGTCTCAGATGTAGCGTAAAAAGTCAAGGTTTTTACACAATACCTGACGGGCATTTAAATTTTGGGCTTCCTTGGCGCAATGGTTAGCGCGTTCGGCTGTTAACCAATAGGTTGGTGGTTCGAGCCCACCCGGGAGCGGTGTTGTGTGATCTCAAATGTAACGTAGAAAGCCAAAATTTTTCCACAATACCTGACGACCATTTAATTTTTGGGCTTCCGTGGCGCAATGGTTAGCGCGTTCAGCTGTTAATCGAGAGGTTGGTGGTTCGAGCCCACCCGGGAGCGGTGTTGTGTGATCTCAAATGTAACGTAGAAAGCCAAAATTTTTCCACAATACCTGACGAACATTGAATTTTTGGGCTTCCGTGGCGCAATGGTTAGCGCGTTCAGCTGTTAATCGAGAGGTTGGTGGTACGAGCCCACCCGGGAGAGGTGTTGTGGGGTCTCAGATGTAGCGTAAAAAGTCAAGGTTTTTACACAATACCTGACGAGCATTTAATTTTTAGCTTCCGTGGCGCAATGGTTAGCGCGTTCAGCAGTTAACAAATAAGTTAGTGGTTCGAGCCCACCCGGGAGCGGCGTTGTGGGATCTCAAACGTAACGTAGAAAGCCAAAGTTTTTCCACAATACCTGACGACCATTTAATTTTTGGGCTTCCGTGGCGCAATGGTTAACGCGTTCGGCTGTTAACCAATAGGTTGGTGGTTCGAGCCCACCCGGGAGCGGTGTTGTGGGATCTCAAATGTAACGTAGAAAGCCAAAGTTTTTCCACAATACGTGACGACCATTTAATTTCTGAGCTTCCGTGGCTCAATGGTTAGCGCGTTCGGCTGTTAACCAATAGGTTGGTGGTTCGAGCCCATCCGGGAGCGGTGTTGTGAGGTCTCAGAAGTGACGTAAAAAGTCAAGGTTTTTCCACAATACCTGACGAACATTTAATTTTTGGGCTTCCATGGCGCAATGGTTAGCGCGTTCGGCTGTTAACCGAATGGTTGGTGGTTCGAGCCCAACCGTGAGAGGTGTTGAAGGGTCTCAGATGTAACGTAATAAGTCATAACTTATCCACAATACCTGACAACCATTTAGTCTCTGAGCTTCCGTGGCTCAATGGTTAGCGCGTTCGGCTGTTAACCAATAGGTTGGTGGTTCGAGCCCATCCGGGAGCGGTGTTGTGAGGTCTTAGATGTAACGTAAAATGTCAGAGTTTTTCCACAATACCTGACGAACATTTAATTTTTGGGCTTCCGTGGCGCAATGGTTAGCGCGTTCGGCTGTTAACCAATAGGTTGGTTGTTCGAGCCCATCCGGGAGCGGTGTTGTGAGGTCTCAGATTTAACGTAAAATGTCAGAGTTTTTCCACAATACCTGACGAACATTTAATTTTTGGGCTTCCTTGGCGCAATTATTAGCGCGTTCAACTGTTAATCGAAAGGCTGGTGGTTCAAGCCCACCCGGAAGAGGTGTTGTGGGGTCTCAGATGTAGCGTAAAAAGTCAAAACTTATCCACAATACGTGACAACCATTTAATTTCTGAGATTCCGTGGCCCAATGGTTAGCGCGTTCGGCTGTTAACCAATAGGTTGGTGGTTCGAGCCCACCCGGGAACGGTGGTGTGGGATCTCAAATGTAACGTAGAAAGCCAAAGTTTTGCCACAATACCTGACGACCATTTATTTTTTGGGCTTCCTTGGCGCAATGGTTAGCGCGTTCGGCTGTTAACCGAAAGGTTGGTGGTTCGAGACCAACCGAGAGAGGTGTTGTAGGGTCTCAGACGTAACGTAATAAGTCATAACTTATCCACAACACCTGACAACCATTTAATCTCTGAGCTTCCGTGGCTCAATGGTTAGCGCGTTCGGCTGTTAACCAATAGGTTGGTGGTTCGAGCCCATCCGGGAGCGGTGTTGTGAGGTCTCAGATGTGACGTAAAAAGTCAAGGTTTTTCCACAATACCTGACAAGCATTTAATTTTTGGGCTTCCGTGGCGCGTTCGGCTGTTAACCAATGGGTTGGTGGTTCGAGCCCACCCGGGAGCGGTGTTGTGGGATCTCAAATGTAACGTAAAATGTCAGAGTTTTTCCACAATACCTGACGAACATTTAATTTTTGGGCTTCCGTGGCGCAATGGTTAGCGCGTTCGGCTGTTAACCAATAGGTTGGTGGTTCGAGCCCATCCGGGAGCGGTGTTGTGAGGTCTCAGATGTGACGTAAAAAGTCAAGGTTTTTACACAATACCTGACGAGCATTTAATTTTTAGCTTCCGTGGCGCAATGGTTAGCGCGTTCAGCAGTTAACAAATAAGTTAG
Source organism: Phalangium opilio (assembly GCF_054372755.1). Classification (NCBI taxonomy): domain Eukaryota; kingdom Metazoa; phylum Arthropoda; class Arachnida; order Opiliones; family Phalangiidae; genus Phalangium; species Phalangium opilio. The sequence goes on along the minus strand of NW_028324192.1, from coordinate 3,893,834 downwards.
TGGTTCGAGCCCACCCGGGAGCGGCGTTGTGGGATCTCAAACGTAACGTAGAAAGCCAAAGTTTTTCCACAATACCTGACGACCATTTAATTTTTGGGCTTCCGTGGCGCAATGGTTAACGCGTTCGGCTGTTAACCAATAGGTTGGTGGTTCGAGCCCACCCGGGAGCGGTGTTGTGGGATCTCAAATGTAACGTAGAAAGCCAAAGTTTTTCCACAATACGTGACGACCATTTAATTTCTGAGCTTCCGTGGCTCAAAGGTTAGCGCGTTCGGCTGTTAACTAATAGGTGTGTGGTTCGAGCCCATCCGGGAGCGGTGTTGTGACGTCTCAGATGTGATGTAAAAAGTCAAGGTTTTTTCCACAACACCTGACGACCATTTAAATTCTGGGCTTCCGTGGCGCAATGGTTAGCGCGTTCGGCTGTTAACCAATAGGTTGGTGGTTCGAGCCCATCCGGGAGCGGTGTTGTGAGGTCTCAGATGTGACGTAAAAAGTCAAGGTTTTTACACAATACCTGACGAGCATTTAACTTTGGGCTTCCGTGGCTCAATGGTTAGCGCGTTCGGCTGTTAACCAATAGGTTGGTGGTTCAAGCCCATCCGGGAGCGGTATTGTGACGTCTCAGATGTGACGTTAAAAGTCAAGGTTTTTCCAAAATATACTTGTATGTTTAGAATTTTTGTCCTAGTAAAGTACTCTTGGGTATGGTCTCTAAATGATAAGTTATATATTGATCTAATTGCCCTTTTTTGTAGGATATGTATCCTGTTTTGATTAGCTTTTGTTGTGTTGCCCCAGAATTGTATTCCATAAGATAGCACCGAATTAAATAATGCGTGGTATATTTCAATTAGAATATTTTATTTAGGTGTTTACACAATACCTGACGAGCATTTAACTTTGGGCTTCCGTGGCTCAATGGTTAGCGCGTTCGGCTGTTAACCAATAGGTTGGTGGTTCGAGCCCATCCGGGAGCGGTGATGTGACGTTAAAAGTCAAGGTTTTTCCAAAATACCTGACGACCATTTAATTTTTGGGCTTCCGTGGCGCAATGGTTAGCAGGTTCAGCTGCTATTCAAAAGACTGGTGGTTTGAGCTCTCCCGGGAGCGGTGTTGTGACGTCTCAAATGTAACATAAAATGTCAGAGTTTTTCCACGATACCTGTCGAACATTGAATTTTTGGGCTTCCGTGGCGCAATGGTTAGCGCGTTCGGCTGTTAACCAATAGGTTGGTTGTTCGAGCTCATCCGGGAGCGGTGTTGTGAGGTCTCAGATGTGACGTAAAAAGTCAAGGCTTTTACGCAAAACCTGACGAGCATTTAATTTCTGAGCATCCGTGGCTCAATGGTTAGCGCGTTCGGTTGTTAACCAATAGTTTGGTAGTTCGAGCCCATCCGGGAGCGGTGTTGTGAGGTCTCAGATGTGACGTAAAAAGTCAAGGTTTTTACGCAAAACCTGACGAGCATTTAATTTTTGGGCTTCCGTGGCGCAATGGTTAGCGCGTTCTGCTGTTGACCCATAGGTTGGTGGTTCGAGCCCACCCGGGAGCGGTGTTGTGGGATCTCAAATGTAACGTAGAAAGCCAAAGTTTTTCCACAACACCTGACGACCATTTAATTTCTGAGCTTCCGTGGCTCAATGGTTAGCGCGTTCAGCTGTTAATCGAAAGGTTGGTGGTTGTGGGGTCTCAAATGTAACGTAGAAAGCCAAAGTTTTTCCACAATACCTGACAACCATTTAATTTCTGAGCTTCCGTGGCTCAATGGTTAGCGCGTTCGGCTGTTAGCCAATAGGTTGGTGCTTCAAGCATACCCGGGAGCGGTGTTGTGGGATCTCGAATGTAACGTAGAAAGCCAAAGTTTTTCCACAATACCTGACGACCATTTTATTTTCGGGCTTCCGTGGCGCAATGGTTAGCGCGTTCGGCTGTTAACCGAAAGGTTGGTGGTTCAAGCCCATCCGGGAGCGGTGTTGTGACGTCTCAGATGTTACGTAAAAAGTCAAGGTTTTTCCACAATACCTGACGACCATTTAATTTTTGGGCTTCCGTGGCTCAATGGTTAGCGCGTTCGGCTGTTAACCAATAGGTTGGTGGTTCGAGGCCACCCGGGAGCGGTGTTGTGGGATCTCACATGTAACGTAGAAAGCCAAAGTTTTTCCACAATACCTGACGTTCATTTAATTTTTGGGCTTCCGTGGCGCAATGGTTAGCGCGTTCGGCTGTTAACCGAAAGGTTGGTGGTTCAAGCCCACCCGGGAGCGGTGTTGTGGGATCACGAATGTAACGTAGAAAGCCAAAGTGCTTCCAGAATACCTGACGACCATTTAATTTTTGGGCTTCCGTGGCGCAATAATTAGCGCGTTCAGCTGTTAATCGAAAGGTTGGTGGTTCGAGCCCACCCGAGAGAGGTGTTGTGGGGTCTCAGATGTCGCGTAAAAAGTCAAAACTTTTCCACAATACGTGACAACCATTTAATTTCTGAGCTTTCGTGGCTCAATGGTTAGCGCGTTCGGCTGTTAGCCAATAGGTTGGTGGTTCGAGCCCACCCGGGAGCGGTGTTGTGGGATCTCAAATGTAACGTAGAAAGCCAAAGTTTTTCCACAATACCTGACGACCATTTAATTTTTGGGCTTCCGGGGCGCAATGGTTAGAGCGTTCTTCTGTTAATCGAAAGGTTGGTGGTTCGAGCCCACCCGGGAGAGGTGTTGTGGGGTCTCAGATGTAGCGTAAAAAGTCAAAACTTTTCCACAATACGTGACAACGATTTAATTTCTGAGCTTCCGTGGCTCAATGTTTAGCGCGTTCGGCTGTTAGCCAATAGGTTGGTGGTTCGAGCCCACCCGGGAGCGGTGTTGTGGGATCTCAAATGTAACGTAGAAAGCCAAAGTTTTTCCACAATACCTGACGACCATTTAATTTCTGAGCATCCGTGGCTCAATGGTTAGCGCGTTCGGCTGTTAACCAATAGTTTGGTAGTTCGAGCCCATCCGGGAGCGGTGTTGTGAGGTCTCAGATGTGACGTAAAAAGTCAAGGTTTTTCCACAATACCTGACGACCATTTAATTTTTGGGCTTCCGTGGCGCAATGATTAGCGCGTTCAGCTGTTAATCGAAAGGTTGAAGGTTCGAGCCCACCCGGGAGAGGTGTTGTGGGGTCTCATATGTAGCGTAAAAAGTCAAAACTTATCCACAATACGTGACAATCATTTAATTTCTGAGCTTCCGTGGCTCAATGGTTAGCGCGTTCGGCTGTTAACCAATAGGTTGGTGGTTCGAGCTCATCCGGGAGCGGTGTTGTGAGGTCTCAGATGTGACGTAAAAAGTCTAGGTTTTTACGCAAAACCTGACGAGCATTTGATTTTTGGGCTTCCGTGGCGCAATGGTTAGCGCGTTCTGCTGTTGACCCATAGGTTGGTGGTTCGAGCCCACCCGGGAGCGGTGTTGTGGGATCTCAAATGTAACGTAGAAAGCCAAAGTTTTTCCACAATACCTGACGACCATTTAATTTCTGAGCTTCCGTGGCTCAATGGTTAGCGCGTTCGGCTGTTAGCCAATAGGTTGGCGCTTCAAGCATACCCGGGAGCGGTGTTGTGGGATCTCGAATGTAACGTAGAAAGCCAAAGTTTTTCCACAATACCTGACGACCATTTAGTTTTTGGGCTTCCGTGGCGCAATGGTTAGCGCGTTCGGCTGTTAACCGAAAGGTTGATGGTTCAAGCCCATCCGGGAGCGGTGTTGTGACGTCTCAGATGTTACGTAAAAAGTCAAGGTTTTTCCACAATACCTGACGACCATTTAATTTTTGGGCTTCCATGGCTCAATGGTTAGCGCGTTCGGCTGTTAACCAATAGGTTGGTGGTTCGAGGCCACCCGGGAGCGGTGTTGTGGGATCTCACATGTAACGTAGAAAGGCAAAGTTTTTCCACAATACCTGACGACCATTTAATTTTTGGGCTTCCGTGGCGCAATGGTTAGCGCGTTCGGCTGGTAACCGAAAGGTTGGTGGTTCAAGCCCACCCGGGAGCGGTGTTGTGGGATCACGAATGTAACGTAGAAAGCCAAAGTTTTTCCAGAATACCTGACGACCATTTAATTTTTGGGCTTCCGTGGCGCAATAATTAGCGCGTTCAGCTGTTAATCGAAAGGTTGGTGGTTCGAGCCCACCCGAGAGAGGTGTTGTGGGGTCTCAGATGTGCCGTAAAAAGTCAAAACTTTTCCACAATACGTGACAACCATTTAATTTCTGAGCTTTCGTGGCTCAATGGTTAGCGCGTTCGGCTGTTAGCCAATAGGTTGGTGGTTCGAGCCCACCCGGGAGCGGTGTTGTGGGATCTCAAATGTAACGTAGAAAGCCAAAGTTTTTCCACAATACCTGACGACCATTTAATTTCTGAGCATCCGTGGCTCAATGGTTAGCGCAATCGGCTGTTAACCAATAGTTTGGTAGTTCGAGCCCATCCGGGAGCGGTGTTGTGAGGTCTCAGATGTGACGTAAAAAGTCAAGGTTTTTCCACAATACCTGACGACCATTTAATTTTTGGGCTTCCGTGGCGCAATGATTAGCGCGTTCAGCTGTTAATCGAAAGGTTGAAGGTTCGAGCCCACCCGGGAGAGGTGTTGTGGGGTCTCATATGTAGCGTAAAAAGTCAAAACTTGTCCACAATACGTGACAATCATTTAATTTCTGAGCTTCCGTGGCTCAATGGTTAGCGCGTTCGGCTGTTAACCAATAGGTTGGTGGTTCGAGCTCATCCGGGAGCGGTGTTGTGAGGTCTCAGATGTGACGTAAAAAGTCTAGGTTTTTACGCAAAACCTGACGAGCATTTAATTTTTGGGCTTCCGTGGCGCAATGGTTAGCGCGTTCTGCTGTTGACCCATAGGTTGGTGGTTCGAGCCCACCCGGGAGCGGTGTTGTGGGATCTCAAATGTAACGTAGAAAGCCAAAGTTTTTCCACAATACCTGACGACCATTTAATTTCTGAGCTTCCGTGGCTCAATGGTTAGCGCGTTCAGCTGTTAATCGAAAGGCTGGTGGTTGTGGGGTCTCAAATGTAACGTAGAAAGCCAAAGTTTTTCCACAATACCTGACAACCATTTAATTTCTGAGCTTCCGTGGCTCAATGGTTAGCGCGTTCGGCTGTTAGCCAATAGGTTGGCGCTTCAAGCATACCCGGGAGCGGTGTTGTGGGATCTCGAATGTAACGTAGAAAGCCAAAGTTTTTCCACAATACCTGACGACCATTTAGTTTTTGGGCTTCCGTGGCGCAATGGTTAGCGCGTTCGGCTGTTAACCGAAAGGTTGATGGTTCAAGCCCATCCGGGAGCGGTGTTGTGACGTCTCAGATGTTACGTAAAAAGTCAAGGTTTTTCCACAATACCTGACGACCATTTAATTTTTGGGCTTCCATGGCTCAATGGTTAGCGCGTTCGGCTGTTAACCAATAGGTTGGTGGTTCGAGGCCACCCGGGAGCGGTGTTGTGGGATCTCACATGTAACGTAGAAAGCCAAAGTTTTTCCACAATACCTGACGACCATTTAATTTTTGGGCTTCCGTGGCGCAATGGTTAGCGCGTTCGGCTGGTAACCGAAAGGTTGGTGGTTCAAGCCCACCCGGGAGCGGTGTTGTGGGATCACGAATGTAACGTAGAAAGCCAAAGTTTTTCCAGAATACCTGACGACCATTTAATTTTTGGGCTTCCGTGGCGCAATAATTAGCGCGTTCAGCTGTTAATCGAAAGGTTGGTGGTTCGAGCCCACCCGAGAGAGGTGTTGTGGGGTCTCAGATGTGCCGTAAAAAGTCAAAACTTTTCCACAATACGTGACAACCATTTAATTTCTGAGCTTTCGTGGCTCAATGGTTAGCGCGTTCGGCTGTTAGCCAATAGGTTGGTGGTTCGAGCCCACCCGGGAGCGGTGTTGTGGGATCTCAAATGTAACGTAGAAAGCCAAAGTTTTTCCACAATACCTGACGACCATTTAATTTCTGAGCATCCGTGGCTCAATGGTTAGCGCAATCGGCTGTTAACCAATAGTTTGGTAGTTCGAGCCCATCCGGGAGCGGTGTTGTGAGGTCTCAGATGTGACGTAAAAAGTCAAGGTTTTTCCACAATACCTGACGACCATTTAATTTTTGGGCTTCCGTGGCGCAATGATTAGCGCGTTCAGCTGTTAATCGAAAGGTTGAAGGTTCGAGCCCACCCGGGACAGGTGTTGTGGGGTCTCATATGTAGCGTAAAAAGTCAAAACTTGTCCACAATACGTGACAATCATTTAATTTCTGAGCTTCCGTGGCTCAATGGTTAGCGCGTTCGGCTGTTAACCAATAGGTTGGTGGTTCGAGCTCATCCGGGAGCGGTGTTGTGAGGTCTCAGAAGTGACGTAAAAAGTCTAGGTTTTTACGCAAAACCTGACGAGCATTTAATTTTTGGGCTTCCGTGGCGCAATGGTTAGCGCGTTCTGCTGTTGACCCATAGGTTGGTGGTTCGAGCCCACCCGGGAGCGGTGTTGTGGGATCTCAAATGTAACGTAGAAAGCCAAAGTTTTTCCACAATACCTGACGACCATTTAATTTCTGAGCTTCCGTGGCTCAATGGTTAGCGCGTTCAGCTGTTAATCGAAAGGTTGGTGGTTGTGGGGTCTCAAATGTAACGTAGAAAGCCAAAGTTTTTCCACAATACCTGACAACCATTTAATTTCTGAGCTTCCGTGGCTCAATGGTTAGCGCGTTCGGCTGTTAACCCAAAGGTTGGTGGTTCAAGCCCATCCGGGAGCGGTGTTGTGACGTCTCAGATGTTACGTAAAAAGTCAAGGTTTTTCCACAATACCTGACGACCATTTAATTTTTGGGCTTCCGTGGCTCAATGGTTAGCGCGTTCGGCTGTTAACCAATAGGTTGGTGGTTCGAGGCCACCCGGGAGCGGTGTTGTGGGATCTCACATGTAACGTAGAAAGCCAAAGTTTTTCCACAATACCTGACGACCATTTAATTTTTGGGCTTCCGTGGCGCAATGGTTAGCGCGTTCGGCTGGTAACCGAAAGGTTGGTGGTTCAAGCCCACCCGGGAGCGGTGTTGTGGGATCACGAATGTAACGTAGAAAGCCAAAGTTTTTCCAGAATACCTGACGACCATTTAATTTTTGGGCTTCCGTGGCGCAATAATTAGCGCGTTCAGCTGTTAATCGAAAGGTTGGTGGTTCGAGCCCACCCGAGAGAGGTGTTGTGGGGTCTCAGATGTAGCGTAAAAAGTCAAAACTTTTCCACAATACGTGACAACCATTTAATTTCTGAGCTTTCGTGGCTCAATGGTTAGCGCGTTCGGCTGTTAGCCAATAGGTTGGTGGTTCGAGCCCACCCGGGAGCGGTGTTGTGGGATCTCGAATGTAACGTAGAAAGCCAAAGTTTTTCCACAATACCTGACGACCATTTAGTTTTTGGGCTTCCGTGGCGCAATGGTTAGCGCGTTCGGCTGTTAACCGAAAGGTTGATGGTTCAAGCCCATCCGGGAGCGGTGTTGTGACGTCTCAGATGTTACGTAAAAAGTCAAGGTTTTTCCACAATACCTGACGACCATTTAATTTTTGGGCTTCCATGGCTCAATGGTTAGCGCGTTCGGCTGTTAACCAATAGGTTGGTGGTTCGAGGCCACCCGGGAGCGGTGTTGTGGGATCTCACATGTAACGTAGAAAGCCAAAGTTTTTCCACAATACCTGACGACCATTTAATTTTTGGGCTTCCGTGGCGCAATGGTTAGCGCGTTCGGCTGTTAACCAATAGGTTGGTGGTTCGAGCCCATCCGGGAGCGGTGATGTGACGTTAAAAGTCAAGGTTTTTCCAAAATACCTGACGACCATTTAATTTTTGGGCTTCCGTGGCGCAATGGTTTGCAGGTTCAGCTGCTATTCAAAAGACTGGTGGTTTGAGCTCTCCCGGGAGCGGTGTTGTGACGTCTCAAATGTAACATAAAATGTCAGAGTTTTTCCACGATACCTGTCGAACATTGAATTTTTGGGCTTCCGTGGCGCAATGGTTAGCGCGTTCGGCTGTTAACCAATAGGTTGGTTGTTCGAGCTCATCCGGGAGCGGTGTTGTGAGGTCTCAGATGTGACGTAAAAAGTCAAGGCTTTTACGCAAAACCTGACGAGCATTTAATTTCTGAGCATCCGTGGCTCAATGGTTAGCGCGTTCGGTTGTTAACCAATAGTTTGGTAGTTCGAGCCCATCCGGGAGCGGTGTTGTGAGGTCTCAGATGTGACGTAAAAAGTCAAGGTTTTTACGCAAAACCTGACGAGCATTTAATTTTTGGGCTTCCGTGGCGCAATGGTTAGCGCGTTCTGCTGTTGACCCATAGGTTGGTGGTTCGAGCCCACCCGGGAGCGGTGTTGTGGGATCTCAAATGTAACGTAGAAAGCCAAAGTTTTTCCACAACACCTGACGACCATTTAATTTCTGAGCTTCCGTGGCTCAATGGTTAGCGCGTTCAGCTGTTAATCGAAAGGTTGGTGGTTGTGGGGTCTCAAATGTAACGTAGAAAGCCAAAGTTTTTCCACAATACCTGACAACCATTTAATTTCTGAGCTTCCGTGGCTCAATGGTTAGCGCGTTCGGCTGTTAGCCAATAGGTTGGTGCTTCAAGCATACCCGGGAGCGGTGTTGTGGGATCTCGAATGTAACGTAGAAAGCCAAAGTTTTTCCACAATACCTGACGACCATTTTATTTTCGGGCTTCCGTGGCGCAATGGTTAGCGCGTTCGGCTGTTAACCGAAAGGTTGGTGGTTCAAGCCCATCCGGGAGCGGTGTTGTGACGTCTCAGATGTTACGTAAAAAGTCAAGGTTTTTCCACAATACCTGACGACCATTTAATTTTTGGGCTTCCGTGGCTCAATGGTTAGCGCGTTCGGCTGTTAACCAATAGGTTGGTGGTTCGAGGCCACCCGGGAGCGGTGTTGTGGGATCTCACATGTAACGTAGAAAGCCAAAGTTTTTCCACAATACCTGACGTTCATTTAATTTTTGGGCTTCCGTGGCGCAATGGTTAGCGCGTTCGGCTGTTAACCGAAAGGTTGGTGGTTCAAGCCCACCCGGGAGCGGTGTTGTGGGATCACGAATGTAACGTAGAAAGCCAAAGTGCTTCCAGAATACCTGACGACCATTTAATTTTTGGGCTTCCGTGGCGCAATAATTAGCGCGTTCAGCTGTTAATCGAAAGGTTGGTGGTTCGAGCCCACCCGAGAGAGGTGTTGTGGGGTCTCAGATGTCGCGTAAAAAGTCAAAACTTTTCCACAATACGTGACAACCATTTAATTTCTGAGCTTTCGTGGCTCAATGGTTAGCGCGTTCGGCTGTTAGCCAATAGGTTGGTGGTTCGAGCCCACCCGGGAGCGGTGTTGTGGGATCTCAAATGTAACGTAGAAAGCCAAAGTTTTTCCACAATACCTGACGACCATTTAATTTTTGGGCTTCCGGGGCGCAATGGTTAGAGCGTTCTTCTGTTAATCGAAAGGTTGGTGGTTCGAGCCCACCCGGGAGAGGTGTTGTGGGGTCTCAGATGTAGCGTAAAAAGTCAAAACTTTTCCACAATACGTGACAACGATTTAATTTCTGAGCTTCCGTGGCTCAATGTTTAGCGCGTTCGGCTGTTAGCCAATAGGTTGGTGGTTCGAGCCCACCCGGGAGCGGTGTTGTGGGATCTCAAATGTAACGTAGAAAGCCAAAGTTTTTCCACAATACCTGACGACCATTTAATTTCTGAGCATCCGTGGCTCAATGGTTAGCGCGTTCGGCTGTTAACCAATAGTTTGGTAGTTCGAGCCCATCCGGGAGCGGTGTTGTGAGGTCTCAGATGTGACGTAAAAAGTCAAGGTTTTTCCACAATACCTGACGACCATTTAATTTCTGGGCTTCCGTGGCGCAATGATTAGCGCGTTCAGCTGTTAATCGAAAGGTTGAAGGTTCGAGCCCACCCGGGAGAGGTGTTGTGGGGTCTCATATGTAGCGTAAAAAGTCAAAACTTATCCACAATACGTGACAATCATTTAATTTCTGAGCTTCCGTGGCTCAATGGTTAGCGCGTTCGGCTGTTAACCAATAGGTTGGTGGTTCGAGCTCATCCGGGAGCGGTGTTGTGAGGTCTCAGATGTGACGTAAAAAGTCTAGGTTTTTACGCAAAACCTGACGAGCATTTGATTTTTGGGCTTCCGTGGCGCAATGGTTAGCGCGTTCTGCTGTTGACCCATAGGTTGGTGGTTCGAGCCCACCCGGGAGCGGTGTTGTGGGATCTCAAATGTAACGTAGAAAGCCAAAGTTTTTCCACAATACCTGACGACCATTTAATTTCTGAGCTTCCGTGGCTCAATGGTTAGCGCGTTCGGCTGTTAGCCAATAGGTTGGCGCTTCAAGCATACCCGGGAGCGGTGTTGTGGGATCTCGAATGTAACGTAGAAAGCCAAAGTTTTTCCACAATACCTGACGACCATTTAGTTTTTGGGCTTCCGTGGCGCAATGGTTAGCGCGTTCGGCTGTTAACCGAAAGGTTGATGGTTCAAGCCCATCCGGGAGCGGTGTTGTGACGTCTCAGATGTTACGTAAAAAGTCAAGGTTTTTCCACAATACCTGACGACCATTTAATTTTTGGGCTTCCATGGCTCAATGGTTAGCGCGTTCGGCTGTTAACCAATAGGTTGGTGGTTCGAGGCCACCCGGGAGCGGTGTTGTGGGATCTCACATGTAACGTAGAAAGGCAAAGTTTTTCCACAATACCTGACGACCATTTAATTTTTGGGCTTCCGTGGCGCAATGGTTAGCGCGTTCGGCTGGTAACCGAAAGGTTGGTGGTTCAAGCCCACCCGGGAGCGGTGTTGTGGGATCACGAATGTAACGTAGAAAGCCAAAGTTTTTCCAGAATACCTGACGACCATTTAATTTTTGGGCTTCCGTGGCGCAATAATTAGCGCGTTCAGCTGTTAATCGAAAGGTTGGTGGTTCGAGCCCACCCGAGAGAGGTGTTGTGGGGTCTCAGATGTGCCGTAAAAAGTCAAAACTTTTCCACAATACGTGACAACCATTTAATTTCTGAGCTTTCGTGGCTCAATGGTTAGCGCGTTCGGCTGTTAGCCAATAGGTTGGTGGTTCGAGCCCACCCGGGAGCGGTGTTGTGGGATCTCAAATGTAACGTAGAAAGCCAAAGTTTTTCCACAATACCTGACGACCATTTAATTTCTGAGCATCCGTGGCTCAATGGTTAGCGCAATCGGCTGTTAACCAATAGTTTGGTAGTTCGAGCCCATCCGGGAGCGGTGTTGTGAGGTCTCAGATGTGACGTAAAAAGTCAAGGTTTTTCCACAATACCTGACGACCATTTAATTTTTGGGCTTCCGTGGCGCAATGATTAGCGCGTTCAGCTGTTAATCGAAAGGTTGAAGGTTCGAGCCCACCCGGGAGAGGTGTTGTGGGGTCTCATATGTAGCGTAAAAAGTCAAAACTTGTCCACAATACGTGACAATCATTTAATTTCTGAGCTTCCGTGGCTCAATGGTTAGCGCGTTCGGCTGTTAACCAATAGGTTGGTGGTTCGAGCTCATCCGGGAGCGGTGTTGTGAGGTCTCAGATGTGACGTAAAAAGTCTAGGTTTTTACGCAAAACCTGACGAGCATTTAATTTTTGGGCTTCCGTGGCGCAATGGTTAGCGCGTTCTGCTGTTGACCCATAGGTTGGTGGTTCGAGCCCACCCGGGAGCGGTGTTGTGGGATCTCAAATGTAACGTAGAAAGCCAAAGTTTTTCCACAATACCTGACGACCATTTAATTTCTGAGCTTCCGTGGCTCAATGGTTAGCGCGTTCAGCTGTTAATCGAAAGGCTGGTGGTTGTGGGGTCTCAAATGTAACGTAGAAAGCCAAAGTTTTTCCACAATACCTGACAACCATTTAATTTCTGAGCTTCCGTGGCTCAATGGTTAGCGCGTTCGGCTGTTAGCCAATAGGTTGGCGCTTCAAGCATACCCGGGAGCGGTGTTGTGGGATCTCGAATGTAACGTAGAAAGCCAAAGTTTTTCCACAATACCTGACGACCATTTAGTTTTTGGGCTTCCGTGGCGCAATGGTTAGCGCGTTCGGCTGTTAACCGAAAGGTTGATGGTTCAAGCCCATCCGGGAGCGGTGTTGTGACGTCTCAGATGTTACGTAAAAAGTCAAGGTTTTTCCACAATACCTGACGACCATTTAATTTTTGGGCTTCCATGGCTCAATGGTTAGCGCGTTCGGCTGTTAACCAATAGGTTGGTGGTTCGAGGCCACCCGGGAGCGGTGTTGTGGGATCTCACATGTAACGTAGAAAGCCAAAGTTTTTCCACAATACCTGACGACCATTTAATTTTTGGGCTTCCGTGGCGCAATGGTTAGCGCGTTCGGCTGGTAACCGAAAGGTTGGTGGTTCAAGCCCACCCGGGAGCGGTGTTGTGGGATCACGAATGTAACGTAGAAAGCCAAAGTTTTTCCAGAATACCTGACGACCATTTAATTTTTGGGCTTCCGTGGCGCAATAATTAGCGCGTTCAGCTGTTAATCGAAAGGTTGGTGGTTCGAGCCCACCCGAGAGAGGTGTTGTGGGGTCTCAGATGTGCCGTAAAAAGTCAAAACTTTTCCACAATACGTGACAACCATTTAATTTCTGAGCTTTCGTGGCTCAATGGTTAGCGCGTTCGGCTGTTAGCCAATAGGTTGGTGGTTCGAGCCCACCCGGGAGCGGTGTTGTGGGATCTCAAATGTAACGTAGAAAGCCAAAGTTTTTCCACAATACCTGACGACCATTTAATATCTGAGCATCCGTGGCTCAATGGTTAGCGCAATCGGCTGTTAACCAATAGTTTGGTAGTTCGAGCCCATCCGGGAGCGGTGTTGTGAGGTCTCAGATGTGACGTAAAAAGTCAAGGTTTTTCCACAATACCTGACGACCATTTAATTTTTGGGCTTCCGTGGCGCAATTATTAGCGCGTTCAGCTGTTAATCGAAAGGTTGAAGGTTCGAGCCCACCCGGGACAGGTGTTGTGGGGTCTCATATGTAGCGTAAAAAGTCAAAACTTGTCCACAATACGTGACAATCATTTAATTTCTGAGCTTCCGTGGCTCAATGGTTAGCGCGTTCGGCTGTTAACCAATAGGTTGGTGGTTCGAGCTCATCCGGGAGCGGTGTTGTGAGGTCTCAGAAGTGACGTAAAAAGTCTAGGTTTTTACGCAAAACCTGACGAGCATTTAATTTTTGGGCTTCCGTGGCGCAATGGTTAGCGCGTTCTGCTGTTGACCCATAGGTTGGTGGTTCGAGCCCACCCGGGAGCGGTGTTGTGGGATCTCAAATGTAACGTAGAAAGCCAAAGTTTTTCCACAATACCTGACGACCATTTAATTTCTGAGCTTCCGTGGCTCAATGGTTAGCGCGTTCAGCTGTTAATCGAAAGGTTGGTGGTTGTGGGGTCTCAAATGTAACGTAGAAAGCCAAAGTTTTTCCACAATACCTGACAACCATTTAATTTCTGAGCTTCCGTGGCTCAATGGTTAGCGCGTTCGGCTGTTAACCCAAAGGTTGGTGGTTCAAGCCCATCCGGGAGCGGTGTTGTGACGTCTCAGATGTTACGTAAAAAGTCAAGGTTTTTCCACAATACCTGACGACCATTTAATTTTTGGGCTTCCGTGGCTCAATGGTTAGCGCGTTCGGCTGTTAACCAATAGGTTGGTGGTTCGAGGCCACCCGGGAGCGGTGTTGTGGGATCTCACATGTAACGTAGAAAGCCAAAGTTTTTCCACAATACCTGACGACCATTTAATTTTTGGGCTTCCGTGGCGCAATGGTTAGCGCGTTCGGCTGGTAACCGAAAGGTTGGTGGTTCAAGCCCACCCGGGAGCGGTGTTGTGGGATCACGAATGTAACGTAGAAAGCCAAAGTTTTTCCAGAATACCTGACGACCATTTAATTTTTGGGCTTCCGTGGCGCAATAATTAGCGCGTTCAGCTGTTAATCGAAAGGTTGGTGGTTCGAGCCCACCCGAGAGAGGTGTTGTGGGGTCTCAGATGTAGCGTAAAAAGTCAAAACTTTTCCACAATACGTGACAACCATTTAATTTCTGAGCTTTCGTGGCTCAATGGTTAGCGCGTTCGGCTGTTAGCCAATAGGTTGGTGGTTCGAGCCCACCCGGGAGCGGTGTTGTGGGATCTCGAATGTAACGTAGAAAGCCAAAGTTTTTCCACAATACCTGACGACCATTTAGTTTTTGGGCTTCCGTGGCGCAATGGTTAGCGCGTTCGGCTGTTAACCGAAAGGTTGATGGTTCAAGCCCATCCGGGAGCGGTGTTGTGACGTCTCAGATGTTACGTAAAAAGTCAAGGTTTTTCCACAATACCTGACGACCATTTAATTTTTGGGCTTCCATGGCTCAATGGTTAGCGCGTTCGGCTGTTAACCAATAGGTTGGTGGTTCGAGGCCACCCGGGAGCGGTGTTGTGGGATCTCACATGTAACGTAGAAAGCCAAAGTTTTTCCACAATACCTGACGACCATTTAATTTTTGGGCTTCCGTGGCGCAATGGTTAGCGCGTTCGGCTGGTAACCGAAAGGTTGGTGGTTCAAGCCCACCCGGGAGCGGTGTTGTGGGATCACGAATGTAACGTAGAAAGCCAAAGTTTTTCCAGAATACCTGACGACCATTTAATTTTTGGGCTTCCGTGGCGCAATAATTAGCGCGTTCAGCTGTTAATCGAAAGGTTGGTGGTTCGAGCCCACCCGAGAGAGGTGTTGTGGGGTCTCAGATGTGCCGTAAAAAGTCAAAACTTTTCCACAATACGTGACAACCATTTAATTTCTGAGCTTTCGTGGCTCAATGGTTAGCGCGTTCGGCTGTTAGCCAATAGGTTGGTGGTTCGAGCCCACCCGGGAGCGGTGTTGTGGGATCTCAAATGTAACGTAGAAAGCCAAAGTTTTTCCACAATACCTGACGACCATTTAATTTCTGAGCATCCGTGGCTCAATGGTTAGCGCAATCGGCTGTTAACCAATAGTTTGGTAGTTCGAGCCCATCCGGGAGCGGTGTTGTGAGGTCTCAGATGTGACGTAAAAAGTCAAGGTTTTTCCACAATACCTGACGACCATTTAATTTTTGGGCTTCCGTGGCGCAATGATTAGCGCGTTCAGCTGTTAATCGAAAGGTTGAAGGTTCGAGCCCACCCGGGACAGGTGTTGTGGGGTCTCATATGTAGCGTAAAAAGTCAAAACTTGTCCACAATACGTGACAATCATTTAATTTCTGAGCTTCCGTGGCTCAATGGTTAGCGCGTTCGGCTGTTAACCAATAGGTTGGTGGTTCGAGCTCATCCGGGAGCGGTGTTGTGAGGTCTCAGAAGTGACGTAAAAAGTCTAGGTTTTTACGCAAAACCTGACGAGCATTTAATTTTTGGGCTTCCGTGGCGCAATGGTTAGCGCGTTCTGCTGTTGACCCATAGGTTGGTGGTTCGAGCCCACCCGGGAGCGGTGTTGTGGGATCTCAAATGTAACGTAGAAAGCCAAAGTTTTTCCACAATACCTGACGACCATTTATTTTTTGGGCTTCCTTGGCGCAATGGTTAGCGCGTTCGGCTGTTAACCGGAAGGTTGGTGGTTCGAGCCCAACCGAGAGAGGTGTTGTAGGGTCTCAGATGTAACGTAATAAGTCATAACTTATCCACAATACCTGACAACCATTTAATTTCTGAGCTTCCGTGGCTCAATGGTTAGCGCGTTCGGCTGTTAACCAATAGGTTGGTGGTTCGAGCCCATCCGGGAGTGGTGTTGTGAGGTGTCAGATGTAACGTAAAATGTCAGAGTTTTTCCACAATACCTGACGAACATAAAATTTTTGGGCTTCCGTGGCGCAATGGTTAGCGCGTTCGGCTGTTAACCAATAGGTGGGTTGTTCGAGCCCATCCGGGAGCGGTGTTGTCAGGTCTCAGATGTGACGCAAAAAGTCAAGGTTTTTACACAATACCTGACGAGCATTTAATTTTTGGGCTTCCGTGGCTCAATGGTTAGCGCGTTCGGCTGTTAACCGAAAGGTTGGTGGTTCGAGCCCAACCGAGAGAGGTGTTGTAGGGTCTCAGATGTAACGTAATAAGTCATAACTTATCCACAATACCTGACAACCATTTAATTTCTGAGCTTCCGTGGCTCAATGGTTAGCGCGTTCGGCTGTTAACCAATAGGTTGGTGGTTCGAGCCCATCCGGGAGTGGTGTTGTGAGGTGTCAGATGTAACGTAAAATGTCAGAGTTTTTCCACAATACCTGACGAACATTTAATTTTTGGGCTTCCGTGGCGCAATGGTTAGCGCGTTCGGCTGTTAACCAATAGGTGGGTTGTTCGAGCCCATCCGGGAGCGGTGTTGTCAGGTCTCAGATGTGACGCAAAAAGTCAAGGTTTTTACACAATACCTGACGAGCATTTAATTTTTGGGCTTCCGTGGCTCAATGGTTAGCGCGTTCGGCTGTTAACCAATAGGTTGGTGGTTCGAGCCCACCCGGGAGCGGTGGTGTGGGATCTCATATGTAACGTAGAAAGCCAAAGTTTTGCCACAATACCTGACGACCATTAAATTTTTGGGCCTTCTTGGCGCAATTGTTAGTGCGTTCGGCTGTTAACCGAAAGGTTGGTGGTTCGAGCCCAATCGGAAGAGGTGTTGTAGGGTCTCAGATGTAACGTAAAAAGTCATAACTTATCTACAATACCTGACAACCATTTAATTTCTGAGCTTCCGTGGCTCAAAGGTTAGCGCGTTCGGCTGTTAACCAATAGGTGTGTGGTTCGAGCCCATCTGGGAGCGGTGTTGTGACGTCTCAGATGTGACGTAAAAAGTCAAGGTTTTTTCCACAACACCTGACGACCATTTAAATTTTGGGCTTCCGTGGCGCAATGGTTAGCGCGTTCGGCTGTTAACCAATAGGTTGGTGGTTCGAGCCCATCCGGTAGCGGTGTTGTGAGGTCTCAGATGAAACGTAAAATGTCAGAGTTTTTCCACAATACCTGACGAACATTTAATTTTTGGGCTTCCGTGGCGCAATTATTAGCGCGTTCAACTGTTAATCGAAAGGCTGGTGGTTCAAGCGCACCCCGAAGAGGTGTTGTGGGGTCTCAGATGTAGCGTAAAAAGTCAAAACTTATCCACAATACGTGACAACCATTTAATTTCTGAGCTTCCGTGGCTCAATGGTTAGCGCGTTCGGCTGTTAACCAATAGGTTGGTGGTTCGAGCCCACCCAGGAGCGGTGGTGTGGGATCTCAAATGTAACGTAGAAAGCCAAAGTTTTGCCACAATACCTGACGAACATTTAATTTTTGGGCTTCCGTGGCGCAATGATTAGCGCGTTCAGCTGTTAATCGAAATTTTGAAGGTTCGAGCCCACCCGGGAGAGGTGTTGTGGGGTCTCAGATGTAGCGTAAAAAGTCAAAACTTTTCCACAATACGTGACAACCATTTAATTTCTGAGCTTCCGTGGCTCAATGGTTAGCGCGTTCGGCTGTTAACCAATAGGTTGGTGGTTCGAGCCCATCCGGGAGCGGTGTTGTGAGGTCTCAGATGTGAAGTAAAAAGTCAAAGTTTTACCTCAATACCTGACGACCATTTAATATTTGGCCTCCGTTGCGCAATGGTTAGCGCGTTCGGCTGTTAACCGAAAGGTTGGTGGTTCGAGCCCACCCGGGAGCGGTGTTGTGGGATCTCTAATGTAACGTAAAAAGCCAAAGTTTTTCCACAATACCTGACGACCATTTTTTTTTGGGCGTCCGTGGCGCAATGGTTAGCGCGTTCGGCTGTTAACCGAAAGGTTGGTGGTTCGAGCCCATCCGGGAGCGGTGTTGTGACGTCTCAGATGTTACGTAAAATGTCAGAGTTTTTCCACAATACCTGACGAACATTTATTTTTCGGGCTTCCTTGGCGCAATGGTTAGCGCGTTCGGCTGTTAACCGAAAGGTTGGTGGTTCGAGCCCAACCGGGAGAGGTGTTGTAGGGTCTCAGATGTAACGTAATAAGTCATAACTTATCCACAATACCTGACAACCATTTAATTTCTGAGCTTCCGTGGCTCAATGGTTAGCGCTTTCGGCTGTTAACCAATAGGTTGGTGGTTCGAGCCCACCCGGGAGCGGTGTTGTGAGGTCTCAGATGTGACGTAAAAAGTCAAGGTTTTTACACAATACCTGACGAGCATTTAATTTTTTAACTTCCGTGGCGCAATGGTTAGCGCGTTCAGCTTTTAACCAATAGGGTGGTGGTTCGAGCCCACCCGGGAGCGGTGTTGTGGGATCTCAAATGTAACGTAGAAAGACAAAGTTTTTCCACAATACCTGACGACCATTTATTTTTTGGGCTTCCTTGGCGCAATGGTTAGCGCGTTCAGCTGTTAACCGAAAGGTTGGTGGTTCGAGCCCAACCGAGAGAGGTGTTGTAGGGTCTCAGATGTAACGTAATAAGTCATAACTTATCCACAATACCTGACAACCATTTAATTTCTGAGCTTCCGTGGCTCAATGGTTAGCGCGTTCGGCTGTTAACCAATAGGTTGGTGGTTCGAGCCCATCCGGGAATGGTGTTGTGAGGTCTCAGATGTAACGTAAAATGTCAGAGTTTTTACACAATACCTGACGAACATTTAATTTTTGGGTTTTCCGTGGCGCAATGGTTAGCGCGTTCGGCTGTTAACCAATAGGTGGGTTGTTCGAGCCCATCCGGGAGCGGTGTTGTCAGGTCTCAGATGTGACGCAAAAAGTCAAGGTTTTTACACAATACCTGACGAGCGTTTAATTTTTGGGCTTCCGTGGCTCAATGGTTAGCGCGTTCGGCTGTTAACCGAAAGGATGGTGGTTCGAGCCCAACCGGAAGAGGTGTTGTAGGGTCTCAGATGTAACGTAAAATGTCAGAGTTTTTCCACAATACCTGACGAACATTTAATTTTTGGGCTTCCGTGGCGCAATGATTAGCGCGTTCAGCTGTTAATCGAAATTTTGAAGGTTCGAGCCCACCCGGGAGAGGTGTTGTGGGGTCTCAGATGTAGCGTAAAAAGTCAAAACTTTTCCACAATACGTCACAACCATTTAATTTCTGAGCTTCCGTGGCTCAATGGTTAGCGCGTTCGGCTGTTAACCAATAGGTTGGTGGTTCGAGCCCATCCGGGAGCGGTGTTGTGAGGTCTCAGATGTGAAGTAAAAAGTCAAAGTTTTACCTCAATACCTGACGACCATTTAATATTTGGCCTCCGTTGCGCAATGGTTAGCGCGTTCGGCTGTTAACCGAAAGGTTGGTGGTTCGAGCCCACCCGGGAGCGGTGTTGTGGGATCTCTAATGTAACGTAAAAAGCCAAAGTTTTTCCACAATACCTGACGACCATTTTTTTTTGGGCGTCCGTGGCGCAATGGTTAGCGCGTTCGGCTGTTAACCGAAAGGTTGGTGGTTCGAGCCCATCCGGGAGCGGTGTTGTGACGTCTCAGATGTTACGTAAAATGTCAGAGTTTTTCCACAATACCTGACGAACATTTATTTTTCGGGCTTGCCTGGCGCAATAATTAGCGCGTCCAGCTGTTAATCGAAAGGTTGGTGGTTCGAGCCCACCCGGGAGCGGTGTTGTGGGATCTCAAATGTAACGTAGAAAACCAAAGTTTTTCCACAATACCTGACTACCATTTAATTTTTGGGCTTCCTTGGCGCAATGGTTAGCGCGTTCGGCTGTTAACCGAAAGGATGGTGGTTCGAGCCCACCTGGGAGAAGTGTTGTAGGGTCTCAGATGTAACGTAAAAAGTCATAACTTATCCACAAAACCTAACAACCATTTAATTTCTGAGCTTCTGTGGCTCAATGGTTAGCGCGTTCGGCTGTTAACCAATTGGTTGGTGGTTCGAGCCTATCCGGGAGAAGTGTTGTGACGTCTCAGATGCAACGTAAAATGTCAGAGTTTTTCCACAATACCTGACGAACATTTAATTTTTGGGCTTGCGTGGCGCAATGGTTAGCGCGGTCAGCTGTTAATCGAAAGGTTGGAAGTTCGAGCCCACCCGGGAGAGGTGTTGTTGGGTCTCATATGTAGCGTAAAAAGACAAAACTTTTCCACAATACGTGACAACCATTTATTTTCTGAGCTTTCGTGGCTCAATGGTTAGCGCGTTCGGCTGTTAACCAATAGGTTGGTGGTTCGAGCCCACCCGGGAGCGGTGTTTTTGGATCTCAAATGTAACATAAATAGCCAAAGTTTTTCCACAATACCTGACGACCATTTAATTTTTGGGCGTCCGTGGCGAATGGTTAGCGGGTTCGGCTGTTAACCGAAAGGTTGGTGGTTCGAGCCCTCCCGGTAGCGGTGTTGTGAGGTCTCAGATGTAACGTAAAATGTCAGAGTTTTTCCACAATACCTGACGAACATTTAATTTTTGGGCTTCCGTGGCGCAATGATTAGCGCGTTCAGCTGTTAATCGAAAGGTTGAAGGTTCGAGCCCACCCGGGAGAGGTGTTGTAGGGTCTCAGATGTAACGTAAAAAGTCTTAACTTATCTACAATACCTGACAACCATTTAATTTCTGAGCTTCCGTGGCTCAAAGGTTAGCGCGTTCGGCTTTTAACCAATAGGTGTGTGGTTCGAGCCCATCCGGGAGCGGTGTTGTGACGTCTCAGATGTGACGTAAAAGTCAAGGTTTTTTCCACAACACCTGACGACCATTTAAATTCTGAGCTTCCGTGGCTCAATGGTTAGCGAATTCGGCTGTTAACAAATAGGTTGGTGGTTCGAGCCCACCCGGGAGCGGTGTTTTGGGATCTCAAATGTAACGTTGAAAGCCAAAATTTTTCCACAATACCTGACGACCATTTAATTTTTGGGCTTCCGTGGCGCAATGGTCAGCGCGTTCAGCTGTTAACCGAAAGGTTGGTGGTTCGAGCCCATCCGGGAGCGGTGTTGTGATGTCTCAGATGTAACGTAAAATGTCAGAGTTTTTCCACAATACCTGACGAACATTTAATTTTTGGGCTTCCGTGGCGCAATTATTAGCGCGTTCAACTGTTAATCGAAAGGCTGGTGGTTCAAGCGCACCCGGAAGAGGTGTTGTGGGGTCTCAGATGTAGAGTAAAAAGTCAAAACTTATCCACAATACGTGACAACCATTTAATTTCTGAGCTTCCGTGGCTCAATGGTTAGCGCGTTCGGCTGTTAACCAATAGGTTGGTGGTTCGAGCCCACCCGGGAGCGGTGGTGTGGGATCTCAAATGTAACGTAGAAAGCCAAAGTTTTGCCACAATACCTGACGACCATTAAATTTTTGGGCTTCCTTGGCGCAATGGTTAGCGCGTTCGGCTGTTAACCGAAAGGTTGGTGGTTCGAGCCCAACCGGAAGAGGTGTTGTAGGGTCTCAGATGTAACGTAAAATGTCAGAGTTTTTCCACAATACCTGACGAACATTTATTTTTTGGGCTTCCGTGGCGCAATGATTAGCGCGTTCAGCTGTTAATCGAAATTTTGAAGGTTCGAGCCCACCCGGGAGAGGTGTTGTGGGGTCTCAGATGTAGCGTAAAAAGTCAAAACTTTTCCACAATACGTGACAACCATTTAATTTCTTAGCTTTCGTGGCTCAATGGTTAGCGCGTTCGGCTGTTAACCAATAGGTTGGTGGTTCGAGCCCATCCGGGAGCGGTGTTGTGAGGTCTCAGATGTGAAGTAAAAAGTCAAAGTTTTACCTCAATACCTGACGACCATTTAATATTTGGCCTCCGTTGCGCAATGGTTAGCGCATTCGGCTGTTAACCGAAAGGTTGGTGGTTCGAGCCCACCCGGGAGCGGTGTTGTGGGATCTCTAATGTAACGTAAAAAGCCAAAGTTTTTCCACAATACCTGACGACCATTTTTTTTTTGGGCGTCCGTGGCGCAATGGTTAGCGCGTTCGGCTGTTAACCGAAAGGTTGGTGGTTCGAGCCCATCCGGGAGCGGTGTTGTGACGTCTCAGATGTTACGTAAAATGTCAGAGTTTTTCCACAATACCTGACGAACATTTATTTTTCGGGCTTGCCTGGCGCAATAATTAGCGCGTCCAGCTGTTAATCGAAAGGTTGGTGGTTCGAGCCCACCCGGGAGCGGTGTTGTGGGATCTCAAATGTAACGTAGAAAACCAAAGTTTTTCCACAATACCTGACTACCATTTAATTTTTGGGCTTCCTTGGTGCAATGGTTAGCGCGTTCGGCTGTTAACCGAAAGGATGGTGGTTCGAGCCCACCTGGGAGAAGTGTTGTAGGGTCTCAGATGTAACGTAAAAAGTCATAACTTATCCACAAAACCTAACAACCATTTAATTTCTGAGCTTCTGTGGCTCAATGGTTAGCGCGTTCGGCTGTTAACCAATTGGTTGGTGGTTCGAGCCTATCCGGGAGAAGTGTTGTGACGTCTCAGATGCAACGTAAAATGTCAGAGTTTTTCCACAATACCTGACGAACATTTAATTTTTGGGCTTGCGTGGCGCAATGGTTAGCGCGGTCAGCTGTTAATCGAAAGGTTGGTGGTTCGAGCCCACCCGGGAGAGGTGTTGTTGGGTCTCATATGTAGCGTAAAAAGACAAAACTTTTCCACAATACGTGACAACCATTTATTTTCTGAGCTTTCGTGGCTCAATGGTTAGCGCGTTCGGCTGTTAACCAATAGGTTTGTGGTTCGAGCCCACCCGGGAGCGGTGTTTTTGGATCTCAAATGTAACATAAATAGCCAAAGTTTTTCCACAATACCTGACGACCATTTAATTTTTGGGCGTCCGTGGCGAATGGTTAGCGGGTTCGGCTGTTAACCGAAAGGTTGGTGGTTCGAGCCCTCCCGGGAGCGGTGTTGTGACGTCTCAGATGTAACGTAAAATGTCAGAGTTTTTCCACAATACCTGACGAGCATTTAATATTTGGGCTTCCGTGGCGCAATGGTTAGCGCGTTCAGCTGTTAATCGAAAGGTTGGTGGTTCGACCCCACCCGGAAGAGGTGTTGTGGGGTCTCAGATGTAGCGTAAAAAGTCAAAACTTTTCCACAATACGTGACAACCATTTAATTTCTGAGCTTCCGTGGCTCAATGGTTAGCGCGTTCGGCTGTTAATCGAAAGGTTGGTGGTTCGAGCCCATCCGGGAGCGGTGTTGTGAGGTCTCGGATGTGAAGTAAAAAGTCAAAGTTTTACCTCAATACCTGACGAAAATTTAATTTTTGGGCTTCAGTGGCGCAATGGTCAGCGCATTCAGCTGTTAACCGAAAGGTTGGTGGTTCGAGCCCTCCCAGGAGCGGTGTTGTGTCGTCTCAGATATAACGTAAAATGTCAGAGTTTTTCCACAATACCTGACGAACATTTAATTTTTGGGCGTCCGTGGCGAATGGTTAGCGCGTTCGGCTGTTAACCGAAAGGTTGGTGGTTCGAGCCCTCCCGGGAGCGGTGTTGTGACGTCTCAGATGTAACGTAAAATGTCAGAGTTTTTCCACAATACCTGACGAGCATTTAATATTTGGGCTTCCGTGGCGCAATGGTTAGCGCGTTCAGCTGTTAATCGAAAGGTTGGTGGTTCGAGGCCACCCGGGAGAGGTGTTGTGAGGTCTCAGATGTAGCGTGAAAAGTCAAACTTTTTCCATAATACGTGATAACCATTTATTTTCTGATCTTTCGTGGCTCAATGGTTAGCGCGTTCGGCTGTTAACCAATAGCTTGGTGTTTCGAGCCCACCCGGGAGCGGTGTTTTTGGATCTCAAATGTAACGTAAATAGCCAAAGTTTTTCCGCAATACCTGACGACCATTTTTTTTGGGCGTCCGTGGCGCAATGGTTAGCGCGTTCGGCTGTTAACCGAAAGGTTGGTGGTTCGAGCCCATCCGGGAGCGGTGTTGTGAGGCCTCAGATGTGAAGTAAAAAGTCAAAGTTTTACCTCAATACCTGACGAGCATTTAATTTTTGGGCTTCCGTGGCGCAATGGTTAGCGCGTTCAGCTTTTAATCGAAAGGTTGGTGGTTCGAGCCCACCCGGAAGAGGTGTTGTGGGGTCTCAGATGTAGCGTAAAAAGTCAAAACTTTTCCACCATACTAAAACCATTGAGCTACGACAAACAGTAGTCGAGTAATTAAGCTAATCGTAAACAAACAAACCCCTCCATAGGAAATGCATTAGACTATACTTTGCAGGCCCATAACTCTGTGTCTACTAGAGATACGGGGATGTCCTTAGGATATGTTATAGTCCAAATTGTCCCCCATCTAACCATACTAAAAACTTTGGGCTACGACAAACAGGGGCCGAGTACTTAAGCAAAACGTAACGAAACAAACCCCCTCCATAGGAAATGCATTAGACCATAATTTGGAGGCTCTTAACTCTGTTTCTACTGGAGATACGGGGAAGTCCTTTGAGTATGTTATAGTCTAATTTGTCCCCCATCTAACCATACTAAAAATTTTGAGCTACGACAAACAGGGGCCGAGTAATTAAGCTAAACGTAAACAAACAACCCGTCCATAGGAAATGCATTAGACTATATTTTGCAGGCCCATAATTCTGTGTCTACTAAAGATACGGGGATGTCCTTAGGATATGCTATAGTCCAAATTGTCCCCCATCTAACCATACTAAAAACATTGAGCTACGACAAACAAGGGCCGAGATATTAAGCAAAATGTTCGTCAACTTTGGTATCGTCTCACTTATTTTTATTATGTTACTTATGATTTTTGCACTAAACTTTGGAGGCTCATAACTCTTGTTCTACAAGAGATACTGGGATCTCCTTTGGATATGTTATAGTACTCTTTGCTCCACATACAAGGATACTTTAAACCTGAGGCTACCTCAATATCGTCGTCAACTTATTTTTTGTCTCACTTATTGTTAGAAGGTTACTTTTGATTTTTGAAAATAAACTTTGCAGGCTCGTAACTCTGGTTCTACCAGAGATACGGGGATGTAAATAATGTGACCTTGACACAAATGTTCGGATAATTATAAAGGTCTTTGCACGTTCCAAGCAAAAAAAAAACTTCGCGGTTTCGAACCTGTGGCCTTCCGGGAGTGAGGCGGATGCGATAACCGCTACACTAAAGATATGTTATTATTTTTAATCGAAAGAACAGGGTCAAGTAATTAAGCAATACGTGAACAAACAAACGCCTCCATAGGAAATGCATTAGACTATGCTTTGCAGGCCCATAACTCTGTGTCTACTAGAGATACCGGGATGTCCTTAGGATATGTTATAGTCCAATTTGTCCTTCATCTAATCATACTGAAAACATTGAGCTACGACAAACAGGGGCCGAGATATTAAGCAAAATGTTCGTCAACTTTGGTATCGTCTCACTTATTTTTATTATGTTACTTATGATTTTTGCACTAAACTTTGGAGGCTCATAACTCTTGTTCTACAAGAGATACTGGGATCTCCTTTGCATATGTTATAGTACTCTTTGCTCCCCATACAAGGATACTTTAAACTTGAGGCTACCTCAATATCGTCGTCAACTTACTTTTTGTCTCACTTATTGTTAGAAGGTTACTTTTGATTTTTGAAAATAAACTTTGCAGGCTCGTAACTCTGTTTCTACTGGAGATAAGGGGATGTCCTTTGAGTATGTTATAGACCAATTTGTCCCCCATCTAGCCATACTAAGAATTAGGGCTACGACAAACAGTAGTCGAGTAATTAAGCTAATCGTATACAAACAAACCCCTCCATTGGAAATACATTAGACTAAATTCTGGAGGCTCGTAACTCTGGTTCTACCAGAGATACGGGGATGTAAATAATGTGACCTTGACACAAATGTTCGGATAATTATAAAGGTCTTTGCATGTTCCAAGCAAAAAAAAAAAAACTTCGTGGTTTCGAATCTGTGGCCTTCCGAGAGTGAGGCGGATGCGATAACCGCTACACTAAAGATATGTTATTATTTTTAATCGAAAGAACAGGGTCAAGTAATTAAGCAATACGTGAACAAACAAACCCCTCCATAGAAAATGCATTAGACTATACTTTGCAGGCTCGTAACTCTGTTTCTACTGGAGATACGGGGATGTCCTTTGAGTATGTTATAGTCCAATTTGTCCCCCATCTAGCCATACTAAAAACATTGAGCTACGACAAACAGTAGTCGAGTAATTAAGCTAATCGTAAACAAACAAACCCCTCCATAGGAAATGCATTAGACTATACTTTGCAGGCCCATAACTCTGTGTCTACTAGAGATACGGGGATGTCCTTAGGATATGTTATAGTCCAAATTGTCCCCCATCTAACCATACTAAAAACTTTGGGCTACGACAAACAGGGGCCGAGTACTTAAGCAAAACGTAACGAAACAAACCCCCTCCATAGGAAATGCATTAGACTATACTTTGGAGGCTCTTAACTCTGTTTCTACTGGATATACGGGGAAGTCCTTTGAGTATGTTATAGTCCAATTTGTCCCCCATCTAACCATACTAAAAATTTTGAGCTACGACAAACAGGGGCCGAGTAATTAAGCTAAACGTAAACAAACAACCCGTCCATAGGAAATGCATTAGACTATATTTTGCAGGCCCATAACTCTGTGTCTACTAAAGATACGGGGATGTCCTTAGGATATGCTATAGTCCAAATTGTCCCCCATCTAACCATACTAAAAACATTGAGCTACGACAAACAAGGGCCGAGATATTAAGCAAAATGTTCGTCAACTTTGGTATCGTCTCACTTATTTTTATTATGTTACTTATGATTTTTGCACTAAACTTTGGAGGCTCATAACTCTTGTTCTACAAGAGATACTGGGATCTCCTTTGGATATGTTATAGTACTCATTGCTCCCCATACAAGGATACTTTAAACTTGAGGCTACCTCAATATCGTCGTCAACTTATTTTTTGTCTCACTTATTGTTAGAAGGTTACTTTTGATTTTTGAAAATAAACTTCGCAGGCTCGTAACTCTGGTTCTACCAGAGATACGGGGATGTAAATAATGTGACCTTGACACAAATGTTCGGATACTTATAAAGGTCTTTGCATGTTCCAAGCAAAAAAAAACTTCGCGGTTTCGAACCTGTGGCCTTCCGGGAGTGAGGCGGATGCGATAACCGCTACACTAAAGATATGTTATTAGTTTTAATTTAAAGAACAGGGTCAAGTAATTAAGCAATACGTGAACAAACAAACGCCTCCATAGGAAATGCATTAGACTATGCTTTGCAGGCCCATAACTCTGTGTCTACTAGAGATACCGGGATGTCCTTAGGATATGTTATAGTCCAATTTGTCCTTCATCTAACCATACTGAAAACATTGAGCTACGACAAACAGGGGCCGAGATATTAAGCAAAATGTTCGTCAACTTTGGTATCGTCTCACTTATTTTTATTATGTTACTTATGATTTTTGCACTAAACTTTGGAGGCTCATAACTCTTGTTCTACAAGAGATACTGGGATCTCCTTTGCATATGTTATAGTACTCTTTGCTCCCCATACAAGGATACTTTAAACTTGAGGCTACCTCAATATCGTCGTCAACTTACTTTTTGTCTCACTTATTGTTAGAAGGTTACTTTTGATTTTTGAAAATAAACTTTGCAGGCTCGTAACTCTGTTTCTACTGGAGATAAGGGGATGTCCTTTGAGTATGTTATAGACCAATTTGTCCCCCATCTAGCCATACTAAGAATTAGGGCTACGACAAACAGTAGTCGAGTAATTAAGCTAATCGTATACAAACAAACCCCTCCATAGGAAATACATTAGACTAAATTCTGGAGGCTCGTAACTCTGGTTCTACCAGAGATACGGGGATGTAAATAATGTGACCTTGACACAAATGTTCGGATAATTATAAAGGTCTTTGCATGTTCCAAGCAAAAAAAAAAAAACTTTGTGGTTTCGAATCTGTGGCCTTCCGAGAGTGAGGCGGATGCGATAACCGCTACACTAAAGATATGTTATTATTTTTAATCGAAAGAACAGGGTCAAGTAATTAAGCAATACGTGAACAAACAAACCCCTCCATAGAAAATGCATTAGACTATACTTTGCAGGCTCGTAACTCTGTTTCTACTGGAGATACGGGGATTTCCTTCACAGAAAAAAATGTGTTAGGAAATTGAACACAATCTCTGAACATCTTCATGCAACACTCTCCTATACATGTTCAAAAATGAGAACATGTTCAAATAGAAATCTGTTCTTTTTTCTAATGTATTCAAGCCATTTTGTGTTTGATTTTGAACGTCTTTTTATTTAAGTGTTCTGCCTCTGAACATGTCAATTATGCAGAAAATGTGTTCAGGAGCTGAACACAATCCCTGAACACCTTCATGCGACTCTCTCTACTATACATGTTCAAAAATGAGCACATGTTTAAGTGAAAATATGTTCACTTTCTAAAGTGTTCAAGACGATTTTTGTTTCGGTTTTGAACGTCTTTTACGTGTTAAGCATACACTCTAAGAAAATGGGGCGCGCTTTAACACCTTTAAAAGTAGTTTGGGTCCAAATTTGACATCATTACAGGTGTTCATTTACACCCCTGAAAGGGTTTAATAACACTTATTGAGCAATTGGTGCTATAAATTGGCGCAACAGAGGTGCAGTTTAACACCTTTTTAACTCTTATATCGAACTAAAACTTAATTTTTACTCTCACATGAGTGTTGTGCAATTCCTTAAAGGGTGAGGCATAGCGCCTTTCAGAGTGTCGCATAACACCATTCAGAGTGTCTCATAACACCTTTCAGAGTGTCTCATTAACACCTTTCAGAGTGTCTCATTACACCTTTCAGAGTGTCTCATTACACCTTTCAGAGTATCGCATAACACCTTTCAGAGTGTCCCATCACCTTTCAGAGTGTCTCATAACACCTTTCAGAGTGTCTCATTACACCTTTCAGAGTGTATCATAACACCTTTCAGAGTGTCTCATAACACCTTTCAGAGTGTCTCATAACACCTTTCAGAGTGTCGCATAACACCTTTCAGAGTGTCGCATATCACCTTTCAGAGTGTCTCATAACACCTTAAAGAGTGGGTGATTTATTAGCAATCAGTGCTATATTCACAGCAAGGTTCCACTTTGAGTTAAATTAAGAGGAAAGTTCTTACATGCAGAACTATACCGCTTTAAGCAATGCTTGCAGGGCCGGATTAAGAGGGGGGCGAGGGGGCACTGGCCCCCGGGCGCAAGTCTTGTTGGGGGCGGATAGAGTTAAACTATTCCCCCTTAGGGACATTTGCTGTTCTGTTTCTTCCGACTTAAGGGGGCGGCCCCCGGTGCAAAATTGCTTAATCCGGCCCTGAATGCTAGTTCTCGCATGCAGTGTGAAACTGCATAAAATAGGCCACTTGTTCGACTTTAAATCGAGCTTAAAACTGCATGAAAAGTTGGTAATTTTTAGCGACTTAATAGCCTCTGAAAAAGGCAGGAAGTTTTTAATTAGTATAATTTCATCGGGTATTAAGTTGGTTTTGGAGGCCATAATATCCAAGCAGTAGACATAGACGTACTCCTTAAATTTACTAATCTCTTTTCACTAAGAATTTTTCGAGCACCAGAAACGCGTTTGACCTAACCTACTCTACAATATTTAAAAAAATTTAATTTTCTACTCTAATGCTTCTCAAAATAAAGATAAGACATGTCACAAAAGTTGGCGTCTATAGTCGCCCTACTAACATAGTCTCGTTTTTTTAGTGTCGCACAATACTTTTAAGAGTATCGCTTAACACTTTCAAGAGTGCAGTAGCGTTGCTAGGGTTTGAAATTTGGGGGGGGGTTTAAGTTTATTATTCGTATATTAAAGATTTACAAACTGTTATTGATAAAGAGAACGGAACCGATCAGTTAGTGACTATGAGACAAATGTGGATGAAAGAATTTCACTCGTCTTTTATAAGTTCAGTTTCTGTTTGCTTTTAGTCCCCACTACTGTTTGATATTGAAATTCATCTCTACAAAGATGAAACTGAACGAACTTATCATAATAATTTTTTACACTATATTGCTACAAAATTTTAGGGGATACGAGCAATTTTTTGGTAGAGTTTACGGATTATTTTAAGGGGGCTAACTTTGAAATTTTAGGTGCGCTAAAGCCCCCAAAAAGACTTAGCGACGCCACTGCAAGAGTGTCGCATAACGCTTTTAAGAGTGTCACCTAACACGTTTCAGAGTGTCGCCTAACACGTTTAGCAGTGTTTTACAAAAGTACAATACCCTCTGATTACGAATTTCTTTGTTAATTTTATTTAAAGGATAAAAATATATTCTTTCATGAATATCATCTTTAAAAAATGCTTAACAATCAAGTTTTTTCAATAATTTTTACTGTTTGGATTGACTTTAATATTAAAACATTAATGAAAATGAAAGAACTTATTTTAAAAAACCCGCAGTACTATAATTTTCCATTTTTAATTTCAAAACGGTTTTTAAAAGTTTTATTTTACATCGAATTTACACCTTAAATTGGCCCCACAAAAACTAAAGGTAATAAAACTCTCTTTGGGTGTTTTTACGGTGTAAAAAATGTGTTTTCTTAAATTACACTTCCCTTTCTTAGAGTGTACGAACATGTTAAGTACAGTCGCCGCAATTAAAAACTTTCTCTCTCGCGACGTCTTGTTTCAACAATAAGCCGCAAATTATTGATCTGATACAATTGTTAAAAAAAAACTTATCGTATATTGTTGTTTTAATAAAGATTTGCGGCTTATTGTTGAAACAAGACGTCGCGAGAAAGAAAGTTTTTAATTGCGGCGACTGTACCTCTCTCATTCTACAGTCCAAGAGAGATATGTACGAGTATTTCTTACTTGTAATTAATAATTAATAGGTATTACTGTACTGAGGTTTAAGTTATTTTGCTAGTAAAAGGACTATTAAGTATTGAAATTTATTTTTGTCACGTAATAGTTACTTAAAACTTACCCACGAAAAGGATTACACCTTTAATATTCTGAAGGGCCAAGGCTCAAAAATCCTGCCCAAAAAATATGTGCTGTTACTTTCGGGATCGGTTTTCTTATTAGCACTTTAGCAGCAGTAAAGGTTGCAGACGAATTTTAGGGAATATTAAAATTTCCCAAACATAAGTAAATGGTCTCTCCTCCCTGATGCAATTGCAAAAATGCTTTGTCAGAGAGTTCGTCTCATCGTCTGCGCTTTGCCAAGAAACGTTTTCAAGGCGTAGTTTAATTAAATTCACATTCCAAATATTTATTATTTAAAAATATGCTTACAAGTCTGGGGATTATTTTAGAGGGTTCTAAGTTTGAAATTTGGGGGGGGGGCTAAATAGGGGGCTATACCCCCCCCCCCCGAAAAAAGGCCTAGCGACGCCACTGATTCATTGAATTGTATAATTACTTCAAGTTTAAATTCATTCTTGGGCGACAAAGAAAAACCATGGATATAAAGAATGCGCGTGAGGAAATAGGTTTTCACGCTATATGATAAGCAACTTCCTATCTCCGACGGGACCTTATTCGATGTATACTCTGTTCCAGCTTTAGTCGTCATCACGCACAAAGCTACGTTACATAGAGATCTAGCTTAGAGTGTGCTGAGAACCAAAGCTGGAACAGAGTATATATCGAATAAGCTTCGTCGAAGTACGCCTTCAACTACAAGGTTACAGAACATCAAAACAAATGATCGCGTTCGCTGTTCCTAAATTTTTAACGCGTTCATTGTGAAAGTGTTAAGATTTTGTGTTCAACTGTTACAATTTTTTCAAATAGAAACAAAAATTAGAAGTTGAGCGCCAAAATTAAGCGAAGTGTTCAATAAATTACACTTTTTCATCACTTAAACATATCAAGAAACCAAAATCTGATTTTTGAACACTAAAATGTGTTCAAATCTTTAACACACTTTTTTCTGTGTTTGAGTATGTTATAGTCCAATTTGTCCCCCATCTAACCATACTAAAAACATTGAGCTACGACAAACAGTAGTCGAGTAATTAAGCTAATCGTAAACAAACAAACCCCTCCATAGGAAATGCATTAGACTATACTTTGCAGGCCCATAACTCTGTGTCTACTAGAGATACGGGGATGTCCTTAGGATATGTTATAGTCCAAATTGTCCCCAATCTAACCATACTAAAAACTTTGGGCTACGACAAACAGGGGCCGAGTACTTAAGCAAAACGTAACGAAACAAACCCCCTCCATAGGAAATGCATTAGACCATAATTTGGAGGCTCTTAACTCTGTTTCTACTGGAGATACGGGGAAGTCCTTTGAGTATGTTATAGTCTAATTTGTCCCCCATCTAACCATACTAAAAATTTTGAGCTACGACAAACAGGGGCCGAGTAATTAAGCTAAACGTAAACAAACAACCCGTCCATAGGAAATGCATTAGACTATATTTTGCAGGCCCATAATTCTGTGTCTACTAAAGATACGGGGATGTCCTTAGGATATGCTATAGTCCAAATTGTCCCCCATCTAACCATACTAAAAACATTGAGCTACGACAAACAAGGGCCGAGATATTAAGCAAAATGTTCGTCAACTTTGGTATCGTCTCACTTATTTTTATTATGTTACTTATGATTTTTGCACTAAACTTTGGAGGCTCATAACTCTTGTTCTACAAGAGATACTGGGATCTCCTTTGGATATGTTATAGTACTCTTTGCTCCCCATACAAGGATACTTTAAACCTGAGGCTACCTCAATATCGTCGTCAACTTATTTTTTGTCTCACTTATTGTTAGAAGGTTACTTTTGATTTTTGAAAATAAACTTTGCAGGCTCGTAACTCTGGTTCTACCAGAGATACGGGGATGTAAATAATGTGACCTTGACACAAATGTTCGGATAATTATAAAGGTCTTTGCATGTTCCAAGCAAAAAAAAAAACTTCGCGGTTTCGAACCTGTGGCCTTCCGGGAGTGAGGCGGATGCGATAACCGCTACACTAAAGATATGTTATTATTTTTAATCGAAAGAACAGGGTCAAGTAATTAAGCAATACGTGAACAAACAAACGCCTCCATAGGAAATGCATTAGACTATGCTTTGCAGGCCCATAACTCTGTGTCTACTAGAGATACCGGGATGTCCTTAGGATATGTTATAGTCCAATTTGTCCTTCATCTAATCATACTGAAAACATTGAGCTACGACAAACAGGGGCCGAGATATTAAGCAAAATGTTCGTCATCTTTGGTATCGTCTCACTTATTTTTATTATGTTACTTATGATTTTTGCACTAAACTTTGGAGGCTCATAACTCTTGTTCTACAAGAGATACTGGGATCTCCTATTCATATGTTATAGTACTCTTTGCTCCCCATACAAGGATACTTTAAACTTGAGGCTACCTCAATATCGTCGTCAACTTACTTTTTGTCTCACTTATTGTTAGAAGGTTACTTTTGATTTTTGAAAATAAACTTTGCAGGCTCGTAACTCTGTTTCTACTGGAGATAAGGGGATGTCCTTTGAGTATGTTATAGACCAATTTGTCCCCCATCTAGCCATACTAAGAATTAGGGCTACGACAAACAGTAGTCGAGTAATTAAGCTAATCGTATACAAACAAACCCCTCCATAGGAAATACATTAGACTAAATTCTGGAGGCTCGTAACTCTGGTTCTACCAGAGATACGGGGATGTAAATAATGTGACCTTGACACAAATGTTCGGATAATTATAAAGGTCTTTGCATGTTCCAAGCAAAAAAAAAAAAACTTCGTGGTTTCGAATCTGTGGCCTTCCGAGAGTGAGGCGGATGCGATAACCGCTACACTAAAGATATGTTATTATTTTTAATCGAAAGAGCAGGGTCAAGTAATTAAGCAATACGTGAACAAACAAACCCCTCCATAGAAAATGCATTAGACTATACTTTGCAGGCTCGTAACTCTGTTTCTACTGGAGATACGGGGATGTCCTTTGAGTATGTTATAGTCCAATTTGTCCCCCATCTAACCATACTAAAAACATTGAGCTACGACAAACAGTAGTCGAGTAATTAAGCTAATCGTAAACAAACAAACCCCTCCATAGGAAATGCATTAGACTATACTTTGCAGGCCCATAACTCTGTGTCTACTAGAGATACGGGGATGTCCTTAGGATATGTTATAGTCCAAATTGTCCCCCATCTAACCATACTAAAAACTTTGGGCTACGACAAACAGGGGCCGAGTACTTAAGCAAAACGTAACGAAACAAACCCCCTCCATAGGAAATGCATTAGACCATACTTTGGAGGCTCTTAACTCTGTTTCTACTGGAGATACGGGGAAGTCCTTTGAGTATGTTATAGCCCAATTTGTCCCCCATCTAACCATACTAAAAACATTGAGCTACGAAAAACAGGGGCCGAGTAATTAAGCTAAACGTAAACAAACAACCCGTCCAAAGGAAATGCATTAGACTATGCTTTGCAGGCCCATAACTCTGTGTTTACTAGAGATACGGGGATGTCCTTAGGATATGTTATAGTCCAAATTGTCCCCCATCTAACCATACTAAAAACTTTGGGCTACGACAAACAGGGGCCGAGTACTTAAGCAAAACGTAACGAAACAAACCCCCTCCATAGGAAATGCATTAGACCATAATTTGGAGGCTCTTAACTCTGTTTCTACTGGAGATACGGGGAAGTCCTTTGAGTATGTTATAGTCTAATTTGTCCCCCATCTAACCATACTAAAAATTTTGAGCTACGACAAACAGGGGCCGAGTAATTAAGCTAAACGTAAACAAACAACCCGTCCATAGGAAATGCATTAGACTATATTTTGCAGGCCCATAATTCTGTGTCTACTAAAGATACGGGGATGTCCTTAGGATATGCTATAGTCCAAATTGTCCCCCATCTAACCATACTAAAAACATTGAGCTACGACAAACAAGGGCCGAGATATTAAGCAAAATGTTCGTCAACTTTGGTATCGTCTCACTTATTTTTATTATGTTACTTATGATTTTTGCACTAAACTTTGGAGGCTCATAACTCTTGTTCTACAAGAGATACTGGGATCTCCTTTGGATATGTTATAGTACTCTTTGCTCCCCATACAAGGATACTTTAAACCTGAGGCTACCTCAATATCGTCGTCAACTTATTTTTTGTCTCACTTATTGTTAGAAGGTTACTTTTGATTTTTGAAAATAAACTTTGCAGGCTCGTAACTCTGGTTCTACCAGAGATACGGGGATGTAAATAATGTGACCTTGACACAAATGTTCGGATAATTATAAAGGTCTTTGCATGTTCCAAGCAAAAAAAAAAACTTCGCGGTTTCGAACCTGTGGCCTTCCGGGAGTGAGGCGGATGCGATAACCGCTACACTAAAGATATGTTATTATTTTTAATCGAAAGAACAGGGTCAAGTAATTAAGCAATACGTGAACAAACAAACGCCTCCATAGGAAATGCATTAGACTATGCTTTGCAGGCCCATAACTCTGTGTCTACTAGAGATACCGGGATGTCCTTAGGATATGTTATAGTCCAATTTGTCCTTCATCTAATCATACTGAAAACATTGAGCTACGACAAACAGGGGCCGAGATATTAAGCAAAATGTTCGTCATCTTTGGTATCGTCTCACTTATTTTTATTATGTTACTTATGATTTTTGCACTAAACTTTGGAGGCTCATAACTCTTGTTCTACAAGAGATACTGGGATCTCCTATTCATATGTTATAGTACTCTTTGCTCCCCATACAAGGATACTTTAAACTTGAGGCTACCTCAATATCGTCGTCAACTTACTTTTTGTCTCACTTATTGTTAGAAGGTTACTTTTGATTTTTGAAAATAAACTTTGCAGGCTCGTAACTCTGTTTCTACTGGAGATAAGGGGATGTCCTTTGAGTATGTTATAGACCAATTTGTCCCCCATCTAGCCATACTAAGAATTAGGGCTACGACAAACAGTAGTCGAGTAATTAAGCTAATCGTATACAAACAAACCCCTCCATAGGAAATACATTAGACTAAATTCTGGAGGCTCGTAACTCTGGTTCTACCAGAGATACGGGGATGTAAATAATGTGACCTTGACACAAATGTTCGGATAATTATAAAGGTCTTTGCATGTTCCAAGCAAAAAAAAAAAAACTTCGTGGTTTCGAATCTGTGGCCTTCCGAGAGTGAGGCGGATGCGATAACCGCTACACTAAAGATATGTTATTATTTTTAATCGAAAGAGCAGGGTCAAGTAATTAAGCAATACGTGAACAAACAAACCCCTCCATAGAAAATGCATTAGACTATACTTTGCAGGCTCGTAACTCTGTTTCTACTGGAGATACGGGGATGTCCTTTGAGTATGTTATAGTCCAATTTGTCCCCCATCTAACCATACTAAAAACATTGAGCTACGACAAACAGTAG
The DNA here is from genome assembly GCF_054372755.1 of Phalangium opilio. NCBI lineage: Eukaryota > Metazoa > Arthropoda > Arachnida > Opiliones > Phalangiidae > Phalangium > Phalangium opilio. The sequence goes on along the minus strand of NW_028324192.1, from coordinate 3,857,443 downwards.
TCGAGTAATTAAGCTAATCGTAAACAAACAAACCCCTCCATAGGAAATGCATTAGACTATACTTTGCAGGCCCATAACTCTGTGTCTACTAGAGATACGGGGATGTCCTTAGGATATGTTATAGTCCAAATTGTCCCCCATCTAACCATACTAAAAACTTTGGGCTACGACAAACAGGGGCCGAGTACTTAAGCAAAACGTAACGAAACAAACCCCCTCCATAGGAAATGCATTAGACCATACTTTGGAGGCTCTTAACTCTGTTTCTACTGGAGATACGGGGAAGTCCTTTGAGTATGTTATAGCCCAATTTGTCCCCCATCTAACCATACTAAAAACATTGAGCTACGAAAAACAGGGGCCGAGTAATTAAGCTAAACGTAAACAAACAACCCGTCCAAAGGAAATGCATTAGACTATGCTTTGCAGGCCCATAACTCTGTGTTTACTAGAGATACGGGGATGTCCTTAGGATATGTTATAGTCCAAATTGTCCCCCATCTAATCATACTAAAAACATTGAGCTACGACAAACAGGGGCCGAGATATTAAGCAAAATGTTCGTCAACTTTGGTATCGTCTCACTTATTTTTATTATGTTACTTATGATTTTTGCACTAAACTTTGGAGGCTCATAACTCTTGTTCTACAAGAGATACTGGGATCTCCTTTGGATATGTTATAGTACTCTTTGCTCCCCATGCAAGGATACTTTAAACCTGAGGCTACCTCAATATCGTCGTCAACTTACTTTTTGTCTCACTTATTGTTAGAAGGTTACTTTTGATTTTTGAAAATAAACTTTGCAGGCTCGTAACTCTGTTTCTACTGGAGATACGGGGATGTCCTTTGAGTATGTTATAGACCAATTTGTCCCCCATCTAGCCATACTAAGAATTAGGGCTTCGACAAACAGTAGTCGAGTAATTAAGCTAATCGTAAACAAACAAACCCCTCAATAGGAAATACATAAGACTAAATTCTGGAGGCTGGTAACTCTGGTTCTACCAGAGATACGGGGATGTAAATAATGTGACCTTGACACAAATGTTCGGATAATTTTAAAAAAAAACTTCGCGGTTTCGAACCTGTGGCCTTCCGGGAGTGAGGCGGATGCGATAACCGCTACACTAAAGATATGTTATTATTTTTAATCGAAAGAACAGGGTCAAGTAATTAAGCAATACGTGAACAAACAAACCCCTCCATAGGAAATGCATTAGACTATGCTTTGCAGGCCCATAACTCTGTGTCTACTAGAGATACCGGGATGTCCTTAGGATATGTTATAGACCAATTTGTCCCCCATCTAGCCATACTAAGAATTAGGGCTACGACAAACAGTAGTCGAGTAATTAAGCTAATCGTAAACAAACAAACCCCTTCATAGGAAATACATTAGACTAAATTTTGGAGGCTCGTAACTCTGGTTCTACTAGAGATACGGGGATGTAAATAATGTGACCTTGACACAAATGTTCGGATAATTATAAAGAAATTTGCATGTTCCAATAAAAAAAAAACTTCGCGGTTTCGAACTTGTGGCCTTCCGGGAGTGAGGCGGATGCGATAACCGCTACACTAAAGATATGTTATTATTTTTAATCGAAAGAACAGGGTCAAGTAATTAAGCAATACGTGAACAAACAAACCCCTCCATAGAAAACGCATTAGACTATACTTTGCAGGCTCGTAACTCTGTTTCGACTGGAGATACGGGGATGTCCTTTGAGTATGTTATAGTCCAATTTGTCCCCCATCTAACCATACTAAAAACATTGAGCTACGACAAACAGTAGTCGAGTAATTAAGCTAATCGTAAACAAACAAACCCCTCCATAGGAAATGCATTAGACTATACTTTGCAGGCCCATAACTCTGTGTCTACTAAAGATAAGGGGATGTCCTTAGGATATGCTATAGTCCAAATTGTCCCCCATCTAACCATACTAAAAATATTGAGCTACGACAAACAAGGGCCGAGATATTAAGCAAAATGTTCGTCAAATGAGTCAAAATGTTGTATCTTGAAGAAGAAAAACATGTGATTTTTTCGGTACACTTTTGAATGCATTTTTTTCTGGAGAAATTTTTGACCGAATTCAGCTTAATTCCCTATAAAACACTCTTTGAAAGTGATTTCATCTCGATTTAACAATAATTAAAAATTTACCTCGATTTTTAATAACATTTTCAAAATCGACGTTTCACGGCCAAAGAAGCATACTTTGAGTATTTCTTCACTATTTTCAAATATGTTCACTGAAGCCATTATTTTTATACTTTTTGCTTTAATTCAAGCAAATGTAACGATATTCAATCAAAAAACTGTTAAAATTAAATTTTTCAATAAGAAATCGTTGTCACGGATTTTGTATCTTGAAGAAGAAAAACATGCGATTTTTTCGGTACTTTTTTGAATGCATTTTTTTCTGGAGAAAAAAGTTTTGACCGAATTCAGCTTAATTCCCTATAAAACACTCAATAAAAGTGATTTCATCTCGATTGAACAATAAATAAAAATGTACCTCGATTTTTAATAACATTTTCAAAATCGACGTTTCACGGCCAAAGAAGCATATTTTGAGTATTTCTTCACTATTTTCAAATATAACCACTGAAACCATTATTTTTATACTTTTTGCTTTAATTCAAGCAATGCAACGATATTCATTCAAAAAACTGTTAAAATTCAATTTTCAATAAGAAATCGTATTCACGGATTTTGTGTCTTGAAGAAGAAAAACCTGCGATTTTTTCGGTACTTTTTTGAATGCTTTTTTTTCTGGAGAAATTTTTTTTCTGGAGATGAAATCACTTTTAATTCGTGTTTTATAGGGAATTAAGCTGAATTCGGTCAAAAAGTTCTCCAGAAAAAAATGCATTCAAAAAAGTACCGAAAAAATCGCAGGTTTTTCTTCTTCAAGACACAAAATCCGTGAATACGATTTCTTATTGAAAATTGAATTTTAACAGTTTTTTGAATGAATATCGTTACATTGCTTGAATTAAAGCAAAAAGTTTAAAAATAATGGTTTCAGTGGTTATATTTGAAAATAGTGAAGAAATACTCAAAATATGCTTCTTTGGCCGTGAAACGTCGATTTTGAAAATGTTATTAAAAATCGAGGTACATTTTTATTTATTGTCCTGACGAACATTTAATTTTTGGGCTTCCGTGGCTCAATGTTAGCGCGTTCGGCTGTTAATCGAAAGGTTGGTGGTTCGAGCCCATCCGGGAGCGGTGTTGTGAGGTCTCAGATGTAGCGTGAAAAGTCAAACTTTTTCCATAATACGTGATAACCATTTATTTTCTGAGCTTCCGTGGCTCAATGGTTAGCGCGTTCGGCTGTTAACCAATTGGTTGGTTTTTCGAGCCTATCCGGGAGAAGTGTTGTGACGTCTCAGATGTAACGTAAAATGTCAGAGTTTTTCCACAATATCTGACGAACATTTAATTTTTGGGCTTGCGTGGCGCAATGGTTAGCGCGTTCAGCTGTTAATCGAAAGGTTGGTGGTTCGAGCCCACCCGGGAGAGGTATTGTTGGGTCTCATATGTAGCGTTAAAAGTCAAAACTTTTCCACAATACGTGACAACCATTTAATTTCTGATCTTCCGTGGCTCAATGGTTAGCGCGTTCGGCTGTTAACCAATAGGTTGGTGGTTCGAGCCCACCCGGGAGCGGTGTTTTTGGATCTCAAATGTAACGTAAATAGCCAAAGTTTTTCCACAATACCTGACGACCATTTAATTTTTGGGCCTCAGTGGCGAATGGTTAGCGCGTTCGGCTGTTAACCGAAAGGTTGGTGGTTCGAGCACATCCGGGAGCGGTGTTGTGAGGTCTCAGAAGGTAAGTAAAAAGTCAAGGTTTTACCTCAATACCTGACGAAAATTTAATTTTTGGGCTACAGTGGCGCAATGGTCAGCGCGTTCAGCTGTTAACCGAAAGGTTGGTGGTTCGAGCCCTCCCGGGAGCGGTGTTGTGACGTCTCAGATGTAACGTAAAATGTCAGAGTTTTTCCAAAACACCTGACGAACATTTAACTTTTGGGCTTCCGTGGCGCAATGGTTAGCGCGTTCAGCTGTTAATCGAAAGGTTGGTGGTTCGAGCCCGCCCGGAAGAGGTATTGTGTGGTCTCAGATGTAGCGTAAAAAGTCAAAACTTTTCCACAATACGTGACAACCATTTAATTTCTGAGCTTCCGTGGCTCAATGGTTAGCGCGTTCGGCTGTTAATCGAAAGGTTGGTGGTTCGAGCCCATCCGGGAGCGGTATTGTGAGGTCTCAGATGTAGCGTGAAAAGTCAAACTTTTTCCAGAATACCTGACGACCATTTAATTTTTGGGCTTCCGTGGCGCAATAATTAGCGCGTTCAGCTGTTAATCGAAAGGTTGGTGGTTCGAGCCCACCCGGGAGCGGTGTTGTGGGATCTCAAATGTAACGTAGAAAGCCAAAGTTTTTCCACAATACCTGACGACCATTTAATTTTTGGGCTTCCGGGGCGCAATGGTTAGCGCGTTCAGCTGTTATTCAAAAGACTGGTGGTTTGAGCCCTTTCGGGAGCGGTGTTGTGAGGTCTCAGATGTGACGTAAAAAGTCAAGGTTTTTCCACAATACCTGACGACCATTTAATTTTTGAGCTTCCGTGGCGCAATGTTTAGCGCGTTCTTCTGTTAATCGAAAGGTTGGTGGTTCGAGCCCACCCGGGAGAGGTGTTGTGGGGTCTCAGATGTAGCGTAAAAAGTCAAAACTTTTCCACAATACGTGACAACGATTTAATTTCTGAGCTTCCGTGGCTCAATGTTTAGCGCGTTTGGCTGTTAGCCAATAGGTTGGTGGTTCGAGCCCACCCGGGAGCGGTGTTGTGGGGTCTCAAATGTAACGTAGAAAGCCAAAGTTTTTCCACAATACCTGACGACCATTTAATTTCTGAGCTTCCGTGGCTCAATGGTTAGCGCGTTCGGCTGTTAACCAATAGTTTGGTAGTTCGAGCCCATCCGGGAGCGGTGTTGTGAGGTCTCAGATGTGACGTAAAAAGTCAAGGTTTTTCCACAATACCTGACGACCATTTAATTTTTGAGCTTCCGTGGCGCAATGGTTAGCGCGTTCTTCTGTTAATCGAAAGGTTGGTGGTTCGAGCCCACCCGGGAGAGGTGTTGTGGGGTCTCAGATGTAGCGTAAAAAGTCAAAACTTTTCCACAATACGTGACAACGATTTAATTTCTGAGCTTCCGTGGCTCAATGGTTAGCGCGTTCGGCTGTTAACCAATAGGTTGGTGGTTCGAGCCCACCCGGGAGCGGTGTTTTTGGATCTCAAATGTAACGTAAATAGCCAAAGTTTTTCCACAATACCTGACGACCATTTAATTTTTGGGCCTCAGTGGCGAATGGTTAGCGCGTTTGGCTGTTAACAGAAAGTTTGGTGGTTCGAGCACACCCGGGAGCGGTGCTATGAGGTCTCAGATGTTACGTAAAAAGTCAAAGTTTTTCCACAATACCGGACGACCATTTAATTTCAGAGCTTCCGTGGCTCAATGGCTAGCGCTTTCGGCTTTTAACCGAAATTTTGGTTTTTCGAGCCCATCCGGGAGCGTTTTGTGAGGTCTCAGATGTAACGTAAAAAGTCAGAGTTTTTCCACAATACATGACGACCATTTAATATTTAGGCTTCCGTGGCGCAATGGTTAGCGCGTTCAGCTGCTATTCAAAAGACTGGTGGTTTGAGCCCTCCCGGGAGCGGTGTTGTGACGTCTTGAATGTAACGTAAAATGTCAGAGTTTTTCCACAATACCTGACGAACATTTAATTTTTGGGCTTCCTTGGCGTAATAATTAGCGCGTTCAGCTGTTAATCGAAAGGTTGGTGGTTCGAGCCCACCCGGAAGAGGTTTTGTGGGGTCTCAGATGTAGCGTAAAATGTCAAAACTTTTCCACAATACGTAACAACCTTTTAATTTCTGAGCTTCCGTGGCTCAATGCTTAGCGCGTTCGGCTGTTAGCCAATAGGTTGGTGGTTCGAGCCCACCCGGGAGCGGTGTTGTGGGATCTCAAATGTAACGTAGAAAGCCAAAGTTTTTCCACAATACCTGACGACCATTTATTTTTTGGGCTTCCTTGGCGCAATGGTTAGCGCGTTCGGCTGTTAACCGAAAGGTTGGTGGTTCGAGCCCAACCGAGAGAGGTGTTGTAGGGTCTCAGATGTAACGTAATAAGTCATAACTTATCCACAATACGTGACAACCATTTAATTTCTGAGCTTCCGTGGCTCAATGGTTAGCGCGTTCGGCTGTTAACCAATAGGTTGGTGGTTCGAGCCCACCCAGGAGCGGTGGTGTGGGATCTCAAATGTAACGTAGAAAGCCAAAGTTTTGCCACAATACCTGACGACCATTAAATTTTTGGGCTTCCTTGGCGCAATGGTTAGCGCGTTCGGCTGTTAACCGAAAGGTTGGTGGTTCGAGCCCAACCGGAATAGGTGTTGTGATGTCTCAGGTGTGACGTAAAAAGCCAAGGTTTTTTCCACAACACCTGACGACCATTTAATTTTTGGGCTTCCGTGGCGCAATGGTTAGCGCGTTCGGCTTTTAACCAATAGGTTGGTGGTTCGAGCCCATCCGGGAGCGGTGTAGTGAGGTCTCAGATGTAACGTAAAATGTCAGAGTTTTTCCACAATACCTGACGAACATTTAATTTTTGGGCTTCCGTGCCGCAATGACTAGCGCGTTCAGCTGTTAATCGAAAGGTTGAAGGTTCGAGCCCACCCGGGAGAGGTGTTGTGGGGTCTCAGATGTAGCGTAAAAAGTTAAAACTTTTCCACAATACGTGAAAACCATTTAATTTCTGAGCTTCCGTGGCTCAATGGTTAGCGCGTTCGGCTGTTAACCAATAGGTTGGTGGATCGAGCCCATCCGGGAGCGGTGTTGTGACGTCTCAGATGTGACGTAAAAAGTCAAGGTTTTTCCACAATACCGGACGACCATTTAAATTTTGGGCTTCCGTGGCGCAATCGTTAGCGCGTTCGGCTGTTAACAGAAAGGTTGGTGGTTCGAGCACACCCGGGAGCGGTGCTATGAGGTCTCAGATGTTACGTAAAAAGTCAAAGTTTTTCCACAATACCGGACGACCATTTAATTTTTGGGCTTCCGTGGTGCAATGGTTAGCGCGTTCAGCTGCTATTCAAAAGACTGGAGGTTTGAGCCCTCCCGGGAGCGGTGTTGTGACGTCTCAGATGTAACATAAAATGTCAGAGTTTTTCCACAATACCTGACGAACATTGAAATTTTGGGCTTCCGTGGCGCAATGGTTAGCGCGTTCAGCTGTTAATCGAAAGGTTGGTGGTTCGAGCCCACCCGAGAGAGGTGTTGTGGGGTCTCAGATGTGCCGTAAAAAGTCAAAACTTTTCCACAATACGTGACAACCATTTAATTTCTGAGCTTTCGTGGCTCAATGGTTAGCGCGTTCGGCTGTTAGCCAATAGGTTGGTGGTTCGAGCCCACCCGGGAGCGGTGTTGTGTGATCTCAAATGTAACGTAGAAAGCCAAAATTTTTCCACAATACCTGACGACCATTTAATTTTTGGGCTTCCGTGGCGCAATGGTTAGCACGTTCGGCTGTTAACCAATAGGTTGGTGGTTCGAGCCCATCCGGGAGCGGTGTTGTGAGGTCTCAGATGTGACGTTAAAAGTCAAGGTTTTCCACATTACCTGACAACCATTTAATTTCTGAGCTTCCGTGGCTCAATGGTTAGCGCGTTCGGCTGTTAACCAATAGGTTGGTGGTTCGAGCCCACCCGGGAGCGGTGTTGTGGGATATGAAATGTAACGTAGAAAGCCAAAGTTTTTGCACAATAAATGACGACCATTTAATTTTTGGGCTTCCGTGGCGCAATGGTTAGCGCGTTCGGCTGTTAACCAATAGGTTGGTGGTTCGACCCCATCCGGGAGCGGTGTTGTGAGGTCTCAGATGTGACGTAAAAAGTCAAGGTTTTTACATAATACCTGACGAGCATGTAACTTTTGGGCTTCCGTGGCGCAATGGTTAGCGCGCTCGGCTGTTAACCAATAGGTTGGTGGTTCGAGCCCACCCGGGAGCGGTGTTGTGTGATCTCAAATGTAACGTAGAAAGCCAAAGTTTTTCCACAATACCTGACGACCATTTAATTTTTGGGCTTCCGTGGCGCAATGGTTAGCGCGTTCAGCTGCTATTCAAAAGACTGGTGGTTTGAGCTCTCCCGGGAGCGGTGTTGTGACGTCTCAAATGTAACATAAAATGTCAGAGTTTTTCCACAATACCTGTCGAACATTGAATTTTTGGGCTTCCGTGGCGCAATGGTTAGCGCGTTCAGCTGTTAATCGAGAGGTTGGTGGTACGAGCCCACCCGGGAGAGGTGTTGTGTAGCGTAAAAAGTCAAAACTTTTCCACAATACGTGACAACCATTTAATTTCTGGGCTTCCGTGGCTCAATGATTAGCGCGTTCGGCTGTTAACCAATAGGTTTGTGGTTCGAGCCCATCCGGGATGCGGTGTTGTGAGGTCTCAGATGTAACGTAAAATGTCTGAGTTTTTCACAATACCTGACGAACATTTAACTTTTGGGCTTCCGTGGCGCAATGATTAGCGCGTTCAGCTGTTAATCGAAAGGTTCAAGGTTCGAGCCCACCCGGGAGAGGTGTTGTGGGGTCTCATATGTAGCGTAAAAAGTCAAAACTTATCCACAATACGTGACAATCATTTAATTTCTGAGCTTCCGTGGCTCAATGGTTAGCGCGTTCGGCTGTTAACCAATAGGTTGGTGGTTCGAGCTCATCCGGGAGCGGTGTTGTGAGGTCTCAGATGTGACGTAGAAAGCCAAAGTTTTTCCACAATACCTGACGACCATTTAATTTTTGGGCTTCCGTGGCTCAATGGTTGGCGCGTTTGGCTGTTAACCAATAGGTTGGTGGTTCGAGCCCATCCGGGAGCGGTGTTGTGTGATCTCAAATGTAACGTAGAAAGCCAAAGTTTTTCCACAATAAATGACGACCATTTAATTTTTGGGCTTCCGTGGCGCAATGGTTAGCGCGTTCGGCTGCTAACCAATAGGTTGGTGGTTCGACCCCATCCGGGAGCGCTGTTGTGAGGTTTCAGATTTGACGTAAAAAATCAAGGTTTTTACACAATACCTGACGAGCATTTAACTTATGGGCTTCCGTGGCGCAATGGTTAGCGCGTTCGGCTGTTAACCAATAGGTTGGTGGTTCGAGCCCATCCGGGAGCGGTGTTGTGAGGTCTCAGATGTGACGTAAAAAGTCAAGGCTTTTACACAGTACCTGACGAGCATTTAACATTTGGGCTTCCGTGGCGCAATGTTTAGCGCGTTCGGCTGTTAACCAATAGGTTGGTGGTTCGAGCCCATCCGGGAGCGGTGTTGTGAGGTCTCAGATGTGACGTAAAAAGTCAAGGTTTTTACACAATACCTGACGAGCATTTAACTTTTGGGCTTCCGTGGCGCAATGTTTAGCGCGTTCGGCTGTTAACCAATAGGTTGGTGGTTCGAGCCCATCCGGGAGCGGTGTTGTGAGGTCTCAGATGTGACGTAAAAAGTCAAGGTTTTTACACAATACCTGACGGGCATTTAAATTTTGGGCTTCCTTGGCGCAATGGTTAGCGCGTTCGGCTGTTAACCAATAGGTTGGTGGTTCGAGCCCATCCGGGAGCGGTGTTGTGAGGTCTCAGATGTGACGTAAAAAGTCAAGGTTTTTCCACAATACCTGACGAGCATTTAATTTTTGGGCTTCCGTGGCGCGTTCGGCTGTTAACCAATAGGTTGGTGGTTCGAGCCCACCCGGGAGCGGTGTTGTGGGATCTCAAATGTAACGTAGAAAGCCAAAGTTTTTCCACAATACGTGACGACCATTTAATTTCTGAGCTTCCGTGGCTCAATGGTTAGCGCGTTCGGCTGTTAACCAATAGGTTGGTGGTTCGAGCCCATCCGGGAGCGGTGTTGTGAGGTCTCAGATGTGACGTAAAAAGTCAAGGTTTTTCCACAATACCTGACGAACATTTAATTTTTGGGCTTTCATGGCGCAATGGTTAGCGCGTTCGGCTGTTAACCGAAAGGTTGGTGGTTCGAGCCCACCCGGGAGCGGCGTTGTGGGATCTCAAATGTAACGTAGAAAGCCAAAGTTTTTCCACAATACCTGACGATCATTTAATTTTTGGGCTTCCGTGGCGCAATGGTTAGGGCGTTCGGCTGTTAACCATTAGGTTGGTGGTTCGAGCCCACCCGGGCGCGGTGTTGTGGGATCTCAAACGTAACGTAGAAAGCCAATGTTTTTCCACAATACCTGACGACCATTTAATTTTTGGGCCTCCGTGGCGCAATGATTAGCGCGTTCAGCTGTTAATCGAAAGGTTGAAGGTTCGTGCCCACCCGAGAGAGGTGTTGTGGGGTCTCAGATGTAGCGTAAAAAGTCAAGGTTTTTACACAATACCTGACGGGCATTTAAATTTTGGGCTTCCTTGGCGCAATGGTTAGCGCGTTCGGCTGTTAACCAATAGGTTGGTGGTTCGAGCCCACCCGGGAGCGGTGTTGTGTGATCTCAAATGTAACGTAGAAAGCCAAAATTTTTCCACAATACCTGACGACCATTTAATTTTTGGGCTTCCGTGGCGCAATGGTTAGCGCGTTCAGCTGTTAATCGAGAGGTTGGTGGCTCGAGCCCACCCGGGAGCGGTGTTGTGTGATCTCAAATGTAACGTAGAAAGCCAAAATTTTTCCACAATACCTGACGAACATTGAATTTTTGGGCTTCCGTGGCGCAATGGTTAGCGCGTTCAGCTGTTAATCGAGAGGTTGGTGGTACGAGCCCACCCGGGAGAGGTGTTGTGGGGTCTCAGATGTAGCGTAAAAAGTCAAGGTTTTTACACAATACCTGACGAGCATTTAATTTTTAGCTTCCGTGGCGCAATGGTTAGCGCGTTCAGCAGTTAACAAATAAGTTAGTGGTTCGAGCCCACCCGGGAGCGGCGTTGTGGGATCTCAAACGTAACGTAGAAAGCCAAAGTTTTTCCACAATACCTGACGACCATTTAATTTTTGGGCTTCCGTGGCGCAATGGTTAACGCGTTCGGCTGTTAACCAATAGGTTGGTGGTTCGAGCCCATCCGGGAGCGGTGTTGTGAGGTCTCAGAAGTGACGTAAAAAGTCAAGGTTTTTCCACAATACCTGACGAACATTTAATTTTTGGGCTTCCATGGCGCAATGGTTAGCGCGTTCGGCTGTTAACCGAATGGTTGGTGGTTCGAGCCCAACCGTGAGAGGTGTTGAAGGGTCTCAGATGTAACGTAATAAGTCATAACTTATCCACAATACCTGACAACCATTTAGTCTCTGAGCTTCCGTGGCTCAATGGTTAGCGCGTTCGGCTGTTAACCAATAGGTTGGTGGTTCGAGCCCATCCGGGAGCGGTGTTGTGAGGTCTCAGATGTGACGTAGAAAGCCAAAGTTTTTCCACAATACCTGACGACCATTTAATTTTTGGGCTTCCGTGGCTCAATGGTTGGCGCGTTTGGCTGTTAACCAATAGGTTGGTGGTTCGAGCCCATCCGGGAGCGGTGTTGTGTGATCTCAAATGTAACGTAGAAAGCCAAAGTTTTTCCACAATAAATGACGACCATTTAATTTTTGGGCTTCCGTGGCGCAATGGTTAGCGCGTTCGGCTGCTAACCAATAGGTTGGTGGTTCGACCCCATCCGGGAGCGCTGTTGTGAGGTTTCAGATTTGACGTAAAAAATCAAGGTTTTTACACAATACCTGACGATCATTTAACTTATGGGCTTCCGTGGCGCAATGGTTAGCGCGTTCGGCTGTTAACCAATAGGTTGGTGGTTCGAGCCCATCCGGGAGCGGTGTTGTGAGGTCTCAGATGTGACGTAAAAAGTCAAGGCTTTTACACAATACCTGACGAGCATTTAACATTTGGGCTTCCGTGGCGCAATGTTTAGCGCGTTCGGCTGTTAACCAATAGGTTGGTGGTTCGAGCCCATCCGGGAGCGGTGTTGTGAGGTCTCAGATGTGACGTAAAAAGTCAAGGTTTTTACACAATACCTGACGAGCATTTAACTTTTGGGCTTCCGTGGCGCAATGTTTAGCGCGTTCGGCTGTTAACCAATAGGTTGGTGGTTCGAGCCCATCCGGGAGCGGTGTTGTGAGGTCTCAGATGTGACGTAAAAAGTCAAGGTTTTTACACAATACCTGACGGGCATTTAAATTTTGGGCTTCCTTGGCGCAATGGTTAGCGCGTTCGGCTGTTAACCAATAGGTTGGTGGTTCGAGCCCATCCGGGAGCGGTGTTGTGAGGTCTCAGATGTGACGTAAAAAGTCAAGGTTTTTCCACAATACCTGACGAGCATTTAATTTTTGGGCTTCCGTGGCGCGTTCGGCTGTTAACCAATAGGTTGGTGGTTCGAGCCCACCCGGGAGCGGTGTTGTGGGATCTCAAATGTAACGTAGAAAGCCAAAGTTTTTCCACAATACGTGACGACCATTTAATTTCTGAGCTTCCGTGGCTCAATGGTTAGCGCGTTCGGCTGTTAACCAATAGGTTGGTGGTTCGAGCCCATCCGGGAGCGGTGTTGTGAGGTCTCAGATGTGACGTAAAAAGTCAAGGTTTTTCCACAATACCTGACGAACATTTAATTTTTGGGCTTCCATGGCGCAATGGTTAGCGCGTTCGGCTGTTAACCGAAAGGTTGGTGGTTCGAGCCCACCCGGGAGCGGCGTTGTGGGATCTCAAATGTAACGTAGAAAGCCAAAGTTTTTCCACAATACCTGACGATCATTTAATTTTTGGGCTTCCGTGGCGCAATGGTTAGGGCGTTCGGCTGTTAACCATTAGGTTGGTGGTTCGAGCCCACCCGGGCGCGGTGTTGTGGGATCTCAAACGTAACGTAGAAAGCCAATGTTTTTCCACAATACCTGACGACCATTTAATTTTTGGGCTTCCGTGGCGCAATGATTAGCGCGTTCAGCTGTTAATCGAAAGGTTGAAGGTTCGTGCCCACCCGAGAGAGGTGTTGTGGGGTCTCAGATGTAGCGTAAAAAGTCAAGGTTTTTACACAATACCTGACGGGCATTTAAATTTTGGGCTTCCTTGGCGCAATGGTTAGCGCGTTCGGCTGTTAACCAATAGGTTGGTGGTTCGAGCCCACCCGGGAGCGGTGTTGTGTGATCTCAAATGTAACGTAGAAAGCCAAAATTTTTCCACAATACCTGACGACCATTTAATTTTTGGGCTTCCGTGGCGCAATGGTTAGCGCGTTCAGCTGTTAATCGAGAGGTTGGTGGTTCGAGCCCACCCGGGAGCGGTGTTGTGTGATCTCAAATGTAACGTAGAAAGCCAAAATTTTTCCACAATACCTGACGAACATTGAATTTTTGGGCTTCCGTGGCGCAATGGTTAGCGCGTTCAGCTGTTAATCGAGATGTTGGTGGTACGAGCCCACCCGGGAGAGGTGTTGTGGGGTCTCAGATGTAGCGTAAAAAGTCAAGGTTTTTACACAATACCTGACGAGCATTTAATTTTTAGCTTCCGTGGCGCAATGGTTAGCGCGTTCAGCAGTTAACAAATAAGTTAGTGGTTCGAGCCCACCCGGGAGCGGCGTTGTGGGATCTCAAACGTAACGTAGAAAGCCAAAGTTTTTCCACAATACCTGACGACCATTTAATTTTTGGGCTTCCGTGGCGCAATGGTTAACGCGTTCGGCTGTTAACCAATAGGTTGGTGGTTCGAGCCCACCCGGGAGCGGTGTTGTGGGATCTCAAATGTAACGTAGAAAGCCAAAGTTTTTCCACAATACGTGACGACCATTTAATTTCTGAGCTTCCGTGGCTCAATGGTTAGCGCGTTCGGCTGTTAACCAATAGGTTGGTGGTTCGAGCCCATCCGGGAGCGGTGTTGTGAGGTCTCAGAAGTGACGTAAAAAGTCAAGGTTTTTCCACAATACCTGACGAACATTTAATTTTTGGGCTTCCATGGCGCAATGGTTAGCGCGTTCGGCTGTTAACCGAATGGTTGGTGGTTCGAGCCCAACCGTGAGAGGTGTTGAAGGGTCTCAGATGTAACGTAATAAGTCATAACTTATCCACAATACCTGACAACCATTTAGTCTCTGAGCTTCCGTGGCTCAATGGTTAGCGCGTTCGGCTGTTAACCAATAGGTTGGTGGTTCGAGCCCATCCGGGAGCGGTGTTGTGAGGTCTTAGATGTAACGTAAAATGTCAGAGTTTTTCCACAATACCTGACGAACATTTAATTTTTGGGCTTCCGTGGCGCAATGGTTAGCGCGTTCGGCTGTTAACCAATAGGTTGGTTGTTCGAGCCCATCCGGGAGCGGTGTTGTGAGGTCTCAGATTTAACGTAAAATGTCAGAGTTTTTCCACAATACCTGACGAACATTTAATTTTTGGGCTTCCTTGGCGCAATTATTAGCGCGTTCAACTGTTAATCGAAAGGCTGGTGGTTCAAGCCCACCCGGAAGAGGTGTTGTGGGGTCTCAGATGTAGCGTAAAAAGTCAAAACTTATCCACAATACGTGACAACCATTTAATTTCTGAGATTCCGTGGCCCAATGGTTAGCGCGTTCGGCTGTTAACCAATAGGTTGGTGGTTCGAGCCCACCCGGGAACGGTGGTGTGGGATCTCAAATGTAACGTAGAAAGCCAAAGTTTTGCCACAATACCTGACGACCATTTATTTTTTGGGCTTCCTTGGCGCAATGGTTAGCGCGTTCGGCTGTTAACCGAAAGGTTGGTGGTTCGAGACCAACCGAGAGAGGTGTTGTAGGGTCTCAGATGTAACGTAATAAGTCATAACTTATCCACAACACCTGACAACCATTTAATCTCTGAGCTTCCGTGGCTCAATGGTTAGCGCGTTCGGCTGTTAACCAATAGGTTGGTGGTTCGAGCCCATCCGGGAGCGGTGTTGTGAGGTCTCAGATGTGACGTAAAAAGTCAAGGTTTTTCCACAATACCTGACAAGCATTTAATTTTTGGGCTTCCGTGGCGCGTTCGGCTGTTAACCAATGGGTTGGTGGTTCGAGCCCACCCGGGAGCGGTGTTGTGGGATCTCAAATGTAACGTAAAATGTCAGAGTTTTTCCACAATACCTGACGAACATTTAATTTTTGGGCTTCCGTGGCGCAATGGTTAGCGCGTTCGGCTGTTAACCAATAGGTTGGTGGTTCGAGCCCATCCGGGAGCGGTGTTGTGAGGTCTCAGATGTGACGTAAAAAGTCAAGGTTTTTACACAATACCTGACGAGCATTTAATTTTTAGCTTCCGTGGCGCAATGGTTAGCGCGTTCAGCAGTTAACAAATAAGTTAGTGGTTCGAGCCCACCCGGGAGCGGCGTTGTGGGATCTCAAACGTAACGTAGAAAGCCAAAGTTTTTCCACAATACCTGACGACCATTTAATTTTTGGGCTTCCGTGGCGCAATGGTTAACGCGTTCGGCTGTTAACCAATAGGTTGGTGGTTCGAGCCCACCCGGGAGCGGTGTTGTGGGATCTCAAATGTAACGTAGAAAGCCAAAGTTTTTCCACAATACGTGACGACCATTTAATTTCTGAGCTTCCGTGGCTCAAAGGTTAGCGCGTTCGGCTGTTAACTAATAGGTGTGTGGTTCGAGCCCATCCGGGAGCGGTGTTGTGACGTCTCAGATGTGATGTAAAAAGTCAAGGTTTTTTCCACAACACCTGACGACCATTTAAATTTTGGGCTTCCGTGGCGCAATGGTTAGCGCGTTCGGCTGTTAACCAATAGGTTGGTGGTTCGAGCCCATCCGGGAGCGGTGTTGTGAGGTCTCAGATGTGACGTAAAAAGTCAAGGTTTTTACACAATACCTGACGAGCATTTAACTTTGGGCTTCCGTGGCTCAATGGTTAGCGCGTTCGGCTGTTAACCAATAGGTTGGTGGTTCAAGCCCATCCGGGAGCGGTATTGTGACGTCTCAGATGTGACGTTAAAAGTCAAGGTTTTTCCAAAATATACTTGTATGTTTAGAATTTTTGTCCTAGTAAAGTACTCTTGGGTATGGTCTCTAAATGATAAGTTATATATTGATCTAATTGCCCTTTTTTGTAGGATATGTATCCTGTTTTGATTAGCTTTTGTTGTGTTGCCCCAGAATTGTATTCCATAAGATAGCACCGAATTAAATAATGCGTGGTATATTTCAATTAGAATATTTTATTTAGGTGTTTACACAATACCTGACGAGCATTTAACTTTGGGCTTCCGTGGCTCAATGGTTAGCGCGTTCGGCTGTTAACCAATAGGTTGGTGGTTCGAGCCCATCCGGGAGCGGTGATGTGACGTTAAAAGTCAAGGTTTTTCCAAAATACCTGACGACCATTTAATTTTTGGGCTTCCGTGGCGCAATGGTTAGCAGGTTCAGCTGCTATTCAAAAGACTGGTGGTTTGAGCTCTCCCGGGAGCGGTGTTGTGACGTCTCAAATGTAACATAAAATGTCAGAGTTTTTCCACGATACCTGTCGAACATTGAATTTTTGGGCTTCCGTGGCGCAATGGTTAGCGCGTTCGGCTGTTAACCAATAGGTTGGTTGTTCGAGCTCATCCGGGAGCGGTGTTGTGAGGTCTCAGATGTGACGTAAAAAGTCAAGGCTTTTACGCAAAACCTGACGAGCATTTAATTTCTGAGCATCCGTGGCTCAATGGTTAGCGCGTTCGGTTGTTAACCAATAGTTTGGTAGTTCGAGCCCATCCGGGAGCGGTGTTGTGAGGTCTCAGATGTGACGTAAAAAGTCAAGGTTTTTACGCAAAACCTGACGAGCATTTAATTTTTGGGCTTCCGTGGCGCAATGGTTAGCGCGTTCTGCTGTTGACCCATAGGTTGGTGGTTCGAGCCCACCCGGGAGCGGTGTTGTGGGATCTCAAATGTAACGTAGAAAGCCAAAGTTTTTCCACAACACCTGACGACCATTTAATTTCTGAGCTTCCGTGGCTCAATGGTTAGCGCGTTCAGCTGTTAATCGAAAGGTTGGTGGTTGTGGGGTCTCAAATGTAACGTAGAAAGCCAAAGTTTTTCCACAATACCTGACAACCATTTAATTTCTGAGCTTCCGTGGCTCAATGGTTAGCGCGTTCGGCTGTTAGCCAATAGGTTGGTGCTTCAAGCATACCCGGGAGCGGTGTTGTGGGATCTCGAATGTAACGTAGAAAGCCAAAGTTTTTCCACAATACCTGACGACCATTTTATTTTCGGGCTTCCGTGGCGCAATGGTTAGCGCGTTCGGCTGTTAACCGAAAGGTTGGTGGTTCAAGCCCATCCGGGAGCGGTGTTGTGACGTCTCAGATGTTACGTAAAAAGTCAAGGTTTTTCCACAATACCTGACGACCATTTAATTTTTGGGCTTCCGTGGCTCAATGGTTAGCGCGTTCGGCTGTTAACCAATAGGTTGGTGGTTCGAGGCCACCCGGGAGCGGTGTTGTGGGATCTCACATGTAACGTAGAAAGCCAAAGTTTTTCCACAATACCTGACGTTCATTTAATTTTTGGGCTTCCGTGGCGCAATGGTTAGCGCGTTCGGCTGTTAACCGAAAGGTTGGTGGTTCAAGCCCACCCGGGAGCGGTGTTGTGGGATCACGAATGTAACGTAGAAAGCCAAAGTGCTTCCAGAATACCTGACGACCATTTAATTTTTGGGCTTCCGTGGCGCAATAATTAGCGCGTTCAGCTGTTAATCGAAAGGTTGGTGGTTCGAGCCCACCCGAGAGAGGTGTTGTGGGGTCTCAGATGTCGCGTAAAAAGTCAAAACTTTTCCACAATACGTGACAACCATTTAATTTCTGAGCTTTCGTGGCTCAATGGTTAGCGCGTTCGGCTGTTAGCCAATAGGTTGGTGGTTCGAGCCCACCCGGGAGCGGTGTTGTGGGATCTCAAATGTAACGTAGAAAGCCAAAGTTTTTCCACAATACCTGACGACCATTTAATTTTTGGGCTTCCGGGGCGCAATGGTTAGAGCGTTCTTCTGTTAATCGAAAGGTTGGTGGTTCGAGCCCACCCGGGAGAGGTGTTGTGGGGTCTCAGATGTAGCGTAAAAAGTCAAAACTTTTCCACAATACGTGACAACGATTTAATTTCTGAGCTTCCGTGGCTCAATGTTTAGCGCGTTCGGCTGTTAGCCAATAGGTTGGTGGTTCGAGCCCACCCGGGAGCGGTGTTGTGGGATCTCAAATGTAACGTAGAAAGCCAAAGTTTTTCCACAATACCTGACGACCATTTAATTTCTGAGCATCCGTGGCTCAATGGTTAGCGCGTTCGGCTGTTAACCAATAGTTTGGTAGTTCGAGCCCATCCGGGAGCGGTGTTGTGAGGTCTCAGATGTGACGTAAAAAGTCAAGGTTTTTCCACAATACCTGACGACCATTTAATTTTTGGGCTTCCGTGGCGCAATGATTAGCGCGTTCAGCTGTTAATCGAAAGGTTGAAGGTTCGAGCCCACCCGGGAGAGGTGTTGTGGGGTCTCATATGTAGCGTAAAAAGTCAAAACTTATCCACAATACGTGACAATCATTTAATTTCTGAGCTTCCGTGGCTCAATGGTTAGCGCGTTCGGCTGTTAACCAATAGGTTGGTGGTTCGAGCTCATCCGGGAGCGGTGTTGTGAGGTCTCAGATGTGACGTAAAAAGTCTAGGTTTTTACGCAAAACCTGACGAGCATTTGATTTTTGGGCTTCCGTGGCGCAATGGTTAGCGCGTTCTGCTGTTGACCCATAGGTTGGTGGTTCGAGCCCACCCGGGAGCGGTGTTGTGGGATCTCAAATGTAACGTAGAAAGCCAAAGTTTTTCCACAATACCTGACGACCATTTAATTTCTGAGCTTCCGTGGCTCAATGGTTAGCGCGTTCAGCTGTTAATCGAAAGGCTGGTGGTTGTGGGGTCTCAAATGTAACGTAGAAAGCCAAAGTTTTTCCACAATACCTGACAACCATTTAATTTCTGAGCTTCCGTGGCTCAATGGTTAGCGCGTTCGGCTGTTAGCCAATAGGTTGGCGCTTCAAGCATACCCGGGAGCGGTGTTGTGGGATCTCGAATGTAACGTAGAAAGCCAAAGTTTTTCCACAATACCTGACGACCATTTAGTTTTTGGGCTTCCGTGGCGCAATGGTTAGCGCGTTCGGCTGTTAACCGAAAGGTTGATGGTTCAAGCCCATCCGGGAGCGGTGTTGTGACGTCTCAGATGTTACGTAAAAAGTCAAGGTTTTTCCACAATACCTGACGACCATTTAATTTTTGGGCTTCCATGGCTCAATGGTTAGCGCGTTCGGCTGTTAACCAATAGGTTGGTGGTTCGAGGCCACCCGGGAGCGGTGTTGTGGGATCTCACATGTAACGTAGAAAGGCAAAGTTTTTCCACAATACCTGACGACCATTTAATTTTTGGGCTTCCGTGGCGCAATGGTTAGCGCGTTCGGCTGGTAACCGAAAGGTTGGTGGTTCAAGCCCACCCGGGAGCGGTGTTGTGGGATCACGAATGTAACGTAGAAAGCCAAAGTTTTTCCAGAATACCTGACGACCATTTAATTTTTGGGCTTCCGTGGCGCAATAATTAGCGCGTTCAGCTGTTAATCGAAAGGTTGGTGGTTCGAGCCCACCCGAGAGAGGTGTTGTGGGGTCTCAGATGTGCCGTAAAAAGTCAAAACTTTTCCACAATACGTGACAACCATTTAATTTCTGAGCTTTCGTGGCTCAATGGTTAGCGCGTTCGGCTGTTAGCCAATAGGTTGGTGGTTCGAGCCCACCCGGGAGCGGTGTTGTGGGATCTCAAATGTAACGTAGAAAGCCAAAGTTTTTCCACAATACCTGACGACCATTTAATTTCTGAGCATCCGTGGCTCAATGGTTAGCGCAATCGGCTGTTAACCAATAGTTTGGTAGTTCGAGCCCATCCGGGAGCGGTGTTGTGAGGTCTCAGATGTGACGTAAAAAGTCAAGGTTTTTCCACAATACCTGACGACCATTTAATTTTTGGGCTTCCGTGGCGCAATGATTAGCGCGTTCAGCTGTTAATCGAAAGGTTGAAGGTTCGAGCCCACCCGGGAGAGGTGTTGTGGGGTCTCATATGTAGCGTAAAAAGTCAAAACTTGTCCACAATACGTGACAATCATTTAATTTCTGAGCTTCCGTGGCTCAATGGTTAGCGCGTTCGGCTGTTAACCAATAGGTTGGTGGTTCGAGCTCATCCGGGAGCGGTGTTGTGAGGTCTCAGATGTGACGTAAAAAGTCTAGGTTTTTACGCAAAACCTGACGAGCATTTAATTTTTGGGCTTCCGTGGCGCAATGGTTAGCGCGTTCTGCTGTTGACCCATAGGTTGGTGGTTCGAGCCCACCCGGGAGCGGTGTTGTGGGATCTCAAATGTAACGTAGAAAGCCAAAGTTTTTCCACAATACCTGACGACCATTTAATTTCTGAGCTTCCGTGGCTCAATGGTTAGCGCGTTCAGCTGTTAATCGAAAGGCTGGTGGTTGTGGGGTCTCAAATGTAACGTAGAAAGCCAAAGTTTTTCCACAATACCTGACAACCATTTAATTTCTGAGCTTCCGTGGCTCAATGGTTAGCGCGTTCGGCTGTTAGCCAATAGGTTGGCGCTTCAAGCATACCCGGGAGCGGTGTTGTGGGATCTCGAATGTAACGTAGAAAGCCAAAGTTTTTCCACAATACCTGACGACCATTTAGTTTTTGGGCTTCCGTGGCGCAATGGTTAGCGCGTTCGGCTGTTAACCGAAAGGTTGATGGTTCAAGCCCATCCGGGAGCGGTGTTGTGACGTCTCAGATGTTACGTAAAAAGTCAAGGTTTTTCCACAATACCTGACGACCATTTAATTTTTGGGCTTCCATGGCTCAATGGTTAGCGCGTTCGGCTGTTAACCAATAGGTTGGTGGTTCGAGGCCACCCGGGAGCGGTGTTGTGGGATCTCACATGTAACGTAGAAAGCCAAAGTTTTTCCACAATACCTGACGACCATTTAATTTTTGGGCTTCCGTGGCGCAATGGTTAGCGCGTTCGGCTGGTAACCGAAAGGTTGGTGGTTCAAGCCCACCCGGGAGCGGTGTTGTGGGATCACGAATGTAACGTAGAAAGCCAAAGTTTTTCCAGAATACCTGACGACCATTTAATTTTTGGGCTTCCGTGGCGCAATAATTAGCGCGTTCAGCTGTTAATCGAAAGGTTGGTGGTTCGAGCCCACCCGAGAGAGGTGTTGTGGGGTCTCAGATGTGCCGTAAAAAGTCAAAACTTTTCCACAATACGTGACAACCATTTAATTTTTGGGCTTCCGTGGCGCAATGGTTAGCGCGTTCGGCTGCTAACCAATAGGTTGGTGGTTCGACCCCATCCGGGAGCGCTGTTGTGAGGTTTCAGATTTGACGTAAAAAATCAAGGTTTTTACACAATACCTGACGATCATTTAACTTATGGGCTTCCGTGGCGCAATGGTTAGCGCGTTCGGCTGTTAACCAATAGGTTGGTGGTTCGAGCCCATCCGGGAGCGGTGTTGTGAGGTCTCAGATGTGACGTAAAAAGTCAAGGCTTTTACACAATACCTGACGAGCATTTAACATTTGGGCTTCCGTGGCGCAATGTTTAGCGCGTTCGGCTGTTAACCAATAGGTTGGTGGTTCGAGCCCATCCGGGAGCGGTGTTGTGAGGTCTCAGATGTGACGTAAAAAGTCAAGGTTTTTACACAATACCTGACGAGCATTTAACTTTTGGGCTTCCGTGGCGCAATGTTTAGCGCGTTCGGCTGTTAACCAATAGGTTGGTGGTTCGAGCCCATCCCGGAGCGGTGTTGTGAGGTCTCAGATGTGACGTAAAAAGTCAAGGTTTTTACACAATACCTGACGGGCATTTAAATTTTGGGCTTCCTTGGCGCAATGGTTAGCGCGTTCGGCTGTTAACCAATAGGTTGGTGGTTCGAGCCCATCCGGGAGCGGTGTTGTGAGGTCTCAGATGTGACGTAAAAAGTCAAGGTTTTTCCACAATACCTGACGAGCATTTAATTTTTGGGCTTCCGTGGCGCGTTCGGCTGTTAACCAATAGGTTGGTGGTTCGAGCCCACCCGGGAGCGGTGTTGTGGGATCTCAAATGTAACGTAGAAAGCCAAAGTTTTTCCACAATACGTGACGACCATTTAATTTCTGAGCTTCCGTGGCTCAATGGTTAGCGCGTTCGGCTGTTAACCAATAGGTTGGTGGTTCGAGCCCATCCGGGAGCGGTGTTGTGAGGTCTCAGATGTGACGTAAAAAGTCAAGGTTTTTCCACAATACCTGACGAACATTTAATTTTTGGGCTTCCATGGCGCAATGGTTAGCGCGTTCGGCTGTTAACCGAAAGGTTGGTGGTTCGAGCCCACCCGGGAGCGGCGTTGTGGGATCTCAAATGTAACGTAGAAAGCCAAAGTTTTTCCACAATACCTGACGATCATTTAATTTTTGGGCTTCCGTGGCGCAATGATTAGGGCGTTCGGCTGTTAACCATTAGGTTGGTGGTTCGAGCCCACCCGGGCGCGGTGTTGTGGGATCTCAAACGTAACGTAGAAAGCCAATGTTTTTCCACAATACCTGACGACCATTTAATTTTTGGGCTTCCGTGGCGCAATGATTAGCGCGTTCAGCTGTTAATCGAAAGGTTGAAGGTTCGTGCCCACCCGAGAGAGGTGTTGTGGGGTCTCAGATGTAGCGTAAAAAGTCAAGGTTTTTACACAATACCTGACGGGCATTTAAATTTTGGGCTTCCTTGGCGCAATGGTTAGCGCGTTCGGCTGTTAACCAATAGGTTGGTGGTTCGAGCCCACCCGGGAGCGGTGTTGTGTGATCTCAAATGTAACGTAGAAAGCCAAAATTTTTCCACAATACCTGACGACCATTTAATTTTTGGGCTTCCGTGGCGCAATGGTTAGCGCGTTCAGCTGTTAATCGAGAGGTTGGTGGTTCGAGCCCACCCGGGAGCGGTGTTGTGTGATCTCAAACGTAACGTAGAAAGCCAAAGTTTTTCCACAATACCTGACGACCATTTAATTTTTGGGCTTCCGTGGCGCAATGGTTAACGCGTTCGGCTGTTAACCAATAGGTTGGTGGTTCGAGCCCACCCGGGAGCGGTGTTGTGGGATCTCAAATGTAACGTAGAAAGCCAAAGTTTTTCCACAATACGTGACGACCATTTTATTTCTGAGCTTCCGTGGCTCAATGGTTAGCGCGTTCGGCTGTTAACCAATAGGTTGGTGGTTCGAGCCCATCCGGGAGCGGTGTTGTGAGGTCTCAGAAGTGACGTAAAAAGTCAAGGTTTTTCCACAATACCTGACGAACATTTAATTTTTGGGCTTCCATGGCGCAATGGTTAGCGCGTTCGGCTGTTAACCGAATGGTTGGTGGTTCGAGCCCAACCGTGAGAGGTGTTGAAGGGTCTCAGATGTAACGTAATAAGTCATAACTTATCCACAATACCTGACAACCATTTAGTCTCTGAGCTTCCGTGGCTCAATGGTTAGCGCGTTCGGCTGTTAACCAATAGGTTGGTGGTTCGAGCCCATCCGGGAGCGGTGTTGTGAGGTCTTAGATGTAACGTAAAATGTCAGAGTTTTTCCACAATACCTGACGAACATTTAATTTTTGGGCTTCCGTGGCGCAATGGTTAGCGCGTTCGGCTGTTAACCAATAGGTTGGTTGTTCGAGCCCATCCGGGAGCGGTGTTGTGAGGTCTCAGATTTAACGTAAAATGTCAGAGTTTTTCCACAATACCTGACGAACATTTAATTTTTGGGCTTCCTTGGCGCAATTATTAGCGCGTTCAACTGTTAATCGAAAGGCTGTTGGTTCAAGCCCACCCGGAAGAGGTGTTGTGGGGTCTCAGATGTAGCGTAAAAAGTCAAAACTTATCCACAATACGTGACAACCATTTAATTTCTGAGATTCCGTGGCCCAATGGTTAGCGCGTTCGGCTGTTAACCAATAGGTTGGTGGTTCGAGCCCACCCGGGAACGGTGGTGTGGGATCTCAAATGTAACGTAGAAAGCCAAAGTTTTGCCACAATACCTGACGACCATTTATTTTTTGGGCTTCCTTGGCGCAATGGTTAGCGCGTTCGGCTGTTAACCGAAAGGTTGGTGGTTCGAGACCAACCGAGAGAGGTGTTGTAGGGTCTCAGATGTAACGTAATAAGTCATAACTTATCCACAACACCTGACAACCATTTAATCTCTGAGCTTCCGTGGCTCAATGGTTAGCGCGTTCGGCTGTTAACCAATAGGTTGGTGGTTCGAGCCCATCCGGGAGCGGTGTTGTGAGGTCTCAGATGTGACGTAAAAAGTCAAGGTTTTTCCACAATACCTGACAAGCATTTAATTTTTGGGCTTCCGTGGCGCGTTCGGCTGTTAACCAATGGGTTGGTGGTTCGAGCCCACCCGGGAGCGGTGTTGTGGGATCTCAAATGTAACGTAAAATGTCAGAGTTTTTCCACAATACCTGACGAACATTTAATTTTTGGGCTTCCGTGGCGCAATGGTTAGCGCGTTCGGCTGTTAACCAATAGGTTGGTGGTTCGAGCCCATCCGGGAGCGGTGTTGTGAGGTCTCAGATGTGACGTAAAAAGTCAAGGTTTTTACACAATACCTGACGAGCATTTAATTTTTAGCTTCCGTGGCGCAATGGTTAGCGCGTTCAGCAGTTAACAAATAAGTTAGTGGTTCGAGCCCACCCGGGAGCGGCGTTGTGGGATCTCAAACGTAACGTAGAAAGCCAAAGTTTTTCCACAATACCTGACGACCATTTAATTTTTGGGCTTCCGTGGCGCAATGGTTAACGCGTTCGGCTGTTAACCAATAGGTTGGTGGTTCGAGCCCACCCGGGAGCGGTGTTGTGGGATCTCAAATGTAACGTAGAAAGCCAAAGTTTTTCCACAATACGTGACGACCATTTAATTTCTGAGCTTCCGTGGCTCAAAGGTTAGCGCGTTCGGCTGTTAACTAATAGGTGTGTGGTTCGAGCCCATCCGGGAGCGGTGTTGTGACGTCTCAGATGTGATGTAAAAAGTCAAGGTTTTTTCCACAACACCTGACGACCATTTAAATTTTGGGCTTCCGTGGCGCAATGGTTAGCGCGTTCGGCTGTTAACCAATAGGTTGGTGGTTCGAGCCCATCCGGGAGCGGTGTTGTGAGGTCTCAGATGTGACGTAAAAAGTCAAGGTTTTTACACAATACCTGACGAGCATTTAACTTTGGGCTTCCGTGGCTCAATGGTTAGCGCGTTCGGCTGTTAACCAATAGGTTGGTGGTTCAAGCCCATCCGGGAGCGGTATTGTGACGTCTCAGATGTGACGTTAAAAGTCAAGGTTTTTCCAAAATATACTTGTATGTTTAGAATTTTTGTCCTAGTAAAGTACTCTTGGGTATGGTCTCTAAATGATAAGTTATATATTGATCTAATTGCCCTTTTTTGTAGGATATGTATCCTGTTTTGATTAGCTTTTGTTGTGTTGCCCCAGAATTGTATTCCATAAGATAGCACCGAATTAAATAATGCGTGGTATATTTCAATTAGAATATTTTATTTAGGTGTTTACACAATACCTGACGAGCATTTAACTTTGGGCTTCCGTGGCTCAATGGTTAGCGCGTTCGGCTGTTAACCAATAGGTTGGTGGTTCGAGCCCATCCGGGAGCGGTGATGTGACGTTAAAAGTCAAGGTTTTTCCAAAATACCTGACGACCATTTAATTTTTGGGCTTCCGTGGCGCAATGGTTTGCAGGTTCAGCTGCTATTCAAAAGACTGGTGGTTTGAGCTCTCCCGGGAGCGGTGTTGTGACGTCTCAAATGTAACATAAAATGTCAGAGTTTTTCCACGATACCTGTCGAACATTGAATTTTTGGGCTTCCGTGGCGCAATGGTTAGCGCGTTCGGCTGTTAACCAATAGGTTGGTTGTTCGAGCTCATCCGGGAGCGGTGTTGTGAGGTCTCAGATGTGACGTAAAAAGTCAAGGCTTTTACGCAAAACCTGACGAGCATTTAATTTCTGAGCATCCGTGGCTCAATGGTTAGCGCGTTCGGTTGTTAACCAATAGTTTGGTAGTTCGAGCCCATCCGGGAGCGGTGTTGTGAGGTCTCAGATGTGACGTAAAAAGTCAAGGTTTTTACGCAAAACCTGACGAGCATTTAATTTTTGGGCTTCCGTGGCGCAATGGTTAGCGCGTTCTGCTGTTGACCCATAGGTTGGTGGTTCGAGCCCACCCGGGAGCGGTGTTGTGGGATCTCAAATGTAACGTAGAAAGCCAAAGTTTTTCCACAACACCTGACGACCATTTAATTTCTGAGCTTCCGTGGCTCAATGGTTAGCGCGTTCAGCTGTTAATCGAAAGGTTGGTGGTTGTGGGGTCTCAAATGTAACGTAGAAAGCCAAAGTTTTTCCACAATACCTGACAACCATTTAATTTCTGAGCTTCCGTGGCTCAATGGTTAGCGCGTTCGGCTGTTAGCCAATAGGTTGGTGCTTCAAGCATACCCGGGAGCGGTGTTGTGGGATCTCGAATGTAACGTAGAAAGCCAAAGTTTTTCCACAATACCTGACGACCATTTTATTTTCGGGCTTCCGTGGCGCAATGGTTAGCGCGTTCGGCTGTTAACCGAAAGGTTGGTGGTTCAAGCCCATCCGGGAGCGGTGTTGTGACGTCTCAGATGTTACGTAAAAAGTCAAGGTTTTTCCACAATACCTGACGACCATTTAATTTTTGGGCTTCCGTGGCTCAATGGTTAGCGCGTTCGGCTGTTAACCAATAGGTTGGTGGTTCGAGGCCACCCGGGAGCGGTGTTGTGGGATCTCACATGTAACGTAGAAAGCCAAAGTTTTTCCACAATACCTGACGTTCATTTAATTTTTGGGCTTCCGTGGCGCAATGGTTAGCGCGTTCGGCTGTTAACCGAAAGGTTGGTGGTTCAAGCCCACCCGGGAGCGGTGTTGTGGGATCACGAATGTAACGTAGAAAGCCAAAGTGCTTCCAGAATACCTGACGACCATTTAATTTTTGGGCTTCCGTGGCGCAATAATTAGCGCGTTCAGCTGTTAATCGAAAGGTTGGTGGTTCGAGCCCACCCGAGAGAGGTGTTGTGGGGTCTCAGATGTCGCGTAAAAAGTCAAAACTTTTCCACAATACGTGACAACCATTTAATTTCTGAGCTTTCGTGGCTCAATGGTTAGCGCGTTCGGCTGTTAGCCAATAGGTTGGTGGTTCGAGCCCACCCGGGAGCGGTGTTGTGGGATCTCAAATGTAACGTAGAAAGCCAAAGTTTTTCCACAATACCTGACGACCATTTAATTTTTGGGCTTCCGGGGCGCAATGGTTAGAGCGTTCTTCTGTTAATCGAAAGGTTGGTGGTTCGAGCCCACCCGGGAGAGGTGTTGTGGGGTCTCAGATGTAGCGTAAAAAGTCAAAACTTTTCCACAATACGTGACAACGATTTAATTTCTGAGCTTCCGTGGCTCAATGTTTAGCGCGTTCGGCTGTTAGCCAATAGGTTGGTGGTTCGAGCCCACCCGGGAGCGGTGTTGTGGGATCTCAAATGTAACGTAGAAAGCCAAAGTTTTTCCACAATACCTGACGACCATTTAATTTCTGAGCTTCCGTGGCTCAATGGTTAGCGCGTTCAGCTGTTAATCGAAAGGCTGGTGGTTGTGGGGTCTCAAATGTAACGTAGAAAGCCAAAGTTTTTCCACAATACCTGACAACCATTTAATTTCTGAGCTTCCGTGGCTCAATGGTTAGCGCGTTCGGCTGTTAGCCAATAGGTTGGCGCTTCAAGCATACCCGGGAGCGGTGTTGTGGGATCTCGAATGTAACGTAGAAAGCCAAAGTTTTTCCACAATACCTGACGACCATTTAGTTTTTGGGCTTCCGTGGCGCAATGGTTAGCGCGTTCGGCTGTTAACCGAAAGGTTGATGGTTCAAGCCCATCCGGGAGCGGTGTTGTGACGTCTCAGATGTTACGTAAAAAGTCAAGGTTTTTCCACAATACCTGACGACCATTTAATTTTTGGGCTTCCATGGCTCAATGGTTAGCGCGTTCGGCTGTTAACCAATAGGTTGGTGGTTCGAGGCCACCCGGGAGCGGTGTTGTGGGATCTCACATGTAACGTAGAAAGGCAAAGTTTTTCCACAATACCTGACGACCATTTAATTTTTGGGCTTCCGTGGCGCAATGGTTAGCGCGTTCGGCTGGTAACCGAAAGGTTGGTGGTTCAAGCCCACCCGGGAGCGGTGTTGTGGGATCACGAATGTAACGTAGAAAGCCACAGTTTTTCCAGAATACCTGACGACCATTTAATTTTTGGGCTTCCGTGGCGCAATAATTAGCGCGTTCAGCTGTTAATCGAAAGGTTGGTGGTTCGAGCCCACCCGAGAGAGGTGTTGTGGGGTCTCAGATGTGCCGTAAAAAGTCAAAACTTTTCCACAATACGTGACAACCATTTAATTTCTGAGCTTTCGTGGCTCAATGGTTAGCGCGTTCGGCTGTTAGCCAATAGGTTGGTGGTTCGAGCCCACCCGGGAGCGGTGTTGTGGGATCTCAAATGTAACGTAGAAAGCCAAAGTTTTTCCACAATACCTGACGACCATTTAATTTCTGAGCATCCGTGGCTCAATGGTTAGCGCAATCGGCTGTTAACCAATAGTTTGGTAGTTCGAGCCCATCCGGGAGCGGTGTTGTGAGGTCTCAGATGTGACGTAAAAAGTCAAGGTTTTTCCACAATACCTGACGACCATTTAATTTTTGGGCTTCCGTGGCGCAATGATTAGCGCGTTCAGCTGTTAATCGAAAGGTTGAAGGTTCGAGCCCACCCGGGAGAGGTGTTGTGGGGTCTCATATGTAGCGTAAAAAGTCAAAACTTGTCCACAATACGTGACAATCATTTAATTTCTGAGCTTCCGTGGCTCAATGGTTAGCGCGTTCGGCTGTTAACCAATAGGTTGGTGGTTCGAGCTCATCCGGGAGCGGTGTTGTGAGGTCTCAGATGTGACGTAAAAAGTCTAGGTTTTTACGCAAAACCTGACGAGCATTTAATTTTTGGGCTTCCGTGGCGCAATGGTTAGCGCGTTCTGCTGTTGACCCATAGGTTGGTGGTTCGAGCCCACCCGGGAGCGGTGTTGTGGGATCTCAAATGTAACGTAGAAAGCCAAAGTTTTTCCACAATACCTGACGACCATTTAATTTCTGAGCTTCCGTGGCTCAATGGTTAGCGCGTTCAGCTGTTAATCGAAAGGCTGGTGGTTGTGGGGTCTCAAATGTAACGTAGAAAGCCAAAGTTTTTCCACAATACCTGACAACCATTTAATTTCTGAGCTTCCGTGGCTCAATGGTTAGCGCGTTCGGCTGTTAGCCAATAGGTTGGCGCTTCAAGCATACCCGGGAGCGGTGTTGTGGGATCTCGAATGTAACGTAGAAAGCCAAAGTTTTTCCACAATACCTGACGACCATTTAGTTTTTGGGCTTCCGTGGCGCAATGGTTAGCGCGTTCGGCTGTTAACCGAAAGGTTGATGGTTCAAGCCCATCCGGGAGCGGTGTTGTGACGTCTCAGATGTTACGTAAAAAGTCAAGGTTTTTCCACAATACCTGACGACCATTTAATTTTTGGGCTTCCATGGCTCAATGGTTAGCGCGTTCGGCTGTTAACCAATAGGTTGGTGGTTCGAGGCCACCCGGGAGCGGTGTTGTGGGATCTCACATGTAACGTAGAAAGCCAAAGTTTTTCCACAATACCTGACGACCATTTAATTTTTGGGCTTCCGTGGCGCAATGGTTAGCGCGTTCGGCTGGTAACCGAAAGGTTGGTGGTTCAAGCCCACCCGGGAGCGGTGTTGTGGGATCACGAATGTAACGTAGAAAGCCAAAGTTTTTCCAGAATACCTGACGACCATTTAATTTTTGGGCTTCCGTGGCGCAATAATTAGCGCGTTCAGCTGTTAATCGAAAGGTTGGTGGTTCGAGCCCACCCGAGAGAGGTGTTGTGGGGTCTCAGATGTGCCGTAAAAAGTCAAAACTTTTCCACAATACGTGACAACCATTTAATTTCTGAGCTTTCGTGGCTCAATGGTTAGCGCGTTCGGCTGTTAGCCAATAGGTTGGTGGTTCGAGCCCACCCGGGAGCGGTGTTGTGGGATCTCAAATGTAACGTAGAAAGCCAAAGTTTTTCCACAATACCTGACGACCATTTAATTTCTGAGCATCCGTGGCTCAATGGTTAGCGCAATCGGCTGTTAACCAATAGTTTGGTAGTTCGAGCCCATCCGGGAGCGGTGTTGTGAGGTCTCAGATGTGACGTAAAAAGTCAAGGTTTTTCCACAATACCTGACGACCATTTAATTTTTGGGCTTCCGTGGCGCAATGATTAGCGCGTTCAGCTGTTAATCGAAAGGTTGAAGGTTCGAGCCCACCCGGGACAGGTGTTGTGGGGTCTCATATGTAGCGTAAAAAGTCAAAACTTGTCCACAATACGTGACAATCATTTAATTTCTGAGCTTCCGTGGCTCAATGGTTAGCGCGTTCGGCTGTTAACCAATAGGTTGGTGGTTCGAGCTCATCCGGGAGCGGTGTTGTGAGGTCTCAGAAGTGACGTAAAAAGTCTAGGTTTTTACGCAAAACCTGACGAGCATTTAATTTTTGGGCTTCCGTGGCGCAATGGTTAGCGCGTTCTGCTGTTGACCCATAGGTTGGTGGTTCGAGCCCACCCGGGAGCGGTGTTGTGGGATCTCAAATGTAACGTAGAAAGCCAAAGTTTTTCCACAATACCTGACGACCATTTAATTTCTGAGCTTCCGTGGCTCAATGGTTAGCGCGTTCAGCTGTTAATCGAAAGGTTGGTGGTTGTGGGGTCTCAAATGTAACGTAGAAAGCCAAAGTTTTTCCACAATACCTGACAACCATTTAATTTCTGAGCTTCCGTGGCTCAATGGTTAGCGCGTTCGGCTGTTAACCCAAAGGTTGGTGGTTCAAGCCCATCCGGGAGCGGTGTTGTGACGTCTCAGATGTTACGTAAAAAGTCAAGGTTTTTCCACAATACCTGACGACCATTTAATTTTTGGGCTTCCGTGGCTCAATGGTTAGCGCGTTCGGCTGTTAACCAATAGGTTGGTGGTTCGAGGCCACCCGGGAGCGGTGTTGTGGGATCTCACATGTAACGTAGAAAACCAAAGTTTTTCCACAATACCTGACGACCATTTAATTTTTGGGCTTCCGTGGCGCAATGGTTAGCGCGTTCGGCTGGTAACCGAAAGGTTGGTGGTTCAAGCCCACCCGGGAGCGGTGTTGTGGGATCACGAATGTAACGTAGAAAGCCAAAGTTTTTCCAGAATACCTGACGACCATTTAATTTTTGGGCTTCCGTGGCGCAATAATTAGCGCGTTCAGCTGTTAATCGAAAGGTTGGTGGTTCGAGCCCACCCGAGAGAGGTGTTGTGGGGTCTCAGATGTAGCGTAAAAAGTCAAAACTTTTCCACAATACGTGACAACCATTTAATTTCTGAGCTTTCGTGGCTCAATGGTTAGCGCGTTCGGCTGTTAGCCAATAGGTTGGTGGTTCGAGCCCACCCGGGAGCGGTGTTGTGGGATCTCGAATGTAACGTAGAAAGCCAAAGTTTTTCCACAATACCTGACGACCATTTAGTTTTTGGGCTTCCGTGGCGCAATGGTTAGCGCGTTCGGCTGTTAACCGAAAGGTTGGTGGTTCAAGCCCACCCGGGAGCGGTGTTGTGACGTCTCAGATGTTACGTAAAAAGTCAAGGTTTTTCCACAATACCTGACGACCATTTAATTTTTGGGCTTCCATGGCTCAATGGTTAGCGCGTTCGGCTGTTAACCAATAGGTTGGTGGTTCGAGGCCACCCGGGAGCGGTGTTGTGGGATCTCACATGTAACGTAGAAAGCCAAAGTTTTTCCACAATACCTGACGACCATTTAATTTTTGGGCTTCCGTGGCGCAATGGTTAGCGCGTTCGGCTGGTAACCGAAAGGTTGGTGGTTCAAGCCCACCCGGGAGCGGTGTTGTGGGATCACGAATGTAACGTAGAAAGCCAAAGTTTTTCCAGAATACCTGACGACCATTTAATTTTTGGGCTTCCGTGGCGCAATAATTAGCGCGTTCAGCTGTTAATCGAAAGGTTGGTGGTTCGAGCCCACCCGAGAGAGGTGTTGTGGGGTCTCAGATGTGCCGTAAAAAGTCAAAACTTTTCCACAATACGTGACAACCATTTAATTTCTGAGCTTTCGTGGCTCAATGGTTAGCGCGTTCGGCTGTTAGCCAATAGGTTGGTGGTTCGAGCCCACCCGGGAGCGGTGTTGTGGGATCTCAAA
The DNA here is from genome assembly GCF_054372755.1 of Phalangium opilio. Taxonomy (NCBI): domain Eukaryota; kingdom Metazoa; phylum Arthropoda; class Arachnida; order Opiliones; family Phalangiidae; genus Phalangium; species Phalangium opilio. The sequence goes on along the minus strand of NW_028324192.1, from coordinate 3,825,046 downwards.
TGTAACGTAGAAAGCCAAAGTTTTTCCACAATACCTGACGACCATTTAATTTCTGAGCATCCGTGGCTCAATGGTTAGCGCAATCGGCTGTTAACCAATAGTTTGGTAGTTCGAGCCCATCCGGGAGCGGTGTTGTGAGGTCTCAGATGTGACGTAAAAAGTCAAGGTTTTTCCACAATACCTGACGACCATTTAATTTTTGGGCTTCCGTGGCGCAATGATTAGCGCGTTCAGCTGTTAATCGAAAGGTTGAAGGTTCGAGCCCACCCGGGACAGGTGTTGTGGGGTCTCATATGTAGCGTAAAAAGTCAAAACTTGTCCACAATACGTGACAATCATTTAATTTCTGAGCTTCCGTGGCTCAATGGTTAGCGCGTTCGGCTGTTAACCTAGAGGTTGGTGGTTCGAGCTCATCCGGGAGCGGTGTTGTGAGGTCTCAGAAGTGACGTAAAAAGTCTAGGTTTTTACGCAAAACCTGACGAGCATTTAATTTTTGGGCTTCCGTGGCGCAATGGTTAGCGCGTTCTGCTGTTGACCCATAGGTTGGTGGTTCGAGCCCACCCGGGAGCGGTGTTGTGGGATCTCAAATGTAACGTAGAAAGCCAAAGTTTTTCCACAATACCTGACGACCATTTAATTTCTGAGCTTCCGTGGCTCAATGGTTAGCGCGTTCAGCTGTTAATCGAAAGGTTGGTGGTTGTGGGGTCTCAAATGTAACGTAGAAAGCCAAAGTTTTTCCACAATACCTGACAACCATTTAATTTCTGAGCTTCCGTGGCTCAATGGTTAGCGCGTTCGGCTGTTAACCCAAAGGTTGGTGGTTCAAGCCCATCCGGGAGCGGTGTTGTGACGTCTCAGATGTTACGTAAAAAGTCAAGGTTTTTCCACAATACCTGACGACCATTTAATTTTTGGGCTTCCGTGGCTCAATGGTTAGCGCGTTCGGCTGTTAACCAATAGGTTGGTGGTTCGAGGCCACCCGGGAGCGGTGTTGTGGGATCTCACATGTAACGTAGAAAGCCAAAGTTTTTCCACAATACCTGACGACCATTTAATTTTTGGGCTTCCGTGGCGCAATGGTTAGCGCGTTCGGCTGGTAACCGAAAGGTTGGTGGTTCAAGCCCACCCGGGAGCGGTGTTGTGGGATCACGAATGTAACGTAGAAAGCCAAAGTTTTTCCAGAATACCTGACGACCATTTAATTTTTGGGCTTCCGTGGCGCAATAATTAGCGCGTTCAGCTGTTAATCGAAAGGTTGGTGGTTCGAGCCCACCCGAGAGAGGTGTTGTGGGGTCTCAGATGTGCCGTAAAAAGTCAAAACTTTTCCACAATACGTGACAACCATTTAATTTCTGAGCTTTCGTGGCTCAATGGTTAGCGCGTTCGGCTGTTAGCCAATAGGTTGGTGGTTCGAGCCCACCCGGGAGCGGTGTTGTGGGATCTCAAATGTAACGTAGAAAGCCAAAGTTTTTCCACAATACCTGACGACCATTTAATTTCTGAGCATCCGTGGCTCAATGGTTAGCGCAATCGGCTGTTAACCAATAGTTTGGTAGTTCGAGCCCATCCGGGAGCGGTGTTGTGAGGTCTCAGATGTGACGTAAAAAGTCAAGGTTTTTCCACAATACCTGACGACCATTTAATTTTTGGGCTTCCGTGGCGCAATGATTAGCGCGTTCAGCTGTTAATCGAAAGGTTGAAGGTTCGAGCCCACCCGGGACAGGTGTTGTGGGGTCTCATATGTAGCGTAAAAAGTCAAAACTTGTCCACAATACGTGACAATCATTTAATTTCTGAGCTTCCGTGGCTCAATGGTTAGCGCGTTCGGCTTTTAACCAATAGGTTGGTGGTTCGAGCTCATCCGGGAGCGGTGTTGTGAGGTCTCAGAAGTGACGTAAAAAGTCTAGGTTTTTACGCAAAACCTGACGAGCATTTAATTTTTGGGCTTCCGTGGCGCAATGGTTAGCGCGTTCTGCTGTTGACCCATAGGTTGGTGGTTCGAGCCCACCCGGGAGCGGTGTTGTGGGATCTCAAATGTAACGTAGAAAGCCAAAGTTTTTCCACAATACCTGACGACCATTTAATTTCTGAGCTTCCGTGGCTCAATGGTTAGCGCGTTCAGCTGTTAATCGAAAGGTTGGTGGTTGTGGGGTCTCAAATGTAACGTAGAAAGCCAAAGTTTTTCCACAATACCTGACAACCATTTAATTTCTGAGCTTCCGTGGCTCAATGGTTAGCGCGTTCGGCTGTTAGCCAATAGGTTGGCGCTTCAAGCATACCCGGGAGCGGTGTTGTGGGATCTCGAATGTAACGTAGAAAGCCAAAGTTTTTCCACAATACCAGACGACCATTTAATTTTTGGGCTTCCGTGGCGCAATGGTTAGCGCGTTCGGCTGTTAACCCAAAGGTTGGTGGTTCAAGCCCATCCGGGAGCGGTGTTGTGACGTCTCAGATGTTACGTAAAAAGTCAAGGTTTTTCCACAATACCTGACGACCATTTAATTTTTGGGCTTCCGTGGCTCAATGGTTAGCGCGTTCGGCTGTTAACCAATAGGTTGGTGGTTCGAGGCCACCCGGGAGCGGTGTTGTGGGATCTCACATGTAACGTAGAAAGCCAAAGTTTTTCCACAATACCTGACGACCATTTAATTTTTGGGCTTCCGTGGCGCAATGGTTAGCGCGTTCGGCTGGTAACCGAAAGGTTGGTGGTTCAAGCCCACCCGGGAGCGGTGTTGTGGGATCACGAATGTAACGTAGAAAGCCAAAGTTTTTCCAGAATACCTGACGACCATTTAATTTTTGGGCTTCCGTGGCGCAATAATTAGCGCGTTCAGCTGTTAATCGAAAGGTTGGTGGTTCGAGCCCACCCGAGAGAGGTGTTGTGGGGTCTCAGATGTAGCGTAAAAAGTCAAAACTTTTCCACAATACGTGACAACCATTTAATTTCTGAGCTTTCGTGGCTCAATGGTTAGCGCGTTCGGCTGTTAGCCAATAGGTTGGTGGTTCGAGCCCACCCGGGAGCGGTGTTGTGGGATCTCAAATGTAACGTAGAAAGCCAAAGTTTTTCCACAATACCTGACGACCATTTAATTTTTGGGCTTCCGTGGCGCAATGGTTAGCGCGTTCGGCTGGTAACCGAAAGGTTGGTGGTTCAAGCCCACCCGGGAGCGGTGTTGTGGGATCACGAATGTAACGTAGAAAGCCAAAGTTTTTCCAGAATACCTGACGACCATTTAATTTTTGGGCTTCCGTGGCGCAATAATTAGCGCGTTCAGCTGTTAATCGAAAGGTTGGTGGTTCGAGCCCACCCGAGAGAGGTGTTGTGGGGTCTCAGATGTGCCGTAAAAAGTCAAAACTTTTCCACAATACGTGACAACCATTTAATTTCTGAGCTTTCGTGGCTCAATGGTTAGCGCGTTCGGCTGTTAGCCAATAGGTTGGTGGTTCGAGCCCACCCGGGAGCGGTGTTGTGGGATCTCAAATGTAACGTAGAAAGCCAAAGTTTTTCCACAATACCTGACGACCATTTAATTTCTGAGCATCCGTGGCTCAATGGTTAGCGCAATCGGCTGTTAACCAATAGTTTGGTAGTTCGAGCCCATCCGGGAGCGGTGTTGTGAGGTCTCAGATGTGACGTAAAAAGTCAAGGTTTTTCCACAATACCTGACGACCATTTAATTTTTGGGCTTCCGTGGCGCAATGATTAGCGCGTTCAGCTGTTAATCGAAAGGTTGAAGGTTCGAGCCCACCCGGAACAGGTGTTGTGGGGTCTCATATGTAGCGTAAAAAGTCAAAACATGTCCACAATACGTGACAATCATTTAATTTCTGAGCTTCCGTGGCTCAATGGTTAGCGCGTTCGGCTGTTAACCAATAGGTTGGTGGTTCGAGCTCATCCGGGAGCGGTGTTGTGAGGTCTCAGAAGTGACGTAAAAAGTCTAGGTTTTTACGCAAAACCTGACGAGCATTTAATTTTTGGGCTTCCGTGGCGCAATGGTTAGCGCGTTCTGCTGTTGACCCATAGGTTGGTGGTTCGAGCCCACCCGGGAGCGGTGTTGTGGGATCTCAAATGTAACGTAGAAAGCCAAAGTTTTTCCACAATACCTGACGACCATTTAATTTCTGAGCTTCCGTGGCTCAATGGTTAGCGCGTTCAGCTGTTAATCGAAAGGTTGGTGGTTGTGGGGTCTCAAATGTAACGTAGAAAGCCAAAGTTTTTCCACAATACCTGACAACCATTTAATTTCTGAGCTTCCGTGGCTCAATGGTTAGCGCGTTCGGCTGTTAACCCAAAGGTTGGTGGTTCAAGCCCATCCGGGAGCGGTGTTGTGACGTCTCAGATGTTACGTAAAAAGTCAAGGTTTTTCCACAATACCTGACGACCATTTAATTTTTGGGCTTCCGTGGCTCAATGGTTAGCGCGTTCGGCTGTTAACCAATAGGTTGGTGGTTCGAGGCCACCCGGGAGCGGTGTTGTGGGATCTCACATGTAACGTAGAAAGCCAAAGTTTTTCCACAATACCTGACGACCATTTAATTTTTGGGCTTCCGTGGCGCAATGGTTAGCGCGTTCTGCTGTTGACCCATAGGTTGGTGGTTCGAGCCCACCCGGGAGCGGTGTTGTGGGATCTCAAATGTAACGTAGAAAGCCAAAGTTTTTCCACAATACCTGACGACCATTTAATTTCTGAGCTTCCGTGGCTCAATGGTTAGCGCGTTCAGCTGTTAATCGAAAGGCTGGTGGTTGTGGGGTCTCAAATGTAACGTAGAAAGCCAAAGTTTTTCCACAATACCTGACAACCATTTAATTTCTGAGCTTCCGTGGCTCAATGGTTAGCGCGTTCGGCTGTTAGCCAATAGGTTGGCGCTTCAAGCATACCCGGGAGCGGTGTTGTGGGATCTCGAATGTAACGTAGAAAGCCAAAGTTTTTCCACAATACCTGACGACCATTTAGTTTTTGGGCTTCCGTGGCGCAATGGTTAGCGCGTTCGGCTGTTAACCGAAAGGTTGATGGTTCAAGCCCATCCGGGAGCGGTGTTGTGACGTCTCAGATGTTACGTAAAAAGTCAAGGTTTTTCCACAATACCTGACGACCATTTAATTTTTGGGCTTCCATGGCTCAATGGTTAGCGCGTTCGGCTGTTAACCAATAGGTTGGTGGTTCGAGGCCACCCGGGAGCGGTGTTGTGGGATCTCACATGTAACGTAGAAAGCCAAAGTTTTTCCACAATACCTGACGACCATTTAATTTTTGGGCTTCCGTGGCGCAATGGTTAGCGCGTTCGGCTGGTAACCGAAAGGTTGGTGGTTCAAGCCCACCCGGGAGCGGTGTTGTGGGATCACGAATGTAACGTAGAAAGCCAAAGTTTTTCCAGAATACCTGACGACCATTTAATTTTTGGGCTTCCGTGGCGCAATAATTAGCGCGTTCAGCTGTTAATCGAAAGGTTGGTGGTTCGAGCCCACCCGAGAGAGGTGTTGTGGGGTCTCAGATGTAGCGTAAAAAGTCAAAACTTTTCCACAATACGTGACAACCATTTAATTTCTGAGCTTTCGTGGCTCAATGGTTAGCGCGTTCGGCTGTTAGCCAATAGGTTGGTGGTTCGAGCCCACCCGGGAGCGGTGTTGTGGGATCTCAAATGTAACGTAGAAAGCCAAAGTTTTTCCACAATACCTGACGACCATTTAATTTCTGAGCATCCGTGGCTCAATGGTTAGCGCAATCGGCTGTTAACCAATAGTTTGGTAGTTCGAGCCCATCCGGGAGCGGTGTTGTGAGGTCTCAGATGTGACGTAAAAAGTCAAGGTTTTTCCACAATACCTGACGACCATTTAATTTTTGGGCTTCCGTGGCGCAATGATTAGCGCGTTCAGCTGTTAATCGAAAGGTTGAAGGTTCGAGCCCACCCGGGACAGGTGTTGTGGGGTCTCATATGTAGCGTAAAAAGTCAAAACTTGTCCACAATACGTGACAATCATTTAATTTCTGAGCTTCCGTGGCTCAATGGTTAGCGCGTTCGGCTGTTAACCAATAGGTTGGTGGTTCGAGCTCATCCGGGAGCGGTGTTGTGAGGTCTCAGAAGTGACGTAAAAAGTCTAGGTTTTTACGCAAAACCTGACGAGCATTTAATTTTTGGGCTTCCGTGGCGCAATGGTTAGCGCGTTCTGCTGTTGACCCATAGGTTGGTGGTTCGAGCCCACCCGGGAGCGGTGTTGTGGGATCTCAAATGTAACGTAGAAAGCCAAAGTTTTTCCACAATACCTGACGACCATTTAATTTCTGAGCTTCCGTGGCTCAATGGTTAGCGCGTTCAGCTGTTAATCGAAAGGTTGGTGGTTGTGGGGTCTCAAATGTAACGTAGAAAGCCAAAGTTTTTCCACAATACCTGACAACCATTTAATTTCTGAGCTTCCGTGGCTCAATGGTTAGCGCGTTCGGCTGTTAACCCAAAGGTTGGTGGTTCAAGCCCATCCGGGAGCGGTGTTGTGACGTCTCAGATGTTACGTAAAAAGTCAAGGTTTTTCCACAATACCTGACGACCATTTAATTTTTGGGCTTCCGTGGCTCAATGGTTAGCGCGTTCGGCTGTTAACCAATAGGTTGGTGGTTCGAGGCCACCCGGGAGCGGTGTTGTGGGATCTCACATGTAACGTAGAAAGCCAAAGTTTTTCCACAATACCTGACGACCATTTAATTTTTGGGCTTCCGTGGCGCAATGGTTAGCGCGTTCGGCTGGTAACCGAAAGGTTGGTGGTTCAAGCCCACCCGGGAGCGGTGTTGTGGGATCACGAATGTAACGTAGAAAGCCAAAGTTTTTCCAGAATACCTGACGACCATTTAATTTTTGGGCTTCCGTGGCGCAATAATTAGCGCGTTCAGCTGTTAATCGAAAGGTTGGTGGTTCGAGCCCACCCGAGAGAGGTGTTGTGGGGTCTCAGATGTAGCGTAAAAAGTCAAAACTTTTCCACAATACGTGACAACCATTTAATTTCTGAGCTTTCGTGGCTCAATGGTTAGCGCGTTCGGCTGTTAGCCAATAGGTTGGTGGTTCGAGCCCACCCGGGAGCGGTGTTGTGGGATCTCGAATGTAACGTAGAAAGCCAAAGTTTTTCCACAATACCTGACGACCATTTAGTTTTTGGGCTTCCGTGGCGCAATGGTTAGCGCGTTCGGCTGTTAACCGAAAGGTTGGTGGTTCAAGCCCACCCGGGAGCGGTGTTGTGACGTCTCAGATGTTACGTAAAAAGTCAAGGTTTTTCCACAATACCTGACGACCATTTAATTTTTGGGCTTCCATGGCTCAATGGTTAGCGCGTTCGGCTGTTAACCAATAGGTTGGTGGTTCGAGGCCACCCGGGAGCGGTGTTGTGGGATCTCACATGTAACGTAGAAAGCCAAAGTTTTTCCACAATACCTGACGACCATTTAATTTTTGGGCTTCCGTGGCGCAATGGTTAGCGCGTTCGGCTGGTAACCGAAAGGTTGGTGGTTCAAGCCCACCCGGGAGCGGTGTTGTGGGATCACGAATGTAACGTAGAAAGCCAAAGTTTTTCCAGAATACCTGACGACCATTTAATTTTTGGGCTTCCGTGGCGCAATAATTAGCGCGTTCAGCTGTTAATCGAAAGGTTGGTGGTTCGAGCCCACCCGAGAGAGGTGTTGTGGGGTCTCAGATGTGCCGTAAAAAGTCAAAACTTTTCCACAATACGTGACAACCATTTAATTTCTGAGCTTTCGTGGCTCAATGGTTAGCGCGTTCGGCTGTTAGCCAATAGGTTGGTGGTTCGAGCCCACCCGGGAGCGGTGTTGTGGGATCTCAAATGTAACGTAGAAAGCCAAAGTTTTTCCACAATACCTGACGACCATTTAATTTCTGAGCATCCGTGGCTCAATGGTTAGCGCAATCGGCTGTTAACCAATAGTTTGGTAGTTCGAGCCCATCCGGGAGCGGTGTTGTGAGGTCTCAGATGTGACGTAAAAAGTCAAGGTTTTTCCACAATACCTGACGACCATTTAATTTTTGGGCTTCCGTGGCGCAATGATTAGCGCGTTCAGCTGTTAATCGAAAGGTTGAAGGTTCGAGCCCACCCGGGACAGGTGTTGTGGGGTCTCATATGTAGCGTAAAAAGTCAAAACTTGTCCACAATACGTGACAATCATTTAATTTCTGAGCTTCCGTGGCTCAATGGTTAGCGCGTTCGGCTGTTAACCAATAGGTTGGTGGTTCGAGCTCATCCGGGAGCGGTGTTGTGAGGTCTCAGAAGTGACGTAAAAAGTCTAGGTTTTTACGCAAAACCTGACGAGCATTTAATTTTTGGGCTTCCGTGGCGCAATGGTTAGCGCGTTCTGCTGTTGACCCATAGGTTGGTGGTTCGAGCCCACCCGGGAGCGGTGTTGTGGGATCTCAAATGTAACGTAGAAAGCCAAAGTTTTTCCACAATACCTGACGACCATTTAATTTCTGAGCTTCCGTGGCTCAATGGTTAGCGCGTTCAGCTGTTAATCGAAAGGTTGGTGGTTGTGGGGTCTCAAATGTAACGTAGAAAGCCAAAGTTTTTCCACAATACCTGACAACCATTTAATTTCTGAGCTTCCGTGGCTCAATGGTTAGCGCGTTCGGCTGTTAGCCAATAGGTTGGCGCTTCAAGCATACCCGGGAGCGGTGTTGTGGGATCTCGAATGTAACGTAGAAAGCCAAAGTTTTTCCACAATACCAGACGACCATTTAATTTTTGGGCTTCCGTGGCGCAATGGTTAGCGCGTTCGGCTGTTAACCCAAAGGTTGGTGGTTCAAGCCCATCCGGGAGCGGTGTTGTGACGTCTCAGATGTTACGTAAAAAGTCAAGGTTTTTCCACAATACCTGACGACCATTTAATTTTTGGGCTTCCGTGGCTCAATGGTTAGCGCGTTCGGCTGTTAACCAATAGGTTGGTGGTTCGAGGCCACCCGGGAGCGGTGTTGTGGGATCTCACATGTAACGTAGAAAGCCAAAGTTTTTCCACAATACCTGACGACCATTTAATTTTTGGGCTTCCGTGGCGCAATGGTTAGCGCGTTCGGCTGGTAACCGAAAGGTTGGTGGTTCAAGCCCACCCGGGAGCGGTGTTGTGGGATCACGAATGTAACGTAGAAAGCCAAAGTTTTTCCAGAATACCTGACGACCATTTAATTTTTGGGCTTCCGTGGCGCAATAATTAGCGCGTTCAGCTGTTAATCGAAAGGTTGGTGGTTCGAGCCCACCCGAGAGAGGTGTTGTGGGGTCTCAGATGTAGCGTAAAAAGTCAAAACTTTTCCACAATACGTGACAACCATTTAATTTCTGAGCTTTCGTGGCTCAATGGTTAGCGCGTTCGGCTGTTAGCCAATAGGTTGGTGGTTCGAGCCCACCCGGGAGCGGTGTTGTGGGATCTCAAATGTAACGTAGAAAGCCAAAGTTTTTCCACAATACCTGACGACCATTTAATTTTTGGGCTTCCGGGGCGCAATGGTTAGCGCGTTCAACTGTTAATCGAAAGGTTGGTGTTTCGAGCCCACCCGGGAGAGGTTTTGTGGGGTCTCAGATGTAGCGTAAAATGTCAAAACTTTTCCACAATACGTAACAACCATTTAATTTCTGAGCTTCCGTGGCTCAATGCTTAGCGCGTTCGGCTGTTAACCAATAGGTTGGTGGTTTGAGCCCACCCGGGACCGGTGGTGTGGGATCTCAAATGTAACGTAGAAAGCCAAAGTTTTGCCACAATACCTGACGACCATTAAATTTTTGGGCTTCCTTGGCTCAAAGGTTAGCGCGTTCGGCTGTTAACGAATAGGTGTGTGGTTCGAGCCCATCCGGGAGCGGTGTTGTGACGTCTCAGATGTGACGTAAAAAGTCAAGGTTTTTTCCACAGCACCTGACGACCATTTAATTTTTGGGCTTCCGTGGCGCAATGATTAGCGCGTTCAGCTGTTAATCGAAAGGTTGAAGGTTCGAGCCCACCCGAGAGAGGTGTTGTGGGGTCTCAGATGTAGCGTAAAAAGTCAAAACTTTTCCGCAATACGTGACAACCATTTAAATTCTGAGCTTCCGTGGCTCAATGGTTAGCGCGTTCGCCTGTTAACCAATAGGTTGGTGGTTCGAGCCCATCCGGGAGCGGTGTTGTGACGTCTTAGATGTGACGTAAAAAGTCAAGGTTTTTCCACAATACCGGACGACCATTTAATTTTTGGGCTTCCGTGGCGCAATCGTTAGCGCGTTCGGCTGTTAACAGAAAGGTTGGTGGTTCGAGCACACCCGGGAGCGGTGCTATGAGGTCTCAGATGTTACGTAAAAAGTCAAAGTTTTTCCACAATACCGGACGACCATTTAATTTTTGGGCTTCCGTTGCGCAATGGTTAGCGCGTTCAGCTGCTGTTCAAAAGACTGGTGGTTTGAGCCCTCCCGGGAGCGGTGTTGTGACGTCTCAGATGTAACATAAAATGTCAGAGTTTTTCCACAATACCTGACGAACATTGAATTTTTGGGCTTCCGTGGCGCAATGGTTAGCGCGTTCAGCTGTTAATCGAAAGGTTGGTGGTTCGAGCCCACACGGGAGAGGTGTTGTGGGGTCTCAGATGTAGCGTAAAAAGTCAAAACGTTTCCACAATACGTGACAACCATTTAATTTCTGAGCCTCCGTGGCTCAATGGTTAGCGCGTTCGGCTGTTAACCAATAGGTTAGTGGTTCGAGCCCACCCGGGAGCGGCGTTGTGGGATCTCAAATGTAACGTAGAAAGCCAAAGTTTTTCCACAATACCTGACGATTTAATTTTTGGGCTTCCGTGGCGCAATGGTTAGGGCGTTCGGCTGTTAACCAATAGGTTGGTGGTTCGAGCCCTCCCGGGCGCGGTGTTGTGGGATCTCAAACGTAACGTAGAAAGCCAAAGTTTTTCCAAAATACCTGACGACCATTTAATTTTTGGGCTTCCGTGGCGCAATGATTAGCGCGTTCAGCTGTTAATCGAAAGGTTGAAGGTTCGAGCCCACCCGGGAGAGGTGTTGTGGGGTCTCAGATGTAGCGTAAAAATTCAAAACTTTTCCACAATACGTGACAACCATTTAATTTCTGAGCTTCCGTGGCTCAATGGTTAGCGCTTTCGGCTGATAACCAATAGGTTGGTGGTTCGAGCCCATCCGGGAGCGGTGTTGTGAAGTTTCAGATGTGACGTAAAAAGTCAAGGTTTTTACACAATACCTGACGAGCATTTAATTTTTGGGCTTCCGTGGCGCAATGGTTAGCGCGTTCAGCAGTTAACAAATAGGTTAGTGGTTCGAGCCCACCCGGAAGCGGCGTTGTGGGATCTCAAACGTAACGTAGAAAGCCAAAGTTTTTCCACAATACCTGACGACCATTTAATTTTTGGGCTTCCGTGGCGCAATGGTTAGCGCGTTCGGCTGTTAACCAATAGGTTGGTGGTTCGAGCCCATCCGGGAGCGGTGTTGTGAGGTCTCAGAAGTGACGTAAAAAGTCAAGGTTTTTCCACAATACCTGACGAACATTTAATTCTTGGGCTTCCTTGGCGCAACGGTTAGCGCGTTCGGCTGTTAACCGAAAGGTTGGTGGTTCGAGCCCAACCGGGAGAGGTGTTGTAGGGTCTCAGATGTAACGTAATAAGTCATAACTTATCCACAATACCTGACAACCATTTAATTTCTGAGCTTTCGTGGCTCAATGGTTAGCGCTTTCGGCTGTTAACCAATAGGTTGGTGGTTCGAGCCCACCCGGGAGCGGTGTTGTGAGGTCTCAGATGTGACGTAAAAATCCAAGGTTTTTACACAATACCTGACGAGCATTTAATTTTTTAACTTCCGTGGCGCAATGGTTAGCGCGTTCAGCTTTTAACCAATAGGGTGGTGGTTCGAGCCCACCCGGGAGCGGTGTTGTGGGATCTCAAATGTAACGTAGAAAGACAAAGTTTTTCCACAATACCTGACGACCATTTATTTTTTGGGCTTCCTTGGCGCAATGGTTAGCGCGTTCGGCTGTTAACCGAAAGGTTGGTGGTTCGAGCCCAACCGAGAGAGGTGTTGTAGGGTCTCAGATGTAACGTAATAAGTCATAACTTATCCACAATACCTGACAACCATTTAATTTCTGAGCTTCCGTGGCTCAATGGTTAGCGCGTTCGGCTGTTAACCAATAGGTTAGTGGTTCGAGCCCATCCGGGAGTGGTGTTGTGAGGTGTCAGATGTAACGTAAAATGTCAGAGTTTTTCCACAATACCTGACGAACATTTAATTTTTGGGCTTCCGTGGCGCAATGGTTAGCGCGTTCGGCTGTTAACCAATAGGTGGGTTGTTCGAGCCCATCCGGGAGCGGTGTTGTCAGGTCTCAGATGTGACGCAAAAAGTCCAGGTTTTTACACAATACCTGACGAGCATTTAATTTTTGGGCTTCCGTGGCTCTATGGTTAGCGCGTTCGGCTGTTAACCAATAGGTTGGTGGTTCGAGCCCACCCGGGAGCGGTGGTGTGGGATCTCATATGTAACGTAGAAAGCCAAAGTTTTTCCACAATACCTGACGACCATTTATTTTTTGGGCTTCCTTGGCGCAATGGTTAGCGCGTTCGGCTGTTAACCGAAAGGTTGGTGGTTCGAGCCCAACCGAGAGAGGTGTTGTAGGGTCTCAGATGTAACGTAATAAGTCATAACTTATCCACAATACCTGACAACCATTTAATTTCTGAGCTTCCGTGGCTCAATGGTTAGCGCGTTCGGCTGTTAACCAATAGGTTGGTGGTTCGAGCCCATCCGGGAGTGGTGTTGTGAGGTGTCAGATGTAACGTAAAATGTCAGAGTTTTTCCACAATACCTGACGAACATTTAATTTTTGGGCTTCCGTGGCGCAATGGTTAGCGCGTTCGGCTGTTAACCAATAGGTGGGTTGTTCGAGCCCATCCGGGAGCGGTGTTGTCAGGTCTCAGATGTGACGCAAAAAGTCAAGGTTTTTACACAATACCTGACGAGCATTTAATTTTTGGGCTTCCGTGGCTCAATGGTTAGCGCGTTCGGCTGTTAACCGAAAGGTTGGTGGTTCGAGCCCAACCGAGAGAGGTGTTGTAGGGTCTCAGATGTAACGTAATAAGTCATAACTTATCCACAATACCTGACAACCATTTAATTTCTGAGCTTCCGTGGCTCAATGGTTAGCGCGTTCGGCTGTTAACCAATAGGTTGGTGGTTCGAGCCCATCCGGGAGTGGTGTTGTGAGGTGTCAGATGTAACGTAAAATGTCAGAGTTTTTCCACAATACCTGACGAACATTTAATTTTTGGGCTTCCGTGGCGCAATGGTTAGCGCGTTCGGCTGTTAACCAATAGGTGGGTTGTTCGAGCCCATCCGGGAGCGGTGTTGTCAGGTCTCAGATGTGACGCAAAAAGTCAAGGTTTTTACACAATACCTGACGAGCATTTAATTTTTGGGCTTCCGTGGCTCAATGGTTAGCGCGTTCGGCTGTTAACCAATAGGTTGGTGGTTCGAGCCCACCCGGGAGCGGTGGTGTGGGATCTCATATGTAACGTAGAAAGCCAAAGTTTTGCCACAATACCTGACGACCATTAAATTTTTGGGCCTTCTTGGCGCAATTGTTAGTGCGTTCGGCTGTTAACCGAAAGGTTGGTGGTTCGAGCCCAATCGGAAGAGGTGTTGTAGGGTCTCAGATGTAACGTAAAAAGTCATAACTTATCTACAATACCTGACAACCATTTAATTTCTGAGCTTCCGTGGCTCAAAGGTTAGCGCGTTCGGCTGTTAACCAATAGGTGTGTGGTTCGAGCCCATCTGGGAGCGGTGTTGTGACGTCTCAGATGTGACGTAAAAAGTCAAGGTTTTTTCCACAACACCTGACGACCATTTAAATTTTGGGCTTCCGTGGCGCAATGGTTAGCGCGTTCGGCTGTTAACCAATAGGTTGGTGGTTCGAGCCCACCCGGGAGCGGTGTTGTGGGATCTCAAATGTAACGTAGAAAGACAAAGTTTTTCCACAATACCTGACGACCATTTATTTTTTGGGCTTCCTTGGCGCAATGGTTAGCGCGTTCGGCTGTTAACCGAAAGGTTGGTGGTTCGAGCCCAACCGAGAGAGGTGTTGTAGGGTCTCAGATGTAACGTAATAAGTCATAACTTATCCACAATACCTGACAACCATTTAATTTCTGAGCTTCCGTGGCTCAATGGTTAGCGCGTTCGGCTGTTAACCAATAGGTTAGTGGTTCGAGCCCATCCGGGAGTGGTGTTGTGAGGTGTCAGATGTAACGTAAAATGTCAGAGTTTTTCCACAATACCTGACGAACATTTAATTTTTGGGCTTCCGTGGCGCAATGGTTAGCGCGTTCGGCTGTTAACCAATAGGTGGGTTGTTCGAGCCCATCCGGGAGCGGTGTTGTCAGGTCTCAGATGTGACGCAAAAAGTCCAGGTTTTTACACAATACCTGACGAGCATTTCATTTTTGGGCTTCCGTGGCTCAATGGTTAGCGCGTTCGGCTGTTAACCAATAGGTTGGTGGTTCGAGCCCACCCGGGAGCGGTGGTGTGGGATCTCATATGTAACGTAGAAAGCCAAAGTTTTTCCACAATACCTGACGACCATTTATTTTTTGGGCTTCCTTGGCGCAATGGTTAGCGCGTTCGGCTGTTAACCGGAAGGTTGGTGGTTCGAGCCCAACCGAGAGAGGTGTTGTAGGGTCTCAGATGTAACGTAATAAGTCATAACTTATCCACAATACCTGACAACCATTTAATTTCTGAGCTTCCGTGGCTCAATGGTTAGCGCGTTCGGCTGTTAACCAATAGGTTGGTGGTTCGAGCCCATCCGGGAGTGGTGTTGTGAGGTGTCAGATGTAACGTAAAATGTCAGAGTTTTTCCACAATACCTGACGAACATTTAATTTTTGGGCTTCCGTGGCGCAATGGTTAGCGCGTTCGGCTGTTAACCAATAGGTGGGTTGTTCGAGCCCATCCGGGAGCGGTGTTGTCAGGTCTCAGATGTGACGCAAAAAGTCAAGGTTTTTACACAATACCTGACGAGCATTTAATTTTTGGGCTTCCGTGGCTCAATGGTTAGCGCGTTCGGCTGTTAACCGAAAGGTTGGTGGTTCGAGCCCAACCGAGAGAGGTGTTGTAGGGTCTCAGATGTAACGTAATAAGTCATAACTTATCCACAATACCTGACAACCATTTAATTTCTGAGCTTCCGTGGCTCAATGGTTAGCGCGTTCGGCTGTTAACCAATAGGTTGGTGGTTCGAGCCCATCCGGGAGTGGTGTTGTGAGGTGTCAGATGTAACGTAAAATGTCAGAGTTTTTCCACAATACCTGACGAACATTTAATTTTTGGGCTTCCGTGGCGCAATGGTTAGCGCGTTCGGCTGTTAACCAATAGGTGGGTTGTTCGAGCCCATCCGGGAGCGGTGTTGTCAGGTCTCAGATGTGACGCAAAAAGTCAAGGTTTTTACACAATACCTGACGAGCATTTAATTTTTGGGCTTCCGTGGCTCAATGGTTAGCGCGTTCGGCTGTTAACCAATAGGTTGGTGGTTCGAGCCCACCCGGGAGCGGTGGTGTGGGATCTCATATGTAACGTAGAAAGCCAAAGTTTTGCCACAATACCTGACGACCATTAAATTTTTGGGCCTTCTTGGCGCAATTGTTAGTGCGTTCGGCTGTTAACCGAAAGGTTGGTGGTTCGAGCCCAATCGGAAGAGGTGTTGTAGGGTCTCAGATGTAACGTAAAAAGTCATAACTTATCTACAATACCTGACAACCATTTAATTTCTGAGCTTCCGTGGCTCAAAGGTTAGCGCGTTCGGCTGTTAACCAATAGGTGTGTGGTTCGAGCCCATCTGGGAGCGGTGTTGTGACGTCTCAGATGTGACGTAAAAAGTCAAGGTTTTTTCCACAACACCTGACGACCATTTAAATTTTGGGCTTCCGTGGCGCAATGGTTAGCGCGTTCGGCTGTTAACCAATAGGTTGGTGGTTCGAGCCCATCCGGTAGCGGTGTTGTGAGGTCTCAGATGAAACGTAAAATGTCAGAGTTTTTCCACAATACCTGACGAACATTTAATTTTTGGGCTTCCGTGGCGCAATTATTAGCGCGTTCAACTGTTAATCGAAAGGCTGGTGGTTCAAGCGCACCCCGAAGAGGTGTTGTGGGGTCTCAGATGTAGCGTAAAAAGTCAAAACTTATCCACAATACGTGACAACCATTTAATTTCTGAGCTTCCGTGGCTCAATGGTTAGCGCGTTCGGCTGTTAACCAATAGGTTGGTGGTTCGAGCCCACCCAGGAGCGGTGGTGTGGGATCTCAAATGTAACGTAGAAAGCCAAAGTTTTGCCACAATACCTGACGAACATTTAATTTTTGGGCTTCCGTGGCGCAATGATTAGCGCGTTCAGCTGTTAATCGAAATTTTGAAGGTTCGAGCCCACCCGGGAGAGGTGTTGTGGGGTCTCAGATGTAGCGTAAAAAGTCAAAACTTTTCCACAATACGTGACAACCATTTAATTTCTGAGCTTCCGTGGCTCAATGGTTAGCGCGTTCGGCTGTTAACCAATAGGTTGGTGGTTCGAGCCCATCCGGGAGCGGTGTTGTGAGGTCTCAGATGTGAAGTAAAAAGTCAAAGTTTTACCTCAATACCTGACGACCATTTAATATTTGGCCTCCGTTGCGCAATGGTTAGCGCGTTCGGCTGTTAACCGAAAGGTTGGTGGTTCGAGCCCACCCGGGAGCGGTGTTGTGGGATCTCTAATGTAACGTAAAAAGCCAAAGTTTTTCCACAATACCTGACGACCATTTTTTTTTTGGGCGTCCGTGGCGCAATGGTTAGCGCGTTCGGCTGTTAACCGAAAGGTTGGTGGTTCGAGCCCATCCGGGAGCGGTGTTGTGACGTCTCAGATGTTACGTAAAATGTCAGAGTTTTTCCACAATACCTGACGAACATTTATTTTTCGGGCTTCCTTGGCGCAATGGTTAGCGCGTTCGGCTGTTAACCGAAAGGTTGGTGGTTCGAGCCCAACCGGGAGAGGTGTTGTAGGGTCTCAGATGTAACGTAATAAGTCATAACTTATCCACAATACCTGACAACCATTTAATTTCTGAGCTTCCGTGGCTCAATGGTTAGCGCTTTCGGCTGTTAACCAATAGGTTGGTGGTTCGAGCCCACCCGGGAGCGGTGTTGTGAGGTCTCAGATGTGACGTAAAAAGTCAAGGTTTTTACACAATACCTGACGAGCATTTAATTTTTTAACTTCCGTGGCGCAATGGTTAGCGCGTTCAGCTTTTAACCAATAGGGTGGTGGTTCGAGCCCACCCGGGAGCGGTGTTGTGGGATCTCAAATGTAACGTAGAAAGACAAAGTTTTTCCACAATACCTGACGACCATTTATTTTTTGGGCTTCCTTGGCGCAATGGTTAGCGCGTTCAGCTGTTAACCGAAAGGTTGGTGGTTCGAGCCCAACCGAGAGAGGTGTTGTAGGGTCTCAGATGTAACGTAATAAGTCATAACTTATCCACAATACCTGACAACCATTTAATTTCTGAGCTTCCGTGGCTCAATGGTTAGCGCGTTCGGCTGTTAACCAATAGGTTGGTGGTTCGAGCCCATCCGGGAATGGTGTTGTGAGGTCTCAGATGTAACGTAAAATGTCAGAGTTTTTACACAATACCTGACGAACATTTAATTTTTGGGTTTTCCGTGGCGCAATGGTTAGCGCGTTCGGCTGTTAACCAATAGGTGGGTTGTTCGAGCCCATCCGGGAGCGGTGTTGTCAGGTCTCAGATGTGACGCAAAAAGTCAAGGTTTTTACACAATACCTGACGAGCGTTTAATTTTTGGGCTTCCGTGGCTCAATGGTTAGCGCGTTCGGCTGTTAACCGAAAGGATGGTGGTTCGAGCCCAACCGGAAGAGGTGTTGTAGGGTCTCAGATGTAACGTAAAATGTCAGAGTTTTTCCACAATACCTGACGAACATTTAATTTTTGGGCTTCCGTGGCGCAATGATTAGCGCGTTCAGCTGTTAATCGAAATTTTGAAGGTTCGAGCCCACCCGGGAGAGGTGTTGTGGGGTCTCAGATGTAGCGTAAAAAGTCAAAACTTTTCCACAATACGTCACAACCATTTAATTTCTGAGCTTCCGTGGCTCAATGGTTAGCGCGTTCGGCTGTTAACCAATAGGTTGGTGGTTCGAGCCCATCCGGGAGCGGTGTTGTGAGGTCTCAGATGTGAAGTAAAAAGTCAAAGTTTTACCTCAATACCTGACGACCATTTAATATTTGGCCTCCGTTGCGCAATGGTTAGCGCGTTCGGCTGTTAACCGAAAAGTTGGTGGTTCGAGCCCACCCGGGAGCGGTGTTGTGGGATCTCTAATGTAACGTAAAAAGCCAAAGTTTTTCCACAATACCTGACGACCATTTTTTTTTGGGCGTCCGTGGCGCAATGGTTAGCGCGTTCGGCTGTTAACCGAAAGGTTGGTGGTTCGAGCCCATCCGGGAGCGGTGTTGTGACGTCTCAGATGTTACGTAAAATGTCAGAGTTTTTCCACAATACCTGACGAACATTTATTTTTCGGGCTTGCCTGGCGCAATAATTAGCGCGTCCAGCTGTTAATCGAAAGGTTGGTGGTTCGAGCCCACCCGGGAGCGGTGTTGTGGGATCTCAAATGTAACGTAGAAAACCAAAGTTTTTCCACAATACCTGACTACCATTTAATTTTTGGGCTTCCTTGGCGCAATGGTTAGCGCGTTCGGCTGTTAACCGAAAGGATGGTGGTTCGAGCCCACCTGGGAGAAGTGTTGTAGGGTCTCAGATGTAACGTAAAAAGTCATAACTTATCCACAAAACCTAACAACCATTTAATTTCTGAGCTTCTGTGGCTCAATGGTTAGCGCGTTCGGCTGTTAACCAATTGGTTGGTGGTTCGAGCCCACCCGGGAGCGGTGTTTTTGGATCTCAAATGTAACATAAATAGCCAAAGTTTTTCCACAATACCTGACGACCATTTAATTTTTGGGCGTCCGTGGCGAATGGTTAGCGGGTTCGGCTGTTAACCGAAAGGTTGGTGGTTCGAGCCCTCCCGGGAGCGGTGTTGTGACGTCTCAGATGTAACGTAAAATGTCAGAGTTTTTCCACAATACCTGACGAGCATTTAATATTTGGGCTTCCGTGGCGCAATGGTTAGCGCGTTCAGCTGTTAATCGAAAGGTTGGTGGTTCGAGCCCAACCGGAAGAGGTGTTGTAGGGTCTCAGATGTAACGTGAAAAGTCATAACTTATCTACAATACCTGACAACCATTTAATTTCTGAGCTTCCGTGGCTCAAAGGATAGCGCGTTCGGCTGTTAACCAATAGGTGTGTGGTTCGAGCCCATCCGGGAGCGGTGTTGTGACGTCTCAGATGTGACGTAAAAAGTCAAGGTTTTTTCCACAACACCTGACGACCATTTAAATTTTGGGCTTCCGTGGCGCAATGGTTAGCGCGTTCGGCTGTTAACCAATAGGTTGGTGGTTCGAGCCCATCCGGTAGCGGTGTTGTGAGGTCTCAGATGTAACGTAAAATGTCAGAGTTTTTCCACAATACCTGACGAACATTTAATTTTTGGGCTTCCGTGGCGCAATGATTAGCGCGTTCAGCTGTTAATCGAAAGGTTGAAGGTTCGAGCCCACCCGGGAGAGGTGTTGTAGGGTCTCAGATGTAACGTAAAAAGTCTTAACTTATCTACAATACCTGACAACCATTTAATTTCTGAGCTTCCGTGGCTCAAAGGTTAGCGCGTTCGGCTTTTAACCAATAGGTGTGTGGTTCGAGCCCATCCGGGAGCGGTGTTGTGACGTCTCAGATGTGACGTAAAAGTCAAGGTTTTTTCCACAACACCTGACGACCATTTAAATTCTGAGCTTCCGTGGCTCAATGGTTAGCGAATTCGGCTGTTAACAAATAGGTTGGTGGTTCGAGCCCACCCGGGAGCGGTGTTTTGGGATCTCAAATGTAACGTTGAAAGCCAAAATTTTTCCACAATACCTGACGACCATTTAATTTTTGGGCTTCCGTGGCGCAATGGTCAGCGCGTTCAGCTGTTAACCGAAAGGTTGGTGGTTCGAGCCCATCCGGGAGCGGTGTTGTGATGTCTCAGATGTAACGTAAAATGTCAGAGTTTTTCCACAATACCTGACGAACATTTAATTTTTGGGCTTCCGTGGCGCAATTATTAGCGCGTTCAACTGTTAATCGAAAGGCTGGTGGTTCAAGCGCACCCGGAAGAGGTGTTGTGGGGTCTCAGATGTAGAGTAAAAAGTCAAAACTTATCCACAATACGTGACAACCATTTAATTTCTGAGCTTCCGTGGCTCAATGGTTAGCGCGTTCGGCTGTTAACCAATAGGTTGGTGGTTCGAGCCCACCCGGGAGCGGTGGTGTGGGATCTCAAATGTAACGTAGAAAGCCAAAGTTTTGCCACAATACCTGACGACCATTAAATTTTTGGGCTTCCTTGGCGCAATGGTTAGCGCGTTCGGCTGTTAACCGAAAGGTTGGTGGTTCGAGCCCAACCGGAAGAGGTGTTGTAGGGTCTCAGATGTAACGTAAAATGTCAGAGTTTTTCCACAATACCTGACGAACATTTAATTTTTGGGCTTCCGTGGCGCAATGATTAGCGCGTTCAGCTGTTAATCGAAATTTTGAAGGTTCGAGCCCACCCGGGAGAGGTGTTGTGGGGTCTCAGATGTAGCGTAAAAAGTCAAAACTTTTCCACAATACGTGACAACCATTTAATTTCTTAGCTTTCGTGGCTCAATGGTTAGCGCGTTCGGCTGTTAACCAATAGGTTGGTGGTTCGAGCCCATCCGGGAGCGGTGTTGTGAGGTCTCAGATGTGAAGTAAAAAGTCAAAGTTTTACCTCAATACCTGACGACCATTTAATATTTGGCCTCCGTTGCGCAATGGTTAGCGCGTTCGGCTGTTAACCGAAAGGTTGGTGGTTCGAGCCCACCCGGGAGCGGTGTTGTGGGATCTCTAATGTAACGTAAAAAGCCAAAGTTTTTCCACAATACCTGACGACCATTTTTTTTTTGTTCGTCCGTGGCGCAATGGTTAGCGCGTTCGGCTGTTAACCGAAAGGTTGGTGGTTCGAGCCCATCCGGGAGCGGTGTTGTGACGTCTCAGATGTTACGTAAAATGTCAGAGTTTTTCCACAATACCTGACGAACATTTATTTTTCGGGCTTGCCTGGCGCAATAATTAGCGCGTCCAGCTGTTAATCGAAAGGTTGGTGGTTCGAGCCCACCCGGGAGCGGTGTTGTGGGATCTCAAATGTAACGTAGAAAACCAAAGTTTTTCCACAATACCTGACTACCATTTAATTTTTGGGCTTCCTTGGCGCAATGGTTAGCGCGTTCGGCTGTTAACCGAAAGGATGGTGGTTCGAGCCCACCTGGGAGAAGTGTTGTAGGGTCTCAGATGTAACGTAAAAAGTCATAACTTATCCACAAAACCTAACAACCATTTAATTTCTGAGCTTCTGTGGCTCAATGGTTAGCGCGTTCGGCTGTTAACCAATTGGTTGGTGGTTCGAGCCTATCCGGGAGAAGTGTTGTGACGTCTCAGATGCAACGTAAAATGTCAGAGTTTTTCCACAATACCTGACGAACATTTAATTTTTGGGCTTGCGTGGCGCAATGGTTAGCGCGGTCAGCTGTTAATCGAAAGGTTGGTGGTTCGAGCCCACCCGGGAGAGGTGTTGTTGGGTCTCATATGTAGCGTAAAAAGACAAAACTTTTCCACAATACGTGACAACCATTTATTTTCTGAGCTTTCGTGGCTCAATGGTTAGCGCGTTCGGCTGTTAACCAATAGGTTTGTGGTTCGAGCCCACCCGGGAGCGGTGTTTTTGGATCTCAAATGTAACATAAATAGCCAAAGTTTTTCCACAATACCTGACGACCATTTAATTTTTGGGCGTCCGTGGCGAATGGTTAGCGGGTTCGGCTGTTAACGGAAAGGTTGGTGGTTCGAGCCCTCCCGGGAGCGGTGTTGTGACGTCTCAGATGTAACGTAAAATGTCAGAGTTTTTCCACAATACCTGACGAGCATTTAATATTTGGGCTTCCGTGGCGCAATGGTTAGCGCGTTCAGCTGTTAATCGAAAGGTTGGTGGTTCGACCCCACCCGGAAGAGGTGTTGTGGGGTCTCAGATGTAGCGTAAAAAGTCAAAACTTTTCCACAATACGTGACAACCATTTAATTTCTGAGCTTCCGTGGCTCAATGGTTAGCGCGTTCGGCTGTTAATCGAAAGGTTGGTGGTTCGAGCCCATCCGGGAGCGGTGTTGTGAGGTCTCGGATGTGAAGTAAAAAGTCAAAGTTTTACCTCAATACCTGACGAAAATTTAATTTTTGGGCTTCAGTGGCGCAATGGTCAGCGCATTCAGCTGTTAACCGAAAGGTTGGTGGTTCGAGCCCTCCCAGGAGCGGTGTTGTGTCGTCTCAGATATAACGTAAAATGTCAGAGTTTTTCCACAATACCTGACGAACATTTAATTTTTGGGCGTCCGTGGCGAATGGTTAGCGCGTTCGGCTGTTAACCGAAAGGTTGGTGGTTCGAGCCCTCCCGGGAGCGGTGTTGTGACGTCTCAGATGTAACGTAAAATGTCAGAGTTTTTCCACAATACCTGACGAGCATTTAATATTTGGGCTTCCGTGGCGCAATGGTTAGCGCGTTCAGCTGTTAATCGAAAGGTTGGTGGTTCGAGGCCACCCGGGAGAGGTGTTGTGAGGTCTCAGATGTAGCGTGAAAAGTCAAACTTTTTCCATAATACGTAATAACCATTTATTTTCTGATCTTTCGTGGCTCAATGGTTAGCGCGTTCGGCTGTTAACCAATAGCTTGGTGTTTCGAGCCCACCCGGGAGCGGTGTTTTTGGATCTCAAATGTAACGTAAATAGCCAAAGTTTTTCCGCAATACCTGACGACCATTTTTTTTGGGCGTCCGTGGCGCAATGGTTAGCGCGTTCGGCTGTTAACCGAAAGGTTGGTGGTTCGAGCCCATCCGGGAGCGGTGTTGTGAGGCCTCAGATGTGAAGTAAAAAGTCAAAGTTTTACCTCAATACCTGACGAGCATTTAATTTTTGGGCTTCCGTGGCGCAATGGTTAGCGCGTTCAGCTTTTAATCGAAAGGTTGGTGGTTCGAGCCCACCCGGAAGAGGTGTTGTGGGGTCTCAGATGTAGCGTAAAAAGTCAAAACTTTTCCACCATACTAAAACCATTGAGCTACGACAAACAGTAGTCGAGTAATTAAGCTAATCGTAAACAAACAAACCCCTCCATAGGAAATGCATTAGACTATACTTTGCAGGCCCATAACTCTGTGTCTACTAGAGATACGGGGATGTCCTTAGGATATGTTATAGTCCAAATTGTCCCCCATCTAACCATACTAAAAACTTTGGGCTACGACAAACAGGGGCCGAGTACTTAAGCAAAACGTAACGAAACAAACCCCCTCCATAGGAAATGCATTAGACCATAATTTGGAGGCTCTTAACTCTGTTTCTACTGGAGATACGGGGAAGTCCTTTGAGTATGTTATAGTCTAATTTGTCCCCCATCTAACCATACTAAAAATTTTGAGCTACGACAAACAGGGGCCGAGTAATTAAGCTAAACGTAAACAAACAACCCGTCCATAGGAAATGCATTAGACTATATTTTGCAGGCCCATAATTCTGTGTCTACTAAAGATACGGGGATGTCCTTAGGATATGCTATAGTCCAAATTGTCCCCCATCTAACCATACTAAAAACATTGAGCTACGACAAACAAGGGCCGAGATATTAAGCAAAATGTTCGTCAACTTTGGTATCGTCTCACTTATTTTTATTATGTTACTTATGATTTTTGCACTAAACTTTGGAGGCTCATAACTCTTGTTCTACAAGAGATACTGGGATCTCCTTTGGATATGTTATAGTACTCTTTGCTCCACATACAAGGATACTTTAAACCTGAGGCTACCTCAATATCGTCGTCAACTTATTTTTTGTCTCACTTATTGTTAGAAGGTTACTTTTGATTTTTGAAAATAAACTTTGCAGGCTCGTAACTCTGGTTCTACCAGAGATACGGGGATGTAAATAATGTGACCTTGACACAAATGTTCGGATAATTATAAAGGTCTTTGCACGTTCCAAGCAAAAAAAAAACTTCGCGGTTTCGAACCTGTGGCCTTCCGGGAGTGAGGCGGATGCGATAACCGCTACACTAAAGATATGTTATTATTTTTAATCGAAAGAACAGGGTCAAGTAATTAAGCAATACGTGAACAAACAAACGCCTCCATAGGAAATGCATTAGACTATGCTTTGCAGGCCCATAACTCTGTGTCTACTAGAGATACCGGGATGTCCTTAGGATATGTTATAGTCCAATTTGTCCTTCATCTAATCATACTGAAAACATTGAGCTACGACAAACAGGGGCCGAGATATTAAGCAAAATGTTCGTCAACTTTGGTATCGTCTCACTTATTTTTATTATGTTACTTATGATTTTTGCACTAAACTTTGGAGGCTCATAACTCTTGTTCTACAAGAGATACTGGGATCTCCTTTGCATATGTTATAGTACTCTTTGCTCCCCATACAAGGATACTTTAAACTTGAGGCTACCTCAATATCGTCGTCAACTTACTTTTTGTCTCACTTATTGTTAGAAGGTTACTTTTGATTTTTGAAAATAAACTTTGCAGGCTCGTAACTCTGTTTCTACTGGAGATAAGGGGATGTCCTTTGAGTATGTTATAGACCAATTTGTCCCCCATCTAGCCATACTAAGAATTAGGGCTACGACAAACAGTAGTCGAGTAATTAAGCTAATCGTATACAAACAAACCCCTCCATTGGAAATACATTAGACTAAATTCTGGAGGCTCGTAACTCTGGTTCTACCAGAGATACGGGGATGTAAATAATGTGACCTTGACACAAATGTTCGGATAATTATAAAGGTCTTTGCATGTTCCAAGCAAAAAAAAAAAAACTTCGTGGTTTCGAATCTGTGGCCTTCCGAGAGTGAGGCGGATGCGATAACCGCTACACTAAAGATATGTTATTATTTTTAATCGAAAGAACAGGGTCAAGTAATTAAGCAATACGTGAACAAACAAACCCCTCCATAGAAAATGCATTAGACTATACTTTGCAGGCTCGTAACTCTGTTTCTACTGGAGATACGGGGATGTCCTTTGAGTATGTTATAGTCCAATTTGTCCCCCATCTAGCCATACTAAAAACATTAAGCTACGACAAACAGTAGTCGAGTAATTAAGCTAATCGTAAACAAACAAACCCCTCCATAGGAAATGCATTAGACTATACTTTGCAGGCCCATAACTCTGTGTCTACTAGAGATACGGGGATGTCCTTAGGATATGTTATAGTCCAAATTGTCCCCCATCTAACCATACTAAAAACTTTGGGCTACGACAAACAGGGGCCGAGTACTTAAGCAAAACGTAACGAAACAAACCCCCTCCATAGGAAATGCATTAGACTATACTTTGGAGGCTCTTAACTCTGTTTCTACTGGATATACGGGGAAGTCCTTTGAGTATGTTATAGTCCAATTTGTCCCCCATCTAACCATACTAAAAATTTTGAGCTACGACAAACAGGGGCCGAGTAATTAAGCTAAACGTAAACAAACAACCCGTCCATAGGAAATGCATTAGACTATATTTTGCAGGCCCATAACTCTGTGTCTACTAAAGATACGGGGATGTCCTTAGGATATGCTATAGTCCAAATTGTCCCCCATCTAACCATACTAAAAACATTGAGCTACGACAAACAAGGGCCGAGATATTAAGCAAAATGTTCGTCAACTTTGGTATCGTCTCACTTATTTTTATTATGTTACTTATGATTTTTGCACTAAACTTTGGAGGCTCATAACTCTTGTTCTACAAGAGATACTGGGATCTCCTTTGGATATGTTATAGTACTCATTGCTCCCCATACAAGGATACTTTAAACTTGAGGCTACCTCAATATCGTCGTCAACTTATTTTTTGTCTCACTTATTGTTAGAAGGTTACTTTTGATTTTTGAAAATAAACTTCGCAGGCTCGTAACTCTGGTTCTACCAGAGATACGGGGATGTAAATAATGTGACCTTGACACAAATGTTCGGATACTTATAAAGGTCTTTGCATGTTCCAAGCAAAAAAAAACTTCGCGGTTTCGAACCTGTGGCCTTCCGGGAGTGAGGCGGATGCGATAACCGCTACACTAAAGATATGTTATTAGTTTTAATTTAAAGAACAGGGTCAAGTAATTAAGCAATACGTGAACAAACAAACGCCTCCATAGGAAATGCATTAGACTATGCTTTGCAGGCCCATAACTCTGTGTCTACTAGAGATACCGGGATGTCCTTAGGATATGTTATAGTCCAATTTGTCCTTCATCTAACCATACTGAAAACATTGAGCTACGACAAACAGGGGCCGAGATATTAAGCAAAATGTTCGTCAACTTTGGTATCGTCTCACTTATTTTTATTATGTTACTTATGATTTTTGCACTAAACTTTGGAGGCTCATAACTCTTGTTCTACAAGAGATACTGGGATCTCCTTTGCATATGTTATAGTACTCTTTGCTCCCCATACAAGGATACTTTAAACTTGAGGCTACCTCAATATCGTCGTCAACTTACTTTTTGTCTCACTTATTGTTAGAAGGTTACTTTTGATTTTTGAAAATAAACTTTGCAGGCTCGTAACTCTGTTTCTACTGGAGATAAGGGGATGTCCTTTGAGTATGTTATAGACCAATTTGTCCCCCATCTAGCCATACTAAGAATTAGGGCTACGACAAACAGTAGTCGAGTAATTAAGCTAATCGTATACAAACAAACCCCTCCATAGGAAATACATTAGACTAAATTCTGGAGGCTCGTAACTCTGGTTCTACCAGAGATACGGGGATGTAAATAATGTGACCTTGACACAAATGTTCGGATAATTATAAAGGTCTTTGCATGTTCCAAGCAAAAAAAAAAAACTTTGTGGTTTCGAATCTGTGGCCTTCCGAGAGTGAGGCGGATGCGATAACCGCTACACTAAAGATATGTTATTATTTTTAATCGAAAGAACAGGGTCAAGTAATTAAGCAATACGTGAACAAACAAACCCCTCCATAGAAAATGCATTAGACTATACTTTGCAGGCTCGTAACTCTGTTTCTACTGGAGATACGGGGATTTCCTTCACAGAAAAAAATGTGTTAGGAAATTGAACACAATCTCTGAACATCTTCATGCAACACTCTCCTATACATGTTCAAAAATGAGAACATGTTCAAATAGAAATCTGTTCTTTTTTCTAATGTATTCAAGCCATTTTGTGTTTGATTTTGAACGTCTTTTTATTTAAGTGTTCTGCCTCTGAACATGTCAATTATGCAGAAAATGTGTTCAGGAGCTGAACACAATCCCTGAACACCTTCATGCGACTCTCTCTACTATACATGTTCAAAAATGAGCACATGTTTAAGTGAAAATATGTTCACTTTCTAAAGTGTTCAAGACGATTTTTGTTTCGGTTTTGAACGTCTTTTACGTGTTAAGCATACACTCTAAGAAAATGGGGCGCGCTTTAACACCTTTAAAAGTAGTTTGGGTCCAAATTTGACATCATTACAGGTGTTCATTTACACCCCTGAAAGGGTTTAATAACACTTATTGAGCAATTGGTGCTATAAATTGGCGCAACAGAGGTGCAGTTTAACACCTTTTTAACTCTTATATCGAACTAAAACTTAATTTTTACTCTCACATGAGTGTTGTGCAATTCCTTAAAGGGTGAGGCATAGCGCCTTTCAGAGTGTCGCATAACACCATTCAGAGTGTCTCATAACACCTTTCAGAGTGTCTCATTAACACCTTTCAGAGTGTCTCATTACACCTTTCAGAGTGTCTCATTACACCTTTCAGAGTATCGCATAACACCTTTCAGAGTGTCCCATCACCTTTCAGAGTGTCTCATAACACCTTTCAGAGTGTCTCATTACACCTTTCAGAGTGTATCATAACACCTTTCAGAGTGTCTCATAACACCTTTCAGAGTGTCTCATAACACCTTTCAGAGTGTCGCATAACACCTTTCAGAGTGTCGCATATCACCTTTCAGAGTGTCTCATAACACCTTAAAGAGTGGGTGATTTATTAGCAATCAGTGCTATATTCACAGCAAGGTTCCACTTTGAGTTAAATTAAGAGGAAAGTTCTTACATGCAGAACTATACCGCTTTAAGCAATGCTTGCAGGGCCGGATTAAGAGGGGGGCGAGGGGGCACTGGCCCCCGGGCGCAAGTCTTGTTGGGGGCGGATAGAGTTAAACTATTCCCCCTTAGGGACATTTGCTGTTCTGTTTCTTCCGACTTAAGGGGGCGGCCCCCGGTGCAAAATTGCTTAATCCGGCCCTGAATGCTAGTTCTCGCATGCAGTGTGAAACTGCATAAAATAGGCCACTTGTTCGACTTTAAATCGAGCTTAAAACTGCATGAAAAGTTGGTAATTTTTAGCGACTTAATAGCCTCTGAAAAAGGCAGGAAGTTTTTAATTAGTATAATTTCATCGGGTATTAAGTTGGTTTTGGAGGCCATAATATCCAAGCAGTAGACATAGACGTACTCCTTAAATTTACTAATCTCTTTTCACTAAGAATTTTTCGAGCACCAGAAACGCGTTTGACCTAACCTACTCTACAATATTTAAAAAAATTTAATTTTCTACTCTAATGCTTCTCAAAATAAAGATAAGACATGTCACAAAAGTTGGCGTCTATAGTCGCCCTACTAACATAGTCTCGTTTTTTTAGTGTCGCACAATACTTTTAAGAGTATCGCTTAACACTTTCAAGAGTGCAGTAGCGTTGCTAGGGTTTGAAATTTGGGGGGGGGTTTAAGTTTATTATTCGTATATTAAAGATTTACAAACTGTTATTGATAAAGAGAACGGAACCGATCAGTTAGTGACTATGAGACAAATGTGGATGAAAGAATTTCACTCGTCTTTTATAAGTTCAGTTTCTGTTTGCTTTTAGTCCCCACTACTGTTTGATATTGAAATTCATCTCTACAAAGATGAAACTGAACGAACTTATCATAATAATTTTTTACACTATATTGCTACAAAATTTTAGGGGATACGAGCAATTTTTTGGTAGAGTTTACGGATTATTTTAAGGGGGCTAACTTTGAAATTTTAGGTGCGCTAAAGCCCCCAAAAAGACTTAGCGACGCCACTGCAAGAGTGTCGCATAACGCTTTTAAGAGTGTCACCTAACACGTTTCAGAGTGTCGCCTAACACGTTTAGCAGTGTTTTACAAAAGTACAATACCCTCTGATTACGAATTTCTTTGTTAATTTTATTTAAAGGATAAAAATATATTCTTTCATGAATATCATCTTTAAAAAATGCTTAACAATCAAGTTTTTTCAATAATTTTTACTGTTTGGATTGACTTTAATATTAAAACATTAATGAAAATGAAAGAACTTATTTTAAAAAACCCGCAGTACTATAATTTTCCATTTTTAATTTCAAAACGGTTTTTAAAAGTTTTATTTTACATCGAATTTACACCTTAAATTGGCCCCACAAAAACTAAAGGTAATAAAACTCTCTTTGGGTGTTTTTACGGTGTAAAAAATGTGTTTTCTTAAATTACACTTCCCTTTCTTAGAGTGTACGAACATGTTAAGTACAGTCGCCGCAATTAAAAACTTTCTCTCTCGCGACGTCTTGTTTCAACAATAAGCCGCAAATTATTGATCTGATACAATTGTTAAAAAAAAACTTATCGTATATTGTTGTTTTAATAAAGATTTGCGGCTTATTGTTGAAACAAGACGTCGCGAGAAAGAAAGTTTTTAATTGCGGCGACTGTACCTCTCTCATTCTACAGTCCAAGAGAGATATGTACGAGTATTTCTTACTTGTAATTAATAATTTTTAGGTATTACTGTACTGAGGTTTAAGTTATTTTGCTAGTAAAAGGACTATTAAGTATTGAAATTTATTTTTGTCACGTAATAGTTACTTAAAACTTACCCACGAAAAGGATTACACCTTTAATATTCTGAAGGGCCAAGGCTCAAAAATCCTGCCCAAAAAATATGTGCTGTTACTTTCGGGATCGGTTTTCTTATTAGCACTTTAGCAGCAGTAAAGGTTGCAGACGAATTTTAGGGAATATTAAAATTTCCCAAACATAAGTAAATGGTCTCTCCTCCCTGATGCAATTGCAAAAATGCTTTGTCAGAGAGTTCGTCTCATCGTCTGCGCTTTGCCAAGAAACGTTTTCAAGGCGTAGTTTAATTAAATTCACATTCCAAATATTTATTATTTAAAAATATGCTTACAAGTCTGGGGATTATTTTAGAGGGTTCTAAGTTTGAAATTTGGGGGGGGGGGGGCTAAATAGGGGGCTATACCCCCCCCCCCCCGAAAAAAGGCCTAGCGACGCCACTGATTCATTGAATTGTATAATTACTTCAAGTTTAAATTCATTCTTGGGCGACAAAGAAAAACCATGGATATAAAGAATGCGCGTGAGGAAATAGGTTTTCACGCTATATGATAAGCAACTTCCTATCTCCGACGGGACCTTATTCGATGTATACTCTGTTCCAGCTTTAGTCGTCATCACGCACAAAGCTACGTTACATAGAGATCTAGCTTAGAGTGTGCTGAGAACCAAAGCTGGAACAGAGTATATATCGAATAAGCTTCGTCGAAGTACGCCTTCAACTACAAGGTTACAGAACATCAAAACAAATGATCGCGTTCGCTGTTCCTAAATTTTTAACGCGTTCATTGTGAAAGTGTTAAGATTTTGTGTTCAACTGTTACAATTTTTTCAAATAGAAACAAAAATTAGAAGTTGAGCGCCAAAATTAAGCGAAGTGTTCAATAAATTACACTTTTTCATCACTTAAACATATCAAGAAACCAAAATCTGATTTTTGAACACTAAAATGTGTTCAAATCTTTAACACACTTTTTTCTGTGTTTGAGTATGTTATAGTCCAATTTGTCCCCCATCTAACCATACTAAAAACATTGAGCTACGACAAACAGTAGTCGAGTAATTAAGCTAATCGAAAACAAACAAACCCCTCCATAGGAAATGCATTAGACTATACTTTGCAGGCCCATAACTCTGTGTCTACTAGAGATACGGGGATGTCCTTAGGATATGTTATAGTCCAAATTGTCCCCCATCTAACCATACTAAAAACTTTGGGCTACGACAAACAGGGGCCGAGTACTTAAGCAAAACGTAACGAAACAAACCCCCTCCATAGGAAATGCATTAGACCATAATTTGGAGGCTCTTAACTCTGTTTCTACTGGAGATACGGGGAAGTCCTTTGAGTATGTTATAGTCTAATTTGTCCCCCATCTAACCATACTAAAAATTTTGAGCTACGACAAACAGGGGCCGAGTAATTAAGCTAAACGTAAACAAACAACCCGTCCATAGGAAATGCATTAGACTATATTTTGCAGGCCCATAATTCTGTGTCTACTAAAGATACGGGGATGTCCTTAGGATATGCTATAGTCCAAATTGTCCCCCATCTAACCATACTAAAAACATTGAGCTACGACAAACAAGGGCCGAGATATTAAGCAAAATGTTCGTCAACTTTGGTATCGTCTCACTTATTTTTATTATGTTACTTATGATTTTTGCACTAAACTTTGGAGGCTCATAACTCTTGTTCTACAAGAGATACTGGGATCTCCTTTGGATATGTTATAGTACTCTTTGCTCCCCATACAAGGATACTTTAAACCTGAGGCTACCTCAATATCGTCGTCAACTTATTTTTTGTCTCACTTATTGTTAGAAGGTTACTTTTGATTTTTGAAAATAAACTTTGCAGGCTCGTAACTCTGGTTCTACCAGAGATACGGGGATGTAAATAATGTGACCTTGACACAAATGTTCGGATAATTATAAAGGTCTTTGCATGTTCCAAGCAAAAAAAAAAACTTCGCGGTTTCGAACCTGTGGCCTTCCGGGAGTGAGGCGGATGCGATAACCGCTACACTAAAGATATGTTATTATTTTTAATCGAAAGAACAGGGTCAAGTAATTAAGCAATACGTGAACAAACAAACGCCTCCATAGGAAATGCATTAGACTATGCTTTGCAGGCCCATAACTCTGTGTCTACTAGAGATACCGGGATGTCCTTAGGATATGTTATAGTCCAATTTGTCCTTCATCTAATCATACTGAAAACATTGAGCTACGACAAACAGGGGCCGAGATATTAAGCAAAATGTTCGTCATCTTTGGTATCGTCTCACTTATTTTTATTATGTTACTTATGATTTTTGCACTAAACTTTGGAGGCTCATAACTCTTGTTCTACAAGAGATACTGGGATCTCCTATTCATATGTTATAGTACTCTTTGCTCCCCATACAAGGATACTTTAAACTTGAGGCTACCTCAATATCGTCGTCAACTTACTTTTTGTCTCACTTATTGTTAGAAGGTTACTTTTGATTTTTGAAAATAAACTTTGCAGGCTCGTAACTCTGTTTCTACTGGAGATAAGGGGATGTCCTTTGAGTATGTTATAGACCAATTTGTCCCCCATCTAGCCATACTAAGAATTAGGGCTACGACAAACAGTAGTCGAGTAATTAAGCTAATCGTATACAAACAAACCCCTCCATAGGAAATACATTAGACTAAATTCTGGAGGCTCGTAACTCTGGTTCTACCAGAGATACGGGGATGTAAATAATGTGACCTTGACACAAATGTTCGGATAATTATAAAGGTCTTTGCATGTTCCAAGCAAAAAAAAAAAAACTTCGTGGTTTCGAATCTGTGGCCTTCCGAGAGTGAGGCGGATGCGATAACCGCTACACTAAAGATATGTTATTATTTTTAATCGAAAGAGCAGGGTCAAGTAATTAAGCAATACGTGAACAAACAAACCCCTCCATAGAAAATGCATTAGACTATACTTTGCAGGCTCGTAACTCTGTTTCTACTGGAGATACGGGGATGTCCTTTGAGTATGTTATAGTCCAATTTGTCCCCCATCTAACCATACTAAAAACATTGAGCTACGACAAACAGTAGTCGAGTAATTAAGCTAATCGTAAACAAACAAACCCCTCCATAGGAAATGCATTAGACTATACTTTGCAGGCCCATAACTCTGTGTCTACTAGAGATACGGGGATGTCCTTAGGATATGTTATAGTCCAAATTGTCCCCCATCTAACCATACTAAAAACTTTGGGCTACGACAAACAGGGGCCGAGTACTTAAGCAAAACGTAACGAAACAAACCCCCTCCATAGGAAATGCATTAGACCATACTTTGGAGGCTCTTAACTCTGTTTCTACTGGAGATACGGGGAAGTCCTTTGAGTATGTTATAGCCCAATTTGTCCCCCATCTAACCATACTAAAAACATTGAGCTACGAAAAACAGGGGCCGAGTAATTAAGCTAAACGTAAACAAACAACCCGTCCAAAGGAAATGCATTAGACTATGCTTTGCAGGCCCATAACTCTGTGTTTACTAGAGATACGGGGATGTCCTTAGGATATGTTATAGTCCAAATTGTCCCCCATCTAATCATACTAAAAACATTGAGCTACGACAAACAGGGGCCGAGATATTAAGCAAAATGTTCGTCAACTTTGGTATCGTCTCACTTATTTTTATTATGTTACTTATGATTTTTGCACTAAACTTTGGAGGCTCATAACTCTTGTTCTACAAGAGATACTGGGATCTCCTTTGGATATGTTATAGTACTCTTTGCTCCCCATGCAAGGATACTTTAAACCTGAGGCTACCTCAATATCGTCGTCAACTTACTTTTTGTCTCACTTATTGTTAGAAGGTTACTTTTGATTTTTGAAAATAAACTTTGCAGGCTCGTAACTCTGTTTCTACTGGAGATACGGGGATGTCCTTTGAGTATGTTATAGACCAATTTGTCCCCCATCTAGCCATACTAAGAATTAGGGCTTCGACAAACAGTAGTCGAGTAATTAAGCTAATCGTAAACAAACAAACCCCTCAATAGGAAATACATAAGACTAAATTCTGGAGGCTGGTAACTCTGGTTCTACCAGAGATACGGGGATGTAAATAATGTGACCTTGACACAAATGTTCGGATAATTTTAAAAAAAAACTTCGCGGTTTCGAACCTGTGGCCTTCCGGGAGTGAGGCGGATGCGATAACCGCTACACTAAAGATATGTTATTATTTTTAATCGAAAGAACAGGGTCAAGTAATTAAGCAATACGTGAACAAACAAACCCCTCCATAGGAAATGCATTAGACTATGCTTTGCAGGCCCATAACTCTGTGTCTACTAGAGATACCGGGATGTCCTTAGGATATGTTATAGACCAATTTGTCCCCCATCTAGCCATACTAAGAATTAGGGCTACGACAAACAGTAGTCGAGTAATTAAGCTAATCGTAAACAAACAAACCCCTTCATAGGAAATACATTAGACTAAATTTTGGAGGCTCGTAACTCTGGTTCTACTAGAGATACGGGGATGTAAATAATGTGACCTTGACACAAATGTTCGGATAATTATAAAGAAATTTGCATGTTCCAATAAAAAAAAAACTTCGCGGTTTCGAACTTGTGGCCTTCCGGGAGTGAGGCGGATGCGATAACCGCTACACTAAAGATATGTTATTATTTTTAATCGAAAGAACAGGGTCAAGTAATTAAGCAATACGTGAACAAACAAACCCCTCCATAGAAAACGCATTAGACTATACTTTGCAGGCTCGTAACTCTGTTTCGACTGGAGATACGGGGATGTCCTTTGAGTATGTTATAGTCCAATTTGTCCCCCATCTAACCATACTAAAAACATTGAGCTACGACAAACAGTAGTCGAGTAATTAAGCTAATCGTAAACAAACAAACCCCTCCATAGGAAATGCATTAGACTATACTTTGCAGGCCCATAACTCTGTGTCTACTAAAGATAAGGGGATGTCCTTAGGATATGCTATAGTCCAAATTGTCCCCCATCTAA
Source organism: Phalangium opilio (assembly GCF_054372755.1). Taxonomy (NCBI): domain Eukaryota; kingdom Metazoa; phylum Arthropoda; class Arachnida; order Opiliones; family Phalangiidae; genus Phalangium; species Phalangium opilio. The sequence continues at coordinate 3,789,919 of NW_028324192.1, read as the reverse complement.
CCATACTAAAAATATTGAGCTACGACAAACAAGGGCCGAGATATTAAGCAAAATGTTCGTCAAATGAGTCAAAATGTTGTATCTTGAAGAAGAAAAACATGTGATTTTTTCGGTACACTTTTGAATGCATTTTTTTCTGGAGAAATTTTTGACCGAATTCAGCTTAATTCCCTATAAAACACTCTTTGAAAGTGATTTCATCTCGATTTAACAATAATTAAAAATTTACCTCGATTTTTAATAACATTTTCAAAATCGACGTTTCACGGCCAAAGAAGCATACTTTGAGTATTTCTTCACTATTTTCAAATATGTTCACTGAAGCCATTATTTTTATACTTTTTGCTTTAATTCAAGCAAATGTAACGATATTCAATCAAAAAACTGTTAAAATTAAATTTTTCAATAAGAAATCGTTGTCACGGATTTTGTATCTTGAAGAAGAAAAACATGCGATTTTTTCGGTACTTTTTTGAATGCATTTTTTTCTGGAGAAAAAAGTTTTGACCGAATTCAGCTTAATTCCCTATAAAACACTCAATAAAAGTGATTTCATCTCGATTGAACAATAAATAAAAATGTACCTCGATTTTTAATAACATTTTCAAAATCGACGTTTCACGGCCAAAGAAGCATATTTTGAGTATTTCTTCACTATTTTCAAATATAACCACTGAAACCATTATTTTTATACTTTTTGCTTTAATTCAAGCAATGCAACGATATTCATTCAAAAAACTGTTAAAATTCAATTTTCAATAAGAAATCGTATTCACGGATTTTGTGTCTTGAAGAAGAAAAACCTGCGATTTTTTCGGTACTTTTTTGAATGCTTTTTTTTCTGGAGAAATTTTTTTTCTGGAGATGAAATCACTTTTAATTCGTGTTTTATAGGGAATTAAGCTGAATTCGGTCAAAAAGTTCTCCAGAAAAAAATGCATTCAAAAAAGTACCGAAAAAATCGCAGGTTTTTCTTCTTCAAGACACAAAATCCGTGAATACGATTTCTTATTGAAAATTGAATTTTAACAGTTTTTTGAATGAATATCGTTACATTGCTTGAATTAAAGCAAAAAGTTTAAAAATAATGGTTTCAGTGGTTATATTTGAAAATAGTGAAGAAATACTCAAAATATGCTTCTTTGGCCGTGAAACGTCGATTTTGAAAATGTTATTAAAAATCGAGGTACATTTTTATTTATTGTCCTGACGAACATTTAATTTTTGGGCTTCCGTGGCTCAATGTTAGCGCGTTCGGCTGCTAATCGAAAGGTTGGTGGTTCGAGCCCATCCGGGAGCGGTGTTGTGAGGTCTCAGATGTAGCGTGAAAAGTCAAACTTTTTCCATAATACGTGATAACCATTTATTTTCTGAGCTTCCGTGGCTCAATGGTTAGCGCGTTCGGCTGTTAACCAATTGGTTGGTTTTTCGAGCCTATCCGGGAGAAGTGTTGTGACGTCTCAGATGTAACGTAAAATGTCAGAGTTTTTCCACAATATCTGACGAACATTTAATTTTTGGGCTTGCGTGGCGCAATGGTTAGCGCGTTCAGCTGTTAATCGAAAGGTTGGTGGTTCGAGCCCACCCGGGAGAGGTATTGTTGGGTCTCATATGTAGCGTTAAAAGTCAAAACTTTTCCACAATACGTGACAACCATTTAATTTCTGATCTTCCGTGGCTCAATGGTTAGCGCGTTCGGCTGTTAACCAATAGGTTGGTGGTTCGAGCCCACCCGGGAGCGGTGTTTTTGGATCTCAAATGTAACGTAAATAGCCAAAGTTTTTCCACAATACCTGACGACCATTTAATTTTTGGGCCTCAGTGGCGAATGGTTAGCGCGTTCGGCTGTTAACCGAAAGGTTGGTGGTTCGAGCCCATCCGGGAGCGGTGTTGTGAGGTCTCAGAAGGTAAGTAAAAAGTCAAGGTTTTACCTCAATACCTGACGAAAATTTAATTTTTGGGCTACAGTGGCGCAATGGTCAGCGCGTTCAGCTGTTAACCGAAAGGTTGGTGGTTCGAGCCCTCCCGGGAGCGGTGTTGTGACGTCTCAGATGTAACGTAAAATGTCAGAGTTTTTCCAAAACACCTGACGAACATTTAACTGTTGGGCTTCCGTGGCGCAATGGTTAGCGCGTTCAGCTGTTAATCGAAAGGTTGGTGGTTCGAGCCCGCCCGGAAGAGGTATTGTGTGGTCTCAGATGTAGCGTAAAAAGTCAAAACTTTTCCACAATACGTGACAACCATTTAATTTCTGAGCTTCCGTGGCTCAATGGTTAGCGCGTTCGGCTGTTAATCGAAAGGTTGGTGGTTCGAGCCCATCCGGGAGCGGTATTGTGAGGTCTCAGATGTAGCGTGAAAAGTCAAACTTTTTCCAGAATACCTGACGACCATTTAATTTTTGGGCTTCCGTGGCGCAATAATTAGCGCGTTCAGCTGTTAATCGAAAGGTTGGTGGTTCGAGCCCACCCGGGAGCGGTGTTGTGGGATCTCAAATGTAACGTAGAAAGCCAAAGTTTTTCCACAATACCTGACGACCATTTAATTTTTGGGCTTCCGGGGCGCAATGGTTAGCGCGTTCAGCTGTTATTCAAAAGACTGGTGGTTTGAGCCCTTTCGGGAGCGGTGTTGTGAGGTCTCAGATGTGACGTAAAAAGTCAAGGTTTTTCCACAATACCTGACGACCATTTAATTTTTGAGCTTCCGTGGCGCAATGTTTAGCGCGTTCTTCTGTTAATCGAAAGGTTGGTGGTTCGAGCCCACCCGGGAGAGGTGTTGTGGGGTCTCAGATGTAGCGTAAAAAGTCAAAACTTTTCCACAATACGTGACAACGATTTAATTTCTGAGCTTCCGTGGCTCAATGTTTAGCGCGTTTGGCTGTTAGCCAATAGGTTGGTGGTTCGAGCCCACCCGGGAGCGGTGTTGTGGGGTCTCAAATGTAACGTAGAAAGCCAAAGTTTTTCCACAATACCTGACGACCATTTAATTTCTGAGCTTCCGTGGCTCAATGGTTAGCGCGTTCGGCTGTTAACCAATAGTTTGGTAGTTCGAGCCCATCCGGGAGCGGTGTTGTGAGGTCTCAGATGTGACGTAAAAAGTCAAGGTTTTTCCACAATACCTGACGACCATTTAATTTTTGAGCTTCCGTGGCGCAATGGTTAGCGCGTTCTTCTGTTAATCGAAAGGTTGGTGGTTCGAGCCCACCCGGGAGAGGTGTTGTGGGGTCTCAGATGTAGCGTAAAAAGTCAAAACTTTTCCACAATACGTGACAACGATTTAATTTCTGAGCTTCCGTGGCTCAATGGTTAGCGCGTTCGGCTGTTAACCAATAGGTTGGTGGTTCGAGCCCACCCGGGAGCGGTGTTTTTGGATCTCAAATGTAACGTAAATAGCCAAAGTTTTTCCACAATACCTGACGACCATTTAATTTTTGGGCCTCAGTGGCGAATGGTTAGCGCGTTTGGCTGTTAACAGAAAGTTTGGTGGTTCGAGCACACCCGGGAGCGGTGCTATGAGGTCTCAGATGTTACGTAAAAAGTCAAAGTTTTTCCACAATACCGGACGACCATTTAATTTCAGAGCTTCCGTGGCTCAATGGCTAGCGCTTTCGGCTTTTAACCGAAATTTTGGTTTTTCGAGCCCATCCGGGAGCGTTTTGTGAGGTCTCAGATGTAACGTAAAAAGTCAGAGTTTTTCCACAATACATGACGACCATTTAATATTTAGGCTTCCGTGGCGCAATGGTTAGCGCGTTCAGCTGCTATTCAAAAGACTGGTGGTTTGAGCCCTCCCGGGAGCGGTGTTGTGACGTCTTGAATGTAACGTAAAATGTCAGAGTTTTTCCACAATACCTGACGAACATTTAATTTTTGGGCTTCCTTGGCGTAATAATTAGCGCGTTCAGCTGTTAATCGAAAGGTTGGTGGTTCGAGCCCACCCGGAAGAGGTTTTGTGGGGTCTCAGATGTAGCGTAAAATGTCAAAACTTTTCCACAATACGTAACAACCTTTTAATTTCTGAGCTTCCGTGGCTCAATGCTTAGCGCGTTCGGCTGTTAGCCAATAGGTTGGTGGTTCGAGCCCACCCGGGAGCGGTGTTGTGGGATCTCAAATGTAACGTAGAAAGCCAAAGTTTTTCCACAATACCTGACGACCATTTATTTTTTGGGCTTCCTTGGCGCAATGGTTAGCGCGTTCGGCTGTTAACCGAAAGGTTGGTGGTTCGAGCCCAACCGAGAGAGGTGTTGTAGGGTCTCAGATGTAACGTAATAAGTCATAACTTATCCACAATACGTGACAACCATTTAATTTCTGAGCTTCCGTGGCTCAATGGTTAGCGCGTTCGGCTGTTAACCAATAGGTTGGTGGTTCGAGCCCACCCAGGAGCGGTGGTGTGGGATCTCAAATGTAACGTAGAAAGCCAAAGTTTTGCCACAATACCTGACGACCATTAAATTTTTGGGCTTCCTTGGCGCAATGGTTAGCGCGTTCGGCTGTTAACCGAAAGGTTGGTGGTTCGAGCCCAACCGGAATAGGTGTTGTGATGTCTCAGGTGTGACGTAAAAAGCCAAGGTTTTTTCCACAACACCTGACGACCATTTAATTTTTGGGCTTCCGTGGCGCAATGGTTAGCGCGTTCGGCTTTTAACCAATAGGTTGGTGGTTCGAGCCCATCCGGGAGCGGTGTAGTGAGGTCTCAGATGTAACGTAAAATGTCAGAGTTTTTCCACAATACCTGACGAACATTTAATTTTTGGGCTTCCGTGCCGCAATGACTAGCGCGTTCAGCTGTTAATCGAAAGGTTGAAGGTTCGAGCCCACCCGGGAGAGGTGTTGTGGGGTCTCAGATGTAGCGTAAAAAGTTAAAACTTTTCCACAATACGTGAAAACCATTTAATTTCTGAGCTTCCGTGGCTCAATGGTTAGCGCGTTCGGCTGTTAACCAATAGGTTGGTGGATCGAGCCCATCCGGGAGCGGTGTTGTGACGTCTCAGATGTGACGTAAAAAGTCAAGGTTTTTCCACAATACCGGACGACCATTTAAATTTTGGGCTTCCGTGGCGCAATCGTTAGCGCGTTCGGCTGTTAACAGAAAGGTTGGTGGTTCGAGCACACCCGGGAGCGGTGCTATGAGGTCTCAGATGTTACGTAAAAAGTCAAAGTTTTTCCACAATACCGGACGACCATTTAATTTTTGGGCTTCCGTGGTGCAATGGTTAGCGCGTTCAGCTGCTATTCAAAAGACTGGTGGTTTGAGCCCTCCCGGGAGCGGTGTTGTGACGTCTCAGATGTAACATAAAATGTCAGAGTTTTTCCACAATACCTGACGAACATTGAAATTTTGGGCTTCCGTGGCGCAATGGTTAGCGCGTTCAGCTGTTAATCGAAAGGTTGGTGGTTCGAGCCCACCCGGGAGAGGTGTTGTGGGGTCTCAGATGTAGCGTAAAAAGTCAAAACTTTTCCACAATACGTGACAACCATTTAATTTCTGAGCTTCCGTGGCTCAATGGTTAGCGCGTTCGGCTGTTAACTAATAGGTTAGTGGTTCGAGCCCACCCGGGAGCGGCGTTGTGGGATCTCAAATGTAACGTAGAAAGCCAAAGTTTTTCCACAATACCTGACGATCATTTAATTTTTGGGCTTCCGTGGCGCAATGGTTAGGGCGTTCGGCTGTTAACCAATAGGTTGGTGGTTCGAGCCCACCCGGGCGCGGTGTTGTGGGATCTCAAACGTAACGTGGAAAGCCAAAGTTTTTCCACAATACCTGACGACCATTTAATTTTTGGGCTTCCGTGGCGCAATGATTAGCACGTTCAGCTGTTAATCGAAAGGTTGAAGGTTCGAGCCCACCCGGGAGAGGTGTTGTGGGGTCTCAGATGTAGCGTAAAAAGTCAAAACTTTTCCACAATACGTGACAACCATTTAATTTCTGAGCTTCCGTGGCGCAATGGTTAGCGCGTTCAGCAGTTAACAAATAATTTAGTGGTTCGAGCCCACCCGGGAGCGGCGTTGTGGGATCTCAAACGTAACGTAGAAAGCCAAAGTTTTTCCACAATACCTGACGACCATTTAATGTTTGGGCTTCCGTGGCGCAATGGTTAACGCGTTCGGCTGTTAACCAATAGGTTGGTGGTTCGAGCCCACCCGGGAGCGGTGTTGTGGGATCTCAAATGTAACGTAGAAAGCCAAAGTTTTTCCACAATACGTGACGACCATTTAATTTCTGAGCTTCGTGGCTCAATGGTTAGCGCGTTCGGCTGTTAACCAATAGGTTGGTGGTTAGAGCCCATCCGGGAGCGGTGTTGTGAGGTCTCAGATGTGACGTAAAAAGTCAAGGTTTTTCCACAATACCTGACGAACATTGAATTTTTGGGCTTCCGTGGCGCAATGGTTAGCGCGTTCAGCTGTTAATCGAAAGGTTGGTGGTTCGAGCCCAACCAGGAGAGATGTTGTGGGGTCTCAGATGTAGCGTAAAAAGTCAAAACTTTTCCACAATACGTGACAACCATTTAATTTCTGAGCTTCCGTGGCTGAATGGTTAGCGCGTTCGGCTGTTAACCAATAGGTTGGTGGTTAGAGCCCGTCCGGGAGCGGTGTTGTGAGGTCTCAGATGTAACGTAAAATGTCAGAGTTTTTCCACAATACCTGACGAACATTTAATTTTTGGGCTTCCCTGGCGCAATTATTAGCGCGTTCAACTGTTAATCGAAAGGCTGGTGGTTCAGGCCCACCCGGAAGAGGTGTTGTGGGGTCTCAGATGTAGCGTAAAAAGTCAAAACTTATCCACAATACGTGACAACGATTTAATTTCTGAGCTTCCGTGGCTCAATGGTTAGCGCGTTCGGCTGTTAACCAATAGTTTGGTAGTTCGAGCCCATCCGGGAGCGGTGTTGTGAGGTCTCAGATGTGACGTAAAAAGTCAAGATTTTCCACAATACCTGACGACCATTTAATTTTTGAGCTTCCGTGGCGCAATGGTTAGCGCGTTCTTCTGTTAATCGAAAGGTTGGTGGTTCGAGCCCACCCGGGAGAGGTGTTGTGGGGTCTCAGATGTAGCGTAAAAAGTCAAAAGTTTTCCACAATACGTGACAACGATTTAATTTCTGAGCTTCCGTGGCTCAATGTTTAGCGTGTTCGGCTGTTAACCAATAGGTTGGTGGTTCGGGCCCACCCGGGAGCGGTGTTGTGAGTTCTCAGATGTGACGTAAAATGTCAGAGTTTTTCCACAATACCTGACGAATATTTAATATTTGGGCTTCCTTGGCGCAATGGTTAGCGCGTTTGGCTGTTAACAGAAAGTTTGGTGGTTCGAGCACACCCGGGAGCGGTGCTATGAGGTCTCAGATGTTACGTAAAAAGTCAAAGTTTTTCCACAATACCGGACGACCATTTAATTTCAGAGCTTCCGTGGCTCAATGGCTAGCGCTTTCGGCTTTTAACCGAAATTTTGGTTTTTCGAGCCCATCCGGGAGCGTTTTGTGAGGTCTCAGATGTAACGTAAAAAGTCAGAGTTTTTCCACAATACATGACGACCATTTAATATTTAGGCTTCCGTGGCGCAATGGTTAGCGCGTTCAGCTGCTATTCAAAAGACTGGTGGTTTGAGCCCTCCCGGGAGCGGTGTTGTGACGTCTTGAATGTAACGTAAAATGTCAGAGTTTTTCCACAATACCTGACGAACATTTAATTTTTGGGCTTCCGTGGCGTAATAATTAGCGCGTTCAGCTGTTAATCGAAAGGTTGGTGGTTCGAGCCCACCCGGGAGAGGGTTTGTGGGGTCTCAGATGTAGCGTAAAATGTCAAAACTTTTCCACAATACGTAACAACCTTTTAATTTCTGAGCTTCCGTGGCTCAATGCTTAGCGCGTTCGGCTGTTAGCCAATAGGTTGGTGGTTCGAGCCCACCCGGGAGCGGTGTTGTGGGATCTCAAATGTAACGTAGAAAGCCAAAGTTTTTCCACGATACCTGACGACCATTTATTTTTTGGGCTTCCTTGGCGCAATGGTTAGCGCGTTCGGCTGTTAACCGAAAGGTTGGTGGTTCGAGCCCAACCGAGAGAGGTGTTGTAGGGTCTCAGATGTAACGTAATAAGTCATAACTTATCCACAATACGTGACAACCATTTAATTTCTGAGCTTCCGTGGCTCAATGGTTAGCGCGTTCGGCTGTTAACCAATAGGTTGGTGGTTCGAGCCCACCCAGGAGCGGTGGTGTGGGATCTCAAATGTAACGTAGAAAGCCAAAGTTTTGCCACAATACCTGACGACCATTAAATTTTTGGGCTTCCTTGGCGCAATGGTTAGCGCGTTCGGCTGTTAACCGAAAGGTTGGTGGTTCGAGCCCAACCGGAATAGGTGTTGTGATGTTTCAGGTGTGACGTAAAAAGCCAAGGTTTTTTCCACAACACCTGACGACCATTTAATTTTTGGGCTTCCGTGGCGCAATGGTTAGCGCGTTCGGCTTTTAACCAATAGGTTGGTGGTTCGAGCCCATCCGGGAGCGGTGTAGTGAGGTCTCAGATGTAACGTAAAATGTCAGAGTTTTTCCACAATACCTGACGAACATTTAATTTTTGGGCTTCCTTGCCGCAATGACTAGCGCGTTCAGCTGTTAATCGAAAGGTTGAAGGTTCGAGCCCACCCGGGAGAGGTGTTGTGGGGTCTCAGATGTAGCGTAAAAAGTCAAAACTTTTCCACAATACGTGACAACCATTTAATTTCTGAGCTTCCGTGGCTCAATGGTTAGCGCGTTCGGCTGTTAACCAATAGGTTGGTGGTTCGAGCCCATCCGGGAGCGGTGTTGTGACGTCTCAGATGTGACGTAAAAAGTCAAGGTTTTTCCACAATACCGGACGACCATTTAAATTTTGGGCTTCCGTGGCGCAATCGTTAGCGCGTTCGGCTGTTAACAGAAAGGTTGGTGGTTCGAGCACACCCGGGAGCGGTGCTATGAGGTCTCAGATGTTACGTAAAAAGTCAAAGTTTTTCCACAATACCGGACGACCATTTAATTTTTGGGCTTCCGTGGTGCAATGGTTAGCGCGTTCAGCTGCTATTCAAAAGACTGGTGGTTTGAGCCCTCCCGGGAGCGGTGTTGTGACGTCTCAGATGTAACATAAAATGTCAGAGTTTTTCCACAATACCTGACGAACATTGAAATTTTGGGCTTCCGTGGCGCAATGGTTAGCGCGTTCAGCTGTTAATCGAAAGGTTGGTGGTTCGAGCCCACCCGGGAGAGGTGTTGTGGGGTCTCAGATGTAGCGTAAAAAGTCAAAACTTTTCCACAATACGTGACAACCATTTAATTTCTGAGCTTCCGTGGCTCAATGGTTAGCGCGTTCGGCTGTTAACTAATAGGTTAGTGGTTCGAGCCCACCCGGGAGCGGCGTTGTGGGATCTCAAATGTAACGTAGAAAGCCAAAGTTTTTCCACAATACCTGACGATCATTTAATTTTTGGGCTTCCGTGGCGCAATGGTTAGGGCGTTCGGCTGTTAACCAATAGGTTGGTGGTTCGAGCCCTTCCGGGCGCGGTGTTGTGGGATCTCAAACGTAACGTGGAAAGCCAAAGTTTTTCCACAATACCTGACGACCATTTAATTTTTGGGCTTCCGTGGCGCAATGATTAGCACGTTCAGCTGTTAATCGAAAGGTTGAAGGTTCGAGCCCACCCGGGAAAGGTGTTGTGGGGTCTCAGATGTAGCGTAAAAAGTCAAAACTTTTCCACAATACGTGACAACCATTTAATATCTGAGCTTCCGTGGCGCAATGGTTAGCGCGTTCAGCAGTTAACAAATAATTTAGTGGTTCGAGCCCACCCGGGAGCGGCGATGTGGGATCTCAAACGTAACGTAGAAAGCCAAAGTTTTTCCACAATACCTGACGACCATTTAATGTTTGGGCTTCCGTGGCGCAATGGTTAACGCGTTCGGCTGTTAACCAATAGGTTGGTGGTTCGAGCCCACCCGGGAGCGGTGTTGTGGGATCTCAAATGTAACGTAGAAAGCCAAAGTTTTTCCACAATACGTGACGACCATTTAATTTCTGAGCTTCGTGGCTCAATGGTTAGCGCGTTCGGCTGTTAACCAATAGGTTGGTGGTTAGAGCCCATCCGGGAGCGGTGTTGTGAGGTCTCAGATGTGACGTAAAAAGTCAAGGTTTTTCCACAATACCTGACGAACATTGAATTTTTGGGCTTCCGTGGCGCAATGGTTAGCGCGTTCAGCTGTTAATCGAAAGGTTGGTGGTTCGAGCCCAACCAGGAGAGATGTTGTGGGGTCTCAGATGTAGCGTAAAAAGTCAAAACTTTTCCACAATACGTGACAACCATTTAATTTCTGAGCTTCCGTGGCTGAATGGTTAGCGCGTTCGGCTGTTAACCAATAGGTTGGTGGTTAGAGCCCGTCCGGGAGCGGTGTTGTGAGGTCTCAGATGTAACGTAAAATGTCAGAGTTTTTCCACAATACCTGACGAACATTTAATTTTTGGGCTTCCCTGGCGCAATTATTAGCGCGTTCAACTGTTAATCGAAAGGCTGGTGGTTCAGGCCCACCCGAAAGAGGTGTTGTGGGGTCTCAGATGTAGCGTAAAAAGTCAAAACTTATCCACAATACGTGACAACCGTTCAATTTCTGAGCTTCCGTGGCTCAATGGTTAGCGCGTTCGGCTGTTAACCAATAGGTTGGTGGTTCGAGCCCACCCGGGAGCGGTGGTGTGGGATCTCAAATGTAACGTAGAAAGCCAAAGTTTTGCCACAATACCTGACGACCATTAAATTTTTGGGCTTCCTTGGCGCAATGGTTAGCGCGTTCGGCTGTTAACCGAAAGGTTGGTGGTTCGAGCCCAACCGGAAGAGGTGTTGTAGGGTCACACATGTAACGTAAAAAGTCATAACTTATCCACAATACCTGACGACCATTTAATTTCTGAGCTTCGTGGCTCAATGGTTAGCGCGTTCGGCTGTTAACCAATAGGTTGGTGGTTAGAGCCCATCCGGGAGCGGTGTTGTGAGGTCTCAGATGTGACGTAAAAAGTCAAGGTTTTTCCACAATACCTGACGAACATTGAATTTTTGGGCTTCCGTGGCGCAATGGTTAGCGCGTTCAGCTGTTAATCGAAAGGTTGGTGGTTCGAGCCCAACCAGGAGAGATGTTGTGGGGTCTCAGATGTAGCGTAAAAAGTCAAAACTTTTCCACAATACGTGACAACCATTTAATTTCTGAGCTTCCGTGGCTGAATGGTTAGCGCGTTCGGCTGTTAACCAATAGGTTGGTGGTTAGAGCCCGTCCGGGAGCGGTGTTGTGAGGTCTCAGATGTAACGTAAAATGTCAGAGTTTTTCCACAATACCTGACGAACATTTAATTTTTGGGCTTCCCTGGCGCAATTATTAGCGCGTTCAACTGTTAATCGAAAGGCTGGTGGTTCAGGCCCACCCGAAAGAGGTGTTGTGGGGTCTCAGATGTAGCGTAAAAAGTCAAAACTTATCCACAATACGTGACAACCGTTCAATTTCTGAGCTTCCGTGGCTCAATGGTTAGCGCGTTCGGCTGTTAACCAATAGGTTGGTGGTTCGAGCCCACCCGGGAGCGGTGGTGTGGGATCTCAAATGTAACGTAGAAAGCCAAAGTTTTGCCACAATACCTGACGACCATTAAATTTTTGGGCTTCCTTGGCGCAATGGTTAGCGCGTTCGGCTGTTAACCGAAAGGTTGGTGGTTCGAGCCCAACCGGAAGAGGTGTTGTAGGGTCACACATGTAACGTAAAAAGTCATAACTTATCCACAATACCTGACAACCATTTAATTTCTGAGCTTCCGTGGCTCAAAGGTTAGCGCGTTCGGCTGTTTACCAATAGGTGTGTGGTTCGAGCCCATCCGGGAGCGGTTTTGTGACGTCTCAGATGTGACGTAAAAAGTCAAGGTTTTTTCCACAACACCTGACGACCATTTAATTTTTGGTCTTCCGTGGCGCAATGGTTAGCGCGTTCGGCTGTTAACCAATAGGTTGGTGGTTCGAGCCCATCCGGGAGCGGTGTTGTGAGGTCTCAGATGTAACGTAAAATGTTAAAACTTTTCCACAATATGTGACAACCACTTAAATTCTGAGCTTCCGTGGCTCAATGGTTAGCGAATTCGGCTGTTAACCAATAGGTTGGTGGTTCGAGCCCACCCGGGAGCGGTATTTTGGGATCTCAAATGTAACGTTGAAAGCCAAAATTTTTCCACAATACCTGACGACCATTTATTTTTTGGGTTTCCGTGGCGCAATGGTCAGCGCGTTCAGCTGTTAATCGAAAGGCTGGCGGTTCAAGCCCACCCGGAAGAGGTGTTGTGGGGTCTCAGATGTAGTGTAAAAAGTCAAAACCTACCCACAATACGTGACAACCATTTAATTTCTGAGCTTCCGTGGCTCAATGGTTAGCGCGTTCGGCTGTTAACCAATAGGTTGGTGGTTTGAGCCCACCCGGGACCGGTGGTGTGGGATCTCAAATGTAACGTAGAAAGCCAAAGTTTTGCCACAATACCTGACGACCATTAAATTTTTGGGCTTCCTTGGCTCAAAGGTTAGCGCGTTCGGCTGTTAACAAATAGGTGTGTGGTTCGAGCCCATCCGGGAGCGGTGTTGTGACGTCTCAGATGTGACGTAAAAAGTCAAGGTTTTTTCCACAGCACCTGACGACCATTTAATTTTTGGGCTTCCGTGGCGCAATGATTAGCGCGTTCAGCTGTTAATCGAAAGGTTGAAGGTTCGAGCCCACCCGAGAGAGGTGTTGTGGGGTCTCAGATGTAGCGTAAAAAGTCAAAACTTTTCCGCAATACGTGACAACCATTTAAATTCTGAGCTTCCGTGGCTCAATGGTTAGCGCGTTCGGCTGTTAACAGAAAGGTTGGTGGTTCGAGCACACCCGGGAGCGGTGCTATGAGGTCTCAGATGTTACGTAAAAAGTCAAAGTTTTTCCACAATACCGGACGACCATTTAATTTTTGGGCTTCCGTTGCGCAATGGTTAGCGCGTTCAGCTGCTGTTCAAAAGACTGGTGGTTTGAGCCCTCCCGGGAGCGGTGTTGTGACGTCTCAGATGTAACATAAAATGTCAGAGTTTTTCCACAATACCTGACGAACATTGAATTTTTGGGCTTCCGTGGCGCAATGGTTAGCGCGTTCAGCTGTTAATCGAAAGGTTGGTGGTTCGAGCCCACCCGGGAGAGGTGTTGTGGGGTCTCAGATGTAGCGTAAAAAGTCAAAACGTTTCCACAATACGTGACAACCATTTAATTTCTGAGCCTCCGTGGCTCAATGGTTAGCGCGTTCGGCTGTTAACCAATAGGTTAGTGGTTCGAGCCCACCCGGGAGCGGCGTTGTGGGATCTCAAATGTAACGTAGAAAGCCAAAGTTTTTCCACAATACCTGACGACCATTTAATGTTTGGGCTTCCGTGGCGCAATGGTTAACGCGTTCGGCTGTTAACCAATAGGTTGGTGGTTCGAGCCCACCCGGGAGCGGTGTTGTGGGATCTCAAATGTAACGTAGAAAGCCAAAGTTTTTCCACAATACGTGACGACCATTTAATTTCTGAGCTTCGTGGCTCAATGGTTAGCGCGTTCGGCTGTTAACCAATAGGTTGGTGGTTAGAGCCCATCCGGGAGCGGTGTTGTGAGGTCTCAGATGTGACGTAAAAAGTCAAGGTTTTTCCACAATACCTGACGAACATTGAATTTTTGGGCTTCCGTGGCGCAATGGTTAGCGCGTTCAGCTGTTAATCGAAAGGTTGGTGGTTCGAGCCCAACCAGGAGAGGTGTTGTGGGGTCTCAGATGTAACGTAAAATGTCAGAGTTTTTCCACAATACCTGACGAACATTTAATTTTTGGGCTTCCCTGGCGCAATTATTAGCGCGTTCAACTGTTAATCGAAAGGCTGGTGGTTCAGGCCCACCCGGAAGAGGTGTTGTGGGGTCTCAGATGTAGCGTAAAAAGTCAAAACTTATCCACAATACGTGACAACCATTTAATTTCTGAGCTTCCGTGGCTCAATGGTTAGCGCGTTCGGCTGTTAACCAATAGGTTGGTGGTACGAGCCCATCCGGGAGCGGTGTTGTGAGGTCTCAGATGTGACGTAAAAAGTCAAGGTTTTTCCACAATACCTGACGAACATTGAATTTTTGGGCTTCCGTGGCGCAATGGTTAGCGCGTTCAGCTGTTAATCGAAAGGTTGGTGGTTCGAGCCCAACCGGGAGAGGTGTTGTGGGGTCTCAGATGTAGCGTAAAAAGTCAAAACTTTTCCACAATACCTGACGACCATTTATTTTTTGGGCTTCCGTGGCTCAAAGGTTAGCGCGTTCGGCTGTTAACGAATAGGTGTGTGGTTCGAGCCCATCCGGGAGCGGTGTTGTGACGTCTCAGATGTGACGTAAAAAGTCAAGGTTTTTTCCACAGCACCTGACGACCATTTAATTTTTGGGCTTCCGTGGCGCAATGATTAGCGCGTTCAGCTGTTAATCGAAAGGTTGAAGGTTCGAGCCCATCCGGGAGCGGTGTTGTGACGTCTTAGATGTGACGTAAAAAGTCAAGGTTTTTCCACAATACCGGACGACCATTTAATTTTTGGGCTTCCGTGGCGCAATCGTTAGCGCGTTCGGCTGTTAACAGAAAGGTTGGTGGTTCGAGCACACCCGGGAGCGGTGCTATGAGGTCTCAGATGTTACGTAAAAAGTCAAAGTTTTTCCACAATACCGGACGACCATTTAATTTTTGGGCTTCCGTTGCGCAATGGTTAGCGCGTTCAGCTGCTGTTCAAAAGACTGGTGGTTTGAGCCCTCCCGGGAGCGGTGTTGTGACGTCTCAGATGTAACATAAAATGTCAGAGTTTTTCCACAATACCTGACGACCATTTAATTTTTGGGCTTCCGTGGCGCAATGGTTAACGCGTTCGGCTGTTAACCAATAGGTTGGTTTTTCGAGCCCACCCGGGAGCGGTGTTGTGGGATCTCAAATGTAACGTAGAAAGCCAAAGTTTTTCCAGAATACGTGACGACCATTTAATTTCTGAGCTTCCGTGGCTCAATGGTTAGCGCGTTCGGCTGTTAACCAATAGGTTGGTGGTTCGAGCCCATCCGGGAGCGGTGTTGTGAGGTCTCAGAAGTGACGTAAAAAGTCAAGGTTTTTCCACAATACCTGACGAACATTTAATTCTTGGGCTTCCTTGGCGCAACGGTTAGCGCGTTCGGCTGTTAACCGAAAGGTTGGTGGTTCGAGCCCAACCGGGAGAGGTGTTGTAGGGTCTCAGATGTAACGTAATAAGTCATAACTTATCCACAATACCTGACAACCATTTAATTTCTGAGCTTCCGTGGCTCAATGGTTAGCGCTTTCGGCTGTTAACCAATAGGTTGGTGGTTCGAGCCCACCCGGGAGCGGTGTTGTGAGGTCTCAGATGTGACGTAAAAAGTCAAGGTTTTTACACAATACCTGACGAGCATTTAATTTTTTAACTTCCGTGGCGCAATGGTTAGCGCGTTCAGCTTTTAACCAATAGGGTGGTGGTTCGAGCCCACCCGGGAGCGGTGTTGTGGGATCTCAAATGTAACGTAGAAAGACAAAGTTTTTCCACAATACCTGACGACCATTTATTTTTTGGGCTTCCTTGGCGCAATGGTTAGCGCGTTCGGCTGTTAACCGAAAGGTTGGTGGTTCGAGCCCATCCGGGAGCGGTGTTGTGACGTCTCAGATGTAACGTAAAATGTCAGAGTTTTTCCACAATACCTGACGAACATTTAATTTTTGGGCTTCCGTGGCGCAATTATTAGCGCGTTCAACTGTTAATCGAAAGGCTGGTGGTTCAAGCGCACCCGGAAGAGGTGTTGTGGGGTCTCAGATGTAGCGTAAAAAGTCAAAACTTATCCACAATACGTGACAACCATTTAATTTCTGAGCTTCCGTGGCTCAATGGTTAGCGCGTTCGGCTGTTAACCAATAGGTTGGTGGTTCGAGCCCACCCGGGAGCGGTGGTGTGGGATCTCAAATATAACGTAGAAAGCCAAAGTTTTGCCACAATACCTGACGACCATTAAATTTTTGGGCTTATTTGGCGCAATGGTTAGCGCGTTCGGCTGTTAACCGAAAGGTTGGTGATTCGAGCCCAACCGGAAGAGGTGTTGTAGGGTCTCAGATGTAACGTAAAAAGTCATAACTTATCCACAATACGTGACAACCATTTAATTTCTGAGCTTGCGTGGCTCAATGGTTAGCGCGTTCGGCTGTTAACCAATAGGTTGGTGGTTCGAGCCCATCCGGGAGCGGTGTTGTGAGGTCTCAGATGTGAAGTAAAAAGTCAAAGTTTTACCTCAATACCTGACGACCATTTAATATTTGGCCTCCGTTGCGCAATGGTTAGCGCGTTCGGCTGTTAACCGAAAGGTTGGTGGTTCGAGCCCACCCGGGAGCGGTTTTGTGGGATCTCTAATGTAACGTAAAAAGCCAAAGTTTTTCCACAATACCTGACGACCATTTTTTTTTGGGCGTCCGTGGCGCAATGGTTAGCGCGTTCGGCTGTTAACCGAAAGGTTGGTGGTTCGAGCCCATCCGGGAGCGGTGTTGTGACGTCTCAGATGTTACGTAAAATGTCAGAGTTTTTCCACAATACCTGACGAACATTTATTTTTCGGGCTTCCTTGGCGCAATGGTTAGCGCGTTCGGCTGTTAACCGAAAGGTTGGTGGTTCGAGCCCAACCGGGAGAGGTGTTGTAGGGTCCCAGATGTAACGTAATAAGTCATAACTTATCCACAATACCTGACAACCATTTAATTTCTGAGCTTCCGTGGCTCAATGGTTAGCGCTTTCGGCTGTTAACCAATAGGTTGGTGGTTCGAGCCCACCCGGGAGCGGTGTTGTGAGGTCTCAGATGTGACGTAAAAAGTCAAGGTTTTTACACAATACCTGACGAGCATTTAATTTTTTAACTTCCGTGGCGCAATGGTTAGCGCGTTCAGCTTTTAACCAATAGGGTGGTGGTTCGAGCCCACCCGGGAGCGGTGTTGTGGGATCTCAAATGTAACGTAGAAAGACAAAGTTTTTCCACAATACCTGACGACCATTTATTTTTTGGGCTTCCTTGGCGCAATGGTTAGCGCGTTCAGCTGTTAACCGAAAGGTTGGTGGTTCGAGCCCAACCGAGAGAGGTGTTGTAGGGTCTCAGATGTAACGTAATAAGTCATAACTTATCCACAATACCTGACAACCATTTAATTTCTGAGCTTCCGTGGCTCAATGGTTAGCGCGTTCGGCTGTTAACCAATAGGTTGGTGGTTCGAGCCCATCCGGGAGTGGTGTTGTGAGGTCTCAGATGTAACGTAAAATGTCAGAGTTTTTCCACAATACCTGACGAACATTTAATTTTTGGGCTTGCGCGGCGCAATGGTTAGCGCGGTCAGCTGTTAATCGAAAGGTTGGTGGTTCGAGCCCACCCGGGAGAGGTGTTGTTGGGTCTCATATGTAGCGTAAAAAGACAAAACTTTTCCACAATACGTGACAACCATTTATTTTCTGAGCTTTCGTGGCTCAATGGTTAGCGCGTTCGGCTGTTAACCAATAGGTTGGTGGTTCGAGCCCACCCGGGAGCGGTGTTTTTGGATCTCAAATGTAACATAAATAGCCAAAGTTTTTCCACAATACCTGACGACCATTTAATTTTTGGGCGTCCGTGGCGAATGGTTAGCGGGTTCGGCTGTTAACCGAAAGGTTGGTGGTTCGAGCCCTCCCGGGAGCGGTGTTGTGAGGTCTCAGATGTAACGTAAAATGTCAGAGTTTTTCCACAATACCTGACGAACATTTAATTTTTGGGCTTTCGTGGCGCAATGATTAGCGCGTTCAGCTGTTAATCGAAAGGTTGAAGGTTCGAGCCCACCCGGGAGAGGTGTTGTAGGGTCTCAGATGTAACGTAAAAAGTCATAACTTATCTACAATACCTGACAACCATTTAATTTCTGAGATTCCGTGGCTCAAAGGTTAGCGCGTTCGGCTGTTAACCAATAGGTGTGTGGTTCGAGCCCATCCGGGAACGGTGTTGTGACGTCTCAGATGTGACGTAAAAGTCAAGGTTTTTTCCACAACACCTGACGACCATTTAAATTCTGAGCTTCCGTGGCTCAATGGTTAGCGAATTCGGCTGTTAACAAATAGGTTGGTGGTTCGAGCCCACACGGGAGCGGTGTTTTGGGATCTCAAATGTAACGTTGAAAGCCAAAATTTTTCCACAATACCTGACGACCATTTAATTTTTGGGCTTCCGTGGCGCAATGGTCAGCGCGTTCAGCTGTTAACCGAAAGGTTGGTGGTTCGAGCCCATCCGGGAGCGGTGTTGTGATGTCTCAGATGTAACGTAAAATGTCAGAGTTTTTCCACAATACCTGACGAACATTTAATTTTTGGGCTTCCGTGGCGCAATTATTAGCGCGTTCAACTGTTAATCGAAAGGCTGGTGGTTCAAGCGCACCCGGAAGAGGTGTTGTGGGGTCTCAGATGTAGCGTAAAAAGTCAAAACTTATCCACAATACGTGACAACCATTTAATTTCTGAGCTTCCGTGGCTCAATGGTTAGCGCGTTCGGCTGTTAACCAATAGGTTAGTGGTTCGAGCCAACCCGGGAGCGGTGGTGTGGGATCTCAAATGTAACGTAGAAAGCCAAAGTTTTGCCACAATACCTGACGACCATTAAATTTTTGGGCTTCCTTGGCGCAATGGTTAGCGCGTTCGGCTGTTAACCGAAAGGTTGGTGGTTCGAGCCCAACCGGAAGAGGTGTTGTAGGGTCTCAGATGTAACGTAAAAAGTCATAACTTATCCACAATACCTGACAAGCATTTGATTTCTGAGCTTCCGTGGCTCAAAGGTTAGCGCGTTCGGCTGATAACAAATAGGTTGGTGGTTCGAGCCCATCCGGGAGCGGTGTTGTGAGGTCTCAGATGTAACGTAAAATGTCAGAGTTTTTCCACAATACCTGACGAACATTTAATTTTTGGGCTTCCGTGGCGCAATGATTAGCGCGTTCAGCTGTTAATCGAAATTTTGAAGGTTCGAGCCAACCCGGGAGAGGTGTTGTGGGGTCTCAGATGTTGCGTAAAAAGTCAAAACTTTTCCACAATACGTGACAACCATTTAATTTCTGAGCTTCCGTGGCTCAATGGTTAGCGCGTTCGGCTGTTAACCAATAGGTTGGTGGTTCGAGCCCATCCGGGAGCGGTGTTGTGAGGTCTCAGATGTGAAGTAAAAAGTCAAAGTTTTTCCACAATACCTGACGACCATTTTTTTTTTGGGCGTCCGTGGCGCAATGGTTAGCGCGTTCGGCTGTTAACCGAAAGGTTGGTGGTTCGAGCCCATCCGGGAGCGGTGTTGTGACGTCTCAGATGTTACGTAAAATGTCAGAGTTTTTCCACAATACCTGACGAACATTTATTTTTCGGGCTTGCGTGGCGCAATAATTAGCGCGTCCAGCTGTTAATCGAAAGGTTGGTGGTTCGAGCCCATCCGGGAGCGGTGTTGTGTGATCTCAAATGTAACGTAGAAAGCCAAAGTTTTTCCACAATACCTGACGACCATTTAATTTTTGGGCTTCCTTGGCGCAATGGTTAGCGCGTTCGGCTGTTAACCGAAAGGTTGGTGGTTCGACCCCATCCGGGAGCGGTGTTGTGAGGCCTCAGATGTGAAGTAAAAAGTCAAAGTTTTACCTCAATACCTGACGAAAATTTAATTTTTGGGCTTCAGTGGCGCAATGGTTAGCGCGTTCGGCTATTAACCAATAGGTTGGTGGTTCGAGCCCATCCGGGAGAAGTGTTGTGACGTCTCAGATGTAACGTAAAATGTCAGAGTTTTTCCACAATACCTGACGAACATTTAATTTTTGGGCTTCAGTGGCGCGATGGTCAGCGCGTTCAGCTGTTAACCGAAAGGTTGGTGGTTCGAGCCCAAACGAGAGAGGTTTTGTGGGGTCTCAGATGTAGCGTGAAAAGTCGTAACTTTTCAACAATACCTGACAACCATTTAATTTCTGAGCTTCCGTGGCTCAATGGTTAGCGCGTTCGGCTGTTAACCAGTAGGTTGGTGGTTCTAGCCCATCCGGGAGCGGTGTTGTGATGTCTCAGATGTAACGTAAAATGTCAGAGTTTTTCCACAATACCTGACGAACATTTAATTTTTGGGCTTCCGTGGCGCAATGGTTAGCGCGTTCAGCTGTTAATCGAAAGGTTGGTGGTTCGAGCTCACCCGGGAGAGGTGTTTTGAGGTCTCAGATGTAGCGTGAAAAGTCAAACTTTTTCCATAATACGTGATAACCATTTATTTTCTGATCTTTCGTGGCTCAATGGTTAGCGCGTTCGTCTGTTAACCAATAGCTTGGTGGTTCGAGCCCACCCGGGAGCGGTGTTTTTGGATCTCAAATGTAACGTAAATAGCCAAAGTTTTTCCGCAATACCTGACGACCATTTTTTTGGGCGTCCGTGGCGCAATGGTTAGCGCGTTCGGCTGTTAACCGAAAGGTTGGTGGTTCGAGCCCAACCGGAAGAGGTGTTGTAGGGTCTCAGATGTAACGTAAAAAGTCATAACTTATCCACAATACCTGACAAGCATTTGATTTCTGAGCTTCCGTGGCTCAAAGGTTAGCGCGTTCGGCTGATAACAAATAGGTTGGTGGTTCGAGCCCATCCGGGAGCGGTGTTGTGAGGTCTCAGATGTGACGTAAAAAGTCAAGGTTTTTTCCACAACACCTGACGACCATTTAATTTTTGGGCTTCCGTGGCGCAATGGTTAGCGCGTTCGGCTGTTAACCAATAGGTTGGTGGTTCGAGCCCATCCGGGAGCGGTGTTGTGAGGTCTCAGATGTAACGTAAAATGTCAGAGTTTTTCCACAATACCTGACGAACATTTAATTTTTGGGCTTCCGTGGCGCAATGATTAGCGCGTTCAGCTGTTAATCGAAATTTTGAAGGTTCGAGCCAACCCGGGAGAGGTGTTGTGGGGTCTCAGATGTAGCGTAAAAAGTCAAAACTTTTCCACAATACGTGACAACCATTTAATTTCTGAGCTTCCGTGGCTCAATGGTTAGCGCGTTCGGCTGTTAACCAATAGGTTGGTGGTTCGAGCCCATCCGGGAGCGGTGTTGTGAGGTCTCAGATGTGAAGTAAAAAGTCAAAGTTTTACCTCAATACCTGACGACCATTTAATATTTGGTCTCCGTTGCGCAATGGTTAGCGCGTTCGGCTGTTAACCGAAAGGTTGGTGGTTCGAGCCCACCCGGGAGCGGTGTTGTGGGATCTCTAATGTAACGTAAAAAGCCAAAGTTTTTCCACAATACCTGACGACCATTTTTTTTTTGGGCGTCCGTGGCGCAATGGTTAGCGCGTTCGGCTGTTAACCGAAAGGTTGGTGGTTCGAGCCCATCCGGGAGCGGTGTTGTGACGTCTCAGATGTTACGTAAAATGTCAGAGTCTTTCCACAATACCTGACGAACATTTATTTTTCGGGCTTGCGTGGCGCAATAATTAGCGCGTCCAGCTGTTAATCGAAAGGTTGGTGGTTCGAGCCCACCCGGGAGCGGTGTTGTGGGATCTCAAATGTAACGTAGAAAACCAAAGTTTTTCCACAATACCTGACTACCATTTAATTTTTGGGCTTCCTTGGCGCAATGGTTAGCGCGTTCGGCTGTTAACCGAAAGGATGGTGGTTCGAGCCCACCTGGGAGAAGTGTTGTAGGGTCTCAGATGTAACGTAAAAAGTCATAACTTATCCACAAAACCTAACAACCATTTAATTTCTGAGCTTCTGTGGCTCAATGGTTAGCGCGTTCGGCTGTTAACCAATTGGTTGGTGGTTCGAGCCTATCCGGGAGACGTGTTGTGACGTCTCAGATGTACCGTAAAATGTCAGAGTTTTTCCACAATACCTGACGAACATTTAATTTTTGGGCTTGCGTGGCGCAATGGTTAGCGCGGTCAGCTGTTAATCGAAAGGTTGGTGGTTCGAGCCCACCCGGGAGAGGTGTTGTTGGGTCTCATATGTAGCGTAAAAAGACAAAACTTTTCCACAATACGTGACAAGCATTGATTTTCTGAGCTTTCGTGGCTCAATGGTTAGCGCGTTCGGCTGTTAACCAATAGGTTGGTGGTTCGAGTTCACCCGGGAGTGGTGTTTTTGGATCTCAAATGTAACATAAATAGCCAAAGTTTTTCCACAATACCTGACGACCATTTAATTTTTGGGCGTCCGTGGCGAATGGTTAGCGGGTTCGGCTGTTAACCGAAAGGTTGGTGGTTCGAGCCCTCCCGGGAGCGGTGTTGTGACGTCTCAGATGTAACGTAAAATGTCAGAGTTTTTCCACAATACCTGACGAGCATTTAATTTTTGGGCCTCAGTGGCGCAATGGTTAGCGCGTTTAGCTGTTAACCGAAAGGTTGGTGGTTCGAGCACAAACGGGAGAGGATTTGTGGGGTCTCAGAAGTAGCGTGAAAAGTAACTTTTCAACAATACCTGACAACCATTTAATTATTGGGCGTCCGTGGCGCAATGGTTAGCGCGTTCGGCTGTTAACCAATAGGTTGGTGGTTCGAGCCCATCCGGGAGCGGTGTTGTGAGGTCTTAGATGTGACGTAAAAAGTCAAGGTTTTTCCACAATACCTGACAACCGTTTAATTTCTGAGCTTCCGTGGCGCAATGGTTAGCGCGTTCGGCTGTTAACCAATAGGTTGGTGGTTCGAGCCCATCCGGGAGCGGTGTTGTGTGATCTCAAATGTAACGTAGAAAGCCAAAGTTTTTCCACAATACCTGACGACCATTTAATTTTTGGGCCTCAGTGGCGAATGGTTAGCGCGTTCGGCTGTTAACCGAAAGGTTGGTGGTTCGAGCCCATCCGGGAGCGGTGTTGTGAGGTCTCAGATGGTAAGTAAAAAGTCAAGGTTTTACCTCAATACCTGACGAAAATTTAATTTTTGGGCTACAGTGGCGCAATGGTCAGCGCGTTCAGCTGTTAACCGAAAGGTTGGTGGTTCGAGCCCTCCCGGGAGCGGTGTTGTGACGTCTCAGATGTAACGTAAAATGTCAGAGTTTTTCCAAAACACCTGACGAACATTTAACTTTTGGGCTTCCGTGGCGCAATGGTTAGCGCGTTCAGCTGTTAATCGAAAGGTTGGTGGTTCGAGCCCGCCCGGAAGAGGTATTGTGTGGTCTCAGATGTAGCGTAAAAAGTCAAAACTTTTCCACAATACGTGACAACCATTTAATTTCTGAGCTTCCGTGGCTCAATGGTTAGCGCGTTCGGCTGTTAATCGAAAGGTTGGTGGTTCGAGCCCATCCGGGAGCGGTATTGTGAGGTCTCAGATGTAGCGTGAAAAGTCAAACTTTTTCCATAATACGTGATAACCATTTATTTTCTGAGCTTCCGTGGCTCAATGGTTAGCGCGTTCGGCTGTTAACCAATAGGTTGGTGGTTCGAGCCCACCCGGGAGCGGTGTTTTGGGATCTCAAATGTAACGTAAATAGCCAAAGTTTTTCCACAATACCTGACGACCATTTAATTTTTGGGCCTCAGTGGCGCAATGGTTAGCGCGTTTAGCTGTTAACCGAAAGGTTGGTGGTTCGAGCACAAACGAGAGAGGATTTGTGGGGTCTCAGAAGTAGCGTGAAAAGTAACTTTTCAACAATACCTGACAACCATTTAATTATTGGGCGTCCGTGGCGCAATGGTTAGCGCGTTCGGCTGTTAACCAATAGGTTGGTGGTTCGAGCCCATCCGGGAGCGGTGTTGTGAGGTCTTTGATGTGACGTAAAAAGTCAAGGTTTTTCCACAATACCTGACAACCGTTTAATTTCTGAGCTTCCGTGGCGCAATGGTTAGCGCGTTCGGCTGTTAACCAATAGGTTGGTGGTTCGAGCCCATGCAGGAGCGGTGTTGTGTGATCTCAAATGTAACGTAGAAAGCCAAAGTTTTTCCACAATACCTGACGACCATTTAATTTTTGGGCTTCCGTGGCGCAATGGTTAGCGCGTTCGGCTGTTAACCGAAAGGTTGGTGGTTCGACCCCATCCGGGAGCGGTGTTGTGAGGCCTCAGATGTGAAGTAAAAAGTCAAAGTTTTACCTCAATACCTGACGAAAATTTAATTTCTGAGCTTCCGTGGCTCAATGGTTAGCGCGTTCGGCTATTAACCAATAGGTTGGTGGTTCGAGCCCATCCGGGAGCGGTGTTGTGATGTCTCAGATGTAACGTAAAATGTCAGAGTTTTTCCACAATACCTGACGAACATTTAATTTTTGGGCTTCCGTGGCGCAATGGTTAGCGCGTTCAGCTGTTAATCGAAGGGTTGGTGGTTCGAGCCCACCCGGGAGAGGTGTTGTGAGGTCTCAGATGTAGCGTGAAAAGTCAAACTTTTTCCATAATACGTGATAACCATTTATTTTCTGATCTTTCGTGGCTCAATGGTTAGCGCGTTCGTCTGTTAACCAATAGCTTGGTGGTTCGAGCCCACCCGGGAGCGGTGTTTTTGGATCTCAAATGTAACGTAAATAGCCAAAGTTTTTCCGCAATACCTGACGACCATTTTTTTGGGCGTCCGTGGCGCAATGGTTAGCGCGTTCGGCTGTTAACCGAAAGGTTGGTGGTTCGAGCCCATCCGGGAGCGGTGTTGTGAGGCCTCAGATGTGAAGTAAAAAGTCAAAGTTTTACCTCAATACCTGACGAAAATTTAATTTTTCTGCTTCAGTGGCGCAATGGTTAGCGCGTTCGGCTATTAACCAATAGGTTGGTGGTTCGAGCCCATTCGGGAGAAGTGTTGTGACGTCTCAGATGTAACGTAAAATGTCGGAGTTTTTCCACAATACCTGACGAACATTTAATTTTTGGGCTTCAGTGGCGCAATGGCTAGCGCGTTCGGCTGTTAACCGAAAGGTTGGTGGTTCGAGCCCATCCGGGAGCGGTGTTGTGACGTCTCAGATGTTACGTAAAATGTCAGAGTTTTGCCACAATACCTGACAACCATTTAATTTCGGAGCTTCCGTGGCGCAGTAATTAGCGCGTCCAGCTCTTAATCGAAAGGTTGGTGGTTCGAGCCCACCCGGAAGAGGTGTTGTGGGGTCTCAGATGTAGCGTTAAAAGTCAAAACTTTTCCACAATACGTGACAACCATTTAATTTCTGATCTTCCGTGGCTCAATGGTTAGCGCGTTCGGCTGTTAACCAATAGGTTGGTGGTTCGAGCCCACCCGGGAGCGGTGTTTTTGGATCTCAAATGTACCGTAAATAGCCAAAGTTTTTCCACAATACCTGACGACCATTTAATTTTTGGGCCTCAGTGGCGAATGGTTAGCGCGTTCGGCTGTTAACCGAAAGGTTGGTGGTTCGAGCCCATCCGGGAGCGGTGTTGTGAGGTCTCAGATGTGAAGTAACAAGTTGGGAAAACCAAAATATTACCTCTCCGAGTCAAGACGACTACTTACAAACTTATTTACCCAGATATGGAAATGTTTCTTAAGTTAAAATGTATGAAATATTAAAGCAGTATACAAAGCATAGCAAATATACTGTAAATCAGACGACATTTTACATCCAATAATGATATACTTGTACACATTAAAATCATCCGATGGGGGAGAAACGGGAAATGAAGAGATAAAACTTTGGAGGGATACTACCTTTACGTGTTTGTAAAGGCCCAATTTTCTACTCCTCAACTGTATGCCCTCTATGTTCAAAGCCATATTCACAACAGGGTTGCCATATAAACACTATCCTCTCGTTTCACCTCAACGATTTTCTTAGTTTGTCAACATGACTGTTAACGTTAAGCTTATTTGTGGCTACACACACTAAAAGTAAATGCGTACCATAAAAAGCATGAAAACACGAAGCTATTATCCGATTACGATCAGACCTTTCACTGGTCTGGGCTGCGTTCAGCAGAGCTCACCAAAAAAGACAGCGGATTTTGGAAATGTTTACCGGTGAGCTCTGTCGTCATAGCTTCTCTCCGGTCATCGGCGTTTTATAAATGACGCTAGCGCAATAAAGCGTGCAAGGTACCAAGGCTTAACAAAAATTGTATGATAACATATTTATATAGATAGATAACAACTTTTATAATTAAAATTAGAAACTAGCATATCTCTCAAAATTCTCGCGTGATCAACTGGTTTCACGCCAATTAAATAGCTATAGTCCCAAAGAGCTATTTATATTAATTCATCCATGGATTTTTCGCCAAGCTGAGAACTACACGTTTTACGTCACGTTATCCAAAAAGCCGACTATTTTCTTTGAGGACCGCGCTAGCTCAGCGCTAAGCACCGTGACGTCAAAATTCAAAAACAAAATCCCGTCATGTAGGACACTGTTAACAGCGCTGGGCTCTGCTGAACGCGGCCCAGATTTCCACCATGTTTATAATATCTAAGCCTAAAGTGTACTTAACTTTCGGCTCACTCTGAACCGTTAACGTCTCTGCATTACAGAAACGAAATCCAAACCCAAGCGTTTACTTTTTGGTTCACTAGGCCTATTGACAAATCAAAGTTCATTTGACCAACATAGTAGCATTGTACTTGAATTCACTTTAGAAAGGATTATGGTATAAACAGATGTAGTATAGCTTAGGTAATATATAAACATCCATTTTAAATAATAATATTAAAAAACTATTTTGGAATATCAAAATGAAATAGAGCTTTAAAGCTACAAAAGTACTAAATGCATCATAATTACGAAAAGTATTTCCACATATTCACTTTATATTAAGGATAAAGGGAATATTATGGTTCTGTAGGATTCCTTTACACATCAAAACAAAACGAACTTCTAACGCAGCGCACTACTGTAACAACGGACGGACACACACAGACAAAAGCATAGACTGCTTTTTAACTCTTTCCGTATTAATTTTGAATTGAGAAACAAGATTATCTTAAATATTGAAATGAATATAATTAATATTTAATATTTTCTTCGCTAGTTATTCGCCTTATTGAACGTTACATCGTTTTAAAAAAGAACAATTAAACATTCTTGAGAGACTTGACTAATATTGGCGTTTGAAATGAAGCATACGCCGGTTGCTTCGCCTTATTCAAATAGGTAGTATATAAGGGTGTCGAACTACAGTTAAAAGCAAGAACAACCGCAATTGCGAAAACCTATCGTGGACAACCCACGCTAGGGAGGCTAGACGTTTCTCGTAACCCTAGCTGATCGCCGCGAATGTCTTAAACCAAACGATGACGATGGAGTAGAAGCCAGGTGTGCAGACTGGTGTCCATGTGGGATGGACAAAAACAAAGACCAGAAGATGGTGGTGTAGAAGCCAGGTGTACAGACTGGTGTCCATGTGGTATGGACAAAAACAAAGACCAGAAGATGGTGGTGTTAGAAGCCAGTGTGTACAGACTGGTGTCCATGTGGGATGGACAATGACCAGAAGATGGTGGTGTTAGAAACCAGTAAGTACAGACTGGTGTCCATGTGCGATGGACAAAAACGAAGACCAGAAGATGGTGGTGTTAGAAGCCAGTGTGTACAGACTGGTGTCCATGTGGGATGGACAATGACCAGAAGATGGTGGTGTTAGAAGCCAGTGTGTACAGACTGGTGTCCATGTGGGATTGACGAAGGCCATAAGATGGTGGTGATTAGAAGCCTGTAAGTACAGACTGGTGTCCGTGTGGGATGGACAAAGACCAGAAGATGGTGGTGTGAGAACTCGCCATAGAGTAGCCATTTCCGTGACTGTGAAAGCAGTTCGGAAATGGCGAACACGTTTGCTCCGATTTGGAAACTGCGAACGCGGTCACGTGGGTGTAACAACAGACACACACACAGACACACAGACACACAGACACACACACAGACAGACACACACGATCGTTACAGAACCTCTCCGTGACATACGTCACTCGGAGAGGTAAAAAGTCAAGGTTTTACCTCAATACCTGACGAAAATTTAATTTTTGGGCTACAGTGGCGCAATGGTCAGCGCGTTCAGCTGTTAACCGAAAGGTTGGTGGTTCGAGCCCTCCCGGGAGCGGTGTTGTGACGTCTCAGATGTAACGTAAAATGTCAGAGTTTTTCCAAAACACCTGACGAACATTTAACTTTTGGGCTTCCGTGGCGCAATGGTTAGCGCGTTCAGCTGTTAATCGAAAGGTTGGTGGTTCGAGCCCGCCCGGAAGAGGTATTGTGTGGTCTCAGATGTAGCGTAAAAAGTCAAAACTTTTCCACACTACGTGACAACCATTTAATTTCTCAGCTTCCGTGGCTCAATGGTTAGCGCGTTCGGCTGTTAATCGAAAGGTTGGTGGTTCGAGCCCATCCGGGAGCGGTGTTGTGAGGTCTCAGATGTAGCGTGAAAAGTCAAACTTTTTCCATAATACGTGATAACCATTTATTTTCTGAGCTTCCGTGGCTCAATGGTTAGCGCGTTCGGCTGTTAACCAATAGGTTGGTGGTTCGAGCCCACCCGGGAGCGGTGTTTTGGGATCTCAAATGTAACGTAAATAGCCAAAGTTTTTCTACAATACCTGACGACCATTTAATTTTTGGGCCTCAGTGGCGCAATGGTTAGCGCGGTCAGCTGTTAACCGAAAGGTTGGTGGTTCGAGCCCACCCGGGAGAGGTGTTGTGGGGTCTCAAATGTAACGTAGAAAGCCAAAGTCTTTCCACGATACCTGACAACCGTTTAATTTCTGAGCTTCCGTGGCTCAATGGTTAGCGCGTTCAGCTGTTAAGCAATAGGTTGGTGGTTCGAGCCCAAACGAGAGAGGATTTGTGGGGTCTCAGAAGTAGCGTGAAAAGTCGTAACTTTTCAACAATACCTGACAACCATTTAATTATTGGGCGTCCGTGGCGCAATGGTTAGCGCGTTCGGCTGTTAACCAATAGGTTGGTGGTTCGAGCCCATCCGGGAGCGGTGTTGTGAGGTCTTAGATGTGACGTAAAAAGTCAAGGTTTTTACACAATATCTGACGAGCATCTAATTTTTGGGCTTCCGTGGCGCAATGGTTAGCGCGTTCAGCTGTTAATCGAAAGGTTGGTGGTTCGAGCCCACCCGGGAGAGGTGTTGTGGGGTCTCAAATGTAACGTAGAAAGCCAAAGTTTTTCCACAATACCTGACAACCGTTTAATTTCTGAGCTTCCGTGGCTCAATGGTTAGCGCGTTCAGCTGTTAACCAATAGGTTGGTGGTTCGAGCCCACCCGGGAGCGGTGTTGTGTGATCTCAAATGTAACATAGAAAGCCAAAGTTTTTCCACAATACCTGACGACCGTTTAATTTTTGGGCTTCCGTGGCGCAATGGTTAGCGCGTTCGGCTGTTAACCGAAAGGTTGGTGGTTCGAGCCCATCCGGGAGCGGTGTTGTGAGGCCTCAGATGTGAAGTAAAAAGTCAAAGTTTTACCTCAATACCTGACGAAAATTTAATTTTTGGGCTTCAGTGGCGCAATGGTTAGCGCGTTCGGCTATTAACCAATAGGTTGGTGGTTCGAGCCCATCCGGGAGAAGTGTTGTGACGTCTCAGATGTAACGTAAAATGTCAGAGTTTTTCCACAATACCTGACGAACATTTAATTTTTGGGCTTCAGTGGCGCAATGGTCAGCGCGTTCAGCTGTTAACCGAAAGGTTGGTGGTTCGAGCCCAAACGAGAGAGGTTTTGTGGGGTCTCAGATGTAGCGTGAAAAGTCGTAACTTTTCAACAATACCTGACAACCATTTAATTTCTGAGCTTCCGTGGCTCAATGGTTAGCGCGTTCGGCTGTTAACCAATAGGTTGGTGGTTCTAGCCCATCCGGGAGCGGTGTTGTGATGTCTCAGATGTAACGTAAAATGTCAGAGTTTTTCCACAATACCTGACGAACATTTAATTTTTGGGCTTCCTTGGCGCAATGGTTAGCGCGTTCAGCTGTTAATCGAAAGGTTGGTGGTTCGAGCCCACCCGGAAGAGGTGATGTGGGGTCTCAGATGTAGCGTAAAAAGTCAAAACTTTTCCACAATACGTGACAACCATTTAATTTCTGAGCTTCAGTGGCGCAATGGTCAGCGCGTTCAGCTGTTAACCGAAAGGTTGGTGGTTCGAGCCCTCCCGGGAGCGGTGTTGTGACGTCTCAGATGTAACGTAAAATGTCAGAGTTTTTCCAAAACACCTGAAGAACATTTAACTTTTGGGCTTCCGTGGCGCAATGGTTAGCGCGTTCAGCTGTTAATCGAAAGGTTGGTGGTTCGAGCCCGCCCGGAAGAGGTATTGTGTGGTGTCAGATGTAGCGTAAAAAGTCAAAACTTTTCCACAATACGTGACAACCATTTAATTTCTCAGCTTCCGTGGCTCAATGGTTAGCGCGTTCGGCTGTTAATCGAAAGGTTGGTGGTTCGAGCCCATCCGGGAGCGGTGTTGTGAGGTCTCAGATGTAGCGTGAAAAGTCAAACTTTTTCCATAATACGTGATAACCATTTATTTCCGAGCTTCCGTGGCTCAATGGTTAGCGCGTTCGGCTGTTAACCAATAGGTTGGTGGTTCGAGCCCACCCGGGAGCGGTGTTTTGGGATCTCAAATGTAACGTAAATAGCCAAAGTTTTTCCACAATACCTGACGACCATTTAATTTTTGGGCCTCAGTGGCGCAATGGTTAGCGCGTTCAGCTGTTAACCAAAAGGTTGGTGGTTCGAGCCCACCCGGGAGAGGTGTTGTGGGGTCTCAAATGTAACGTAGAAAGCCAAAGTCTTTCCACAATACCTGACAACCGTTTAATTTCTGAGCTTCCGTGGCTCAATGGTTAGCGCGTTCAGCTGTTAAGCAATAGGTTGGTGGTTCGAGCCCAAACGAGAGAGGATTTGTGGGGTCTCAGAAGTAGCGTGAAAAGTCGTAACTTTTCAACAATACCTGACAACCATTTAATTATTGGGCGTCCGTGGCGCAATGGTTAGCGCGTTCGGCTGTTAACCAATAGGTTGGTGGTTCGAGCCCATCCGGGAGCGGTGTTGTGAGGTCTTAGATGTGACGTAAAAAGTCAAGGTTTTTACACAATATCTGACGAGCATCTAATTTTTGGGCTTCCGTGGCGCAATGGTTAGCGCGTTCAGCTGTTAATCGAAAGGTTGGTGGTTCGAGCCCACCCGGGAGCGGTGTTGTGTGATCTCAAATGTAACGTAGAAAGCCAAAGTTTTTCCACAATACCAGACGACCATTTAATTTTTGGGCTTCCGTGGCGCAATGGTTAGCGCGTTCGGCTGTTAACCGAAAGGTTGGTGGTTCGAGCCCATCCGGGAGCGTTTTGTGAGAGTTGATAGAATGCCGTATCTACAGTAGAAACAGAGTTACGAGCCTGCAAAGTATAGTCTAATGCATTTTCTATGGAGGGGTTTGTTTGTTCATGTATTGCTTAATTACTTGACCCTGTTCTTTCGATTAAAAATAATAACATATCTTTAGTGTAGCGGTTATCGCATCCGCCTCACTCCCGGAAGGCCACAGGTTCGAAACCGCGAAGTTTTTTTTTTATAATTATCCGAACATTTGTGTCAAGGTCACATTATTTACATCCCCGTATCTCTGGTAGAACCAGAGTTACGAGCCTCCAGAATTTAGTCTAATGTATTTCCTATGGAGGGGGTTTGTTTGTTTACGATTAGCTTAATTACTCGACTACTGTTTGTCGTAGCCCTAATTCTTAGTATGGCTAGATGGGGGACAAATTGGTCTATAACATACTCAAAGGACATCCCCGTATCTCCAGTAGAAACAGAGTTACGAGCCTGCAAAATTTATTTTCAAAAATCAAAAGTAACCTTCTAACAATAAGTGAGACAAAAAATAAGTTGACGACGATATTGCGGTAGCCTCAAGTTGAAAGTATCCTTGTATGGGGAGCAATGAGTACTATAACATATCCAAAGGAGATCCCAGTATCTCTTGCAGAACAAGAGTTATGAGCCTCCAAAGTTTAGTGCAAAAATCATAAGTAACATAATAAAAATAAGTGAGACGATACCAAAGTTGACGAACATTTTGCTTAATATCTCGGACCCTGTTTATCCTAGCTCAATGTTTTTAGTATGGTTAAATGGGGGACAATTTGTACTATAAAATATCCTAAGGACATCCCCGTATCTCTAGTAGACACAGAGTTATGGGCCTGCAAAGTACAATCTAATGCATTTGCTATGGACGGGTTGTTTGTTTACGTTTAGCTTAATTACTCGGCCCCTGTTTGTCGTAGCTCAATGTTTTTAGTATGGTTAGATGGGGGACAAATTGGACTATAAAATACTCAAAGGACATCCCCGTATCTCCAGTAGAAACAGAGTTACGAGCCTGCAAAGTATAGTCTAACTCATTTCCTATGGAGGGGGTTTGTTTCTTTACGTTTTGCTTAAGTACTCGGCCCCTGTTTGTCGTAGCCCAAAGTCTTTAGTATGGTTAGATGAAGGACAAATTGGACTATAACATATCCTAAGGACATCCCGGTATCTCCAGTAGAAACAGAGTTACGAGCCTGCAAAGTTTATTTTCAAAAATCAAAAGTAACCTTCTAACAATAAGTGAGACAATAATAAGTTGACGACGATATTGAGGTAGCCTCAAGTTTAAAGTATCCTTGTATGGGGAGCAAAGAGTACTATAACATATCCAAAGGAGATCCCAGTATCTCTTGTAGAACAAGAGTTAAGAGCCTCCAAAGTTTAGTGCAAAAATCATAAGTAACATAATAAAAATAAGTGAGACGATACCAAAGTTGACGAACATTTTGCTTAATATCTCGGCCCTTGTTTGTCGTAGCTCAATGTTTTTAGTATGGTTAGATGGGGGACAAATTGGACTATAACATACTCAAATGACATCCCCGTATCTCCAGTAGAAACAGAGTTACGAGCCTGCAAAGTATAGTCTAATGCATTTTCTATGGAGGGGTTTGTTTGTTCACGTATTGCTTAATTACTTGACCCTGTTCTTTCGATTAAAAATAATAACATATCTTTAGTGTAGCGGTTATCGCATCCGCCTCACTCCCGGAAGGCCACAGGTTCGAAACCGCGAAGTTTTTTTTTATAATTTTCCGAACATTTGTGTCAAGGTCACATTATTTACATCCCCGTATCTCTGGTAGAACCAGAGTTACGAGCCTCCAGAATTTAGTCTAATGGATTTCCTATGGAGGGGTCTGTTTGTTTACGATTAGCTTAATTACTCGACTACTGTTTGTCGTAGCTCAATGTTTTTAGTATGGTTAGATGGGGGACAAATTGGACTATAACATATCCTAAGGACATCCCGGTATCTCCAGTAGAAACAGAGTTACGAGCCTGCAAAGTTTATTTTCAAAAATCAAAAGTAACCTTCTAACAATAAGTGAGACAAAAAATAAGTTGACGACGATATTGAGGTAGCCTCAAGTTTAAAGTATCCTTGTATGGGGAGCAAAGAGTACTATAACATATCCAAAGGAGATCCCAGTATCTCTTGTAGAACAAGAGTTATGAGCCTCCAAAGTTTAGTGCAAAAATCATAAGTAACATAATAAAAATAAGTGAGACGATACCAAAGTTGACGAACATTTTGCTTAATATCTCGGCCCTTGTTTGTCGTAGCTCAATGTTTTTAGTATGGTTAGATGGGGGACAAATTGGACTATAACATACTCAAAGGACATCCCCGTATCTCCAGTAGAAACAGAGTTACGAGCCTGCAAAGTATAGTCTAATGCATTTTCTATGGAGGGGTTTGTTTGTTCACGTATTGCTTAATTACTTGACCCTGTTCTTTCGATTAAAAATAATAACATATCTTTAGTGTAGGAGATCCCAGTATCTCTTGTAGAACAAGAGTTATGAGCCTCCAAAGTTTAGTGCAAAAATCATAAGTAACATAATAAAAATAAGTGAGACGATACCAAAGTTGACGAACATTTTGCTTAATATCTCGGCCCTTGTTTGTCGTAGCTCAATGTTTTTAGTATGGTTAGATGGGGGACAAATTGTACTATAACATACTCAAAGGACATCCCCGTATCTCCAGTAGAAACAGAGTTACGAGCCTGCAAAGTAAAGTCTAACTCATTTCCTATGGAGGAGTTTGTTTGTTCACGTATTGCTTAATTACTTGACCCTGTTCTTTCGATTAAAAATAATAACATATCTTTAGTGTAGCGGTTATCGCATCCGCCTCACTCCCGGAAGGCCACAGGTTCGAAACCGCGAAGTTTTTTTTTTTTGCTTGGAACATGCAAAGACCTTTATAATTATCCGAACATTTGTGTCAAGGTCACATTATTTACATCCCCGTATCTCTGGTAGAACCAGAGTTACGAGCCTCCAGAATTCAGTCTAATGTATTTCCTATGGAGGGGTTTGTTTGTTTACGATTAGCTTAATTACTCGACTACTGTTTGTCGTAGCTCAATGTTTTTAGTATGGTTAGATGGGGGACAAATTGGACTATAACATACTCAAAGGACATCCCCGTATCTCCAGTAGAAACAGAGTTACGAGCCTGCAAAGTATAGTCTAATGCATTTTCTATGGAGGGGTTTGTTTGTTCACGTATTGCTTAATTACTTGACCCTGTTCTTTCGATTAAAAATAATAACATATCTTTAGTGTAGGAGATCCCAGTATCTCTTGTAGAACAAGAGTTATGAGCCTCCAAAGTTTAGTGCAAAAATCATAAGTAACATAATAAAAATAAGTGAGACGATACCAAAGTTGACGAACATTTTGCTTAATATCTCGGCCCTTGTTTGTCGTAGCTCAATGTTTTTAGTATGGTTAGATGGGGGACAAATTGTACTATAACATACTCAAAGGACATCCCCGTATCTCCAGTAGAAACAGAGTTACGAGCCTGCAAAGTATAGTCTAACTCATTTCCTTTGGAGGAGTTTGTTTGATCACGTATTGCTTAATTACTTGACCCTGTTCTTTCGATTAAAAATAATAACATATCTTTAGTGTAGCGGTTATCGCATCCGCCTCACTCCCGGAAGGCCACAGGTTCGAAACCGCGAAGTTTTTTTTTTTTGCTTGGAACATGCAAAGACCTTTATAATTATCCGAACATTTGTGTCAAGGTCACATTATTTACATCCCCGTATCTCTGGTAGAACCAGAGTTACGAGCCTCCAGAATTCAGTCTAATGTATTTCCTATGGAGGGGTTTGTTTGTTTACGATTAGCTTAATTACTCGACTACTGTTTGTCGTAGCTCAATGTTTTTAGTATGGTTAGATGGGGGACAAATTGGACTATAACATACTCAAAGGACATCCCCGTATCTCCAGTAGAAACAGAGTTACGAGCCTGCAAAGTATAGTCTAATGCATTTTCTATGGAGGGGTTTGTTTGTTCACGTATTGCTTAATTACTTGACCCTGTTCTTTCGATTAAAAATAATAACATATATTTAGTGTAGCGGTTATCGCATCCGCCTCACTCCCGGAAGGCCACAGGTTCGAAACCGCGAAGTTTTTTTTTTTTGCTTGGAACATGCAAAGACCTTTATAATTATCCGAACATTTGTGTCAAGGTCACATTATTTACATCCCCGTATCTCTGGTAGAACCAGAGTTACGAGCCTGCAAAGTTTATTTTCAAAAATCAAAAGTAACCTTCTAACAATAAGTGAGACAAAAAATAAGTTGACGACGATATTGAGGTAGCCTCAAGTTTAAAGTATCCTTGTATGGGGAGCAAAGAGTACTATAACATTTCCAAAGGAGATCCCAGTATCTCTTGTAGAACAAGAGTTATGAGCCTCCAAAGTTTAGTGCAAAAATCATAAGTAACATAATAAAAATAAGTGAGACGATACCAAAGTTGACGAACATTTTGCTTAATATCTCGGCCCTTGTTTGTCGTAGCTCAATGTTTTTAGTATGGTTAGATGGGGGACTATTTGGACTATATCATATCCTAAGGACATCCCCGTATCTCTTGTAGACACAGAGTTATGGGCCTGCAAAGTATAGTCTAATGCATTTCCTATGGACGGGTTGTTTGTTTACGTTTAGCTTAATTACTCGGCCCCTGTTTGTCTCAATGTTTTTAGTATGGTTAGATGGGGGACAAATTGGACTATAAAATACT
This sequence comes from Phalangium opilio, assembly GCF_054372755.1. Classification (NCBI taxonomy): domain Eukaryota; kingdom Metazoa; phylum Arthropoda; class Arachnida; order Opiliones; family Phalangiidae; genus Phalangium; species Phalangium opilio. Next base: position 3,753,836 of record NW_028324192.1, on the reverse strand, counting down.
CAAAGGACATCCCCGTATCTCCAGTAGAAACAGAGTTACGAGCCTGCAAAGTATAGTCTAACTCATTTCCTATGGAGGGGGTTTGTTTCTTTACGTTTTGCTTAAGTACTCGGCCCCTGTTTGTCGTAGCCCAAAGTTTTTAGTATGTTTAGATGAAGGACAGATTGGACTATAACATATCCTAAGGACATCCCGGTATCTCCAGTAGAAACAGAGTTACGAGCCTGCAAAGTTTATTTTCAAAAATCAAAAGTAACCTTCTAACAGTAAGTGAGACAAAAAATAAGTTGACGACGATATTGAGGTAGCCTCAAGTTTAAAGTATCCTTGTATGGGGAGCAAAGAGTACTATAACATATCCAAAGGAGATCCCAGTATCTCTTGTAGAACAAGAGTTATGAGCCTCCAAAGTTTAGTGCAAAAATCATAAGTATCATAATAAAAATAAGTGAGACGATACCAAAGTTGACGAACATTTAGCTTAATATCTCGGCCCTTGTTTGTCGTAGCTCAATGTTTTTAGTATGGTTAGATGGGGGACTATTTGGACTATATCCAATCCTAAGGACATCCCCGTATCTCTTGTAGACACAGAGTTATGGGCCTGCAAAGTATAGTCTAATGCATTTCCTATTGACGGGTTGTTTGTTTACGTTTAGCTTAATTACTCGGCCCCTGTTTGTCGTAGCTCAATGTTTTTAGTATGGTTAGATGGGGGACAAATTGGACTATAAAATACTCAAAGGACATCCCCGTATCTCCAGTAGAAACAGAGTTACGAGCCTGCAAAGTATAGTCTAACTCATTTCCTATGGAGGGGGTTTGTTTCTTTACGTTTTGCTTAAGTACTCGGCCCCTGTTTGTCGTAGCCCAAAGTTTTTAGTATGGTTAGATGAAGGACAGATTGGACTATAACATATCCTAAGGACATCCCGGTATCTCCAGTAGAAACAGAGTTACGAGCCTGCAAAGTTTATTTTCAAAAATCAAAAGTAACCTTCTAACAATAAGTGAGACAAAAAATAAGTTGACGACGATATTGAGTTAGCCTCAAGTTTAAAGTATCCTTGTATGGGGAGCAAAGATAACTATAACATATCCAAAGGAGATCCCAGTATCTCTTGTAGAACAAGAGTTATGAGCCTCCAAAGTTTAGTGCAAAAATCATAAGTAACATAATAAAAATAAGTGAGACGATACCAAAGTTGACGAACAATTTGCTTAATATCTCGGCCCTTGTTTGTCGTAGCTCAATGTTTTTTGTATGGTTAGATGGGGGACAAATTGGACTATAACATACTCAAAGGACATCCTCGTATCTCCAGTAGAAACAGAGTTACGAGCCTGCAAAGTATAGTCTAATGCATTTTCTATGGAGGGGTTTGTTTGTTCACGTATTGCTTAATTACTTGACCCTGTTCTTTCGATTAAAAATAATAACATATCTTTAGTGTAGGAGATCCCAGTATCTCTTGTAGAACAAGAGTTATGAGCCTCCAAAGTTTAGTGCAAAAATCATAAGTAACATAATAAAAATAAGTGAGACGATACCAAAGTTGACGAACATTTTGCTTAATATCGCGGCCCTTGTTTGTCGTAGCTCAATGTTTTTAGTATGGTTAGATGGGGGACAAATTGTACTATAACATACTCAAAGGACATCCCCGTATCTCCAGTAGAAACAGAGTTACGAGCCTGCAAAGTATAGTCTAACTCATTTCCTATGGAGGAGTTTGTTTGTTCACGTTTTGCTTAATTACTTGACCCTGTTCTTTCGATTAAAAATAATAACATATCTTTAGTGTAGCGGTTATCGCATCCGCCTCACTCCCGGAAGGCCACAGGTTCGAAACCGCGAAGTTTTTTTTTATAATTATCCGAACATTTGTGTCAAGGTCACATTATTTACATCCCCGTATCTCTGGTAGAACCAGAGTTACGAGCCTCCAGAATTCAGTCTAATGTATTTCCTATGGAGGGGTTTGTTTGCTTACGATTAGCTTAATTACTCGACTACTGTTTGTCGTAGCTCAATGTTTTTAGTATGGTTAGATGGGGGACAAATTGGACTATAACATACTCAAAGGACATCCCCGTATCTCCAGTAGAAACAGAGTTACGAGCCTGCAAAGTATAGTCTAATGCATTTTCTATGGAGGGGTTTGTTTGTTCACGTATTGCTTAATTACTTGACCCTGTTCTTTCGATTAAAAATAATAACATATATTTAGTGTAGCGGTTATCGCATCCGCCTCACTCCCGGAAGGCCACAGGTTCGAAACCGCGAAGTTTTTTTTTTTGCTTGGAACATGCAAAGACCTTTATAGTTATCCGAACATTTGTGTCAAGGTCACATTATTTACATCCCCGTATCTCTGGTAGAACCAGAGTTACGAGCCTGCAAAGTTTATTTTCAAAAATCAAAAGTAACCTTCTAACAATAAGTGAGACAAAAAATAAGTTGACGACGATATTGAGGTAGCCTCAAGTTTAAAGTATCCTTGTATGGGGAGCAAAGAGTACTATAACATTTCCAAAGGAGATCCCAGTATCTCTTGTAGAACAAGAGTTATGAGCCTCCAAAGTTTAGTGCAAAAATCATAAGAAACATAATAAAAATAAGTGAGACGATACCAAAGTTGACGAACATTTTGCTTAATATCTCGGCCCTTGTTTGTCGTAGCTCAATGTTTTTAGTATGGTTAGATGGGGGACAATTTGGCCTATAACATATCCTAAGGACATCCCCGTATCTCTTGTAGACACAGAGTTATGGGCCTGCAAAGTATAGTCTAATGCATTTCCTAAGGACGGGTTGTTTGTTTACGTTTAGCTTAATTACTCGGCCCCTGTTTGTCGTAACTCAATGTTTTTAGTATGGTTAGATGGGGGACAAATTGGACTATAACATACTCAAAGGACATCCCCGTATCTTCAGTGGAAACAGAGTTACGAGCCTGCAAAGTATAGTCTAACTCATTTCCTATGGAGGGGGTTTGTTTCTTTACGTTTTGCTTAAGTACTCGGCCCCTGTTTGTCGTAGCCCAAAGTTTTTAGTATGTTTAGATGAAGGACAGATTGGACTATAACATATCCTAAGGACATCCCGGTATCTCCAGTAGAAACAGAGTTACGAGCCTGCAAAGTTTATTTTCAAAAATCAAAAGTAACCTTCTAACAGTAAGTGAGACAAAAAATAAGTTGACGACGATATTGAGGTAGCCTCAAGTTTAAAGTATCCTTGTATGGGGAGCAAAGAGTACTATAACATATCCAAAGGAGATCCCAGTATCTCTTGTAGAACAAGAGTTATGAGCCTCCAAAGTTTAGTGCAAAAATCATAAGTATCATAATAAAAATAAGTGAGACGATACCAAAGTTGACGAACATTTTGCTTAATATCTCGGCCCTTGTTTGTCGTAGCTCAATGTTTTTAGTATGGTTAGATGGGGGACTATTTGGACTATATACAATCCTAAGGACATCCCCGTATCTCTTGTAGACACAGAGTTATGGGCCTGCAAAGTATAGTCTAATGCATTTCCTATTGACGGGTTGTTTGTTTACGTTTAGCTTAATTACTCGGCCCCTGTTTGTCGTAGCTCAATGTTTTTAGTATGGTTAGATGGGGGACAAATTGGACTATAAAATACTCAAAGGACATCCCCGTATCTCCAGTAGAAACAGAGTTACGAGCCTGCAAAGTATAGTCTAACTCATTTCCTATGGAGGGGGTTTGTTTCTTTACGTTTTGCTTAAGTACTCGGCCCCTGTTTGTCGTAGCCCAAAGTTTTTAGTATGGTTAGATGAAGGACAGATTGGACTATAACATATCCTAAGGACATCCCGGTATCTCCAGTAGAAACAGAGTTACGAGCCTGCAAAGTTTATTTTCAAAAATCAAAAGTAACCTTCTAACAATAAGTGAGACAAAAAATAAGTTGACGACGATATTGAGTTAGCCTCAAGTTTAAAGTATCCTTGTATGGGGAGCAAAGATAACTATAACATATCCAAAGGAGATCCCAGTATCTCTTGTAGAACAAGAGTTATGAGCCTCCAAAGTTTAGTGCAAAAATCATAAGTAACATAATAAAAATAAGTGAGACGATACCAAAGTTGACGAACATTTTGCTTAATATCTCGGCCCTTGTTTGTCGTAGCTCAATGTTTTTTGTATGGTTAGATGGGGGACAAATTGGACTATAACATACTCAAAGGACATCCTCGTATCTCCAGTAGAAACAGAGTTACGAGCCTGCAAAGTATAGTCTAATGCATTTTCTATGGAGGGGTTTGTTTGTTCACGTATTGCTTAATTACTTGACCCTGTTCTTTCGATTAAAAATAATAACATATCTTTAGTGTAGGAGATCCCAGTATCTCTTGTAGAACAAGAGTTATGAGCCTCCAAAGTTTAGTTCAAAAATCATAAGTAACATAATAAAAATAAGTGAGACGATACCAAAGTTGACGAACATTTTGCTTAATATCTCGGCCCTTGTTTGTCGTAGCTCAATGTTTTTAGTATGGTTAGATGGGGGACAAATTGTACTATAACATACTCAAAGGACATCCCCGTATCTCCAGTAGAAACAGAGTTACGAGCCTGCAAAGTATAGTCTAACTCATTTCCTATGGAGGAGTTTGTTTGTTCACGTTTTGCTTAATTACTTGACCCTGTTCTTTCGATTAAAAATAATAACATATCTTTAGTGTAGCGGTTATCGCATCCGCCTCACTCCCGGAAGGCCACAGGTTCGAAACCGCGAAGTTTTTTTTTATAATTATCCGAACATTTGTGTCAAGGTCACATTATTTACATCCCCGTATCTCTGGTAGAACCAGAGTTACGAGCCTCCAGAATTCAGTCTAATGTATTTCCTATGGAGGGGTTTGTTTGCTTACGATTAGCTTAATTACTCGACTACTGTTTGTCGTAGCTCAATGTTTTTAGTATGGTTAGATGGGGGACAAATTGGACTATAACATACTCAAAGGACATCCCCGTATCTCCAGTAGAAACAGAGTTACGAGCCTGCAAAGTATAGTCTAATGCATTTTCTATGGAGGGGTTTGTTTGTTCACGTATTGCTTAATTACTTGACCCTGTTCTTTCGATTAAAAATAATAACATATATTTAGTGTAGCGGTTATCGCATCCGCCTCACTCCCGGAAGGCCACAGGTTCGAAACCGCGAAGTTTTTTTTTTTGCTTGGAACATGCAAAGACCTTTATAGTTATCCGAACATTTGTGTCAAGGTCACATTATTTACATCCCCGTATCTCTGGTAGAACCAGAGTTACGAGCCTGCAAAGTTTATTTTCAAAAATCAAAAGTAACCTTCTAACAATAAGTGAGACAAAAAATAAGTTGACGACGATATTGAGGTAGCCTCAAGTTTAAAGTATCCTTGTATGGGGAGCAAAGAGTACTATAACATTTCCAAAGGAGATCCCAGTATCTCTTGTAGAACAAGAGTTATGAGCCTCCAAAGTTTAGTGCAAAAATCATAAGAAACATAATAAAAATAAGTGAGACGATACCAAAGTTGACGAACATTTTGCTTAATATCTCGGCCCTTGTTTGTCGTAGCTCAATGTTTTTAGTATGGTTAGATGGGGGACAATTTGGCCTATAACATATCCTAAGGACATCCCCGTATCTCTTGTAGACACAGAGTTATGGGCCTGCAAAGTATAGTCTAATGCATTTCCTAAGGACGGGTTGTTTGTTTACGTTTAGCTTAATTACTCGGCCCCTGTTTGTCGTAACTCAATGTTTTTAGTATGGTTAGATGGGGGACACATTGGACTATAACATACTCAAAGGACATCCCCGTATCTTCAGTGGAAACAGAGTTACGAGCCTGCAAAGTATAGTCTAACTCATTTCCTATGGAGGGGGTTTGTTTCTTTACGTTTCGCTTAAGTACACGGCCCCTGTTTGTCGTAGCCCAAAGTTTTTAGTATGGTTAGATGAATGACAAATTGGACTATAACATATCCTAAGGACATCCCGGTATCTCTAGTAGATACAGAGTTATGGGCCTTGCAAAGTATAGTCTAATGCATTTTCTATGGAGGGGTTTGTTTGTTCACGTATTGCTTAATTACTTGACCCTGTTCTTTCGATTAAAAATAATAACATATCTTTAGTGTAGCGGTTATCGCATCCGCCTCACTCCCGGAAGGCCACAGGTTCGAAACCGCGAAGTTTTTTTTTTGCTTGGAACATGCAAAGACCTTTATAATTATCCGAACATTTGTGTCAAGGTCACATTATTTACATCCCCGTATCTATGGTAGAACCAGAGTTACGAGCCTGCAAAGTTTATTTTCAAAAATCAAAAGTAACCTTCTAACAATAAGTGAGACAAAAAATAAGTTGACGACGATATTGAGGTAGCCTCAAGTTTAAAGTATCCTGGTATGGGGAGCAAAGAGTACTATAACATTTCCAAAGGAGATCCCAGTATCTCTTGTAGAACAAGAGTTATGAGCCTCCAAAGTTTAGTGCAAAAATCATAAGTAACATAATAAAAATAAGTGAGACGATACCAAAGTTGACGAACATTTTGCTTAATATCTCGGCCCTTGTTTGTCGTAGCTCAATGTTTTTAGTATGGTTAGATGGGTGACAATTTGGACTATAACACATCCTAAGGACATCCCCGTATCTCTAGTAGACACAGAGTTATGGGCCTGCAAAGTATAGTCTAATGCATTTTCTAAGGACGGGTTGTTTCTTTATGTTTCGCTTAAGTACTCGGCCCCTGTTTTTCGTAGCCCAAAGTTTTTAGTATGGTTAGATGAATGACAAATTGGACTATAACATATCCTAAGGACATCCCGGTATCTCTACACTGTTAGAAAAAAAGGTGTTTCATGGGTGTTTGAAAATACCTTGAGGTGTTTATACACTCTTTTTGGAGTGTTTTTTAACTGAGATGGTGTTTTCTCCGTAAAAAGTGCTAGTTGACTCTTTTAAGGTATTTTTTAAGGAAATGGTGATTCACTGGTATGTAGACACACCTTTAGGTGTTAATTGACCCTTATTAAATTGTTTTTTAGACGGAAGTAGTGTTTTTAATATTAATCTGTTCGAATGGTGCGAATAAGCACCTTTGGGCTTATTTTTACACATTTTTAGCTGATATGGGGTTTTTTTTAAGTGAAAGGTTATTGATATGAGCTTAGAGGGAAATAATCTACTAATTCTACCTGCATAGTTAAGCATCCTAAAAATAACCCAAAGATTTTAAAAATCTTAATTATTTAACATTTCTTGGGACTAGCTTATTCTAATATTTGAAGGAATTTATACTTATTTTGATTTTTCAATCATTGGAAAATAATTCTCGAAGAGTTCAATATGCTGGAATGTCTTGGAATTAGAGTAATTAATAATATTATCACTTGAATTTCCCCTTGACACAGGTTTTTCTCTCTCCGAGTGACGATGACGTCACGGAGAGGTATTACACTGGACGTATCTGTGTGTCTGAGATGAAACAAAGCTTTATAGCTACACAACTACTAAAAGAATCGTAATGCCGAAAAGTATTTAAAATATTTCCATTTAATATTCTGCAAAAAGTAAATGTTATCGTTTTGTAAGAGATCTTATCATCCTACTCGCTTTATATTAACTTTGATATGCGTGTTGTGTCTCGATTCAGATGCAATCTTCATTACTCGTTCTAAATAAACTCTGTTTTTTGTCATTCCAAAGAAAGAAGTTTATCTTAAATAATTAAATAAATATAAGTAATATGAATTATTTTAATTGACAGTAGTTTACGTTAATTATAGTTAGTCGGTTTAAGAAATTTAATTCCTAAAATAATTTTAAACATAGCTATATATAAAGTTATACTTCTAGGAAACACCTATATCAGAACTTTTGTAAATTTTGGGTATATAAGGTGATTGATTCACACTAAGAGATAAGAAATGCGCAATTGCGTCAACCTTTGGTGGAAGCTCTGCCATTAGGAGGCTAGACGTTTCTCATGTCTCACTTGTGGCATATGTGGTGTAAACGAAAGACTAGTGCATGGTGTTGTTTTTAGAAACCATTAAATACCGGTTAGCATTGGGTGAAACAATTGGTTGTTAGACAGCAGATGAAGGTGTAACGGATAGTTAATGATTGACGTTAAATGAGATGGATATTGCAACGAAGTAATATTTTCCGAATTTCTGTATACTGCGAACGCGTTCCGGAAACTACGAACACGTTTGCTTCGATTTGCCAACTGCGAACGCGGTGACAGACAGACACACAGACACGCCCAGTCACTCGGAAAGAGGTAAAAGTTCTACTTCATTACGCTATCTCCACACTTGTTTTTCTAATGGTATATACCACATACACGCTAATCTGTACTTATTGTCTTCTGACAACACCATCATATAGTCTTCTGTGTATAACCATGAGTTAATAATATGTTAGCTCCCTATTAGTTACTCAGGCTCTATAGGCGTAACGTATCCAGCGATTTCTTCCCATTTCGCCCGCGCGGGAAAAAATCCGAATGTTGCGCTCTCTCTAGTCGAAAAAAAAAATCCCGCTCGCACGGTTAATCGACCTCGAGTCGTAGGCTGCTTTTTCACCGAGGGAGTGTTTTAGTCGTGAATGTTTATGTTTTAACAATTTAACATTAAATCATGGCGTTTGTGTCAGTACTGAGACAAAAAAATGCAGGAACTCCATGGAATTTGCCGATATTGATAAAGAATGCTAAAGATAAGAGTTGTTATTGTGACTTGAAACCAGAAAAATACACAACTGAGCTAAATCCAATCCACTGATCTCGTAACTGTTTTCATAACCGAGGCTACTGAGCGAAATATTCGGCTGCTTAAATAGCTCCGATATCATTGGCTAGCTTCCACTACACGCGCTTCCGGGGAAAAACCGGAAAGAAGAGTAAATAAGATTTTCGTTCACGTGGCGGCCGCAGAGCGTCGCATATAATTGGGAAGCCGGCGGCGCGGGAGAAAACGCTGGAGTATAAAAATGAATTGCCTGAGTAACTTATAGGGAGATAACATATTATTAACTCATGGTATAACACATACACGCCAATCTGAAACATTGGCTTCTACTCCATTATCATCGTTGGGATTAAGATGTACGCGCGATCGGCTTAAGTTACGAGAAACGACCAGCCTCCCAATGGCAGGGCTTCGACCAAATTAAGGTTCACGCAATAGCGCTTATTCCTATCATTTATGAATCAATCGCCTTATATACCCTAAATTGCCAAAAATTGTGAAAACGGTTTACGCTAGAAGTCAAACGTCAACAATAGCTATGTTTAAAATCATTTTATGAATAACGTTCTTAAAACCACTTAACTAGAATTAAGCAAAAATACTGACGATTAAAAACATTAATATCATTTATATTTATTTAAATATTTAAGATAATTTTCTTTCTTCGGAACGACACAAGTGAAAGTTTATATAGAACGAGTAATGAAGATTGCATCTGAGTCGAAACACTACACGCATATCACGAGTATGATAAAATTATATCTATCAAAACCATAACATATTCTTATTGTAGAATATTAAATGAAAATATGTTAAGTATGTTTTGGCATTACAATTCTTTAAGTAGTTTTGTAGCTATAAAGCTCTGTTTCATTTCAATATTCCAAGAAGATCTTTTATATTAATATATCAAATTTGGTGTTTACTTTTTAATTCAGCTTTACTACATTTATATACAGTGTTAACATGAAATTAAACTCTCCTAGTTTCACTAAATGTTTCTTCTAAATGTTTTGGTAAGCGTTGTTTGGATTGGTTCCTTGAATTCGTGTGTCTTTGAGGAGGTCTTGACGGTTCACAGTGAGCCGAAAATTAAATACACATTTAAATGATGTAAATCAGGTCCTTAAATAGAACTATTGAGGATATACAGTAAAGGTTAAACGTAACCATTTAACACGCATCAATTCTTACACGGTTCAATAAGGCTTACAACAGAAAAAACGTTTACCCTTAATTCACTGGATTTGAGCAGCTATTTTGAAAGACTAATCTATGGTAACTCATGTATTTTGAAAAAAATAATTTCAAAAAACACCATTTACAGAGTCTATAGACACCTTTCTGGTATAATTATAATCCTCTATTTAGGGTGATGGTTTAAACCTAACAAGAATTAAAAAGCACCAACGTCAATGGAATTTAAAAACACCAAATTAGTCTCAAAAAGACCTTTTCTTAAAGGGTTTATTAACACTTTTTCTGGTATTAATATACACCGCTATTCAAAGTGATTAAAACACCTCACAGGATATAAAAAGCACCTTCAGAGAAGGTATTATTTCGCACCGTTTTCAAAGGTGCGTATTGACATCCTCTCGAATGGTGCTTTTAAACACCAATAGGGGTGCTGCTGGGGATGCATTAGGAAACACCTCTAAAGGTGTCAAACAGTTCCATTTTTTTTAACAGTGTAGTAGACACAGAGTTATGGGCCTTGCAAAGTATAGTCTAATGCATTTTCTATGGAGGGGTTTGTTTGTTCACGTATTGCTTAATTACTTGACCCTGTTCCTTCGATTAAAAATAATAACATATCTTTAGTGTAGCCGTTATCGCATCCGCCTCACTCCCGGAAGGCCACAGGTTCGAAACCGCGAAGTTTTTTCTTTTTGCTTGGAACATGCAAAGACCTTTATAATTATCCGAACATTTGTGTCAAGGTCACATTATTTACATCCCCGTATCTCTGGTAGAACCAGAGTTACGAGCCTGCAAAGTTTATTTTCAAAAATCAAAAGTAACCTTCTAACAATAAGTGAGACAAAAAATAAGTTGACGACGATATTGAGGTAGCCTCAAGTTTAAAGTATCCTTGTATGGGGAGCGAAGAGTACTATAACATTTCCAAAGGAGATCCCAGTATCTCTTGTAGAACAAGAGTTATGAGCCTCCAAAGTTTAGTGCAAAAATCATAAGAAACATAATAAAAATAAGTGAGACGATACCAAAGTTGACGAACATTTTGCTTAATATCTCGGCCCTTGTTTGTCTTAGCTCAATGTTTTTAGTATGGTTAGATGGGGGACAATTTGGCCTATAACATATCCTAAGGACATCCCCGTATCTCTTGTAGACACAGAGTTATGGGCCTGCAAAGTAAAGTCTAATGCATTTCCTAAGGACGGGTTGTTTGTTTACGTTTAGCTTAATTACTCGGCCCCTGTTTGTCGTAACTCAATGTTTTTAGTATGGTTAGATGGGGGACACATTGGACTATAACATACTCAAAGGACATCCCCGTATCTTCAGTGGAAACAGAGTTACGAGCCTGCAAAGTATAGTCTAACTCATTTCCTATGGAGGGGGTTTGTTTCTTTACGTTTCGCTTAAGTACACGGCCCCTGTTTGTCGTAGCCCAAAGTTTTTAGTATGGTTAGATGAATGACAAATTGGACTATAACATATCCTAAGGACATCCCGGTATCTCTAGTAGATACAGAGTTATGGGCCTTGCAAAGTATAGTCTAATGCATTTTCTATGGAGGGGTTTGTTTGTTCACGTATTGCTTAATTACTTGACCCTGTTCTTTCGATTAAAAATAATAACATATCTTTAGTGTAGCGGTTATCGCATCCGCCTCACTCCCGGAAGGCCACAGGTTCGAAACCGCGAAGTTTTTTTTTTTGCTTGGAACATGCAAAGACCTTTATAATTATCCGAACATTTGTGTCAAGGTCACATTATTTACATCCCCGTATCTATGGTAGAACCAGAGTTACGAGCCTGCAAAGTTTATTTTCAAAAATCAAAAGTAACCTTCTAACAATAAGTGAGACAAAAAATAAGTTGACGACGATATTGAGGTAGCCTCAAGTTTAAAGTATCCTGGTATGGGGAGCAAAGAGTACTATAACATTTCCAAAGGAGATCCCAGTATCTCTTGTAGAACAAGAGTTATGAGCCTCCAAAGTTTAGTGCAAAAATCATAAGTAACATAATAAAAATAAGTGAGACGATACCAAAGTTGACGAACATTTTGCTTAATATCTCGGCCCTTGTTTGTCGTAGCTCAATGTTTTTAGTATGGGTAGATGGGTGACAATTTGGACTATAACATATCCTAAGAACATCCCCGTATCTCTAGTAGACACAGAGTTATGGGCCTGCAAAGTATAGTCTAATGCATTTCCTAAGGACGGGTTGTTTGTTTACGTTTAGCTTAATTACTCGGCCCCTGTTTGTCGTAGCTCAATGTTTTTAGTATGGTTAGATGGAAGACAAATTGGAATATAACATACTCAAAGGACATCCCCGTATCTCCAGTGGAAACAGAGTTACGAGCCTGCAAAGTATAGTCTAACTCATTTCCTATGGAGGGGGTTTGTTTCTTTACGTTTCGCTTAAGTACTCGGCCCCTGTTTGTCGTAGCCCAAAGTTTTTAGTATGGTTAGATGAATGTCAAATTGGACTATAACATATCCTAAGGACATCCCGGTATCTCTAGTAGACACAGAGTTATGGGCCTTGCAAAGTATAGTCTAATGCATTTTCTATGGAGGGGTTTGTTTGTTCACGTATTGCTTAATTACTTGACCCTGTTCCTTCGATTAAAAATAATAACATATCTTTAGTGTAGCCGTTATCGCATCCGCCTCACTCCCGGAAGGCCACAGGTTCGAAACCGCGAAGTTTTTTTTTGCTTGGAACATGCAAAGACCTTTATAATTATCCGAACATTTGTGTCAAGGTCACATTATTTACATCCCCGTATCTCTGGTAGAACCAGAGTTACGAGCCTGCAAAGTTTATTTTCAAAAATCAAAAGTAACCTTCTAACTATAAGTGAGACAAAAAATAAGTTGACGACGATATTGAGGTAGCCTCAAGTTTAAAGTATCCTTGTATGGGGAGCAAAGAGTACTATAACATTTCCAAAGGAGATCCCAGTATCTCTTGTAGAACAAGAGTTATGAGCCTCCAAAGTTTAGTGCAAAAATCATAAGTAACATAATAAAAATAAGTGAGACGATACCAAAGTTGGCGAACATTTTGCTTAATATCTCGGCCCTTGTTTGTCGTAGCTCAATGTCGTAGCTCTCGGCAACGGCCATATCACGCTGAATTCACCGGTTCTCGTCCGATAACCAAAGTTAAGCAGCGTCGAGCGCAGTCAGTACTTGGGAGGGCGACCACTTTGGAACACTGCGTGCCGTTAGCTTTTTCACTTTTTTTTCCTCTTTTAAATTCCAATAGATATGAAAAAAGCAAACATATTTTCTTTTTGTTATTGTTTGAAAAAGATGAAGGTTAATTTGTCTCACTTAAATTAAATTCGAATTATTATCTAGCACTCTCGGCAACGGCCATATCACGCTGAGAACACCGGTTCTCGTCCGATCGCCGACGTTAGCAGCGTCGAGCGCATACAGTACTTGGGAATACTGCGTGCCGTTTGTTTTTTCACTTTTGTTTCCTCTTTTAAATTCCACCAGATATGAAAAAAGCAAACATATCTTCTTTTTGTTATTGTTTTATAAAGATGAAGGTTAATTAAATTCAAATTATTAACTAGCACTCTCGGCAACGGCCATATCACGCTGAATACACCAGTTCTCGTCCGATAACCAAAGTTAAGCAGCGTCGAGCGCAGTCAGTACTTGGGAGGGCGACCACTTAGGAACACTGCGTGCCGTTAGCTTTTTCACTTTTTTTTCCTCTTTTAAATTCCAATAGATATGAAAAAAGCAAACATATTTTCTTTTTGTTATTGTTTGAAAAAGATGAAGGTTAATTTGTCTCACTTAATTTAAATTCGAATTATTATCTAGCACTCTCGGCAACGGCCATATCACGCTGAGAACACCGGTTCTCGTCCGATCGCCGACGTTAGCAGCGTCGAGCGCATACAGTACTTGGGAATACTGCGTGCCGTTTGTTTTTTCACTTTTGTTTCCTCTTTTAAATTCCACCAGATATGAAAAAAGCAAACATATCTTCTTTTTGTTATTGTTTTATAAAGATGAAGGTTAATTAAATTCAAATTATTAACTAGCACTCTCGGCAACGGCCATATCACGCTGAATACACCAGTTCTCGTCCGATAACCAAAGTTAAGCAGCGTCGAGCGCAGTCAGTACTTGGGAGGGCGACCACTTAGGAACACTGCGTGCCGTTAGCTTTTTCACTATTTTTTCCTCTTTTAAATTCCAATAGATATGAAAAAAGCAAACATATTTTCTTTTTGTTATTGTTTGAAAAAGATGAAGGTTAATTTGTCTCACTTAATTTAAATTCGAATTATTATCTAGCACTCTCGGCAACGGCCATATCACGCTGAGAACACCGGTTCTCGTCCGATCGCCGACGTTAGCAGCGTCGAGCGCAGTCAGTACTTGGGAATACTGCGTGCCGTTTGCTTTTTCACTTTTGTTTCCACTTTCAAATTCTACCAGATATGAAAAAAGCAAACATATCTTCTTTTTGTTATTGTTTTATAATGATGAAAGTTAATTAAATTCAAATTATTAACTAGCACTCTCGGCAACGGCCATATCACTCTGAATACACCGGTTCTCGTCCGATAACCGAAGTTAAGCAGCGTCGAGCGCAGTCACTACTTGGGAGGGAGACCACTTAGGAACACTGCGTGCCGTTGGCTTTTTTAATTTTTCTTCCCCATTTAAATTTTAATAGATATGAAAAAAGCAAACATGTTTTCTTTTTGTTATTGTTTTAAAATGTTGAAGGTTAATTTGTCTCACTTAATTTAAATTCGAATTATTAACTAGCACTCTCGGCAACGGCCATATCACGCTGAAAACACCGGTTCACGTCCGATCACCGAAGTTAAGCAGCGTCGAGCGCATACAATACTTGGGAATACTGGTTTCTACACACCACCATCTTCTGGTCATTGTTTTGGTCCATCCCACATGGACACCAGTCTGCACACCTGGCTTCTACTCCATCATCATCGTTAAGGTTAAGACATACGCGGCGATCGGCCAGGGTTACGAGAAACGTCCGGCCTCCCTAAGGTGGGGCTTCCACCAAAGGTTCACGCAATTGCGCTGTTCTTATCCATAGTTGCGATTCGAAACCCTTATATACTACCTATTTTAGTAAGGCGAAGCAACCGGCGTATGCTTCATTTCAAACGCCAATATTAGTCAAGTCTCTCAAGAATGTTTAATTGTTCTTTTTTAAAACGATGTAACGTTCAATAAGGCGAATAACTAACGAAGAAAATGTTAAATATTAATTATATTTATTATAATATTTAAGATAATCTTGTTTCTCAATTCAAAATTAATACGGAAAGAGTTAAAAAGCAGCCTATGTTTTTGTCTGTGTGTGTCCGTCCGTTGTTACAGTAGTGCGCTGCGTTAGAAGTTCGTTTTGTTTTGATGTGTAAAGAAATCCTACAGAACCATAATATCCCCTTTATCCTTAATATAAAGTGAATATGTGGAAATATTTTTCGTAATTATGATGCATTTAGTACTTTTGTAGCTTTAAAGCTCTATTTCATTTTGATATTCCAAAGATTTTTTTAAATATAATTATTTAAAATGGATGTTTATATATTACTTAAGCTATACTAGATCTGTTTATAGCATAATCCTTTCTAAAGTGAATACAAGCACAACGCTACTATGTTGGTCAAATGAACTTTTATTTGTCAATAGGCCTAGTGAACCAAAAAGTAAACGCTTGGTTTTCGTTTCTGTAATGCAGAGACAATAACGGTTCAGAGTGAGCCGAAAGTTAAATACACTTTTAAATAATTAGGCTTAAATTTTATAATCATGGTGGATATCTGGGCCGCGTTCAGCAGACCCCAGCGCTGTGAACAGTGTCCTATGTAACCGGATTTTGTTTATGAACTTTGACGTCGGGTGCTCAGCGCTGAGCTAGCGCGGTCTTCAAAGAAAATAGTCGGCTTTTTGGATAACGTGACGTAAAACGCGTAGTGTTATGTAACGTTAACAGTCTTGTTGACAAAACTAAGAAAATCGTTGAGGTGAAACGAGAGGATAGTGTTTACATGGCAACCCTGTTGTGAGTATGGCTTTGAACATAGAGGGCATACAGTTGAGGAGTAGAAAATTGGGCCTTTACAAACACGTTAAGGTAATATCCCTCCAAAGTTTTTTGTCTTCATTTCCCGTTTTTCCCCCATCGGATGATTTTAATGTGTACAAGTATATCATTATTGGATGTAAAATGTCGTCTGATTTACAGTATATTTGCTATGCTTTGTATACTGCTTAATATTTCATAAATTTTAACTTAAGAAACATTTCCATATCTGTGTAAATAAGTTTGTAAGTAGTCGTCTTGACTCGGAGAGGTAATATTTTGGTTTTCCCAACTTGTTCATATCTATTAAAATTTAAAAGAGGAAAAAAAAGTGAAAAAGCCAACGGCACGCAGTGTTCCTAAGTGGTCTCCCTCCCAAGTAGTGACTGCGCTCGACGCTGCTTAACTACGGTTATCTGACGAGAACCGGTGTATTCAGCGTGATATGGCCGTTGCCGAGAGTGCTAGTTAATAATTTGAATTTAATTAACTTTCTTCTTTATAAAACAATAACTAAAAGAAGATTTGTTTGCTTTTTTCATATCTGGTGGAATTTGAAAGAGGAAACAAAAGTGAAAAAAGCAAACGGCACGCAGTATTCCCAAGTACTGACTGCGCTCGACGCTGCTAACGTCGGCGATCGGACGAGATCCGGTGTTCTCAGCGTGATATGGCCGTTGCCGAGAGTGCTAGATAATAATTCGAATTTAAATTAAGTGAGACAAATTAACCTTCATCTTTTTCAAACAATAACAAAAAGAAAATATGTTTGCTTTTTTCATATCTATTGGAATTTAAAAGAGGAAAAAAAAGTGAAAAAGCCAACGGCACGCAGTGTTCCTAAGTGGTCTCCCTCCCAAGTAATGACTGCGCTCGACGCTGCTTAACTTCGGTTATCGGACGAGAATCGGTGTATTCAGCGTGATATGGCCGTTGCCGAGAGTGCTAGTTAATAATTTGAATTTAATTAACTTTCATCTTTATAAAACAATAACTAAAAGAAGATTTGTTTGCTTTTTTCATATCTGGTGGAATTTGAAAGAGGAAACTAAAGTGAAAAAAGCAAACGGCACGCAGTATTCCCAAGTACTGACTGCGCTCGACAATGCTAACGTCGGCGATCGGACGAGAACTGGTGTTCTCAGCGTGATATGGCCGTTGCCGAGAGTGCTAGATAATAATTCGAATTTAAATTAAGTGAGACAAATTAACCTTCATCTTTTTCAAACAATAACAAAAAGAAAATATGTTTGTTTTTCATATCTATTGGAATTTAAAAGAGGAAAAAAAGTGAAAACGCAAACGGCACGCAGTATTCCCAAGTACTGACTGCGCTCGACGCTGCTAACGTCGGCGATCGGACGAGAACCGGTGTTCTCAGCGTGATATGGCCGTTGCCGAGAGTGCTAGATAATAATTCGAATTTAAATTAAGTGAGACAAATTAACCTTCATCTTTTTCAAACAATAACAAAAAGAAAATATGTTTGCTTTTTTCATATCTATTGGAATTTAAAAGAGAAAAAAAAAGTGAAAAAGCTAACGGCACGCAGTGTTCCTAAGTGGTCGCCCTCCCAAGTACTGACTGCGATCGACGCTGCTTAACTTCGGTTATCGGACGAGAACCGGTGTGTTCAGCGTGATATGGCCGTTGCCGAGAGTGCTAGTTAATAATTCGAATTTAAATTAAGTGAGACAAATTAACCTTCATCATTTTAAAACAATAACAAAAAGAAAACATGTTTGCTTTTTTCATATCTATTAAAATTAAAAAGAGGAAAAAAAAGTGAAAAAGCCAACGGCACGCAGTGTTCCTAAGTGGTCTCCCTCCCAAGTAGTGACTGCGCTCGACGCTGCTTAACTTCGGTTATCTGACGAGAACCGGTGTATTCAGCGTGATATGGCCGTTGCCGAGAGTGCTAGTTAATAATTTGAATTTAATTAACTTTCATCTTTATAAAACAATAACTAAAAGAAGATTTGTTTGCTTTTTTCATATCTGGTGGAATTTGAAAGAGGAAACAAAAATGAAAAAAGCAAACGGCACGCAGTATTCCCAAGTACTGACTGCGCTCGACGCTGCTAACGTCGGCGATCGGACGAGATCCGGTGTTCTCAGCGTGATATGGCCGTTGCCGAGAGTGCTAGATAATAATTCGAATTTAAATTAAGTGAGACAAATTAACCTTCATCTTTTTCAAACAATAACAAAAAGAAAATATGTTTGCTTTTTTCATATCTATTGGAATTTAAAAGAGGAAAAAAAAGTGAAAAAGTTAACGGCAAGCAGTGTTCCTAAGTGGTCGCCCTCCCAAGTACTGACTGCGCTCGACGCTGCTTTACTTCGGTGATCGGACGTGAACCGGTGTTTTCAGCGTGATATGGCCGTTGCCGACAGTGCTAGATAATAATTCGAATTTAAATTAAGTGAGACAAATTAACCTTCATCTTTATAAAACAATAACAAAAAGAAGATATGTTTGCTTTTTTCATATCTGGTGGAATTTAAAAGAGGAAACAAAAGTGAAAAAGCAAACGGCACGCAGTATTCCCAAGTACTGTATGCGCTCGACGCTGCTTTACTTCGGTGATCGGACGTGAACCGGTGTTTTCAGCGTGATATGGCCGTTGCCGAGAGTGCTAGTTAATAATTCGAATTTAAATTAAGTGAGAAAAATTAACCTTAATCATTTTAAAACAATTACAAATAGAAAACGTGTTTGCTTTTTTCATAACTATTAAAATTTAAAAGAGGAAAAAAAAGTGAAAAAGCCAACGGCACGCAGTGTTCCTAAGTGGTCTCCCTCCCAAGTAGTAACTGCGCTCGACGCTGCTTAACTTCGGTTATCGGACGAGAACCGGTGTATTCAGCGTGATATGGCCGTTGCCGAGAGTGCTAGTTAATAATTTAAATTTAATTAACTTTCATCTTTATAAAACAATAACAAAAAAGAAGATATGTTTGATTTTTTCATATCTGGTGGAATTTGAAAGAGGAAACAAAAGTGAAAAAGCCAACGGCACGCAGTATTCCCAAGTACT
The DNA here is from genome assembly GCF_054372755.1 of Phalangium opilio. NCBI lineage: Eukaryota > Metazoa > Arthropoda > Arachnida > Opiliones > Phalangiidae > Phalangium > Phalangium opilio. Next base: position 3,734,704 of record NW_028324192.1, on the reverse strand, counting down.
CTATGCGCTCGACGCTGCTTAACTTCGGTATTCGGACGAGAATCGGTGTATACAGCGTGATATGGCCGTTGCCGAGAGTGCTAGTTAATAATTTGAATTTAATTAACTTTCATCTTTATAAAACAATTACAAAAAGAAGATATGTTTGCTCTTTTCATATCTGGTGGAATTTGAAAGAGGAAACAAAAGTGAAGAAGCAATCGGCACGCAGTATTCCCAAGTACTGACTGCGCTCGACGCTGCTAACGTCGGCGATCGGACGAGAACCGGTGTTCTCAGCGTGATATGGCCGTTGCCGAGAGTGCTAGATAATAATTCGAATTTAAATTAAGTGAGACAAATTAACCTTCATCTTTTTCAAACAATAACAAAAAGAAAATATGTTTGCTTTTTTCATATCTATTGGAATTTAAAAGAGGAAAAAAAGTGAAAAAGCTTACGGCACGCAGTGTTCCTAAGTGGTCGCCCTCCCAAGTACTGACTGCGCTCGACGCTGCTTAACTTCGGTTATCGGACGAGAAACGGTGTATTCAGCGTGATATGGCCGTTGCCGAGAGTGCTAGTTAATAATTTGAATTTAATTAACGTTCATCTTTATAAAACAATAACAAAAAGAAGATATGTTTGCTTTTTTCATATCTGGTGGAATTTAAAAGAGGAAACAAAAGTGAAAAAACAAACGGCACGCAGTATTCCCAAGTACTGTATGCGCTCGACGCTGCTTAACTTCGGTGATCGGACGTGAACCGGTGTTTTCAGCGTGATATGGCCGTTGCCGAGAGTGCTAGTTAATAATTCGAATTTAAATTAAGTGAGACAAATTAACCTTCAACATTTTAAAACAATAACAAAAAGAAAACATGTTTGCTTTTTTCATATCTATTAAAATTTAAATGGGGAAGAAAAATTGAAAAAGCCAACGGCACGCAGTGTTCCTAAGTGGTCTCCCTCCCAAGTAGTGACTGCGCTCGACGCTGCTTAACTTCGGTTATCGGACGAGAACCGGTGTATTCAGCGTGATATGGCCGTTGCCGAGAGTGCTAGTTAATAATTTGAATTTAATTAACTTTCATCATTATAAAACAATAACAAAAAGAAGATATGTTTGCTTTTTTCATATCTGGTAGAATTTGAAAGTGGAAACAAAAGTGAAAAAGCAAACGGCACGCAGTATTCCCAAGTACTGACTGCGCTCGACGCTGCTAACGTCGGCGATCGGACGAGAACCGGTGTTCTCAGCGTGATATGGCCGTTGCCGAGAGTGCTAGATAATAATTCGAATTTAAATTAAGTGAGACAAATTAACCTTCATCTTTTTCAAACAATAACAAAAAGAAAATATGTTTGCTTTTTTCATATCTATTGGAATTTAAAAGAGGAAAAAAAGTGAAAAAGCTTACGGCACGCAGTGTTCCTAAGTGGTCGCCCTCCCAAGTACTGACTGCGCTCGACGCTGCTTAACTTCGGTTATCGGACGAGAAACGGTGTATTCAGCGTGATATGGCCGTTGCCGAGAGTGCTAGTTAATAATTTGAATTTAATTAACGTTCATCTTTATAAAACAATAACAAAAAGAAGATATGTTTGCTTTTTTCATATCTGGTGGAATTTAAAAGAGGAAACAAAAGTGAAAAAACAAACGGCACGCAGTATTCCCAAGTACTGTATGCGCTCGACGCTGCTTAACTTCGGTGATCGGACGTGAACCGGTGTTTTCAGCGTGATATGGCCGTTGCCGAGAGTGCTAGTTAATAATTCGAATTTAAATTAAGTGAGACAAATTAACCTTCAACATTTTAAAACAATAACAAAAAGAAAACATGTTTGCTTTTTTCATATCTATTAAAATTTAAATGGGGAAGAAAAATTGAAAAAGCCAACGGCACGCAGTGTTCCTAAGTGGTCTCCCTCCCAAGTAGTGACTGCGCTCGACGCTGCTTAACTTCGGTTATCGGACGAGAACCGGTGTATTCAGCGTGATATGGCCGTTGCCGAGAGTGCTAGTTAATAATTTGAATTTAATTAACTTTCATCATTATAAAACAATAACAAAAAGAAGATATGTTTGCTTTTTTCATATCTGGTAGAATTTGAAAGTGGAAACAAAAGTGAAAAAGCAAACGGCACGCAGTATACCCAAGTACTGACTGCGCTCGACGCTGCTAACGTCGGCGATCGGACGAGAACCGGTGTTCTCAGCGTGATATGGCCGTTGCCGAGAGTGCTAGATAATAATTCGAATTTAAATTAAGTGAGACAAATTAACCTTCATCTTTTTCAAACAATAACAAAAAGAAAATATGTTTGCTTTTTTCATATCTATTGGAATTTAAAAGAGGAAAAAATAGTGAAAAAGCTAACGGCACGCAGTGTTCCTAAGTGGTCGCCCTCCCAAGTACTGACTGCGCTCGACGCTGCTTAACTTTGGTTATCGGACGAGAACTGGTGTATTCAGCGTGATATGGCCGTTGCCGAGAGTGCTAGTTAATAATTTGAATTTAATTAACGTTCATCTTTATAAAACAATAACAAAAAGAAGATATGTTTGCTTTTTTCATATCTGGTGGAATTTAAAAGAGGAAACAAAAGTGAAAAAACAAACGGCACGCAGTATTCCCAAGTACTGTATGCGCTCGACGCTGCTTAACTTCGGTGATCGGACGTGAACCGGTGTTTTCAGCGTGATATGGCCGTTGCCGAGAGTGCTAGTTAATAATTCGAATTTAAATTAAGTGAGACAAATTAACCTTCAACATTTTAAAACAATAACAAAAAGAAAACATGTTTGCTTTTTTCATATCTATTAAAATTTAAATGGGGAAGAAAAATTGAAAAAGCCAACGGCACGCAGTGTTCCTAAGTGGTCTCCCTCCCAAGTAGTGACTGCGCTCGACGCTGCTTAACTTCGGTTATCGGACGAGAACCGGTGTATTCAGCGTGATATGGCCGTTGCCGAGAGTGCTAGTTAATAATTTGAATTTAATTAACTTTCATCATTATAAAACAATAACAAAAAGAAGATATGTTTGCTTTTTTCATATCTGGTAGAATTTGAAAGTGGAAACAAAAGTGAAAAAGCAAACGGCACGCAGTATTCCCAAGTACTGACTGCGCTCGACGCTGCTAACGTCGGCGATCGGACGAGAACCGGTGTTCTCAGCGTGATATGGCCGTTGCCGAGAGTGCTAGATAATAATTCGAATTTAAATTAAGTGAGACAAATTAACCTTCATCTTTTTCAAACAATAACAAAAAGAAAATATGTTTGCTTTTTTCATATCTATTGGAATTTAAAAGAGGAAAAAATAGTGAAAAAGCTAACGGCACGCAGTGTTCCTAAGTGGTCGCCCTCCCAAGTACTGACTGCGCTCGACGCTGCTTAACTTTGGTTATCGGACGAGAACTGGTGTATTCAGCGTGATATGGCCGTTGCCGAGAGTGCTAGTTAATAATTTGAATTTAATTAACGTTCATCTTTATAAAACAATAACAAAAAGAAGATATGTTTGCTTTTTTCATATCTGGTGGAATTTAAAAGAGGAAACAAAAGTGAAAAAACAAACGGCACGCAGTATTCCCAAGTACTGTATGCGCTCGACGCTGCTTAACTTCGGTGATCGGACGTGAACCGGTGTTTTCAGCGTGATATGGCCGTTGCCGAGAGTGCTAGTTAATAATTCGAATTTAAATTAAGTGAGACAAATTAACCTTCAACATTTTAAAACAATAACAAAAAGAAAACATGTTTGCTTTTTTCATATCTATTAAAATTTAAATGGGGAAGAAAAATTGAAAAAGCCAACGGCACGCAGTGTTCCTAAGTGGTCTCCCTCCCAAGTAGTGACTGCGCTCGACGCTGCTTAACTTCGCTTATCGGACGAGAACCGGTGTATTCAGCGTGACATGGCCGTTGCCGAGAGTGCTAGTTAATAATTTGAATTTAATTAACTTTCATCATTTTAAAACAATAACAAAAAGAAGATATGTTTGCTTTTTTCATATCTGGTGGAATTTGAAAGAGGAAACAAAAGTGAAAAAGCAAACGGCACGCAGTATTCCCAAGTACTGACTGCGCTCGACGCTGCTAACGTCGGCGATCGGACGAGAACCGGTGTTCTCAGCGTGATATGGCCGTTGCCGAGAGTGCTAGATAATAATTCGAATTTAAATTAAGTGAGACAAATTAACCTTCATCTTTTTCAAACAATAACAAAAAGAAAATATGTTTAATTTTTTCATATCTATTGGAATTTAAAAGAGGAAAAAAAAGTGAAAAAGCTAACGGCACGCAGTGTTCCTAAGTGGTCGCCCTCCCAAGTACTGACTGCGCTCGACGCTGCCTAACTTTGGTTATCGGACGAGAACCGGTGAATTCAGCGTGAAATGGCCGTTGCCGAGAGCTACGACATTGAGCTACGACAAACAAGGGCCGAGATATTAAGCAAAATGTTCGCCAACTTTGGTATCGTCTCACTTATTTTTATTATGTTACTTATGATTTTTGCACTAAACTTTGGAGGCTCATAACTCTTGTTCTACAAGAGATACTGGGATCTCCTTTGGAAATGTTATAGTACTCTTTGCTCCCCATACCAGGATACTTTAAACTTGAGGCTACCTCAATATCGTCGTCAACTTATTTTTTGTCTCACTTATTGTTAGAAGGTTACTTTTGATTTTTGAAAATAAACTTTGCAGGCTCGTAACTCTGGTTCTACCAGAGATACGGGGATGTAAATAATGTGACCTTGACACAAATGTTCGGATAATTATAAAGGTCTTTGCATGTTCCAAGCAAAAAAAAAAACTTCGCGGTTTCGAACCTGTGGCCTTCCGGGAGTGAGGCGGATGCGATAACGGCTACACTAAAGATATGTTATTATTTTTAATCGAAGGAACAGGGTCAAGTAATTAAGCAATACGTGAACAAACAAACCCCTCCATAGAAAATGCATTAGACTATACTTTGCAAGGCCCATAACTCTGTGTCTACTAGAGATACCGGGATGTCCTTAGGATATGTTATAGTCCAATTTGTCATTCATCTAACCATACTAAAAACTTTGGGCTACGACAAACAGGGGCCGAGTACTTAAGCGAAACGTAAAGAAACAAACCCCCTCCATAGGAAATGAGTTAGACTATACTTTGCAGGCTCGTAACTCTGTTTCCACTGGAGATACGGGGATGTCCTTTGAGTATGTTATATTCCAATTTGTCTTCCATCTAACCATACTAAAAACATTGAGCTACGACAAACAGGGGCCGAGTAATTAAGCTAAACGTAAACAAACAACCCGTCCTTAGGAAATGCATTAGACTATACTTTGCAGGCCCATAACTCTGTGTCTACTAGAGATACGGGGATGTCCTTAGGATATGTTATAGTCCAAATTGTCACCCATCTAACCATACTAAAAACATTGAGCTACGACAAACAAGGGCCGAGATATTAAGCAAAATGTTCGTCAACTTTGGTATCGTCTCACTTATTTTTATTATGTTACTTATGATTTTTGCACTAAACTTTGGAGGCTCATAACTCTTGTTCTACAAGAGATACTGGGATCTCCTTTGGAAATGTTATAGTACTCTTTGCTCCCCATACCAGGATACTTTAAACTTGAGGCTACCTCAATATCGTCGTCAACTTATTTTTTGTCTCACTTATTGTTAGAAGGTTACTTTTGATTTTTGAAAATAAACTTTGCAGGCTCGTAACTCTGGTTCTACCAGAGATACGGGGATGTAAATAATGTGACCTTGACACAAATGTTCGGATAATTATAAAGGTCTTTGCATGTTCCAAGCAAAAAGAAAAAACTTCGCGGTTTCGAACCTGTGGCCTTCCGGGAGTGAGGCGGATGCGATAACGGCTACACTAAAGATATGTTATTATTTTTAATCGAAGGAACAGGGTCAAGTAATTAAGCAATACGTGAACAAACAAACCCCTCCATAGAAAATGCATTAGACTATACTTTGCAAGGCCCATAACTCTGTGTCTACTAGAGATACCGGGATGTCCTTAGGATATGTTATAGTCCAATTTGTCATTCATCTAACCATACTCAGAAATTAAATGGTTGTCAGGTGTTGTGGAAAAACTTTGGCTTTCTACGTTACATTTGAGACCCCACAACACCTCTCCCGGGTGGGCTCGAACCACCAACCTTTCGATTAACAGCTGAACGCGCTAACCATTGCGCCACGGAATCCCAAAAATTAAATGCTCGTCAGGTATTGTGTAAAAACCTTGACTTTTTACGTCACATCTGAGACCTCACAACACCGCTCCCGGATGGGCTCGAACCACCAACCTATTGGTTAACAGCCGAACGCGCTAAACATTGCGCCACGGAAGCCCAAAAGTTAAATGCTCGTCAGGTATTGTGTAAAAACCTTGACTTTTTACGTCACATCTGAGACCTCACAACACCGCTCCCGGATGGGCTCGAACCACCAACCTATTGGTTAACAGCCGAACGCGCTAACCATTGCGCCACGGAAGCCCAAAAGTTAAATGCTCGTCAGGTATTGTGTAAAAACCTTGATTTTTTACGTCAAATCTGAGACCTCACAACACCGCTCCCGGATGGGGTCGAACCACCAACCTATTGGTTAACAGCCGAACGCGCTAACCATTGCGCCACGGAAGCCCAAAAATTAAATGGTCGTCATTTATTGTGCAAAAACTTTGGCTTTCTACGTTACATTTGAGATCACACAACACCGCTCCCGGATGGGCTCGAACCACCAACCTATTGGTTAACAGCCGAACGCGCTAACCATTGAGCCACGGAAGCCCAAAAATTAAATGGTCGTCAGGAATTGTGGAAAAACTTTGGCTTTCTACGTCACATCTGAGACCTCACAACACCGCTCCCGGGTGGGCTCGAACCTTCAACCTTTCGATTAACAGCTGAACGCGCTAATCATTGCGCCACGGAAGCCCAAAAATTAAATGTTCGTCAGGTATTGTGAAAAACTCTGACATTTTACGTTACATCTGAGACCTCACAACACCGCATCCCGGATGGGCTCGAACCACAAACCTATTGGTTAACAGCCGAACGCGCTAATCATTGAGCCACGGAAGCCCAGAAATTAAATGGTTGTCACGTATTGTGGAAAAGTTTTGACTTTTTACGCTACATCTGAGACCCCACAACACCTCTCCCGGGTGGGCTCGTACCACCAACCTCTCGATTTACAGCTGAACGCGCTAACCATTGCGCCACGGAAGCCCAAAAATTCAATGTTCGACAGGTATTGTGGAAAAACTCTGACATTTTATGTTACATTTGAGACGTCACAACACCGCTCCCGGGAGAGCTCAAACCACCAGTCTTTTGAATAGCAGCTGAACGCGCTAACCATTGCGCCACGGAAGCCCAAAAATTAAATGGTCGTCAGGTATTGTGGAAAAACTTTGGCTTTCTACGTTACATTTGAGATCACACAACACCGCTCCCGGGTGGGCTCGAACCACCAACCTATTGGTTAACAGCCGAACGCGCTAACCATTGCGCCACGGAAGCCCAAAATTTAAATGTTCGTCAGGTATTATGTAAAAACCTTGACTTTTTACGTCACATCTGAGACCTCACAACACCGCTCCCGGATGGGGTCGAACCACCAACCTATTGGTTAACAGCCGAACGCGCTAACCATTGCGCCACGGAAGCCCAAAAATTAAATGGTCGTCATTTATTGTGCAAAAACTTTGGCTTTCTACGTTACATTTCAGATCCCACAACACCGCTCCCGGGTGGGCTCGAACCACCAACCTATTGGTTAACAGCCGAACGCGCTAACCATTGAGCCACGGAAGCTCAGAAATTAAATGGTTGTCAGGTATTGTGGAAAACCTTGACTTTTAACGTCACATCTGAGACCTCACAACACCGCTCCCGGATGGGCTCGAACCACCAACCTATTGGTTAACAGCCGAACGTGCTAACCAGTGCGCCACGGAAGCCCAAAAATTAAATGGTCGTCAGGTATTGTGGAAAAATTTTGGCTTTCTACGTTACATTTGAGATCACACAACACCGCTCCCGGGTGGGCTCGAACCACCAACCTATTGGTTAACAGCCGAACGCGCTAACCATTGCGCCACGGAAGCCCAAAACCTAAATGCTCGTCAGGTATTGTGCAAAAAACTTGACTTTTTACGTCACATCTGAGACCTCACAACACCGCTCCCGGATGGGCTCGAACCACCAACCTATTGGTTAACAGCCGAACGCGCTAACCATTGCGCCACGGAAGCCCAAAAGTTAAATACTCGTCAGGTATTGTGTAAAAACCTTGACTATTTACGTCACATCTGAGACCTCACAACACTGCTCCCGGATGGGCTCGAACCACCAACCTATTGGTTAACAGCCGAACGCGCTAACCATTGAGCCACGGAAGCTCAGAAATTAAATGGTTGTCAGGTGTTGTGGAAAAACTTTGGCTTTCTACGTTACATTTGAGATCACACAACACCGCTCCCGGGTGGGCTCGAACCACCAACCTATTGGTTAACAGCCGAACGCGCTAACCATTGCGCCACGGAAGCCCAAAACCTAAATGCTCGTCAGGTATTGTGCAAAAAACTTGACTTTTTACGTCACATCTGAGACCCCACAACACCTCTCCCGGGTGGGCTCGAACCACCAACCTTTCGATTAACAGCTGAACGCGCTAACCATTGCGCCACGGAATCCCAAAAATTAAATGCTCGTCAGGTATTGTGTAAAAACCTTGACTTTTTAACTCACATCTGAGACCTCACAACACCGCTCCCGGATGGGCTCGAACCACCAACCTATTGGTTAACAGCCGAACGCGCTAACCATTGCGCCACGGAAGCCCAAAAGTTAAATGTTCGTCTGGTGTTGTGGAAAAACTCTGACATTTTACGTTACATCTGAGACGTCACAACACCGCTCCCGGGAGGGCTCGAACCACCAACCTTTCGGTTAACAGCTGAACGCGCTGACCATTGCGCCACTGAAGCCCAAAAATTAAATTTTCGTCAGGTATTGAGGTAAAACCTTGACTTTTTACTTCTCATCTGAGACCTCACAACACCGCTCCCGGATGGGCTCGAACCACCAACCTTTCGGTTAACAGCCGAACGCGCTAACCATTCGCCACGGACGCCCAAAAATTAAATGGTCGTCAGGTATTGTGGAAAAACTTTGGCTATTTACGTTACATTTGAGATCCAAAAACACCGCTCCCGGGTGGGCTCGAACCACCAACCTATTGGTTAACAGCCGAACGCGCTAACCATTGAGCCACGGAAGATCAGAAATTAAATGGTTGTCACGTATTGTGGAAAAGTTTTGACTGTTAACGCTACATCTGAGACCCCACAACACCTCTTCCGGGTGGGCGCAACCCACCAACCTTTCGATTAAGAGCTGGACGCGCTAATTACTGCGCCACGGAAGCCCAAAAATTAAATGTTCGTCAGGTATTGTGGAAAAACTCTGACATTTTACGTAACATCTGAGACGTCACAAAACCGCTCCCGGATGGGCTCGAACCACCAACCTTTCGGTTAACAGCCGAACGCGCAAGCCATTGCGCCACGGACGCCCAAAAATTAAATGGTTGTCAGGTATTGTTGAAAAGTTACGACTTTTCACGCTACATCTGAGACCCCACAAATCCTCTCTCGTTTGGGCTCGAACCACCAACCTTTCGGTTAACAGCTGAACGCACTAACCATTGCGCCACGGAAGCCCAAAAATTAAATGGTCGTCAGGTATTGTAGAAAAACTTTGGCTATTTACGTTACATTTGAGATCCAAAAACACCGCTCCCGGGTGGGCTCGAACCACCAAGCTATTGGTTAACAGCCGAACGCGCTAACCATTGAGCCACGAAAGATCAGAAAATAAATGGTTATCACGTATTATGGAAAAAGTTTGTCTTTTCACGCTACATCTGAGACCTCACAACACCTCTCCCGGGTGGGCTCGAACCACCAACCTTTCGATTAACAGCTGAACACGCTAACCATTGCGCCACGGAAGCCCAAAAATTAAATGCTCGTCAGGTATTGTGGAAAAACTCTGACATTTTACGTTACATCTGAGACGTCACAACACCGCTCCCGGGAGGGCTCGAACCACCAACCTATTGGTTAACAGCCGAACGCGCTAACCATTGAGCCACGGAAGCTCAGAGATTAAATGGTTGTCAGGTGTTGTGGATAAGTTATGACTTATTACGTTACATCTGAGACCCTACAACACCTCTCTCGGTTGGTCTCGAACCACCAACCTTTCGGTTAACAGCCGAACGCGCTAACCATTGCGCCAAGGAAGCCCAAAAAATAAATGGTCGTCAGGTATTGTGGAAAAACTTTGTCTTTCTACGTTACATTTGAGATCCCACAACACCGCTCCCGGGTGGGCTCGAACCACCACCCTATTGGTTAAAAGCTGAACGCGCTAACCATTCAGCCACGGAAGCTCAGAAATTAAATGGTTGTCACGTATTGTGGAAAAACTTTGGCTTTCTACGTTACATTTGAGATCCCACAACACCGCTCCCGGGTGGGCTCGAACCACCAACCTATTTGTTAACAGCCGAACGCGTTATCCATTGCGCCACGGAAGCCCAAAAATTAAATGGTCGTCAGGTATTGTGGAAAAAATTTGGCTTTCTACGTTACGTTTGAGATCCCACAACGCCGCTCCCGGGTGGGCTCGAACCACTAACCTCTCGATTAACAGCTGAAAGCGCTAACCATTGCGCCACGGAAGCCCAAAAATTCAATGGTCGTCCGGTATTGTGGAAAAACCTGGACTTTTTGCGTAACATCTGAGACCTCATAGCACCGCTCCCGGGTGTGCTCGAACCACCAACCTTTCTGTTAACAGCCGAACGCGCTAACGATTGCGCCACGGAAGCCCCAAAATTAAATGGTCGTCCGGTATTGTGGAAAAACCTGGACTTTTTACGTCACATCTGAGACGTCACAACACCGCTCCCGGATGGGCTCGAACCACCAACCTATTGGTTAACAGCCGAACGCGCTAATCATTGAGTCACGGAAGCTCAGAAATTAAATGGTTTTCACGTATTGCGGAAAATTTTTGACTTTTTACGCTACATCTGAGACCCCACAACACCTCTCTCGGGTGGGCACGAACCTTCAACCTTTCGATTAACAGCTGAACGCGCTAATCATTGCGCCACGGAAGCCCAAAAATTAAATGGTCGTCAGGTATTGTGGAAAAACATTGGCTTTCTACGTTACGTTTGAGATCCCACAACACCGCGCCCGGGTGGGCTCGAACCACCAACCTAATGGTTAACAGCCGAACGCCCTAACCATTGCGCCACGGAAGCCCAAAAATTAAATGATCGTCAGGTATTGTGGAAAAACTTTGGCTTTCTACGTTACATTTGAGATCCCACAACACCGCTCCCGGGTGGGCTCGAACCACCAACCTATTGGTTAACAGCCGAACGCGCTAATCATTGAGCCACGGAAGCCCAAAAATTCAATGTTCGACAGGTATTGTGGAAAAACTCTGACATTTTATGTTACATTTGAGACGTCACAACACCGCTCCCGGGAGAGCTCAAACCACCAGTCTTTTGAATAGCAGCTGAACGCGCTAACCATTGCGCCACGGAAGCCCAAAAATTAAATGGTCGTCAGGTATTTTGGAAAAACCTTGACTTTTAACGTCACATCTGAGACGTCACAATACCGCTCCCGGATGGGCTCGAACCACCAACCTATTGGTTAACAGCCGAACGCGCTAACCATTGAGCCACGGAAGCCCAAAGTTAAATGCTCGTCAGGTATTGTGTAAAAACCTTGACTTTTTACGTCACATCTGAGACCTCACAACACCGCTCCCGGATGGGCTCGAACCACCAACCTATTGGTTAACAGCCGAACGCGCTAACCATTGAGCCACGGAAGCCCAAAGTTAAATGCTCGTCAGGTATTGTGTAAAAACCTTGACATTTTACGTTACATCTGAGACCTCACAACACCGCTCCCGGATGGGCTCGAACCACCAACCTATTGGTTAACAGCCGAACGCGCTAACCATTGCGCCACGGAAGCCCAAAATTTAAATGGTCGTCAGGTGTTGTGGAAAAAACCTTGACTTTTTACATCACATCTGAGACGTCACAACACCGCTCCCGGATGGGCTCGAACCACACACCTATTAGTTAACAGCCGAACGCGCTAACCTTTGAGCCACGGAAGCTCACAAATTAAATGGTTGTCAGGTATTGTAGATAAGTTATGACTTTTTACGTTACATCTGAGACCCTACAACACCTCTTCCGGTTGGGCACGAACCACCAACCTTTCGGTTAACAGCCGAACGCACTAACAATTGCGCAAAGGAAGCCCAAAAATTTAATGGTCGTCAGGTATTGTGGCAAAACTTTGGCTTTCTACGTTACATTTGAGATCCCACACCACCGCTCCCGGGTGGGCTCGAACCACCAACCTATTGGTTAACAGCCGAACGCGCTAACCATTGAGCCACGGAATCTCAGAAATTAAATGGTTGTCACGTATTGTGGATAAGTTTTGACTTTTTACGCTACATCTGAGACCCCACAACACCTCTTCCGGATGGGCTTGAACCACCAGCCTTTCGATTAACAGTTGAACGCGCTAATAATTGCGCCAAGGAAGCCCAAAAATTAAATGTTCGTCAGGTATTGTGGAAAAACTCTGACATTTTACGTTACATCTGAGACCTCACAACACCGCTCCCGGATGGGCTCGAACAACCAACCTATTGGTTAACAGCCGAACGCGCTAACCATTGCGCCACGGAAGCCCAAAAATTAAATGTTCGTCAGGTATTGTGGAAGAACTCTGACATTTTACGTTACATCTAAGACCTCACAACACCGCTCCCGGATGGGCTCGAACCACCAACCTATTGGTTAACAGCCGAACGCGCTAACCATTGAGCCACGGAAACTCAGAGACTAAATGGTTGTCAGGTATTGTGGATAAGTTATGACTTATTACGTTACATCTGAGACCCTACAACACCTCTCACGGTTGGGCTCGAACCACCAACCTTTCGGTTGACAGCCGAACGCGGTAACCATTGCGCCAAGGAAGCCCAAAAAATAAATGGTCGTCAGGTATTGTGGAAAAACTTTGTCTTTCTACGTTACATTTGAGATCCCACAACACCGCTCCCGAGTGGGCTCGAACCACCACCCTATTGGTTAAAAGCTAAACGCGCTAACCATTCAGCCACGGAAGCTCAGAAATTAAATGGTCGTCACGTATTGTGGAAAAGTTTTGACTTTTTACGCTACATCTGAGACCCCACAACACCTCTCCCGGTTGGGCTCGAACCACCAACCTTTCGGTTAACAGCCGAACGCGCTAACCATTGCGCCATGGAAGCCCAAAAATTAAATGTTCGTCAGGTATTGTGGAAAAACCTTGACTTTTTACGTCACTTCTGAGACCTCACAACACCGCTCCCGGATGGGCTCGAACCACCAACCTATTGGTTAACAGCCGAACGCGCTAACCATAGAGCCACGGAAGCTCAGAAATTAAATGGTCGTCACGTATTGTGGAAAAACTTTGGCTTTCTACGTTACATTTGAGATCCCACAACACCGCTCCCGGGTGGGCTCGAACCACCAACCTATTGGTTAACAGCCGAACGCGTTAACCATTGCGCCACGGAAGCCCAAAAATTAAATGGTCGTCAGGTATTGTGGAAAAACTTTGGCTTTCTACGTTACGTTTGAGATCCCACAACGCCGCTCCCGGGTGGGCTCGAACCACTACCCTATTTGTTAACTGCTGAACGCGCTAACCATTGCGCCACGGAAGCTAAAAATTAAATGCTCGTCAGGTATTGTGTAAAAACCTTGACTTTTTACGTCACATCTGAGACCTCACAACACCGCTCCCGGATGGGCTCGAACCACCAACCTATTGGTTAACAGCCGAACGCGCTAACCATTGAGCCACGGAAGCTCAGAGATTAAATGGTTGTCAGGTGTTGTGGATAAGTTATGACTTATTACGTTACATCTGAGACCCTACAACATATCTCTCGGTTGGTCTCGAACCACCAACCTTTCGGTTAACAGCCGAACGCGCTAACCATTGCGCCAAGGAAGCCCAAAAAATAAATGGTCGTCAGGTATTGTGGAAAAACTTTGTCTTTCTACGTTACATTTGAGATCCCACAACACCGCTCCCGGGTAGGCTCGAACCACCACCCTATTGGTTAAAAGCTGAACGCGCTAACCATTCAGCCACGGAAGCTCAGAAATTAAATGGTTGTCACGTATTGTGGAAAAACTTTGGCTTTCTACGTTACATTTGAGATCCCACAACACCGCTCCCGGGTGGGCTCGAACCACCAACCTATTTGTTAACAGCCGAACGCGTTAACCATTGCGCCACGGAAGCCCAAAAATTAAATGGTCGTCAGGTATTGTGGAAAAACTTTGGCTTTCTACGTTATGTTTGAGATCCCACAACGCCGCTCCCGGGTGGGCTCGAACCACTAACCTCTCGATTAACAGCTGAAAGCGCTAACCATTGCGCCACGGAAGCCCAAAAATTCAATGTTCGTCCGGTATTGTGGAAAAACCTGGACTTTTTGCGTAACATCTGAGACCTCATAGCACCGCTCCCGGGTGTGCTCGAACCACCAACCTTTCTGTTAACAGCCGAACGCGCTAACGATTGCGCCACGGAAGCCCCAAAATTAAATGGTCGTCCGGTATTGTGGAAAAACCTGGACTTTTTACGTCACATCTGAGACGTCACAACACCGCTCCCGGATGGGCTCGAACCACCAACCTATTGGTTAACAGCCGAACGCGCTAATCATTGAGCCACGGAAGCTCCGAAATTAAATGGTTTTCACGTATTGCGGAAAATTTTTGACTTTTTACGCTACATCTGAGACCCCACAACACCTCTCTCGGGTGGGCACGAACCTTCAACCTTTCGATTAACAGCTGAACGCGCTAATCATTGCGCCACGGAAGCCCAAAAATTAAATGGTCGTCAGGTATTGTGGAAAAACATTGGCTTTCTACGTTACGTTTGAGATCCCACAACACCGCGCCCGGGTGGGCTCGAACCACCAACCTAATGGTTAACAGCCGAACGCCCTAACCATTGCGCCACGGAAGCCCAAAAATTAAATGATCGTCAGGTATTGTGGAAACACTTTGGCTTTCTACGTTACATTTGAGATCCCACAACGCCGCTCCCGGGTGGGCTCGAACCACTAACCTATTGGTTAACAGCCGAACGCGCTAACAATTGAGCCACGGAGGCTCAGAAATTAAATGGTTGTCACGTATTGTGGAAACGTTTTGACTTTTAACGCTACATCTGAGACCCCACAACACCTCTCCCGGGTGGGCTCGAACCACCAACCTTTCGGTTAACAGCCGAACGCGCTAACCATTGCGCCATGGAAGCCCAAAAATTAAATGTTCGTCAGGTATTGTGGAAAAACCTTGACTTTTTACGTCACATCTGAGACCTCACAACACCGCTCCCGGATGGGCTCGAACCACCAACCTATTGGTTAACAGCCGAACGCGCTAACCATTGAGCCACGGAAGCTCAGAAATTAAATGGTCGTCACGTATTGTGGAAAAACTTTGGCTTTCTACGTTACATTTGAGATCCCACAACACCGCTCCCGGGTGGGCTCGAACCACCAACCTATTGGTTAACAGCCGAACGCGCCACGGAAGCCCAAAAATTAAATGCTCGTCAGGTATTGTGGAAAAACCTTGACTTTTTACGTCACATCTGAGACCTCACAACACCGCTCCCGGATGGGCTCGAACCACCAACCTATTGGTTAACAGCCGAAAGCGCTAACCATTGAGCCACGGAAGCTCAGAAATTAAATGGTTGTCACGTATTGTGGAAAAGTTTTGACTTTTTACGCTACATCTGAGACCCCACAACACCTCTCCCGGGTGGGCTCGAACCTTCAACCTTTCGATTAACAGCTGAACGCGCTAATCATTGCGCCACGGAAGCCCAAAAATTAAATGGTCGTCAGGTATTGTGGAAAAACTTTGGCTTTCTACGTTACATTTGAGATCACACAACACCGCTCCCGGATGGGCTCGAACCACCAACCTATTGGTTAACAGCCGAACGCGCTAACCATTGAGCCACGGAAGCCCAAAAATTAAATGGTCGTCAGGTATTGTGGAAAAACTTTGGCTTTCTACGTCACATCTGAGACCTCACAACACCGCTCCCGGATGAGCTCGAACCACCAACCTATTGGTTAACAGCCGAACGCGCTAACCATTGAGCCACGGAAGCTCAGAAATTAAATGATTGTCACGTATTGTGGATAAGTTTTGACTTTTGACGCTACATATGAGACCCCACAACACCTCTCCCGGGTGGGCTCGAACCTTCAACCTTTCGATTAACAGCTGAACGCGCTAATCATTGCGCCACGGAAGCCCAAAAATTAAATGTTCGTCAGGTATTGTGAAAAACTCTGACATTTTACGTTACATCTGAGACCTCACAACACCGCATCCCGGATGGGCTCGAACCACAAACCTATTGGTTAACAGCCGAACGCGCTAACAATTGAGCCACGGAGGCTCAGAAATTAAATGGTTGTCACGTATTGTGGAAACGTTTTGACTTTTAACGCTACATCTGAGACCCCACAACACCTCTCCCGGGTGGGCTCGAACCACCAACCTTTCGGTTAACAGCCGAACGCGCTAACCATTGCGCCATGGAAGCCCAAAAATTAAATGTTCGTCAGGTATTGTGGAAAAACCTTGACTTTTTACGTCACATCTGAGACCTCACAACACCGCTCCCGGATGGGCTCGAACCACCAACCTATTGGTTAACAGCCGAACGCGCTAACCATTGAGCCACGGAAGCTCAGAAATTAAATGGTCGTCACGTATTGTGGAAAAACTTTGGCTTTCTACGTTACATTTGAGATCCCACAACACCGCTCCCGGGTGGGCTCGAACCACCAACCTATTGGTTAACAGCCGAACGCGCCACGGAAGCCCAAAAATTAAATGCTCGTCAGGTATTGTGGAAAAACCTTGACTTTTTACGTCACATCTGAGACCTCACAACACCGCTCCCGGATGGGCTCGAACCACCAACCTATTGGTTAACAGCCGAAAGCGCTAACCATTGAGCCACGGAAGCTCAGAAATTAAATGGTTGTCACGTCTTGTGGAAAAGTTTTGACTTTTTACGCTACATCTGAGACCCCACAACACCTCTCCCGGGTGGGCTCGAACCTTCAACCTTTCGATTAACAGCTGAACGCGCTAATCATTGCGCCACGGAAGCCCAAAAATTAAATGGTCGTCAGGTATTGTGGAAAAACTTTGGCTTTCTACGTTACATTTGAGATCACACAACACCGCTCCCGGATGGGCTCGAACCACCAACCTATTGGTTAACAGCCGAACGCGCTAACCATTGAGCCACGGAAGCCCAAAAATTAAATGGTCGTCAGGTATTGTGGAAAAACTTTGGCTTTCTACGTCACATCTGAGACCTCACAACACCGCTCCCGGATGAGCTCGAACCACCAACCTATTGGTTAACAGCCGAACGCGCTAACCATTGAGCCACGGAAGCTCAGAAATTAAATGATTGTCACGTATTGTGGATAAGTTTTGACTTTTGACGCTACATATGAGACCCCACAACACCTCTCCCGGGTGGGCTCGAACCTTCAACCTTTCGATTAACAGCTGAACGCGCTAATCATTGCGCCACGGAAGCCCAAAAATTAAATGTTCGTCAGGTATTGTGAAAAACTCTGACATTTTACGTTACATCTGAGACCTCACAACACCGCATCCCGGATGGGCTCGAACCACAAACCTATTGGTTAACAGCCGAACGCGCTAATCATTGAGCCACGGAAGCCCAGAAATTAAATGGTTGTCACGTATTGTGGAAAGGTTTTGACTTTTTACGCTACATCTGAGACCCCACAACACCTCTCCCGGGTGGGCTCGTACCACCAACCTCTCGATTAACAGCTGAACGCGCTAACCATTGCGCCACGGAAGCCCAAAAATTCAATGTTCGACAGGTATTGTGGAAAAACTCTGACATTTTATGTTACATTTGAGACGTCACAACACCGCTCCCGGGAGAGCTCAAACCACCAGTCTTTTGAATAGCAGCTGAACGCGCTAACCATTGCGCCACGGAAGCCCAAAAGTTAAATGCTCGTCAGGTATTATGTAAAAACCTTGACTTTTTACGTCACATCTGAGACCTCACAACACCGCTTCCGGATGGGGTCGAACCACCAACCTATTGGTTAACAGCCGAACGCGCTAACCATTGCGCCACGGAAGCCCAAAAATTAAATGGTCGTCATTTATTGTGCAAAAACTTTGGCTTTCTACGTTACATTTCAGATCCCACAACACCGCTCCCGGGTGGGCTCGAACCACCAACCTATTGGTTAACAGCCGAACGCGCTAACCATTGAGCCAGGGAAGATCAGAAATTAAATGGTTGTCACGTATTGTGGAAAAGTTTTGACTTTAACGCTACATCTGAGACCCCACAACACCTCTTCCGGGTGGGCTCGAACCACCAACCTTTCGATTAAGTGCTCGACGCGCTAATTATTGCGCCACGGAAGGCCAAAAATTAAATGGTCTTCAGGTATTGTGGAAAAACTTTGGCTATTTACGTTACATTTGAGATCCAAAAACACCGCTCCCGTGTGGGCTCGAACCACCAAGCTATTGGTTAACAGCCGAACGCGCTAACCATTGAGCCACGAAAGATCAGAAAATAAATGGTTATCACGTATTATGGAAAAAGTTTGACTTTTCACGCTACATCTGAGACCTCACAACACCTCTCCCGGGTGGGCTCGAACCACCAACCTTTCGATTAACAGCTGAACGCGCTAACCATTGCGCCACGGAAGCCCAAAAAATAAATGCTCGTCAGGTATTGAGGTTAAACTTTGACTTTTTAATTCACATCCGAGACCTCACAACACCGCTCCCGGATGGGCTCGAACCACCAACCTTTCGATTAACAGCCGAACGCGCTAACCATTGAGCCACGGAAGCTCAGAAATTAAATGGTTGTCACGTATTGTGGAAAAGTTTTGACTTTTTACGCTACATCAGAGACCCCACATCACCTCTTCCGGGTGGGCTCGAACCACCAACCTTTCGATTAACAGCTGAACGCGCTAACCATTGCGCCACGGAAGCCCAAAAAATAAATGTTCGTCAGGTATTGTGGAAAAACTCTGACATTTTACGTTACATCTGAGACATCACAACACCGCTCCCGGATGGGCTAGAACCACCAACCTATTGGTTAACAGCCGAACGCGCTAACCATTTAGCCACGGAAGCTCAGAAATTAAATGGTTGTCAGGTATTGTTGAAAAGTTACGACTTTTCACGCTACATCTGAGACCCCACAAAACCTCTCTCGTTTGGGCTCGAACCACCAACCTTTCGGTTAACAGCTAAACGCGCTAACCATTGCGCCACTGAGGCCCAAAAATTAAATGGTCGTCAGGTATTGTGGAAAAACTTTGGCTATTTACGTTACATTTGAGATCTTAAAACACCGCTCCCGGGTGGGCTCGAACCACCAACCTATTGGTTAACAGCCGAACGCGCTAACCATTGAGCCACGGAAGCTCAGAAAATAAATGGTTATCACGTATTATGGAAAAAGTTTGACTTTTCACGCTACATATGAGACCTCACAATACCTCTTCCGGGTGGGCTCGAACCACCAACCTTTCGATTAACAGCTGAACGCGCTAACCATTGCGCCACGGAAGCCCAAAAGTTAAATGTTCGTCAGGTGTTTTGGAAAAACTCTGACATTTTACGTTACATCTGAGACGTCACAACACCGCTCCCGGGAGGGCTCAACCACCAACCTTTCGGTTAACAGCTGAACGCGCTGACCATTGCGCCACTGTAGCCCAAAAATTAAATTTTCGTCAGGTATTGAGGTAAAACCTTGACTTTTTACTTACCATCTGAGACCTCACAACACCGCTCCCGGATGGGCTCGAACCACCAACCTTTCGGTTAACAGCCGAACGCGCTAACCATTCGCCACTGAGGCCCAAAAATTAAATGGTCGTCAGGTATTGTGGAAAAACTTTGGCTATTTACGTTACATTTGAGATCCAAAAACACCGCTCCCGGGTGGGCTCGAACCACCAACCTATTGGTTAACAGCCGAACGCGCTAACCATTGAGCCACGGAAGATCAGAAATTAAATGGTTGTCACGTATTGTGGGAAAGTTTTGACTTTTAACGCTACATATGAGACCCAACAACACCTCTCCCGGGTGGGCTCGAACCACCAACCTTTCGATTAACAGCTGAACGCGCTAACCATTGCGCCACGCAAGCCCAAAAATTAAATGTTCGTCAGATATTGTGGAAAAACTCTGACATTTTACGTTACATCTGAGACATCACAACACTTCTCCCGGATGGGCTCGAACCACCAACCTTTCGGTTAACAGCCGAACGCGCTAACCATTCGCCACTGAGGCCCAAAAATTAAATGGTCGTCAGGTATTGTGGAAAAACTTTGGCTATTTACGTTACATTTGAGATCCCAAAACACCGCTCCCGGGTGGGCTCGAACCACCAACCTATTGCTTAACAGCCGAACGCGCTAACCATTGAGCCACGGAAGCTCAGAAAATAAATGGTTATCACGTATTATGGAAAAAGTTTGACTTTTCACGCTACATCTGAGCCCTCACAACACCGCTCCCGGATGGGCTCGAACCACCAACCTTTTGATTAACAGCCGAACGCGCTAACATTGAGCCACGGAAGCCCAAAAATTAAATGTTCGTCAAGACAATAAATAAAAATGTACCTCGATTTTTGTGTACGGATTTTGTGTCTTGAAGAAGAAAAACATGCGATTTTTTCGGTACTTTTTTGAATGCATTTTTTTCAGGAGAAATTTTTGACCGAATTCAGCTTAATTCCCTATAAAACACTCATTAAAAGTGATTTCATCTCGATTGAACAATAAATGAAAATGTACCTCGATTTTTAATAACATTTTTAAAATCGACGTAACTCGGCCTAAGAAAAACATTTTGAGTATTTGTTCACTGTTTTCAAATATAACCACTGAAACCATTATTTTTGTAATTTTTGCGTTAATTCAAGCAAATGTAACGATATTCATTCAACAAACTGTTAAAATTAAATTTTTCAATAAGAAATCGTTGTCACGGATTATGTATCTTGAAGAAGAAAAACATGCGATTTTTTCGGTACTTTTTTGAATGCATTTTTTTCAGGAGAAATTTTTGACCGAATTCAGCTTAATTCCCTATAAAACACTCATTAAAAGTGATTTCATCTCGATTGAACAATAAATAAAAATGTACCTCGATTTTTAATAACATTTTCAAAATCGACGTTTCACGGCCAAAGAAGCATACTTTGAGTATTTCTTCACTCTTTTCAAATATGTTCACTGAAAGCATTATTTTTATACTTTTTGCTTTAATTCAAGCAAATGTAACGATATTCAATCAAAAAACTGTTAAAATTAAATTTTTCAATAAGAAATCGTTGTCACGGATTTTGTATCTTGAAGAAGAAAAACATGAGATTTTTTCGGTACTTTTTTGAATGCATTTTTTTTCAGGAGAAATTTTTGACCGAATTCAGCTTAATTCCCTATAAAACACTCATTAAAAGTGATTTCATCTCGATTGAACAATAAATGAAAATGTACCTCGATTTTTAATAACATTTTTAAAATCGACGTAACTCGGCCTAAGAAAAACATTTTGAGTATTTGTTCACTGTTTTCAAATATAACCACTGAAACCATTATTTTTGTAATTTTTGCGTTAATTCAAGCAAATGTAACGATATTCATTCAACAAACTGTTAAAACTCAATTTTAAATAAGAAATCGTATTCACGGATTTTGTGTCTTGAAGAAGAAAAACCTGCGATTTTTTCGGTACTTTTTTGAATGAATTTTTTTCTGGAGAAATTTTTGACCGAATTCAGCTTAATTCCCTATAAAACACTCATTAAAAGTGATTTCATCTCGATTGAACAATAAATAAAAATGTACCTCGATTTTTAATAACATTTTCAAAATCGACGTTTCACGGCCAAAGAAGCATATTTTGAGTATTTCTTCACTATTTTCAAAAATAACCATTGAAACCATTATTTTTATACTTTTTGCTTTAATTCAAGCAAATGTAACGATATTCATTCAAAAAACTGTTAAAATTCAATTTTCAATACGAAATCGTATTCACGGATTTTGTGTCTTGAAGAAGAAAAACCTGCGATTTTTTCGGTACTTTTTTGAATGAATTTTTTTCTGGAGAAATTTTTGAGCGAATTCAGCTTAATTCCCTATAAAACACTCATTGAAAGTGATTTCATCTCGATTGAACAATAATTAAAAATTTACCTCGAATTTTAATAACATTTTCAAAATCGACGTTTCACGGCCAAAGAAGCATACTCTGAGTATTTCTTCACTATTTTCAAATATGTTCACTGAAACCATTATTTTTATACTTTTTGCTTTAATTCAAGCAAATGTAACGATATTCAATCAAAAAACTGTTAAAATTAAATTTTTCAATAAGAAATCGTTGTCACGGATTTTGTATCTTGAAGAAGAAAAACATGCGATTTTTTCGGTACTTTTTTGAATGCATTTTTTTCAGGAGAAATTTTTGACCGAATTCAGCTTAATTCCCTATAAAACACTCATTAAAAGTGATTTCATCTCGATTGAACAATAAATAAAAATGTAACTCGATTTTTAATAACATTTTCAAAATCGACGTTTCACGGCCAAAGAAGCATATTTTGAGTATTTCTTCACTATTTTCAAATATAACCACTGAAACCATTATTTTTATACTTTTTGCTTTAATTCAAGCGAATGTAACGATATTCATTCAACAAACTGTTAAAATTCAATTTTAAATAAGAAATCGTTGTCACGGATTTTGTATCTTGAAGAAAAAAAACATGCGATTTTTTCGGTACACTTTTGAATGCATTTTTTTCTGGAGAAATTTTTGACCGAATTCAGCTTAATTCCCTATAAAACACTCATTAAAAGTGATTTCATCTCGATTGAACAATATATATAAAAATGTACCTCGATTTTTAATAACATTTTCAAAATCGACGTAACTCGGCCTAAGAAAAACATTTTGAGTATTTGTTCACTATTTTCAAATATAACCACTGAAACCATTATTTTTGTAATTTTTGCGTTAATTCAAGCAAATGTAACGATATTCATTCAACAAACTGTTAAAATTCAATTTTAAATAAGATATCGTTGTCACGGATTTTGTATCTTGAAAAAAAACATGCGATTTTTTCGGTACACTTTTAAATGCATTTTTTTCTGGAGAAATGTTTGACCGAATTCAGCTTAATTCCCTATAAAACACTCATTAAAAGTGATTTCATCTCGATTGAACAATAAATAAAAATGTACCTCGATTTTTAATAACATTTTCAAAATCGACGTTTCACGGCCAAAGAAGCATATTTTGAGTATTTCTTCACTATTTTCAAATATAACCACTGAAACCATTATTTTTATACTTTTTGCTTTAATTCAAGCAAATGTAACGATATTCATTCAAAAAACTGTTAAAATTCAATTTTTCAATAAGAAATCGTTGTCACGGATTTTGTATCTTGAAGAAGAAAAACATGCGATTTTTTCGGTACACTTTTAAATGCATTTTTTTCTGGAGAAATTTTTGACCGAATTCAGCTTAATTCCCTATAAAACACTCATTGAAAGTGATTTCATCTCGATTTAACAATAATTAAAAATTTACCTCGATTTTTAATAACATTTTCAAAATCGACGTTTCACGGCCAAAGAAGCATACTTTGAGTATTTCTTCACTATTTTCAAATATGTTCACTGAAACCATTATTTTTATACTTTTTGCTTTAATTCAAGCAAATGTAACGATATTCAATCAAAAAACTGTTAAAATTAAATTTTTCAATAAGAAATCGTTGTCACGGATTTTGTATCTTGAAGAAGAAAAACATGCGATTTTTTCGGTACTTTTTTGAATGCATTTTTTTCAGGAGAAATTTTTGACCGAATTCAGCTTAATTCCCTATAAAACACTCATTAAAAGTGATTTCATCTCGATTGAACAATAAATAAAAATGTACCTCGATTTTTAATAACATTTTCAAAATCGACGTTTCACGGCCAAAGAAGCATACTTTGAGTATTTCTTCACTATTTTCAAATATGATCACTGAAACCATTATTTTTATACTTTTTGCTTTAATTCAAGCAAATGTAACGATATTCAATCAAAAAACTGTTAAAATTAAATTTTTCAATAAGAAATCGTTGTCACGGATTTTGTATCTTGAAGAAGAAAAACATGCGATTTTTTCGGTACTTTTTTGAATGCATTTTTTTCTGGAGAAATTTTTGACCGAATTCAGCTTAATTCCCTATAAAACACACAATAAAAGTGATTGTGTGAAAACCTTGACTTTTTACGTCACATCTGAGACCTCACAACACCGCTCCCGGATGGGCTCGAACCACCAACCTATTGGTTAACAGCCGAACGCGCTAACCATTGCGCCACGGAAGCCCAAAAGTTAAATGTTCGTCTCGTGTTGTGGAAAAACTCTGACATTTTACGTTACATCTGAGACGTCACAACACCGCTCCCGGGAGGGCTCGAACCACCAACCTTTCGGTTAACAGCTGAACGCGCTGACCATTGCGCCACGGAAGCCCAAAAATTAAATGGTCGTCAGGTATTGCGGAAAAACTTTGGCTATTTACGTTACATTTGAGATCCAAAAACACCGCTCCCGGGTGGGCTCGAACCACCAAGCTATTGGTTAACAGCCGAACGCGCTAACCATTGAGCCACGAAAGATCAGAATATAAATGGTTATCACGTATTATGGAAAAAGTTTGACTTTTCACGCTTCATCTGAGACCTCACAACACCTCTCCCGGGTGGGCTCGAATACCAACCTTTCGATTAACAGCTGAACGCGCTAACCATTGCGCCACGGAAGCCCAAAAATTAAATGGTCGTCAGGTATTGCGGAAAAACTTTGGCTATTTACGTTACATTTGAGATCCAAAAACACCGCTCCCGGGTGGGCTCGAACCACCAACCTATTGGTTAACAGCCGAACGCGCTAACCATTGAGCCACGGAAGATCAGAAATTAAATGGTTGTCACGTATTGTGGAAAAGTTTTGACTTTTAACGCTACATCTGAGACCCCACAACACCTCTTCCGGTGGGCTCGAACCACCAACCTTTCGATTAAGTGCTCGACGCGCTAATTATTGCGCCACGGAAGGCCAAAAATTAAATGTTCGTCAGGTATTGTGGAAAAACTCTGACATTTTACGTAACATCTGAGACGTCACAACACCGCTCCCGGATGGGCTCGAACCACCAACCTTTCGGTTAACAGCCGAACGCGCTAGCCATTGCGCCACGGAAGCCCAAAAATTAAATGGTCGACAGGTATTGCGGAAAAACTTTGGCTATTTACGTTACATTTGAGATCCAAAAACACCGCTCCCGGGTGGGCTCGAACCACCAAGCGTTCGGCTGTTAACCAATAGCTTGGTGGTTCGAGCCCACCCGGGAGCGGTGTTTTTGGATCTCAAATGTAACGTAAATAGCCAAAGTTTTTCCGCAATACCTGACGACCATTTAATTTTTGGGCTTCCGTGGCGCAATGGCTAGCGCGTTCGGCTGTTAACCGAAAGGTTGGTGGTTCGAGCCCATCCGGGAGCGGTGTTGTGACGTCTCAGATGTTACGTAAAATGTCAGAGTTTTTCCACAATACCTGACGAACATTTAATTTTTGGCCTTCCGTGGCGCAATAATTAGCGCGTCGAGCACTTAATCGAAAGGTTGGTGGTTCGAGCCCACCGGAAGAGGTGTTGTGGGGTCTCAGATGTAGCGTTAAAAGTCAAAACTTTTCCACAATACGTGACAATCATTTAATTTCTGATCTTCCGTGGCTCAATGGTTAGCGCGTTCGGCTGTTAACCAATAGGTTGGTGGTTCGAGCCCACCCGGGAGCGGTGTTTTTGGATCTCAAATGTAACGTAAATAGCCAAAGTTTTTCCGCAATACCTGACGACCATTTAATTTTTGGGCTTCCGTGGCGCAATGGTTAGCGCGTTCAGCTGTTAATCGAAAGGTTGGTATTCGAGCCCACCCGGGAGAGGTGTTGTGAGGTCTCAGATGAAGCGTGAAAAGTCAAACTTTTTCCATAATACGTGATAACCATTTATATTCTGATCTTTCGTGGCTCAATGGTTAGCGCGTTCGGCTGTTAACCAATAGCTTGGTGGTTCGAGCCCACCCGGGAGCGGTGTTTTTGGATCTCAAATGTAACGTAAATAGCCAAAGTTTTTCCGCAATACCTGACGACCATTTAATTTTTGGGCTTCCGTGGCGCAATGGTCAGCGCGTTCAGCTGTTAACCGAAAGGTTGGTGGTTCGAGCCCTCCCGGGAGCGGTGTTGTGACGTCTCAGATGTAACGTAAAATGTCAGAGTTTTTCCACAACACGAGACGAACATTTAACTTTTGGGCTTCCGTGGCGCAATGGTTAGCGCGTTCGGCTGTTAACCAATAGGTTGGTGGTTCGAGCCCATCCGGGAGCGGTGTTGTGAGGTCTCAGATGTGACGTAAAAAGTCAAGGTTTTCACACAATCACTTTTATTGTGTGTTTTATAGGGAATTAAGCTGAATTCGGTCAAAAATGTCTCCAGAAAAAAATGCATTCAAAAAAGTACCGAAAAAATCGCATGTTTTTCTTCTTCAAGATACAAAATCCGTGACAACGATTTCTTATTGAAAAATTTAATTTTAACAGTTTTTTGATTGAATATCGTTACATTTGCTTGAATTAAAGCAAAAAGTATAAAAATAATGGTTTCAGTGAACATATTTGAAAATAGTGAAGAAATACTCAAAGTATGCTTCTTTGGCCGTGAAACGTCGATTTTGAAAATGTTATTAAAAATCGAGGTACATTTTTATTTATTGTTCAATCGAGATGAAATCACTTTTAATGAGTGTTTTATAGGGAATTAAGCTGAATTCGGTCAAAAATTTCTCCTGAAAAAAATGCATTCAAAAAAGTACCGAAAAAATCGCATGTTTTTCTTCTTCAAGATACAAAATCTGTGACAACGATTTCTTATTGAAAAATTTAATTTTAACAGTTTTTTGATTGAATATCGTTACATTTGCTTGAATTAAAGCAAAAAGTATAAAAATAATGGTTTCAGTGAACATATTTGAAAATAGTGAAGAAATACTCAAAGTGTGCTTCTTTGGCCGTGAAACGTCGATTTTGAAAATGTTATTAAAAATCGAGGTAAATTTTTAATTATTGTTAAATCGAGATGAAATCACTTTCAATGAGTGTTTTATAGGGAATTAAGCTGAATTCGGTCAAAAATTTCTCCAGAAAAAAATGCATTTAAAAGTGTACCGAAAAAATCGCATGTTTTTCTTCTTCAAGATACAAAATCCGTGACAACGATTT
Source organism: Phalangium opilio (assembly GCF_054372755.1). Classification (NCBI taxonomy): domain Eukaryota; kingdom Metazoa; phylum Arthropoda; class Arachnida; order Opiliones; family Phalangiidae; genus Phalangium; species Phalangium opilio. The sequence goes on along the minus strand of NW_028324192.1, from coordinate 3,707,051 downwards.
CTTATTGAAAAATTGAATTTTAACAGTTTTTTGAATGAATATCGTTACATTTGCTTGAATTAAAGCAAAAAGTATAAAAATAATGGTTTCAGTGGTTATATTTGAAAATAGTGAAGAAATACTCAAAATATGCTTCTTTGGCCGTGAAACGTCGATTTTGAAAATGTTATTAAAAATCGAGGTACATTTTTATTTATTGTTCAATCGAGATGAAATCACTTTTAATGAGTGTTTTATAGGGAATTAAGCTGAATTCGGTCAAAAATTTCTCCAGAAAAAAATGCATTCAAAAGTGTACCGAAAAAATCGCATGTTTTTTTTCTTCAAGATACAAAATCCGTGACAACGATTTCTTATTTAAAATTGAATTTTAACAGTTTGTTGAATGAATATCGTTACATTCGCTTGAATTAAAGCAAAAAGTATAAAAATAATGGTTTCAGTGGTTATATTTGAAAATAGTGAAGAAATACTCAAAATATGCTTCTTTGGCCGTGAAACGTCGATTTTGAAAATGTTATTAAAAATCGAGGTACATTTTTATTTATTGTTCAATCGAGATGAAATCACTTTTAATGAGTGTTTTATAGGGAATTAAGCTGAATTCGGTCAAAAATTTCTCCTGAAAAAAATGCATTCAAAAAAGTACCGAAAAAATCGCATGTTTTTCTTCTTCAAGATACAAAATCCGTGACAACGATTTCTTATTGAAAAATTTAATTTTAACAGTTTTTTGATTGAATATCGTTACATTTGCTTGAATTAAAGCAAAAAGAATAAAAATAATGGTTTCAGTGAACATATTTGAAAATAGTGAAGAAATACTCAAAGTATGCTTCTTTGGCCGTGAAACGTCGATTTTGAAAATGTTATTAAAAATCGAGGTACATTTTTATTTATTGTTCAATCGAGATGAAATCACTTTTAATGAGTGTTTTATAGGGAATTAAGCTGAATTCGGTCAAAAATTTCTCCTGAAAAAAATGCATTCAAAAAAGTACCGAAAAAATCGCATGTTTTTCTTCTTCAAGATACAAAATCCGTGACAACGATTTCTTATTGAAAAATTTAATTTTAACAGTTTTTTGATTGAATATCGTTACATTTGCTTGAATTAAAGCAAAAAGTATAAAAATAATGGTTTCAGTGAACATATTTGAAAATAGTGAAGAAATACTCAAAGTATGCTTCTTTGGCCGTGAAACGTCGATTTTGAAAATGTTATTAAAAATCGAGGTACATTTTTATTTATTGTTCAATCGAGATGAAATCACTTTTAATGAGTGTTTTATAGGGAATTAAGCTGAATTCGGTCAAAAATTTCTCCTGAAAAGAATGCATTCAAAAAAGTACCGAAAAAATCGCATGTTTTTCTTCTTCAAGATACAAAATCCGTGACAACGATTTCTTATTGAAAAATTTAATTTTAACAGTTTTTTGATTGAATATCGTTACATTTGCTTGAATTAAAGCAAAAAGTATAAAAATAATGGTTTCAGTGAACATATTTGAAAATAGTGAAGAAATACTCAAAGTATGCTTCTTTGGCCGTGAAACGTCGATTTTGAAAATGTTATTAAAAATCGAGGTAAATTTTTAATTATTGTTAAATCGAGATGAAATCACTTTCAATGAGTGTATTATAGGGAATTAAGCTGAATTCGGTCAAAAATTTCTCCAGAAAAAAATGCATTTAAAAGTGTACCGAAAAAATCGCATGTTTTTCTTCTTCAAGATACAAAATCCGTGACAACGATTTCTTATTGAAAAATTGAATTTTAACAGTTTTTTGAATGAATATCGTTACATTTGCTTGAATTAAAGCAAAAAGTATAAAAATAATGGTTTCAGTGGTTATATTTGAAAATAGTGAAGAAATACTCAAAATATGCTTCTTTGGCCGTGAAACGTCGATTTTGAAAATGTTATTAAAAATCGAGGTACATTTTTATTTATTGTTCAATCGAGATGAAATCACTTTTAATGAGTGTTTTATAGGGAATTAAGCTGAATTCGGTCAAACATTTCTCCAGAAAAAAATGCATTTAAAAGTGTACCGAAAAAATCGCATGTTTTTTTTCAAGATACAAAATCCGTAACAACGATATCTTATTTAAAATTGAATTTTAACAGTTTGTTGAATGAATATCGTTACATTTGCTTGAATTAACGCAAAAATTACAAAAATAATGGTTTCAGTGGTTATATTTGAAAATAGTGAACAAATACTCAAAATGTTTTTCTTAGGCCGAGTTACGTCGATTTTGAAAATGTTATTAAAAATCGAGGTACATTTTTATATATATTGTTCAATCGAGATGAAATCACTTTTAATGAGTGTTTTATAGGGAATTAAGCTGAATTCGGTCAAAAATTTCTCCAGAAAAAAATGCATTCAAAAGTGTACCGAAAAAATCGCATGTTTTTTTTCTTCAAGATACAAAATCCGTGACAACGATTTCTTATTTAAAATTGAATTTTAACAGTTTGTTGAATGAATATCGTTACATTCGCTTGAATTAAAGCAAAAAGTATAAAAATAATGGTTTCAGTGGTTATATTTGAAAATAGTGAAGAAATACTCAAAATATGCTTCTTTGGCCGTGAAACGTCGATTTTGAAAATGTTATTAAAAATCGAGGTACATTTTTATTTATTGTTCAATCGAGATGAAATCACTTTTAATGAGTGTTTTATAGGGAATTAAGCTGAATTCGGTCAAAAATTTCTCCTGAAAAAAATGCATTCAAAAAAGTACCGAAAAAATCGCATGTTTTTCTTCTTCAAGATACAAAATCCGTGACAACGATTTCTTATTGAAAAATTTAATTTTAACAGTTTTTTGATTGAATATCGTTACATTTGCTTGAATTAAAGCAAAAAGTATAAAAATAATGGTTTCAGTGAACATATTTGAAAATAGTGAAGAAATACTCAAAGTATGCTTCTTTGGCCGTGAAACGTCGATTTTGAAAATGTTATTAAAATTCGAGGTAAATTTTTAATTATTGTTCAATCGAGATGAAATCACTTTCAATGAGTGTTTTATAGGGAATTAAGCTGAATTCGCTCAAAAATTTCTCCAGAAAAAAATTCATTCAAAAAAGTACCGAAAAAATCGCAGGTTTTTCTTCTTCAAGACACAAAATCCGTGAATACGATTTCGTATTGAAAATTGAATTTTAACAGTTTTTTGAATGAATATCGTTACATTTGCTTGAATTAAAGCAAAAAGTATAAAAATAATGGTTTCAATGGTTATTTTTGAAAATAGTGAAGAAATACTCAAAATATGCTTCTTTGGCCGTGAAACGTCGATTTTGAAAATGTTATTAAAAATCGAGGTACATTTTTATTTATTGTTCAATCGAGATGAAATCACTTTTAATGAGTGTTTTATAGGGAATTAAGCTGAATTCGGTCAAAAATTTCTCCAGAAAAAAATTCATTCAAAAAAGTACCGAAAAAATCGCAGGTTTTTCTTCTTCAAGACACAAAATCCGTGAATACGATTTCTTATTTAAAATTGAATTTTAACAGTTTGTTGAATGAATATCGTTACATTTGCTTGAATTAACGCAAAAATTACAAAAATAATGGTTTCAGTGGTTATATTTGAAAACAGTGAACAAATACTCAAAATGTTTTTCTTAGGCCGAGTTACGTCGATTTTGAAAATGTTATTAAAAATCGAGGTACATTTTCATTTATTGTTCAATCGAGATGAAATCACTTTTAATGAGTGTTTTATAGGGAATTAAGCTGAATTCGGTCAAAAATTTCTCCTGAAAAAAATGCATTCAAAAAAGTACCGAAAAAATCGCATGTTTTTCTTCTTCAAGATACAAAATCCGTGACAACGATTTCTTATTGAAAAATTTAATTTTAACAGTTTTTTGATTGAATATCGTTACATTTGCTTGAATTAAAGCAAAAAGTATAAAAATAATGCTTTCAGTGAACATATTTGAAAATAGTGAAGAAATACTCAAAGTATGCTTCTTTGGCCGTGAAACGTCGATTTTGAAAATGTTATTAAAAATCGAGGTAAATTTTTAATTATTGGTCAATCGAGATGAAATCACTTTCAATGAGTGTTTTATAGGGAATTAAGCTGAATTCGGTCAAAAATTTCGCCAGAAAAAAATGCATTCAAAAAAGTACCGAAACAAATCGCATGTTTTTCTTCTTCAAGATACAAAATCCGTGACTACGATTTCTTATTGAAAAATTGAATTTTAACAGTTTTTTGAATGAATATCGTTACATTTGCTTGAATTAAAGCAAAAAGTATAAAAATAATGGTTTCAGTGGTTATTTTTGAAAATAGTGAAGAAATACTCAAAATATGCTTCTTTGGCCGTGAAACGTCGATTTTGAAAATGTTATTAAAAATCGAGGTAAATTTTTAATTATTGTTCAATCGAGATGAAATCACTTTCAATGAGTGTTTTATAGGGAATTAAGCTGAATTCGGTCAAAAATATCTCCAGAAAAAAATTCATTCAAAAATGTACCGAAAAATTCGCAGGTTTTTCTTCTTCAAGACACAAAATCCGTGAATACGATTTCTTATTGAAAATTGAATTTTAACAGTTTTTTGAATGAATATCGTTACATTGCTTGAATTAAAGCAAAAAGTATAAAAATAATGGTTTCAGTGAATATATTTGTAAATAGTGAACAAATACTCAAAATGTTTTTCTTAGGCCGAGTTACGTCGATTTTGAAAATGTTATTAAAAATCGAGGTACATTTTTATTTATTGTTCAATCGAGATGAAATCACTTTTATTGAGTGTTTTATAGGGAATTAAGCTGAATTCGGTCAAAAATTTCTCCAGAAAAAAATGCATTCAAAAAAGCACCGAAAAAATCGCATGTTTTTTTTCTTCAAGATACAAAATCCGTGACAACGATTTCTTATTTAAAATTGAATTTTAACAGTTTGTTGAATGAATATCGTTACATTTGCTTGAATTAACGCAAAAATTACAAAAATAATGGTTTCAGTGGTTATATTTGAAAACAGTGAACAAATACTCAAAATGTTTTTCTTAGGCCGAGTTACGTCGATTTTGAAAATGTTATTAAAAATCGAGGTACATTTTCATTTATTGTTCAATCGAGATGAAATCACTTTTAATGAGTGTTTTATAGGGAATTAAGCTGAATTCGGTCAAAAATTTCTCCTGAAAAAAATGCATTCAAAAAAGTACCGAAAAAATCGCATGTTTTTCTTCTTCAAGATACAAAATCCGTGACAACGATTTCTTATTGAAAAATTTAATTTTAACAGTTTTTTGATTGAATATCGTTACATTTGCTTGAATTAAAGCAAAAAGTATAAAAATAATGCTTTCAGTGAACATATTTGAAAATAGTGAAGAAATACTCAAAGTATGCTTCTTTGGCCGTGAAACGTCGATTTTGAAAATGTTATTAAAATTCGAGGTAAATTTTTAATTATTGTTCAATCGAGATGAAATCACTTTCAATGAGTGTTTTATAGGGAATTAAGCTGAATTCGCTCAAAAATTTCTCCAGAAAAAAATTCATTCAAAAAAGTACCGAAAAAATCGCAGGTTTTTCTTCTTCAAGACACAAAATCCGTGAATACGATTTCTTATTGAAAATTGAATTTTAACAGTTTTTTGAATGAATATCGTTACATTGCTTGAATTAAAGCAAAAAGTATAAAAATAATGGTTTCAATGAATATATTTGAAAATAGTGAAGAAATACTCAAAGTATGCTTCTTTGGCCGTGAAACGTCGATTTTGAAAATGTTATTAAAAATCGAGGTAAATTTTTAATTATTGGTCAATCGAGATGAAATCACTTTCAATGAGTGTTTTATAGGGAATTAAGCTGAATTCGGTCAAAAATTTCGCCAGAAAAAAATGCATTCAAAAAAGTACCGAAAAAAATCGCATGTTTTTCTTCTTCAAGATACAAAATCCGTGACAACGATTTCTTATTGAAAAATTGAATTTTAACAGTTTTTTGAATGAATATCGTTACATTTGCTTGAATTAAAGCAAAAAGTATAAAAATAATGGTTTCAGTGGTTATTTTTGAAAATAATGAAGAAATACTCAAAATATGCTTCTTTGGCCGTGAAACGTCGATTTTGAAAATGTTATTAAAAATCGAGGTAAATTTTTAATTATTGTTCAATCGAGATGAAATCACTTTCAATGAGTGTTTTATAGGGAATTAAGCTGAATTCGGTCAAAAATATCTCCAGAAAAAAATTCATTCAAAAATTTACCGAAAAAATCGCAGGTTTTTCTTCTTCAAGACACAAAATCCGTGAATACGATTTCTTATTGAAAATTGAATTTTAACAGTTTTTTGAATGAATATCGTTACATTGCTTGAATTAAAGCAAAAAGTATAAAAATAATGGTTTCAGTGAATATATTTGTAAATAGTGAACAAATACTCAAAATGTTTTTCTTAGGCCGAGTTACGTCGATTTTGAAAATGTTATTAAAAATCGAGGTACATTTTTATTTATTGTTCAATCGAGATGAAATCACTTTTATTGAGTGTTTTATAGGGAATTAAGCTGAATTCGGTCAAAAATTTCTCCAGAAAAAAATGCATTCAAAAAAGTACCGAAAAAAATCGCATGTTTTTTTTCTTCAAGATACAAAATCCGTGACAACGATTTCTTATTTAAAATTGAATTTTAACAGTTTGTTGAATGAATATCGTTACATTTGCTTGAATTAAAGCAAAAAGTATAAAAATAATGGTTTCAGTGGTTATTTTTGAAAATAGTGAAGAAATACTCAAAATATGCTTCTTTGGCCGTGAAACGTCGATTTTGAAAATGTTATTAAAAATCGAGGTACATTTTTATTTATTGTTCAATCGAGATGAAATCACTTTTAATGAGTGTTTTATAGGGAATGAAGCTGAGTTCGGTCAAACATTTCTCCAGAAAAAAATGCATTTAAAAGTGTACCGAAAAAATCGCATGTTTTTTTTCTTCAAGATACAAAATCCTTGACAACGATTTCTTATTTAAAATTGAATTTTAACAGTTTTTTGATTGAATATCGTTACATTTGCTTGAATTAAAGCAAAAAGTATAAAAATAATGCTTTCAGTGAACATATTTGAAAATAGTGAAGAAATACTCAAAGTATACTTCTTTGGCCGTGAAACGTCGATTTTGAAAATGTTATTAAAAATCGAGGTAAATTTTTAATTATTGTTCAATCGAGATGAAATCACTTTCGATGAGTGTTTTATAGGGAATTAAGCTGAATTCGGTCAAACATTTCTACAAAAAAAAATTCATTCAAAAAAGTACCGAAAAAATCGCAGGTTTTTCTTCTTCAAGACACAAAATCCGTGAATACGATTTCTTATTGAAAATTGAATTTTAACAGTTTTTTGAATGAATATCGTTACATTGCTTGAATTAAAGCAAAAAGTATAAAAATAATGGTTTCAATGAAAATATTTGAAAATAGTGAAGAAATACTCAAAGTATGCTTCTTTGGCCGTGAAACGTCGATTTTGAAAATGTTATTAAAAATCGAGGTAAATTTTTAATTATTGTTCAATCGAGATGAAATCACTTTCAATAAGTGTTTTATAGGGAATTAAGCTGAATTCGGTCAAACATTTCTCCAGGAAAAAATGCATTCAAAAAAGTACCGAAAAAAATCGCATGTTTTTCTTCTTCAAGATACAAAATCCGTGACAACGATTTCTTATTGAAAAATTGAATTTTAACAGTTTTTTGAATGAATATCGTTACATTTGCTAGAATTAAAGCAAAAAGTATAAAAATAATGGTTTCAGTGGTTATTTTTGAAAATAGTGAAGAAATACTCAAAATATGCTTCTTTGGCCGTGAAACGTCGATTTTGAAAATGTTATTAAAAATCGAGGTACATTATTATTTATTGTTCAATCGAGATGAAATCACTTTTAATGAGTGTTTTTTAGGGAATTAAGCTGAATTCGGTCAAAAATTTCTCCTGAAAAAAATGCATTCAAAAAAAACCGAAAAAATCGCATGTTTTTCTTCTTCAAGATACAAAATCCGTGACAACGATTTCTTATTGAAAAATTTAATTTTAACAGTTTTTTGATTGAATATCGTTACATTTGCTTGAATTAAAGCAAAAAGTATAAAAATAATGGTTTCAGTGAACATATTTGAAAATAGTGAAGAAATACTCAAAGTAAGCTTCTTTGGCCGTGAAACGTCGATTTTGAAAATGTTATTAAAAATCGAGGTAAATTTTTAATTATTGTTCAATCGAGATGAAATCACTTTCAATGAGTGTTTTATAGGGAATTAAGCTGAATTCGGTCAAACATTTCTCCAGAAAAAAATGCATTCAAAAGTGTACCGAAAAAATCGCATGTTTTTTTTCTTCAAGATACAAAATCCGTGACAACGATTTCTTATTTAAAATTGAATTTTAACAGTTTTTTGAATGAATATCGTTACATTTGCTTGAATTAGGTATTGTGGAAAAACTTTGGCTTTCTACGTTACGTTTGAGATCCCACAACGCCGCTCCCGGGTGGGCTCGAACCACCAACCTTTCTGTTAACAGCCAAACGCGCTAACCATTGCGCCAAGGAAGCCCAAATATTAAATATTCGTCAGGTATTGTGGAAAAACTCTGACATTTTACGTCACATCTGAGAACTCACAACACCGCTCCCGGGTGGGCCCGAACCACCAACCTATTGGTTAACAGCCGAACACGCTAAACATTGAGCCACGGAAGCTCAGAAATTAAATCGTTGTCACGTATTGTGGAAAAGTTTTGACTTTTTACGCTACATCTGAGACCCCACAACACCTCTCCCGGGTGGGCTCGAACCACCAACCTTTCGATTAACAGAAGAACGCGCTAACCATTGCGCCACGGAAGCTCAAAAATTAAATGGTCGTCAGGTATTGTGGAAAAACCTTGACATTTTACGTCACATCTGAGACCTCACAACACCGCTCCCGGATGGGCTCGAACTACCAAACTATTGGTTAACAGCCGAACGCGCTAACCATTGAGCCACGGAAGCTCAGAAATTAAATGGTCGTCAGGTATTGTGGAAAAACTTTGGCTTTCTACGTTACATTTGAGATCCCACAACACCGCTCCCGGGTGGGCTCGAACCACCAACCTATTGGCTAACAGCCGAACGCGCTAAACATTGAGCCACGGAAGCTCAGAAATTAAATCGTTGTCACGTATTGTGGAAAAGTTTTGACTTTTTACGCTACATCTGAGACCCCACAACACCGCTCCCGGGTGGGCTCGAACCACCAACCTATTTGTTAACAGCCGAACGCGTTAAGCATTGCGCCACGGAAGCCCAAAAATTAAATGGTCGTCAGGTATTGTGGAAAAACTTTGGCTTTCTACGTTACGTTTGAGATCCCACAACGCCGCTCCCGGGTGGGCTCGAACCACTAACCTCTCGATTAACAGCTGAACGCGCTAACCATTGCGCCACGGAAGCCCAAAAATTCAATGGTCGTCCGGTATTGTGGAAAAACCTGGACTTTTTACGTAACATCTGAGACCTCATAGCACCGCTCCCGGGTGTGCTCGAACCACCAACCTTTCTGTTAACAGCCGAACGCGCTAACGATTGCGCCACGGAAGCCCCAAAATTAAATGGTCGTCCGGTATTGTGGAAAAACCTGGACTTTTTACGTCACATCTGAGACGTCACAACACCGCTCCCGGATGGGCTCGAACCACCAACCTATTGGTTAACAGCCGAACGCGCTAATCATTGAGCCACGGAAGCTCAGAAATTAAATGGTTTTCACGTATTGCGGAAAATTTTTGACTTTTTACGCTACATCTGAGACCCCACAACACCTCTCTCGGGTGGGCACGAACCTTCAACCTTTCGATTAACAGCTGAACGCGCTAATCATTGCGCCACGGAAGCCCAAAAATTAAATGGTCGTCAGGTATTGTGGAAAAACATTGGCTTTCTACGTTACGTTTGAGATCCCACAACACCGCGCCCGGGTGGGCTCGAACCACCAACCTAATGGTTAACAGCCGAACGCCCTAACCATTGCGCCACGGAAGCCCAAAAATTAAATGATCGTCAGGTATTGTGGAAAAACTTTGGCTTTCTACGTTACATTTGAGATCCCACAACGCCGCTCCCGGGTGGGCTCGAACCACCAACCTTTCGGTTAACAGCCGAACGCGCTAACCATTGCGCCATGGAAGCCCAAAAATTAAATGTTCGTCAGGTATTGTGGAAAAACCTTGACTTTTTACGTCACATCTGAGACCTCACAACACCGCTCCCGGATGGGCTCGAACCACCAACCTATTGGTTAACAGCCGAACGCGCTAAACATTGAGCCACGGAAGCTCAGAAATTAAATCGTTGTCACGTATTGTGGAAAAGTTTTGACTTTTTACGCTACATCTGAGACCCCACAACACCTCTCCCGGGTGGGCTCGAACCACCAACCTTTCGATTAACAGAAGAACGCGCTAACCATTGCGCCACGGAAGCTCAAAAATTAAATGGTCGTCAGGTATTGTGGAAAAACCTTGACATTTTACGTCACATCTGAGACCTCACAACACCGCTCCCGGATGGGCTCGAACTACCAAACTATTGGTTAACAGCCGAACGCGCTAACCATTGAGCCACGGAAGCTCAGAAATTAAATGGTCGTCAGGTATTGTGGAAAAACTTTGGCTTTCTACGTTACATTTGAGATCCCACAACACCGCTCCCGGGTGGGCTCGAACCACCAACCTATTGGCTAACAGCCGAACGCGCTAAACATTGAGCCACGGAAGCTCAGAAATTCAATCGTTGTCACGTATTGTGGAAAAGTTTTGACTTTTTACGCTACATCTGAGACCCCACAACACCTCTCCCGGGTGGGCTCGAACCTTCAACCTTTCGATTAACAGCTGAACGCGCTAATCATTGCGCCACGGAAACCCAAAAATTAAATGGTCGTCAGGTATTGTGGAAAAACTTTGGCTTTCTACGTTACATTTGAGATCACACAACACCGCTCCCGGATGGGCTCGAACCACCAACCTATTGGTTAACAGCCGAACGCGCTAACCATTGGGCCACGGAAGCCCAAAAATTAAATGGTCGTCAGGTATTGTGGAAAAACTTTGGCTTTCTACGTCACATCTGAGACCTCACAACACCGCTCCCGGATGAGCTCGAACCACCAACCTATTGGTTAGCAGCCGAACGCGCTAACCATTGAGCCACGGAAGCTCAGAAATTAAATGATTGTCACGTATTGTGGATAAGTTTTGACTTTTTACGCTACATATGAGACCCCACAACACCTCTCCCGGGTGGGCTCGAACCTTCAACCTTTCGATTAACAGCTGAACGCGCTAATCATTGCGCCACGGAAGCCCAAAAATTAAATGTTCGTCAGGTATTGTGAAAAACGGTGTTGTGAGGTCTCAGATGTGACGTAAAATGTCAAGGTTTTTCCACAATACCTGACGACCATTTAATTTTTGAGCTTCCGAGGCGCAATGGTTAGCGCGTTCTTCTGTTAATCGAAAGGTTGGTGGTTCGAGCCCACCCGGGAGAGGTGTTGTGGGGTCTCAGATGTAGCGTAAAAAGTCAAAACTTTTCCACAATACGTGACAACGATTTAATTTCTGAGCTTCCGTGGCTCAATGTTTAGCGTGTTCGGCTGTTAACCAATAGGTTGGTGGTTCGGGCCCACCCGGGAGCGGTGTTGTGAGTTCTCAGATGTGACGTAAAATGTCAGAGTTTTTCCACAATACCTGACGAATATTTAATATTTGGGCTTCCTTGGCGCAATGGTTAGCGCGTTTGGCTGTTAACAGAAAGGTTGGTGGTTCGAGCACACCCGGGAGCGGTGTTGTGACGTCTCGAATGTAACGTAAAATGTCAGAGTTTTTCCACAATACCTGACGAACATTTAATTTTTGGGCTTCCGTGGCGCAATAATTAGCGCGTTCAGCTGTTAATCGAAAGGTTGGTGTTTCGAGCCCACCCGGGAGCGGTGTTGTGGGATCTCAAATGTAACGTAGAAAGCCAAAGTTTTTCCACAATACCTGACGACCATTTAATTTCTGAGCATCCGTGGCTCAATGGTTAGCGCGTTCGGCTGTTAACCAATAGTTTGGTAGTTCGAGCCCATCCGGGAGCGGTGTTGTGAGGTCTCAGATGTGACGTAAAAAGTCAAGGTTTTTCCACAATACCTGACGACCATTTAATTTTTGGGCTTCCGTGGCGCAATGATTAGCGCGTTCAGCTGTTAATCGAAAGGTTGAAGGTTCGAGCCCACCCGGGAGAGGTGTTGTGGGGTCTCATATGTAGCGTAAAAAGTCAAAACTTATCCACAATACGTGACAATCATTTAATTTCTGAGCTTCCGTGGCTCAATGGTTAGCGCGTTCGGCTGTTAACCAATAGGTTGGTGGTTCGAGCTCATCCGGGAGCGGTGTTGTGAGGTCTCAGATGTGACGTAAAAAGTCTAGGTTTTTACGCAAAACCTGACGAGCATTTAATTTTTGGGCTTCCGTGGCGCAATGGTTAGCGCGTTCTGCTGTTGACCCATAGGTTGGTGGTTCGAGCCCACCCGGGAGCGGTGTTGTGGGATCTCAAATGTAACGTAGAAAGCCAAAGTTTTTCCACAATACCTGACGACCATTTAATTTCTGAGCTTCCGTGGCTCAATGGTTAGCGCGTTCAGCTGTTAATCGAAAGGTTGGTGGTTGTGGGGTCTCAAATGAAACGTAGAAAGCCAAAGTTTTTCCACAATACCTGACAACCATTTAATTTCTGAGCTTCCGTGGCTCAATGGTTAGCGCGTTCGGCTGTTAGCCAATAGGTTGGCGCTTCAAGCATACCCGGGAGCGGTGTTGTGGGATCTCGAATGTAACGTAGAAAGCCAAAGTTTTTCCACAATACCTGACGACCATTTAATTTTTGGGCTTCCGTGGCGCAATGGTTAGCGCGTTCGGCTGTTAACCGAAAGGTTTTGGTTCAAGCCCATCCGGGAGCGGTGTTGTGACGTCTCAGATGTTACGTAAAAAGTCAAGGTTTTTCCACAATACCTGACGACCATTTAATTTTTGGGCTTCCGTGGCTCAATGGTTAGCGCGTTCGGCTGTTAACCAATAGGTTGGTGGTTCGAGGCCACCCGGGAGCGGTGTTGTGGGATCTCACATGTAACGTAGAAAGCCAAAGTTTTTCCACAATACCTGACGACCATTTAATTTTTGGGCTTCCGTGGCGCAATGGTTAGCGCGTTCGGCTGGTAACCGAAAGGTTGGTGGTTCAAGCCCACCCGGGAGCGGTGTTGTGGGATCACGAATGTAACGTAGAAAGCCAAAGTTTTTCCAGAATACCTGACGACCATTTAATTTTTGGGCTTCCGTGGCGCAATAATTAGCGCGTTCAGCTTTTAATCGAAAGGTTGGTGGTTCGAGCCCACCCGAGAGAGGTGTTGTGGGGTCTCTGATGTAGCGTAAAAAGTCAAAACTTTTCCACAATACGTGACAACCATTTAATTTCTGAGCTTTCGTTTCTCAATGGTTAGCGCGTTCGGCTGTTATCCAATAGGTTGGTGGTTCGAGCCCACCCGGGAGCGGTGTTGTGGGATCTCAAATGTAACGTAGAAAGCCAAAGTTTTTCCACAATACCTGACGACCATTTAATTTTTGGGCTTCCGGGGCGCAATGGTTAGCGCGTTCAGCTGTTAATCGAAAGGTTGGTGGTTCGAGCCCACCCGGGAGAGGTGTTGTGGGGTCTCAGATGTAGCGTAAAAAGTCAAAACTTTTCCACAATACGTGACAACGATTTAATTTCTGAGCTTCCGTGGCTCAATGTTTAGCGCGTTCGGCTGTTAGCCAATAGGTTGGTGGTTCGAGCCCACCCGGGAGCGGTGTTGTGGGATCTCAAATGTAACGTAGAAAGCCAAAGTTTTTCCACAATACCTGACGACCATTTAATTTCTGAGCTTCCGTGGCTCAATGGTTAGCGCGTTCGGCTGTTAACCAATAGTTTGGTAGTTCGAGCCCATCCGGGAGCGGTGTTGTGAGGTCTCAGATGTGACGTAAAATGTCAAGGTTTTTCCACAATACCTGACGACCATTTAATTTTTGAGCTACCGTGGCGCAATGGTTAGCGCGTTCTTCTGTTAATCGAAAGGTTGGTGGTTCGAGCCCACCCGGGAGAGGTGTTGTGAGTTCTCAGATGTGACGTAAAATGTCAGAGTTTTTCCACAATACCTGACGAATATTTAATATTTGGGCTTCCTTGGCGCAATGGTTAGCGCGTTTGGCTGTTAACAGAAAGGTTGGTGGTTCGAGCACACCCGGGAGCGGTGTTGTGACGTCTCGAATGTAACGTAAATTGTCAGAGTTTTTCCACAATACCTGACGAACATTTAATTTTTGGGCTTCCGTGGCGCAATACTTAGCGCGTTCAGCTGTTAATCGAAAGGTTGGTGTTTCGAGCCCACCCGGGAGAGGTTTTGTGGGGTCTCAGATGTAGCGTAAAATGTCAAAACTTTTCCACAATACGTAACAACCATTTAATTTCTGAGCTTCCGTGGCTCAATGCTTAGCGCGTTCGGCTGTTAGCCAATAGGTTGGTGGTTCGAGCCCAACCGAGAGAGGTGTTGTAGGTTCTCAGATGTAACGTAATAAGTCATAACTTATCCACAATACGTGACAACCATTTAATTTCTGAGCTTCCGTGGCTCAATGGTTCGCGCGTTCGGCTGTTAACCAATAGGTTGGTGGTTCGAGCCCACCCGGGAGCGGTGGTGTGGGATCTCAAATGTAACGTAGAAAGCCAAAGTTTTGCCACAATACCAGACGACCTTTAAATTTTTGGGCTTCCTTGGCGCAATGGTTAGCGCCTTCGGCTGTTAACCGAAAGGTTGGTGGTTCGAGCCCAACCGGAATAGGTGTTTTGACGTCTCAGATGTGACGTAAAAAGCCAAGGTTTTTTCCACAACACCTGACGACCATTTAATTTTTGGGCTTCCGTGGCGCAATGGTTAGCGCGTTCGGCTTTTAACCAATAGGTTGGTGGTTCGAGCCCATCCGGGAGCGGTGTAGTGAGGTCTCAGATGTAACGTAATATGTCAGAGTTTTTCCACAATACCTGACGAACATTTAATTTTTGGGCTTCCGTGCCGCAATGACTAGCGCGTTCAGCTGTTAATCGAAAGGTTGAAGGTTCGAGCCCACCCGGGAGAGGTGTTGTGGGGTCTCAGATGTAGCGTAAAAAGTCAAAACTTTTCCACAATACGTGACAACCATTTAATTTCTGAGCTTCCGTGGCTCAATGGTTACCGCGTTCGGCTGTTAACTAATAGGTTAGTGGTTCGAGCCCACCCGGGAGCGGCGTTGTGGGATCTCAAATGTAACGTAGAAAGCCAAAGTTTTTCCACAATACCTGACGATCATTTAATTTTTGGGCTTCCGTGGCGCAATGGTTAGGGCGTTCGGCTGTTAACCAATAGGTTGGTGGTTCGAGCCCACCCGGGCGCGGTGTTGTGGGATCTCAAACGTAACGTGGAAAGCCAAAGTTTTTCCACTATACCTGACGACCATTTAATTTTTGGGCTTCCGTGGCGCAATGATTAGCGCGTTCAGCTGTTAATCGAAAGGTTGAAGGTTCGAGCCCACCCGGGAGAGTTGTTGTGGGGTCTCAGATGTAGCGTAAAAAGTCAAAACTTTTCCACAATACGTGACAACCATTTAATTTCTGAGCTTCCGTGGCGCAATGGTTAGCGCGTTCAGCAGTTAACAAATAATTTAGTGGTTCGAGCCCACCCGGGAGCGGCGTTGTGGGATCTCAAACGTAACGTAGAAAGCCAAAGTTTTTCCACAATACCTAATTCAAGCAAATGTAACGATATTCATTCAAAAAACTGTTAAAATTCAATTTTAAATAAGAAATCGTTGTCACGGATTTTGTATCTTGAAGAAAAAAAACATGCGATTTTTTCGGTACACTTTTGAATGCATTTTTTTCTGGAGAAATGTTTGACCGAATTCAGCTTAATTCCCTATAAAACACTCATTGAAAGTGATTTCATCTCGATTGAACAATAATTAAAAATTTACCTCGATTTTTAATAACATTTTCAAAATCGACGTTTCACGGCCAAAGAAGCTTACTTTGAGTATTTCTTCACTATTTTCAAATATGTTCACTGAAACCATTATTTTTATACTTTTTGCTTTAATTCAAGCAAATGTAACGATATTCAATCAAAAAACTGTTAAAATTAAATTTTTCAATAAGAAATCGTTGTCACGGATTTTGTATCTTGAAGAAGAAAAACATGCGATTTTTTCGGTTTTTTTTGAATGCATTTTTTTCAGGAGAAATTTTTGACCGAATTCAGCTTAATTCCCTAAAAAACACTCATTAAAAGTGATTTCATCTCGATTGAACAATAAATAATAATGTACCTCGATTTTTAATAACATTTTCAAAATCGACGTTTCACGGCCAAAGAAGCATATTTTGAGTATTTCTACACTATTTTCAAAAATAACCACTGAAACCATTATTTTTATACTTTTTGCTTTAATTCAAGCAAATGTAACGATATTCATTCAAAAAACTGTTAAAATTCAATTTTTCAATAAGAAATCGTTGTCACGGATTTTGTATCTTGAAGAAGAAAAACATGCGATTTTTTTCGGTACTTTTTTGAATGCATTTTTTCCTGGAGAAATGTTTGACCGAATTCAGCTTAATTCCCTATAAAACACTTATTGAAAGTGATTTCATCTCGATTGAACAATAATTAAAAATTTACCTCGATTTTTAATAACATTTTCAAAATCGACGTTTCACGGCCAAAGAAGCATACTTTGAGTATTTCTTCACTATTTTCAAATATTTTCATTGAAACCATTATTTTTATACTTTTTGCTTTAATTCAAGCAATGTAACGATATTCATTCAAAAAACTGTTAAAATTCAATTTTCAATAAGAAATGGTATTCACGGATTTTGTGTCTTGAAGAAGAAAAACCTGCGATTTTTTCGGTACTTTTTTGAATGAATTTTTTTTTGTAGAAATGTTTGACCGAATTCAGCTTAATTCCCTATAAAACACTCATCGAAAGTGATTTCATCTCGATTGAACAATAATTAAAAATTTACCTCGATTTTTAATAACATTTTCAAAATCGACGTTTCACGGCCAAAGAAGCATACTTTGAGTATTTCTTCACTATTTTCAAATATGTTCACTGAAAGCATTATTTTTATACTTTTTGCTTTAATTCAAGCAAATGTAACGATATTCAATCAAAAAACTGTTAAAATTAAATTTTTCAATAAGAAATCGTTGTCACGGATTTTGTATCTTGAAGAAGAAAAACATGCGATTTTTTCGGTACTTTTTTGAATGCATTTTTTTCAGGAGAAATTTTTGACCGAATTCAGCTTAATTCCCTATAAAACACTCATTAAAAGTGATTTCATCTCGATTGAACAATAAATAAAAATGTACCTCGATTTTTAATAACATTTTCAAAATCGACGTTTCACGGCCAAAGAAGCATATTTTGAGTATTTCTTCACTATTTTCAAAAATAACCACTGAAACCATTATTTTTATACTTTTTGCTTTAATTCAAGCAAAAAAAACGATATTCATTCAACAAACTGTTAAAATTCAATTTTCAATAAGAAATCGTTGTCACGGATTTTGTATCTTGAAGAAAAAAAACATGCGATTTTTTCGGTACACTTTTAAATGCATTTTTTTCTGGAGAAATGTTTGACCGAATTCAGCTTAATTCCCTATAAAACACTCATTAAAAGTGATTTCATCTCGATTGAACAATAATTAAAAATGTACCTCGATTTTTAATAACATTTTAAAAATCGACGTTTCACCGCCAACGAAGCATATTTTGAGTATTTCTTCACTATTTACAAATATATTCACTGAAACCATTATTTTTATACTTTTTGCTTTAATTCAAGCAAATGTAACGATATTCATTCAAAAAACTGTTAAAATTCAATTTTTCAATAAGAAATCGTTGTCACGGATTTTGTATCTTGAAGAAGAAAAACATGCGATTTTTTCGGTACTTTTTTGAATGCATTTTTTTCTGGAGAAATTTTTGACCGAATTCAGCTTAATTCCCTATAAAACACTCATTAAAAGTGATTTCATCTCGATTGAACAATAAATAAAAATGTACCTCGATTTTTAATAACATTTTCAAAATCGACGTTTCACGGCCAAAGAAGCATATTTTGAGTATTTGTTCACTGTTTTCAAATATAACCACTGAAACCATTATTTTTATACTTTTTGCTTTAATTCAAGCAAATGTAACGATATTCATTCAACAAACTGTTAAAATTCAATTTTAAATAAGAAATCGTTGTCACGGATTTTGTATCTTGAAGAAAAAAAACATGCGATTTTTTCGGTACACTTTTGAATGCATTTTTTTCTGGAGAAATGTTTGACCGAATTCAGCTTAATTCCCTATAAAACACTCAATAAAAGTGATTTCATCTCGATTGAACAATAAATAAAAATGTACCTCGATTTTTAATAACATTTTCAAAATCGACGTAACTCGGCCTAAGAAAAACATTTTGAGTATTTGTTCACTGTTTTCAAATATAACCACTGAAACCATTATTTTTGTAATTTTTGCGTTAATTCAAGCAAATGTAACGATATTCATTCAACAAACTGTTAAAATTCAATTTCAAATAAGAAATCGTTGTCACCGATTTTGTATCTTGAAGAAAAAAAACATGCGATTTTTTCGGTACACTTTTAAATGCATTTTTTTCTGGAGAAATTTTTGACCGAATTCAGCTTAATTCCCTATAAAACACTCATTAAAAGTGATTTCATCTCGATTGAACAATAAATAAAAATGTACCTCGATTTTTAATAACATTTTCAAAATCGACGTTTCACGGCCAAAGAAGCATATTTTGAGTATTTGTTCACTGTTTTCAAATATAACCACTGAAACCATTATTTTTATACTTTTTGCTTTAATTCAAGCAAATGTAACGATATTCATTCAACAAACTGTTAAAATTCAATTTTAAATAAGAAATCGTTGTCACGGATTTTGTATCTTGAAGAAAAAAACATGCGATTTTTTCGGTACACTTTTGAATGAATTTTTTCTGGAGAAATGTTTGACCGAATTCAGCTTAATTCCCTATAAAACACTCATTAAAAGTGATTTCATCTCGATTGAACAATAAATAAAAATATACCTCGATTTTTAATAACATTTTCAAAATCGACGTTTCACGGCCAAAGAAGCATATTTTGAGTATTTCTTCACTATTTTCAAATATAACCACTGAAACCATTATTTTTATACTTTTTCCTTTAATTCAAGCAATGTAACGATATTCATTCAAAAAACTGTTAAAATTCAATTTTCAATAAGAAATCGTTGTCACGGATATGGTATCTTGAAGAAAAAAAACATGCGATTTTTTCGGTACACTTTTGAATGCATTTTTTTTTGGAGAAATGTTTGACCGAATTCAGCTTAATTCCCTATAAAACACTCTTTGAAAGTGATTTCATCTTGATTGAACAATAATTAAAAATTTACCTCGATTTTTAATAACATTTTCAAAATCGACGTTTCACGGCCAAAGAAGCATACTTTGAGTATTTCTTCACTATTTTCAAATATGTTCACTGAAACCATTATTTTTATACTTTTTGCTTTAATTCAAGCAATGTAACGATATTCATTCAAAAAACTGTTAAAATTCAATTTTTCAATAAGAAATCGATGTCACGGATTTTGTATCTTGAAGAAGAAAAACATGCGATTTTTTCGGTACTTTTTTGAATGAATTTTTTTCTGGAGAAATTTTTGACCGAATTCAGCTTCATTCCCTATAAAACACTCATTAAAAGTGATTTCATCTCGATTGAACAATAAATAAAAATGTACCTCGATTTTTAATAACATTTTCAAAATCGACGTTTCACGGCCAAAGAAGCATATTTTGAGTATTTCTTCACTATTTTCAAAAATAACCACTGAAACCATTATTTTTATACTTTTTGCTTTAATTCAAGCAAATGTAACGATATTCATTCAACAAACTGTTAAAATTCAATTTTAAATAAGAAATCGTTGTCACGGATTTTGTATCTTGAAGAAAAAAAACATGCGATTTTTTTCGGTACTTTTTTGAATGCATTTTTTTCTGGAGAAATTTTTGACCGAATTCAGCTTAATTACCTATAAAACACTCAATAAAAGTGATTTCATCTCGATTGAACAATAAATAAAAATGTACCTCGATTTTTAATAACATTTTCAAAATCGACGTAACTCGGCCTAAGAAAAACATTTTGAGTATTTGTTCACTATTTACAAATATATTCACTGAAACCATTATTTTTATACTTTTTGCTTTAATTCAAGCAATGTAACGATATTCATTCAAAAAACTGTTAAAATTCAATTTTCAATAAGAAATCGTATTCACGGATTTTGTGTCTTGAAGAAGAAAAACCTGCGATTTTTTCGGTACATTTTTGAATGAATTTTTTTCTGGAGATATTTTTGACCGAATTCAGCTTAATTCCCTATAAAACACTCATTGAAAGTGATTTCATCTCGATTGAACAATAATTAAAAATTTACCTCGATTTTTAATAACATTTTCAAAATCGACGTTTCACGGCCAAAGAAGCATATTTTGAGTATTTCTTCACTATTTTCAAAAATAACCACTGAAACCATTATTTTTATACTTTTTGCTTTAATTCAAGCAAATGTAACGATATTCATTCAAAAAACTGTTAAAATTCAATTTTTCAATAAGAAATCGTTGTCACGGATTTTGTATCTTGAAGAAGAAAAACATGCGATTTTTTTCGGTACTTTATTGAATGCATTTTTTTCTGGCGAAATTTTTGACCGAATTCAGCTTAATTCCCTATAAAACACTCATTGAAAGTGATTTCATCTCGATTGACCAATAATTAAAAATTTACCTCGATTTTTAATAACATTTTCAAAATCGACGTTTCACGGCCAAAGAAGCATACTTTGAGTATTTCTTCACTATTTTCAAATATATTCATTGAAACCATTATTTTTATACTTTTTGCTTTAATTCAAGCAATGTAACGATATTCATTCAAAAAACTGTTAAAATTCAATTTTCAATAAGAAATCGTATTCACGGATTTTGTGTCTTGAAGAAGAAAAACCTGCGATTTTTTCGGTACTTTTTTGAATGAATTTTTTTCTGGAGAAATTTTTGACCGAATTCAGCTTAATTCCCTATAAAACACTCATTAAAAGTGATTTCATCTCGATTGAACAATAAATAAAAATGTACCTCGATTTTTAATAACATTTTCAAAATCGACGTTTCACGGCCAAAGAAGCATATTTTGAGTATTTGTTCACTGTTTTCAAATATAACCACTGAAACCATTATTTTTATACTTTTTGCTTTAATTCAAGCAAATGTAACGATATTCATTCAACAAACTGTTAAAATTCAATTTTAAATAAGAAATCGTTGTCACGGATTTTGTATCTTGAAGAAAAAAAACATGCGATTTTTTCGGTACACTTTTGAATGAATTTTTTTCTGGAGAAATTTTTGAGCGAATTCAGCTTAATTCCCTATAAAACACTCATTGAAAGTGATTTCATCTCGATTGAACAATAATTAAAAATTTACCTCGAATTTTAATAACATTTTCAAAATCGACGATTCACGGCCAAAGAAGCATACTTTGAGTATTTCTTCACTATTTTCAAATATGTTCACTGAAACCATTATTTTTATACTTTTTGCTTTAATTCAAGCAAATGTAACGATATTCAATCAAAAAACTGTTAAAATTAAATTTTTCAATAAGAAATCGTTGTCACGGATTTTGTATCTTGAAGAAGAAAAACATGCGATTTTTTCGGTACTTTTTTGAATGCATTTTTTTCAGGAGAAATTTTTGACCGAATTCAGCTTAATTCCCTATAAAACACTCATTAAAAGTGATTTCATCTCGATTGAACAATAAATAAAAATGTACCTCGATTTTTAATAACATTTTCAAAATCGACGTTTCACGGCCAAAGAAGCATATTTTGAGTATTTCTTCACTATTTTCAAAAATAACCACTGAAACCATTATTTTTATACTTTTTGCTTTAATTCAAGCAAATGTAACGATATTCATTCAAAAAACTGTTAAAATTCAAAGAAATCGTATTCACGGATTTTGTGTCTTGAAGAAGAAAAACCTGCGATTTTTTCGGTACTTTTTTGAATGAATTTTTTTCTGGAGAAATGTTTGACCGAATTCAGCTTAATTCCCTATAAAACACTCATTAAAAGTGATTTCATCTCGATTGAACAATAAATAAAAATGTACCTCGATTTTTAATAACATTTTCAAAATCGACGTTTCACGGCCAAAGAAGCATATTTTGAGTATTTGTTCACTGTTTTCAAATATAACCACTGAAACCATTATTTTTATACTTTTTGCTTTAATTCAAGCAAATGTAACGATATTCATTCAACAAACTGTTAAAATTCAATTTTAAATAAGAAATCGTTGTCACGGATTTTGTATCTTGAAGAAAAAAAACATGCGATTTTTTCGGTACACTTTTGAATGAATTTTTTCTGGAGAAATGTTTGACCGAATTCAGCTTAATTCCCTATAAAACACTCATTAAAAGTGATTTCATCTCGATTGAACAATAAATAAAAATATACCTCGATTTTTAATAACATTTTCAAAATCGACGTTTCACGGCCAAAGAAGCATATTTTGAGTATTTCTTCACTATTTTCAAATATAACCACTGAAACCATTATTTTTATACTTTTTGCTTTAATTCAAGCAATGTAACGATATTCATTCAAAAAACTGTTAAAATTCAATTTTCAATAAGAAATCGTTGTCACGGATATGGTATCTTGAAGAAAAAAAACATGCGATTTTTTCGGTACACTTTTGAATGCATTTTTTTTTTGGAGAAATGTTTGACCGAATTCAGCTTAATTCCCTATAAAACACTCTTTGAAAGTGATTTCATCTTGATTGAACAATAATTAAAAATTTACCTCGATTTTTAATAACATTTTCAAAATCGACGTTTCACGGCCAAAGAAGCATACTTTGAGTATTTCTTCACTATTTTCAAATATGTTCACTGAAACCATTATTTTTATACTGTTTGCTTTAATTCAAGCAATGTAACGATATTCATTCAAAAAACTGTTAAAATTCAATTTTTCAATAAGAAATCGATGTCACGGATTTTGTATCTTGAAGAAGAAAAACATGCGATTTTTTCGGTACTTTTTTGAATGAATTTTTTTCTGGAGAAATTTTTGACCGAATTCAGCTTCATTCCCTATAAAACACTCATTAAAAGTGATTTCATCTCGATTGAACAATAAATAAAAATGTACCTCGATTTTTAATAACATTTTCAAAATCGACGTTTCACGGCCAAAGAAGCATATTTTGAGTATTTCTTCACTATTTTCAAAAATAACCACTGAAACCATTATTTTTATACTTTTTGCTTTAATTCAAGCAAATGTAACGATATTCATTCAACAAACTGTTAAAATTCAATTTTAAATAAGAAATCGTTGTCACGGATTTTGTATCTTGAAGAAAAAAAACATGCGATTTTTTCGGTGCTTTTTTGAATGCATTTTTTTCTGGAGAAATTTTTGACCGAATTCAGCTTAATTCCCTATAAAACACTCAATAAAAGTGATTTCATCTCGATTGAACAATAAATAAAAATGTACCTCGATTTTTAATAACATTTTCAAAATCGACGTAACTCGGCCTAAGAAAAACATTTTGAGTATTTGTTCACTATTTACAAATATATTCACTGAAACCATTATTTTTATACTTTTTGCTTTAATTCAAGCAATGTAACGATATTCATTCAAAAAACTGTTAAAATTCAATTTTCAATAAGAAATCGTATTCACGGATTTTGTGTCTTGAAGAAGAAAAACCTGCGATTTTTTCGGTACATTTTTGAATGAATTTTTTTCTGGAGATATTTTTGACCGAATTCAGCTTAATTCCCTATAAAACACTCATTGAAAGTGATTTCATCTCGATTGAACAATAATTAAAAATTTACCTCGATTTTTAATAACATTTTCAAAATCGACGTTTCACGGCCAAAGAAGCATATTTTGAGTATTTCTTCACTATTTTCAAAAATAACCACTGAAACCATTATTTTTATACTTTTTGCTTTAATTCAAGCAAATGTAACGATATTCATTCAAAAAACTGTTAAAATTCAATTTTTCAATAAGAAATCGTAGTCACGGATTTTGTATCTTGAAGAAGAAAAACATGCGATTTTTTTCGGTACTTTTTTGAATGCATTTTTTTCTGGCGAAATTTTTGACCGAATTCAGCCTAATTCCCTATAAAACACTCATTGAAAGTGATTTCATCTCGATTGACCAATAATTAAAAATTTACCTCGATTTTTAATAACATTTTCAAAATCGACGTTTCACGGCCAAAGAAGCATACTTTGAGTATTTCTTCACTATTTTCAAATATATTCATTGAAACCATTATTTTTATACTTTTTGCTTTAATTCAAGCAATGTAACGATATTCATTCAAAAAACTGTTAAAATTCAATTTTCAATAAGAAATCGTATTCACGGATTTTGTGTCGTGAAGAAGAAAAACCTGCGATTTTTTCGGTACTTTTTTGAATGAATTTTTTTCTTGAGAAATTTTTGAGCGAATTCAGCTTAATTCCCTATAAAACACTCATTGAAAGTGATTTCATCTCGATTGAACAATAATTAAAAATTTACCTCGATTTTTAATAACATTTTCAAAATCGACGTTTCACGGCCAAAGAAGCATACTTTGAGTATTTCTTCACTATTTTCAAATATATTCATTGAAACCATTATTTTTATACTTTTTGCTTTAATTCAAGCAATGTAACGATATTCATTCAAAAAACTGTTAAAATTCAATTTTCAATAAGAAATCGTATTCACGGATTTTGTGTCTTGAAGAAGAAAAACCTGCGATTTTTTCGGTACTTTTTTGAATGAATTTTTTTCTGGAGAAATTTTTGAGTGAATTCTGCTTAATTCCCTATAAAACACTCATTGAAAGTGATTTCATCTCGATTGAACAATAATTAAAAATTTACCTCGAATTTTAATAACATTTTCAAAATCGACGTTTCACGGCCAAAGAAGCATACTTTGAGTATTTCTTCACTATTTTCAAATATATTCATTGAAACCATTATTTTTGT
Organism: Phalangium opilio; assembly: GCF_054372755.1. NCBI lineage: Eukaryota > Metazoa > Arthropoda > Arachnida > Opiliones > Phalangiidae > Phalangium > Phalangium opilio. Next base: position 3,681,703 of record NW_028324192.1, on the reverse strand, counting down.
AATTTTTGCGTTAATTCAAGCAAATGTAACGATAGTCAATCAAAAAACTGTTAAAATTAAATTTTTCAATAAGAAATCGTTGTCACGGATTATGTATCTTGAAGAAGAAAAACATGCGATTTTTTCGGTACTTTTTTGAATGCATTTTTTTCAGGAGAAATTTTTGACCGAATTCAGCTTAATTCCCTATAAAACACTCATTAAAAGTGATTTCATCTCGATTGAACAATAAATAAAAATGTACCTCGATTTTTAATAACATTTTCAAAATCGACGTTTCACGGCCAAAGAAGCATACTTTGAGTATTTCTTCACTCTTTTCAAATATGTTCACTGAAAGCATTATTTTTATACTTTTTGCTTTAATTCAAGCAAATGTAACGATATTCAATCAAAAAACTGTTAAAATTAAATTTTTCAATAAGAAATCGTTGTCACGGATTTTGTATCTTGAAGAAGAAAAACAAGAGATTTTTTCGGTACTTTTTTGAATGCATTTTTTTCAGGAGAAATTTTTGACCGCATTCAGCTTAATTCCCTATAAAACACTCATTAAAAGTGATTTCATCTCGATTGAACAATAAATGAAAATGTACCTCGATTTTTAATAACATTTTCAAAATCGACGTAACTCGGCCTAAGAAAAAAATTTTGAGTATTTGTTCACTGTTTTCAAATATAACCACTGAAACCATTATTTTTGTAATTTTTGCGTTAATTCAAGCAAATGTAACGATATTCATTCAACAAACTGTTAAAATTCAATTTTAAATAAGAAATCGTTGTCACGGATTTTGTATCTTGAAGAAAAAAAACATGCGATTTTTTCGGTACACTTTTGAATGAATTTTTTCTGGAGAAATGTTTGACCGAATTCAGCTTAATTCCCTATAAAACACTCATTTGAAGTGATTTCATCTCGATTGAACAATAATTAAAAATTTACCTCGAATTTTAATAACATTTTCAAAATCGACGATTCACGGCCAAAGAAGCATACTTTGAGTATTTCTTCACTATTTTCTAATATGTTCACTGAAACCATTATTTTTATACTTTTTGCTTTAATTCAAGCAAATGTAACGATATTCAATCAAAAAACTGTTAAAATTAAATTTTTCAATAAGAAATCGTTGTCACGGATTTTGTATCTTGAAGAAGAAAAACATGCGATTTTTTCGGTACTTTTTTGAATGCATTTTTTTAGGAGAAATTTTTGACCGAATTCAGCTTAATTCCCTATAAAACACTCATTAAAAGTGATTTCATCTCGATTGAACAATAAATAAAAATGTACCTCGATTTTTAATAACATTTTCAAAATCGACGTTTCACGGCCAAAGAAGCATATTTTGAGTATTTCTTCACTATTTTCAAAAATAACCACTGAAACCATTATTTTTATACTTTTTGCTTTAATTCAAGCAAATGTAACGATATTCATTCAAAAAACTGTTAAAATTCAAAGAAATCGTATTCACGGATTTTGTGTCTTGAAGAAGAAAAACCTGCGATTTTTTCGGTACTTTTTTGAATGAATTTTTTTCTGGAGAAATTTTTGACCGAATTCAGCTTAATTCCCTATAAAACACTCATTTAAAGTGATTTCATCTCGATTGAACAATAAATAAAAATGTACCTCGATTTTTAATAACATTTTCAAAATCGACGTAACTCGGCCAAAGAAAAACATTTTGAGTATTTGTTCACTGTTTTCAAATATAACCACTGAAACCATTATTTTTGTAATTTTTGCGTTAATTCAAGCAAATGTAACGATATTCAATCAAAAAACTGTTAAAATTAAATTTTTCAATAAGAAATCGTTGTCACGGATTATGTATCTTGAAGAAGAAAAACCTGCGATTTTTTCGGTACTTTTTTGAATGCATTTTTTTCAGGAGAAATTTTTGACCGAATTCAGCTTAATTCCCTATAAAACACTCATTAAAAGTGATTTCATCTCGATTGAACAATAAATAAAAATGTACCTCGATTTTTAATAACATTTTCAAAATCGACGTTTCACGGCCAAAGAAGCATACTTTGAGTATTTCTTCACTCTTTTCAAATATGTTCACTGAAAGCATTATTTTTATACTTTTTGCTTTAATTCAAGCAAATGTAACGATATTCAATCAAAAAACTGTTAAAATTAAATTTTTCAATAAGAAATCGTTGTCACGGATTTTGTATCTTGAAGAAGAAAAACATGAGATTTTTTCGGTACTTTTTTGAATGCATTTTTTTCAGGAGAAATTTTTGACCGAATTCAGCTTAATTCCCTATAAAACACTCATTAAAAGTGATTTCATCTCGATTGAACAATAAATGAAAATGTACCTCGATTTTTAATAACATTTTTAAAATCGACGTAACTCGGCCTAAGAAAAACATTTTGAGTATTTGTTCACTGTTTTCAAATATAACCACTGAAACCATTATTTTTGTAATTTTTGCGTTAATTCAAGCAAATGTAACGATATTCATTCAACAAACTGTTAAAATTCAATTTTAAATAAGAAATCGTATTCACGGATTTTGTGTCTTGAAGAAGAAAAACCTGCGATTTTTTCGGTACTTTTTTGAATGAATTTTTTTCTGGAGAAATTTTTGACCGAATTCAGCTTAATTCCCTATAAAACACTCATTTAAAGTGATTTCATCTCGATTGATTAATAAATAAAAATGTACCTCGATTTTTAATAACATTTTCAAAATCGACGTAACTCGGCCTAAGAAAAACATTTTGAGTATTTGTTCACTGTTTTCAAATATAACCACTGAAACCATTATTTTTGTAATTTTTGCGTTAATTCAAGCAAATGTAACGATATTCAATCAAAAAACTGTTAAAATTAAATTTTTCAATAAGAAATCGTTGTCACGGATTTTGTATCTTGAAGAAGAAAAACATGCGATTTTTTCGGTACTTTTTTGAATGCATTTTTTTCAGGAGAAATTTTTGACCGAATTCAGCTTAATTCCCTATAAAACACTCATTAAAAGTGATTTCATCTCGATTGAACAATAAATGAAAATGTACCTCGATTTTTAATAACATTTTTAAAATCGACGTAACTCGGCCTAAGAAAAACATTTTGAGTATTTGTTCACTGTTTTCAAATATAACCACTGAAACCATTATTTTTGTAATTTTTGCGTTAATTCAAGCAAATGTAACGATATTCATTCAACAAACTGTTAAAATTCAATTTTAAATAAGAAATCGTATTCACGGATTTTGTGTCTTGAAGAAGAAAAACCTGCGATTTTTTCGGTACTTTTTTGAATGAATTTTTTTCTGGAGAAATTTTTGACCGAATTCAGCTTAATTCCCTATAAAACACTCATTTAAAGTGATTTCATCTCGATTGAACAATAAATAAAAATGTACCTCGATTTTTAATAACATTTTCAAAATCGACGTAACTCGGCCTAAGAAAAACATTTTGAGTATTTGTTCACTGTTTTCAAATATAACCACTGAAACCATTATTTTTGTAATTTTTGCGTTAATTCAAGCAAATGTAACGATATTCAATCAAAAAACTGTTAAAATTAAATTTTTCAATAAGAAATCGTTGTCACGGATTATGTATCTTGAAGAAGAAAAACATGAGATTTTTTCGGTACTTTTTTGAATGCATTTTTTTCAGGAGAAATTTTTGACCGAATTCAGCTTAATTCCCTATAAAACACTCATTAAAAGTGATTTCATCTCGATTGAACAATAAATAAAAATGTACCTCGATTTTTAATAACATTTTCAAAATCGACGTTTCACGGCCAAAGAAGCATATTTTGAGTATTTCTTCACTATTTTCAAAAATAACCATTGAAACCATTATTTTTATACTTTTTGCTTTAATTCAAGCAAATGTAACGATATTCATTCAAAAAACTGTTAAAATTCAATTTTCAATACGAAATCGTATTCACGGATTTTGTGTCTTGAAGAAGAAAAACCTGCGATTTTTTCGGTACTTTTTTGAATGAATTTTTTTCTGGAGAAATTTTTGAGCGAATTCAGCTTAATTCCCTATAAAACACTCATTAAAAGTGATTTCATCTCGATTGAACAATAAATAAAAATGTACCTCGATTTTTAATAACATTTTCAAAATCGACGTTTCACGGCCAAAGAAGCATACTTTGAGTATTTCTTCACTCTTTTCAAATATGTTCACTGAAAGCATTATTTTTATACTTTTTGCTTTAATTCAAGCAAATGTAACGATATTCAATCAAAAAACTGTTAAAATTAAATTTTTCAATAAGAAATCGTTGTCACGGATTTTGTATCTTGAAGAAGAAAAACATGAGATTTTTTCGGTACTTTTTTGAATGCATTTTTTTCAGGAGAAATTTTTGACCGAATTCAGCTTAATTCCCTATAAAACACTCATTAAAAGTGATTTCATCTCGATTGAACAATAAATAAAAATGTACCTCGATTTTTAATAACATTTTCAAAATCGACGTAACTCGGCCTAAGAAAAACATTTTGAGTATTTGTTCACTGTTTTCAAATATAACCACTGAAACCATTATTTTTGTAATTTTTGCGTTAATTCAAGCAAATGTAACGATATTCAATCAAAAAACTGTTAAAATTAAATTTTTCAATAAGAAATCGTTGTCACGGATTATGTATCTTGAAGAAGAAAAACATGAGATTTTTTCGGTACTTTTTTGAATGCATTTTTTTCAGGAGAAATTTTTGACCGAATTCAGCTTAATTCCCTATAAAACACTCATTAAAAGTGATTTCATCTCGATTGAACAATAAATAAAAATGTACCTCGATTTTTAATAACATTTTCAAAATCGACGTTTCACGGCCAAAGAAGCATATTTTGAGTATTTCTTCACTATTTTCAAAAATAACCATTGAAACCATTATTTTTATACTTTTTGCTTTAATTCAAGCAAATGTAACGATATTCATTCAAAAAACTGTTAAAATTCAATTTTCAATACGAAATCGTATTCACGGATTTTGTGTCTTGAAGAAGAAAAACCTGCGATTTTTTCGGTACTTTTTTGAATGAATTTTTTTCTGGAGAAATGTTTGAGCGAATTCAGCTTAATTCCCTATAAAACACTCATTGAAAGTGATTTCATCTCGATTGAACAATAATTAAAAATTTACCTCGAATTTTAATAACATTTTCAAAATCGACGTTTCACGGCCAAAGAAGCATACTTTGAGTATTTCTTCACTATTTTCAAATATGTTCACTGAAACCATTATTTTTATACTTTTTGCTTTAATTCAAGCAAATGTAACGATATTCAATCAAAAAACTGTTAAAATTAAATTTTTCAATAAGAAATCGTTGTCACGGATTTTGTATCTTGAAGAAGAAAAACATGCGATTTTTTCGGTACTTTTTTGAATGCATTTTTTTCAGGAGAAATTTTTGACCGAATTCAGCTTAATTCCCTATAAAACACTCATTAAAAGTGATTTCATCTCGATTGAACAATAAATAAAAATGTACCTCGATTTTTAATAACATTTTCAAAATCGACGTTTCACGGCCAAAGAAGCATATTTTGAGTATTTCTTCACTATTTTCAAATATAACCACTGAAACCATTATTTTTATACTTTTTGCTTTAATTCAAGCGAATGTAACGATATTCATTCAACAAACTGTTAAAATTCAATTTTAAATAAGAAATCGTTGTCACGGATTTTGTATCTTGAAGAAAAAAAACATGCGATTTTTTCGGTACACTTTTGAATGCATTTTTTTCTGGAGAAATTTTTGACCGAATTCAGCTTAATTCCCTATAAAACACTCATTAAAAGTGATTTCATCTCGATTGATCAATATATATAAAAATGTACCTCGATTTTTAATAACATTTTCAAAATCGACGTAACTCGGCCTAAGAAAAACATTTTGAGTATTTGTTCACTATTTTCAAATATAACCACTGAAACCATTATTTTTGTAATTTTTGCGTTAATTCAAGCAAATGTAACGATATTCATTCAACAAACTGTTAAAATTCAATTTTAAATAAGATATCGTTGTCACGGATTTTGTATCTTGAAAAAAAACATGCGATTTTTTCGGTACACTTTTAAATGCATTTTTTTCTGGAGAAATGTTTGACCGAATTCAGCTTAATTCCCTATAAAACACTCATTAAAAGTGATTTCATCTCGATTGAACAATAAATAAAAATGTACCTCGATTTTTAATAACATTTTCAAAATCGACGTTTCACGGCCAAAGAAGCATATTTTGAGTATTTCTTCACTATTTTCAAATATAACCACTGAAACCATTATTTTTATACTTTTTGCTTTAATTCAAGCAAATGTAACGATATTCATTCAAAAAACTGTTAAAATTCAATTTTTCAATAAGAAATCGTTGTCACGGATTTTGTATCTTGAAGAAGAAAAACATGCGATTTTTTCGGTACACTTTTAAATGCATTTTTTTCTGGAGAAATTTTTGACCGAATTCAGCTTAATTCCCTATAAAACACTCATTGAAAGTGATTTCATCTCGATTTAACAATAATTAAAAATTTACCTCGATTTTTAATAACATTTTCAAAATCGACGTTTCACGGCCAAAGAAGCATACTTTGAGTATTTCTTCACTATTTTCAAATATGTTCACTGAAACCATTATTTTTATACTTTTTGCTTTAATTCAAGCAAATGTAACGATATTCAATCAAAAAACTGTTAAAATTAAATTTTTCAATAAGAAATCGTTGTCACGGATTTTGTATCTTGAAGAAGAAAAACATGCGATTTTTTCGGTACTTTTTTGAATGCATTTTTTTCAGGAGAAATTTTTGACCGAATTCAGCTTAATTCCCTATAAAACACTCATTAAAAGTGATTTCATCTCGATTGAACAATAAATAAAAATGTACCTCGATTTTTAATAACATTTTCAAAATCGACGTTTCACGGCCAAAGAAGCATACTTTGAGTATTTCTTCACTATTTTCAAATATGTTCACTGAAACCATTATTTTTATACTTTTTGCTTTAATTCAAGCAAATGTAACGATATTCAATCAAAAAACTGTTAAAATTAAATTTTTCAATAAGAAATCGTTGTCACGGATTTTGTATCTTGAAGAAGAAAAACATGCGATTTTTTCGGTACTTTTTTGAATGCATTTTTTTCTGGAGAAATTTTTGACCGAATTCAGCTTAATTCCCTATAAAACACACAATAAAAGTGATTGTGTGAAAACCTTGACTTTTTACGTCACATCTGAGACCTCACAACACCGCTCCCGGATGGGCTCGAACCACCAACCTATTGGTTAACAGCCGAACGCGCTAACCATTGCGCCACGGAAGCCCAAAAGTTAAATGTTCGTCTGGTGTTGTGGAAAAACTCTGACATTTTACGTTACATCTGAGACGTCACAACACCGCTCCCGGGAGGGCTCGAACCACCAACCTTTCGGTTAACAGCTGAACGCGCTGACCATTGCGCCACGGAAGCCCAAAAATTAAATGGTCGTCAGGTATTGCGGAAAAACTTTGGCTATTTACGTTACATTTGAGATCCAAAAACACCGCTCCCGGGTGGGCTCGAACCACCAAGCTATTGGTTAACAGCCGAACGCGCTAACCATTGAGCCACGAAAGATCAGAATATAAATGGTTATCACGTATTATGGAAAAAGTTTGACTTTTCACGCTTCATCTGAGACCTCACAACACCTCTCCCGGGTGGGCTCGAATACCAACCTTTCGATTAACAGCTGAACGCGCTAACCATTGCGCCACGGAAGCCCAAAAATTAAATGGTCGTCAGGTATTGCGGAAAAACTTTGGCTATTTACGTTACATTTGAGATCCAAAAACACCGCTCCCGGGTGGGCTCGAACCACCAACCTATTGGTTAACAGCCGAACGCGCTAACCATTGAGCCACGGAAGATCAGAAATTAAATGGTTGTCACGTATTGTGGAAAAGTTTTGACTTTTAACGCTACATCTGAGACCCCACAACACCTCTTCCGGTGGGCTCGAACCACCAACCTTTCGATTAAGTGCTCGACGCGCTAATTATTGCGCCACGGAAGGCCAAAAATTAAATGTTCGTCAGGTATTGTGGAAAAACTCTGACATTTTACGTAACATCTGAGACGTCACAACACCGCTCCCGGATGGGCTCGAACCACCAACCTTTCGGTTAACAGCCGAACGCGCTAGCCATTGCGCCACGGACGCCCAAAAATTAAATGGTTGCCAGGTTTTGTTGAAAAGTTACGACTTTTCACGCTACATCTGAGACCCCACAAAACCTCTCTTTTGGGCTCGAACCACCAACCTTTCGGTTAACAGCTGAACGCGCTAACCATTGCGCCACGGAAGCCCAAAAATTAAATGGTCGTCAGGTATTGCGGAAAAACTTTGGCTATTTACGTTACATTTGAGATCCAAAAACACCGCTCCCGGGTGGGCTCGAACCACCAAGCTATTGGTTAACAGCCGAACGCGCTAACCATTGAGCCACGAAAGATCAGAAAATAAATGGTTATCACGTATTATGGAAAAAAATTGACTTTTCACGCTTCATCTGAGACCTCACAACACCTCTCCCGGGTGGGCTCGAATACCAACCTTTCGATTAACAGCTGAACGCGCTAACCATTGCGCCACGGAAGCCCAAAAATTAAATGCTCGTCAGGTATTGTGGAAAAACTCTGACATTTTACGTTACATCTGAGACGTCACAACACCGCTCCCGGGAGGGCTCGAACCACCAACCTTTCGGTTAACAGCTGAACGCGCTGACCATTGCGCCACTGAAGCCCAAAAATTAAATTTTCGTCAGGTATTGAGGTAAAACCTTGTCTTTTTACTTCACATCTGAGACCTCACAACACCGCTCCCGGATGGGCTCGAACCACCAACCTTTCGGTTAACAGCCGAACGCGCTAACCATTCGCCACGGACGCCCAAAAATTAAATGGTCGTCAGGTATTGTGGAAAAACTTTGGCTATTTACGTTACATTTGAGATCCAAAAACACCGCTCCCGGGTGGGCTCGAACCACCAACCTATTGGTTAACAGCCGAACGCGCTAACCATTGAGCCACGGAAGATCAGAAATTAAATGGTTGTCACGTATTGTGGAAAAGTTTTGACTTTTAACGCTACATCTGAGACCCCACAACACCTCTTCCGGTGGGCTCGAACCACCAACCTTTTGATTAAGAGCTCGACGCGCTAATTATTGCGCCACGAAAGGACAAAAATTAAATGTTCGTCAGGTATTGTGGAAAAACTCTGACATTTTACGTAACATCTGAGACGTCACAACACCGCTCCCGGATGGGCTCGAACCACCAACCTTTCGGTTAACAGCCGAACGCGCTAGCCATTGCGCCACGGACGCCCAAAAATTAAATGGTTGTCAGGTTTTGTTGAAAAGTTACGACTTTTCACGCTACATCTGAGACCCCACAAAACCTCTCTTTTGGGCTCGAACCACCAACCTTTCGGTTAACAGCTGAACGCGCTAACCATTGCGCCACGGAAGCCCAAAAATTAAATGGTCGTCAGGTATTGCGGAAAAACTTTGGCTATTTACGTTACATTTGAGATCCAAAAACACCGCTCCCGGGTGGGCTCGAACCACCAACCTATTGGTTAACAGCCGAACGCGCTAACCATTGAGCCACGAAAGATCAGAAATTAAATGGTTGTCACGTATTGTGGAAAAGTTTTGACTTTTAACGCTACATCTGAGACCCCACAACACCTCTTCCGGTGGGCTCGAACCACCAACCTTTCGATTAAGTGCTCGACGCGCTAATTATTGCGCCACGGAAGGCCAAAAATTAAATGTTCGTCAGGTATTGTGGAAAAACTCTGACATTTTACGTAACATCTGAGACGTCACAACACCGCTCCCGGATGGGCTCGAACCACCAACCTTTCGGTTAACAGCCGAACGCGCTAGCCATTGCGCCACGGACGCCCAAAAATTAAATGGTTGCCAGGTTTTGTTGAAAAGTTACGACTTTTCACGCTACATCTGAGACCCCACAAAACCTCTCTTTTGGGCTCGAACCACCAACCTTTCGGTTAACAGCTGAACGCGCTAACCATTGCGCCACGGAAGCCCAAAAATTAAATGGTCGTCAGGTATTGCGGAAAAACTTTGGCTATTTACGTTACATTTGAGATCCAAAAACACCGCTCCCGGGTGGGCTCGAACCACCAAGCTATTGGTTAACAGCCGAACGCGCTAACCATTGAGCCACGAAAGATCAGAAAATAAATGGTTATCACGTATTATGGAAAAAAATTGACTTTTCACGCTTCATCTGAGACCTCACAACACCTCTCCCGGGTGGGCTCGAATACCAACCTTTCGATTAACAGCTGAACGCGCTAACCATTGCGCCACGGAAGCCCAAAAATTAAATGCTCGTCAGGTATTGTGGAAAAACTCTGACATTTTACGTTACATCTGAGACGTCACAACACCGCTCCCGGGAGGGCTCGAACCACCAACCTTTCGGTTAACAGCTGAACGCGCTGACCATTGCGCCACTGAAGCCCAAAAATTAAATTTTCGTCAGGTATTGAGGTAAAACCTTGTCTTTTTACTTCACATCTGAGACCTCACAACACCGCTCCCGGATGGGCTCGAACCACCAACCTTTCGGTTAACAGCCGAACGCGCTAACCATTCGCCACGGACGCCCAAAAATTAAATGGTCGTCAGGTATTGTGGAAAAACTTTGGCTATTTACGTTACATTTGAGATCCAAAAACACCGCTCCCGGGTGGGCTCGAACCACCAACCTATTGGTTAACAGCCGAACGCGCTAACCATTGAGCCACGGAAGATCAGAAATTAAATGGTTGTCACGTATTGTGGAAAAGTTTTGACTTTTAACGCTACATCTGAGACCCCACAACACCTCTTCCGGTGGGCTCGAACCACCAACCTTTTGATTAAGAGCTCGACGCGCTAATTATTGCGCCACGGAAGGCCAAAAATTAAATGTTCGTCAGGTATTGTGGAAAAACTCTGACATTTTACGTAACATCTGAGACGTCACAACACCGCTCCCGGATGGGCTCGAACCACCAACCTTTCGGTTAACAGCCGAACGCGCTAGCCATTGCGCCACGGACGCCCAAAAATTAAATGGTTGTCAGGTTTTGTTGAAAAGTTACGACTTTTCACGCTACATCTGAGACCCCACAAAACCTCTCTTTTGGGCTCGAACCACCAACTTTTCGGTTAACAGCTGAACGCGCTAACCATTGCGCCACGGAAGCCCAAAAATTAAATGGTCGTCAGGTATTGTGGAAAAACTTTGGCTATTTACGTTACATTTGAGATCCAAAAACACCGCTCCCGGGTGGGCTCGAACCACCAAGCTAATGGTTAACAGCCGAACGCGCTAACCATTGAGCCACGAAAGATCAGAAAATAAATGTTTATCACGTATTATGGAAAAAGTTTGACTTTTCACGCTACATCTGAGACCTCACAACACCTCTCACGGGTGGGCTCGAACCACCAACCTTTCGATTAACAGCTGAACGCGCTAACCATTGCGCCACGGAAGCCCAAAAAATAAATGCTCGTCAGGTATTGAGGTAAAACTTTGACTTTTTACTTCACATCCGAGACCTCACAACACCGCTCCCGGATGGGCTCGAACCACCAACCTTTCGATTAACAGCCGAACACGCTAACCATTGAGCCACGGAAGCTCAAAATTGAATGGTTGTCACGTATTGTGGAAAAGTTTTGACTTTTTACGCTATATCTGAGACCCCACATCACCTCTTCCGGGTGGGCTCGAACCACCAACCTATCGATTAACAGCTGAACGCGCTAACCATTGCGCCACGGAAGCCCAAAAATTAAATGTTCGTCAGGTATTGTGGAAAAACTCTGACATTTTACGTTACATCTGAGACATCACAACACCGCTCCCGGATGGGCTAGAACCACCAACCTATTGGTTAACAGCCGAACGCGCTAACCATTGAGCCACGGAATCACAGAAATTAAATGGTTGTCAGGTATTGTTGAAAAGTTACGACTTTTCACGCTACATCTGAGACCCCACAAAACCTCTCTCGTTTGGGCTCGAACCACCAACCTTTCGGTTAACAGCTGAACGCGCTGACCATTGCGCCACTGAAGCCCAAAAATTAAATGTTCGTCAGGTATTGTGGAAAAACTCTGACATTTTACGTTACATCTGAGACGTCACAACACTTCTCCCGGATGGGCTCGAACCACCAACCTATTGGTTAATAGCCGAACGCGCTAACCATTGCGCCACTGAAGCCCAAAAATGATATTTTCGTCAGGTATTGAGGTAAAACTTTGACTTTTTCCTTCACATCTGAGGCCTCACAACACCGCTCCCGGATGGGCTCGAACCACCAACCTTTCGGTTAACAGCCGAATGCGCTAACCATTCGCCACGGACGCCCAAAAATTAAATGGTCGTCAGGTATTGTGGAAAAACTCTGACATTTTACGTTACATCTGAGACGTCACAACACTTCTCCCGGATAGGCTCGAACCACCAACCAATAGGTTAACAGCCGAACGCGCTAACCATTGAGCCACAGAAGCTCAGAAATTAAATGGTTGTTAGGTTTTGTGGATAAGTTATGACTTTTTACGTTACATCTGAGACCCTACAACACCTCTCCCAGGTGGGCTCGAACCACCATCCTTTCGGTTAACAGCCGAACGCGCTAACCATTTCGCCAAGGAATACCAAAAATTAAATGGTTGTCACGTATTGTGGAAAAGTTTTGACTTTTAACGCTACATCTGAGACCCCACAACACCTCTTCCGGGTGGGCTCGAACCACCAACCTTTCGATTAAGAGCTGGACGCGCTAATTACTGCGCCACGGAAGCCCAAAAATTAAATGTTCGTCAGGTATTGTGGAAAAACTCTGACATTTTACGTAACATCTGAGACGTCACAACACCACTCCCGGATGGGCTCGAACCACCAACCTTTCGGTTAACAGCCGAACGCGCTAGCCATTGCGCCACGGACGCCCAAAAATTAAATGGTTGTCAGGTATTGTTGAAAAGTTACGACTTTTCACGCTACATCTGAGACCCCACAAATCCTCTCTCGTTTGGGCTCGAACCACCAACCTTTCGGTTAACAGCTGAACGCGCTGACCATTGCGCCACTGAAGCCCAAAAATTAAATGTTCGTCAGATATTGTGGAAAAACTTTGACTTTTTACTTCACATCTGAGGCCTCACAACACTTCTCCCGGATGGGATCGAACCACCAACCTATTGGTTTATAGCCGAACGCGCTAACCATTGCGCCACTGAAGCCCAAAAATTAAATTTTCGTCAGGTATTGAGGTAAAACTTTGACTTTTTACTTCACATCTGAGGCCTCACAACACCGCTCCCGGATGGGCTCGAACCACCAACGTTTCGGTTAACAGCCGAACGCGCTAACCATTGCGCCACGGAAGCCCAAAAATTAAATGGTCGTCAGGTATTGTAGAAAAGTTACGACTTTTCACGCTACATCTGAGACCCCACAAATCCTCTCTCGTTTGGGCTCGAACCACCAACCTTTCGGTTAACAGCTGAACGCGCTGACCATTGCGCCACTGAAGCCCAAAAATTAAATGTTCGTCAGGTATTGTGGAAAAACTTTGACTTTTTACTTCACATCTGAGGCCTCACAACACTTCTCCCGGATGGGATCGAACCACCAACCTATTGGTTTATAGCCGAACGCGCTAACCATTGCGCCACTGAAGCCCAAAAATTAAATTTTCGTCAGGTATTGAGGTAAAACTTTGACTTTTTACTTCACATCTGAGGCCTCACAACACCGCTCCCGGATGGGCTCGAACCACCAACGTTTCGGTTAACAGCCGAACGCGCTAACCATTGCGCCACGGAAGCCCAAAAATTAAATGGTCGTCAGGTATTGTAGAAAAACTTTGGCTATTTACGTTACATTTGAGATCCAAAAACACCGCTCCCGGGTGGGCTCGAACCACCAACCTATTGGTTAACAGCCGAACGCGCTAACCATTGAGCCACGAAAGCTCAGAAAATAAATGGTTGTCACGTATTATGGAAAAGTTTTGACTTTTTACGCTACATATGAGACCCAACAACACCTCTCCCGGGTGGGCTCGAACCACCAACCTTTCGATTAACAGCTGAACGCGCTAACCATTGCACCACGCAAGCCCAAAAATTAAATGTTCGTCAGGTATTGTGGAAAAACTCTGACATTTTACGTTACATCTGAGACGTCACAACACTTCTCCCAGATAGGCTCGAACCACCAACCAATTGGTTAACAGCCGAACGCGCTAACCATTGAGCCACAGAAGCTAAGAAATTAAATGGTTGTTAGGTTTTGTGGATAAGTTATGACTTTTTACGTTACATCTGAGACCCTACAACACCTCTCACAGGTGGGCTCGAACCAACATCCTTTCGGTTAACAGCCGAACGCGCTAACCATTGCGCCAAGGAAGCCCAAAAATTAAATGGTTGTCACGTATTGTGGAAAAGTTTTGACTTTTTACGCTACATCTGAGACCTCACAACACCTCTCCCGGGTGTGCTCGAACCACCAACCTTTCGATTAACAGCTGAACGCGCTAACCATTGCGCCACGGAAGCCCAAAAATTAAATGCTCGTCAGGTATTGTGGAAAAACTCTGACATTTTACGTTACATCTGAGACGTCACAACACCGCTCCCGGGAGGGCTCGAACCACCAACCTTTCGGTTAACAGCTGAACGCGCTAACCATTTCGCCAAGGAAGCCCAAAAATTAAATGGTTGTCACGTATTGTGGAAAAGTTTTGACTTTTAACGCTACATCTGAGACCCCACAACACCTCTTCCGGGTGGGCTCGAACCACCAACCTTTCGATTAAGAGCTGGACGCGCTAATTACTGCGCCACGGAAGCCCAAAAATTAAATGTTCGTCAGGTATTGTGGAAAAACTCTGACATTTTACGTAACATCTGAGACGTCACAACACCGCTCCCGGATGGGCTCGAACCACCAACCTTTCGGTTAACAGCCGAACGCGCTAGCCATTGCGCCACGGACGCCCAAAAATTAAATGGTTGTCAGGTATTGTTGAAAAGTTACGACTTTTCACGCTACATCTGAGACCCCACAAATCCTCTCTCGTTTGGGCTCGAACCACCAACCTTTCGGTTAACAGCTGAACGCGCTGACCATTGCGCCACTGAAGCCCAAAAATTAAATGTTCGTCAGGTATTGTGGAAAAACTTTGACTTTTTACTTCACATCTGAGGCCTCACAACACTTCTCCCGGATGGGATCGAACCACCAACCTATTGGTTTATAGCCGAACGCGCTAACCATTGCGCCACTGAAGCCCAAAAATTAAATTTTCGTCAGGTATTGAGGTAAAACTTTGACTTTTTACTTCACATCTGAGGCCTCACAACACCGCTCCCGGATGGGATCGAACCACCAACGTTTCGGTTAACAGCCGAACGCGCTAACCATTGCGCCACGGAAGCCCAAAAATTAAATGGTCGTCAGGTATTGTAGAAAAGTTACGACTTTTCACGCTACATCTGAGACCCCACAAATCCTCTCTCGTTTGGGCTCGAACCACCAACCTTTCGGTTAACAGCTGAACGCGCTGACCATTGCGCCACTGAAGCCCAAAAATTAAATGTTCGTCAGGTATTGTGGAAAAACTTTGACTTTTTACTTCACATCTGAGGCCTCACAACACTTCTCCCGGATGGGATCGAACCACCAACCTATTGGTTTATAGCCGAACGCGCTAACCATTGCGCCACTGAAGCCCAAAAATTAAATTTTCGTCAGGTATTGAGGTAAAACTTTGACTTTTTACTTCACATCTGAGGCCTCACAACACCGCTCCCGGATGGGCTCGAACCACCAACGTTTCGGTTAACAGCCGAACGCGCTAACCATTGCGCCACGGAAGCCCAAAAATTAAATGGTCGTCAGGTATTGTAGAAAAACTTTGGCTATTTACGTTACATTTGAGATCCAAAAACACCGCTCCCGGGTGGGCTCGAACCACCAACCTATTGGTTAACAGCCGAACGCGCTAACCATTGAGCCACGAAAGCTCAGAAAATAAATGGTTGTCACGTATTATGGAAAAGTTTTGACTTTTTACGCTACATATGAGACCCAACAACACCTCTCCCGGGTGGGCTCGAACCACCAACCTTTCGATTAACAGCTGAACGCGCTAACCATTGCACCACGCAAGCCCAAAAATTAAATGTTCGTCAGGTATTGTGGAAAAACTCTGACATTTTACGTTACATCTGAGACGTCACAACACTTCTCCCAGATAGGCTCGAACCACCAACCAATTGGTTAACAGCCGAACGCGCTAACCATTGAGCCACAGAAGCTAAGAAATTAAATGGTTGTTAGGTTTTGTGGATAAGTTATGACTTTTTACGTTACATCTGAGACCCTACAACACCTCTCCCAGGTGGGCTCGAACCAACATCCTTTCGGTTAACAGCCGAACGCGCTAACCATTGCGCCAAGGAAGCCCAAAAATTAAATGGTTGTCACGTATTGTGGAAAAGTTTTGACTTTTTACGCTACATCTGAGACCTCACAACACCTCTCCCGGGTGTGCTCGAACCACCAACCTTTCGATTAACAGCTGAACGCGCTAACCATTGCGCCACGGAAGCCCAAAAATTAAATGCTCGTCAGGTATTGTGGAAAAACTCTGACATTTTACGTTACATCTGAGACGTCACAACACCGCTCCCGGGAGGGCTCGAACCACCAACCTTTCGGTTAACAGCTGAACGCGCTAACCATTTCGCCAAGGAAGCCCAAAAATTAAATGGTTGTCACGTATTGTGGAAAAGTTTTGACTTTTAACGCTACATCTGAGACCCCACAACACCTCTTCCGGGTGGGCTCGAACCACCAACCTTTCGATTAAGAGCTGGACGCGCTAATTACTGCGCCACGGAAGCCCAAAAATTAAATGTTCGTCAGGTATTGTGGAAAAACTCTGACATTTTACGTAACATCTGAGACGTCACAACACCGCTCCCGGATGGGCTCGAACCACCAACCTTTCGGTTAACAGCCGAACGCGCTAGCCATTGCGCCACGGACGCCCAAAAATTAAATGGTTGTCAGGTATTGTTGAAAAGTTACGACTTTTCACGCTACATCTGAGACCCCACAAATCCTCTCTCGTTTGGGCTCGAACCACCAACCTTTCGGTTAACAGCTGAACGCGCTGACCATTGCGCCACTGAAGCCCAAAAATTAAATGTTCGTCAGGTATTGTGGAAAAACTTTGACTTTTTACTTCACATCTGAGGCCTCACAACACTTCTCCCGGATG
Organism: Phalangium opilio; assembly: GCF_054372755.1. Lineage (NCBI taxonomy): Eukaryota > Metazoa > Arthropoda > Arachnida > Opiliones > Phalangiidae > Phalangium > Phalangium opilio. The sequence continues at coordinate 3,664,288 of NW_028324192.1, read as the reverse complement.
GGATCGAACCACCAACCTATTGGTTTATAGCCGAACGCGCTAACCATTGCGCCACTGAAGCCCAAAAATTAAATTTTCGTCAGGTATTGAGGTAAAACTTTGACTTTTTACTTCACATCTGAGGCCTCACAACACCGCTCCCGGATGGGCTCGAACCACCAACGTTTCGGTTAACAGCCGAACGCGCTAACCATTGCGCCACGGAAGCCCAAAAATTAAATGGTCGTCAGGTATTGTAGAAAAGTTACGACTTTTCACGCTACATCTGAGACCCCACAAATCCTCTCTCGTTTGGGCTCGAACCACCAACCTTTCGGTTAACAGCTGAACGCGCTGACCATTGCGCCACTGAAGCCCAAAAATTAAATGTTCGTCAGGTATTGTGGAAAAACTTTGACTTTTTACTTCACATCTGAGGCCTCACAACACTTCTCCCGGATGGGATCGAACCACCAACCTATTGGTTTATAGCCGAACGCGCTAACCATTGCGCCACTGAAGCCCAAAAATTAAATTTTCGTCAGGTATTGAGGTAAAACTTTGACTTTTTACTTCACATCTGAGGCCTCACAACACCGCTCCCGGATGGGCTCGAACCACCAACGTTTCGGTTAACAGCCGAACGCGCTAACCATTGCGCCACGGAAGCCCAAAAATTAAATGGTCGTCAGGTATTGTAGAAAAACTTTGGCTATTTACGTTACATTTGAGATCCAAAAACACCGCTCCCGGGTGGGCTCGAACCACCAACCTATTGGTTAACAGCCGAACGCGCTAACCATTAGCCACGAAAGCTCAGAAAATAAATGGTTGTCACGTATTATGGAAAAGTTTTGACTTTTTACGCTACATATGAGACCCAACAACACCTCTCCCGGGTGGGCTCGAACCACCAACCTTTCGATTAACAGCTGAACGCGCTAACCATTGCACCACGCAAGCCCAAAAATTAAATGTTCGTCAGGTATTGTGGAAAAACTCTGACATTTTACGTTACATCTGAGACGTCACAACACTTCTCCCAGATAGGCTCGAACCACCAACCAATTGGTTAACAGCCGAACGCGCTAACCATTGAGCCACAGAAGCTAAGAAATTAAATGGTTGTTAGGTTTTGTGGATAAGTTATGACTTTTTACGTTACATCTGAGACCCTACAACACCTCTCCCAGGTGGGCTCGAACCAACATCCTTTCGGTTAACAGCCGAACGCGCTAACCATTGCGCCAAGGAAGCCCAAAAATTAAATGGTTGTCACGTATTGTGGAAAAGTTTTGACTTTTTACGCTACATCTGAGACCTCACAACACCTCTCCCGGGTGTGCTCGAACCACCAACCTTTCGATTAACAGCTGAACGCGCTAACCATTGCGCCACGGAAGCCCAAAAATTAAATGCTCGTCAGGTATTGTGGAAAAACTCTGACATTTTACGTTACATCTGAGACGTCACAACACCGCTCCCGGGAGGGCTCGAACCACCAACCTTTCGGTTAACAGCTGAACGCGCTGACCATTGCGCCACTGAAGCCCAAAAATTAAATTTTCGTCAGGTATTGAGGTAAAACTTTGACTTTTTACTTCACATCCGAGACCTCACAACACCGCTCCCGGATGGGCTCGAACCACCAACCTTTCGATTGACAGCCGAACGCGCTAACCATTGAGCCACGGAAGCTCAGAAATTAAATGGTTGTCACGTATTGTGGAAAAGTTTTGACTTTTTACGCTACATCTGAGACCCCACAAAACCTCTCTCGTTTGGGCTCGAACCACCAACCTTTCGGTTAACAGCTGAACGCGCTGACCATTGCGCCACTGAAGCCCAAAAATTAAATGTTCGTCAGGTATTGTGGAAAAACTCCGACATTTTACGTTACATCTGAGACGTCACAACACTTCTCCCGGATGGGCTCGAACCACCAGCCTATTGGTTTATAGCCGAACGCGCTAACCATTGCGCCACTGAAGCCCAAAAATTAAATTTTCGTCAGGTATTGAGGTAAAACTTTGACTTTTTACTTCACATCTGAGGCCTCACAACACCGCTCCCGGATGGGCTCGAACCACCAACGTTTCGGTTAACAGCCGAACGCGCTAACCATTGCGCCACGGACGCCCAAAAAAAATGGTCGTCAGGTATTGCGGAAAAACTTTGGCTATTTACGTTACATTTGAGATCCAAAAACACCGCTCCCGGGTGGGCTCGAACCACCAAGCTATTGGTTAACAGCCGAACGCGCTAACCATTGAGCCACGAAAGATCAGAAAATAAATGGTTATCACGTATTATGAAAAAAGTTTGACTTTTCACGCTTCATCTGAGACCTCACAACACCTCTCCCGGGTGGGCTCGAATACCAACCTTTCGATTAACAGCTGAACGCGCTAACCATTGCGCCACGGAAGCCCAAAAATTAAATGCTCGTCAGGTATTGTGGAAAAACTCTGACATTTTACGTTACATCTGAGACGTCACAACACCGCTCCCGGGAGGGCTCGAACCACCAACCTTTCGGTTAACAGCTGAACGCGCTGACCATTGCGCCACTGAAGCCCAAAAATTAAATTTTCGTCAGGTATTGAGGTAAAACCTTGTCTTTTTACTTCACATCTGAGACCTCACAACACCGCTCCCGGATGGGCTCGAACCACCAACCTTTCGGTTAACAGCCGAACGCGCTAACCATTCGCCACGGACGCCCAAAAATTAAATGGTCTTCAGGTATTGTGGAAAAACTTTGGCTATTTACGTTACATTTGAGATCCAAAAACACCGCTCCCGGGTGGGCTCGAACCACCAACCTATTGGTTAACAGCCGAACGCGCTAACCATTGAGCCAGGGAAGATCAGAAATTAAATGGTTGTCACGTATTGTGGAAAAGTTTTGACTTTAACGCTACATCTGAGACCCCACAACACCTCTTCCGGGTGGGCTCGAACCACCAACCTTTCGATTAAGTGCTCGACGCGCTAATTATTGCGCCACGGAAGGCCAAAAATTAAATGGTCTTCAGGTATTGTGGAAAAACTTTGGCTATTTACGTTACATTTGAGATCCAAAAACACCGCTCCCGGGTGGGCTCGAACCACCAAGCTATTGGTTAACAGCCGAACGCGCTAACCATTGAGCCACGAAAGATCAGAAAATAAATGGTTATCACGTATTATGGAAAAAGTTTGACTTTTCACGCTACATCTGAGACCTCACAACACCTCTCCCGGGTGGGCTCGAACCACCAACCTTTCGATTAACAGCTGAACGCGCTAACCATTGCGCCACGGAAGCCCAAAAAATAAATGCTCGTCAGGTATTGAGGTTAAACTTTGACTTTTTAATTCACATCCGAGACCTCACAACACCGCTCCCGGATGGGCTCGAACCACCAACCTTTCGATTAACAGCCGAACGCGCTAACCATTGAGCCACGGAAGCTCAGAAATTAAATGGTTGTCACGTATTGTGGAAAAGTTTTGACTTTTTACGCTACATCAGAGACCCCACATCACCTCTTCCGGGTGGGCTCGAACCACCAACCTTTCGATTAACAGCTGAACGCGCTAACCATTGCGCCACGGAAGCCCAAAAAATAAATGTTCGTCAGGTATTGTGGAAAAACTCTGACATTTTACGTTACATCTGAGACATCACAACACCGCTCCCGGATGGGCTAGAACCACCAACCTATTGGTTAACAGCCGAACGCGCTAACCATTTAGCCACGGAAGCTCAGAAATTAAATGGTTGTCAGGTATTGTTGAAAAGTTACGACTTTTCACGCTACATCTGAGACCCCACAAAACCTCTCTCGTTTGGGCTCGAACCACCAACCTTTCGGTTAACAGCTGAACGCGCTGACCATTGCGCCACTGAAGCCCAAAAATTAAATGTTCGTCAGATATTGTGGAAAAACTCTGACATTTTACGTTACATCTGAGACGTCACAACACTTCTCCCGGATGGGCTCGAACCACCAACCTATTGGCTAATAGCGGAACGCGCTAACCATTGCGCCACTGAAGCCCAAAAATTAAATTTTCGTCAGGTATTGAGGTAAAACTTTGACTTTCTACTTCACATCTGAGGCCTCACAACACCGCTCCCGGATGGGCTCGAACCACCAACCTTTCGGTTAACAGCCGAATGCGCTAACCATTCGCCACGGACGCCCAAAAATTAAATGGTCGTCTGGTATTGTGGAAAAACTTTGGCTATTGACGTTACATTTGAGATCCAAAAACACCGCTCCCGGGTGGGCTCGAACCACCAACCTATTGGTTAACAGCCGAACGCGCTAACCATTGAGCCACGAAAGCTCAGAAAATAAATGGTTGTCACGTATTGTGGAAAAGGTTTGACTTTTTACGCTACATATGAGACCCAACAACACCTCTCCCGGGTGGGCTCGAACCACCAACCTTTCGATTAACAGCTGAACGCGCTAACCATTGCGCCACGCAAGCCCAAAAACTAAATGTTCGTCAGGTATTGTGGAAAAACTCTGACATTTTACGTTACATCTGAGACGTCACAACACTTCTCCCGGATAGGCTCGAACCACCAACCAATTGTTTAACAGCTGAACGCGCTAACCATTGAGCCACAGAAGCTCAGAAATTAAATGGTTGTTAGGTTTTGTGGATAAGTGTGACATTATGCTTTGTATTATTAGTAGGCCAGTTTATGAACAGCCCCATATTAGCTTAATGTCTATTATTTATCTAATCTTTCGTGTATAAAAAGGCCCCCTCTCTGTGTTAAAAATTCAGTCTATCTCGGACCTCGATCATGTATAAATCATTGTAAATAAAACCATAGTTTTAAAGTATCAACTCCTGTGTAGTCGTACAAACACACAACATGGTGTCAGAAGTTCGTTAATGTGGTATTTAGTCGCGCGATATCACGGTTAGCTTTAATTCGTTAATCAGTAATCGACTAGATTTGCGGTCTACCTCGACACGGAAAATGCAGAACGCCGCAGCCTTTCAAGTGCAACCGCCTTGCGAATTCAACTTTTCGAATTCCAATGAGTGGCCCCGATGGAGGAGGAGGTTCGAGAGATTCAGATCCGCGTCCGGTCTTAGTTCCAAGACAGGAGAGGAACAAGTCAACGCGTTAATATACATGATGGGCGACAAAGCTGATGACGTATTCTTGTCATTTACGTTTGCCACCGATGCAGAGAAGTCTGACTTCAATGTCGTTATGAATAAATTCGAAGGACATTTCATTCTCCGGAGGAACGTTATCTACGAGCGAGCAACCTTCAACTCACGAGTTCAGCAAGATGGCGACCCGGAAGAAGAGTTTATCACCGCGTGTCGAGCCCAGATTGAGAAATGTGCCTACGGAACTCTCCAAGACCGAATAGTAGTCGGGGTGCGAGACAAAGCCCTGTCGGAAAAAATGCAACTAGACGGAAACCTTACACTGGAGAAAGCGATCTCAACCGCCCGCCATGCCGAAGAAGTTCGCCGACAACAACAAGAATTAAACGCAGGAAGTTATAAAAACGGAACTCCGGCTGTTGTCGAAAAGCTTGGCTCTCGAAACACCTCTCAGACGAAGGAGAACAGGCGACCAAGAGCAACTCATCCTTCAAGACCAATTCAACGCGATCAAAAGGTTACTTCAGATACCTGCAAGAAATGCGGAATGTTCGAGAAACACAATCGAGAGCGATGCCCAGCATATAGAGCAGTTTGCAGGAAGTGTAAGAAGATTGGCCGCTACGAGCGTGTGTGTCAAAGGTCAACCACCAACTACAATCGTGAGGTCACATCGCAAATGATCTCTGTGGATGATGATGACTCAACGCCAATGGATACGTTCTTGGGAAAAGTCAGCAGCGACGAGATACAAGATCGTTGGATGGTAAACATTAGGATTAATGCAAAGCAAGTTCAATTCAAGATAGATACCGGCGCGGACGTTTGCGTATTACCAGACTCGCTGTACAAGGCGAAATTTCAAGACTTAGCACTGAATAAATCTGACCGACGTCTGTTTGGACCAGGGAAGACCTTGATTAACTGCAAAGGTTTCATTGAAGCCTACCTGTCAAGTAGAGATACCACCATCCATGACAAGGTCTATGTCATCGACCAATTGCAAGTTCCACTTCTAAGCCTCAGAGCAAGTGAAGACCTGAAAATAGTTCAAAGAATCGATGAGCTGCAACTCACGGAGACGAGTATAAGACCAAAGGACCATTATCCTCAACTATTTACCGGCTTAGGACGAGTCAAACGAAGCTACAAACTGAAGCTGAAACCGAACGCAGTACCGTATGCAGTGACGACTCCACGTCGAGTTGCGATTCCTTTGATGTCACAAGTCGAAGCTGAATTGAAACGAATGGTGGACTTGGGAGTAATCCGGAGAGTCGAGGACCCCACAGACTGGTGCGCTCCCATGGTGGTCGTGAGAAAGGATTCTGGCGAATTAAGGATATGCGTGGATTATACGCAACTGAATAACTACGTACAACGTGAACGGTACCAGATACCGGCTGTAGACCATACGCTTGGACGACTGGCTGGAGCCAAGATCTTCTCAAAACTTGATTGTAATTCCGGTTATTGGCAGATACCGCTACATCCGGACTCCATATTACTAACGACTTTCATGACGCCATTTGGAAGATATTTCTGCAATTGCCTGCCCTTTGGTTTAACATCTGCATCCGAGCACTACCAAAGCCAAATGTCTTCGTATATTGAAGGCGTCAAGAACACAGTTTGTCATCAGGACGACATTCTAGTATGGGGCAAGGACATGGCCGAACTTGATGAAAACCTAAAGGAAGTTCTCGAAAGATTGAAAGACCAAGGAGTCACGCTCAATGAAAGGAAATGCCTCTTTGGAGTCAAAAGGATCAAGTTTTTGGGGCACGTAATAGACAGTGCCGGGATCAGTCCAGACGAGGAGAAGGTTCGAGCCATAGTCGAGATGAAATCACCATCTGATGTCGCAGAGCTACGTCGTCTATTAGGAATGGTAAATTATCTTGGAAAGTTCATTCCCCGAATGGCCGAGCAGCTTAAACCACTAAGTAGTCTATTGAGCACCAAGAACAGCTGGATTTGGGGCCCAAGTCAAGAAATGGCCTTCAAATACCTCAAGACGACGCTCACAAGCAAGCCTGTTTTGGGTATCTTCGATCCGAGGAAGCCAACAGTAGTATCCGCCGATGCGTCAAGCTATGGGATTGGAGCAATACTTCGACAAGAACAAGCCAATGGAACTTACAAAGTCATTGCCTATGCCTCGAAGACATTATCCTCGACAGAACAACGCTATGCGCAGATCGAGAAGGAGGCGTATGCATTAACGTGGGCATGCCAGCGATTTGAGGATTTCATAACGGGTATAACAATAAAGCTAGAAACTGATCATCAGCCCCTTGTTTCCATATTGCATTCGAAACAACTGGACGATTTATCTCCGAGACTGCAAAGGCTACGTCTACGCATGATGCGATACTCGTACAAGGTCTCCTACGTGCCTGGAAAATCCTTAGTTGCCGCTGATACATTGTCTAGAGCTCCGTTGATAGACGTTGACGACAACGAGCTACAACAAGAAATTTCTGCTCACGTACAGTTAGTAATGATGAACCTACCCACTACAGATCCAAAGCTTGCGGAAATTCTTCATAAACAACAGGAAGATGCTACATGCAGAACATTACAACGTTACCTCGAACATGGATGGCCGGAGAAAAAACGCGTACACAGTAGTTGTAATGACTACTTCAGCTACAGGCATGAAATCACCATCCAAGACGGAATCATCATGAAAGGCAGCAGACTGCTCATTCCAAGTTCCATGCGTCCAGAAATAAGGGATCGAATTCATCAAGATCACATGGGAATCGTCAAATGTCGAGAAAGAGCCAAACAATCCGTCTGGTGGCCTGGAATTTCACGGGAAATCGAAGATAAGGTGAAAAGATGCGAACGATGTCTCAAAGAATCAGTCAACTTTCATGAGCCCTTAAAGCCAACAAGCTTACCCGAACGACCATGGCAAGCAGTTGCCATAGATATGCTACATCATGGGGGAAAATGGTACCTGGTCATGATGGACTACTACTCAAAATATCTGGAATTGGCTCGAATGAAAGATCAAACTACAAAAACTGTCATCGAGATCATCGAAGATATATTTGCACGACACGGAATTCCAGAGGTGGTCCGCAGCGATAATGGCACTAATTTATCAGCGACAAGAACCTTGGAATTCATCGCATTCTCCAAGAAATATGGATTTCGATCTATCACGAGCAGCCCAAGATATCCTCAAAGTAATGGGTTCGCAGAAGCAGCAGTAAAGACAGCGAAATCCATTTTAAAGAAATCTGACAACATCCCTTTGGCACTCTTGGCGTACCGATCTACACCGACGTCCAATGGTATCAGTCCAGCACAAATGCCATCTCCGAACAACGCTCCCATTACCGTCAAACATGCTTGTCCCGACGATCTTATCAGCAGAACGTATCAAAGAAACATCACTAACGCAGAAAAAAACTCAGAAACGAAATTACGACCAACGCCATAGAGTCAGAGAGCTACACAAATTAGATCTTGGGAAAAGGGTATGGATAACCGATTTACGCAAAGAAGGAACCGTTGTCGAGAAAGCAGAGGAGCCCCGATCATATATAATCGAGACGTCTAAAGGAAGGATTCGAAGAAACCGGTTCCATCTAGTTCCCCTACCGGACAGTCATCAAAATCACGGAATCAAGTCTTTCACTCCGGAATCAAGTATTGGCCCAGAGGACGTCATAGATCCACCAAACATCATTGATCGAGAGGAACCTGTCTCTGAGCCAGCCCACGACAATCATCCATGCAATGCTGAAAACATTCAAGATACCGACAGAGAGAACTTGCGAGCTGATCCATCTGAGTCCAATACCACGAGGTCACCGGAAAGTACGAATAAGAGAAAGACAAGAAGCAAATTGCCAAAAGACGACAAAGGGACAGTAACACGATCCGGAAGAATCTCAAAGCCATCGACTAAGTTAAATTTATAAAACGCATTCTTATTTGTATAAAAAAAGGGGATGTGACATTATGCTTTGTATTATTAGTAGGCCAGTTTATGAACAGCCCCATATTAGCTTAATGTCTATTATTTATCTAATCTCTCGTGTATAAAAAGGCCCCCTCTCTGTGTTAAAAATTCAGTCTATCTCGGACCTCGATCATGTATAAATCATTGTAAATAAAACCATAGTTTTAAAGTATCAACTCCTGTGTAGTCGTACAAACACACAACAATAAGTTATGACTTTTTACGTTACATCTGAGACCCTACAAAACCTCTCCCAGGTGGGCTCGAACCACCATCCTTTCGGTTAACAGCCGAACGCGCTAACCATTGCGCCATGGAAGCCCAAAAATTAAATGGTAGTCAGGTATTGTGGAAAAACTTTGGCTTTCTACGTTACATTTGAGATCCCACAACACCGCTCCCGGGTGGGCTCGAACCACCAACCTTTCGATTAACAGCTGGACGCGCTAATTATTGCGCCACGGAAGCCCAAAAATTAAATGTTCGTCAGGTATTGTGGAAAAACTCTGACATTTTACGTAACATCTGAGACGTCACAACACCGCTCCCGGATGGGCTCGAACCACCAACCTTTCGGTTAACAGCCGAACGCGCTAACCATTGCGCCACGGACGCCCAAAAAAAATATGGTCGTCAGGTATTGTGGAAAAACTTTGGCTTTTTACGTTACATTAGAGATCCCACAACACCGCTCCCGGGTGGGCTCGAACCACCAACCTTTCGGTTAACAGCCGAACGCGCTAACCATTGCGCAACGGAAGCCCAAATATTAAATGGTCGTCAGGTATTGAGGTAAAACTTTGTCTTTTTACTTCACATCTGAGACCTCACAACACCGCTCCCGGCTGGGCTCGAACCACCACCTTTCGGTTAACAGCCGAACGCGCTAACCATTGCGCCACGGACGCCCAAAAATTAAATGGTCGTCAGGTATTGTGGAAAAACTTTGGCTATTTACGTTACATTTGAGATCCCAAAACACAGCTCCCGGATGGGCTCGAACCACCAACCTTTCGATTAACAGCCGAACGCGCTAACATTGAGCCACGGAAGCCCAAAAATTAAATGTTCGTCAGGACAATAAATAAAAATGTACCTCGATTTTTAATAACATTTTCAAAATCGACGTTTCACGGCCAAAGAAGCATATTTTGATTATTTCTACACTATTTTCAAATATAACCACTGAAACCATTATTTTTATACTTTTTGCTTTAATTCAAGCAATGTAACGATATTCATTCAAAAAACGGTTAAAATTCAATTTTCAATAAGAAATCGTATTCACGGATTTTGTGTCTTGAAGAAGAAAAACCTGCGATTTTTTCGGTACTTTTTTGAATGCATTTTTTTCTGGAGAAATTTTTGACCGAATTCAGCTTAATTCCAATAAAACACTCATTAAAAGTGATTTCATCTCGATTGAACAATAAATAAAAATGTACCTCGATTTTTAATAACATTTTCAAAATCGACGTAACTCGGCCTAAGATATGGCCGTTGCCGAGAGTGCTAGTTAAAAATTCGAATTTAAATTAAGTGAGACAAATTAACCTTCATCTTTATAACCTTGACTTTTTACGTCACATCTGAGACCTCACAACACCGCTCCGGGATGGGGTCGAACCACCAACCTATTGGTTAACAGCCGAACGCGCTAACCATTGAGCCACGGAAGCTCAGAAATTAAATGGTTGTCAGGTATTGTGGAAAACCTTGACTTTTTACGTCACATCTGAGACCTCACAACACCGCTCCCGGATGGGCTCGAACCACCAACCTATTGGTTAACAGCCGAACGCGCTAACTATTGCGCCACGGAAGCCCAAAAGTTAAATGCTCGTCAGGTATTATGTAAAAACCTTGACTTTTTACGTCACATCTGAGACCTCACAACACCGCTCCCGGATGGGGTCGAACGACCAACCTATTGGTTAACAGCCGAACGCGCTAACCATTGCGCCACGGAAGCCCAAAAGTTAAATGCTCGTCAGGTATTGTGTAAAAACCTTGACTTTTTACGTCACATCTGAGACCTCACAACACCGCTCCCGGATGGGCTCGAACCACCAACCTATTGGTTAACAGCCGAACGCTCTAACCATTGCGCCACGGAAGCCCAAAAGTTAAATGCTCGTTAGGTATTGTGTAAAAACCTTGACTTTTTACGTCACATCTGAGACCTCACAACACCGCTCCCGGATGGGGTCGAACCACCAACCTATTGGTTTACAGCCGAACGCGCTAACCATTGCGCCACGGAAGCCCAAAAATTAAATGGTCGTCATTTATTGTGCAAAAACTTTGGCTTTCTACGTTACATTTCAGATCCCACAACACCGCTCCCGGGTGGGCTCGAACCACCAACCTATTGGTTAACAGCCGAACGCGCTAACCATTGAGCCACGGAAGCTCCGAAATTAAATGGTTGTCAGGTATTGTAGAAAACCTTGACTTTTTACGTCACATCTGAGACCTCACAACACGGCTCCCGGATGGGCTCGAACCACCAACCTATTGGTTAACAGCCGAACGTGCTAACCATTGCGCCACGGAAGCCCAAAAATTAAATGGTCGTCAGGTATTGTGGAAAAACTTTGGCTTTCTACGTTACATTTGAGGCCCCACAACACCTTTCCCGGGTGGGCTCGAACCACCAACCTTTCGATTAACAGCTGAACGCGCTAACCATTGCGCCACGGGAGCCCAAAAATTAAATGCTCGTCAGGTATTGTGTAAAAACCTTGACTTTTTACGTCACATCTGAGACCTCACAACACCGCTCCCGGATGGGCTCGAACCACCAACCTATTGGTTAACAGCCGAACGCGCTAAACATAGCGCCACGGAAGCCCAAAAGTTAAATGCTCGTCAGGTATTGTGTAAAAACCTTGACTTTTTACGTCACATCTGAGACCTCACAACACCGCTCCCGGATGGGCTCGAACCACCAACCTATTGGTTAACAGCCGAACGCGCTAACCATTGCGCCACGGAAGCCCAAAAGTTAAATGCTCGTCAGGTATTGTGTAAAAACCTTGACTTTTTACGTCAAATCTGAGACCTCAAAACACCGCTCCCGGATGGGGTCGAACCACCAACCTATTGGTTAACAGCCGAACGCGCTAACCATTGCGCCACGGAAGCCCAAAAATTAAATGGTCGTCATTTATTGTGCAAAAACTTTGGCTTTCTACGTTACATTTGAGATCCCACAACACCGCTCCCGGGTGGGCTCGAACCACCAACCTATTGGTTAACAGCCGAACGCGCTAACCATTGAGCCACGGAAGCTCAGAAATTAAATGGTTGTCAGATTTTGTGGAAAAACTTTGGCTTTCTACGTTACATTTGAGATCACACAACACCGCTCCCGGGTGGGCTCGAACCACCAACCTATTGGTTAACAGCCGAACGCGCTAACCATTGCGCCACGGAAGCCCAAAAGCTAAATGCTCGTCAGGTATTGTGCAAAAAACTTGACTTTTTACGTCACATCTGAGACCTCACAACACCGCTCCCGGATGGGCTCGAACCACCAACCTATTGGAAAACAGCCGAACGCGCTAACCATTGCGCCACGGAAGCCCAAAAGTTAAATCCTCGTCAGGTATTGTGTAAAAACCTTGACTTTTTACGTCACATCTGAGACCTCACAACACCGCTCCCGGATGGGCTCGAACCACCAACCTATTGGTTAACAGCCGAACGCGCTAACCATTGCGCCACGGAAGCCCAAAAATTAAATGGTCGTCAGGTATTGTGGAAAAACTTTGGCTTTCTACGTTACATTTCAGACCCCACAACACCTCTCCCGGGTGGGCTCGAACCACCAACCTTTCGATTAACAGCTGAACGCGGTAACCATTGTGCCACGGAAGCCCAAAAATTAAATGCTCGTCAGGTATTGTGTAAAAACCTTGACTTTTTACGTCACATCTGAGACCTCACAACACCGCTCCCGGATGGGCTCGAACCACCAACCTATTGGTTAACAGCCGAACGCGCTAACCATTGCGCCACGGAAGCCCAAAAATTAAATGGTCGTCAGGTATTGTGGAAAAACTTTGGCTTTCTACGTTACACAACACCGCTCCCGGGTGGGATCAAACCACCAACCTATTGGTTAACAGCTGAACGCGCTAACCATTGAGCCACGGAAGCCCAAAAATTAAACGGTTGTCAAGTATTGTGGAAAAACTTTGGCTTTTTACTTCACATCTGAGACCTCACAACACCGCTCCCGGATGGGCTCGAACCACCAACCTTTCGGTTAACAGCCGAACGCGCTAACCATTGCGCCACGGACGCCCAAAAAAAATGGTCGTCAGGTATTGCGGAAAAACTTTGGCTATTTACGTTACATTTGAGATCCAAAAACACCGCTCCCGGGTGGGCTCGAACCACCAAGCTATTGGTTAACAGCCGAACGCGCTAACCATTGAGCCACGAAAGATCAGAAAATAAATGGTTGTCAGGTATTGTTGAAAAGTTACGACTTTTCACGCTACATCTGAGACCCCACATCACCTCTTCCGGGTGGTCTCGAACCACCAACCTTTCGATTAACAGCTGAACGCGCTAACCATTGCGCCAAGGAAGCCCAAAAATTAAATGTTCGTCAGGTATTGTGGAAAAACTCTGACATTTTACGTTACATCTGAGACATCACAACACCGCTCCCGGATGGGCTAGAACCACCAACCTATTGGTTAACAGCCGAACGCGCTAACCATTGAGCCACGGAAGCTCAGAAATTAAATGGTTGTCAGGTATTGTTGAAAAGTTACGACTTTTCACGCTACATCTGAGACCCCACAAAACCTCTCTCGTTTGGGCTCGAACCACCAACCTTTCGGTTAACAGCTGAACGCGCTGACCATTGCGCCACTGAAGCCCAAAAATTAAATGTTCGTCAGGTATTGTGGAAAAACTCTGACATTTTACGTTACATCTGAGACGTCACAACACTTCTCCCGGATGGGCTCGAACCACCAACCTTTTGGTTAATAGCCGAACGCGCTAACCATTGCGCCACTGAAGCCCAAAAATTAAATTTTCGTCAGGTATTGAGGTAAAACTTTGACTTTTTACTTCACATCTGAGGCCTCACAACACCGCTCCCGGATGGGCTCGAACCACCAACCTATTGGTTAACAGCCGAACGCGCTAACCATTGCGCCACGGAAGCCCAAAAATTAAATGGTCGTCAGGTATTGTGGAAAAACTTTGGCTTTCTACGTTACATTTCAGACCCCACAACACCTCTCCCGGGTGGGCTCGAACCACCAACCTTTCGATTAACAGCTGAACGCGGTAACCATTGTGCCACGGAAGCCCAAAAATTAAATGCTCGTCAGGTATTGTGTAAAAACCTTGACTTTTTACGTCACATCTGAGACCTCACAACACCGCTCCCGGATGGGCTCGAACCACCAACCTATTGGTTAACAGCCGAACGCGCTAACCATTGCGCCACGGAAGCCCAAAAATTAAATGGTCGTCAGGTATTGTGGAAAAACTTTGGCTTTCTACGTTACACAACACCGCTCCCGGGTGGGATCAAACCACCAACCTATTGGTTAACAGCTGAACGCGCTAACCATTGAGCCACGGAAGCCCAAAAATTAAACGGTTGTCAGGTATTGTGGAAAAACTTTGGCTTTTTACTTCACATCTGAGACCTCACAACACCGCTCCCGGATGGGCTCGAACCACCAACCTTTCGGTTAACAGCCGAACGCGCTAACCATTGCGCCACGGACGCCCAAAAAAAATGGTCGTCAGGTATTGCGGAAAAACTTTGGCTATTTACGTTACATTTGAGATCCAAAAACACCGCTCCCGGGTGGGCTCGAACCACCAAGCTATTGGTTAACAGCCGAACGCGCTAACCATTGAGCCACGAAAGATCAGAAAATAAATGGTTGTCAGGTATTGTTGAAAAGTTACGACTTTTCACGCTACATCTGAGACCCCACATCACCTCTTCCGGGTGGTCTCGAACCACCAACCTTTCGATTAACAGCTGAACGCCCTAACCATTGCGCCAAGGAAGCCCAAAAATTAAATGTTCGTCAGGTATTGTGGAAAAACTCTGACATTTTACGTTACATCTGAGACATCACAACACCGCTCCCGGATGGGCTAGAACCACCAACCTATTGGTTAACAGCCGAACGCGCTAACCATTGAGCCACGGAAGCTCAGAAATTAAATGGTTGTCAGGTATTGTTGAAAAGTTACGACTTTTCACGCTACATCTGAGACCCCACAAAACCTCTCTCGTTTGGGCTCGAACCACCAACCTTTCGGTTAACAGCTGAACGCGCTGACCATTGCGCCACTGAAGCCCAAAAATTAAATGTTCGTCAGGTATTGTGGAAAAACTCTGACATTTTACGTTACATCTGAGACGTCACAACACTTCTCCCGGATGGGCTCGAACCACCAACCTTTTGGTTAATAGCCGAACGCGCTAACCATTGCGCCACTGAAGCCCAAAAATTAAATTTTCGTCAGGTATTGAGGTAAAACTTTGACTTTTTACTTCACATCTGAGGCCTCACAACACCGCTCCCGGATGGGCTCGAACCACCAACCTATTGGTTAACAGCCGAACGCGCTAACCATTGCGCCACGGAAGCCCAAAAATTAAATGGTCGTCAGGTATTGTGGAAAAACTTTGGCTTTCTACGTTACATTTCAGACCCCACAACACCTCTCCCGGGTGGGCTCGAACCACCAACCTTTCGATTAACAGCTGAACGCGGTAACCATTGTGCCACGGAAGCCCAAAAATTAAATGCTCGTCAGGTATTGTGTAAAAACCTTGACTTTTTACGTCACATCTGAGACCTCACAACACCGCTCCCGGATGGGCTCGAACCACCAACCTATTGGTTAACAGCCGAACGCGCTAACCATTGCGCCACGGAAGCCCAAAAATTAAATGGTCGTCAGGTATTGTGGAAAAACTTTGGCTTTCTACGTTACACAACACCGCTCCCGGGTGGGATCAAACCACCAACCTATTGGTTAACAGCTGAACGCGCTAACCATTGAGCCACGGAAGCCCAAAAATTAAACGGTTGTCAGGTATTGTGGAAAGACTTTGGCTTTCTACGTTACATTTGAGACCCCACAACACCTCTCCCGGGTGGACTCGAACCACCAACCTTTCGGTTAACAGCTGAACGCGCTAACCATTGCGCCACTGAGGCCCAAAAATTAAATGGTCGTCAGGTATTGTGGAAAAACTTTGGCTATTTACGTTACATTTGAGATCCCAAAACACCGCTCCCGGGTGGGCTCGAACCACCAACCTATTGGTTAACAGCCGAACGCGCTAACCATTGAGCCACGGAAGCTGAGAAATTAAATGGTTGTCACGTATTGTGGAAAAGTTTTGACTTTTTACGCTACATCTGAGACCACACAATACCTCTTCCGGGCGGGCTCGAACCAACAACCTTTCGATTAACAGCTGAACACGCTAACCATTGCGCCACGGAAGCCCAAAAGTTAAATGTTCGTCAGGTGTTTTGGAAAAACTCTGACATTTTACGTTACATCTGAGACGTCACAACACCGCTCCCGGGAGGGCTCGAACCACCAACCTTTCGGTTAACAGCTGAACGCGCTGACCATTGCGCCACTGTAGCCCAAAAATTAAATTTTCGTCAGGTATTGAGGTAAAACCTTGACTTTTTACTTCACATCTGAGACCTCACAACACCGCTCCCGGATGGGCTCGAACCACCAACCTATTGGTTAACAGCCGAACGCGCTAACCATTGCGCCACGGAAGCCCAAAAGTTAAATGCTCGTCAGGTATTATGTAAAAACCTTGACTTTTTACGTCACATCTGAGACCTCACAACAACGCTCCCGGATGGGGTCGAACGACCAACCTATTGGTTAACAGCCGAACGCGCTAACCATTGCGCCACGGAAGCCCAAAAATTAAATGGTCGTCATTTATTGTGCAAAAACTTTGGCTTTCTACGTTACATTTCAGATCCCACAACACCGCTCTCGGGTGGGCTCGAACCACCAACCTATTGGTTAACAGCCGAACGCGCTAACCATTGCGCCACGGAAGCCCAAAAGTTTAATGCTCGTCAGGTATTGTGTAAAAACCTTGACTTTTTACGTCACATCTGAGACCTCACAACACCGCTCCCGGATGGGCTCGAACCACCAACCTATTGGTTAACAGCCGAACGCTCTAACTATTGCGCCACGGAAGCCCAAAAGTTAAATGCTCGTTAGGTATTGTGTAAAAACCTTGACTTTTTACGTCACATCTGAGACGTCACAACACCGCTCCCGGGAGGGCTCGAACCACCAACCTTTCGGTTAACAGCTGAACGCGCTGACCATTGCGCCACTGTAGCCCAAAAATTAAATTTTCGTCAGGTATTGAGGTAAAACCTTGACTTTTTACTTCACATCTGAGACCTCACAACACCGCTCCCGGATGGGCTCGAACCACCAACCTATTGGTTAACAGCCGAACGCGCTAACCATTGCGCCACGGAAGCCCAAAAGTTAAATGCTCGTCAGGTATTATGTAAAAACCTTGACTTTTTACGTCACATCTGAGACCTCACAACAACGCTCCCGGATGGGGTCGAACGACCAACCTATTGGTTAACAGCCGAACGCGCTAACCATTGCGCCACGGAAGCCCAAAAATTAAATGGTCGTCATTTATTGTGCAAAAACTTTGGCTTTCTACGTTACATTTCAGATCCCACAACACCGCTCTCGGGTGGGCTCGAACCACCAACCTATTGGTTAACAGCCGAACGCGCTAACCATTGCGCCACGGAAGCCCAAAAGTTTAATGCTCGTCAGGTATTGTGTAAAAACCTTGACTTTTTACGTCACATCTGAGACCTCACAACACCGCTCCCGGATGGGCTCGAACCACCAACCTATTGGTTAACAGCCGAACGCTCTAACTATTGCGCCACGGAAGCCCAAAAGTTAAATGCTCGTTAGGTATTGTGTAAAAACCTTGACTTTTTACGTCACATCTGAGACCTCACAACACCGCTCCCGGATGGGGTCGAACCACCAACCTATTGGTTTACAGCCGAACGCGCTAACCATTGCGCCACGGAAGCCCAAAAATTAAATGGTCGTCATTTATTGTGCAAAAACTTTGGCTTTCTACGTTACATTTCAGATCCCACAACACCGCTCCCGGGTGGGCTCGAACCACCAACCTATTGGTTAACAGCCGAACGCGCTAACCATTGAGCCACGGAAGCTCCGAAATTAAATGGTTGTCAGGTATTGTGGAAAACCTTGACTTTTTACGTCACATCTGAGACCTCACAACACGGCTCCCGGATGGGCTCGAACCACCAACCTATTGGTTAACAGCCGAACGTGCTAACCATTGCGCCACGGAAGCCCAAAAATTAAATGGTCGTCAGGTATTGTGGAAAAACTTTGGCTTTCTACGTTACATTTGAGACCCCACAACACCTTTCCCGGGTGGGCTCGAACCACCAACCTTTCGATTAACAGCTGAACGCGCTAACCATTGCGCCACGGGAGCCCAAAAATTAAATGCTCGTCAGGTATTGTGTAAAAACCTTGACTTTTTACGTCACATCTGAGACCTCACAACACCGCTCCCGGATGGGCTCGAACCACCAACCTATTGGTTAACAGCCGAACGCGCTAAACATAGCGCCACGGAAGCCCAAAAGTTAAATGCTCGTCAGGTATTGTGTAAAAACCTTGACTTTCTACGTCACATCTGAGACCTCACAACACCGCTCCCGGATGGGCTCGAACCACCAACCTATTGGTTAACAGCCGAACGCGCTAACCATTGCGCCACGGAAGCCCAAAAGTTAAATGCTCGTCAGGTATTCTGTAAAAACCTTGACTTTTTACGTCAAATCTGAGACCTCAAAACACCGCTCCCGGATGGGGTCGAACCACCAACCTATTGGTTAACAGCCGAACGCGCTAACCATTGCGCCACGGAAGCCCAAAAATTTAATGGTCGTCATTTATTGTGCAAAAACTTTGGCTTTCTACGTTACATTTGAGATCCCACAACACCGCTCCCGGGTGGGCTCGAACCACCAACCTATTGGTTAACAGCCGAACGCGCTAACCATTGAGCCACGGAAGCTCAGAAATTAAATGGTTGTCAGATATTGTGGAAAAACTTTGGCTTTCTACGTTACATTTGAGATCACACAACACCGCTCCCGGGTGGGCTCGAACCACCAACTTATTGGTTAACAGCCGAACGCGCTAACCATTGAGCCACGGAAGATCAGAAATTTAATGGTTGTCACGTATTGTGGAAAAGTTTTGACTTTTAACGCTACATATGAGACCCAACAACACCTCTCCCGGGTGGGCTCGAACCACCAACCTATTGGTTAACAGCCGAACGCGCTAACCATTGAGCCACGGAAGATCAGAAATTTAATGGTTGTCACGTATTGTGGAAAAGTTTTGACTTTTAACGCTACATATGAGACCCAACAACACCTCTCCCGGGTGGGCTCGAACCACCAACCTTTCGATTAACAGCTGAACGCGCTAACCATTGCGCCACGCAAGCCCAAAAATTAGATGTTCGTCAGATATTGTGGAAAAACTCTGACATTTTACGTTACATCTGAGACGTCACAACACTTCTCCCGGATAGGCTCGAAAAACCAACCAATTGGTTAACAGCCGAACGCGCTAACCATTGAGCCACAGAAGCTCAGAAATTAAATGGTTGTTAGGTTTTGTGGATAAGTTATGACTTTTTACGTTACATCTGAGACCCTACAACACCTCTCCCAGGTGGGCTCGAACCACCATCCTTTCGGTTAACAGCCGAACGCGCTAACCATTGCGCCAAGGAAGCCCAAAAATGAAATGGTCGTCAGGTATTGTGGAAAAACTTTGGCTATTTACGTTACATTTGAGATCCCAAAACACCGCTCCCGGGTGGGCTCGAACCACCAACCTATTGCTTAACAGCCGAACGCGCTAACCATTGAGCCACGGAAGCTCAGAAAATAAATGGTTATCACGTATTATGGAAAAAGTTTGACTTTTCACGCTACATCTGAGACCTCACAACACCGCTCCCGGATGGTCTCGAACCACCAACCTTTTGATTAA
Organism: Phalangium opilio; assembly: GCF_054372755.1. Lineage (NCBI taxonomy): Eukaryota > Metazoa > Arthropoda > Arachnida > Opiliones > Phalangiidae > Phalangium > Phalangium opilio. The sequence goes on along the minus strand of NW_028324192.1, from coordinate 3,644,037 downwards.
CAGCCGAACGCGCTAACATTGAGCCACGGAAGCCCAAAAATTAAATGTTCGTCAGGACAATAAATAAAAATGTACCTCGATTTTTAATAACATTTTCAAAATCGACGTTTCACGGCCAAAGAAGCATATTTTGAGTATTTCTTCACTATTTTCAAATATAACCACTGAAACCATTATTTTTATACTTTTTGCTTTAATTCAAGCAATGTAACGATATTCATTCAAAAAACTTTTAAAATTCAATTTTCAATAAGAAATCGTTGTCACGGATTTTGTGTCTTGAAGAAGAAAAACCTGCGATTTTTTCGGTACTTTTTTGAATGCATTTTTTTCTGGAGAAATTTTTGACCGAATTCAGCTTAATTCCCTATAAAACACGAATTAAAAGTGATTTCATCTCCAGAAAAAAAATTTCTCCAGAAAAAAAAGCATTCAAAAAAGTACCGAAAAAATCGCAGGTTTTTCTTCTTCAAGACACAAAATCCGTGAATACGATTTCTTATTGAAAATTGAATTTTAACAGTTTATTGAATGAATATCGTTACATTGCTTGAATTAAAGCAAAAAGTATAAAAATAATGGTTTCAGTGGTTATATTTGAAAATAGTGAAGAAATACTCAAAATATGCTTCTTTGGCCGTGAAACGTCGATTTTGAAAATGTTATTAAAAATCGAGGTACATTTTTATTTATTGTTCAATCGAGATGAAATCACTTTTATTGAGTGTTTTATAGGAAATTAAGCTGAATTCGGTCAAAAATTTCTCCTGAAAAAAATGCATTCAAAAAAGTACCGAAAAAATCGCATGTTTTTCATCTTCAAGATACAAAATCCGTGACAACGATTTCTTATTGAAAAATTTAATTTTAACAGTTTTTTGATTGAATATCGTTACATTTGCTTGAATTAAAGCAAAAAGTATAAAAATAATGGTTTCAGTGAACATATTTGAAAATAGTGAAGAAATACTCAAAGTATGCTTCTTTGGCCGTGAAACGTCGATTTTGAAAATGTTATTAAAAATCGAGGTAAATTTTTAATTATTGTTAAATCGAGATGAAATCACTTTCAATGAGTGTTTTATAGGGAATTAAGCTGAATTCGGTCAAAAATTTCTCCAGAAAAAAATGCATTCAAAAGTGTACCGAAAAAATCGCATGTTTTTCTTCTTCAAGATACAAAATCCGTGACAACGATTGTTAAATTTTTTATGTTATACCATGCCATTGTTTAATTTCAAGTGGATATAACATATATACATTAAGTTTTTTCATGAATCTTTAACATTATTTATTATAAGACACCATTGTTAAATCTATTTTTATTTGATTAAATTAAAATTGTTATATTAAATTAAACAGATAGGCACGGGGCTTACAAGTCACAATGTGACTTAGCCCCGTGGTATACTGTATCTGTAATGCAAATAAAATAAACATTTTGAATTGAATTGAATTGAATTGAATTATTGAAAAATTGAATTTTAACAGTTTTTTGAATGAATATCGTTACATTTGCTTGAATTAAAGCAAAAAGTATAAAAATAATGGTTTCAGTGGTTATATTTGAAAATAGTGAAGAAATACTCAAAATATGCTTCTTTGGCCGTGAAACGTCGATTTTGAAAATGTTATTAAAAATCGAGGTACATTTTTATTTATTGTTCAATCGAGATGAAATCACTTTTAATGAGTGTTTTATAGGGAATTAAGCTGAATTCGGTCAAAAATTTCTCCAGAAAAAAATGCATTCAAAAAAGTACCGAAAAAATCGCATGTTTTTCTTCTTCAAGATACAAAATCCGTGACAACGATTTCTTATTGAAAAATTTAATTTTAACAGTTTTTTGATTGAATATCGTTACATTTGCTTGAATTAAAGCAAAAAGTATAAAAATAATGGTTTCAGTGAATATATTTGTAAATAGTGAAGAAATACTCAAAATATGCTTCGTTGGCGGTGAAACGTCGATTTTTAAAATGTTATTAAAAATCGAGGTAAATTTTTAATTATTGTTCAATCGAGATGAAATCACTTTTAATGAGTGTTTTATAGGGAATTAAGCTGAATTCGGTCAAACATTTCTCCAGAAAAAAATGCATTTAAAAGTGTACCGAAAAAATCGCATGTTTTTTTTTTCAAGATACAAAATCCGTGACAACGATTTCTTATTTAAAATTGAATTTTAACAGTTTGTTGAATGAATATCGTTACATTTGCTTGAATTAACGCAAAAATTACAAAAATAATGGTTTCAGTGGTTATATTAGAAAATAGTGAACAAATACTCAAAATGTTTTTCTTAGGCCGAGTTACGTCGATTTTGAAAATGTTATTAAAAATCGAGGTACATTTTTATATATTGTTCAATCGAGATGAAATCACTTTTAATGAGTGTTTTATAGGGAATTAAGCTGAATTCGGTCAAAAATTTCTCCAGAAAAAAATGCATTCAAAAGTGTACCGAAAAAATCGCATGTTTTTTTTCTTCAAGATACAAAATCCGTGACAACGATTTCTTATTTAAAATTGAATTTTAACAGTTTGTTGAATGAATATCGTTACATTTGCTTGAATTAAAGCAAAAAGTATAAAAATAATGGTTTCAGTGGTTATTTTTGAAAATAGTGAAGAAATACTCAAAATATGCTTCTTTGGCCGTGAAACGTCGATTTTGAAAATGTTATTAAAAATCGAGGTACATTTTTATTTATTGTTCAATCGAGATGAAATCACTTTTAATGAGTGTTTTATAGGGAATTAAGCTGAATTCGGTCAAAAATTTCTCCAGAAAAAAATGCATTCAAAAAAGTACCGAAAAAATCGCATGTTTTTCTTCTTCAAGATACAAAATCCGTGACAACGATTTCTTATTGAAAAATTTAATTTTAACAGTTTTTTGATTGAATATCGTTACATTTGCTTGAATTAAAGCAAAAATTATAAAAATAATGGTTTCTGTGAATATATTAGTAAATAGTGAAGAAATACTCAAAATATGCTTCGTTGGCGGTGAAACGTCGATTTTTAAAATGTTATTAAAAATCGAGGTACATTTTTAATTATTGTTCAATCGAGATGAAATCACTTTTAATGAGTGTTTTATAGAGAATAAAGCTGAATTCGGTCAAACATTTCTCCAGAAAAAAATGCATTTAAAAGTGTACCGAAAAAATCGCATGTTTTTTTTTTCAAGATACAAAATCCGTGACAACGATTTCTTATTTAAAATTGAATTTTAACAGTTTGTTGAATGAATATCGTTACATTTGCTTGAATTAACGCAAAAATTACAAAAATAATGGTTTCAGTGGTCATATTAGAAAATAGTGAAGAAATACTCAAAATATGCTTCTTTGGCCGTGAAACGTCGATTTTGAAAATGTTATTAAAAATCGAGGTACATTTTTATATATTGTTCAATCGAGATGAAATCACTTTTAATGAGTGTTTTATAGGGAATTAAGCTGAATTCGGTCAAAAATTTCTCCAGAAAAAAATGCATTCAAAAGTGTACCGAAAAAATCGCATGTTTTTTTTCTTCAAGATACAAAATCCGTGACAACGATTTCTTATTTAAAATTGAATTTTAACAGTTTGTTGAATGAATATCGTTACATTTGCTTGAATTAAAGCAAAAAGTATAAAAATAATGGTTTCAGTGGTTATTTTTGAAAATAGTGAAGAAATACTCAAAATATGCTTCTTTGGCCGTGAAACGTCGATTTTGAAAATGTTATTAAAAATCGAGGTACATTTTTATTTATTGTTCAATCGAGATGAAATCACTTTTAATGAGTGTTTTATAGGGAATTAAGCTGAATTCGGTCAAAAATTTCTCCAGAAAAAAATGCATTCAAAAAAGTACCGAAAAAATCGCATGTTTTTCTTCTTCAAGATACAAAATCCGTGACAACGATTTCTTATTGAAAAATTTAATTTTAACAGTTTTTTGATTGAATATCGTTACATTTGCTTGAATTAAAGCAAAAATTATAAAAATAATGGTTTCTGTGAATATATTAGTAAATAGTGAAGAAATACTCAAAATATGCTTCGTTGGCGGTGAAACGTCGATTTTTAAAATGTTATTAAAAATCGAGGTACATTTTTAATTATTGTTCAATCGAGATGAAATCACTTTTAATGAGTGTTTTATAGAGAATAAAGCTGAATTCGGTCAAACATTTCTCCAGAAAAAAATGCATTTAAAAGTGTACCGAAAAAATCGCATGTTTTTTTTTTCAAGATACAAAATCCGTGACAACGATTTCTTATTTAAAATTGAATTTTAACAGTTTGTTGAATGAATATCGTTACATTTGCTTGAATTAACGCAAAAATTACAAAAATAATGGTTTCAGTGGTCATATTAGAAAATAGTGAAGAAATACTCAAAATATGCTTCTTTGGCCGTGAAACGTCGATTTTGAAAATGTTATTAAAAATCGAGGTACATTTTTATTTATTGTTCAATCGAGATGAAATCACTTTTAATGAGTGTTTTATGGGGAATTAAGCTGAATTCGGTCAAAAATTTCTCCAGAAAAAAATTCATTCAAAAAAGTACCGAAAAAATCGCATGTTTTTCTTCTTCAAGATACAAAATCCGTGACAACGATTTCTTATTGAAAAATTTAATTTTAACAGTTTTTTGATTGAATATCGTTACATTTGCTTGAATTAAAGCAAAAATTATAAAAATAATGGTTTCTGTGAATATATTAGTAAATAGTGAAGAAATACTCAAAATATGCTTCGTTGGCGGTGAAACGTCGATTTTTAAAATGTTATTAAAAATCGAGGTACATTTTTAATTATTGTTCAATCGAGATGAAATCACTTTTAATGAGTGTTTTATAGAGAATAAAGCTGAATTCGGTCAAACATTTCTCCAGAAAAAAATGCATTTAAAAGTGTACCGAAAAAATCGCATGTTTTTTTTTTCAAGATACAAAATCCGTGACAACGATTTCTTATTTAAAATTGAATTTTAACAGTTTGTTGAATGAATATCGTTACATTTGCTTGAATTAACGCAAAAATTACAAAAATAATGGTTTCAGTGGTTATATTAGAAAATAGTGAACAAATACTCAAAATGTTTTTCTTAGGCCGAGTTACGTCGATTTTGAAAATGTTATTAAAAATCGAGGTACATTTTTATATATTGTTCAATCGAGATGAAATCACTTTTAATGAGTGTTTTATAGGGAATTAAGCTGAATTCGGTCAAAAATTTCTCCAGAAAAAAATGCATTCAAAAGTGTACCGAAAAAATCGCATGTTTTTTTTCTTCAAGATACAAAATCCGTGACAACGATTTCTTATTTAAAATTGAATTTTAACAGTTTGTTGAATGAATATCGTTACATTTGCTTGAATTAAAGCAAAAAGTATAAAAATAATGGTTTCAGTGGTTATTTTTGAAAATAGTGAAGAAATACTCAAAATATGCTTCTTTGGCCGTGAAACGTCGATTTTGAAAATGTTATTAAAAATCGAGGTACATTTTTATTTATTGTTCAATCGAGATGAAATCACTTTTAATGAGTGTTTTATAGGGAATTAAGCTGAATTCGGTCAAAAATTTCTCCAGAAAAAAATGCATTCAAAAAAGTACCGAAAAAATCGCATGTTTTTCTTCTTCAAGATACAAAATCCGTGACAACGATTTCTTATTGAAAAATTTAATTTTAACAGTTTTTTGATTGAATATCGTTACATTTGCTTGAATTAAAGCAAAAATTATAAAAATAATGGTTTCTGTGAATATATTAGTAAATAGTGAAGAAATACTCAAAATATGCTTCGTTGGCGGTGAAACGTCGATTTTTAAAATGTTATTAAAAATCGAGGTACATTTTTAATTATTGTTCAATCGAGATGAAATCACTTTTAATGAGTGTTTTATAGAGAATAAAGCTGAATTCGGTCAAACATTTCTCCAGAAAAAAATGCATTTAAAAGTGTACCGAAAAAATCGCATGTTTTTTTTTTCAAGATACAAAATCCGTGACAACGATTTCTTATTTAAAATTGAATTTTAACAGTTTGTTGAATGAATATCGTTACATTTGCTTGAATTAACGCAAAAATTACAAAAATAATGGTTTCAGTGGTCATATTAGAAAATAGTGAAGAAATACTCAAAATATGCTTCTTTGGCCGTGAAACGTCGATTTTGAAAATGTTATTAAAAATCGAGGTACATTTTTATTTATTGTTCAATCGAGATGAAATCACTTTTAATGAGTGTTTTATGGGGAATTAAGCTGAATTCGGTCAAAAATTTCTCCAGAAAAAAATTCATTCAAAAAAGTACCGAAAAAATCGCAGGTTTTTCTTCTTCAAGACACAAAATCCGTGAATACGATTTCTTACTGAAAATTGAATTTTAACAGTTTTTTGAATGAATATCGTTACATTGCTTGAATTAAAGCTAAAAGTATAAAAATAATGGTTTCAGTGAACATATTTGAAAATAGTGAAGAAATACTCAAAGTATGCTTCTTTGGCCGTGAAACGTCGATTTTGAAAATGTTATTAAAAATCGAGGTAAATTTTTAATTATTGTTCAATCGAGATGAAATCACTTTCAAAGAGTGTTTTATAGGGAATTAAGCTGAATTCGGTCAAACATTTCTCCAAAAAAAATGCATTCAAAAGTGTACCGAAAAAATCGCATGTTTTTTTTCTTCAAGATACAATATCCGTGACAACGATTTCTTATTTAAAATTGAATTTTAACAGTTTGTTGAATGAATATCGTTACATTTGCTTGAATTAACGCAAAAATTACAAAAATAATGGTTTCATTGGTTATATTTGAAAACAGTGAACAAATACTCAAAATGTTTTTCTTAGGCCGAGTTACGTCGATTTTGAAAATGTTATTAAAAATCGAGGTGCATTTTTATTTATTGTTCAATCGAGATGAAATCACTTTTAATGAGTGTTTTATAGGGAATTAAGCTGAATTCGGTCAAAAATTTCTCCAGAAAAAAATGCACTCAAAAAAGTACCGAAAAAAATCGCATGTTTTTCTTCTTCAAGATACAAAATCCGTGACAACGATTTCTTATTGAAAAATTGAATTTTAACAGTTTTTTGAATGAATATCGTTACATTTGCTTGAATTAAAGCAAAAAGTATAAAAATAATGGTTTCAGTGGTTATATTTGAAAATAGTGAAGAAATACTCAAAATATGCTTCCTTGGCCGTGAAACGTCGATTTTGAAAATGTTATTAAAAATCGAGGTACATTTTTATTTATTGTTCAATCGAGATGAAATCACTTTTAATGAGTGTTTTATAGGGAATTAAGCTGAATTCGGTCAAAAATTTCTCCTGAAAAAAATGCATTCAAAAAAGTACCGAAAAAATCGCATGTTTTTCTTCTTCAAGATACAAAATCCGTGACAACGATTTCTTATTGAAAAATTTAATTTTAACAGTTTTTTGATTGAATATCGTTACATTTGCTTGAATTAAAGCAAAAAGTATAAAAATAATGCTTTCAGTGAACATATTTGAAAATAGTGAAGAAATACTCAAAGTATGCTTCTTTGGCCGTGAAACGTCGATTTTGAAAATGTTATTAAAAATCGAGGTAAATTTTTAATTATTGTTCAATCGAGATGAAATCACTTTCAATGAGTGTTTTATAGGGAATTAAGCTGAATTCGGTCAAAAATTTCTCCAAAAAAAAATGCATTTAAAAGTGTACCGAAAAAATCGCATGTTTTTTTTCAAGATACAAAATCCGTGACAACGATTTCTTATTTAAAATTGAATTTTAACAGTTTGTTGAATGAATATCGTTACATTTGCTTGAATTAACGCAAAAATTACAAAAATAATGGTTTCAGTGGTTATATTTGAAAACAGTGAACAAATACTCAAAATGTTTTTCTTAGGCCGAGTTACGTCGATTTTGAAAATGTTATTAAAAATCGAGGTACATTTTCATTTATTGTTCAATCGAGATGAAATCACTTTTAATGAGTGTTTTATAGGGAATTAAGCTGAATTCGGTCAAAAATTTCTCCTGAAAAAAATGCATTCAAAAAAGTACCGAAAAAAATCGCATGTTTTTCTTCTTCAAGATACAAAATCCGTGACAACGATTTCTTATTGAAAAATTTAATTTTAACAGTTTTTTGATTGAATATCGTTACATTTGCTTGAATTAAAGCAAAAAGTATAAAAATAATGGTTTCAGTGAACATATTTGAAAATAGTGAAGAAATACTCAAAGTATGCTTCTTTGGCCGTGAAACGTCGATTTTGAAAATGTTATTAAAAATCGAGGTAAATTTTTAATTATTGTTAAATCGAGATGAAATCACTTTCAATGAGTGTTTTATAGGGAATTAAGCTGAATTCGGTCAAAAATTTCTCCAGAAAAAAATGCATTCAAAAGTGTACCGAAAAAATCGCATGTTTTTCTTCTTCAAGATACAAAATCCGTGACAACGATTGTTAAATTTTTTATGTTATACCATGCCATTGTTTAATTTCAAGTGGATATAACATATATACATTAAGTTTTTTCATGAATCTTTAACATTATTTATTATAAGACACCATTGTTAAATCTATTTTTATTTGATTAAATTAAAATTGTTATATTAAATTAAACAGATAGGCACGGGGCTTACAAGTCACAATGTGACTTAGCCCCGTGGTATACTGTATCTGTAATGCAAATAAAATAAACATTTTGAATTGAATTGAATTGAATTGAATTATTGAAAAATTGAATTTTAACAGTTTTTTGAATGAATATCGTTACATTTGCTTGAATTAAAGCAAAAAGTATAAAAATAATGGTTTCAGTGGTTATATTTGAAAATAGTGAAGAAATACTCAAAATATGCTTCTTTGGCCGTGAAACGTCGATTTTGAAAATGTTATTAAAAATCGAGGTACATTTTTATTTATTGTTCAATCGAGATGAAATCACTTTTAATGAGTGTTTTATAGGGAATTAAGCTGAATTCGGTCAAAAATTTCTCCAGAAAAAAATGCATTCAAAAAAGTACCGAAAAAATCGCATGTTTTTCTTCTTCAAGATACAAAATCCGTGACAACGATTTCTTATTTAAAATTGAATTTTAACAGTTTGTTGAATGAATATCGTTACATTTGCTTGAATTAACGCAAAAATTACAAAAATAATGGTTTCAGTGGTTATATTAGAAAATAGTGAACAAATACTCAAAATGTTTTTCTTAGGCCGAGTTACGTCGATTTTGAAAATGTTATTAAAAATCGAGGTACATTTTTATATATTGTTCAATCGAGATGAAATCACTTTTAATGAGTGTTTTATAGGGAATTAAGCTGAATTCGGTCAAAAATTTCTCCAGAAAAAAATGCATTCAAAAGTGTACCGAAAAAATCGCATGTTTTTTTTCTTCAAGATACAAAATCCGTGACAACGATTTCTTATTTAAAATTGAATTTTAACAGTTTGTTGAATGAATATCGTTACATTTGCTTGAATTAAAGCAAAAAGTATAAAAATAATGGTTTCAGTGGTTATTTTTGAAAATAGTGAAGAAATACTCAAAATATGCTTCTTTGGCCGTGAAACGTCGATTTTGAAAATGTTATTAAAAATCGAGGTACATTTTTATTTATTGTTCAATCGAGATGAAATCACTTTTAATGAGTGTTTTATAGGGAATTAAGCTGAATTCGGTCAAAAATTTCTCCAGAAAAAAATGCATTCAAAAAAGTACCGAAAAAATCGCATGTTTTTCTTCTTCAAGATACAAAATCCGTGACAACGATTTCTTATTGAAAAATTTAATTTTAACAGTTTTTTGATTGAATATCGTTACATTTGCTTGAATTAAAGCAAAAATTATAAAAATAATGGTTTCTGTGAATATATTAGTAAATAGTGAAGAAATACTCAAAATATGCTTCGTTGGCGGTGAAACGTCGATTTTTAAAATGTTATTAAAAATCGAGGTACATTTCTAATTATTGTTCAATCGAGATGAAATCACTTTTAATGAGTGTTTTATAGAGAATAAAGCTGAATTCGGTCAAATATTTCTCCAGAAAAAAATGCATTTAAAAGTGTACCGAAAAAATCGCATGTTTTTTTTTTCAAGATACAAAATCCGTGACAACGATTTCTTATTTAAAATTGAATTTTAACAGTTTGTTGAATGAATATCGTTACATTTGCTTGAATTAACGCAAAAATTACAAAAATAATGGTTTTAGTGGTCATATTAGAAAATAGTGAAGAAATACTCAAAATATGCTTCTTTGGCCGTGAAACGTCGATTTTGAAAATGTTATTAAAAATCGAGGTACATTTTTATTTATTGTTCAATCGAGATGAAATCACTTTTAATGAGTGTTTTATGGGGAATTAAGCTGAATTCGGTCAAAAATTTCTCCAGAAAAAAATTCATTCAAAAAAGTACCGAAAAAATCGCAGGTTTTTCTTCTTCAAGACACAAAATCCGTGAATACGATTTCTTACTGAAAATTGAATTTTAACAGTTTTTTGAATGAATATCGTTACATTGCTTGAATTAAAGCAAAAAGTATAAAAATAATGGTTTCAGTGAACATATTTGAAAATAGTGAAGAAATACTCAAAGTATGCTTCTTTGGCCGTGAAACGTCGATTTTGAAAATGTTATTAAAAATCGAGGTAAATTTTTAATTATTGTTCAATCGAGATGAAATCACTTTCAAAGAGTGTTTTATAGGGAATTAAGCTGAATTCGGTCAAACATTTCTCCAAAAAAAATGCATTCAAAAGTGTACCGAAAAAATCGCATGTTTTTTTTCTTCAAGATACAATATCCGTGACAACGATTTCTTATTTAAAATTGAATTTTAACAGTTTGTTGAATGAATATCGTTACATTTGCTTGAATTAACGCAAAAATTACAAAAATAATGGTTTCATTGGTTATATTTGAAAACAGTGAACAAATACTCAAAATGTTTTTCTTAGGCCGAGTTACGTCGATTTTGAAAATGTTATTAAAAATCGAGGTGCATTTTTATTTATTGTTCAATCGAGATGAAATCACTTTTAATGAGTGTTTTATAGGGAATTAAGCTGAATTCGGTCAAAAATTTCTCCAGAAAAAAATGCACTCAAAAAAGTACCGAAAAAAATCGCATGTTTTTCTTCTTCAAGATACAAAATCCGTGACAACGATTTCTTATTGAAAAATTGAATTTTAACAGTTTTTTGAATGAATATCGTTACATTTGCTTGAATTAAAGCAAAAAGTATAAAAATAATGGTTTCAGTGGTTATATTTGAAAATAGTGAAGAAATACTCAAAATATGCTTCCTTGGCCGTGAAACGTCGATTTTGAAAATGTTATTAAAAATCGAGGTACATTTTTATTTATTGTTCAATCGAGATGAAATCACTTTTAATGAGTGTTTTATAGGGAATTAAGCTGAATTCGGTCAAAAATTTCTCCTGAAAAAAATGCATTCAAAAAAGTACCGAAAAAATCGCATGTTTTTCTTCTTCAAGATACAAAATCCGTGACAACGATTTCTTATTGAAAAATTTAATTTTAACAGTTTTTTGATTGAATATCGTTACATTTGCTTGAATTAAAGCAAAAAGTATAAAAATAATGCTTTCAGTGAACATATTTGAAAATAGTGAAGAAATACTCAAAGTATGCTTCTTTGGCCGTGAAACGTCGATTTTGAAAATGTTATTAAAAATCGAGGTAAATTTTTAATTATTGTTCAATCGAGATGAAATCACTTTCAATGAGTGTTTTATAGGGAATTAAGCTGAATTCGGTCAAAAATTTCTCCAAAAAAAAATGCATTTAAAAGTGTACCGAAAAAATCGCATGTTTTTTTTCAAGATACAAAATCCGTGACAACGATTTCTTATTTAAAATTGAATTTTAACAGTTTGTTGAATGAATATCGTTACATTTGCTTGAATTAACGCAAAAATTACAAAAATAATGGTTTCAGTGGTTATATTTGAAAACAGTGAACAAATACTCAAAATGTTTTTCTTAGGCCGAGTTACGTCGATTTTGAAAATGTTATTAAAAATCGAGGTACATTTTCATTTATTGTTCAATCGAGATGAAATCACTTTTAATGAGTGTTTTATAGGGAATTAAGCTGAATTCGGTCAAAAATTTCTCCTGAAAAAAATGCATTCAAAAAAGTACCGAAAAAAATCCCATGTTTTTCTTCTTCAAGATACAAAATCCGTGACAACGATTTCTTATTGAAAAATTTAATTTTAACAGTTTTTTGATTGAATATCGTTACATTTGCTTGAATTAAAGCAAAAAGTATAAAAATAATGGTTTCAGTGAACATATTTGAAAATAGTGAAGAAATACTCAAAGTATGCTTCTTTGGCCGTGAAACGTCGATTTTGAAAATGTTATTAAAAATCGAGGTAAATTTTTAATTATTGTTAAATCGAGATGAAATCACTTTCAATGAGTGTTTTATAGGGAATTAAGCTGAATTCGGTCAAAAATTTCTCCAGAAAAAAATGCATTCAAAAGTGTACCGAAAAAATCGCATGTTTTTCTTCTTCAAGATACAAAATCCGTGACAACGATTGTTAAATTTTTTATGTTATACCATGCCATTGTTTAATTTCAAGTGGATATAACATATATACATTAAGTTTTTTCATGAATCTTTAACATTATTTATTATAAGACACCATTGTTAAATCTATTTTTATTTGATTAAATTAAAATTGTTATATTAAATTAAACAGATAGGCACGGGGCTTACAAGTCACAATGTGACTTAGCCCCGTGGTATACTGTATCTGTAATGCAAATAAAATAAACATTTTGAATTGAATTGAATTGAATTGAATTATTGAAAAATTGAATTTTAACAGTTTTTTGAATGAATATCGTTACATTTGCTTGAATTAAAGCAAAAAGTATAAAAATAATGGTTTCAGTGGTTATATTTGAAAATAGTGAAGAAATACTCAAAATATGCTTCTTTGGCCGTGAAACGTCGATTTTGAAAATGTTATTAAAAATCGAGGTACATTTTTATTTATTGTTCAATCGAGATGAAATCACTTTTAATGAGTGTTTTATAGGGAATTAAGCTGAATTCGGTCAAAAATTTCTCCAGAAAAAAATGCATTCAAAAAAGTACCGAAAAAATCGCATGTTTTTCTTCTTCAAGATACAAAATCCGTGACAACGATTTCTTATTTAAAATTGAATTTTAACAGTTTGTTGAATGAATATCGTTACATTTGCTTGAATTAACGCAAAAATTACAAAAATAATGGTTTCAGTGGTTATATTAGAAAATAGTGAACAAATACTCAAAATGTTTTTCTTAGGCCGAGTTACGTCGATTTTGAAAATGTTATTAAAAATCGAGGTACATTTTTATATATTGTTCAATCGAGATGAAATCACTTTTAATGAGTGTTTTATAGGGAATTAAGCTGAATTCGGTCAAAAATTTCTCCAGAAAAAAATGCATTCAAAAGTGTACCGAAAAAATCGCATGTTTTTTTTCTTCAAGATACAAAATCCGTGACAACGATTTCTTATTTAAAATTGAATTTTAACAGTTTGTTGAATGAATATCGTTACATTTGCTTGAATTAAAGCAAAAAGTATAAAAATAATGGTTTCAGTGGTTATTTTTGAAAATAGTGAAGAAATACTCAAAATATGCTTCTTTGGCCGTGAAACGTCGATTTTGAAAATGTTATTAAAAATCGAGGTACATTTTTATTTATTGTTCAATCGAGATGAAATCACTTTTAATGAGTGTTTTATAGGGAATTAAGCTGAATTCGGTCAAAAATTTCTCCAGAAAAAAATGCATTCAAAAAAGTACCGAAAAAATCGCATGTTTTTCTTCTTCAAGATACAAAATCCGTGACAACGATTTCTTATTGAAAAATTTAATTTTAACAGTTTTTTGATTGAATATCGTTACATTTGCTTGAATTAAAGCAAAAATTATAAAAATAATGGTTTCTGTGAATATATTAGTAAATAGTGAAGAAATACTCAAAATATGCTTCGTTGGCGGTGAAACGTCGATTTTTAAAATGTTATTAAAAATCGAGGTACATTTCTAATTATTGTTCAATCGAGATGAAATCACTTTTAATGAGTGTTTTATAGAGAATAAAGCTGAATTCGGTCAAATATTTCTCCAGAAAAAAATGCATTTAAAAGTGTACCGAAAAAATCGCATGTTTTTTTTTTCAAGATACAAAATCCGTGACAACGATTTCTTATTTAAAATTGAATTTTAACAGTTTGTTGAATGAATATCGTTACATTTGCTTGAATTAACGCAAAAATTACAAAAATAATGGTTTTAGTGGTCATATTAGAAAATAGTGAAGAAATACTCAAAATATGCTTCTTTGGCCGTGAAACGTCGATTTTGAAAATGTTATTAAAAATCGAGGTACATTTTTATTTATTGTTCAATCGAGATGAAATCACTTTTAATGAGTGTTTTATGGGGAATTAAGCTGAATTCGGTCAAAAATTTCTCCAGAAAAAAATTCATTCAAAAAAGTACCGAAAAAATCGCAGGTTTTTCTTCTTCAAGACACAAAATCCGTGAATACGATTTCTTACTGAAAATTGAATTTTAACAGTTTTTTGAATGAATATCGTTACATTGCTTGAATTAAAGCAAAAAGTATAAAAATAATGGTTTCAGTGAACATATTTGAAAATAGTGAAGAAATACTCAAAGTATGCTTCTTTGGCCGTGAAACGTCGATTTTGAAAATGTTATTAAAAATCGAGGTAAATTTTTAATTATTGTTCAATCGAGATGAAATCACTTTCAAAGAGTGTTTTATAGGGAATTAAGCTGAATTCGGTCAAACATTTCTCCAAAAAAAATGCATTCAAAAGTGTACCGAAAAAATCGCATGTTTTTTTTCTTCAAGATACAATATCCGTGACAACGATTTCTTATTTAAAATTGAATTTTAACAGTTTGTTGAATGAATATCGTTACATTTGCTTGAATTAACGCAAAAATTACAAAAATAATGGTTTCATTGGTTATATTTGAAAACAGTGAACAAATACTCAAAATGTTTTTCTTAGGCCGAGTTACGTCGATTTTGAAAATGTTATTAAAAATCGAGGTGCATTTTTATTTATTGTTCAATCGAGATGAAATCACTTTTAATGAGTGTTTTATAGGGAATTAAGCTGAATTCGGTCAAAAATTTCTCCAGAAAAAAATGCACTCAAAAAAGTACCGAAAAAAATCGCATGTTTTTCTTCTTCAAGATACAAAATCCGTGACAACGATTTCTTATTGAAAAATTGAATTTTAACAGTTTTTTGAATGAATATCGTTACATTTGCTTGAATTAAAGCAAAAAGTATAAAAATAATGGTTTCAGTGGTTATATTTGAAAATAGTGAAGAAATACTCAAAATATGCTTCCTTGGCCGTGAAACGTCGATTTTGAAAATGTTATTAAAAATCGAGGTACATTTTTATTTATTGTTCAATCGAGATGAAATCACTTTTAATGAGTGTTTTATAGGGAATTAAGCTGAATTCGGTCAAAAATTTCTCCTGAAAAAAATGCATTCAAAAAAGTACCGAAAAAATCGCATGTTTTTCTTCTTCAAGATACAAAATCCGTGACAACGATTTCTTATTGAAAAATTTAATTTTAACAGTTTTTTGATTGAATATCGTTACATTTGCTTGAATTAAAGCAAAAAGTATAAAAATAATGCTTTCAGTGAACATATTTGAAAATAGTGAAGAAATACTCAAAGTATGCTTCTTTGGCCGTGAAACGTCGATTTTGAAAATGTTATTAAAAATCGAGGTAAATTTTTAATTATTGTTCAATCGAGATGAAATCACTTTCAATGAGTGTTTTATAGGGAATTAAGCTGAATTCGGTCAAAAATTTCTCCAAAAAAAAATGCATTTAAAAGTGTACCGAAAAAATCGCATGTTTTTTTTCAAGATACAAAATCCGTGACAACGATTTCTTATTTAAAATTGAATTTTAACAGTTTGTTGAATGAATATCGTTACATTTGCTTGAATTAACGCAAAAATTACAAAAATAATGGTTTCAGTGGTTATATTTGAAAACAGTGAACAAATACTCAAAATGTTTTTCTTAGGCCGAGTTACGTCGATTTTGAAAATGTTATTAAAAATCGAGGTACATTTTCATTTATTGTTCAATCGAGATGAAATCACTTTTAATGAGTGTTTTATAGGGAATTAAGCTGAATTCGGTCAAAAATTTCTCCTGAAAAAAATGCATTCAAAAAAGTACCGAAAAAAATCGCATGTTTTTCTTCTTCAAGATAAAAAATCCGTGACAACGATTTCTTATTGAAAAATTGAATTTTAACAGTTTTTTGAATGAATATCGTTACATTTGCTTGAATTAAAGCAAAAAGTATAAAAATAATGGTTTCAGTGAACATATTTGAAAATAGTGAAGAAATACTCAAAGTAAGCTTCTTTGGCCGTGAAACGTCGATTTTGAAAATGTTATTAAAAATCGAGGTAAATTTTTAATTATTGTTCAATCAAGATGAAATCACTTTCAAAGAGTGTTTTATAGGGAACGTAGAAAGCCAAAGTTTTTCCACAATACGTGACAACCATTTAATTTCTGAGCCTCCGTGGCTCAATGGTTAGCGCGTTCGGCTGTTAACCAATAGGTTAGTGGTTCGAGCCCACCCGGGAGCGGCGTTGTGGGATCTCAAATGTAACGTAGAAAGCCAAAGTTTTTCCACAATACCTGACGATTTAATTTTTGGGCTTCCGTGGCGCAATGATTAGCGCGTTCAGCTGTTAATCGAAAGGTTGAAGGTTCGAGCCCACCCGGGAGAGGTGTTGTGAGGTCTCAGATGTGACGTAAAAAGTCAAGGTTTTTACACAATACCTGACGAGCATTTAAATTTTGGGCTTCCTTTGCGCAATGGTTAGCGCGTTCGGCTGTTAACCAATAGGTTGGTGGTTCGAGCCCACCCGGGAGCGGTGTTGTGTGATCTCAAATGTAACGTAGAAAGCCAAAATTTTTCCACAATACCTGACGACCATTTAATTTTTGGGCTTCCGTGGCGCAATGGTTAGCACGTTCGGCTGTTAACCAATAGGTTGGTGGTTCGAGCCCATCCGGGAGCGGTGTTGTGAGGTCTCAGATGTGACGTTAAAAGTCAAGGTTTTCCACATTACCTGACAACCATTTAATTTCTGAGCTTCCGTGGCTCAATGGTTAGCGCGTTCGGCTGTTAACCAATAGGTTGGTGGTTCGAGCCCACCCGGGAGCGGTGTTGTGGGATATGAAATGTAACGTAGAAAGCCAAAGTTTTTGCACAATAAATGACGACCATTTAATTTTTGGGCTTCCGTGGCGCAATGGTTAGCGCGTTCGGCTGTTAACCAATAGGTTGGTGGTTCGACCCCATCCGGGAGCGGTGTTGTGAGGTCTCAGATGTGACGTAAAAAGTCAAGGTTTTTACATAATACCTGACGAGCATGTAACTTTTGGGCTTCCGTGGCGCAATGGTTAGCGCGCTCGGCTGTTAACCAATAGGTTGGTGGTTCGAGCCCACCCGGGAGCGGTGTTGTGTGATCTCAAATGTAACGTAGAAAGCCAAAGTTTTTCCACAATACCTGACGACCATTTAATTTTTGGGCTTCCGTGGCGCAATGGTTAGCGCGTTCAGCTGCTATTCAAAAGACTGGTGGTTTGAGCTCTCCCGGGAGCGGTGTTGTGACGTCTCAAATGTAACATAAAATGTCAGAGTTTTTCCACAATACCTGTCGAACATTGAATTTTTGGGCTTCCGTGGCGCAATGGTTAGCGCGTTCAGCTGTTAATCGAGAGGTTGGTGGTACGAGCCCACCCGGGAGAGGTGTTGTGGGGTCTCAGATGTAGCGTAAAAAGTCAAAACTTTTCCACAATACGTGACAACCATTTAATTTCTGGGCTTCCGTGGCTCAATGATTAGCGCGTTCGGCTGTTAACCAATAGGTTTGTGGTTCGAGCCCATCCGGGATGCGGTGTTGTGAGGTCTCAGATGTAACGTAAAATGTCTGAGTTTTTCACAATACCTGACGAACATTTAACTTTTGGGCTTCCGTGGCGCAATGATTAGCGCGTTCAGCTGTTAATCGAAAGGTTGAAGGTTCGAGCCCACCCGGGAGAGGTGTTGTGGGGTCTCATATGTAGCGTAAAAAGTCAAAACTTATCCACAATACGTGACAATCATTTAATTTCTGAGCTTCCGTGGCTCAATGGTTAGCGCGTTCGGCTGTTAACCAATAGGTTGGTGGTTCGAGCTCATCCGGGAGCGGTGTTGTGAGGTCTCAGATGTGACGTAGAAAGCCAAAGTTTTTCCACAATACCTGACGACCATTTAATTTTTGGGCTTCCGTGGCTCAATGGTTGGCGCGTTTGGCTGTTAACCAATAGGTTGGTGGTTCGAGCCCATCCGGGAGCGGTGTTGTGTGATCTCAAATGTAACGTAGAAAGCCAAAGTTTTTCCACAATAAATGACGACCATTTAATTTTTGGGCTTCCGTGGCGCAATGGTTAGCGCGTTCGGCTGCTAACCAATAGGTTGGTGGTTCGACCCCATCCGGGAGCGCTGTTGTGAGGTTTCAGATTTGACGTAAAAAATCAAGGTTTTTACACAATACCTGACGAGCATTTAACTTATGGGCTTCCGTGGCGCAATGGTTAGCGCGTTCGGCTGTTAACCAATAGGTTGGTGGTTCGAGCCCATCCGGGAGCGGTGTTGTGAGGTCTCAGATGTGACGTAAAAAGTCAAGGCTTTTACACAATACCTGACGAGCATTTAACATTTGGGCTTCCGTGGCGCAATGTTTAGCGCGTTCGGCTGTTAACCAATAGGTTGGTGGTTCGAGCCCATCCGGGAGCGGTGTTGTGAGGTCTCAGATGTGACGTAAAAAGTCAAGGTTTTTACACAATACCTGACGAGCATTTAACTTTTGGGCTTCCGTGGCGCAATGTTTAGCGCGTTCGGCTGTTAACCAATAGGTTGGTGGTTCGAGCCCACCCGGGAGCGGTGTTGTGGGATCTCAAATGTAACGTAGAAAGCCAAAGTTTTTCCACAATACGTGACGACCATTTAATTTCTGAGCTTCCGTGGCTCAATGGTTAGCGCGTTCGGCTGTTAACCAATAGGTTGGTGGTTCGAGCCCATCCGGGAGCGGTGTTGTGAGGTCTCAGATGTGACGTAAAAAGTCAAGGTTTTTCCACAATACCTGACGAACATTTAATTTTTGGGCTTCCATGGCGCAATGGTTAGCGCGTTCGGCTGTTAACCGAAAGGTTGGTGGTTCGAGCCCACCCGGGAGCGGCGTTGTGGGATCTCAAATGTAACGTAGAAAGCCAAAGTTTTTCCACAATACCTGACGATCATTTAATTTTTGGGCTTCCGTGGCGCAATGGTTAGGGCGTTCGGCTGTTAACCATTAGGTTGGTGGTTCGAGCCCACCCGGGCGCGGTGTTATGGGATCTCAAACGTAACGTAGAAAGCCAATGTTTTTCCACAATACCTGACGACCATTTAATTTTTGGGCTTCCGTGGCGCAATGATTAGCGCGTTCAGCTGTTAATCGAAAGGTTGAAGGTTCGTGCCCACCCGAGAGAGGTGTTGTGGGGTCTCAGATGTAGCGTAAAAAGTCAAGGTTTTTACACAATACCTGACGGGCATTTAAATTTTGGGCTTCCTTGGCGCAATGGTTAGCGCGTTCGGCTGTTAACCAATAGGTTGGTGGTTCGAGCCCACCCGGGAGCGGTGTTGTGTGATCTCAAATGTAACGTAGAAAGCCAAAATTTTTCCACAATACCTGACGACCATTTAATTTTTGGGCTTCCGTGGCGCAATGGTTAGCGCGTTCAGCTGTTAATCGAGAGGTTGGTGGTTCGAGCCCACCCGGGAGCGGTGTTGTGTGATCTCAAATGTAACGTAGAAAGCCAAAATTTTTCCACAATACCTGACGAACATTGAATTTTTGGGCTTCCGTGGCGCAATGGTTAGCGCGTTCAGCTGTTAATCGAGAGGTTGGTGGTACGAGCCCACCCGGGAGAGGTGTTGTGGGGTCTCAGATGTAGCGTAAAAAGTCAAGGTTTTTACACAATACCTGACGAGCATTTAATTTTTAGCTTCCGTGGCGCAATGGTTAGCGCGTTCAGCAGTTAACAAATAAGTTAGTGGTTCGAGCCCACCCGGGAGCGGCGTTGTGGGATCTCAAACGTAACGTAGAAAGCCAAAGTTTTTCCACAATACCTGACGACCATTTAATTTTTGGGCTTCCGTGGCGCAATGGTTAACGCGTTCGGCTGTTAACCAATAGGTTGGTGGTTCGAGCCCACCCGGGAGCGGTGTTGTGGGATCTCAAATGTAACGTAGAAAGCCAAAGTTTTTCCACAATACGTGACGACCATTTAATTTCTGAGCTTCCGTGGCTCAATGGTTAGCGCGTTCGGCTGTTAACCAATAGGTTGGTGGTTCGAGCCCATCCGGGAGCGGTGTTGTGAGGTCTCAGAAGTGACGTAAAAAGTCAAGGTTTTTCCACAATACCTGACGAACATTTAATTTTTGGGCTTCCATGGCGCAATGGTTAGCGCGTTCGGCTGTTAACCGAAAGGTTGGTGGTTCGAGCCCACCCGGGAGCGGCGTTGTGGGATCTCAAATGTAACGTAGAAAGCCAAAGTTTTTCCACAATACCTGACGATCATTTAATTTTTGGGCTTCCGTGGCGCAATGGTTAGGGCGTTCGGCTGTTAACCATTAGGTTGGTGGTTCGAGCCCACCCGGGCGCGGTGTTGTGGGATCTCAAACGTAACGTAGAAAGCCAATGTTTTTCCACAATACCTGACGACCATTTAATTTTTGGGCTTCCGTGGCGCAATGGTTAGCGCGTTCGGCTGCTAACCAATAGGTTGGTGGTTCGACCCCATCCGGGAGCGCTGTTGTGAGGTTTCAGATTTGACGTAAAAAATCAAGGTTTTTACACAATACCTGACGAGCATTTAACTTATGGGCTTCCGTGGCGCAATGGTTAGCGCGTTCGGCTGTTAACCAATAGGTTGGTGGTTCGAGCCCATCCGGGAGCGGTGTTGTGAGGTCTCAGATGTGACGTAAAAAGTCAAGGCTTTTACACAATACCTGACGAGCATTTAACATTTGGGCTTCCGTGGCGCAATGTTTAGCGCGTTCGGCTGTTAACCAATAGGTTGGTGGTTCGAGCCCATCCGGGAGCGGTGTTGTGAGGTCTCAGATGTGACGTAAAAAGTCAAGGTTTTTACACAATACCTGACGAGCATTTAACTTTTGGGCTTCCGTGGCGCAATGTTTAGCGCGTTCGGCTGTTAACCAATAGGTTGGTGGTTCGAGCCCATCCGGGAGCGGTGTTGTGAGGTCTCAGATGTGACGTAAAAAGTCAAGGTTTTTACACAATACCTGACGGGCATTTAAATTTTGGGCTTCCTTGGCGCAATGGTTAGCGCGTTCGGCTGTTAACCAATAGGTTGGTGGTTCGAGCCCATCCGGGAGCGGTGTTGTGAGGTCTCAGATGTGACGTAAAAAGTCAAGGTTTTTCCACAATACCTGACGAGCATTTAATTTTTGGGCTTCCGTGGCGCGTTCGGCTGTTAACCAATAGGTTGGTGGTTCGAGCCCACCCGGGAGCGGTGTTGTGGGATCTCAAATGTAACGTAGAAAGCCAAAGTTTTTCCACAATACGTGACGACCATTTAATTTCTGAGCTTCCGTGGCTCAATGGTTAGCGCGTTCGGCTGTTAACCAATAGGTTGGTGGTTCGAGCCCATCCGGGAGCGGTGTTGTGAGGTCTCAGATGTGACGTAAAAAGTCAAGGTTTTTCCACAATACCTGACGAACATTTAATTTTTGGGCTTCCATGGCGCAATGGTTAGCGCGTTCGGCTGTTAACCGAAAGGTTGGTGGTTCGAGCCCACCCGGGAGCGGCGTTGTGGGATCTCAAATGTAACGTAGAAAGCCAAAGTTTTTCCACAATACCTGACGATCATTTAATTTTTGGGCTTCCGTGGCGCAATGGTTAGGGCGTTCGGCTGTTAACCATTAGGTTGGTGGTTCGAGCCCACCCGGGCGCGGTGTTGTGGGATCTCAAACGTAACGTAGAAAGCCAATGTTTTTCCACAATACCTGACGACCATTTAATTTTTGGGCTTCCGTGGCGCAATGATTAGCGCGTTCAGCTGTTAATCGAAAGGTTGAAGGTTCGTGCCCACCCGAGAGAGGTGTTGTGGGGTCTCAGATGTAGCGTAAAAAGTCAAGGTTTTTACACAATACCTGACGGGCATTTAAATTTTGGGCTTCCTTGGCGCAATGGTTAGCGCGTTCGGCTGTTAACCAATAGGTTGGTGGTTCGAGCCCACCCGGGAGCGGTGTTGTGTGATCTCAAATGTAACGTAGAAAGCCAAAATTTTTCCACAATACCTGACGACCATTTAATTTTTGGGCTTCCGTGGCGCAATGGTTAGCGCGTTCAGCTGTTAATCGAGAGGTTGGTGGTTCGAGCCCACCCGGGAGCGGTGTTGTGTGATCTCAAATGTAACGTAGAAAGCCAAAATTTTTCCACAATACCTGACGAACATTGAATTTTTGGGCTTCCGTGGCGCAATGGTTAGCGCGTTCAGCTGTTAATCGAGAGGTTGGTGGTACGAGCCCACCCGGGAGAGGTGTTGTGGGGTCTCAGATGTAGCGTAAAAAGTCAAGGTTTTTACACAATACCTGACGAGCATTTAATTTTTAGCTTCCGTGGCGCAATGGTTAGCGCGTTCAGCAGTTAACAAATAAGTTAGTGGTTCGAGCCCACCCGGGAGCGGCGTTGTGGGATCTCAAACGTAACGTAGAAAGCCAAAGTTTTTCCACAATACCTGACGACCATTTAATTTTTGGGCTTCCGTGGCGCAATGGTTAACGCGTTCGGCTGTTAACCAATAGGTTGGTGGTTCGAGCCCACCCGGGAGCGGTGTTGTGGGATCTCAAATGTAACGTAGAAAGCCAAAGTTTTTCCACAATACGTGACGACCATTTAATTTCTGAGCTTCCGTGGCTCAATGGTTAGCGCGTTCGGCTGTTAACCAATAGGTTGGTGGTTCGAGCCCATCCGGGAGCGGTGTTGTGAGGTCTCAGAAGTGACGTAAAAAGTCAAGGTTTTTCCACAATACCTGACGAACATTTAAATTTTGGGCTTCCATGGCGCAATGGTTAGCGCGTTCGGCTGTTAACCGAATGGTTGGTGGTTCGAGCCCAACCGTGAGAGGTGTTGAAGGGTCTCAGATGTAACGTAATAAGTCATAACTTATCCACAATACCTGACAACCATTTAGTCTCTGAGCTTCCGTGGCTCAATGGTTAGCGCGTTCGGCTGTTAACCAATAGGTTGGTGGTTCGAGCCCATCCGGGAGCGGTGTTGTGAGGTCTCAGATGTGACGTAGAAAGCCAAAGTTTTTCCACAATACCTGACGACCATTTAATTTTTGGGCTTCCGTGGCTCAATGGTTGGCGCGTTTGGCTGTTAACCAATAGGTTGGTGGTTCGAGCCCATCCGGGAGCGGTGTTGTGTGATCTCAAATGTAACGTAGAAAGCCAAAGTTTTTCCACAATAAATGACGACCATTTAATTTTTGGGCTTCCGTGGCGCAATGGTTAGCGCGTTCGGCTGCTAACCAATAGGTTGGTGGTTCGACCCCATCCGGGAGCGCTGTTGTGAGGTTTCAGATTTGACGTAAAAAATCAAGGTTTTTACACAATACCTGACGATCATTTAACTTATGGGCTTCCGTGGCGCAATGGTTAGCGCGTTCGGCTGTTAACCAATAGGTTGGTGGTTCGAGCCCATCCGGGAGCGGTGTTGTGAGGTCTCAGATGTGACGTAAAAAGTCAAGGCTTTTACACAATACCTGACGAGCATTTAACATTTGGGCTTCCGTGGCGCAATGTTTAGCGCGTTCGGCTGTTAACCAATAGGTTGGTGGTTCGAGCCCATCCGGGAGCGGTGTTGTGAGGTCTCAGATGTGACGTAAAAAGTCAAGGTTTTTACACAATACCTGACGAGCATTTAACTTTTGGGCTTCCGTGGCGCAATGTTTAGCGCGTTCGGCTGTTAACCAATAGGTTGGTGGTTCGAGCCCATCCGGGAGCGGTGTTGTGAGGTCTCAGATGTGACGTAAAAAGTCAAGGTTTTTACACAATACCTGACGGGCATTTAAATTTTGGGCTTCCTTGGCGCAATGGTTAGCGCGTTCGGCTGTTAACCAATAGGTTGGTGGTTCGAGCCCATCCGGGAGCGGTGTTGTGAGGTCTCAGATGTGACGTAAAAAGTCAAGGTTTTTCCACAATACCTGACGAGCATTTAATTTTTGGGCTTCCGTGGCGCGTTCGGCTGTTAACCAATAGGTTGGTGGTTCGAGCCCACCCGGGAGCGGTGTTGTGGGATCTCAAATGTAACGTAGAAAGCCAAAGTTTTTCCACAATACGTGACGACCATTTAATTTCTGAGCTTCCGTGGCTCAATGGTTAGCGCGTTCGGCTGTTAACCAATAGGTTGGTGGTTCGAGCCCATCCGGGAGCGGTGTTGTGAGGTCTCAGATGTGACGTAAAAAGTCAAGGTTTTTACACAATACCTGACGAGCATTTAATTTTTAGCTTCCGTGGCGCAATGGTTAGCGCGTTCAGCAGTTAACAAATAAGTTAGTGGTTCGAGCCCACCCGGGAGCGGCGTTGTGGGATCTCAAACGTAACGTAGAAAGCCAAAGTTTTTCCACAATACCTGACGACCATTTAATTTTTGGGCTTCCGTGGCGCAATGGTTAACGCGTTCGGCTGTTAACCAATAGGTTGGTGGTTCGAGCCCACCCGGGAGCGGTGTTGTGGGATCTCAAATGTAACGTAGAAAGCCAAAGTTTTTCCACAATACGTGACGACCATTTAATTTCTGAGCTTCCGTGGCTCAAAGGTTAGCGCGTTCGGCTGTTAACTAATAGGTGTGTGGTTCGAGCCCATCCGGGAGCGGTGTTGTGACGTCTCAGATGTGATGTAAAAAGTCAAGGTTTTTTCCACAACACCTGACGACCATTTAAATTTTGGGCTTCCGTGGCGCAATGGTTAGCGCGTTCGGCTGTTAACCAATAGGTTGGTGGTTCGAGCCCATCCGGGAGCGGTGTTGTGAGGTCTCAGATGTGACGTAAAAAGTCAAGGTTTTTACACAATACCTGACGAGCATTTAACTTTGGGCTTCCGTGGCTCAATGGTTAGCGCGTTCGGCTGTTAACCAATAGGTTGGTGGTTCAAGCCCATCCGGGAGCGGTATTGTGACGTCTCAGATGTGACGTTAAAAGTCAAGGTTTTTCCAAAATATACTTGTATGTTTAGAATTTTTGTCCTAGTAAAGTACTCTTGGGTATGGTCTCTAAATGATAAGTTATATATTGATCTAATTGCCCTTTTTTGTAGGATATGTATCCTGTTTTGATTAGCTTTTGTTGTGTTGCCCCAGAATTGTATTCCATAAGATAGCACCGAATTAAATAATGCGTGGTATATTTCAATTAGAATATTTTATTTAGGTGTTTACACAATACCTGACGAGCATTTAACTTTGGGCTTCCGTGGCTCAATGGTTAGCGCGTTCGGCTGTTAACCAATAGGTTGGTGGTTCGAGCCCATCCGGGAGCGGTGATGTGACGTTAAAAGTCAAGGTTTTTCCAAAATACCTGACGACCATTTAATTTTTGGGCTTCCGTGGCGCAATGGTTAGCAGGTTCAGCTGCTATTCAAAAGACTGGTGGTTTGAGCTCTCCCGGGAGCGGTGTTGTGACGTCTCAAATGTAACATAAAATGTCAGAGTTTTTCCACGATACCTGTCGAACATTGAATTTTTGGGCTTCCGTGGCGCAATGGTTAGCGCGTTCGGCTGTTAACCAATAGGTTGGTTGTTCGAGCTCATCCGGGAGCGGTGTTGTGAGGTCTCAGATGTGACGTAAAAAGTCAAGGCTTTTACGCAAAACCTGACGAGCATTTAATTTCTGAGCATCCGTGGCTCAATGGTTAGCGCGTTCGGTTGTTAACCAATAGTTTGGTAGTTCGAGCCCATCCGGGAGCGGTGTTGTGAGGTCTCAGATGTGACGTAAAAAGTCAAGGTTTTTACGCAAAACCTGACGAGCATTTAATTTTTGGGCTTCCGTGGCGCAATGGTTAGCGCGTTCTGCTGTTGACCCATAGGTTGGTGGTTCGAGCCCACCCGGGAGCGGTGTTGTGGGATCTCAAATGTAACGTAGAAAGCCAAAGTTTTTCCACAACACCTGACGACCATTTAATTTCTGAGCTTCCGTGGCTCAATGGTTAGCGCGTTCAGCTGTTAATCGAAAGGTTGGTGGTTGTGGGGTCTCAAATGTAACGTAGAAAGCCAAAGTTTTTCCACAATACCTGACAACCATTTATTTTCTGAGCTTCCGTGGCTCAATGGTTAGCGCGTTCGGCTGTTAGCCAATAGGTTGGTGCTTCAAGCATACCCGGGAGCGGTGTTGTGGGATCTCGAATGTAACGTAGAAAGCCAAAGTTTTTCCACAATACCTGACGACCATTTTATTTTCGGGCTTCCGTGGCGCAATGGTTAGCGCGTTCGGCTGTTAACCGAAAGGTTGGTGGTTCAAGCCCATCCGGGAGCGGTGTTGTGACGTCTCAGATGTTACGTAAAAAGTCAAGGTTTTTCCACAATACCTGACGACCATTTAAATTTTGGGCTTCCGTGGCTCAATGGTTAGCGCGTTCGGCTGTTAACCAATAGGTTGGTGGTTCGAGGCCACCCGGGAGCGGTGTTGTGGGATCTCACATGTAACGTAGAAAGCCAAAGTTTTTCCACAATACCTGACGTTCATTTAATTTTTGGGCTTCCGTGGCGCAATGGTTAGCGCGTTCGGCTGTTAACCGAAAGGTTGGTGGTTCAAGCCCACCCGGGAGCGGTGTTGTGGGATCACGAATGTAACGTAGAAAGCCAAAGTGCTTCCAGAATACCTGACGACCATTTAATTTTTGGGCTTCCGTGGCGCAATAATTAGCGCGTTCAGCTGTTAATCGAAAGGTTGGTGGTTCGAGCCCACCCGAGAGAGGTGTTGTGGGGTCTCAGATGTCGCGTAAAAAGTCAAAACTTTTCCACAATACGTGACAACCATTTAATTTCTGAGCTTTCGTGGCTCAATGGTTAGCGCGTTCGGCTGTTAGCCAATAGGTTGGTGGTTCGAGCCCACCCGGGAGCGGTGTTGTGGGATCTCAAATGTAACGTAGAAAGCCAAAGTTTTTCCACAATACCTGACGACCATTTAATTTTTGGGCTTCCGGGGCGCAATGGTTAGAGCGTTCTTCTGTTAATCGAAAGGTTGGTGGTTCGAGCCCACCCGGGAGAGGTGTTGTGGGGTCTCAGATGTAGCGTAAAAAGTCAAAACTTTTCCACAATACGTGACAACGATTTAATTTCTGAGCTTCCGTGGCTCAATGTTTAGCGCGTTCGGCTGTTAGCCAATAGGTTGGTGGTTCGAGCCCACCCGGGAGCGGTGTTGTGGGATCTCAAATGTAACGTAGAAAGCCAAAGTTTTTCCACAATACCTGACGACCATTTAATTTCTGAGCATCCGTGGCTCAATGGTTAGCGCGTTCGGCTGTTAACCAATAGTTTGGTAGTTCGAGCCCATCCGGGAGCGGTGTTGTGAGGTCTCAGATGTGACGTAAAAAGTCAAGGTTTTTCCACAATACCTGACGACCATTTAATTTTTGGGCTTCCGTGGCGCAATGGTTAGCGCGTTCAGCTGTTAATCGAAAGGTTGAAGGTTCGAGCCCACCCGGGAGAGGTGTTGTGGGGTCTCATATGTAGCGTAAAAAGTCAAAACTTATCCACAATACGTGACAATCATTTAATTTCTGAGCTTCCGTGGCTCAATGGTTAGCGCGTTCGGCTGTTAACCAATAGGTTGGTGGTTCGAGCTCATCCGGGAGCGGTGTTGTGAGGTCTCAGATGTGACGTAAAAAGTCTAGGTTTTTACGCAAAACCTGACGAGCATTTGATTTTTGGGCTTCCGTGGCGCAATGGTTAGCGCGTTCTGCTGTTGACCCATAGGTTGGTGGTTCGAGCCCACCCGGGAGCGGTGTTGTGGGATCTCAAATGTAACGTAGAAAGCCAAAGTTTTTCCACAATACCTGACGACCATTTAATTTCTGAGCTTCCGTGGCTCAATGGTTAGCGCGTTCAGCTGTTAATCGAAAGGCTGGTGGTTGTGGGGTCTCAAATGTAACGTAGAAAGCCAAAGTTTTTCCACAATACCTGACAACCATTTAATTTCTGAGCTTCCGTGGCTCAATGGTTAGCGCGTTCGGCTGTTAGCCAATAGGTTGGCGCTTCAAGCATACCCGGGAGCGGTGTTGTGGGATCTCGAATGTAACGTAGAAAGCCAAAGTTTTTCCACAATACCTGACGACCATTTAGTTTTTGGGCTTCCGTGGCGCAATGGTTAGCGCGTTCGGCTGTTAACCGAAAGGTTGATGGTTCAAGCCCATCCGGGAGCGGTGTTGTGACGTCTCAGTTGTTACGTAAAAAGTCAAGGTTTTTCCACAATACCTGACGACCATTTAATTTTTGGGCTTCCATGGCTCAATGGTTAGCGCGTTCGGCTGTTAACCAATAGGTTGGTGGTTCGAGGCCACCCGGGAGCGGTGTTGTGGGATCTCACATGTAACGTAGAAAGGCAAAGTTTTTCCACAATACCTGACGACCATTTAATTTTTGGGCTTCCGTGGCGCAATGGTTAGCGCGTTCGGCTGGTAACCGAAAGGTTGGTGGTTCAAGCCCACCCGGGAGCGGTGTTGTGGGATCACGAATGTAACGTAGAAAGCCAAAGTTTTTCCAGAATACCTGACGACCATTTAATTTTTGGGCTTCCGTGGCGCAATAATTAGCGCGTTCAGCTGTTAATCGAAAGGTTGGTGGTTCGAGCCCACCCGAGAGAGGTGTTGTGGGGTCTCAGATGTGCCGTAAAAAGTCAAAACTTTTCCACAATACGTGACAACCATTTAATTTCTGAGCTTTCGTGGCTCAATGGTTAGCGCGTTCGGCTGTTAACCAATAGGTTGGTGGTTCGAGCCCACCCGGGAGCGGTGTTGTGTGATCTCAAATGTAACGTAGAAAGCCAAAATTTTTCCACAATACCTGACGACCATTTAATTTTTGGGCTTCCGTGGCGCAATGGTTAGCGCGTTCAGCTGTTAATCGAGAGGTTGGTGGTTCGAGCCCACCCGGGAGCGGTGTTGTGTGATCTCAAATGTAACGTAGAAAGCCAAAATTTTTCCACAATACCTGACGAACATTGAATTTTTGGGCTTCCGTGGCGCAATGGTTAGCGCGTTCAGCTGTTAATCGAGAGGTTGGTGGTACGAGCCCACCCGGGAGAGGTGTTGTGGGGTCTCAGATGTAGCGTAAAAAGTCAAGGTTTTTACACAATACCTGACGAGCATTTAATTTTTAGCTTCCGTGGCGCAATGGTTAGCGCGTTCAGCAGTTAACAAATAAGTTAGTGGTTCGAGCCCACCCGGGAGCGGCGTTGTGGGATCTCAAACGTAACGTAGAAAGCCAAAGTTTTTCCACAATACCTGACGACCATTTAATTTTTGGGCTTCCGTGGCGCAATGGTTAACGCGTTCGGCTGTTAACCAATAGGTTGGTGGTTCGAGCCCACCCGGGAGCGGTGTTGTGGGATCTCAAATGTAACGTAGAAAGCCAAAGTTTTTCCACAATACGTGACGACCATTTAATTTCTGAGCTTCCGTGGCTCAATGGTTAGCGCGTTCGGCTGTTAACCAATAGGTTGGTGGTTCGAGCCCATCCGGGAGCGGTGTTGTGAGGTCTCAGAAGTGACGTAAAAAGTCAAGGTTTTTCCACAATACCTGACGAACATTTAATTTTTGGGCTTCCATGGCGCAATGGTTAGCGCGTTCGGCTGTTAACCGAATGGTTGGTGGTTCGAGCCCAACCGTGAGAGGTGTTGAAGGGTCTCAGATGTAACGTAATAAGTCATAACTTATCCACAATACCTGACAACCATTTAGTCTCTGAGCTTCCGTGGCTCAATGGTTAGCGCGTTCGGCTGTTAACCAATAGGTTGGTGGTTCGAGCCCATCCGGGAGCGGTGTTGTGAGGTCTTAGATGTAACGTAAAATGTCAGAGTTTTTCCACAATACCTGACGAACATTTAATTTTTGGGCTTCCGTGGCGCAATGGTTAGCGCGTTCGGCTGTTAACCAATAGGTTGGTTGTTCGAGCCCATCCGGGAGCGGTGTTGTGAGGTCTCAGATTTAACGTAAAATGTCAGAGTTTTTCCACAATACCTGACGAACATTTAATTTTTGGGCTTCCTTGGCGCAATTATTAGCGCGTTAAACTGTTAATCGAAAGGCTGGTGGTTCAAGCCCACCCGGAAGAGGTGTTGTGGGGTCTCAGATGTAGCGTAAAAAGTCAAAACTTATCCACAATACGTGACAACCATTTAATTTCTGAGATTCCGTGGCCCAATGGTTAGCGCGTTCGGCTGTTAACCAATAGGTTGGTGGTTCGAGCCCACCCGGGAACGGTGGTGTGGGATCTCAAATGTAACGTAGAAAGCCAAAGTTTTGCCACAATACCTGACGACCATTTATTTTTTGGGCTTCCTTGGCGCAATGGTTAGCGCGTTCGGCTGTTAACCGAAAGGTTGGTGGTTCGAGACCAACCGAGAGAGGTGTTGTAGGGTCTCAGATGTAACGTAATAAGTCATAACTTATCCACAACACCTGACAACCATTTAATCTCTGAGCTTCCGTGGCTCAATGGTTAGCGCGTTCGGCTGTTAACCAATAGGTTGGTGGTTCGAGCCCATCCGGGAGCGGTGTTGTGAGGTCTCAGATGTGACGTAAAAAGTCAAGGTTTTTCCACAATACCTGACAAGCATTTAATTTTTGGGCTTCCGTGGCGCGTTCGGCTGTTAACCAATAGGTTGGTGGTTCGAGCCCACCCGGGAGCGGTGTTGTGGGATCTCAAATGTAACGTAAAATGTCAGAGTTTTTCCACAATACCTGACGAACATTTAATTTTTGGGCTTCCGTGGCGCAATGGTTAGCGCGTTCGGCTGTTAACCAATAGGTTGGTGGTTCGAGCCCATCCGGGAGCGGTGTTGTGAGGTCTCAGATGTGACGTAAAAAGTCAAGGTTTTTACACAATACCTGACGAGCATTTAATTTTTAGCTTCCGTGGCGCAATGGTTAGCGCGTTCAGCAGTTAACAAATAAGTTAGTGGTTCGAGCCCACCCGGGAGCGGCGTTGTGGGATCTCAAACGTAACGTAGAAAGCCAAAGTTTTTCCACAATACCTGACGACCATTTAATTTTTGGGCTTCCGTGACGCAATGGTTAACGCGTTCGGCTGTTAACCAATAGGTTGGTGGTTCGAGCCCACCCGGGAGCGGTGTTGTGGGATCTCAAATGTAACGTAGAAAGCCAAAGTTTTTCCACAATACGTGACGACCATTTAATTTCTGAGCTTCCGTGGCTCAAAGGTTAGCGCGTTCGGCTGTTAACTAATAGGTGTGTGGTTCGAGCCCATCCGGGAGCGGTGTTGTGACGTCTCAGATGTGATGTAAAAAGTCAAGGTTTTTTCCACAACACCTGACGACCATTTAAATTTTGGGCTTCCGTGGCGCAATGGTTAGCGCGTTCGGCTGTTAACCAATAGGTTGGTGGTTCGAGCCCATCCGGGAGCGGTGTTGTGAGGTCTCAGATGTGACGTAAAAAGTCAAGGTTTTTACACAATACCTGACGAGCATTTAACTTTGGGCTTCCGTGGCTCAATGGTTAGCGCGTTCGGCTGTTAACCAATAGGTTGGTGGTTCAAGCCCATCCGGGAGCGGTATTGTGACGTCTCAGATGTGACGTTAAAAGTCAAGGTTTTTCCAAAATATACTTGTATGTTTAGAATTTTTGTCCTAGTAAAGTACTCTTGGGTATGGTCTCTAAATGATAAGTTATATATTGATCTAATTGCCCTTTTTTGTAGGATATGTATCCTGTTTTGATTAGCTTTTGTTGTGTTGCCCCAGAATTGTATTCCATAAGATAGCACCGAATTAAATAATGCGTGGTATATTTCAATTAGAATATTTTATTTAGGTGTTTACACAATACCTGACGAGCATTTAACTTTGGGCTTCCGTGGCTCAATGGTTAGCGCGTTCGGCTGTTAACCAATAGGTTGGTGGTTCGAGCCCATCCGGGAGCGGTGATGTGACGTTAAAAGTCAAGGTTTTTCCAAAATACCTGACCACCATTTAATTTTTGGGCTTCCGTGGCGCAATGGTTAGCAGGTTCAGCTGCTATTCAAAAGACTGGTGGTTTGAGCTCTCCCGGGAGCGGTGTTGTGACGTCTCAAATGTAACATAAAATGTCAGAGTTTTTCCACGATACCTGTCGAACATTGAATTTTTGGGCTTCCGTGGCGCAATGGTTAGCGCGTTCGGCTGTTAACCAATAGGTTGGTTGTTCGAGCTCATCCGGGAGCGGTGTTGTGAGGTCTCAGATGTGACGTAAAAAGTCAAGGCTTTTACGCAAAACCTGACGAGCATTTAATTTCTGAGCATCCGTGGCTCAATGGTTAGCGCGTTCGGTTGTTAACCAATAGTTTGGTAGTTCGAGCCCATCCGGGAGCGGTGTTGTGAGGTCTCAGATGTGACGTAAAAAGTCAAGGTTTTTACGCAAAACCTGACGAGCATTTAATTTTTGGGCTTCCGTGGCGCAATGGTTAGCGCGTTCTGCTGTTGACCCATAGGTTGGTGGTTCGAGCCCACCCGGGAGCGGTGTTGTGGGATCTCAAATGTAACGTAGAAAGCCAAAGTTTTTCCACAACACCTGACGACCATTTAATTTCTGAGCTTCCGTGGCTCAATGGTTAGCGCGTTCAGCTGTTAATCGAAAGGTTGGTGGTTGTGGGGTCTCAAATGTAACGTAGAAAGCCAAAGTTTTTCCACAATACCTGACAACCATTTAATTTCTGAGCTTCCGTGGCTCAATGGTTAGCGCGTTCGGCTGTTAGCCAATAGGTTGGTGCTTCAAGCATACCCGGGAGCGGTGTTGTGGGATCTCGAATGTAACGTAGAAAGCCAAAGTTTTTCCACAATACCTGACGACCATTTTATTTTCGGGCTTCCGTGGCGCAATGGTTAGCGCGTTCGGCTGTTAACCGAAAGGTTGGTGGTTCAAGCCCATCCGGGAGCGGTGTTGTGACGTCTCAGATGTTACGTAAAAAGTCAAGGTTTTTCCACAATACCTGACGACCATTTAAATTTTGGGCTTCCGTGACTCAATGGTTAGCGCGTTCGGCTGTTAACCAATAGGTTGGTGGTTCGAGGCCACCCGGGAGCGGTGTTGTGGGATCTCACATGTAACGTAGAAAGCCAAAGTTTTTCCACAATACCTGACGTTCATTTAATTTTTGGGCTTCCGTGGCGCAATGGTTAGCGCGTTCGGCTGTTAACCGAAAGGTTGGTGGTTCAAGCCCACCCGGGAGCGGTGTTGTGGGATCACGAATGTAACGTAGAAAGCCAAAGTGCTTCCAGAATACCTGACGACCATTTAATTTTTGGGCTTCCGTGGCGCAATAATTAGCGCGTTCAGCTGTTAATCGAAAGGTTGGTGGTTCGAGCCCACCCGAGAGAGGTGTTGTGGGGTCTCAGATGTCGCGTAAAAAGTCAAAACTTTTCCACAATACGTGACAACCATTTAATTTCTGAGCTTTCGTGGCTCAATGGTTAGCGCGTTCGGCTGTTAGCCAATAGGTTGGTGGTTCGAGCCCACCCGGGAGCGGTGTTGTGGGATCTCAAATGTAACGTAGAAAGCCAAAGTTTTTCCACAATACCTGACGACCATTTAATTTTTGGGCTTCCGGGGCGCAATGGTTAGAGCGTTCTTCTGTTAATCGAAAGGTTGGTGGTTCGAGCCCACCCGGGAGAGGTGTTGTGGGGTCTCAGATGTAGCGTAAAAAGTCAAAACTTTTCCACAATACGTGACAACGATTTAATTTCTGAGCTTCCGTGGCTCAATGTTTAGCGCGTTCGGCTGTTAGCCAATAGGTTGGTGGTTCGAGCCCACCCGGGAGCGGTGTTGTGGGATCTCAAATGTAACGTAGAAAGCCAAAGTTTTTCCACAATACCTGACGACCATTTAATTTCTGAGCATCCGTGGCTCAATGGTTAGCGCGTTCGGCTGTTAACCAATAGTTTGGTAGTTCGAGCCCATCCGGGAGCGGTGTTGTGAGGTCTCAGATGTGACGTAAAAAGTCAAGGTTTTTCCACAATACCTGACGACCATTTAATTTTTGGGCTTCCGTGGCGCAATGATTAGCGCGTTCAGCTGTTAATCGAAAGGTTGAAGGTTCGAGCCCACCCGGGAGAGGTGTTGTGGGGTCTCATATGTAGCGTAAAAAGTCAAAACTTATCCACAATACGTGACAATCATTTAATTTCTGAGCTTCCGTGGCTCAATGGTTAGCGCGTTCGGCTGTTAACCAATAGGTTGGTGGTTCGAGCTCATCCGGGAGCGGTGTTGTGAGGTCTCAGATGTGACGTAAAAAGTCTAGGTTTTTACGCAAAACCTGACGAGCATTTGATTTTTGGGCTTCCGTGGCGCAATGGTTAGCGCGTTCTGCTGTTGACCCATAGGTTGGTGGTTCGAGCCCACCCGGGAGCGGTGTTGTGGGATCTCAAATGTAACGTAGAAAGCCAAAGTTTTTCCACAATACCTGACGACCATTTAATTTCTGAGCTTCCGTGGCTCAATGGTTAGCGCGTTCAGCTGTTAATCGAAAGGCTGGTGGTTGTGGGGTCTCAAATGTAACGTAGAAAGCCAAAGTTTTTCCACAATACCTGACAACCATTTAATTTCTGAGCTTCCGTGGCTCAATGGTTAGCGC
Source organism: Phalangium opilio (assembly GCF_054372755.1). Taxonomy (NCBI): domain Eukaryota; kingdom Metazoa; phylum Arthropoda; class Arachnida; order Opiliones; family Phalangiidae; genus Phalangium; species Phalangium opilio. Next base: position 3,608,970 of record NW_028324192.1, on the reverse strand, counting down.
GTTCGGCTGTTAGCCAATAGGTTGGCGCTTCAAGCATACCCGGGAGCGGTGTTGTGGGATCTCGAATGTAACGTAGAAAGCCAAAGTTTTTCCACAATACCTGACGACCATTTAGTTTTTGGGCTTCCGTGGCGCAATGGTTAGCGCGTTCGGCTGTTAACCGAAAGGTTGATGGTTCAAGCCCATCCGGGAGCGGTGTTGTGACGTCTCAGTTGTTACGTAAAAAGTCAAGGTTTTTCCACAATACCTGACGACCATTTAATTTTTGGGCTTCCATGGCTCAATGGTTAGCGCGTTCGGCTGTTAACCAATAGGTTGGTGGTTCGAGGCCACCCGGGAGCGGTGTTGTGGGATCTCACATGTAACGTAGAAAGGCAAAGTTTTTCCACAATACCTGACCACCATTTAATTTTTGGGCTTCCGTGGCGCAATGGTTAGCGCGTTCGGCTGGTAACCGAAAGGTTGGTGGTTCAAGCCCACCCGGGAGCGGTGTTGTGGGATCACGAATGTAACGTAGAAAGCCAAAGTTTTTCCAGAATACCTGACGACCATTTAATTTTTGGGCTTCCGTGGCGCAATAATTAGCGCGTTCAGCTGTTAATCGAAAGGTTGGTGGTTCGAGCCCACCCGAGAGAGGTGTTGTGGGGTCTCAGATGTGCCGTAAAAAGTCAAAACTTTTCCACAATACGTGACAACCATTTAATTTCTGAGCTTTCGTGGCTCAATGGTTAGCGCGTTCGGCTGTTAGCCAATAGGTTGGTGGTTCGAGCCCACCCGGGAGCGGTGTTGTGGGATCTCAAATGTAACGTAGAAAGCCAAAGTTTTTCCACAATACCTGACGACCATTTAATTTCTGAGCATCCGTGGCTCAATGGTTAGCGCAATCGGCTGTTAACCAATAGTTTGGTAGTTCGAGCCCATCCGGGAGCGGTGTTGTGAGGTCTCAGATGTGACGTAAAAAGTCAAGGTTTTTCCACAATACCTGACGACCATTTAATTTTTGGGCTTCCGTGGCGCAATGATTAGCGCGTTCAGCTGTTAATCGAAAGGTTGAAGGTTCGAGCCCACCCGGGACAGGTGTTGTGGGGTCTCATATGTAGCGTAAAAAGTCAAAACTTGTCCACAATACGTGACAATCATTTAATTTCTGAGCTTCCGTGGCTCAATGGTTAGCGCGTTCGGCTGTTAACCAATAGGTTGGTGGTTCGAGCTCATCCGGGAGCGGTGTTGTGAGGTCTCAGAAGTGACGTAAAAAGTCTAGGTTTTTACGCAAAACCTGACGAGCATTTAATTTTTGGGCTTCCGTGGCGCAATGGTTAGCGCGTTCTGCTGTTGACCCATAGGTTGGTGGTTCGAGCCCACCCGGGAGCGGTGTTGTGGGATCTCAAATGTAACGTAGAAAGCCAAAGTTTTTCCACAATACCTGACGACCATTTAATTTCTGAGCTTCCGTGGCTCAATGGTTAGCGCGTTCAGCTGTTAATCGAAAGGTTGGTGGTTGTGGGGTCTCAAATGTAACGTAGAAAGCCAAAGTTTTTCCACAATACCTGACAACCATTTAATTTCTGAGCTTCCGTGGCTCAATGGTTAGCGCGTTCGGCTGTTAGCCAATAGGTTGGCGCTTCAAGCATACCCGGGAGCGGTGTTGTGGGATCTCGAATGTAACGTAGAAAGCCAAAGTTTTTCCACAATACCTGACGACCATTTAATTTTTGGGCTTCCGTGGCGCAATGGTTAGCGCGTTCGGCTGTTAACCCAAAGGTTGGTGGTTCAAGCCCATCCGGGAGCGGTGTTGTGACGTCTCAGATGTTACGTAAAAAGTCAAGGTTTTTCCACAATACCTGACGACCATTTAATTTTTGGGCTTCCGTGGCTCAATGGTTAGCGCGTTCGGCTGTTAACCAATAGGTTGGTGGTTCGAGGCCACCCGGGAGCGGTGTTGTGGGATCTCACATGTAACGTAGAAAGCCAAAGTTTTTCCACAATACCTGACGACCATTTAATTTTTGGGCTTCCGTGGCGCAATGGTTAGCGCGTTCGGCTGGTAACCGAAAGGTTGGTGGTTCAAGCCCACCCGGGAGCGGTGTTGTGGGATCACGAATGTAACGTAGAAAGCCAAAGTTTTTCCAGAATACCTGACGACCATTTAATTTTTGGGCTTCCGTGGCGCAATAATTAGCGCGTTCAGCTGTTAATCGAAAGGTTGGTGGTTCGAGCCCACCCGAGAGAGGTGTTGTGGGGTCTCAGATGTAGCGTAAAAAGTCAAAACTTTTCCACAATACGTGACAACCATTTAATTTCTGAGCTTTCGTGGCTCAATGGTTAGCGCGTTCGGCTGTTAGCCAATAGGTTGGTGGTTCGAGCCCACCCGGGAGCGGTGTTGTGGGATCTCAAATGTAACGTAGAAAGCCAAAGTTTTTCCACAATACCTGACGACCATTTAATTTTTGGGCTTCCGGGGCGCAATGGTTAGCGCGTTCAACTGTTAATCGAAAGGTTGGTGTTTCGAGCCCACCCGGGAGAGGTTTTGTGGGGTCTCAGATGTAGCGTAAAATGTCAAAACTTTTCCACAATACGTAACAACCATTTATTTTCTGAGCTTCCGTGGCTCAATGCTTAGCGCGTTCGGCTGTTAACCAATAGGTTGGTGGTTTGAGCCCACCCGGGACCGGTGGTGTGGGATCTCAAATGTAACGTAGAAAGCCAAAGTTTTGCCACAATACCTGACGACCATTAAATTTTTGGGCTTCCTTGGCTCAAAGGTTAGCGCGTTCGGCTGTTAACGAATAGGTGTGTGGTTCGAGCCCATCCGGGAGCGGTGTTGTGACGTCTCAGATGTGACGTAAAAAGTCAAGGTTTTTTCCACAGCACCTGACGACCATTTAATTTTTGGGCTTCCGTGGCGCAATGATTAGCGCGTTCAGCTGTTAATCGAAAGGTTGAAGGTTCGAGCCCACCCGAGAGAGGTGTTGTGGGGTCTCAGATGTAGCGTAAAAAGTCAAAACTTTTCCGCAATACGTGACAACCATTTAAATTCTGAGCTTCCGTGGCTCAATGGTTAGCGCGTTCGCCTGTTAACCAATAGGTTGGTGGTTCGAGCCCATCCGGGAGCGGTGTTGTGACGTCTTAGATGTGACGTAAAAAGTCAAGGTTTTTCCACAATACCGGACGACCATTTAATTTTTGGGCTTCCGTGGCGCAATCGTTAGCGCGTTCGGCTGTTAACAGAAAGGTTGGTGGTTCGAGCACACCCGGGAGCGGTGCTATGAGGTCTCAGATGTTACGTAAAAAGTCAAAGTTTTTCCACAATACCGGACGACCATTTAATTTTTGGGCTTCCGTTGCGCAATGGTTAGCGCGTTCAGCTGCTGTTCAAAAGACTGGTGGTTTGAGCCCTCCCGGGAGCGGTGTTGTGACGTCTCAGATGTAACATAAAATGTCAGAGTTTTTCCACAATACCTGACGAACATTGAATTTTTGGGCTTCCGTGGCGCAATGGTTAGCGCGTTCAGCTGTTAATCGAAAGGTTGGTGGTTCGAGCCCACCCGGGAGAGGTGTTGTGGGGTCTCAGATGTAGCGTAAAAAGTCAAAACGTTTCCACAATACGTGACAACCATTTAATTTCTGAGCCTCCGTGGCTCAATGGTTAGCGCGTTCGGCTGTTAACCAATAGGTTAGTGGTTCGAGCCCACCCGGGAGCGGCGTTGTGGGATCTCAAATGTAACGTAGAAAGCCAAAGTTTTTCCACAATACCTGACGATTTAATTTTTGGGCTTCCGTGGCGCAATGGTTAGGGCGTTCGGCTGTTAACCAATAGGTTGGTGGTTCGAGCCCTCCCGGGCGCGGTGTTGTGGGATCTCAAACGTAACGTAGAAAGCCAAAGTTTTTCCAAAATACCTGACGACCATTTAATTTTTGGGCTTCCGTGGCGCAATGATTAGCGCGTTCAGCTGTTAATCGAAAGGTTGAAGGTTCGAGCCCACCCGGGAGAGGTGTTGTGGGGTCTCAGATGTAGCGTAAAAATTCAAAACTTTTCCACAATACGTGACAACCATTTAATTTCTGAGCTTCCGTGGCTCAATGGTTAGCGCTTTCGGCTGATAACCAATAGGTTGGTGGTTCGAGCCCATCCGGGAGCGGTGTTGTGAAGTTTCAGATGTGACGTAAAAAGTCAAGGTTTTTACACAATACCTGACGAGCATTTAATTTTTGGGCTTCCGTGGCGCAATGGTTAGCGCGTTCAGCAGTTAACAAATAGGTTAGTGGTTCGAGCCCACCCGGAAGCGGCGTTGTGGGATCTCAAACGTAACGTAGAAAGCCAAAGTTTTTCCACAATACCTGACGACCATTTAATTTTTGGGCTTCCGTGGCGCAATGGTTAGCGCGTTCGGCTGTTAACCAATAGGTTGGTGGTTCGAGCCCATCCGGGAGCGGTGTTGTGAGGTCTCAGAAGTGACGTAAAAAGTCAAGGTTTTTCCACAATACCTGACGAACATTTAATTCTTGGGCTTCCTTGGCGCAACGGTTAGCGCGTTCGGCTGTTAACCGAAAGGTTGGTGGTTCGAGCCCAACCGGGAGAGGTGTTGTAGGGTCTCAGATGTAACGTAATAAGTCATAACTTATCCACAATACCTGACAACCATTTAATTTCTGAGCTTTCGTGGCTCAATGGTTAGCGCTTTCGGCTGTTAACCAATAGGTTGGTGGTTCGAGCCCACCCGGGAGCGGTGTTGTGAGGTCTCAGATGTGACGTAAAAAGTCAAGGTTTTTACACAATACCTGACGAGCATTTAATTTTTTAACTTCCGTGGCGCAATGGTTAGCGCGTTCAGCTTTTAACCAATAGGGTGGTGGTTCGAGCCCACCCGGGAGCGGTGTTGTGGGATCTCAAATGTAACGTAGAAAGACAAAGTTTTTCCACAATACCTGACGACCATTTATTTTTTGGGCTTCCTTGGCGCAATGGTTAGCGCGTTCGGCTGTTAACCGAAAGGTTGGTGGTTCGAGCCCAACCGAGAGAGGTGTTGTAGGGTCTCAGATGTAACGTAATAAGTCATAACTTATCCACAATACCTGACAACCATTTAATTTCTGAGCTTCCGTGGCTCAATGGTTAGCGCGTTCGGCTGTTAACCAATAGGTTAGTGGTTCGAGCCCATCCGGGAGTGGTGTTGTGAGGTGTCAGATGTAACGTAAAATGTCAGAGTTTTTCCACAATACCTGACGAACATTTAATTTTTGGGCTTCCGTGGCGCAATGGTTAGCGCGTTCGGCTGTTAACCAATAGGTGGGTTGTTCGAGCCCATCCGGGAGCGGTGTTGTCAGGTCTCAGATGTGACGCAAAAAGTCCAGGTTTTTACACAATACCTGACGAGCATTTAATTTTTGGGCTTCCGTGGCTCAATGGTTAGCGCGTTCGGCTGTTAACCAATAGGTTGGTGGTTCGAGCCCACCCGGGAGCGGTGGTGTGGGATCTCATATGTAACGTAGAAAGCCAAAGTTTTTCCACAATACCTGACGACCATTTATTTTTTGGGCTTCCTTGGCGCAATGGTTAGCGCGTTCGGCTGTTAACCGAAAGGTTGGTGGTTCGAGCCCAACCGAGAGAGGTGTTGTAGGGTCTCAGATGTAACGTAATAAGTCATAACTTATCCACAATACCTGACAACCATTTAATTTCTGAGCTTCCGTGGCTCAATGGTTAGCGCGTTCGGCTGTTAACCAATAGGTTGGTGGTTCGAGCCCATCCGGGAGTGGTGTTGTGAGGTGTCAGATGTAACGTAAAATGTCAGAGTTTTTCCACAATACCTGACGAACATTTAATTTTTGGGCTTCCGTGGCGCAATGGTTAGCGCGTTCGGCTGTTAACCAATAGGTGGGTTGTTCGAGCCCATCCGGGAGCGGTGTTGTCAGGTCTCAGATGTGACGCAAAAAGTCAAGGTTTTTACACAATACCTGACGAGCATTTAATTTTTGGGCTTCCGTCGCTCAATGGTTAGCGCGTTCGGCTGTTAACCGAAAGGTTGGTGGTTCGAGCCCAACCGAGAGAGGTGTTGTAGGGTCTCAGATGTAACGTAATAAGTCATAACTTATCCACAATACCTGACAACCATTTAATTTCTGAGCTTCCGTGGCTCAATGGTTAGCGCGTTCGGCTGTTAACCAATAGGTTGGTGGTTCGAGCCCATCCGGGAGTGGTGTTGTGAGGTGTCAGATGTAACGTAAAATGTCAGAGTTTTTCCACAATACCTGACGAACATTTAATTTTTGGGCTTCCGTGGCGCAATGGTTAGCGCGTTCGGCTGTTAACCAATAGGTGGGTTGTTCGAGCCCATCCGGGAGCGGTGTTGTCAGGTCTCAGATGTGACGCAAAAAGTCAAGGTTTTTACACAATACCTGACGAGCATTTAATTTTTGGGCTTCCGTGGCTCAATGGTTAGCGCGTTCGGCTGTTAACCAATAGGTTGGTGGTTCGAGCCCACCCGGGAGCGGTGGTGTGGGATCTCATATGTAACGTAGAAAGCCAAAGTTTTGCCACAATACCTGACGACCATTAAATTTTTGGGCCTTCTTGGCGCAATTGTTAGTGCGTTCGGCTGTTAACCGAAAGGTTGGTGGTTCGAGCCCAATCGGAAGAGGTGTTGTAGGGTCTCAGATGTAACGTAAAAAGTCATAACTTATCTACAATACCTGACAACCATTTAATTTCTGAGCTTCCGTGGCTCAAAGGTTAGCGCGTTCGGCTGTTAACCAATAGGTGTGTGGTTCGAGCCCATCTGGGAGCGGTGTTGTGACGTCTCAGATGTGACGTAAAAAGTCAAGGTTTTTTCCACAACACCTGACGACCATTTAAATTTTGGGCTTCCGTGGCGCAATGGTTAGCGCGTTCGGCTGTTAACCAATAGGTTGGTGGTTCGAGCCCACCCGGGAGCGGTGTTGTGGGATCTCAAATGTAACGTAGAAAGACAAAGTTTTTCCACAATACCTGACGACCATTTATTTTTTGGGCTTCCTTGGCGCAATGGTTAGCGCGTTCGGCTGTTAACCGAAAGGTTGGTGGTTCGAGCCCAACCGAGAGAGGTGTTGTAGGGTCTCAGATGTAACGTAATAAGTCATAACTTATCCACAATACCTGACAACCATTTAATTTCTGAGCTTCCGTGGCTCAATGGTTAGCGCGTTCGGCTGTTAACCAATAGGTTAGTGGTTCGAGCCCATCCGGGAGTGGTGTTGTGAGGTGTCAGATGTAACGTAAAATGTCAGAGTTTTTCCACAATACCTGACGAACATTTAATTTTTGGGCTTCCGTGGCGCAATGGTTAGCGCGTTCGGCTGTTAACCAATAGGTGGGTTGTTCGAGCCCATCCGGGAGCGGTGTTGTCAGGTCTCAGATGTGACGCAAAAAGTCCAGGTTTTTACACAATACCTGACGAGCATTTAATTTTTGGGCTTCCGTGGCTCAATGGTTAGCGCGTTCGGCTGTTAACCAATAGGTTGGTGGTTCGAGCCCACCCGGGAGCGGTGGTGTGGGATCTCATATGTAACGTAGAAAGCCAAAGTTTTTCCACAATACCTGACGACCATTTATTTTTTGGGCTTCCTTGGCGCAATGGTTAGCGCGTTCGGCTGTTAACCGGAAGGTTGGTGGTTCGAGCCCAACCGAGAGAGGTGTTGTAGGGTCTCAGATGTAACGTAATAAGTCATAACTTATCCACAATACCTGACAACCATTTAATTTCTGAGCTTCCGTGGCTCAATGGTTAGCGCGTTCGGCTGTTAACCAATAGGTTGGTGGTTCGAGCCCATCCGGGAGTGGTGTTGTGAGGTGTCAGATGTAACGTAAAATGTCAGAGTTTTTCCACAATACCTGACGAACATTTAATTTTTGGGCTTCCGTGGCGCAATGGTTAGCGCGTTCGGCTGTTAACCAATAGGTGGGTTGTTCGAGCCCATCCGGGAGCGGTGTTGTCAGGTCTCAGATGTGACGCAAAAAGTCAAGGTTTTTACACAATACCTGACGAGCATTTAATTTTTGGGCTTCCGTGGCTCAATGGTTAGCGCGTTCGGCTGTTAACCGAAAGGTTGGTGGTTCGAGCCCAACCGAGAGAGGTGTTGTAGGGTCTCAGATGTAACGTAATAAGTCATAACTTATCCACAATACCTGACAACCATTTAATTTCTGAGCTTCCGTGGCTCAATGGTTAGCGCGTTCGGCTGTTAACCAATAGGTTGGTGGTTCGAGCCCATCCGGGAGTGGTGTTGTGAGGTGTCAGATGTAACGTAAAATGTCAGAGTTTTTCCACAATACCTGACGAACATTTAATTTTTGGGCTTCCGTGGCGCAATGGTTAGCGCGTTCGGCTGTTAACCAATAGGTGGGTTGTTCGAGCCCATCCGGGAGCGGTGTTGTCAGGTCTCAGATGTGACGCAAAAAGTCAAGGTTTTTACACAATACCTGACGAGCATTTAATTTTTGGGCTTCCGTGGCTCAATGGTTAGCGCGTTCGGCTGTTAACCAATAGGTTGGTGGTTCGAGCCCACCCGGGAGCGGTGGTGTGGGATCTCATATGTAACGTAGAAAGCCAAAGTTTTGCCACAATACCTGACGACCATTAAATTTTTGGGCCTTCTTGGCGCAATTGTTAGTGCGTTCGGCTGTTAACCGAAAGGTTGGTGGTTCGAGCCCAATCGGAAGAGGTGTTGTAGGGTCTCAGATGTAACGTAAAAAGTCATAACTTATCTACAATACCTGACAACCATTTAATTTCTGAGCTTCCGTGGCTCAAAGGTTAGCGCGTTCGGCTGTTAACCAATAGGTGTGTGGTTCGAGCCCATCTGGGAGCGGTGTTGTGACGTCTCAGATGTGACGTAAAAAGTCAAGGTTTTTTCCACAACACCTGACGACCATTTAAATTTTGGGCTTCCGTGGCGCAATGGTTAGCGCGTTCGGCTGTTAACCAATAGGTTGGTGGTTCGAGCCCATCCGGTAGCGGTGTTGTGAGGTCTCAGATGAAACGTAAAATGTCAGAGTTTTTCCACAATACCTGACGACCATTTAAATTTTGGGCTTCCGTGGCGCAATGGTTAGCGCGTTCGGCTGTTAACCAATAGGTTGGTGGTTCGAGCCCACCCGGGAGCGGTGTTGTGGGATCTCAAATGTAACGTAGAAAGACAAAGTTTTTCCACAATACCTGACGACCATTTATTTTTTGGGCTTCCTTGGCGCAATGGTTAGCGCGTTCGGCTGTTAACCGAAAGGTTGGTGGTTCGAGCCCAACCGAGAGAGGTGTTGTAGGGTCTCAGATGTAACGTAATAAGTCATAACTTATCCACAATACCTGACAACCATTTAATTTCTGAGCTTCCGTGGCTCAATGGTTAGCGCGTTCGGCTGTTAACCAATAGGTTAGTGGTTCGAGCCCATCCGGGAGTGGTGTTGTGAGGTGTCAGATGTAACGTAAAATGTCAGAGTTTTTCCACAATACCTGACGAACATTTAATTTTTGGGCTTCCGTGGCGCAATGGTTAGCGCGTTCGGCTGTTAACCAATAGGTGGGTTGTTCGAGCCCATCCGGGAGCGGTGTTGTCAGGTCTCAGATGTGACGCAAAAAGTCCAGGTTTTTACACAATACCTGACGAGCATTTAATTTTTGGGCTTCCGTGGCTCAATGGTTAGCGCGTTCGGCTGTTAACCAATAGGTTGGTGGTTCGAGCCCACCCGGGAGCGGTGGTGTGGGATCTCATATGTAACGTAGAAAGCCAAAGTTTTTCCACAATACCTGACGACCATTTATTTTTTGGGCTTCCTTGGCGCAATGGTTAGCGCGTTCGGCTGTTAACCGGAAGGTTGGTGGTTCGAGCCCAACCGAGAGAGGTGTTGTAGGGTCTCAGATGTAACGTAATAAGTCATAACTTATCCACAATACCTGACAACCATTTAATTTCTGAGCTTCCGTGGCTCAATGGTTAGCGCGTTCGGCTGTTAACCAATAGGTTGGTGGTTCGAGCCCATCCGGGAGTGGTGTTGTGAGGTGTCAGATGTAACGTAAAATGTCAGAGTTTTTCCACAATACCTGACGAACATTTAATTTTTGGGCTTCCGTGGCGCAATGGTTAGCGCGTTCGGCTGTTAACCAATAGGTGGGTTGTTCGAGCCCATCCGGGAGCGGTGTTGTCAGGTCTCAGATGTGACGCAAAAAGTCAAGGTTTTTACACAATACCTGACGAGCATTTAATTTTTGGGCTTCCGTGGCTCAATGGTTAGCGCGTTCGGCTGTTAACCGAAAGGTTGGTGGTTCGAGCCCAACCGAGAGAGGTGTTGTAGGGTCTCAGATGTAACGTAATAAGTCATAACTTATCCACAATACCTGACAACCATTTAATTTCTGAGCTTCCGTGGCTCAATGGTTAGCGCGTTCGGCTGTTAACCAATAGGTTGGTGGTTCGAGCCCATCCGGGAGTGGTGTTGTGAGGTGTCAGATGTAACGTAAAATGTCAGAGTTTTTCCACAATACCTGACGAACATTTAATTTTTGGGCTTCCGTGGCGCAATGGTTAGCGCGTTCGGCTGTTAACCAATAGGTGGGTTGTTCGAGCCCATCCGGGAGCGGTGTTGTCAGGTCTCAGATGTGACGCAAAAAGTCAAGGTTTTTACACAATACCTGACGAGCATTTAATTTTTGGGCTTCCGTGGCTCAATGGTTAGCGCGTTCGGCTGTTAACCAATAGGTTGGTGGTTCGAGCCCACCCGGGAGCGGTGGTGTGGGATCTCATATGTAACGTAGAAAGCCAAAGTTTTGCCACAATACCTGACGACCATTAAATTTTTGGGCCTTCTTGGCGCAATTGTTAGTGCGTTCGGCTGTTAACCGAAAGGTTGGTGGTTCGAGCCCAATCGGAAGAGGTGTTGTAGGGTCTCAGATGTAACGTAAAAAGTCATAACTTATCTACAATACCTGACAACCATTTAATTTCTGAGCTTCCGTGGCTCAAAGGTTAGCGCGTTCGGCTGTTAACCAATAGGTGTGTGGTTCGAGCCCATCTGGGAGCGGTGTTGTGACGTCTCAGATGTGACGTAAAAAGTCAAGGTTTTTTCCACAACACCTGACGACCATTTAAATTTTGGGCTTCCGTGGCGCAATGGTTAGCGCGTTCGGCTGTTAACCAATAGGTTGGTGGTTCGAGCCCATCCGGTAGCGGTGTTGTGAGGTCTCAGATGAAACGTAAAATGTCAGAGTTTTTCCACAATACCTGACGAACATTTAATTTTTGGGCTTCCGTGGCGCAATTATTAGCGCGTTCAACTGTTAATCGAAAGGCTGGTGGTTCAAGCGCACCCGGAAGAGGTGTTGTGGGGTCTCAGATGTAGCGTAAAAAGTCAAAACTTATCCACAATACGTGACAACCATTTAATTTCTGAGCTTCCGTGGCTCAATGGTTAGCGCGTTCGGCTGTTAACCAATAGGTTGGTGGTTCGAGCCCACCCAGGAGCGGTGGTGTGGGATCTCAAATGTAACGTAGAAAGCCAAAGTTTTGCCACAATACCTGACGAACATTTAATTTTTGGGCTTCCGTGGCGCAATGATTAGCGCGTTCAGCTGTTAATCGAAATTTTGAAGGTTCGAGCCCACCCGGGAGAGGTGTTGTGGGGTCTCAGATGTAGCGTAAAAAGTCAAAACTTTTCCACAATACGTGACAACCATTTAATTTCTGAGCTTCCGTGGCTCAATGGTTAGCGCGTTCGGCTGTTAACCAATAGGTTGGTGGTTCGAGCCCATCCGGGAGCGGTGTTGTGAGGTCTCAGATGTGAAGTAAAAAGTCAAAGTTTTACCTCAATACCTGACGACCATTTAATATTTGGCCTCCGTTGCGCAATGGTTAGCGCGTTCGGCTGTTAACCGAAAGATTGGTGGTTCGAGCCCACCCGGGAGCGGTGTTGTGGGATCTCTAATGTAACGTAAAAAGCCAAAGTTTTTCCACAATACCTGACGACCATTTTTTTTTTGGGCGTCCGTGGCGCAATGGTTAGCGCGTTCGGCTGTTAACCGAAAGGTTGGTGGTTCGAGCCCATCCGGGAGCGGTGTTGTGACGTCTCAGATGTTACGTAAAATGTCAGAGTTTTTCCACAATACCTGACGAACATTTATTTTTCGGGCTTCCTTGGCGCAATGGTTAGCGCGTTCGGCTGTTAACCGAAAGGTTGGTGGTTCGAGCCCAACCGGGAGAGGTGTTGTAGGGTCTCAGATGTAACGTAATAAGTCATAACTTATCCACAATACCTGACAACCATTTAATTTCTGAGCTTCCGTGGCTCAATGGTTAGCGCTTTCGGCTGTTAACCAATAGGTTGGTGGTTCGAGCCCACCCGGGAGCGGTGTTGTGAGGTCTCAGATGTGACGTAAAAAGTCAAGGTTTTTACACAATACCTGACGAGCATTTAATTTTTTAACTTCCGTGGCGCAATGGTTAGCGCGTTCAGCTTTTAACCAATAGGGTGGTGGTTCGAGCCCACCCGGGAGCGGTGTTGTGGGATCTCAAATGTAACGTAGAAAGACAAAGTTTTTCCACAATACCTGACGACCATTTATTTTTTGGGCTTCCTTGGCGCAATGGTTAGCGCGTTCAGCTGTTAACCGAAAGGTTGGTGGTTCGAGCCCAACCGAGAGAGGTGTTGTAGGGTCTCAGATGTAACGTAATAAGTCATAACTTATCCACAATACCTGACAACCATTTAATTTCTGAGCTTCCGTGGCTCAATGGTTAGCGCGTTCGGCTGTTAACCAATAGGTTGGTGGTTCGAGCCCATCCGGGAATGGTGTTGTGAGGTCTCAGATGTAACGTAAAATGTCAGAGTTTTTACACAATACCTGACGAACATTTAATTTTTGGGTTTTCCGTGGCGCAATGGTTAGCGCGTTCGGCTGTTAACCAATAGGTGGGTTGTTCGAGCCCATCCGGGAGCGGTGTTGTCAGGTCTCAGATGTGACGCAAAAAGTCAAGGTTTTTACACAATACCTGACGAGCGTTTAATTTTTGGGCTTCCGTGGCTCAATGGTTAGCGCGTTCGGCTGTTAACCAATAGGTTGGTGGTTCGAGCCCACCCGGGAGCGGTGGTGTGGGATCTCATATGTAACGTAGAAAGCCAAAGTTTTGCCACAATACCTGACGACCATTAAATTTTTGGGCCTTCTTGGCGCAATTGTTAGTGCGTTCGGCTGTTAACCGAAAGGTTGGTGGTTCGAGCCCACCCGGGAGAGGTGTTGTGGGGTCTCAGATGTAGCGTAAAAAGTCAAAACTTTTCCACAATACGTGACAACCATTTAATTTCTGAGCTTCCGTGGCTCAATGGTTAGCGCGTTCGGCTGTTAACCAATAGGTTGGTGGTTCGAGCCCATCCGGGAGCGGTGTTGTGAGGTCTCAGATGTGAAGTAAAAAGTCAAAGTTTTACCTCAATACCTGACGACCATTTAATATTTGGCCTCCGTTGCGCAATGGTTAGCGCGTTCGGCTGTTAACCGAAAGGTTGGTGGTTCGAGCCCACCCGGGAGCGGTGTTGTGGGATCTCTAATGTAACGTAAAAAGCCAAAGTTTTTCCACAATACCTGACGACCATTTTTTTTTTGGGCGTCCGTGGCGCAATGGTTAGCGCGTTCGGCTGTTAACCGAAAGGTTGGTGGTTCGAGCCCATCCGGGAGCGGTGTTGTGACGTCTCAGATGTTACGTAAAATGTCAGAGTTTTTCCACAATACCTGACGAACATTTATTTTTCGGGCTTCCTTGGCGCAATGGTTAGCGCGTTCGGCTGTTAACCGAAAGGTTGGTGGTTCGAGCCCAACCGGGAGAGGTGTTGTAGGGTCTCAGATGTAACGTAATAAGTCATAACTTATCCACAATACCTGACAACCATTTAATTTCTGAGCTTCCGTGGCTCAATGGTTAGGGCTTTCGGCTGTTAACCAATAGGTTGGTGGTTCGAGCCCACCCGGGAGCGGTGTTGTGAGGTCTCAGATGTGACGTAAAAAGTCAAGGTTTTTACACAATACCTGACGAGCATTTAATTTTTTAACTTCCGTGGCGCAATGGTTAGCGCGTTCAGCTTTTAACCAATAGGGTGGTGGTTCGAGCCCACCCGGGAGCGGTGTTGTGGGATCTCAAATGTAACGTAGAAAGACAAAGTTTTTCCACAATACCTGACGACCATTTATTTTTTGGGCTTCCTTGGCGCAATGGTTAGCGCGTTCAGCTGTTAACCGAAAGGTTGGTGGTTCGAGCCCAACCGAGAGAGGTGTTGTAGGGTCTCAGATGTAACGTAATAAGTCATAACTTATCCACAATACCTGACAACCATTTAATTTCTGAGCTTCCGTGGCTCAATGGTTAGCGCGTTCGGCTGTTAACCAATAGGTTGGTGGTTCGAGCCCATCCGGGAATGGTGTTGTGAGGTCTCAGATGTAACGTAAAATGTCAGAGTTTTTACACAATACCTGACGAACATTTAATTTTTGGGTTTTCCGTGGCGCAATGGTTAGCGCGTTCGGCTGTTAACCAATAGGTGGGTTGTTCGAGCCCATCCGGGAGCGGTGTTGTCAGGTCTCAGATGTGACGCAAAAAGTCAAGGTTTTTACACAATACCTGACGAGCGTTTAATTTTTGGGCTTCCGTGGCTCAATGGTTAGCGCGTTCGGCTGTTAACCAATAGGTTGGTGGTTCGAGCCCACCCGGGAGCGGTGGTGTGGGATCTCATATGTAACGTAGAAAGCCAAAGTTTTGCCACAATACCTGACGACCATTAAATTTTTGGGCCTTCTTGGCGCAATTGTTAGTGCGTTCGGCTGTTAACCGAAAGGTTGGTGGTTCGAGCCCAACCGGAAGAGGTGTTGTAGGGTCTCAGATGTAACGTGAAAAGTCATAACTTATCTACAATACCTGACAACCATTTAATTTCTGAGCTTCCGTGGCTCAAAGGATAGCGCGTTCGGCTGTTAACCAATAGGTGTGTGGTTCGAGCCCATCCGGGAGCGGTGTTGTGACGTCTCAGATGTGACGTAAAAAGTCAAGGTTTTTTCCACAACACCTGACGACCATTTAAATTTTGGGCTTCCGTGGCGCAATGGTTAGCGCGTTCGGCTGTTAACCAATAGGTTGGTGGTTCGAGCCCATCCGGTAGCGGTGTTGTGAGGTCTCAGATGTAACGTAAAATGTCAGAGTTTTTCCACAATACCTGACGAACATTTAATTTTTGGGCTTCCGTGGCGCAATGATTAGCGCGTTCAGCTGTTAATCGAAAGGTTGAAGGTTCGAGCCCACCCGGGAGAGGTGTTGTAGGGTCTCCGATGTAACGTAAAAAGTCTTAACTTATCTACAATACCTGACAACCATTTAATTTCTGAGCTTCCGTGGCTCAAAGGTTAGCGCGTTCGGCTTTTAACCAATAGGTGTGTGGTTCGAGCCCATCCGGGAGCGGTGTTGTGACGTCTCAGATGTGACGTAAAAGTCAAGGTTTTTTCCACAACACCTGACGACCATTTAAATTCTGAGCTTCCGTGGCTCAATGGTTAGCGAATTCGGCTGTTAACAAATAGGTTGGTGGTTCGAGCCCACCCGGGAGCGGTGTTTTGGGATCTCAAATGTAACGTTGAAAGCCAAAATTTTTCCACAATACCTGACGACCATTTAATTTTTGGGCTTCCGTGGCGCAATGGTCAGCGCGTTCAGCTGTTAACCGAAAGGTTGGTGGTTCGAGCCCATCCGGGAGCGGTGTTGTGATGTCTCAGATGTAACGTAAAATGTCAGAGTTTTTCCACAATACCTGACGAACATTTAATTTTTGGGCTTCCGTGGCGCAATTATTAGCGCGTTCAACTGTTAATCGAAAGGCTGGTGGTTCAAGCGCACCCGGAAGAGGTGTTGTGGGGTCTCAGATGTAGAGTAAAAAGTCAAAACTTATCCACAATACGTGACAACCATTTAATTTCTGAGCTTCCGTGGCTCAATGGTTAGCGCGTTCGGCTGTTAACCAATAGGTTGGTGGTTCGAGCCCACCCGGGAGCGGTGGTGTGCGATCTCAAATGTAACGTAGAAAGCCAAAGTTTTGCCACAATACCTGACGACCATTAAATTTTTGGGCTTCCTTGGCGCAATGGTTAGCACGTTCGGCTGTTAACCGAAAGGATGGTGGTTCGAGCCCAACCGGAAGAGGTGTTGTAGGGTCTCAGATGTAACGTAAAATGTCAGAGTTTTTCCACAATACCTGACGAACATTTAATTTTTGGGCTTCCGTGGCGCAATGATTAGCGCGTTCAGCTGTTAATCGAAATTTTGAAGGTTCGAGCCCACCCGGGAGAGGTGTTGTGGGGTCTCAGATGTAGCGTAAAAAGTCAAAACTTTTCCACAATACGTCACAACCATTTAATTTCTGAGCTTCCGTGGCTCAATGGTTAGCGCGTTCGGCTGTTAACCAATAGGTTGGTGGTTCGAGCCCATCCGGGAGCGGTGTTGTGAGGTCTCAGATGTGAAGTAAAAAGTCAAAGTTTTACCTCAATACCTGACGACCATTTAATATTTGGCCTCCGTTGCGCAATGGTTAGCGCGTTCGGCTGTTAACCGAAAGGTTGGTGGTTCGAGCCCACCCGGGAGCGGTGTTGTGGGATCTCTAATGTAACGTAAAAAGCCAAAGTTTTTCCACAATACCTGACGACCATTTTTTTTTGGGCGTCCGTGGCGCAATGGTTAGCGCGTTCGGCTGTTAACCGAAAGGTTGGTGGTTCGAGCCCATCCGGGAGCGGTGTTGTGACGTCTCAGATGTTACGTAAAATGTCAGAGTTTTTCCACAATACCTGACGAACATTTATTTTTCGGGCTTGCCTGGCGCAATAATTAGCGCGTCCAGCTGTTAATCGAAAGGTTGGTGGTTCGAGCCCACCCGGGAGCGGTGTTGTGGGATCTCAAATGTAACGTAGAAAACCAAAGTTTTTCCACAATACCTGACTACCATTTAATTTTTGGGCTTCCTTGGCGCAATGGTTAGCGCGTTCGGCTGTTAACCGAAAGGATGGTGGTTCGAGCCCACCTGGGAGAAGTGTTGTAGGGTCTCAGATGTAACGTAAAAAGTCATAACTTATCCACAAAACCTAACAACCATTTAATTTCTGAGCTTCTGTGGCTCAATGGTTAGCGCGTTCGGCTGTTAACCAATTGGTTGGTGGTTCGAGCCTATCCGGGAGAAGTGTTGTGACGTCTCAGATGCAACGTAAAATGTCAGAGTTTTTCCACAATACCTGACGAACATTTAATTTTTGGGCTTGCGTGGCGCAATGGTTAGCGCGGTCAGCTGTTAATCGAAAGGTTGGAAGTTCGAGCCCACCCGGGAGAGGTGTTGTTGGGTCTCATATGTAGCGTAAAAAGACAAAACTTTTCCACAATACGTGACAACCATTTATTTTCTGAGCTTTCGTGGCTCAATGGTTAGCGCGTTCGGCTGTTAACCAATAGGTTGGTGGTTCGAGCCCACCCGGGAGCGGTGTTTTTGGATCTCAAATGTAACATAAATAGCCAAAGTTTTTCCACAATACCTGACGACCATTTAATTTTTGGGCGTCCGTGGCGAATGGTTAGCGGGTTCGGCTGTTAACCGAAAGGTTGGTGGTTCGAGCCCTCCCGGGAGCGGTGTTGTGACGTCTCAGATGTAACGTAAAATGTCAGAGTTTTTCCACAATACCTGACGAGCATTTAATATTTGGGCTTCCGTGGCGCAATGGTTAGCGCGTTCAGCTGTTAATCGAAAGGTTGGTGGTTCGAGCCCAACCGGAAGAGGTGTTGTAGGGTCTCAGATGTAACGTGAAAAGTCATAACTTATCTACAATACCTGACAACCATTTAATTTCTGAGCTTCCGTGGCTCAAAGGATAGCGCGTTCGGCTGTTAACCAATAGGTGTGTGGTTCGAGCCCATCCGGGAGCGGTGTTGTGACGTCTCAGATGTGACGTAAAAAGTCAAGGTTTTTTCCACAACACCTGACGACCATTTAAATTTTGGGCTTCCGTGGCGCAATGGTTAGCGCGTTCGGCTGTTAACCAATAGGTTGGTGGTTCGAGCCCATCCGGTAGCGGTGTTGTGAGGTCTCAGATGTAACGTAAAATGTCAGAGTTTTTCCACAATACCTGACGAACATTTAATTTTTGGGCTTCCGTGGCGCAATGATTAGCGCGTTCAGCTGTTAATCGAAAGGTTGAAGGTTCGAGCCCACCCGGGAGAGGTGTTGTAGGGTCTCAGATGTAACGTAAAAAGTCTTAACTTATCTACAATACCTGACAACCATTTAATTTCTGAGCTTCCGTGGCTCAAAGGTTAGCGCGTTCGGCTTTTAACCAATAGGTGTGTGGTTCGAGCCCATCCGGGAGCGGTGTTGTGACGTCTCAGATGTGACGTAAAAGTCAAGGTTTTTTCCACAACACCTGACGACCATTTAAATTCTGAGCTTCCGTGGCTCAATGGTTAGCGAATTCGGCTGTTAACAAATAGGTTGGTGGTTCGAGCCCACCCGGGAGCGGTGTTTTGGGATCTCAAATGTAACGTTGAAAGCCAAAATTTTTCCACAATACCTGACGACCATTTAATTTTTGGGCTTCCGTGGCGCAATGGTCAGCGCGTTCAGCTGTTAACCGAAAGGTTGGTGGTTCGAGCCCATCCGGGAGCGGTGTTGTGATGTCTCAGATGTAACGTAAAATGTCAGAGTTTTTCCACAATACCTGACGAACATTTAATTTTTGGGCTTCCGTGGCGCAATTATTAGCGCGTTCAACTGTTAATCGAAAGGCTGGTGGTTCAAGCGCACCCGGAAGAGGTGTTGTGGGGTCTCAGATGTAGAGTAAAAAGTCAAAACTTATCCACAATACGTGACAACCATTTAATTTCTGAGCTTCCGTGGCTCAATGGTTAGCGCGTTCGGCTGTTAACCAATAGGTTGGTGGTTCGAGCCCACCCGGGAGCGGTGGTGTGGGATCTCAAATGTAACGTAGAAAGCCAAAGTTTTGCCACAATACCTGACGACCATTAAATTTTTGGGCTTCCTTGGCGCAATGGTTAGCACGTTCGGCTGTTAACCGAAAGGATGGTGGTTCGAGCCCAACCGGAAGAGGTGTTGTAGGGTCTCAGATGTAACGTAAAATGTCAGAGTTTTTCCACAATACCTGACGAACATTTAATTTTTGGGCTTCCGTGGCGCAATGATTAGCGCGTTCAGCTGTTAATCGAAATTTTGAAGGTTCGAGCCCACCCGGGAGAGGTGTTGTGGGGTCTCAGATGTAGCGTAAAAAGTCAAAACTTTTCCACAATACGTCACAACCATTTAATTTCTGAGCTTCCGTGGCTCAATGGTTAGCGCGTTCGGCTGTTAACCAATAGGTTGGTGGTTCGAGCCCATCCGGGAGCGGTGTTGTGAGGTCTCAGATGTGAAGTAAAAAGTCAAAGTTTTACCTCAATACCTGACGACCATTTAATATTTGGCCTCCGTTGCGCAATGGTTAGCGCGTTCGGCTGTTAACCGAAAGGTTGGTGGTTCGAGCCCACCCGGGAGCGGTGTTGTGGGATCTCTAATGTAACGTAAAAAGCCAAAGTTTTTCCACAATACCTGACGACCATTTTTTTTTGGGCGTCCGTGGCGCAATGGTTAGCGCGTTCGGCTGTTAACCGAAAGGTTGGTGGTTCGAGCCCATCCGGGAGCGGTGTTGTGACGTCTCAGATGTTACGTAAAATGTCAGAGTTTTTCCACAATACCTGACGAACATTTATTTTTCGGGCTTGCCTGGCGCAATAATTAGCGCGTCCAGCTGTTAATCGAAAGGTTGGTGGTTCGAGCCCACCCGGGAGCGGTGTTGTGGGATCTCAAATGTAACGTAGAAAACCAAAGTTTTTCCACAATACCTGACTACCATTTAATTTTTGGGCTTCCTTGGCGCAATGGTTAGCGCGTTCGGCTGTTAACCGAAAGGATGGTGGTTCGAGCCCACCTGGGAGAAGTGTTGTAGGGTCTCAGATGTAACGTAAAAAGTCATAACTTATCCACAAAACCTAACAACCATTTAATTTCTGAGCTTCTGTGGCTCAATGGTTAGCGCGTTCGGCTGTTAACCAATTGGTTGGTGGTTCGAGCCTATCCGGGAGAAGTGTTGTGACGTCTCAGATGCAACGTAAAATGTCAGAGTTTTTCCACAATACCTGACGAACATTTAATTTTTGGGCTTGCGTGGCGCAATGGTTAGCGCGGTCAGCTGTTAATCGAAAGGTTGGAAGTTCGAGCCCACCCGGGAGAGGTGTTGTTGGGTCTCATATGTAGCGTAAAAAGACAAAACTTTTCCACAATACGTGACAACCATTTATTTTCTGAGCTTTCGTGGCTCAATGGTTAGCGCGTTCGGCTGTTAACCAATAGGTTGGTGGTTCGAGCCCACCCGGGAGCGGTGTTTTTGGA
This sequence comes from Phalangium opilio, assembly GCF_054372755.1. Lineage (NCBI taxonomy): Eukaryota > Metazoa > Arthropoda > Arachnida > Opiliones > Phalangiidae > Phalangium > Phalangium opilio. The sequence continues at coordinate 3,588,503 of NW_028324192.1, read as the reverse complement.
TCTCAAATGTAACATAAATAGCCAAAGTTTTTCCACAATACCTGACGACCATTTAATTTTTGGGCGTCCGTGGCGAATGGTTAGCGGGTTCGGCTGTTAACCGAAAGGTTGGTGGTTCGAGCCCTCCCGGGAGCGGTGTTGTGACGTCTCAGATGTAACGTAAAATGTCAGAGTTTTTCCACAATACCTGACGAGCATTTAATATTTGGGCTTCCGTGGCGCAATGGTTAGCGCGTTCAGCTGTTAATCGAAAGGTTGGTGGTTCGAGCCCAACCGGAAGAGGTGTTGTAGGGTCTCAGATGTAACGTGAAAAGTCATAACTTATCTACAATACCTGACAACCATTTAATTTCTGAGCTTCCGTGGCTCAAAGGATAGCGCGTTCGGCTGTTAACCAATAGGTGTGTGGTTCGAGCCCATCCGGGAGCGGTGTTGTGACGTCTCAGATGTGACGTAAAAAGTCAAGGTTTTTTCCACAACACCTGACGACCATTTAAATTTTGGGCTTCCGTGGCGCAATGGTTAGCGCGTTCGGCTGTTAACCAATAGGTTGGTGGTTCGAGCCCATCCGGTAGCGGTGTTGTGAGGTCTCAGATGTAACGTAAAATGTCAGAGTTTTTCCACAATACCTGACGAACATTTAATTTTTGGGCTTCCGTGGCGCAATGATTAGCGCGTTCAGCTGTTAATCGAAAGGTTGAAGGTTCGAGCCCACCCGGGAGAGGTGTTGTAGGGTCTCAGATGTAACGTAAAAAGTCTTAACTTATCTACAATACCTGACAACCATTTAATTTCTGAGCTTCCGTGGCTCAAAGGTTAGCGCGTTCGGCTTTTAACCAATAGGTGTGTGGTTCGAGCCCATCCGGGAGCGGTGTTGTGACGTCTCAGATGTGACGTAAAAGTCAAGGTTTTTTCCACAACACCTGACGACCATTTAAATTCTGAGCTTCCGTGGCTCAATGGTTAGCGAATTCGGCTGTTAACAAATAGGTTGGTGGTTCGAGCCCACCCGGGAGCGGTGTTTTGGGATCTCAAATGTAACGTTGAAAGCCAAAATTTTTCCACAATACCTGACGACCATTTAATTTTTGGGCTTCCGTGGCGCAATGGTCAGCGCGTTCAGCTGTTAACCGAAAGGTTGGTGGTTCGAGCCCATCCGGGAGCGGTGTTGTGATGTCTCAGATGTAACGTAAAATGTCAGAGTTTTTCCACAATACCTGACGAACATTTAATTTTTGGGCTTCCGTGGCGCAATTATTAGCGCGTTCAACTGTTAATCGAAAGGCTGGTGGTTCAAGCGCACCCGGAAGAGGTGTTGTGGGGTCTCAGATGTAGAGTAAAAAGTCAAAACTTATCCACAATACGTGACAACCATTTAATTTCTGAGCTTCCGTGGCTCAATGGTTAGCGCGTTCGGCTGTTAACCAATAGGTTGGTGGTTCGAGCCCACCCGGGAGCGGTGGTGTGGGATCTCAAATGTAACGTAGAAAGCCAAAGTTTTGCCACAATACCTGACGACCATTAAATTTTTGGGCTTCCTTGGCGCAATGGTTAGCGCGTTCGGCTGTTAACCGAAAGGTTGGTGGTTCGAGCCCAACCGGAAGAGGTGTTGTAGGGTCTCAGATGTAACGTAAAATGTCAGAGTTTTTCCACAATACCTGACGAACATTTAATTTTTGGGCTTCCGTGGCGCAATGATTAGCGCGTTCAGCTGTTAATCGAAATTTTGAAGGTTCGAGCCCACCCGGGAGAGGTGTTGTGGGGTCTCAGATGTAGCGTAAAAAGTCAAAACTTTTCCACAATACGTGACAACCATTTAATTTCTTAGCTTTCGTGGCTCAATGGTTAGCGCGTTCGGCTGTTAACCAATAGGTTGGTGGTTCGAGCCCATCCGGGAGCGGTGTTGTGAGGTCTCAGATGTGAAGTAAAAAGTCAAAGTTTTACCTCAATACCTGACGACCATTTAATATTTGGCCTCCGTTGCGCAATGGTTAGCGCGTTCGGCTGTTAACCGAAAGGTTGGTGGTTCGAGCCCACCCGGGAGCGGTGTTGTGGGATCTCTAATGTAACGTAAAAAGCCAAAGTTTTTCCACAATACCTGACGACCATTTTTTTTTGGGCGTCCGTGGCGCAATGGTTAGCGCGTTCGGCTGTTAACCGAAAGGTTGGTGGTTCGAGCCCATCCGGGAGCGGTGTTGTGACGTCTCAGATGTTACGTAAAATGTCAGAGTTTTTCCACAATACCTGACGAACATTTATTTTTCGGGCTTGCCTGGCGCAATAATTAGCGCGTCCAGCTGTTAATCGAAAGGTTGGTGGTTCGAGCCCACCCGGGAGCGGTGTTGTGGGATCTCAAATGTAACGTAGAAAACCAAAGTTTTTCCACAATACCTGACTACCATTTAATTTTTGGGCTTCCTTGGCGCAATGGTTAGCGCGTTCGGCTGTTAACCGAAAGGATGGTGGTTCGAGCCCACCTGGGAGAAGTGTTGTAGGGTCTCAGATGTAACGTAAAAAGTCATAACTTATCCACAAAACCTAACAACCATTTAATTTCTGAGCTTCTGTGGCTCAATGGTTAGCGCGTTCGGCTGTTAACCAATTGGTTGGTGGTTCGAGCCTATCCGGGAGAAGTGTTGTGACGTCTCAGATGCAACGTAAAATGTCAGAGTTTTTCCACAATACCTGACGAACATTTAATTTTTGGGCTTGCGTGGCGCAATGGTTAGCGCGGTCAGCTGTTAATCGAAAGGTTGGTGGTTCGAGCCCACCCGGGAGAGGTGTTGTTGGGTCTCATATGTAGCGTAAAAAGACAAAACTTTTCCACAATACGTGACAACCATTTATTTTCCGAGCTTTCGTGGCTCAATGGTTAGCGCGTTCGGCTGTTAACCAATAGGTTTGTGGTTCGAGCCCACCCGGGAGCGGTGTTTTTGGATCTCAAATGTAACATAAATAGCCAAAGTTTTTCCACAATACCTGACGACCATTTAATTTTTGGGCGTCCGTGGCGAATGGTTAGCGGGTTCGGCTGTTAACCGAAAGGTTGGTGGTTCGAGCCCTCCCGGGAGCGGTGTTGTGACGTCTCAGATGTAACGTAAAATGTCAGAGTTTTTCCACAATACCTGACGAGCATTTAATATTTGGGCTTCCGTGGCGCAATGGTTAGCGCGTTCAGCTGTTAATCGAAAGGTTGGTGGTTCGACCCCACCCGGAAGAGGTGTTGTGGGGTCTCAGATGTAGCGTAAAAAGTCAAAACTTTTCCACAATACGTGACAACCATTTAATTTCTGAGCTTCCGTGGCTCAATGGTTAGCGCGTTCGGCTGTTAATCGAAAGGTTGGTGGTTCGAGCCCATCCGGGAGCGGTGTTGTGAGGTCTCGGATGTGAAGTAAAAAGTCAAAGTTTTACCTCAATACCTGACGAAAATTTAATTTTTGGGCTTCAGTGGCGCAATGGTCAGCGCATTCAGCTGTTAACCGAAAGGTTGGTGGTTCGAGCCCTCCCAGGAGCGGTGTTGTGTCGTCTCAGATATAACGTAAAATGTCAGAGTTTTTCCACAATACCTGACGAACATTTAATTTTTGGGCGTCCGTGGCGAATGGTTAGCGCGTTCGGCTGTTAACCGAAAGGTTTGTGGTTCGAGCCCTCCCGGGAGCGGTGTTGTGACGTCTCAGATGTAACGTAAAATGTCAGAGTTTTTCCACAATACCTGACGAGCATTTAATATTTGGGCTTCCGTGGCGCAATGGTTAGCGCGTTCAGCTGTTAATCGAAAGGTTGGTGGTTCGAGGCCACCCGGGAGAGGTGTTGTGAGGTCTCAGATGTAGCGTGAAAAGTCAAACTTTTTCCATAATACGTGATAACCATTTATTTTCTGATCTTTCGTGGCTCAATGGTTAGCGCGTTCGGCTGTTAACCAATAGCTTGGTGTTTCGAGCCCACCCGGGAGCGGTGTTTTTGGATCTCAAATGTAACGTAAATAGCCAAAGTTTTTCCGCAATACCTGACGACCATTTTTTTTGGGCGTCCGTGGCGCAATGGTTAGCGCGTTCGGCTGTTAACCGAAAGGTTGGTGGTTCGAGCCCATCCGGGAGCGGTGTTGTGAGGCCTCAGATGTGAAGTAAAAAGTCAAAGTTTTACCTCAATACCTGACGAGCATTTAATTTTTGGGCTTCCGTGGCGCAATGGTTAGCGCGTTCAGCTTTTAATCGAAAGGTTGGTGGTTCGAGCCCACCCGGAAGAGGTGTTGTGGGGTCTCAGATGTAGCGTAAAAAGTCAAAACTTTTCCACCATACTAAAACCATTGAGCTACGACAAACAGTAGTCGAGTAATTAAGCTAATCGTAAACAAACAAACCCCTCCATAGGAAATGCATTAGACTATACTTTGCAGGCCCATAACTCTGTGTCTACTAGAGATGCGGGGAAGTCCTTAGGATATGTTATAGTCCAAATTGTCCCCCATCTAACCATACTAAAAACTTTGGGCTACGACAAACAGGGGCCGAGTACTTAAGCAAAACGTAACGAAACAAACCCCCTCCATAGGAAATGCATTAGACCATAATTTGGAGGCTCTTAACTCTGTTTCTACTGGAGATACGGGGAAGTCCTTTGAGTATGTTATAGTCTAATTTGTCCCCCATCTAACCATACTAAAAATTTTGAGCTACGACAAACAGGGGCCGAGTAATTAAGCTAAACGTAAACAAACAACCCGTCCATAGGAAATGCATTAGACTATATTTTGCAGGCCCATAATTCTGTGTCTACTAAAGATACGGGGATGTCCTTATGATATGCTATAGTCCAAATTGTCCCCCATCTAACCATACTAAAAACATTGAGCTACGACAAACAAGGGCCGAGATATTAAGCAAAATGTTCGTCAACTTTGGTATCGTCTCACTTATTTTTATTATGTTACTTATGATTTTTGCACTAAACTTTGGAGGCTCATAACTCTTGTTCTACAAGAGATACTGGGATCTCCTTTGGATATGTTATAGTACTCTTTGCTCCACATACAAGGATACTTTAAACCTGAGGCTACCTCAATATCGTCGTCAACTTATTTTTTGTCTCACTTATTGTTAGAAGGTTACTTTTGGTTTTTGAAAATAAACTTTGCAGGCTCGTAACTCTGGTTCTACCAGAGATACGGGGATGTAAATAATGTGACCTTGACACAAATGTTCGGATAATTATAAAGGTCTTTGCACGTTCCAAGCAAAAAAAAAACATCGCGGTTTCGAACCTGTGGCCTTCCGGGAGTGAGGCGGATGCGATAACCGCTACACTAAAGATATGTTATTATTTTTAATCGAAAGAACAGGGTCAAGTAATTAAGCAATACGTGAACAAACAAACGCCTCCATAGGAAATGCATTAGACTATGTTTTGCAGGCCCATAACTCTGTGTCTACTAGAGATACCGGGATGTCCTTAGGATATGTTATAGTCCAATTTGTCCTTCATCTAATCATACTGAAAACATTGAGCTACGACAAACAGGGGCCGAGATATTAAGCAAAATGTTCGTCAACTTTGGTATCGTCTCACTTATTTTTATTATGTTACTTATGATTTTTGCACTAAACTTTGGAGGCTCATAACTCTTGTTCTACAAGAGATACTGGGATCTCCTTTGCATATGTTATAGTACTCTTTGCTCCCCATACAAGGATACTTTAAACTTGAGGCTACCTCAATATCGTCGTCAACTTACTTTTTGTCTCACTTATTGTTAGAAGGTTACTTTTGATTTTTGAAAATAAACTTTGCAGGCTCGTAACTCTGTTTCTACTGGAGATAAGGGGATGTCCTTTGAGTATGTTATAGACCAATTTGTCCCCCATCTAGCCATACTAAGAATTAGGGCTACGACAAACAGTAGTCGAGTAATTAAGCTAATCGTATACAAACAAACCCCTCCATTGGAAATACATTAGACTAAATTCTGGAGGCTCGTAACTCTGGTTCTACCAGAGATACGGGGATGTAAATAATGTGACCTTGACACAAATGTTCGGATAATTATAAAGGTCTTTGCATGTTCCAAGCAAAAAAAAAAAAACTTCGTGGTTTCGAATCTGTGGCCTTCCGAGAGTGAGGCGGATGCGATAACCGCTACACTAAAGATATGTTATTATTTTTAATCGAAAGAACAGGGTCAAGTAATTAAGCAATACGTGAACAAACAAACCCCTCCATAGAAAATGCATTAGACTATACTTTGCAGGCTCGTAACTCTGTTTCTACTGGAGATACGGGGATGTCCTTTGAGTATGTTATACTCCAATTTGTCCCCCATCTAGCCATACTAAAAACATTGAGCTACGACAAACAGTAGTCGAGTAATTAAGCTAATCGTAAACAAACAAACCCCTCCATAGGAAATGCATTAGACTATACTTTGCAGGCCCATAACTCTGTGTCTACTAGAGATACGGGGATGTCCTTAGGATATGTTATAGTCCAAATTGTCCCCCATCTAACCATACTAAAAACTTTGGGCTACGACAAACAGGGGCCGAGTACTTAAGCAAAACGTAACGAAACAAACCCCCTCCATAGGAAATGCATTAGACTATACTTTGGAGGCTCTTAACTCTGTTTCTACTGGATTTACGGGGAAGTCCTTTGAGTATGTTATAGTCCAATTTGTCCCCCATCTAACCATACTAAAAATTTTGAGCTACGACAAACAGGGGCCGAGTAATTAAGCTAAACGTAAACAAACAACCCGTCCATAGGAAATGCATTAGACTATATTTTGCAGGCCCATAACTCTGTGTCTACTAAAGATACGGGGATGTCCTTAGGATATGCTATAGTCCAAATTGTCCCCCATCTAACCATACTAAAAACATTGAGCTACGACAAACAAGGGCCGAGATATTAAGCAAAATGTTCGTCAACTTTGGTATCGTCTCACTTATTTTTATTATGTTACTTATGATTTTTGCACTAAACTTTGGAGGCTCATAACTCTTGTTCTACAAGAGATACTGGGATCTCCTTTGGATATGTTATAGTACTCATTGCTCCCCATACAAGGATACTTTAAACTTGAGGCTACCTCAATATCGTCGTCAACTTATTTTTTGTCTCACTTATTGTTAGAAGGTTACTTTTGATTTTTGAAAATAAACTTCGCAGGCTCGTAACTCTGGTTCTACCAGAGATACGGGGATGTAAATAATGTGACCTTGACACAAATGTTCGGATACTTATAAAGGTCTTTGCATGTTCCAAGCAAAAAAAAACTTCGCGGTTTCGAACCTGTGGCCTTCCGGGAGTGAGGCGGATGCGATAACCGCTACACTAAAGATATGTTATTAGTTTTAATTTAAAGAACAGGGTCAAGTAATTAAGCAATACGTGAACAAACAAACGCCTCCATAGGAAATGCATTAGACTATGCTTTGCAGGCCCATAACTCTGTGTCTACTAGAGATACCGGGATGTCCTTAGGATATGTTATAGTCCAATTTGTCCTTCATCTAACCATACTGAAAACATTGAGCTACGACAAACAGGGGCCGAGATATTAAGCAAAATGTTCGTCAACTTTGGTATCGTCTCACTTATTTTTATTATGTTACTTATGATTTTTGCACTAAACTTTGGAGGCTCATAACTCTTGTTCTACAAGAGATACTGGGATCTCCTTTGCATATGTTATAGTACTCTTTGCTCCCCATACAAGGATACTTTAAACTTGAGGCTACCTCAATATCGTCGTCAACTTACTTTTTGTCTCACTTATTGTTAGAAGGTTACTTTTGATTTTTGAAAATAAACTTTGCAGGCTCGTAACTCTGTTTCTACTGGAGATAAGGGGATGTCCTTTGAGTATGTTATAGACCAATTTGTCCCCCATCTAGCCATACTAAGAATTAGGGCTACGACAAACAGTAGTCGAGTAATTAAGCTAATCGTATACAAACAAACCCCTCCATAGGAAATACATTAGACTAAATTCTGGAGGCTCGTAACTCTGGTTCTACCAGAGATACGGGGATGTAAATAATGTGACCTTGACACAAATGTTCGGATAATTATAAAGGTCTTTGCATGTTCCAAGCAAAAAAAAAAAAAACTTTGTGGTTTCGAATCTGTGGCCTTCCGAGAGTGAGGCGGATGCGATAACCGCTACACTAAAGATATGTTATTATTTTTAATCGAAAGAACAGGGTCAAGTAATTAAGCAATACGTGAACAAACAAACCCCTCCATAGAAAATGCATTAGACTATACTTTGCAGGCTCGTAACTCTGTTTCTACTGGAGATACGGGGATTTCCTTCACAGAAAAAAATGTGTTAGGAAATTGAACACAATCTCTGAACATCTTCATGCAACACTCTCCTATACATGTTCAAAAATGAGAACATGTTCAAATAGAAATCTGTTCTTTTTTCTAATGTATTCAAGCCATTTTGTGTTTGATTTTGAACGTCTTTTTATTTAAGTGTTCTGCCTCTGAACATGTCAATTATGCAGAAAATGTGTTCAGGAGCTGAACACAATCCCTGAACACCTTCATGCGACTCTCTCTACTATACATGTTCAAAAATGAGCACATGTTTAAGTGAAAATATGTTCACTTTCTAAAGTGTTCAAGACGATTTTTGTTTCGGTTTTGAACGTCTTTTACGTGTTAAGCATACACTCTAAGAAAATGGGGCGCGCTTTAACACCTTTAAAAGTAGTTTGGGTCCAAATTTGACATCATTACAGGTGTTCATTTACACCCCTGAAAGGGTTTAATAACACTTATTGAGCAATTGGTGCTATAAATTGGCGCAACAGAGGTGCAGTTTAACACCTTTTTAACTCTTATATCGAACTAAAACTTAATTTTTACTCTCACATGAGTGTTGTGCAATTCCTTAAAGGGTGAGGCATAGCGCCTTTCAGAGTGTCGCATAACACCATTCAGAGTGTCTCATAACACCTTTCAGAGTGTCTCATTAACACCTTTCAGAGTGTCTCATTACACCTTTCAGAGTGTCTCATTACACCTTTCAGAGTATCGCATAACACCTTTCAGAGTGTCCCATCACCTTTCAGAGTGTCTCATAACACCTTTCAGAGTGTCTCATTACACCTTTCAGAGTGTATCATAACACCTTTCAGAGTGTCTCATAACACCTTTCAGAGTGTCTCATAACACCTTTCAGAGTGTCGCATAACACCTTTCAGAGTGTCGCATATCACCTTTCAGAGTGTCTCATAACACCTTAAAGAGTGGGTGATTTATTAGCAATCAGTGCTATATTCACAGCAAGGTTCCACTTTGAGTTAAATTAAGAGGAAAGTTCTTACATGCAGAACTATACCGCTTTAAGCAATGCTTGCAGGGCCGGATTAAGAGGGGGGCGAGGGGGCACTGGCCCCCGGGCGCAAGTCTTGTTGGGGGCGGATAGAGTTAAACTATTCCCCCTTAGGGACATTTGCTGTTCTGTTTCTTCCGACTTAAGGGGGCGGCCCCCGGTGCAAAATTGCTTAATCCGGCCCTGAATGCTAGTTCTCGCATGCAGTGTGAAACTGCATAAAATAGGCCACTTGTTCGACTTTAAATCGAGCTTAAAACTGCATGAAAAGTTGGTAATTTTTAGCGACTTAATAGCCTCTGAAAAAGGCAGGAAGTTTTTAATTAGTATAATTTCATCGGGTATTAAGTTGGTTTTGGAGGCCATAATATCCAAGCAGTAGACATAGACGTACTCCTTAAATTTACTAATCTCTTTTCACTAAGAATTTTTCGAGCACCAGAAACGCGTTTGACCTAACCTACTCTACAATATTTAAAAAAATTTAATTTTCTACTCTAATGCTTCTCAAAATAAAGATAAGACATGTCACAAAAGTTGGCGTCTATAGTCGCCCTACTAACATAGTCTCGTTTTTTTAGTGTCGCACAATACTTTTAAGAGTATCGCTTAACACTTTCAAGAGTGCAGTAGCGTTGCTAGGGTTTGAAATTTGGGGGGGGGGTTTAAGTTTATTATTCGTATATTAAAGATTTACAAACTGTTATTGATAAAGAGAACGGAACCGATCAGTTAGTGACTATGAGACAAATGTGGATGAAAGAATTTCACTCGTCTTTTATAAGTTCAGTTTCTGTTTGCTTTTAGTCCCCACTACTGTTTGATATTGAAATTCATCTCTACAAAGATGAAACTGAACGAACTTATCATAATAATTTTTTACACTATATTGCTACAAAATTTTAGGGGATACGAGCAATTTTTTGGTAGAGTTTACGGATTATTTTAAGGGGGCTAACTTTGAAATTTTAGGTGCGCTAAAGCCCCCAAAAAGACTTAGCGACGCCACTGCAAGAGTGTCGCATAACGCTTTTAAGAGTGTCACCTAACACGTTTCAGAGTGTCGCCTAACACGTTTAGCAGTGTTTTACAAAAGTACAATACCCTCTGATTACGAATTTCTTTGTTAATTTTATTTAAAGGATAAAAATATATTCTTTCATGAATATCATCTTTAAAAAATGCTTAACAATCAAGTTTTTTCAATAATTTTTACTGTTTGGATTGACTTTAATATTAAAACATTAATGAAAATGAAAGAACTTATTTTAAAAAACCCGCAGTACTATAATTTTCCATTTTTAATTTCAAAACGGTTTTTAAAAGTTTTATTTTACATCGAATTTACACCTTAAATTGGCCCCACAAAAACTAAAGTTAATAAAACTCTCTTTGGGTGTTTTTACGGTGTAAAAAATGTGTTTTCTTAAATTACACTTCCCTTTCTTAGAGTGTACGAACATGTTAAGTACAGTCGCCGCAATTAAAAACTTTCTCTCTCGCGACGTCTTGTTTCAACAATAAGCCGCAAATTATTGATCTGATACAATTGTTAAAAAAAAACTTATCGTATATTGTTGTTTTAATAAAGATTTGCGGCTTATTGTTGAAACAAGACGTCGCGAGAAAGAAAGTTTTTAATTGCGGCGACTGTACCTCTCTCATTCTACAGTCCAAGAGAGATATGTACGAGTATTTCTTACTTGTAATTAATAATTAATAGGTATTACTGTACTGAGGTTTAAGTTATTTTGCTAGTAAAAGGACTATTAAGTATTGAAATTTATTTTTGTCACGTAATAGTTACTTAAAACTTACCCACGAAAAGGATTACACCTTTAATATTCTGAAGGGCCAAGGCTCAAAAATCCTGCCCAAAAAATATGTGCTGTTACTTTCGGGATCGGTTTTCTTATTAGCACTTTAGCAGCAGTAAAGGTTGCAGACGAATTTTAGGGAATATTAAAATTTCCCAAACATAAGTAAATGGTCTCTCCTCCCTGATGCAATTGCAAAAATGCTTTGTCAGAGAGTTCGTCTCATCGTCTGCGCTTTGCCAAGAAACGTTTTCAAGGCGTAGTTTAATTAAATTCACATTCCAAATATTTATTATTTAAAAATATGCTTACAAGTCTGGGGATTATTTTAGAGGGTTCTAAGTTTGAAATTTGGGGGGGGGGCTAAATAGGGGGCTATACCCCCCCCCCCCCGAAAAAAGGCCTAGCGACGCCACTGATTCATTGAATTGTATAATTACTTCAAGTTTAAATTCATTCTTGGGCGACAAAGAAAAACCATGGATATAAAGAATGCGCGTGAGGAAATAGGTTTTCACGCTATATGATAAGCAACTTCCTATCTCCGACGGGACCTTATTCGATGTATACTCTGTTCCAGCTTTAGTCGTCATCACGCACAAAGCTACGTTACATAGAGATCTAGCTTAGAGTGTGCTGAGAACCAAAGCTGGAACAGAGTATATATCGAATAAGCTTCGTCGAAGTACGCCTTCAACTACAAGGTTACAGAACATCAAAACAAATGATCGCGTTCGCTGTTCCTAAATTTTTAACGCGTTCATTGTGAAAGTGTTAAGATTTTGTGTTCAACTGTTACAATTTTTTCAAATAGAAACAAAAATTAGAAGTTGAGCGCCAAAATTAAGCGAAGTGTTCAATAAATTACACTTTTTCATCACTTAAACATATCAAGAAACCAAAATCTGATTTTTGAACACTAAAATGTGTTCAAATCTTTAACACACTTTTTTCTGTGTTTGAGTATGTTATTGTCCAATTTGTCCCCCATCTAACCATACTAAAAACATTGAGCTACGACAAACAGTAGTCGAGTAATTAAGCTAATCGTAAACAAACAAACCCCTCCATAGGAAATGCATTAGACTATACTTTGCAGGCCCATAACTCTGTGTCTACTAGAGATACGGGGATGTCCTTAGGATATGTTATAGTCCAAATTGTCCCCCATCTAACCATACTAAAAACTTTGGGCTACGACAAACAGGGGCCGAGTACTTAAGCAAAACGTAACGAAACAAACCCCCTCCATAGGAAATGCATTAGACCATAATTTGGAGGCTCTTAACTCTGTTTCTACTGGAGATACGGGGAAGTCCTTTGAGTATGTTATAGTCTAATTTGTCCCCCATCTAACCATACTAAAAATTTTGAGCTACGACAAACAGGGGCCGAGTAATTAAGCTAAACGTAAACAAACAACCCGTCCATAGGAAATGCATTAGACTATATTTTGCAGGCCCATAATTCTGTGTCTACTAAAGATACGGGGATGTCCTTAGGATATGCTATAGTCCAAATTGTCCCCCATCTAACCATACTAAAAACATTGAGCTACGACAAACAAGGGCCGAGATATTAAGCAAAATGTTCGTCAACTTTGGTATCGTCTCACTTATTTTTATTATGTTACTTATGATTTTTGCACTAAACTTTGGAGGCTCATAACTCTTGTTCTACAAGAGATACTGGGATCTCCTTTGGATATGTTATAGTACTCTTTGCTCCCCATACAAGGATACTTTAAACCTGAGGCTACCTCAATATCGTCGTCAACTTATTTTTTGTCTCACTTATTGTTAGAAGGTTACTTTTGATTTTTGAAAATAAACTTTGCAGGCTCGTAACTCTGGTTCTACCAGAGATACGGGGATGTAAATAATGTGACCTTGACACAAATGTTCGGATAATTATAAAGGTCTTTGCATGTTCCAAGCAAAAAAAAAAACTTCGCGGTTTCGAACCTGTGGCCTTCCGGGAGTGAGGCGGATGCGATAACCGCTACACTAAAGATATGTTATTATTTTTAATCGAAAGAACAGGGTCAAGTAATTAAGCAATACGTGAACAAACAAACGCCTCCATAGGAAATGCATTAGACTATGCTTTGCAGGCCCATAACTCTGTGTCTACTAGAGATACCGGGATGTCCTTAGGATATGTTATAGTCCAATTTGTCCTTCATCTAATCATACTGAAAACATTGAGCTACGACAAACAGGGGCCGAGATATTAAGCAAAATGTTCGTCATCTTTGGTATCGTCTCACTTATTTTTATTATGTTACTTATGATTTTTGCACTAAACTTTGGAGGCTCATAACTCTTGTTCTACAAGAGATACTGGGATCTCCTATTCATATGTTATAGTACTCTTTGCTCCCCATACAAGGATACTTTAAACTTGAGGCTACCTCAATATCGTCGTCAACTTACTTTTTGTCTCACTTATTGTTAGAAGGTTACTTTTGATTTTTGAAAATAAACTTTGCAGGCTCGTAACTCTGTTTCTACTGGAGATAAGGGGATGTCCTTTGAGTATGTTATAGACCAATTTGTCCCCCATCTAGCCATACTAAGAATTAGGGCTACGACAAACAGTAGTCGAGTAATTAAGCTAATCGTATACAAACAAACCCCTCCATAGGAAATACATTAGACTAAATTCTGGAGGCTCGTAACTCTGGTTCTACCAGAGATACGGGGATGTAAATAATGTGACCTTGACACAAATGTTCGGATAATTATAAAGGTCTTTGCATGTTCCAAGCAAAAAAAAAAAAACTTCGTGGTTTCGAATCTGTGGCCTTCCGAGAGTGAGGCGGATGCGATAACCGCTACACTAAAGATATGTTATTATTTTTAATCGAAAGAGCAGGGTCAAGTAATTAAGCAATACGTGAACAAACAAACCCCTCCATAGAAAATGCATTAGACTATACTTTGCAGGCTCGTAACTCTGTTTCTACTGGAGATACGGGGATGTCCTTTGAGTATGTTATAGTCCAATTTGTCCCCCATCTAACCATACTAAAAACATTGAGCTACGACAAACAGTAGTCGAGTAATTAAGCTAATCGTAAACAAACAAACCCCTCCATAGGAAATGCATTAGACTATACTTTGCACGCCCATAACTCTGTGTCTACTAGAGATACGGGGATGTCCTTAGGATATGTTATAGTCCAAATTGTCCCCCATCTAACCATACTAAAAACTTTGGGCTACGACAAACAGGGGCCGAGTACTTAAGCAAAACGTAACGAAACAAACCCCCTCCATAGGAAATGCATTAGACCATACTTTGGAGGCTCTTAACTCTGTTTCTACTGGAGATACGGGGAAGTCCTTTGAGTATGTTATAGTCCAATTTGTCCCCCATCTAACCATACTAAAAACATTGAGCTACGAAAAACAGGGGCCGAGTAATTAAGCTAAACGTAAACAAACAACCCGTCCAAAGGAAATGCATTAGACTATGCTTTGCAGGCCCATAACTCTGTGTTTACTAGAGATACGGGGATGTCCTTAGGATATGTTATAGTCCAAATTGTCCCCCATCTAATCATACTAAAAACATTGAGCTACGACAAACAGGGGCCGAGATATTAAGCAAAATGTTCGTCAACTTTGGTATCGTCTCACTTATTTTTATTATGTTACTTATGATTTTTGCACTAAACTTTGGAGGCTCATAACTCTTGTTCTACAAGAGATACTGGGATCTCCTTTGGATATGTTATAGTACTCTTTGCTCCCCATGCAAGGATACTTTAAACCTGAGGCTACCTCAATATCGTCGTCAACTTACTTTTTGTCTCACTTATTGTTAGAAGGTTACTTTTGATTTTTGAAAATAAACTTTGCAGGCTCGTAACTCTGTTTCTACTGGAGATACGGGGATGTCCTTTGAGTATGTTATAGACCAATTTGTCCCCCATCTAGCCATACTAAGAATTAGGGCTACGACAAACAGTAGTCGAGTAATTAAGCTAATCGTAAACAAACAAACCCCTCCATAGGAAATACATTAGACTAAATTCTGGAGGCTCGTAACTCTGGTTCTACCAGAGATACGGGGATGTAAATAATGTGACCTTGACACAAATGTTCGGATAATTATAAAGGTCTTTGCATGTTCCAAGCAAAAAAAAAAACTTCGCGGTGTCGAACCTGTGGCCTTCCGGGAGTGAGGCGGATGCGATAACCGCTACACTAAAGATATGTTATTATTTTTAATCGAAAGAACAGGGTCAAGTAATTAAGCAGTACGTGAATAAACAAACCCCTCCATAGAAAATGCATTAGACTATACTTTGCAAGGCCCATAACTCTGTGTCTACTAGAGATACCGGGATGTCCTTAGGATATGTTATGGTCCAATTTGTCCTTCATCTAACCATACTAAAAACTTTGGGTTACGACAAACAGGGGCCGAGTACTTAAGCAAAACGTAAAGAAACAAACCCCCTCCATAGGAAATGAGTTAGACTATACTTTGCAGGCTCGTAACTCTGTTTCCACTGGAGATACGGGGATGTCCTTTGAGTATGTTATAGTCGAATTTGTCCCCCATCTAACCATACTAAAAACATTGAGCTACGACAAACAGGAGCCGAGTAATTAAGCCAAACGTAAACATACAACCCGTCCATAGGAAATGCATTAGACTATACTTTGCAGGCCCATTACTCTGTTTCTACTAGAGATACGGGGATGTCCTTACGATATGTTATAGTCCAAATTGTCCCCCATCTAACCATACTAAAAACATTGAGCTACGACAAACAGGGGCCGAGATATTAAGCAAAATGTTCGTCAACTTTGGTATCGTCTCACTTATTTTTATTATGTTACTTATGATTTTTGCACTAAACTTTGGAAGCTCATAACTCTTGTTCTACAAGAGATACTGGGATCTCCTTTGGATATGTTATAGTACTCTTTGCTCCCCATACAAGGATACTTTAAACTTGAGGCTACCTCAATATCGTCGTCAACTTATTTTTTGTCTCACTTATTGTTAGAAGGTTACTTTTAATTTTTGAAAATAAATTTTGCAGGCTCGTAACTCTGTTTCTACTGGAGATACGGGGATGTCCTTTGAGTATGTTATAGACCAATTTGTCCCCCATCTAGCCATACTAAGAATTAGGGCTTCGACAAACAGTAGTCGAGTAATTAAGCTAATCGTAAACAAACAAACCCCTCAATAGGAAATACATAAGACTAAATTCTGGAGGCTGGTAACTCTGGTTCTACCAGAGATACGGGGATGTAAATAATGTGACCTTGACACAAATGTTCGGATAATTTTAAAAAAAAACTTCGCGGTTTCGAACCTGTGGCCTTCCGGGAGTGAGGCGGATGCGATAACCGCTACACTAAAGATATGTTATTATTTTTAATCGAAAGAACAGGGTCAAGTAATTAAGCAATACGTGAACAAACAAACCCCTCCATAGGAAATGCATTAGACTATGCTTTGCAGGCCCATAACTCTGTGTCTACTAGAGATACCGGGATGTCCTTAGGATATGTTATAGACCAATTTGTCCCCCATCTAGCCATACTAAGAATTAGGGCTACGACAAACAGTAGTCGAGTAATTAAGCTAATCGTAAACAAACAAACCCCTTCATAGGAAATACATTAGACTAAATTTTGGAGGCTCGTAACTCTGGTTCTACTAGAGATACGGGGATGTAAATAATGTGACCTTGACACAAATGTTCGGATAATTATAAAGAAATTTGCATGTTCCAATAAAAAAAAAACTTCGCGGTTTCGAACTTGTGGCCTTCCGGGAGTGAGGCGGATGCGATAACCGCTACACTAAAGATATGTTATTATTTTTAATCGAAAGAACAGGGTCAAGTAATTAAGCAATACGTGAACAAACAAACCCCTCCATAGAAAACGCATTAGACTATACTTTGCAGGCTCGTAACTCTGTTTCGACTGGAGATACGGGGATGTCCTTTGAGTATGTTATAGTCCAATTTGTCCCCCATCTAACCATACTAAAAACATTGAGCTACGACAAACAGTAGTCGAGTAATTAAGCTAATCGTAAACAAACAAACCCCTCCATAGGAAATGCATTAGACTATACTTTGCAGGCCCATAACTCTGTGTCTACTAAAGATAAGGGGATGTTCTTAGGATATGCTATAGTCCAAATTGTCCCCCATCTAACCATACTAAAAATATTGAGCTACGACAAACAAGGGCCGAGATATTAAGCAAAATGTTCGTCAAATGAGTCAAAATGTTGTATCTTGAAGAAGAAAAACATGTGATTTTTTCGGTACACTTTTGAATGCATTTTTTTCTGGAGAAATTTTTGACCGAATTCAGCTTAATTCCCTATAAAACACTCTTTGAAAGTGATTTCATCTCGATTTAACAATAATTAAAAATTTACCTCGATTTTTAATAACATTTTCAAAATCGACGTTTCACGGCCAAAGAAGCATACTTTGAGTATTTCTTCACTATTTTCAAATATGTTCACTGAAGCCATTATTTTTATACTTTTTGCTTTAATTCAAGCAAATGTAACGATATTCAATCAAAAAACTGTTAAAATTAAATTTTTCAATAAGAAATCGTTGTCACGGATTTTGTATCTTGAAGAAGAAAAACATGCGATTTTTTCGGTACTTTTTTGAATGCATTTTTTTCTGGAGAAAAAAGTTTTGACCGAATTCAGCTTAATTCCCTATAAAACACTCAATAAAAGTGATTTCATCTCGATTGAACAATAAATAAAAATGTACCTCGATTTTTAATAACATTTTCAAAATCGACGTTTCACGGCCAAAGAAGCATATTTTGAGTATTTCTTCACTATTTTCAAATATAACCACTGAAACCATTATTTTTATACTTTTTGCTTTAATTCAAGCAATGCAACGATATTCATTCAAAAAACTGTTAAAATTAAATTTTTCAATAAGAAATCGTTGTCACGGATTTTGTATCTTGAAGAAGAAAAACATGCGATTTTTTCGGTACTTTTTTGAATGCATTTTTTTCTGGAGAAAAAAGTTTTGACCGAATTCAGCTTAATTCCCTATAAAACACTCAATAAAAGTGATTTCATCTCGATTGAACAATAAATAAAAATGTACCTCGATTTTTAATAACATTTTCAAAATCGACGTTTCACGGCCAAAGAAGCATATTTTGAGTATTTCTTCACTATTTTCAAATATAACCACTGAAACCATTATTTTTATACTTTTTGCTTTAATTCAAGCAATGCAACGATATTCATTCAAAAAACTGTTAAAATTCAATTTTCAATAAGAAATCGTATTCACGGATTTTGTGTCTTGAAGAAGAAAAACCTGCGATTTTTTCGGTACTTTTTTGAATGCTTTTTTTTCTGGAGAAATTTTTTTTTCTGGAGATGAAATCACTTTTAATTCGTGTTTTATAGGGAATTAAGCTGAATTCGGTCAAAAAGTTCTCCAGAAAAAAATGCATTCAAAAAAGTACCGAAAAAATCGCAGGTTTTTCTTCTTCAAGACACAAAATCCGTGAATACGATTTCTTATTGAAAATTGAATTTTAACAGTTTTTTGAATGAATATCGTTACATTGCTTGAATTAAAGCAAAAAGTTTAAAAATAATGGTTTCAGTGGTTATATTTGAAAATAGTGAAGAAATACTCAAAATATGCTTCTTTGGCCGTGAAACGTCGATTTTGAAAATGTTATTAAAAATCGAGGTACATTTTTATTTATTGTCCTGACGAACATTTAATTTTTGGGCTTCCGTGGCTCAATGTTAGCGCGTTCGGCTGTTAATCGAAAGGTTGGTGGTTCGAGCCCATCCGGGAGCGGTGTTGTGAGGTCTCAGATGTAGCGTGAAAAGTCAAACTTTTTCCATAATACGTGATAACCATTTATTTTCTGAGCTTCCGTGGCTCAATGGTTAGCGCGTTCGGCTGTTAACCAATTGGTTGGTTTTTCGAGCCTATCCGGGAGAAGTGTTGTGACGTCTCAGATGTAACGTAAAATGTCAGAGTTTTTCCACAATATCTGACGAACATTTAATTTTTGGGCTTGCGTGGCGCAATGGTTAGCGCGTTCAGCTGTTAATCGAAAGGTTGGTGGTTCGAGCCCACCCGGGAGAGGTATTGTTGGGTCTCATATGTAGCGTTAAAAGTCAAAACTTTTCCACAATACGTGACAACCATTTAATTTCTGATCTTCCGTGGCTCAATGGTTAGCGCGTTCGGCTGTTAACCAATAGGTTGGTGGTTCGAGCCCACCCGGGAGCGGTGTTTTTGGATCTCAAATGTAACGTAAATAGCCAAAGTTTTTCCACAATACCTGACGACCATTTAATTTTTGGGCCTCAGTGGCGAATGGTTAGCGCGTTCGGCTGTTAACCGAAAGGTTGGTGGTTCGAGCCCATCCGGGAGCGGTGTTGTGAGGTCTCAGAAGGTAAGTAAAAAGTCAAGGTTTTACCTCAATACCTGACGAAAATTTAATTTTTGGGCTACAGTGGCGCAATGGTCAGCGCGTTCAGCTGTTAACCGAAAGGTTGGTGGTTCGAGCCCTCCCGGGAGCGGTGTTGTGACGTCTCAGATGTAACGTAAAATGTCAGAGTTTTTCCAAAACACCTGACGAACATTTAACTTTTGGGCTTCCGTGGCGCAATGGTTAGCGCGTTCAGCTGTTAATCGAAAGGTTGGTGGTTCGAGCCCGCCCGGAAGAGGTATTGTGTGGTCTCAGATGTAGCGTAAAAAGTCAAAACTTTTCCACAATACGTGACAACCATTTAATTTCTGAGCTTCCGTGGCTCAATGGTTAGCGCGTTCGGCTGTTAATCGAAAGGTTGGTGGTTCGAGCCCATCCGGGAGCGGTATTGTGAGGTCTCAGATGTAGCGTGAAAAGTCAAACTTTTTCCAGAATACCTGACGACCATTTAATTTTTGGGCTTCCGTGGCGCAATAATTAGCGCGTTCAGCTGTTAATCGAAAGGTTGGTGGTTCGAGCCCACCCGGGAGCGGTGTTGTGGGATCTCAAATGTAACGTAGAAAGCCAAAGTTTTTCCACAATACCTGACGACCATTTAATTTTTGGGCTTCCGGGGCGCAATGGTTAGCGCGTTCAGCTGTTATTCAAAAGACTGGTGGTTTGAGCCCTTTCGGGAGCGGTGTTGTGAGGTCTCAGATGTGACGTAAAAAGTCAAGGTTTTTCCACAATACCTGACGACCATTTAATTTTTGAGCTTCCGTGGCGCAATGTTTAGCGCGTTCTTCTGTTAATCGAAAGGTTGGTGGTTCGAGCCCACCCGGGAGAGGTGTTGTGGGGTCTCAGATGTAGCGTAAAAAGTCAAAACTTTTCCACAATACGTGACAACGATTTAATTTCTGAGCTTCCGTGGCTCAATGTTTAGCGCGTTTGGCTGTTAGCCAATAGGTTGGTGGTTCGAGCCCACCCGGGAGCGGTGTTGTGGGGTCTCAAATGTAACGTAGAAAGCCAAAGTTTTTCCACAATACCTGACGACCATTTAATTTCTGAGCTTCCGTGGCTCAATGGTTAGCGCGTTCGGCTGTTAACCAATAGTTTGGTAGTTCGAGCCCATCCGGGAGCGGTGTTGTGAGGTCTCAGATGTGACGTAAAAAGTCAAGGTTTTTCCACAATACCTGACGACCATTTAATTTTTGAGCTTCCGTGGCGCAATGGTTAGCGCGTTCTTCTGTTAATCGAAAGGTTGGTGGTTCGAGCCCACCCGGGAGAGGTGTTGTGGGGTCTCAGATGTAGCGTAAAAAGTCAAAACTTTTCCACAATACGTGACAACGATTTAATTTCTGAGCTTCCGTGGCTCAATGGTTAGCGCGTTCGGCTGTTAACCAATAGGTTGGTGGTTCGAGCCCACCCGGGAGCGGTGTTTTTGGATCTCAAATGTAACGTAAATAGCCAAAGTTTTTCCACAATACCTGACGACCATTTAATTTTTGGGCCTCAGTGGCGAATGGTTAGCGCGTTTGGCTGTTAACAGAAAGTTTGGTGGTTCGAGCACACCCGGGAGCGGTGTTATGAGGTCTCAGATGTTACGTAAAAAGTCAAAGTTTTTCCACAATACCGGACGACCATTTAATTTCAGAGCTTCCGTGGCTCAATGGCTAGCGCTTTCGGCTTTTAACCGAAATTTTGGTTTTTCGAGCCCATCCGGGAGCGTTTTGTGAGGTCTCAGATGTAACGTAAAAAGTCAGAGTTTTTCCACAATACATGACGACCATTTAATATTTAGGCTTCCGTGGCGCAATGGTTAGCGCGTTCAGCTGCTATTCAAAAGACTGGTGGTTTGAGCCCTCCCGGGAGCGGTGTTGTGACGTCTTGAATGTAACGTAAAATGTCAGAGTTTTTCCACAATACCTGACGAACATTTAATTTTTGGGCTTCCGTGGCGTAATAATTAGCGCGTTCAGCTGTTAATCGAAAGGTTGGTGGTTTGAGCCCACCCGGAAGAGGTTTTGTGGGGTCTCAGATGTAGCGTAAAATGTCAAAACTTTTCCACAATACGTAACAACCTTTTAATTTCTGAGCTTCCGTGGCTCAATGCTTAGCGCGTTCGGCTGTTAGCCAATAGGTTGGTGGTTCGAGCCCACCCGGGAGCGGTGTTGTGGGATCTCAAATGTAACGTAGAAAGCCAAAGTTTTTCCACAATACCTGACGACCATTTATTTTTTGGGCTTCCTTGGCGCAATGGTTAGCGCGTTCGGCTGTTAACCGAAAGGTTGGTGGTTCGAGCCCAACCGAGAGAGGTGTTGTAGGGTCTCAGATGTAACGTAATAAGTCATAACTTATCCACAATACGTGACAACCATTTAATTTCTGAGCTTCCGTGGCTCAATGGTTAGCGCGTTCGGCTGTTAACCAATAGGTTGGTGGTTCGAGCCCACCCAGGAGCGGTGGTGTGGGATCTCAAATGTAACGTAGAAAGCCAAAGTTTTGCCACAATACCTGACGACCATTAAATTTTTGGGCTTCCTTGGCGCAATGGTTAGCGCGTTCGGCTGTTAACCGAAAGGTTGGTGGTTCGAGCCCAACCGGAATAGGTGTTGTGATGTCTCAGGTGTGACGTAAAAAGCCAAGGTTTTTTCCACAACACCTGACGACCATTTAATTTTTGGGCTTCCGTGGCGCAATGGTTAGCGCGTTCGGCTTTTAACCAATAGGTTGGTGGTTCGAGCCCATCCGGGAGCGGTGTAGTGAGGTCTCAGATGTAACGTAAAATGTCAGAGTTTTTCCACAATACCTGACGAACATTTAATTTTTGGGCTTCCGTGCCGCAATGACTAGCGCGTTCAGCTGTTAATCGAAAGGTTGAAGGTTCGAGCCCACCCGGGAGAGGTGTTGTGGGGTCTCAGATGTAGCGTAAAAAGTCAAAACTTTTCCACAATACGTGAAAACCATTTAATTTCTGAGCTTCCGTGGCTCAATGGTTAGCGCGTTCGGCTGTTAACCAATAGGTTGGTGGATCGAGCCCATCCGGGAGCGGTGTTGTGACGTCTCAGATGTGACGTAAAAAGTCAAGGTTTTTCCACAATACCGGACGACCATTTAAATTTTGGGCTTCCGTGGCGCAATCGTTAGCGCGTTCGGCTGTTAACAGAAAGGTTGGTGGTTCGAGCACACCCGGGAGCGGTGCTATGAGGTCTCAGATGTTACGTAAAAAGTCAAAGTTTTTCCACAATACCGGACGACCATTTAATTTTTGGGCTTCCGTGGTGCAATGGTTAGCGCGTTCAGCTGCTATTCAAAAGACTGGTGGTTTGAGCCCTCCCGGGAGCGGTGTTGTGACGTCTCAGATGTAACATAAAATGTCAGAGTTTTTCCACAATACCTGACGAACATTGAAATTTTGGGCTTCCGTGGCGCAATGGTTAGCGCGTTCAGCTGTTAATCGAAAGGTTGGTGGTTCGAGCCCACCCGGGAGAGGTGTTGTGGGGTCTCAGATGTAGCGTAAAAAGTCAAAACTTTTCCACAATACGTGACAACCATTTAATTTCTGAGCTTCCGTGGCTCAATGGTTAGCGCGTTCGGCTGTTAACTAATAGGTTAGTGGTTCGAGCCCACCCGGGAGCGGCGTTGTGGGATCTCAAATGTAACGTAGAAAGCCAAAGTTTTTCCACAATACCTGACGATCATTTAATTTTTGGGCTTCCGTGGCGCAATGGTTAGGGCGTTCGGCTGTTAACCAATAGGTTGGTGGTTCGAGCCCACCCGGGCGCGGTGTTGTGGGATCTCAAACGTAACGTGGAAAGCCAAAGTTTTTCCACAATACCTGACGACCATTTAATTTTTGGGCTTCCGTGGCGCAATGATTAGCACGTTCAGCTGTTAATCGAAAGGTTGAAGGTTCGAGCCCACCCGGGAGAGGTGTTGTGGGGTCTCAGATGTAGCGTAAAAAGTCAAAACTTTTCCACAATACGTGACAACCATTTAATTTCTGAGCTTCCGTAGCGCAATGGTTAGCGCGTTCAGCAGTTAACAAATAATTTAGTGGTTCGAGCCCACCCGGGAGCGGCGTTGTGGGATCTCAAACGTAACGTAGAAAGCCAAAGTTTTTCCACAATACCTGACGACCATTTAATGTTTGGGCTTCCGTGGCGCAATGGTTAACGCGTTCGGCTGTTAACCAATAGGTTGGTGGTTCGAGCCCACCCGGGAGCGGTGTTGTGGGATCTCAAATGTAACGTAGAAAGCCAAAGTTTTTCCACAATACGTGACGACCATTTAATTTCTGAGCTTCGTGGCTCAATGGTTAGCGCGTTCGGCTGTTAACCAATAGGTTGGTGGTTAGAGCCCATCCGGGAGCGGTGTTGTGAGGTCTCAGATGTGACGTAAAAAGTCAAGGTTTTTCCACAATACCTGACGAACATTGAATTTTTGGGCTTCCGTGGCGCAATGGTTAGCGCGTTCAGCTGTTAATCGAAAGGTTGGTGGTTCGAGCCCAACCAGGAGAGATGTTGTGGGGTCTCAGATGTAGCGTAAAAAGTCAAAACTTTTCCACAATACGTGACAACCATTTAATTTCTGAGCTTCCGTGGCTGAATGGTTAGCGCGTTCGGCTGTTAACCAATAGGTTGGTGGTTAGAGCCCGTCCGGGAGCGGTGTTGTGAGGTCTCAGATGTAACGTAAAATGTCAGAGTTTTTCCACAATACCTGACGAACATTTAATTTTTGGGCTTCCCTGGCGCAATTATTAGCGCGTTCAACTGTTAATCGAAAGGCTGGTGGTTCAGGCCCACCCGGAAGAGGTGTTGTGGGGTCTCAGATGTAGCGTAAAAAGTCAAAACTTATCCACAATACGTGACAACGATTTAATTTCTGAGCTTCCGTGGCTCAATGTTTAGCGCGTTTGGCTGTTAGCCAATAGGTTGGTGGTTCGAGCCCACCCGGGAGCGGTGTTGTGGGGTCTCAAATGTAACGTAGAAAGCCAAAGTTTTTCCACAATACCTGACGACCATTTAATTTCTGAGCTTCCGTGGCTCAATGGTTAGCGCGTTCGGCTGTTAACCAATAGTTTGGTAGTTCGAGCCCATCCGGGAGCGGTGTTGTGAGATCTCAGATGTGACGTAAAAAGTCAAGATTTTCCACAATACCTGACGACCATTTAATTTTTGAGCTTCCGAGGCGCAATGGTTAGCGCGTTCTTCTGTTAATCGAAAGGTTGGTGGTTCGAGCCCACCCGGGAGAGGTGTTGTGGGGTCTCAGATGTAGCGTAAAAAGTCAAAAGTTTTCCACAATACGTGACAACGATTTAATTTCTGAGCTTCCGTGGCTCAATGTTTAGCGTGTTCGGCTGTTAACCAATAGGTTGGTGGTTCGGGCCCACCCGGGAGCGGTGTTGTGAGTTCTCAGATGTGACGTAAAATGTCAGAGTTTTTCCACAATACCTGACGAATATTTAATATTTGGGCTTCCTTGGCGCAATGGTTAGCGCGTTTGGCTGTTAACAGAAAGTTTGGTGGTTCGAGCACACCCGGGAGCGGTGCTATGAGGTCTCAGATGTTACGTAAAAAGTCAAAGTTTTTCCACAATACCGGACGACCATTTAATTTCAGAGCTTCCGTGGCTCAATGGCTAGCGCTTTCGGCTTTTAACCGAAATTTTGGTTTTTCGAGCCCATCCGGGAGCGTTTTGTGAGGTCTCAGATGTAACGTAAAAAGTCAGAGTTTTTCCACAATACATGACGACCATTTAATATTTAGGCTTCCGTGGCGCAATGGTTAGCGCGTTCAGCTGCTATTCAAAAGACTGGTGGTTTGAGCCCTCCCGGGAGCGGTGTTGTGACGTCTTGAATGTAACGTAAAATGTCAGAGTTTTTCCACAATACCTGACGAACATTTAATTTTTGGGCTTCCGTGGCGTAATAATTAGCGCGTTCAGCTGTTAATCGAAAGGTTGGTGGTTCGAGCCCACCCGGGAGAGGTTTTGTGGGGTCTCAGATGTAGCGTAAAATGTCAAAACTTTTCCACAATACGTAACAACCTTTTAATTTCTGAGCTTCCGTGGCTCAATGCTTAGCGCGTTCGGCTGTTAGCCAATAGGTTGGTGGTTCGAGCCCACCCGGGAGCGGTGTTGTGGGATCTCAAATGTAACGTAGAAAGCCAAAGTTTTTCCACGATACCTGACGACCATTTATTTTTTGGGCTTCCTTGGCGCAATGGTTAGCGCGTTCGGCTGTTAACCGAAAGGTTGGTGGTTCGAGCCCAACCGAGAGAGGTGTTGTAGGGTCTCAGATGTAACGTAATAAGTCATAACTTATCCACAATACGTGACAACCATTTAATTTCTGAGCTTCCGTGGCTCAATGGTTAGCGCGTTCGGCTGTTAACCAATAGGTTGGTGGTTCGAGCCCACCCAGGAGCGGTGGTGTGGGATCTCAAATGTAACGTAGAAAGCCAAAGTTTTGCCACAATACCTGACGACCATTAAATTTTTGGGCTTCCTTGGCGCAATGGTTAGCGCGTTCGGCTGTTAACCGAAAGGTTGGTGGTTCGAGCCCAACCGGAATAGGTGTTGTGATGTTTCAGGTGTGACGTAAAAAGCCAAGGTTTTTTCCACAACACCTGACGACCATTTAATTTTTGGGCTTCCGTGGCGCAATGGTTAGCGCGTTCGGCTTTTAACCAATAGGTTGGTGGTTCGAGCCCATCCGGGAGCGGTGTAGTGAGGTCTCAGATGTAACGTAAAATGTCAGAGTTTTTCCACAATACCTGACGAACATTTAATTTTTGGGCTTCCTTGCCGCAATGACTAGCGCGTTCAGCTGTTAATCGAAAGGTTGAAGGTTCGAGCCCACCCGGGAGAGGTGTTGTGGGGTCTCAGATGTAGCGTAAAAAGTCAAAACTTTTCCACAATACGTGACAACCATTTAATTTCTGAGCTTCCGTGGCTCAATGGTTAGCGCGTTCGGCTGTTAACCAATAGGTTGGTGGTTCGAGCCCATCCGGGAGCGGTGTTGTGACGTCTCAGATGTGACGTAAAAAGTCAAGGTTTTTCCACAATACCGGACGACCATTTAAATTTTGGGCTTCCGTGGCGCAATCGTTAGCGCGTTCGGCTGTTAACAGAAAGGTTGGTGGTTCGAGCACACCCGGGAGCGGTGCTATGAGGTCTCAGATGTTACGTAAAAAGTCAAAGTTTTTCCACAATACCGGACGACCATTTAATTTTTGGGCTTCCGTGGTGCAATGGTTAGCGCGTTCAGCTGCTATTCAAAAGACTGGTGGTTTGAGCCCTCCCGGGAGCGGTGTTGTGACGTCTCAGATGTAACATAAAATGTCAGAGTTTTTCCACAATACCTGACGAACATTGAAATTTTGGGCTTCCGTGGCGCAATGGTTAGCGCGTTCAGCTGTTAATCGAAAGGTTGGTGGTTCGAGCCCACCCGGGAGAGGTGTTGTGGGGTCTCAGATGTAGCGTAAAAAGTCAAAACTTTTCCACAATACGTGACAACCATTTAATTTCTGAGCTTCCGTGGCTCAATGGTTAGCGCGTTCGGCTGTTAACTAATAGGTTAGTGGTTCGAGCCCACCCGGGAGCGGCGTTGTGGGATCTCAAATGTAACGTAGAAAGCCAAAGTTTTTCCACAATACCTGACGATCATTTAATTTTTGGGCTTCCGTGGCGCAATGGTTAGGGCGTTCGGCTGTTAACCAATAGGTTGGTGGTTCGAGCCCACCCGGGCGCGGTGTTGTGGGATCTCAAACGTAACGTGGAAAGCCAAAGTTTTTCCACAATACCTGACGACCATTTAATTTTTGGGCTTCCGTGGCGCAATGATTAGCACGTTCAGCTGTTAATCGAAAGGTTGAAGGTTCGAGCCCACCCGGGAAAGGTGTTGTGGGGTCTCAGATGTAGCGTAAAAAGTCAAAACTTTTCCACAATACGTGACAACCATTTAATATCTGAGCTTCCGTGGCGCAATGGTTAGCGCGTTCAGCAGTTAACAAATAATTTAGTGGTTCGAGCCCACCCGGGAGCGGCGTTGTGGGATCTCAAACGTAACGTAGAAAGCCAAAGTTTTTCCACAATACCTGACGACCATTTAATGTTTGGGCTTCCGTGGCGCAATGGTTAACGCGTTCGGCTGTTAACCAATAGGTTGGTGGTTCGAGCCCACCCGGGAGCGGTGTTGTGGGATCTCAAATGTAACGTAGAAAGCCAAAGTTTTTCCACAATACGTGACGACCATTTAATTTCTGAGCTTCGTGGCTCAATGGTTAGCGCGTTCGGCTGTTAACCAATAGGTTGGTGGTTAGAGCCCATCCGGGAGCGGTGTTGTGAGGTCTCAGATGTGACGTAAAAAGTCAAGGTTTTTCCACAATACCTGACGAACATTGAATTTTTGGGCTTCCGTGGCGCAATGGTTAGCGCGTTCAGCTGTTAATCGAAAGGTTGGTGGTTCGAGCCCAACCAGGAGAGATGTTGTGGGGTCTCAGATGTAGCGTAAAAAGTCAAAACTTTTCCACAATACGTGACAACCATTTAATTTCTGAGCTTCCGTGGCTGAATGGTTAGCGCGTTCGGCTGTTAACCAATAGGTTGGTGGTTAGAGCCCGTCCGGGAGCGGTGTTGTGAGGTCTCAGATGTAACGTAAAATGTCAGAGTTTTTCCACAATACCTGACGAACATTTAATTTTTGGGCTTCCCTGGCGCAATTATTAGCGCGTTCAACTGTTAATCGAAAGGCTGGTGGTTCAGGCCCACCCGAAAGAGGTGTTGTGGGGTCTCAGATGTAGCGTAAAAAGTCAAAACTTATCCACAATACGTGACAACCGTTCAATTTCTGAGCTTCCGTGGCTCAATGGTTAGCGCGTTCGGCTGTTAACCAATAGGTTGGTGGTTCGAGCCCACCCGGGAGCGGTGGTGTGGGATCTCAAATGTAACGTAGAAAGCCAAAGTTTTGCCACAATACCTGACGACCATTAAATTTTTGGGCTTCCTTGGCGCAATGGTTAGCGCGTTCGGCTGTTAACCGAAAGGTTGGTGGTTCGAGCCCAACCGGAAGAGGTGTTGTAGGGTCACACATGTAACGTAAAAAGTCATAACTTATCCACAATACCTGACGACCATTTAATTTCTGAGCTTCGTGGCTCAATGGTTAGCGCGTTCGGCTGTTAACCAATAGGTTGGTGGTTAGAGCCCATCCGGGAGCGGTGTTGTGAGGTCTCAGATGTGACGTAAAAAGTCAAGGTTTTTCCACAATACCTGACGAACATTGAATTTTTGGGCTTCCGTGGCGCAATGGTTAGCGCGTTCAGCTGTTAATCGAAAGGTTGGTGGTTCGAGCCCAACCAGGAGAGATGTTGTGGGGTCTCAGATGTAGCGTAAAAAGTCAAAACTTTTCCACAATACGTGACAACCATTTAATTTCTGAGCTTCCGTGGCTGAATGGTTAGCGCGTTCGGCTGTTAACCAATAGGTTGGTGGTTAGAGCCCGTCCGGGAGCGGTGTTGTGAGGTCTCAGATGTAACGTAAAATGTCAGAGTTTTTCCACAATACCTGACGAACATTTAATTTTTGGGCTTCCCTGGCGCAATTATTAGCGCGTTCAACTGTTAATCGAAAGGCTGGTGGTTCAGGCCCACCCGAAAGAGGTGTTGTGGGGTCTCAGATGTAGCGTAAAAAGTCAAAACTTATCCACAATACGTGACAACCGTTCAATTTCTGAGCTTCCGTGGCTCAATGGTTAGCGCGTTCGGCTGTTAACCAATAGGTTGGTGGTTCGAGCCCACCCGGGAGCGGTGGTGTGGGATCTCAAATGTAACGTAGAAAGCCAAAGTTTTGCCACAATACCTGACGACCATTAAATTTTTGGGCTTCCTTGGCGCAATGGTTAGCGCGTTCGGCTGTTAACCGAAAGGTTGGTGGTTCGAGCCCAACCGGAAGAGGTGTTGTAGGGTCACACATGTAACGTAAAAAGTCATAACTTATCCACAATGCCTGACAACCATTTAATTTCTGAGCTTCCGTGGCTCAAAGGTTAGCGCGTTCGGCTGTTTACCAATAGGTGTGTGGTTCGAGCCCATCCGGGAGCGGTTTTGTGACGTCTCAGATGTGACGTAAAAAGTCAAGGTTTTTTCCACAACACCTGACGACCATTTAATTTTTGGTCTTCCGTGGCGCAATGGTTAGCGCGTTCGGCTGTTAACCAATAGGTTGGTGGTTCGAGCCCATCCGGGAGCGGTGTTGTGAGGTCTCAGATGTAACGTAAAATGTTAAAACTTTTCCACAATATGTGACAACCACTTAAATTCTGAGCTTCCGTGGCTCAATGGTTAGCGAATTCGGCTGTTAACCAATAGGTTGGTGGTTCGAGCCCACCCGGGAGCGGTATTTTGGGATCTCAAATGTAACGTTGAAAGCCAAAATTTTTCCACAATACCTGACGACCATTTATTTTTTGGGTTTCCGTGGCGCAATGGTCAGCGCGTTCAGCTGTTAATCGAAAGGCTGGCGGTTCAAGCCCACCCGGAAGAGGTGTTGTGGGGTCTCAGATGTAGTGTAAAAAGTCAAAACCTACCCACAATACGTGACAACCATTTAATTTCTGAGCTTCCGTGGCTCAATGGTTAGCGCGTTCGGCTGTTAACCAATAGGTTGGTGGTTTGAGCCCACCCGGGACCGGTGGTGTGGGATCTCAAATGTAACGTAGAAAGCCAAAGTTTTGCCACAATACCTGACGACCATTAAATTTTTGGGCTTCCTTGGCTCAAAGGTTAGCGCGTTCGGCTGTTAACAAATAGGTGTGTGGTTCGAGCCCATCCGGGAGCGGTGTTGTGACGTCTCAGATGTGACGTAAAAAGTCAAGGTTTTTTCCACAGCACCTGACGACCATTTAATTTTTGGGCTTCCGTGGCGCAATGATTAGCGCGTTCAGCTGTTAATCGAAAGGTTGAAGGTTCGAGCCCACCCGAGAGAGGTGTTGTGGGGTCTCAGATGTAGCGTAAAAAGTCAAAACTTTTCCGCAATACGTGACAACCATTTAAATTCTGAGCTTCCGTGGCTCAATGGTTAGCGCGTTCGGCTGTTAACAGAAAGGTTGGTGGTTCGAGCACACCCGGGAGCGGTGCTATGAGGTCTCAGATGTTACGTAAAAAGTCAAAGTTTTTCCACAATACCGGACGACCATTTAATTTTTGGGCTTCCGTTGCGCAATGGTTAGCGCGTTCAGCTGCTGTTCAAAAGACTGGTGGTTTGAGCCCTCCCGGGAGCGGTGTTGTGACGTCTCAGATGTAACATAAAATGTCAGAGTTTTTCCACAATACCTGACGAACATTGAATTTTTGGGCTTCCGTGGCGCAATGGTTAGCGCGTTCAGCTGTTAATCGAAAGGTTGGTGGTTCGAGCCCACCCGGGAGAGGTGTTGTGGGGTCTCAGATGTAGCGTAAAAAGTCAAAACGTTTCCACAATACGTGACAACCATTTAATTTCTGAGCCTCCGTGGCCCAATGGTTAGCGCGTTCGGCTGTTAACCAATAGGTTAGTGGTTCGAGCCCACCCGGGAGCGGCGTTGTGGGATCTCAAATGTAACGTAGAAAGCCAAAGTTTTTCCACAATACCTGACGACCATTTAATGTTTGGGCTTCCGTGGCGCAATGGTTAACGCGTTCGGCTGTTAACCAATAGGTTGGTGGTTCGAGCCCACCCGGGAGCGGTGTTGTGGGATCTCAAATGTAACGTAGAAAGCCAAAGTTTTTCCACAATACGTGACGACCATTTAATTTCTGAGCTTCGTGGCTCAATGGTTAGCGCGTTCGGCTGTTAACCAATAGGTTGGTGGTTAGAGCCCATCCGGGAGCGGTGTTGTGAGGTCTCAGATGTGACGTAAAAAGTCAAGGTTTTTCCACAATACCTGACGAACATTGAATTTTTGGGCTTCCGTGGCGCAATGGTTAGCGCGTTCAGCTGTTAATCGAAAGGTTGGTGGTTCGAGCCCAACCAGGAGAGGTGTTGTGGGGTCTCAGATGTAACGTAAAATGTCAGAGTTTTTCCACAATACCTGACGAACATTTAATTTTTGGGCTTCCCTGGCGCAATTATTAGCGCGTTCAACTGTTAATCGAAAGGCTGGTGGTTCAGGCCCACCCGGAAGAGGTGTTGTGGGGTCTCAGATGTAGCGTAAAAAGTCAAAACTTATCCACAATACGTGACAACCATTTAATTTCTGAGCTTCCGTGGCTCAATGGTTAGCGCGTTCGGCTGTTAACCAATAGGTTGGTGGTACGAGCCCATCCGGGAGCGGTGTTGTGAGGTCTCAGATGTGACGTAAAAAGTCAAGGTTTTTCCACAATACCTGACGAACATTGAATTTTTGGGCTTCCGTGGCGCAATGGTTAGCGCGTTCAGCTGTTAATCGAAAGGTTGGTGGTTCGAGCCCAACCGGGAGAGGTGTTGTGGGGTCTCAGATGTAGCGTAAAAAGTCAAAACTTTTCCACAATACCTGACGACCATTTATTTTTTGGGCTTCCGTGGCTCAAAGGTTAGCGCGTTCGGCTGTTAACGAATAGGTGTGTGGTTCGAGCCCATCCGGGAGCGGTGTTGTGACGTCTCAGATGTGACGTAAAAAGTCAAGGTTTTTTCCACAGCACCTGACGACCATTTAATTTTTGGGCTTCCGTGGCGCAATGATTAGCGCGTTCAGCTGTTAATCGAAAGGTTGAAGGTTCGAGCCCATCCGGGAGCGGTGTTGTGACGTCTTAGATGTGACGTAAAAAGTCAAGGTTTTTCCACAATACCGGACGACCATTTAATTTTTGGGCTTCCGTGGCGCAATCGTTAGCGCGTTCGGCTGTTAACAGAAAGGTTGGTGGTTCGAGCACACCCGGGAGCGGTGCTATGAGGTCTCAGATGTTACGTAAAAAGTCAAAGTTTTTCCACAATACCGGACGACCATTTAATTTTTGGGCTTCCGTTGCGCAATGGTTAGCGCGTTCAGCTGCTGTTCAAAAGACTGGTGGTTTGAGCCCTCCCGGGAGCGGTGTTGTGACGTCTCAGATGTAACATAAAATGTCAGAGTTTTTCCACAATACCTGACGACCATTTAATTTTTGGGCCTCCGTTGCGCAATGGTTAGCGCGTTCGGCTGTTAACCGAAAGGTTGGTGGTTCGAGCCCACCCGGGAGCGGTTTTGTGGGATCTCTAATGTAACGTAAAAAGCCAAAGTTTTTCCACAATACCTGACGACCATTTTTTTTTGGGCGTCCGTGGCGCAATGGTTAGCGCGTTCGGCTGTTAACCGAAAGGTTGGTGGTTCGAGCCCATCCGGGAGCGGTGTTGTGACGTCTCAGATGTTACGTAAAATGTCAGAGTTTTTCCACAATACCTGACGAACATTTATTTTTCGGGCTTCCTTGGCGCAATGGTTAGCGCGTTCGGCTGTTAACCGAAAGGTTGGTGGTTCGAGCCCAACCGGGAGAGGTGTTGTAGGGTCTCAGATGTAACGTAATAAGTCATAACTTATCCACAATACCTGACAACCATTTAATTTCTGAGCTTCCGTGGCTCAATGGTTAGCGCTTTCGGCTGTTAACCAATAGGTTGGTGGTTCGAGCCCACCCGGGAGCGGTGTTGTGAGGTCTCAGATGTGACGTAAAAAGTCAAGGTTTTTACACAATACCTGACGAGCATTTAATTTTTTAACTTCCGTGGCGCAATGGTTAGCGCGTTCAGCTTTTAACCAATAGGGTGGTGGTTCGAGCCCACCCGGGAGCGGTGTTGTGGGATCTCAAATGTAACGTAGAAAGACAAAGTTTTTCCACAATACCTGACGACCATTTATTTTTTGGGCTTCCTTGGCGCAATGGTTAGCGCGTTCAGCTGTTAACCGAAAGGTTGGTGGTTCGAGCCCAACCGAGAGAGGTGTTGTAGGGTCTCAGATGTAACGTAATAAGTCATAACTTATCCACAATACCTGACAACCATTTAATTTCTGAGATTCCGTGGCTCAATGGTTAGCGCGTTCGGCTGTTAACCAATAGGTTGGTGGTTCGAGCCCATCCGGGAGTGGTGTTGTGAGGTCTCAGATGTAACGTAAAATGTCAGAGTTTTTCCACAATACCTGACGAACATTTAATTTTTGGGTTTTCCGTGGCGCAATGGTTAGCGCGTTCGGCTGTTAACCAATTGGTTGGTGGTTCGAGCCTATCCGGGAGAAGTGTTGTGACGTCTCAGATGTAACGTAAAATGTCAGAGTTTTTCCACAATACCTGACGAACATTTAATTTTTGGGCTTGCGTGGCGCAATGGTTAGCGCGGTCAGCTGTTAATCGAAAGGTTGGCGGTTCGAGCCCACCCGGGAGAGGTGTTGTTGGGTCTCATATGTAGCGTAAAAAGACAAAACTTTTCCACAATACGTGACAACCATTTATTTTCTGAGCTTTCGTGGCTCAATGGTTAGCGCGTTCGGCTGTTAACCAATAGGTTGGTGGTTCGAGCCCACCCGGGAGCGGTGTTTTTGGATCTCAAATGTAACATAAATAGCCAAAGTTTTTCCACAATACCTGACGACCATTTAATTTTTGGGCGTCCGTGGCGAATGGTTAGCGGGTTCGGCTGTTAACCGAAAGGTTGGTGGTTCGAGCCCTCCCGGGAGCGGTGTTGTGAGGTCTCAGATGTAACGTAAAATGTCAGAGTTTTTCCACAATACCTGACGAACATTTAATTTTTGGGCTTTCGTGGCGCAATGATTAGCGCGTTCAGCTGTTAATCGAAAGGTTGAAGGTTCGAGCCCACCCGGGAGAGGTGTTGTAGGGTCTCAGATGTAACGTAAAAAGTCATAACTTATCTACAATACCTGAAAACCATTTAATTTCTGAGATTCCGTGGCTCAAAGGTTAGCGCGTTCGGCTGTTAACCAATAGGTGTGTGGTTCGAGCCCATCCGGGAGCGGTGTTGTGACGTCTCAGATGTGACGTAAAAGTCAAGGTTTTTTCCACAACACCTGACGACCATTTAAATTCTGAGCTTCCGTGGCTCAATGGTTAGCGAATTCGGCTGTTAACAAATAGGTTGGTGGTTCGAGCCCACCCGGGAGCGGTGTTTTGGGATCTCAAATGTAACGTTGAAAGCCAAAATTTTTCCACAATACCTGACGACCATTTAATTTTTGGGCTTCCGTGGCGCAATGGTCAGCGCGTTCAGCTGTTAACCGAAAGGTTGGTGGTTCGAGCCCATCCGGGAGCGGTGTTGTGATGTCTCAGATGTAACGTAAAATGTCAGAGTTTTTCCACAATACCTGACGAACATTTAATTTTTGGGCTTCCGTGGCGCAATTATTAGCGCGTTCAACTGTTAATCGAAAGGCTGGTGGTTCAAGCGCACCCGGAAGAGGTGTTGTGGGGTCTCAGATGTAGCGTAAAAAGTCAAAACTTATCCACAATACGTGACAACCATTTAATTTCTGAGCTTCCGTGGCTCAATGGTTAGCGCGTTCGGCTGTTAACCAATAGGTTGGTGGTTCGAGCCAACCCGGGAGCGGTGGTGTGGGATCTCAAATGTAACGTAGAAAGCCAAAGTTTTGCCACAATACCTGACGACCATTAAATTTTTGGGCTTCCTTGGCGCAATGGTTAGCGCGTTCGGCTGTTAACCGAAAGGTTGGTGGTTCGAGCCCAACCGGAAGAGGTGTTGTAGGGTCTCAGATGTAACGTAAAAAGTCATAACTTATCCACAATACCTGACAAGCATTTGATTTCTGAGCTTCCGTGGCTCAAAGGTTAGCGCGTTCGGCTGATAACAAATAGGTTGGTGGTTCGAGCCCATCCGGGAGCGGTGTTGTGAGGTCTCAGATGTGACGTAAAAAGTCAAGGTTTTTTCCACAACACCTGACGACCATTTAATTTTTGGGCTTCCGTGGCGCAATGGTTAGCGCGTTCGGCTGTTAACCAATAGGTTGGTGGTTCGAGCCCATCCGGGAGCGGTGTTGTGAGGTCTCAGATGTAACGTAAAATGTCAGAGTTTTTCCACAATACCTGACGAACATTTAATTTTTGGGCTTCCGTGGCGCAATGATTAGCGCGTTCAGCTGTTAATCGAAATTTTGAAGGTTCGAGCCAACCCGGGAGAGGTGTTGTGGGGTCTCAGATGTTGCGTAAAAAGTCAAAACTTTTCCACAATACGTGACAACCATTTAATTTCTGAGCTTCCGTGGCTCAATGGTTAGCGCGTTCGGCTGTTAACCAATAGGTTGGTGGTTCGAGCCCATCCGGGAGCGGTGTTGTGAGGTCTCAGATGTGAAGTAAAAAGTCAAAGTTTTACCTCAATACCTGACGACCATTTAATATTTGGTCTCCGTTGCGCAATGGTTAGCGCGTTCGGCTGTTAGTCGAAAGGTTGGTGGTTCGAGCCCACCCGGGAGCGGTGTTGTGGGATCTCTAATGTAACGTAAAAAGCCAAAGTTTTTCCACAATACCTGACGACCATTTTTTTTTTGGGCGTCCGTGGCGCAATGGTTAGCGCGTTCGGCTGTTAACCGAAAGGTTGGTGGTTCGAGCCCATCCGGGAGCGGTGTTGTGACGTCTCAGATGTTACGTAAAATGTCAGAGTTTTTCCACAATACCTGACGAACATTTATTTTTCGGGCTTGCGTGGCGCAATAATTAGCGCGTCCAGCTGTTAATCGAAAGGTTGGTGGTTCGAGCCCACCCGGGAGCGGTGTTGTGGGATCTCAAATGTAACGTAGAAAACCAAAGTTTTTCCACAATACCTGACTACCATTTAATTTTTGGGCTTCCTTGGCGCAATGGTTAGCGCGTTCGGCTGTTAACCGAAAGGATGGTGGTTCGAGCCCACCTGGGAGAAGTGTTGTAGGGTCTCAGATGTAACGTAAAAAGTCATAACTTATCCACAAAACCTAACAACCATTTAATTTCTGAGCTTCTGTGGCTCAATGGTTAGCGCGTTCGGCTGTTAACCAATTGGTTGGTGGTTCGAGCCTATCCGGGAGACGTGTTGTGACGTCTCAGATGTAACGTAAAATGTCAGAGTTTTTCCACAATACCTGACGAACATTTAATTTTTGGGCTTGCGTGGCGCAATGGTTAGCGCGGTCAGCTGTTAATCGAAAGGTTGGTGGTTCGAGCCCACCCGGGAGAGGTGTTGTTGTGTCTCATATGTAGCGTAAAAAGACAAAACTTTTCCACAATACGTGACAACCATTGATTTTCTGAGCTTTCGTGGCTCAATGGTTAGCGCGTTCGGCTGTTAACCAATAGGTTGGTGGTTCGAGCCCACCCGGGAGTGGTGTTTTTGGATCTCAAATGTAACATAAATAGCCAAAGTTTTTCTACAATACCTGACGACCATTTAATTTTTGGGCGTCCGTGGCGAATGGTTAGCGGGTTCGGCTGTTAACCGAAAGGTTGGTGGTTCGAGCCCTCCCGGGAGCGGTGTTGTGACGTCTCAGATGTAACGTAAAATGTCAGAGTTTTTCCACAATACCTGACGAGCATTTAATTTTTGGGCCTCAGTGGCGCAATGGTTAGCGCGTTTAGCTGTTAACCGAAAGGTTGGTGGTTCGAGCACAAACGAGAGAGGATTTGTGGGGTCTCAGAAGTAGCGTGAAAAGTAACTTTTCAACAATACCTGACAACCATTTAATTATTGGGCGTCCGTGGCGCAATGGTTAGCGCGTTCGGCTGTTAACCAATAGGTTGGTGGTTCGAGCCCATCCGGGAGCGGTGTTGTGAGGTCTTAGATGTGACGTAAAAAGTCAAGGTTTTTCCACAATACCTGACAACCGTTTAATTTCTGAGCTTCCGTGGCGCAATGGTTAGTGCGTTCGGCTGTTAACCAATAGGTTGGTGGTTCGAGCCCATCCGGGAGCGGTGTTGTGTGATCTCAAATGTAACGTAGAAAGCCAAAGTTTTTCCACAATACCTGACGACCATTTAATTTTTGGGCCTCAGTGGCGAATGGTTAGCGCGTTCGGCTGTTAACCGAAAGGTTGGTGGTTCGAGCCCATCCGGGAGCGGTGTTGTGAGGTCTCAGATGGTAAGTAAAAAGTCAAGGTTTTACCTCAAAACCTGACGAAAATTTAATTTTTGGGCTACAGTGGCGCAATGGTCAGCGCGTTCAGCTGTTAACCGAAAGGTTGGTGGTTCGAGCCCGCCCGGAAGAGGTATTGTGTGGTCTCAGATGTAGCGTAAAAAGTCAAAACTTTTCCACAATACGTGACAACCATTTAATTTCTGAGCTTCCGTGGCTCAATGGTTAGCGCGTTCCGCTGTTAATCGAAAGGTTGGTGGTTCGAGCCCATCCGGGAGCGGTATTGTGAGGTCTCAGATGTAGCGTGAAAAGTCAAACTTTTTCCATAATACGTGATAACCATTTATTTTCTGAGCTTCCGTGGCTCAATGGTTAGCGCGTTCGGCTGTTAACCAGTAAGTTGGTGGTTCGAGCCCACCCGGGAGCGGTGTTTTGGGATCTCAAATGTAACGTAAATAGCCAAAGTTTTTCCACAATACCTGACGACCATTTAATTTTTGGGCCTCAGTGGCGCAATGGTTAGCGCGTTTAGCTGTTAACCGAAAGGTTGGTGGTTCGAGCACAAACAAGAGAGGATTTGTGGGGTCTCAGAAGTAGCGTGAAAAGTAACTTTTCAACAATACCTGACAACCATTTAATTATTGGGCGTCCGTGGCGCAATGGTTAGCGCGTTCGGATGTTAACCGAAAGGTTGGTGGTTCGAGCCCATCCGGGAGCGGTGTTGTGACGTCTCAGATGTAACGTAAAATGTCAGAGTTTTTCCAAAACACCTGACGAACATTTAACTTTTGGGCTTCCGTGGCGCAATGGTTAGCGCGTTCAGCTGTTAATCGAAAGGTTGGTGGTTCGAGCCCGCCCGGAAGAGGTATTGTGTGGTCTCAGATGTAGCGTAAAAAGTCAAAACTTTTCCACAATACGTGACAACCATTTAATTTCTGAGCTTCCGTGGCTCAATGGTTAGCGCGTTCGGCTGTTAATCGAAAGGTTGGTGGTTCGAGCCCATCCGGGAGCGGTATTGTGAGGTCTCAGATGTAGCGTGAAAAGTCAAACTTTTTCCATAATACGTGATAACCATTTATTTTCTGAGCTTCCGTGGCTCAATGGTTAGCGCGTTCGGCTGTTAACCAATAGGTTGGTGGTTCGAGCCCACCCGGGAGCGGTGTTTTGGGATCTCAAATGTAACGTAAATAGCCAAAGTTTTTCCACAATACCTGACGACCATTTAATTTTTGGGCCTCAGTGGCGCAATGGTTAGCGCGTTTAGCTGTTAACCGAAAGGTTGGTGGTTCGAGCACAAACGAGAGAGGATTTGTGGGGTCTCAGAAGTAGCGTGAAAAGTAACTTTTCAACAATACCTGACAACCATTTAATTATTGGGCGTCCGTGGCGCAATGGTTAGCGCGTTCGGCTGTTAACCAATAGGTTGGTGGTTCGAGCCCATCCGGGAGCGGTGTTGTGAGGTCTTAGATGTGACGTAAAAAGTCAAGGTTTTTCCACAATACCTGACAACCGTTTAATTTCTGAGCTTCCGTGGCGCAATGGTTAGCGCGTTCGGCTGTTAACCAATAGGTTGGTGGTTCGAGCCCATCCGGGAGCGGTGTTGTGTGATCTCAAATGTAACGTAGAAAGCCAAAGTTTTTCCACAATACCTGACGACCATTTAATTTTTGGGCTTCCTTGGCGCAATGGTTAGCGCGTTCGGCTGTTAACCGAAAGGTTGGTGGTTCGACCCCATCCGGGAGCGGTGTTGTGAGGCCTCAGATGTGAAGTAAAAAGTCAAAGTTTTACCTCAATACCTGACGAAAATTTAATTTTTGGGCTTCAGTGGCGCAATGGTTAGCGCGTTCGGCTATTAACCAATAGGTTGGTGGTTCGAGCCCATCCGGGAGAAGTGTTGTGACGTCTCAGATGTAACGTAAAATGTCAGAGTTTTTCCACAATACCTGACGAACATTTAATTTTTGGGCTTCAGTGGCGCGATGGTCAGCGCGTTCAGCTGTTAACCGAAAGGTTGGTGGTTCGAGCCCAAACGAGAGAGGTTTT
Organism: Phalangium opilio; assembly: GCF_054372755.1. Taxonomy (NCBI): domain Eukaryota; kingdom Metazoa; phylum Arthropoda; class Arachnida; order Opiliones; family Phalangiidae; genus Phalangium; species Phalangium opilio. Next base: position 3,548,775 of record NW_028324192.1, on the reverse strand, counting down.
GTGGGGTCTCAGATGTAGCGTGAAAAGTCGTAACTTTTCAACAATACCTGACAACCATTTAATTTCTGAGCTTCCGTGGCTCAATGGTTAGCGCGTTCGGCTGTTAACCAGTAGGTTGGTGGTTCTAGCCCATCCGGGAGCGGTGTTGTGATGTCTCAGATGTAACGTAAAATGTCAGAGTTTTTCCACAATACCTGACGAACATTTAATTTTTGGGCTTCCGTGGCGCAATGGTTAGCGCGTTCAGCTGTTAATCGAAAGGTTGGTGGTTCGAGCTCACCCGGGAGAGGTGTTTTGAGGTCTCAGATGTAGCGTGAAAAGTCAAACTTTTTCCATAATACGTGATAACCATTTATTTTCTGATCTTTCGTGGCTCAATGGTTAGCGCGTTCGTCTGTTAACCAATAGCTTGGTGGTTCGAGCCCACCCGGGAGCGGTGTTTTTGGATCTCAAATGTAACGTAAATAGCCAAAGTTTTTCCGCAATACCTGACGACCATTTTTTTGGGCGTCCGTGGCGCAATGGTTAGCGCGTTCGGCTGTTAACCGAAAGGTTGGTGGTTCGAGCCCAACCGGAAGAGGTGTTGTAGGGTCTCAGATGTAACGTAAAAAGTCATAACTTATCCACAATACCTGACAAGCATTTGATTTCTGAGCTTCCGTGGCTCAAAGGTTAGCGCGTTCGGCTGATAACAAATAGGTTGGTGGTTCGAGCCCATCCGGGAGCGGTGTTGTGAGGTCTCAGATGTGACGTAAAAAGTCAAGGTTTTTTCCACAACACCTGACGACCATTTAATTTTTGGGCTTCCGTGGCGCAATGGTTAGCGCGTTCGGCTGTTAACCAATGGGTTGGTGGTTCGAGCCCATCCGGGAGCGGTGTTGTGAGGTCTCAGATGTAACGTAAAATGTCAGAGTTTTTCCACAATACCTGACGAACATTTAATTTTTGGGCTTCCGTGGCGCAATGATTAGCGCGTTCAGCTGTTAATCGAAATTTTGAAGGTTCGAGCCAACCCGGGAGAGGTGTTGTGGGGTCTCAGATGTAGCGTAAAAAGTCAAAACTTTTCCACAATACGTGACAACCATTTAATTTCTGAGCTTCCGTGGCTCAATGGTTAGCGCGTTCGGCTGTTAACCAATAGGTTGGTGGTTCGAGCCCATCCGGGAGCGGTGTTGTGAGGTCTCAGATGTGAAGTAAAAAGTCAAAGTTTTACCTCAATACCTGACGACCATTTAATATTTGGTCTCCGTTGCGCAATGGTTAGCGCGTTCGGCTGTTAACCGAAAGGTTGGTGGTTCGAGCCCACCCGGGAGCGGTGTTGTGGGATCTCTAATGTAACGTAAAAAGCCAAAGTTTTTCCACAATACCTGACGACCATTTTTTTTTTGGGCGTCCGTGGCGCAATGGTTAGCGCGTTCGGCTGTTAACCGAAAGGTTGGTGGTTCGAGCCCATCCGGGAGCGGTGTTGTGACGTCTCAGATGTTACGTAAAATGTCAGAGTTTTTCCACAATACCTGACGAACATTTATTTTTCGGGCTTGCGTGGCGCAATAATTAGCGCGTCCAGCTGTTAATCGAACGGTTGGTGGTTCGAGCCCACCCGGGAGCGGTGTTGTGGGATCTCAAATGTAACGTAGAAAACCAAAGTTTTTCCACAATACCTGACTACCATTTAATTTTTGGGCTTCCTTGGCGCAATGGTTAGCGCGTTCGGCTGTTAACCGAAAGGATGGTGGTTCGAGCCCACCTGGGAGAAGTGTTGTAGGGTCTCAGATGTAACGTAAAAAGTCATAACTTATCCACAAAACCTAACAACCATTTAATTTCTGAGCTTCTGTGGCTCAATGGTTAGCGCGTTCGGCTGTTAACCAATTGGTTGGTGGTTCGAGCCTATCCGGGAGACGTGTTGTGACGTCTCAGATGTACCGTAAAATGTCAGAGTTTTTCCACAATACCTGACGAACATTTAATTTTTGGGCTTGCGTGGCGCAATGGTTAGCGCGGTCAGCTGTTAATCGAAAGGTTGGTGGTTCGAGCCCACCCGGGAGAGGTGTTGTTGGGTCTCATATGTAGCGTAAAAAGACAAAACTTTTCCACAATACGTGACAAGCATTGATTTTCTGAGCTTTCGTGGCTCAATGGTTAGCGCGTTCGGCTGTTAACCAATAGGTTGGTGGTTCGAGCCCACCCGGGAGTGGTGTTTTTGGATCTCAAATGTAACATAAATAGCCAAAGTTTTTCCACAATACCTGACGACCATTTAATTTTTGGGCGTCCGTGGCGAATGGTTAGCGGGTTCGGCTGTTAACCGAAAGGTTGGTGGTTCGAGCCCTCCCGGGAGCGGTGTTGTGACGTCTCAGATGTAACGTAAAATGTCAGAGTTTTTCCACAATACCTGACGAGCATTTAATTTTTGGGCCTCAGTGGCGCAATGGTTAGCGCGTTTAGCTGTTAACCGAAAGGTTGGTGGTTCGAGCACAAACGAGAGAGGATTTGTGGGGTCTCAGAAGTAGCGTGAAAAGTAACTTTTCAACAATACCTGACAACCATTTAATTATTGGGCGTCCGTGGCGCAATGGTTAGCGCGTTCGGCTGTTAACCAATAGGTTGGTGGTTCGAGCCCATCCGGGAGCGGTGTTGTGAGGTCTTAGATGTGACGTAAAAAGTCAAGGTTTTTCCACAATACCTGACAACCGTTTAATTTCTGAGCTTCCGTGGCGCAATGGTTAGCGCGTTCGGCTGTTAACCAATAGGTTGGTGGTTCGAGCCCATCCGGGAGCGGTGTTGTGTGATCTCAAATGTAACGTAGAAAGCCAAAGTTTTTCCTCAATACCTGACGACCATTTAATTTTTGGGCCTCAGTGGCGAATGGTTAGCGCGTTCGGCTGTTAACCGAAAGGTTGGTGGTTCGAGCCCATCCGGGAGCGGTGTTGTGAGGTCTCAGATGGTAAGTAAAAAGTCAAGGTTTTACCTCAATACCTGACGAAAATTTAATTTTTGGGCTACAGTGGCGCAATGGTCAGCGCGTTCAGCTGTTAACCGAAAGGTTGGTGGTTCGAGCCCTCCCGGGAGCGGTGTTGTGACGTCTCAGATGTAACGTAAAATGTCAGAGTTTTTCCAAAACACCTGACGAACATTTAACTTTTGGGCTTCCGTGGCGCAATGGTTAGCGCGTTCAGCTGTTAATCGAAAGGTTGGTGGTTCGAGCCCGCCCGGAAGAGGTATTGTGTGGTCTCAGATGTAGCGTAAAAAGTCAAAACTTTTCCACAATACGTGACAACCATTTAATTTCTGAGCTTCCGTGGCTCAATGGTTAGCGCGTTCGGCTGTTAATCGAAAGGTTGGTGGTTCGAGCCCATCCGGGAGCGGTATTGTGAGGTCTCAGATGTAGCGTGAATAGTCAAACTTTTTCCATAATACGTGATAACCATTTATTTTCTGAGCTTCCGTGGCTCAATGGTTAGCGCGTTCGGCTGTTAACCAATAGGTTGGTGGTTCGAGCCCACCTGGGAGCGGTGTTTTGGGATCTCAAATGTAACGTAAATAGCCAAAGTTTTTCCACAATACCTGACGACCATTTAATTTTTGGGCCTCAGTGGCGCAATGGTTAGCGCGTTTAGCTGTTAACCGAAAGGTTGGTGGTTCGAGCACAAACGAGAGAGGATTTGTGGGGTCTCAGAAGTAGCGTGAAAAGTAACTTTTCAACAATACCTGACAACCATTTAATTATTGGGCGTCCGTGGCGCAATGGTTAGCGCGTTCGGCTGTTAACCAATAGGTTGGTGGTTCGAGCCCATCCGGGAGCGGTGTTGTGAGGTCTTAGATGTGACGTAAAAAGTCAAGGTTTTTCCACAATACCTGACAACCGTTTAATTTCTGAGCTTCCGTGGCGCAATGGTTAGCGCGTTCGGCTGTTAACCAATAGGTTGGTGGTTCGAGCCCATCCAGGAGCGGTGTTGTGTGATCTCAAATGTAACGTAGAAAGCCAAAGTTTTTCCACAATACCTGACGACCATTTAATTTTTGGGCTTCCGTGGCGCAATGGTTAGCGCGTTCGGCTGTTAACCGAAAGGTTGGTGGTTCGACCCCATCCGGGAGCGGTGTTGTGAGGCCTCAGATGTGAAGTAAAAAGTCAAAGTTTTACCTCAATACCTGACGAAAATTTAATTTTTCTGCTTCAGTGGCGCAATGGTTAGCGCGTTCGGCTATTAACCAATAGGTTGGTGGTTCGAGCCCATCCGGGAGCGGTGTTGTGAGGTCTTTGATGTGACGTAAAAAGTCAAGGTTTTTCCACAATACCTGACAACCGTTTAATTTCTGAGCTTCCGTGGCGCAATGGTTAGCGCGTTCGGCTGTTAACCAATAGGTTGGTGGTTCGAGCCCATGCAGGAGCGGTGTTGTGTGATCTCAAATGTAACGTAGAAAGCCAAAGTTTTTCCACAATACCTGACGACCATTTAATTTTTGGGCTTCCGTGGCGCAATGGTTAGCGCGTTCGGCTGTTAACCGAAAGGTTGGTGGTTCGACCCCATCCGGGAGCGGTGTTGTGAGGCCTCAGATGTGAAGTAAAAAGTCAAAGTTTTACCTCAATACCTGACGAAAATTTAATTTCTGAGCTTCCGTGGCTCAATGGTTAGCGCGTTCGGCTATTAACCAATAGGTTGGTGGTTCGAGCCCATCCGGGAGCGGTGTTGTGATGTCTCAGATGTAACGTAAAATGTCAGAGTTTTTCCACAATACCTGACGAACATTTAATTTTTGGGCTTCCGTGGCGCAATGGTTAGCGCGTTCAGCTGTTAATCGAAGGGTTGGTGGTTCGAGCCCACCCGGGAGAGGTGTTGTGAGGTCTCAGATGTAGCGTGAAAAGTCAAACTTTTTCCATAATACGTGATAACCATTTATTTTCTGATCTTTCGTGGCTCAATGGTTAGCGCGTTCGTCTGTTAACCAATAGCTTGGTGGTTCGAGCCCACCCGGGAGCGGTGTTTTTGGATCTCAAATGTAACGTAAATAGCCAAAGTTTTTCCGCAATACCTGACGACCATTTTTTTGGGCGTCCGTGGCGCAATGGTTAGCGCGTTCGGCTGTTAACCGAAAGGTTGGTGGTTCGAGCCCATCCGGGAGCGGTGTTGTGAGGCCTCAGATGTGAAGTAAAAAGTCAAAGTTTTACCTCAATACCTGACGAAAATTTAATTTTTCTGCTTCAGTGGCGCAATGGTTAGCGCGTTCGGCTATTAACCAATAGGTTGGTGGTTCGAGCCCATTCGGGAGAAGTGTTGTGACGTCTCAGATGTAACGTAAAATGTCGGAGTTTTTCCACAATACCTGACGAACATTTAATTTTTGGGCTTCAGTGGCGCAATGGCTAGCGCGTTCGGCTGTTAACCGAAAGGTTGGTGGTTCGAGCCCATCCGGGAGCGGTGTTGTGACGTCTCAGATGTTACGTAAAATGTCAGAGTTTTGCCACAATACCTGACAACCATTTAATTTCGGAGCTTCCGTGGCGCAGTAATTAGCGCGTCCAGCTCTTAATCGAAAGGTTGGTGGTTCGAGCCCACCCGGAAGAGGTGTTGTGGGGTCTCAGATGTAGCGTTAAAAGTCAAAACTTTTCCACAATACGTGACAACCATTTAATTTCTGATCTTCCGTGGCTCAATGGTTAGCGCGTTCGGCTGTTAACCAATAGGTTGGTGGTTCGAGCCCACCCGGGAGCGGTGTTTTTGGATCTCAAATGTACCGTAAATAGCCAAAGTTTTTCCACAATACCTGACGACCATTTAATTTTTGGGCCTCAGTGGCGAATGGTTAGCGCGTTCGGCTGTTAACCGAAAGGTTGGTGGTTCGAGCCCATCCGGGAGCGGTGTTGTGAGGTCTCAGATGTGAAGTAACAAGTTGGGAAAACCAAAATATTACCTCTCCGAGTCAAGACGACTACTTACAAACTTATTTACCCAGATATGGAAATGTTTCTTAAGTTAAAATGTATGAAATATTAAAGCAGTATACAAAGCATAGCAAATATACTGTAAATCAGACGACATTTTACATCCAATAATGATATACTTGTACACATTAAAATCATCCGATGGGGGAGAAACGGGAAATGAAGAGATAAAACTTTGGAGGGATACTACCTTTACGTGTTTGTAAAGGCCCAATTTTCTACTCCTCAACTGTATGCCCTCTATGTTCAAAGCCATATTCACAACAGGGTTGCCATATAAACACTATCCTCTCGTTTCACCTCAACGATTTTCTTAGTTTGTCAACATGACTGTTAACGTTAAGCTTATTTGTGGCTACACACACTAAAAGTAAATGCGTACCATAAAAAGCATGAAAACACGAAGCTATTATCCGATTACGATCAGACCTTTCACTGGTCTGGGCTGCGTTCAGCAGAGCTCACCAAAAAAGACAGCGGATTTTGGAAATGTTTACCGGTGAGCTCTGTCGTCATAGCTTCTCTCCGGTCATCGGCGTTTTATAAATGACGCTAGCGCAATAAAGCGTGCAAGGTACCAAGGCTTAACAAAAATTGTATGATAACATATTTATATAGATAGATAACAACTTTTATAATTAAAATTAGAAACTAGCATATCTCTCAAAATTCTCGCGTGATCAACTGGTTTCACGCCAATTAAATAGCTATAGTCCCAAAGAGCTATTTATATTAATTCATCCATGGATTTTTCGCCAAGCTGAGAACTACACGTTTTACGTCACGTTATCCAAAAAGCCGACTATTTTCTTTGAGGACCGCGCTAGCTCAGCGCTAAGCACCGTGACGTCAAAATTCAAAAACAAAATCCCGTCATGTAGGACACTGTTAACAGCGCTGGGCTCTGCTGAACGCGGCCCAGATTTCCACCATGTTTATAATATCTAAGCCTAAAGTGTACTTAACTTTCGGCTCACTCTGAACCGTTAACGTCTCTGCATTACAGAAACGAAATCCAAACCCAAGCGTTTACTTTTTGGTTCACTAGGCCTATTGACAAATCAAAGTTCATTTGACCAACATAGTAGCATTGTACTTGAATTCACTTTAGAAAGGATTATGGTATAAACAGATGTAGTATAGCTTAGGTAATATATAAACATCCATTTTAAATAATAATATTAAAAAACTATTTTGGAATATCAAAATGAAATAGAGCTTTAAAGCTACAAAAGTACTAAATGCATCATAATTACGAAAAGTATTTCCACATATTCACTTTATATTAAGGATAAAGGGAATATTATGGTTCTGTAGGATTCCTTTACACATCAAAACAAAACGAACTTCTAACGCAGCGCACTACTGTAACAACGGACGGACACACACAGACAAAAGCATAGACTGCTTTTTAACTCTTTCCGTATTAATTTTGAATTGAGAAACAAGATTATCTTAAATATTGAAATGAATATAATTAATATTTAATATTTTCTTCGCTAGTTATTCGCCTTATTGAACGTTACATCGTTTTAAAAAAGAACAATTAAACATTCTTGAGAGACTTGACTAATATTGGCGTTTGAAATGAAGCATACGCCGGTTGCTTCGCCTTATTCAAATAGGTAGTATATAAGGGTGTCGAACTACAGTTAAAAGCAAGAACAACCGCAATTGCGAAAACCTATCGTGGACAACCCACGCTAGGGAGGCTAGACGTTTCTCGTAACCCTAGCTGATCGCCGCGAATGTCTTAAACCAAACGATGACGATGGAGTAGAAGCCAGGTGTGCAGACTGGTGTCCATGTGGGATGGACAAAAACAAAGACCAGAAGATGGTGGTGTAGAAGCCAGGTGTACAGACTGGTGTCCATGTGGTATGGACAAAAACAAAGACCAGAAGATGGTGGTGTTAGAAGCCAGTGTGTACAGACTGGTGTCCATGTGGGATGGACAATGACCAGAAGATGGTGGTGTTAGAAACCAGTAAGTACAGACTGGTGTCCATGTGCGATGGACAAAAACGAAGACCAGAAGATGGTGGTGTTAGAAGCCAGTGTGTACAGACTGGTGTCCATGTGGGATGGACAATGACCAGAAGATGGTGGTGTTAGAAGCCAGTGTGTACAGACTGGTGTCCATGTGGGATTGACGAAGGCCATAAGATGGTGGTGATTAGAAGCCTGTAAGTACAGACTGGTGTCCGTGTGGGATGGACAAAGACCAGAAGATGGTGGTGTGAGAACTCGCCATAGAGTAGCCATTTCCGTGACTGTGAAAGCAGTTCGGAAATGGCGAACACGTTTGCTCCGATTTGGAAACTGCGAACGCGGTCACGTGGGTGTAACAACAGACACACACACAGACACACAGACACACAGAAACACACACAGACAGACACACACGATCGTTACAGAACCTCTCCGTGACATACGTCACTCGGAGAGGTAAAAAGTCAAGGTTTTACCTCAATACCTGACGAAAATTTAATTTTTGGGCTACAGTGGCGCAATGGTCAGCGCGTTCAGCTGTTAACCGAAAGGTTGGTGGTTCGAGCCCTCCCGGGAGCGGTGTTGTGACGTCTCAGATGTAACGTAAAATGTCAGAGTTTTTCCAAAACACCTGACGAACATTTAACTTTTGGGCTTCCGTGGCGCAATGGTTAGCGCGTTCAGCTGTTAATCGAAAGGTTGGTGGTTCGAGCCCGCCCGGAAGAGGTATTGTGTGGTCTCAGATGTAGCGTAAAAAGTCAAAACTTTTCCACACTACGTGACAACCATTTAATTTCTCAGCTTCCGTGGCTCAATGGTTAGCGCGTTCGGCTGTTAATCGAAAGGTTGGTGGTTCGAGCCCATCCGGGAGCGGTGTTGTGAGGTCTCAGATGTAGCGTGAAAAGTCAAACTTTTTCCATAATACGTGATAACCATTTATTTTCTGAGCTTCCGTGGCTCAATGGTTAGCGCGTTCGGCTGTTAACCAATAGGTTGGTGGTTCGAGCCCACCCGGGAGCGGTGTTTTGGGATCTCAAATGTAACGTAAATAGCCAAAGTTTTTCTACAATACCTGACGACCATTTAATTTTTGGGCCTCAGTGGCGCAATGGTTAGCGCGGTCAGCTGTTAACCGAAAGGTTGGTGGTTCGAGCCCACCCGGGAGAGGTGTTGTGGGGTCTCAAATGTAACGTAGAAAGCCAAAGTCTTTCCACGATACCTGACAACCGTTTAATTTCTGAGCTTCCGTGGCTCAATGGTTAGCGCGTTCAGCTGTTAAGCAATAGGTTGGTGGTTCGAGCCCAAACGAGAGAGGATTTGTGGGGTCTCAGAAGTAGCGTGAAAAGTCGTAACTTTTCAACAATACCTGACAACCATTTAATTATTGGGCGTCCGTGGCGCAATGGTTAGCGCGTTCGGCTGTTAACCAATAGGTTGGTGGTTCGAGCCCATCCGGGAGCGGTGTTGTGAGGTCTTAGATGTGACGTAAAAAGTCAAGGTTTTTACACAATATCTGACGAGCATCTAATTTTTGGGCTTCCGTGGCGCAATGGTTAGCGCGTTCAGCTGTTAATCGAAAGGTTGGTGGTTCGAGCCCACCCGGGAGAGGTGTTGTGGGGTCTCAAATGTAACGTAGAAAGCCAAAGTTTTTCCACAATACCTGACAACCGTTTAATTTCTGAGCTTCCGTGGCTCAATGGTTAGCGCGTTCAGCTGTTAACCAATAGGTTGGTGGTTCGAGCCCACCCGGGAGCGGTGTTGTGTGATCTCAAATGTAACATAGAAAGCCAAAGTTTTTCCACAATACCTGACGACCGTTTAATTTTTGGGCTTCCGTGGCGCAATGGTTAGCGCGTTCGGCTGTTAACCGAAAGGTTGGTGGTTCGAGCCCATCCGGGAGCGGTGTTGTGAGGCCTCAGATGTGAAGTAAAAAGTCAAAGTTTTACCTCAATACCTGACGAAAATTTAATTTTTGGGCTTCAGTGGCGCAATGGTTAGCGCGTTCGGCTATTAACCAATAGGTTGGTGGTTCGAGCCCATCCGGGAGAAGTGTTGTGACGTCTCAGATGTAACGTAAAATGTCAGAGTTTTTCCACAATACCTGACGAACATTTAATTTTTGGGCTTCAGTGGCGCAATGGTCAGCGCGTTCAGCTGTTAACCGAAAGGTTGGTGGTTCGAGCCCAAACGAGAGAGGTTTTGTGGGGTCTCAGATGTAGCGTGAAAAGTCGTAACTTTTCAACAATACCTGACAACCATTTAATTTCTGAGCTTCCGTGGCTCAATGGTTAGCGCGTTCGGCTGTTAACCAATAGGTTGGTGGTTCTAGCCCATCCGGGAGCGGTGTTGTGATGTCTCAGATGTAACGTAAAATGTCAGAGTTTTTCCACAATACCTGACGAACATTTAATTTTTGGGCTTCCTTGGCGCAATGGTTAGCGCGTTCAGCTGTTAATCGAAAGGTTGGTGGTTCAAGCCCACCCGGAAGAGGTGATGTGGGGTCTCAGATGTAGCGTAAAAAGTCAAAACTTTTCCACAATACGTGACAACCATTTAATTTCTGAGCTTCAGTGGCGCAATGGTCAGCGCGTTCAGCTGTTAACCGAAAGGTTGGTGGTTCGAGCCCTCCCGGGAGCGGTGTTGTGACGTCTCAGATGTAACGTAAAATGTCAGAGTTTTTCCAAAACACCTGAAGAACATTTAACTTTTGGGCTTCCGTGGCGCAATGGTTAGCGCGTTCAGCTGTTAATCGAAAGGTTGGTGGTTCGAGCCCGCCCGGAAGAGGTATTGTGTGGTGTCAGATGTAGCGTAAAAAGTCAAAACTTTTCCACAATACGTGACAACCATTTAATTTCTCAGCTTCCGTGGCTCAATGGTTAGCGCGTTCGGCTGTTAATCGAAAGGTTGGTGGTTCGAGCCCATCCGGGAGCGGTGTTGTGAGGTCTCAGATGTAGCGTGAAAAGTCAAACTTTTTCCATAATACGTGATAACCATTTATTTTCTGAGCTTCCGTGGCTCAATGGTTAGCGCGTTCGGCTGTTAACCAATAGGTTGGTGGTTCGAGCCCACCCGGGAGCGGTGTTTTGGGATCTCAAATGTAACGTAAATAGCCAAAGTTTTTCCACAATACCTGACGACCATTTAATTTTTGGGCCTCAGTGGCGCAATGGTTAGCGCGTTCAGCTGTTAACCGAAAGGTTGGTGGTTCGAGCCCACCCGGGAGAGGTGTTGTGGGGTCTCAAATGTAACGTAGAAAGCCAAAGTCTTTCCACAATACCTGACAACCGTTTAATTTCTGAGCTTCCGTGGCTCAATGGTTAGCGCGTTCAGCTGTTAAGCAATAGGTTGGTGGTTCGAGCCCAAACGAGAGAGGATTTGTGGGGTCTCAGAAGTAGCGTGAAAAGTCGTAACTTTTCAACAATACCTGACAACCATTTAATTATTGGGCGTCCGTGGCGCAATGGTTAGCGCGTTCGGCTGTTAACCAATAGGTTGGTGGTTCGAGCCCATCCGGGAGCGGTGTTGTGAGGTCTTAGATGTGACGTAAAAAGTCAAGGTTTTTACACAATATCTGACGAGCATCTAATTTTTGGGCTTCCGTGGCGCAATGGTTAGCGCGTTCAGCTGTTAATCGAAAGGTTGGTGGTTCGAGCCCACCCGGGAGCGGTGTTGTGTGATCTCAAATGTAACGTAGAAAGCCAAAGTTTTTCCACAATACCTGACGACCATTTAATTTTTGGGCTTCCGTGGCGCAATGGTTAGCGCGTTCGGCTGTTAACCGAAAGGTTGGTGGTTCGAGCCCATCCGGGAGCGTTTTGTGAGAGTTGATAGAATGCCGTATCTACAGTAGAAACAGAGTTACGAGCCTGCAAAGTATAGTCTAATGCATTTTCTATGGAGGGGTTTGTTTGTTCATGTATTGCTTAATTACTTGACCCTGTTCTTTCGATTAAAAATAATAACATATCTTTAGTGTAGCGGTTATCGCATCCGCCTCACTCCCGGAAGGCCACAGGTTCGAAACCGCGAAGTTTTTTTTTATAATTATCCGAACATGTGTGTCAAGGTCACATTATTTACATCCCCGTATCTCTGGTAGAACCAGAGTTACGAGCCTCCAGAATTTAGTCTAATGTATTTCCTATGGAGGGGGTTTGTTTGTTTACGATTAGCTTAATTACTCGACTACTGTTTGTCGTAGCCCTAATTCTTAGTATGGCTAGATGGGGGACAAATTGGTCTATAACATACTCAAAGGACATCCCCGTATCTCCAGTAGAAACAGAGTTACGAGCCTGCAAAATTTATTTTCAAAAATCAAAAGAAACCTTCTAACAATAAGTGAGACAAAAAATAAGTTGACGACGATATTGCGGTAGCCTCAAGTTGAAAGTATCCTTGTATGGGGAGCAATGAGTACTATAACATATCCAAAGGAGATCCCAGTATCTCTTGCAGAACAAGAGTTATGAGCCTCCAAAGTTTAGTGCAAAAATCATAAGTAACATAATAAAAATAAGTGAGACGATACCAAAGTTGACGAACATTTTGCTTAATATCTCGGACCCTGTTTATCCTAGCTCAATGTTTTTAGTATGGTTAAATGGGGGACAATTTGTACTATAAAATATCCTAAGGACATCCCCGTATCTCTAGTAGACACAGAGTTATGGGCCTGCAAAGTACAATCTAATGCATTTGCTATGGACGGGTTGTTTGTTTACGTTTAGCTTAATTACTCGGCCCCTGTTTGTCGTAGCTCAATGTTTTTAGTATGGTTAGATGGGGGACAAATTGGACTATAAAATACTCAAAGGACATCCCCGTATCTCCAGTAGAAACAGAGTTACGAGCCTGCAAAGTATAGTCTAACTCATTTCCTATGGAGGGGGTTTGTTTCTTTACGTTTTGCTTAAGTACTCGGCCCCTGTTTGTCGTAGCCCAAAGTCTTTAGTATGGTTAGATGAAGGACAAATTGGACTATAACATATCCTAAGGACATCCCGGTATCTCCAGTAGAAACAGAGTTACGAGCCTGCAAAGTTTATTTTCAAAAATCAAAAGTAACCTTCTAACAATAAGTGAGACAAAAAATAAGTTGACGACGATATTGAGGTAGCCTCAAGTTTAAAGTATCCTTGTATGGGGAGCAAAGAGTACTATAACATATCCAAAGGAGATCCCAGTATCTCTTGTAGAACAAGAGTTAAGAGCCTCCAAAGTTTAGTGCAAAAATCATAAGTAACATAATAAAAATAAGTGAGACGATACCAAAGTTGACGAACATTTTGCTTAATATCTCGGCCCTTGTTTGTCGTAGCTCAATGTTTTTAGTATGGTTAGATGGGGGACAAATTGGACTATAACATACTCAAATGACATCCCCGTATCTCCAGTAGAAACAGAGTTACGAGCCTGCAAAGTATAGTCTAATGCATTTTCTATGGAGGGGTTTGTTTGTTCACGTATTGCTTAATTACTTGACCCTGTTCTTTCGATTAAAAATAATAACATATCTTTAGTGTAGCGGTTATCGCATCCGCCTCACTCCCGGAAGGCCACAGGTTCGAAACCGCGAAGTTTTTTTTTATAATTTTCCGAACATTTGTGTCAAGGTCACATTATTTACATCCCCGTATCTCTGGTAGAACCAGAGTTACGAGCCTCCAGAATTTAGTCTAATGGATTTCCTATGGAGGGGTCTGTTTGTTTACGATTAGCTTAATTACTCGACTACTGTTTGTCGTAGCTCAATGTTTTTAGTATGGTTAGATGGGGGACAAATTGGACTATAACATACTCAAAGGACATCCTCGTATCTACAGTCGAAACAGAGTTACGGGCCTGCAAAGTATCGTCTAACTCATTTCCTATGGAGGGGGTTTGTTTCTTTACGTTTTGCTTAAGTACTCGGCCCCTGTTTGTCGTAGCCCAAAGTTTTTAGTATGGTTAGATGAAGGACAAATTGGACTATAACATATCCTAAGGACATCCCGGTATCTCCAGTAGAAACAGAGTTACGAGCCTGCAAAGTTTATTTTCAAAAATCAAAAGTAACCTTCTAACAATAAGTGAGACAAAAAATAAGTTGACGACGATATTGAGGTAGCCTCAAGTTTAAAGTATCCTTGTATGGGGAGCAAAGAGTACTATAACATATCCAAAGGAGATCCCAGTATCTCTTGTAGAACAAGAGTTATGAGCCTCCAAAGTTTAGTGCAAAAATCATAAGTAACATAATAAAAATAAGTGAGACGATACCAAAGTTGACGAACATTTTGCTTAATATCTCGGCCCTTGTTTGTCGTAGCTCAATGTTTTTAGTATGGTTAGATGGGGGACAAATTGGACTATAACATACTCAAAGGACATCCCCGTATCTCCAGTAGAAACAGAGTTACGAGCCTGCAAAGTATAGTCTAATGCATTTTCTATGGAGGGGTTTGTTTGTTCACGTATTGCTTAATTACTTGACCCTGTTCTTTCGATTAAAAATAATAACATATCTTTAGTGTAGGAGATCCCAGTATCTCTTGTAGAACAAGAGTTATGAGCCTCCAAAGTTTAGTGCAAAAATCATAAGTAACATAATAAAAATAAGTGAGACGATACCAAAGTTGACGAACATTTTGCTTAATATCTCGGCCCTTGTTTGTCGTAGCTCAATGTTTTTAGTATGGTTAGATGGGGGACAAATTGTACTATAACATACTCAAAGGACATCCCCGTATCTCCAGTAGAAACAGAGTTACGAGCCTGCAAAGTATAGTCTAACTCATTTCCTATGGAGGAGTTTGTTTGTTCACGTATTGCTTAATTACTTGACCCTGTTCTTTCGATTAAAAATAATAACATATCTTTAGTGTAGCGGTTATCGCATCCGCCTCACTCCCGGAAGGCCACAGGTTCGAAACCGCGAAGTTTTTTTTTATAGATATCCGAACATTTGTGTCAAGGTCACATTATTTACATCCCCGTATCTCTGGTAGAACCAGAGTTACGAGCCTCCAGAATTCAGTCTAATGTATTTCCTATGGAGGGGTTTGTTTGTTTACGATTAGCTTAATTACTCGACTACTGTTTGTCGTAGCTCAATGTTTTTAGTATGGTTAGATGGGGGACAAATTGGACTATAACATACTCAAAGGACATCCCCGTATCTCCAGTAGAAACAGAGTTACGAGCCTGCAAAATATAGTCTAATGCATTTTCTATGGAGGGGTTTGTTTGTTCACGTATTGCTTAATTACTTGACCCTGTTCTTTCGATTAAAAATAATAACATATATTTAGTGTAGCGGTTATCGCATCCGCCTCACTCCCGGAAGGCCACAGGTTCGAAACCGCGAAGTTTTTTTTTTTTTGCTTGGAACATGCAAAGACCTTTATAATTATCCGAACATTTGTGTCAAGGTCACATTATTTACATCCCCGTATCTCTGGTAGAACCAGAGTTACGAGCCTGCAAAGTTTATTTTCAAAAATCAAAAGTAACCTTCTAACAATAAGTGAGACAAAAAATAAGTTGACGACGATATTGAGGTAGCCTCAAGTTTAAAGTATCCTTGTATGGGGAGCAAAGAGTACTATAACATTTCCAAAGGAGATCCCAGTATCTCTTGTAGAACAAGAGTTATGAGCCTCCAAAGTTTAGTGCAAAAATCATAAGTAACATAATAAAAATAAGTGAGACGATACCAAAGTTGACGAACATTTTGCTTAATATCTCGGCCCTTGTTTGTCGTAGCTCAATGTTTTTAGTATGGTTAGATGGGGGACTATTTGGACTATATCATATCCTAAGGACATCCCCGTATCTCTTGTAGACACAGAGTTATGGGCCTGCAAAGTATAGTCTAATGCATTTCCTATGGACGGGTTGTTTGTTTACGTTTAGCTTAATTACTCGGCCCCTGTTTGTCGTAGCTCAATGTTTTTAGTATGGTTAGATGGGGGACAAATTGGACTATAAAATACTCAAAGGACATCCCCGTATCTCCAGTAGAAACAGAGTTACGAGCCTGCAAAGTATAGTCTAACTCATTTCCTATGGAGGGGGTTTGTTTCTTTACGTTTTGCTTAAGTACTCGGCCCCTGTTTGTCGTAGCCCAAAGTCTTTAGTATGGTTAGATGAAGGACAAATTGGACTATAACATATCCTAAGGACATCCCGGTATCTCCAGTAGAAACAGAGTTACGAGCCTGCAAAGTTTATTTTCAAAAATCAAAAGTAACCTTCTAACAATAAGTGAGACAAAAAATAAGTTGACGACGATATTGAGGTAGCCTCAAGTTTAAAGTATCCTTGTATGGGGAGCAAAGAGTACTATAACATATCCAAAGGAGATCCCAGTATCTCTTGTAGAACAAGAGTTAAGAGCCTCCAAAGTTTAGTGCAAAAATCATAAGTAACATAATAAAAATAAGTGAGACGATACCAAAGTTGACGAACATTTTGCTTAATATCTCGGCCCTTGTTTGTCGTAGCTCAATGTTTTTAGTATGGTTAGATGGGGGACAAATTGGACTATAACATACTCAAATGACATCCCCGTATCTCCAGTAGAAACAGAGTTACGAGCCTGCAAAGTATAGTCTAATGCATTTTCTATGGAGGGGTTTGTTTGTTCACGTATTGCTTAATTACTTGACCCTGTTCTTTCGATTAAAAATAATAACATATCTTTAGTGTAGCGGTTATCGCATCCGCCTCACTCCCGGAAGGCCACAGGTTCGAAACCGCGAAGTTTTTTTTTATAATTTTCCGAACATTTGTGTCAAGGTCACATTATTTACATCCCCGTATCTCTGGTAGAACCAGAGTTACGAGCCTCCAGAATTTAGTCTAATGGATTTCCTATGGAGGGGTCTGTTTGTTTACGATTAGCTTAATTACTCGACTACTGTTTGTCGTAGCTCAATGTTTTTAGTATGGTTAGATGGGGGACAAATTGGACTATAACATACTCAAAGGACATCCTCGTATCTACAGTCGAAACAGAGTTACGGGCCTGCAAAGTATCGTCTAACTCATTTCCTATGGAGGGGGTTTGTTTCTTTACGTTTTGCTTAAGTACTCGGCCCCTGTTTGTCGTAGCCCAAAGTTTTTAGTATGGTTAGATGAAGGACAAATTGGACTATAACATATCCTAAGGACATCCCGGTATCTCCAGTAGAAACAGAGTTACGAGCCTGCAAAGTTTATTTTCAAAAATCAAAAGTAACCTTCTAACAATAAGTGAGACAAAAAATAAGTTGACGACGATATTGAGGTAGCCTCAAGTTTAAAGTATCCTTGTATGGGGAGCAAAGAGTACTATAACATATCCAAAGGAGATCCCAGTATCTCTTGTAGAACAAGAGTTATGAGCCTCCAAAGTTTAGTGCAAAAATCATAAGTAACATAATAAAAATAAGTGAGACGATACCAAAGTTGACGAACATTTTGCTTAATATCTCGGCCCTTGTTTGTCGTAGCTCAATGTTTTTAGTATGGTTAGATGGGGGACAAATTGGACTATAACATACTCAAAGGACATCCCCGTATCTCCAGTAGAAACAGAGTTACGAGCCTGCAAAGTATAGTCTAATGCATTTTCTATGGAGGGGTTTGTTTGTTCACGTATTGCTTAATTACTTGACCCTGTTCTTTCGATTAAAAATAATAACATATCTTTAGTGTAGGAGATCCCAGTATCTCTTGTAGAACAAGAGTTATGAGCCTCCAAAGTTTAGTGCAAAAATCATAAGTAACATAATAAAAATAAGTGAGACGATACCAAAGTTGACGAACATTTTGCTTAATATCTCGGCCCTTGTTTGTCGTAGCTCAATGTTTTTAGTATGGTTAGATGGGGGACAAATTGTACTATAACATACTCAAAGGACATCCCCGTATCTCCAGTAGAAACAGAGTTACGAGCCTGCAAAGTATAGTCTAACTCATTTCCTATGGAGGAGTTTGTTTGTTCACGTATTGCTTAATTACTTGACCCTGTTCTTTCGATTAAAAATAATAACATATCTTTAGTGTAGCGGTTATCGCATCCGCCTCACTCCCGGAAGGCCACAGGTTCGAAACCGCGAAGTTTTTTTTTATAGTTATCCGAACATTTGTGTCAAGGTCACATTATTTACATCCCCGTATCTCTGGTAGAACCAGAGTTACGAGCCTCCAGAATTCAGTCTAATGTATTTCCTATGGAGGGGTTTGTTTGTTTACGATTAGCTTAATTACTCGACTACTGTTTGTCGTAGCTCAATGTTTTTAGTATGGTTAGATGGGGGACAAATTGGACTATAACATACTCAAAGGACATCCCCGTATCTCCAGTAGAAACAGAGTTACGAGCCTGCAAAATATAGTCTAATGCATTTTCTATGGAGGGGTTTGTTTGTTCACGTATTGCTTAATTACTTGACCCTGTTCTTTCGATTAAAAATAATAACATATATTTAGTGTAGCGGTTATCGCATCCGCCTCACTCCCGGAAGGCCACAGGTTCGAAACCGCGAAGTTTTTTTTTTTTTGCTTGGAACATGCAAAGACCTTTATAATTATCCGAACATTTGTGTCAAGGTCACATTATTTACATCCCCGTATCTCTGGTAGAACCAGAGTTACGAGCCTGCAAAGTTTATTTTCAAAAATCAAAAG
Organism: Phalangium opilio; assembly: GCF_054372755.1. Classification (NCBI taxonomy): domain Eukaryota; kingdom Metazoa; phylum Arthropoda; class Arachnida; order Opiliones; family Phalangiidae; genus Phalangium; species Phalangium opilio. The sequence goes on along the minus strand of NW_028324192.1, from coordinate 3,530,183 downwards.
TAACCTTCTAACAATAAGTGAGACAAAAAATAAGTTGACGACGATATTGAGGTAGCCTCAAGTTTAAAGTATCCTTGTATGGGGAGCAAAGAGTACTATAACATTTCCAAAGGAGATCCCAGAATCTCTTGTAGAACAAGAGTTATGAGCCTCCAAAGTTTAGTGCAAAAATCATAAGTAACATAATAAAAATAAGTGAGACGATACCAAAGTTGACGAACATTTTGCTTAATATCTCGGCCCTTGTTTGTCGTAGCTCAATGTTTTTAGTATGGTTAGATGGGGGACTATTTGGACTATATCATATCCTAAGGACATCCCCGTATCTCTTGTAGACACAGAGTTATGGGCCTGCAAAGTATAGTCTAATGCATTTCCTATGGACGGGTTGTTTGTTTACGTTTAGCTTAATTACTCGGCCCCTGTTTGTCGTAGCTCAATGTTTTTAGTATGGTTAGATGGGGGACAAATTGGACTATAAAATACTCAAAGGACATCCCCGTATCTCCAGTAGAAACAGAGTTACGAGCCTGCAAAGTATAGTCTAACTCATTTCCTATGGAGGGGGTTTGTTTCTTTACGTTTTGCTTAAGTACTCGGCCCCTGTTTGTCGTAGCCCAAAGTCTTTAGTATGGTTAGATGAAGGACAAATTGGACTATAACATATCCTAAGGACATCCCGGTATCTCCAGTAGAAACAGAGTTACGAGCCTGCAAAGTTTATTTTCAAAAATCAAAAGTAACCTTCTAACAATAAGTGAGACAAAAAATAAGTTGACGACGATATTGAGGTAGCCTCAAGTTTAAAGTATCCTTGTATGGGGAGCAAAGAGTACTATAACATATCCAAAGGAGATCCCAGTATCTCTTGTAGAACAAGAGTTAAGAGCCTCCAAAGTTTAGTGCAAAAATCATAAGTAACATAATAAAAATAAGTGAGACGATACCAAAGTTGACGAACATTTTGCTTAATATCTCGGCCCTTGTTTGTCGTAGCTCAATGTTTTTAGTATGGTTAGATGGGGGACAAATTGGACTATAACATACTCAAATGACATCCCCGTATCTCCAGTAGAAACAGAGTTACGAGCCTGCAAAGTATAGTCTAATGCATTTTCTATGGAGGGGTTTGTTTGTTCACGTATTGCTTAATTACTTGACCCTGTTCTTTCGATTAAAAATAATAACATATCTTTAGTGTAGCGGTTATCGCATCCGCCTCACTCCCGGAAGGCCACAGGTTCGAAACCGCGAAGTTTTTTTTTATAATTTTCCGAACATTTGTGTCAAGGTCACATTATTTACATCCCCGTATCTCTGGTAGAACCAGAGTTACGAGCCTCCAGAATTTAGTCTAATGGATTTCCTATGGAGGGGTCTGTTTGTTTACGATTAGCTTAATTACTCGACTACTGTTTGTCGTAGCTCAATGTTTTTAGTATGGTTAGATGGGGGACAAATTGGACTATAACATACTCAAAGGACATCCTCGTATCTACAGTCGAAACAGAGTTACGGGCCTGCAAAGTATCGTCTAACTCATTTCCTATGGAGGGGGTTTGTTTCTTTACGTTTTGCTTAAGTACTCGGCCCCTGTTTGTCGTAGCCCAAAGTTTTTAGTATGGTTAGATGAAGGACAAATTGGACTATAACATATCCTAAGGACATCCCGGTATCTCCAGTAGAAACAGAGTTACGAGCCTGCAAAGTTTATTTTCAAAAATCAAAAGTAACCTTCTAACAATAAGTGAGACAAAAAATAAGTTGACGACGATATTGAGGTAGCCTCAAGTTTAAAGTATCCTTGTATGGGGAGCAAAGAGTACTATAACATATCCAAAGGAGATCCCAGTATCTCTTGTAGAACAAGAGTTATGAGCCTCCAAAGTTTAGTGCAAAAATCATAAGTAACATAATAAAAATAAGTGAGACGATACCAAAGTTGACGAACATTTTGCTTAATATCTCGGCCCTTGTTTGTCGTAGCTCAATGTTTTTAGTATGGTTAGATGGGGGACAAATTGGACTATAACATACTCAAAGGACATCCCCGTATCTCCAGTAGAAACAGAGTTACGAGCCTGCAAAGTATAGTCTAATGCATTTTCTATGGAGGGGTTTGTTTGTTCACGTATTGCTTAATTACTTGACCCTGTTCTTTCGATTAAAAATAATAACATATCTTTAGTGTAGGAGATCCCAGTATCTCTTGTAGAACAAGAGTTATGAGCCTCCAAAGTTTAGTGCAAAAATCATAAGTAACATAATAAAAATAAGTGAGACGATACCAAAGTTGACGAACATTTTGCTTAATATCTCGGCCCTTGTTTGTCGTAGCTCAATGTTTTTAGTATGGTTAGATGGGGGACAAATTGTACTATAACATACTCAAAGGACATCCCCGTATCTCCAGTAGAAACAGAGTTACGAGCCTGCAAAGTATAGTCTAACTCATTTCCTATGGAGGAGTTTGTTTGTTCACGTATTGCTTAATTACTTGACCCTGTTCTTTCGATTAAAAATAATAACATATCTTTAGTGTAGCGGTTATCGCATCCGCCTCACTCCCGGAAGGCCACAGGTTCGAAACCGCGAAGTTTTTTTTTATAGTTATCCGAACATTTGTGTCAAGGTCACATTATTTACATCCCCGTATCTCTGGTAGAACCAGAGTTACGAGCCTCCAGAATTCAGTCTAATGTATTTCCTATGGAGGGGTTTGTTTGTTTACGATTAGCTTAATTACTCGACTACTGTTTGTCGTAGCTCAATGTTTTTAGTATGGTTAGATGGGGGACAAATTGGACTATAACATACTCAAAGGACATCCCCGTATCTCCAGTAGAAACAGAGTTACGAGCCTGCAAAGTATAGTCTAATGCATTTTCTATGGAGGGGTTTGTTTGTTCACGTATTGCTTAATTACTTGACCCTGTTCTTTCGATTAAAAATAATAACATATATTTAGTGTAGCGGTTATCGCATCCGCCTCACTCCCGGAAGGCCACAGGTTCGAAACCGCGAAGTTTTTTTTTTTTTGCTTGGAACATGCAAAGACCTTTATAATTATCCGAACATTTGTGTCAAGGTCACATTATTTACATCCCCGTATCTCTGGTAGAACCAGAGTTACGAGCCTGCAAAGTTTATTTTCAAAAATCAAAAGTAACCTTCTAACAATAAGTGAGACAAAAAATAAGTTGACGACGATATTGAGGTAGCCTCAAGTTTAAAGTATCCTTGTATGGGGAGCAAAGAGTACTATAACATTTCCAAAGGAGATCCCAGTATCTCTTGTAGAACAAGAGTTATGAGCCTCCAAAGTTTAGTGCAAAAATCATAAGTAACATAATAAAAATAAGTGAGACGATACCAAAGTTGACGAACATTTTGCTTAATATCTCGGCCCTTGTTTGTCGTAGCTCAATGTTTTTAGTATGGTTAGATGGGGGACTATTTGGACTATATCATATCCTAAGGACATCCCCGTATCTCTTGTAGACACAGAGTTATGGGCCTGCAAAGTATAGTCTAATGCATTTCCTATGGACGGGTTGTTTGTTTACGTTTAGCTTAATTACTCGGCCCCTGTTTGTCGTAGCTCAATGTTTTTAGTATGGTTAGATGGGGGACAAATTGGACTATAAAATACTCAAAGGACATCCCCGTATCTCCAGTAGAAACAGAGTTACGAGCCTGCAAAGTATAGTCTAACTCATTTCCTATGGAGGGGGTTTGTTTCTTTACGTTTTGCTTAAGTACTCGGCCCCTGTTTGTCGTAGCCCAAAGTCTTTAGTATGGTTAGATGAAGGACAAATTGGACTATAACATATCCTAAGGACATCCCGGTATCTCCAGTAGAAACAGAGTTACGAGCCTGCAAAGTTTATTTTCAAAAATCAAAAGTAACCTTCTAACAATAAGTGAGACAAAAAATAAGTTGACGACGATATTGAGGTAGCCTCAAGTTTAAAGTATCCTTGTATGGGGAGCAAAGAGTACTATAACATATCCAAAGGAGATCCCAGTATCTCTTGTAGAACAAGAGTTATGAGCCTCCAAAGTTTAGTGCAAAAATCATAAGTAACATAATAAAAATAAGTGAGACGATACCAAAGTTGACGAACATTTTGCTTAATATCTCGGCCCTTGTTTGTCGTAGCTCAATGTTTTTAGTATGGTTAGATGGGGGACAAATTGGACTATAACATACTCAAATGACATCCCCGTATCTCCAGTAGAAACAGAGTTACGAGCCTGCAAAGTATAGTCTAATGCATTTTCTATGGAGGGGTTTGTTTGTTCACGTATTGCTTAATTACTTGACCCTGTTCTTTCGATTAAAAATAATAACATATCTTTAGTGTAGGAGATCCCAGTATCTCTTGTAGAACAAGAGTTATGAGCCTCCAAAGTTTAGTGCAAAAATCATAAGTAACATAATAAAAATAAGTGAGACGATACCAAAGTTGACGAACATTTTGCTTAATATCTCGGCCCTTGTTTGTCGTAGCTCAATGTTTTTAGTATGGTTAGATGGGGGACAAATTGTACTATAACATACTCAAAGGACATCCCCGTATCTCCAGTAGAAACAGAGTTACGAGCCTGCAAAGTATAGTCTAACTCATTTCCTATGGAGGAGTTTGTTTGATCACGTATTGCTTAATTACTTGACCCTGTTCTTTCGATTAAAAATAATAACATATCTTTAGTGTAGCGGTTATCGCATCCGCCTCACTCCCGGAAGGCCGCAGGTTCGAAACCGCGAAGTTTTTTTTTTTTGCTTGGAACATGCAAAGACCTTTATAATTATCCGAACATTTGTGTCAAGGTCACATTATTTACATCCCCGTATCTCTGGTAGAACCAGAGTTACGAGCCTGCAAAGTTTATTTTCAAAAATCAAAAGTAACCTTCTAACAATAAGTGAGACAAAAAATAAGTTGACGACGATATTGAGGTAGCCTCAAGTTTAAAGTATCCTTGTATGGGGAGCAAAGAGTACTATAACATTTCCAAAGGAGATCCCAGTATCTCTTGTAGAACAAGAGTTATGAGCCTCCAAAGTTTAGTGCAAAAATCATAAGTAACATAATAAAAATAAGTGATACGATACCAAAGTTGACGAACATTTTGCTTAATATCTCGGCCCTTGTTTGTCGTAGCTCAATGTTTTTAGTATGGTTAGATGGGGGACTATTTGGACTATATCATATCCTAAGGACATCCCCGTATCTCTTGTAGACACAGAGTTATGGGCCTGCAAAATATAGTCTAATGCATTTCCTATGGACGGGTTGTTTGTTTACGTTTAGCTTAATTACTCGGCCCCTGTTTGTCGTAGCTCAATGTTTTTAGTATGGTTAGATGGGGGACAAATTGGACTATAAAATACTCAAAGGACATCCCCGTATCTCCAGTAGAAACAGAGTTACGAGCCTGCAAAGTATAGTCTAACTCATTTCCTATGGAGGGGGTTTGTTTCTTTACGTTTTGCTTAAGTACTCGGCCCCTGTTTGTCGTAGCCCAAAGTCTTTAGTATGGTTAGATGAAGGACAAATTGGACTATAACATATCCTAAGGACATCCCGGTATCTCCAGTAGAAACAGAGTTACGAGCCTGCAAAGTTTATTTTCAAAAATCAAAAGTAACCTTCTAACAATAAGTGAGACAAAAAATAAGTTGACGACGATATTGAGGTAGCCTCAAGTTTAAAGTATCCTTGTATGGGGAGCAAAGAGTACTATAACATATCCAAAGGAGATCCCAGTATCTCTTGTAGAACAAGAGTTATGAGCCTCCAAAGTTTAGTGCAAAAATCATAAGTAACATAATAAAAATAAGTGAGACGATACCAAAGTTGACGAACATTTTGCTTAATATCTCGGCCCTTGTTTGTCGTAGCTCAATGTTTTTAGTATGGTTAGATGAGGGACAAATTGGACTATAACATACTCAAATGACATCCCCGTATCTCCAGTAGAAACAGAGTTACGAGCCTGCAAAGTATAGTCTAATGCATTTTCTATGGAGGGGTTTGTTTGTTCACGTATTGCTTAATTACTTGACCCTGTTCTTTCGATTAAAAATAATAACATATCTTTAGTGTAGGAGATCCCAGTATCTCTTGTAGAACAAGAGTTATGAGCCTCCAAAGTTTAGTGCAAAAATCATAAGTAACATAATAAAAATAAGTGAGACGATACCAAAGTTGACGAACATTTTGCTTAATATCTCGGCCCTTGTTTGTCGTAGCTCAATGTTTTTAGTATGGTTAGATGGGGGACAAATTGTACTATAACATACTCAAAGGACATCCCCGTATCTCCAGTAGAAACAGAGTTACGAGCCTGCAAAGTATAGTCTAACTCATTTCCTATGGAGGAGTTTGTTTGATCACGTATTGCTTAATTACTTGACCCTGTTCTTTCGATTAAAAATAATAACATATCTTTAGTGTAGCGGTTATCGCATCCGCCTCACTCCCGGAAGGCCACAGGTTCGAAACCGCGAAGTTTTTTTTTATAGTTATCCGAACATTTGTGTCAAGGTCACATTATTTACATCCCCGTATCTCTGGTAGAACCAGAGTTACGAGCCTCCAGAATTCAGTCTAATGTATTTCCTATGGAGGGGTTTGTTTGTTTACGATTAGCTTAATTACTCGACTACTGTTTGTCGTAGCTCAATGTTTTTAGTATGGTTAGATGGGGGACAAATTGGACTATAACATACTCAAAGGACATCCCCGTATCTCCAGTAGAAACAGAGTTACGAGCCTGCAAAGTATAGTCTAATGCATTTTCTATGGAGGGGTTTGTTTGTTCACGTATTGCTTAATTACTTGACCCTGTTCTTTCGATTAAAAATAATAACATATATTTAGTGTAGCGGTTATCGCATCCGCCTCACTCCCGGAAGGCCACAGGTTCGAAACCGCGAAGTTTTTTTTTTTTTGCTTGGAACATGCAAAGACCTTTATAATTATCCGAACATTTGTGTCAAGGTCACATTATTTACATCCCCGTATCTCTGGTAGAACCAGAGTTACGAGCCTGCAAAGTTTATTTTCAAAAATCAAAAGTAACCTTCTAACAATAAGTGAGACAAAAAATAAGTTGACGACGATATTGAGGTAGCCTCAAGTTTAAAGTATCCTTGTATGGGGAGCAAAGAGTACTATAACATTTCCAAAGGAGATCCCAGTATCTCTTGTAGAACAAGAGTTATGAGCCTCCAAAGTTTAGTGCAAAAATCATAAGTAACATAATAAAAATAAGTGAGACGATACCAAAGTTGACGAACATTTTGCTTAATATCTCGGCCCTTGTTTGTCGTAGCTCAATGTTTTTAGTATGGTTAGATGGGGGACTATTTGGACTATATCATATCCTAAGGACATCCCCGTATCTCTTGTAGACACAGAGTTATGGGCCTGCAAAGTATAGTCTAATGCATTTCCTATGGACGGGTTGTTTGTTTACGTTTAGCTTAATTACTCGGCCCCTGTTTGTCGTAGCTCAATGTTTTTAGTATGGTTAGATGGGGGACAAATTGGACTATAAAATACTCAAAGGACATCCCCGTATCTCCAGTAGAAACAGAGTTACGAGCCTGCAAAGTATAGCCTAACTCATTTCCTATGGAGGGGGTTTGTTTCTTTACGTTTTGCTTAAGTACTCGGCCCCTGTTTGTCGTAGCCCAAAGTCTTTAGTATGGTTAGATGAAGGACAAATTGGACTATAACATATCCTAAGGACATCCCGGTATCTCCAGTAGAAACAGAGTTACGAGCCTGCAAAGTTTATTTTCAAAAATCAAAAGTAACCTTCTAACAATAAGTGAGACAAAAAATAAGTTGACGACGATATTGAGGTAGCCTCAAGTTTAAAGTATCCTTGTATGGGGAGCAAAGAGTACTATAACATATCCAAAGGAGATCCCAGTATCTCTTGTAGAACAAGAGTTATGAGCCTCCAAAGTTTAGTGCAAAAATCATAAGTAACATAATAAAAATAAGTGAGACGATACCAAAGTTGACGAACATTTTGCTTAATATCTCGGCCCTTGTTTGTTGTAGCTCAATGTTTTTAGTATGGTTAGATGGGGGACAAATTGGACTATAACATACTCAAATGACATCCCCGTATCTCCAGTAGAAACAGAGTTACGAGCCTGCAAAGTATAGTCTAATGCATTTTCTATGGAGGGGTTTGTTTGTTCACGTATTGCTTAATTACTTGACCCTGTTCTTTCGATTAAAAATAATAACATATCTTTAGTGTAGGAGATCCCAGTATCTCTTGTAGAACAAGAGTTATGAGCCTCCAAAGTTTAGTGCAAAAATCATAAGTAACATAATAAAAATAAGTGAGACGATACCAAAGTTGACGAACATTTTGCTTAATATCTCGGCCCTTGTTTGTCGTAGCTCAATGTTTTTAGTATGGTTAGATGGGGGACAAATTGTACTATAACATACTCAAAGGACATCCCCGTATCTCCAGTAGAAACAGAGTTACGAGCCTGCAAAGTATAGTCTAACTCATTTCCTATGGAGGAGTTTGTTTGATCACGTATTGCTTAATTACTTGACCCTGTTCTTTCGATTAAAAATAATAACATATCTTTAGTGTAGCGGTTATCGCATCCGCCTCACTCCCGGAAGGCCACAGGTTCGAAACCGCGAAGTTTTTTTTTTTTGCTTGGAACATGCAAAGACCTTTATAATTATCCGAACATTTGTGTCAAGGTCACATTATTTACATCCCCGTATCTCTGGTAGAACCAGAGTTACGAGCCTGCAAAGTTTATTTTCAAAAATCAAAAGTAACCTTCTAACAATAAGTGAGACAAAAAATAAGTTGACGACGATATTGAGGTAGCCTCAAGTTTAAAGTATCCTTGTATGGGGAGCAAAGAGTACTATAACATTTCCAAAGGAGATCCCAGTATCTCTTGTAGAACAAGAGTTATGAGCCTCCAAAGTTTAGTGCAAAAATCATAAGTAACATAATAAAAATAAGTGAGACGATACCAAAGTTGACGAACATTTTGCTTAATATCTCGGCCCTTGTTTGTCGTAGCTCAATGTTTTTAGTATGGTTAGATGGGGGACTATTTGGACTATATCATATCCTAAGGACATCCCCGTATCTCTTGTAGACACAGAGTTATGGGCCTGCAAAATATAGTCTAATGCATTTCCTATGGACGGGTTGTTTGTTTACGTTTAGCTTAATTACTCGGCCCCTGTTTGTCGTAGCTCAATGTTTTTAGTATGGTTAGATGGGGGACAAATTGGACTATAAAATACTCAAAGGACATCCCCGTATCTCCAGTAGAAACAGAGTTACGAGCCTGCAAAGTATAGTCTAACTCATTTCCTATGGAGGGGGTTTGTTTCTTTACGTTTTGCTTAAGTACTCGGCCCCTGTTTGTCGTAGCCCAAAGTCTTTAGTATGGTTAGATGAAGGACAAATTGGACTATAACATATCCTAAGGACATCCCGGTATCTCCAGTAGAAACAGAGTTACGAGCCTGCAAAGTTTATTTTCAAAAATCAAAAGTAACCTTCTAACAATAAGTGAGACAAAAAATAAGTTGACGACGATATTGAGGTAGCCTCAAGTTTAAAGTATCCTTGTATGGGGAGCAAAGAGTACTATAACATATCCAAAGGAGATCCCAGTATCTCTTGTAGAACAAGAGTTATGAGCCTCCAAAGTTTAGTGCAAAAATCATAAGTAACATAATAAAAATAAGTGAGACGATACCAAAGTTGACGAACATTTTGCTTAATATCTCGGCCCTTGTTTGTCGTAGCTCAATGTTTTTAGTATGGTTAGATGAGGGACAAATTGGACTATAACATACTCAAATGACATCCCCGTATCTCCAGTAGAAACAGAGTTACGAGCCTGCAAAGTATAGTCTAATGCATTTTCTATGGAGGGGTTTGTTTGTTCACGTATTGCTTAATTACTTGACCCTGTTCTTTCGATTAAAAATAATAACATATCTTTAGTGTAGGAGATCCCAGTATCTCTTGTAGAACAAGAGTTATGAGCCTCCAAAGTTTAGTGCAAAAATCATAAGTAACATAATAAAAATAAGTGAGACGATACCAAAGTTGACGAACATTTTGCTTAATATCTCGGCCCTTGTTTGTCGTAGCTCAATGTTTTTAGTATGGTTAGATGGGGGACAAATTGTACTATAACATACTCAAAGGACATCCCCGTATCTCCAGTAGAAACAGAGTTACGAGCCTGCAAAGTATAGTCTAACTCATTTCCTATGGAGGAGTTTGTTTGATCACGTATTGCTTAATTACTTGACCCTGTTCTTTCGATTAAAAATAATAACATATCTTTAGTGTAGCGGTTATCGCATCCGCCTCACTCCCGGAAGGCCACAGGTTCGAAACCGCGAAGTTTTTTTTTTTTGCTTGGAACATGCAAAGACCTTTATAATTATCCGAACATTTGTGTCAAGGTCACATTATTTACATCCCCGTATCTCTGGTAGAACCAGAGTTACGAGCCTCCAGAATTCAGTCTAATGTATTTCCTATGGAGGGGTTTGTTTGTTTACGATTAGCTTAATTACTCGACTACTGTTTGTCGTAGCTCAATGTTTTTAGTATGGTTAGATGGGGGACAAATTGGACTATAACATACTCAAAGGACATCCCCGTATCTCCAGTAGAAACAGAGTTACGAGCCTGCAAAGTATAGTCTAATGCATTTTCTATGGAGGGGTTTGTTTGTTCACGTATTGCTTAATTACTTGACCCTGTTCTTTCGATTAAAAATAATAACATATATTTAGTGTAGCGGTTATCGCATCCGCCTCACTCCCGGAAGGCCACAGGTTCGAAACCGCGAAGTTTTTTTTTTTTGCTTGGAACATGCAAAGACCTTTATAATTATCCGAACATTTGTGTCAAGGTCACATTATTTACATCCCCGTATCTCTGGTAGAACCAGAGTTACGAGCCTGCAAAGTTTATTTTCAAAAATCAAAAGTAACCTTCTAACAATAAGTGAGACAAAAAATAAGTTGACGACGATATTGAGGTAGCCTCAAGTTTAAAGTATCCTTGTATGGGGAGCAAAGAGTACTATAACATTTCCAAAGGAGATCCCAGTATCTCTTGTAGAACAAGAGTTATGAGCCTCCAAAGTTTAGTGCAAAAATCATAAGTAACATAATAAAAATAAGTGAGACGATACCAAAGTTGACGAACATTTTGCTTAATATCTCGGCCCTTGTTTGTCGTAGCTCAATGTTTTTAGTATGGTTAGATGGGGGACTATTTGGACTATATCATATCCTAAGGACATCCCCGTATCTCTTGTAGACACAGAGTTATGGGCCTGCAAAGTATAGTCTAATGCATTTCCTATGGACGGGTTGTTTGTTTACGTTTAGCTTAATTACTCGGCCCCTGTTTGTCTCAATGTTTTTAGTATGGTTAGATGGGGGACAAATTGGACTATAAAATACTCAAAGGACATCCCCGTATCTCCAGTAGAAACAGAGTTACGAGCCTGCAAAGTATAGTCTAACTCATTTCCTATGGAGGGGGTTTGTTTCTTTACGTTTTGCTTAAGTACTCGGCCCCTGTTTGTCGTAGCCCAAAGTTTTTAGTATGTTTAGATGAAGGACAGATTGGACTATAACATATCCTAAGGACATCCCGGTATCTCCAGTAGAAACAGAGTTACGAGCCTGCAAAGTTTATTTTCAAAAATCAAAAGTAACCTTCTAACAGTAAGTGAGACAAAAAATAAGTTGACGACGATATTGAGGTAGCCTCAAGTTTAAAGTATCCTTGTATGGGGAGCAAAGAGTACTATAACATATCCAAAGGAGATCCCAGTATCTCTTGTAGAACAAGAGTTATGAGCCTCCAAAGTTTAGTGCAAAAATCATAAGTATCATAATAAAAATAAGTGAGACGATACCAAAGTTGACGAACATTTTGCTTAATATCTCGGCCCTTGTTTGTCGTAGCTCAATGTTTTTAGTATGGTTAGATGGGGGACTATTTGGACTATATCCAATCCTAAGGACATCCCCGTATCTCTTGTAGACACAGAGTTATGGGCCTGCAAAGTATAGTCTAATGCATTTCCTATTGACGGGTTGTTTGTTTACGTTTAGCTTAATTACTCGGCCCCTGTTTGTCGTAGCTCAATGTTTTTAGTATGGTTAGATGGGGGACAAATTGGACTATAAAATACTCAAAGGACATCCCCGTATCTCCAGTAGAAACAGAGTTACGAGCCTGCAAAGTATAGTCTAACTCATTTCCTATGGAGGGGGTTTGTTTCTTTACGTTTTGCTTAAGTACTCGGCCCCTGTTTGTCGTAGCCCAAAGTTTTTAGTATGGTTAGATGAAGGACAGATTGGACTATAACATATCCTAAGGACATCCCGGTATCTCCAGTAGAAACAGAGTTACGAGCCTGCAAACTTTATTTTCAAAAATCAAAAGTAACCTTCTAACAATAAGTGAGACAAAAAATAAGTTGACGACGATATTGAGTTAGCCTCAAGTTTAAAGTATCCTTGTATGGGGAGCAAAGATAACTATAACATATCCAAAGGAGATCCCAGTATCTCTTGTAGAACAAGAGTTATGAGCCTCCAAAGTTTAGTGCAAAAATCATAAGTAACATAATAAAAATAAGTGAGACGATACCAAAGTTGACGAACATTTTGCTTAATATCTCGGCCCTTGTTTGTCGTAGCTCAATGTTTTTAGTATGGTTAGATGGGGGACAAATTGGACTATAACATACTCAAAGGACATCCTCGTATCTCCAGTAGAAACAGAGTTACGAGCCTGCAAAGTATAGTCTAATGCATTTTCTATGGAGGGGTTTGTTTGTTCACGTATTGCTTAATTACTTGACCCTGTTCTTTCGATTAAAAATAATAACATATCTTTAGTGTAGGAGATCCCAGTATCTCTTGTAGAACAAGAGTTATGAGCCTCCAAAGTTTAGTGCAAAAATCATAAGTAACATAATAAAAATAAGTGAGACGATACCAAAGTTGACGAACATTTTGCTTAATATCTCGGCCCTTGTTTGTCGTAGCTCAATGTTTTTAGTATGGTTAGATGGGGGACAAATTGTACTATAACATACTCAAAGGACATCCCCGTATCTCCAGTAGAAACAGAGTTACGAGCCTGCAAAGTATAGTCTAACTCATTTCCTATGGAGGAGTTTGTTTGTTCACGTTTTGCTTAATTACTTGACCCTGTTCTTTCGATTAAAAATAATAACATATCTTTAGTGTAGCGGTTATCGCATCCGCCTCACTCCCGGAAGGCCACAGGTTCGAAACCGCGAAGTTTTTTTTTATAATTATCCGAACATTTGTGTCAAGGTCACATTATTTACATCCCCGTATCTCTGGTAGAACCAGAGTTACGAGCCTCCAGAATTCAGTCTAATGTATTTCCTATGGAGGGGTTTGTTTGCTTACGATTAGCTTAATTACTCGACTACTGTTTGTCGTAGCTCAATGTTTTTAGTATGGTTAGATGGGGGACAAATTGGACTATAACATACTCAAAGGACATCCCCGTATCTCCAGTAGAAACAGAGTTACGAGCCTGCAAAGTATAGTCTAATGCATTTTCTATGGAGGGGTTTGTTTGTTCACGTATTGCTTAATTACTTGACCCTGTTCTTTCGATTAAAAATAATAACATATATTTAGTGTAGCGGTTATCGCATCCGCCTCACTCCCGGAAGGCCACAGGTTCGAAACCGCGAAGTTTTTTTTTTTTGCTTGGAACATGCAAAGACCTTTATAGTTATCCGAACATTTGTGTCAAGGTCACATTATTTACATCCCCGTATCTCTGGTAGAACCAGAGTTACGAGCCTGCAAAGTTTATTTTCAAAAATCAAAAGTAACCTTCTAACAATAAGTGAGACAAAAAATAAGTTGACGACGATATTGAGGTAGCCTCAAGTTTAAAGTATCCTTGTATGGGGAGCAAAGAGTACTATAACATTTCCAAAGGAGATCCCAGTATCTCTTGTAGAACAAGAGTTATGAGCCTCCAAAGTTTAGTGCAAAAATCATAAGAAACATAATAAAAATAAGTGAGACGATACCAAAGTTGACGAACATTTTGCTTAATATCTCGGCCCTTGTTTGTCGTAGCTCAATGTTTTTAGTATGGTTAGATGGGGGACAATTTGGCCTATAACATATCCTAAGGACATCCCCGTATCTCTTGTAGACACAGAGTTATGGGCCTGCAAAGTATAGTCTAATGCATTTCCTAAGGACGGGTTGTTTGTTTACGTTTAGCTTAATTACTCGGCCCCTGTTTGTCGTAACTCAATGTTTTTAGTATGGTTAGATGGGGGACAAATTGGACTATAACATACTCAAAGGACATCCCCGTATCTTCAGTGGAAACAGAGTTACGAGCCTGCAAAGTATAGTCTAACTCATTTCCTATGGAGGGGGTTTGTTTCTTTACGTTTCGCTTAAGTACACGGCCCCTGTTTGTCGTAGCCCAAAGTTTTTAGTATGGTTAGATGAATGACAAATTGGACTATAACATATCCTAAGGACATCCCGGTATCTCTAGTAGATACAGAGTTATGGGCCTTGCAAAGTATAGTCTAATGCATTTTCTATGGAGGGGTTTGTTTGTTCACGTATTGCTTAATTACTTGACCCTGTTCTTTCGATTAAAAATAATAACATATCTTTAGTGTAGCGGTTATCGCATCCGCCTCACTCCCGGAAGGCCACAGGTTCGAAACCGCGAAGTTTTTTTTTTTGCTTGGAACATGCAAAGACCTTTATAATTATCCGAACATTTGTGTCAAGGTCACATTATTTACATCCCCGTATCTATGGTAGAACCAGAGTTACGAGCCTGCAAAGTTTATTTTCAAAAATCAAAAGTAACCTTCTAACAATAAGTGAGACAAAAAATAAGTTGACGACGATATTGAGGTAGCCTCAAGTTTAAAGTATCCTGGTATGGGGAGCAAAGAGTACTATAACATTTCCAAAGGAGATCCCAGTATCTCTTGTAGAACAAGAGTTATGAGCCTCCAAAGTTTAGTGCAAAAATCATAAGTAACATAATAAAAATAAGTGAGACGATACCAAAGTTGACGAACATTTTGCTTAATATCTCGGCCCTTGTTTGTCGTAGCTCAATGTTTTTAGTATGGTTAGATGGGTGACAATTTGGACTATAACACATCCTAAGGACATCCCCGTATCTCTAGTAGACACAGAGTTATGGGCCTGCAAAGTATAGTCTAATGCATTTTCTAAGGACGGGTTGTTTCTTTACGTTTCGCTTAAGTACTCGGCCCCTGTTTTTCGTAGCCCAAAGTTTTTAGTATGGTTAGATGAATGACAAATTGGACTATAACATATCCTAAGGACATCCCGGTATCTCTACACTGTTAGAAAAAAAGGTGTTTCATGGGTGTTTGAAAATACCTTGAGGTGTTTATACACTCTTTTTGGAGTGTTTTTTAACTGAGATGGTGTTTTCTCCGTAAAAAGGTGCTAGTTGACTCTTTTAAGGTATTTTTTAAGGAAATGGTGATTCACTGGTATGTAGACACACCTTTAGGTGTTAATTGACCCTTATTAAATTGTTTTTTAGACGGAAGTAGTGTTTTTAATATTAATCTGTTCGAATGGTGCGAATAAGCACCTTTGGGCTTATTTTTACACATTTTTAGCTGATATGGGGTTTTTTTTAAGTGAAAGGTTATTGATATGAGCTTAGAGGGAAATAATCTACTAATTCTACCTGCATAGTTAAGCATCCTAAAAATAACCCAAAGATTTTAAAAATCTTAATTATTTAACATTTCTTGGGACTAGCTTATTCTAATATTTGAAGGAATTTATACTTATTTTGATTTTTCAATCATTGGAAAATAATTCTCGAAGAGTTCAATATGCTGGAATGTCTTGGAATTAGAGTAATTAATAATATTATCACTTGAATTTCCCCTTGACACAGGTTTTTCTCTCTCCGAGTGACGATGACGTCACGGAGAGGTATTACACTGGACGTATCTGTGTGTCTGAGATGAAACAAAGCTTTATAGCTACACAACTACTAAAAGAATCGTAATGCCGAAAAGTATTTAAAATATTTCCATTTAATATTCTGCAAAAAGTAAATGTTATCGTTTTGTAAGAGATCTTATCATCCTACTCGCTTTATATTAACTTTGATATGCGTGTTGTGTCTCGATTCAGATGCAATCTTCATTACTCGTTCTAAATAAACTCTGTTTTTTGTCATTCCAAAGAAAGAAGTTTATCTTAAATAATTAAATAAATATAAGTAATATGAATTATTTTAATTGACAGTAGTTTACGTTAATTATAGTTAGGTCGGTTTAAGAAATTTAATTCCTAAAATAATTTTAAACATAGCTATATATAAAGTTATACTTCTAGGAAACACCTATATCAGAACATTTGTAAATTTTGGGTATATAAGGTGATTGATTCACACTAAGAGATAAGAAATGCGCAATTGCGTCAACCTTTGGTGGAAGCTCTGCCATTAGGAGGCTAGACGTTTCTCATGTCTCACTTGTGGCATATGTGGTGTAAACGAAAGACTAGTGCATGGTGTTGTTTTTAGAAACCATTAAATACCGGTTAGCATTGGGTGAAACAATTGGTTGTTAGACAGCAGATGAAGGTGTAACGGATAGTTAATGATTGACGTTAAATGAGATGGATATTGCAACGAAGTAATATTTTCCGAATTTCTGTATACTGCGAACGCGTTCCGGAAACTACGAACACGTTTGCTTCGATTTGCCAACTGCGAACGCGGTGACAGACAGACACACAGACACGCCCAGTCACTCGGAAAGAGGTAAAAGTTCTACTTCATTACGCTATCTCCACACTTGTTTTTCTAATGGTATATACCACATACACGCCAATCTGTACTTATTGTCTTCTGACAACACCATCATATAGTCTTCTGTGTATAACCATGAGTTAATAATATGTTAGCTCCCTATTAGTTACTCAGGCTCTATAGGCGTAACGTATCCAGCGATTTCTTCCCATTTCGCCCGCGCGGGAAAAAATCCGAATGTTGCGCTCTCTCTAGTCGAAAAAAAAAATCCCGCTCGCACGGTTAATCGACCTCGAGTCGTAGGCTGCTTTTTCACCGAGGGAGTGTTTTAGTCGTGAATGTTTATGTTTTAACAATTTAACATTAAATCATGGCGTTTGTGTCAGTACTGAGACAAAAAAATGCAGGAACTCCATGGAATTTGCCGATATTGATAAAGAATGCTAAAGATAAGAGTTGTTATTGTGACTTGAAACCAGAAAAATACACAACTGAGCTAAATCCAATCCACTGATCTCGTAACTGTTTTCATAACCGAGGCTACTGAGCGAAATATTCGGCTGCTTAAATAGCTCCGATATCATTGGCTAGCTTCCACTACACGCGCTTCCGGGGAAAAACCGGAAAGAAGAGTAAATAAGATTTTCGTTCACGTGGCGGCCGCAGAGCGTCGCATATAATTGGGAAGCCGGCGGCGCGGGAGAAAACGCTGGAGTATAAAAATGAATTGCCTGAGTAACTTATAGGGAGATAACATATTATTAACTCATGGTATAACACATACACGCCAATCTGAAACATTGGCTTCTACTCCATTATCATCGTTGGGATTAAGATGTACGCGCGATCGGCTTAAGTTACGAGAAACGACCAGCCTCCCAATGGCAGGGCTTCGACCAAATTAAGGTTCACGCAATAGCGCTTATTCCTATCATTTATGAATCAATCGCCTTATATACCCTAAATTGCCAAAAATTGTGAAAACGGTTTACGCTAGAAGTCAAACGTCAACAATAGCTATGTTTAAAATCATTTTATGAATAACGTTCTTAAAACCACTTAACTAGAATTAAGCAAAAATACTGACGATTAAAAACATTAATATCATTTATATTTATTTAAATATTTAAGATAATTTTCTTTCTTCGGAACGACACAAGTGAAAGTTTATATAGAACGAGTAATGAAGATTGCATCTGAGTCGAAACACTACACGCATATCACGAGTATGATAAAATTATATCTATCAAAACCATAACATATTCTTATTGTAGAATATTAAATGAAAATATGTTAAGTATGTTTTGGCATTACAATTCTTTAAGTAGTTTTGTAGCTATAAAGCTCTGTTTCATTTCAATATTCCAAGAAGATCTTTTATATTAATATATCAAATTTGGTGTTTACTTTTTAATTCAGCTTTACTACATTTATATACAGTGTTAACATGAAATTAAACTCTCCTAGTTTCACTAAATGTTTCTTCTAAATGTTTTGGTAAGCGTTGTTTGGATTGGTTCCTTGAATTCGTGTGTCTTTGAGGAGGTCTTGACGGTTCACAGTGAGCCGAAAATTAAATACACATTTAAATGATGTAAATCAGGTCCTTAAATAGAACTATTGAGGATATACAGTAAAGGTTAAACGTAACCATTTAACACGCATCAATTCTTACACGGTTCAATAAGGCTTACAACAGAAAAAACGTTTACCCTTAATTCACTGGATTTGAGCAGCTATTTTGAAAGACTAATCTATGGTAACTCATGTATTTTGAAAAAAATAATTTCAAAAAACACCATTTACAGAGTCTATAGACACCTTTCTGGTATAATTATAATCCTCTATTTAGGGTGATGGTTTAAACCTAACAAGAATTAAAAAGCACCAACGTCAATGGAATTTAAAAACACCAAATTAGTCTCAAAAAGACCTTTTCTTAAAGGGTTTATTAACACTTTTTCTGGTATTAATATACACCGCTATTCAAAGTGATTAAAACACCTCACAGGATATAAAAAGCACCTTCAGAGAAGGTATTATTTCGCACCGTTTTCAAAGGTGCGTATTGACATCCTCTCGAATGGTGCTTTTAAACACCAATAGGGGTGCTGCTGGGGATGCATTAGGAAACACCTCTAAAGGTGTCAAACAGTTCCATTTTTTTTAACAGTGTAGTAGACACAGAGTTATGGGCCTTGCAAAGTATAGTCTAATGCATTTTCTATGGAGGGGTTTGTTTGTTCACGTATTGCTTAATTACTTGACCCTGTTCCTTCGATTAAAAATAATAACATATCTTTAGTGTAGCCGTTATCGCATCCGCCTCACTCCCGGAAGGCCACAGGTTCGAAACCGCGAAGTTTTTTCTTTTTGCTTGGAACATGCAAAGACCTTTATAATTATCCGAACATTTGTGTCAAGGTCACATTATTTACATCCCCGTATCTCTGGTAGAACCAGAGTTACGAGCCTGCAAAGTTTATTTTCAAAAATCAAAAGTAACCTTCTAACAATAAGTGAGACAAAAAATAAGTTGACGACGATATTGAGGTAGCCTCAAGTTTAAAGTATCCTTGTATGGGGAGCGAAGAGTACTATAACATTTCCAAAGGAGATCCCAGTATCTCTTGTAGAACAAGAGTTATGAGCCTCCAAAGTTTAGTGCAAAAATCATAAGAAACATAATAAAAATAAGTGAGACGATACCAAAGTTGACGAACATTTTGCTTAATATCTCGGCCCTTGTTTGTCGTAGCTCAATGTTTTTAGTATGGTTAGATGGGGGACAATTTGGCCTATAACATATCCTAAGGACATCCCCGTATCTCTTGTAGACACAGAGTTATGGGCCTGCAAAGTAAAGTCTAATGCATTTCCTAAGGACGGGTTGTTTGTTTACGTTTAGCTTAATTACTCGGCCCCTGTTTGTCGTAACTCAATGTTTTTAGTATGGTTAGATGGGGGACAAATTGGACTATAACATACTCAAAGGACATCCCCGTATCTTCAGTGGAAACAGAGTTACGAGCCTGCAAAGTATAGTCTAACTCATTTCCTATGGAGGGGGTTTGTTTCTTTACGTTTCGCTTAAGTACACGGCCCCTGTTTGTCGTAGCCCAAAGTTTTTAGTATGGTTAGATGAATGACAAATTGGACTATAACATATCCTAAGGACATCCCGGTATCTCTAGTAGACACAGAGTTATGGGCCTTGCAAAGTATAGTCTAATGCATTTTCTATGGAGGGGTTTGTTTGTTCACGTATTGCTTAATTACTTGACCCTGTTCCTTCGATTAAAAATAATAACATATCTTTAGTGTAGCCGTTATCGCATCCGCCTCACTCCCGGAAGGCCACAGGTTCGAAACCGCGAAGTTTTTTTTTTGCTTGGAACATGCAAAGACCTTTATAATTATCCGAACATTTGTGTCAAGGTCACATTATTTACATCCCCGTATCTCTGGTAGAACCAGAGTTACGAGCCTGCAAAGTTTATTTTCAAAAATCAAAAGTAACCTTCTAACTATAAGTGAGACAAAAAATAAGTTGACGACGATATTGAGGTAGCCTCAAGTTTAAAGTATCCTTGTATGGGGAGCAAAGAGTACTATAACATTTCCAAAGGAGATCCCAGTATCTCTTGTAGAACAAGAGTTATGAGCCTCCAAAGTTTAGTGCAAAAATCATAAGTAACATAATAAAAATAAGTGAGACGATACCAAAGTTGGCGAACATTTTGCTTAATATCTCGGCCCTTGTTTGTCGTAGCTCAATGTCGTAGCTCTCGGCAACGGCCATATCACGCTGAATTCACCGGTTCTCGTCCGATAACCAAAGTTAAGCAGCGTCGAGCGCAGTCAGTACTTGTAAGGGCGACCACTTAGGAACACTGCGTGCCGTTAGCTTTTTCACTTTTTTTTCCTCTTTTAAATTCCAATAGATATGAAAAAAGCAAACATATTTTCTTTTTGTTATTGTTTGAAAAAGATGAAGGTTAATTTGTCTCACTTAAATTAAATTCGAATTATTATCTAGCACTCTCGGCAACGGCCATATCACGCTGAGAACACCGGTTCTCGTCCGATCGCCGACGTTAGCAGCGTCGAGCGCATACAGTACTTGGGAATACTGCGTGCCGTTTGTTTTTTCACTTTTGTTTCCTCTTTTAAATTCCACCAGATATGAAAAAAGCAAACATATCTTCTTTTTGTTATTGTTTTATAAAGATGAAGGTTAATTAAATTCAAATTATTAACTAGCACTCTCGGCAACGGCCATATCACGCTGAATACACCAGTTCTCGTCCGATAACCAAAGTTAAGCAGCGTCGAGCGCAGTCAGTACTTGGGAGGGCGACCACTTAGGAACACTGCGTGCCGTTAGCTTTTTCACTTTTTTTTCCTCTTTTAAATTCCAATAGATATGAAAAAAGCAAACATATTTTCTTTTTGTTATTGTTTGAAAAAGATGAAGGTTAATTTGTCTCACTTAATTTAAATTCGAATTATTATCTAGCACTCTCGGCAACGGCCATATCACGCTGAGAACACCGGTTCTCGTCCGATCGCCGACGTTAGCAGCGTCGAGCGCATACAGTACTTGGGAATACTGCGTGCCGTTTGTTTTTTCACTTTTGTTTCCTCTTTTAAATTCCACCAGATATGAAAAAAGCAAACATATCTTCTTTTTGTTATTGTTTTATAAAGATGAAGGTTAATTAAATTCAAATTATTAACTAGCACTCTCGGCAACGGCCATATCACGCTGAATACACCAGTTCTCGTCCGATAACCAAAGTTAAGCAGCGTCGAGCGCAGTCAGTACTTGGGAGGGCGACCACTTAGGAACACTGCGTGCCGTTAGCTTTTTCACTATTTTTTCCTCTTTTAAATTCCAATAGATATGAAAAAAGCAAACATATTTTCTTTTTGTTATTGTTTGAAAAAGATGAAGGTTAATTTGTCTCACTTAATTTAAATTCGAATTATTATCTAGCACTCTCGGCAACGGCCATATCACGCTGAGAACACCGGTTCTCGTCCGATCGCCGACGTTAGCAGCGTCGAGCGCAGTCAGTACTTGGGAATACTGCGTGCCGTTTGCTTTTTCACTTTTGTTTCCACTTTCAAATTCTACCAGATATGAAAAAAACAAACATATCTTCTTTTTGTTATTGTTTTATAATGATGAAAGTTAATTAAATTCAAATTATTAACTAGCACTCTCGGCAACGGCCATATCACGCTGAATACACCGGTTCTCGTCCGATAACCGAAGTTAAGCAGCGTCGAGCGCAGTCACTACTTGGGAGGGAGACCACTTAGGAACACTGCGTGCCGTTGGCTTTTTTAATTTTTCTTCCCCATTTAAATTTTAATAGATATGAAAAAAGCAAACATGTTTTCTTTTTGTTATTGTTTTAAAATGTTGAAGGTTAATTTGTCTCACTTAATTTAAATTCGAATTATTAACTAGCACTCTCGGCAACGGCCATATCACGCTGAAAACACCGGTTCACGTCCGATCACCGAAGTTAAGCAGCGTCGAGCGCATACAGTACTTGGGAATACTGGTTTCTACACACCACCATCTTCTGGTCATTGTTTTGGTCCATCCCACATGGACACCAGTCTGCACACCTGGCTTCTACTCCATCATCATCGTTAAGGTTAAGACATACGCGGCGATCGGCCAGGGTTACGAGAAACGTCCGGCCTCCCTAAGGTGGGGCTTCCACCAAAGGTTCACGCAATTGCGCTGTTCTTATCCATAGTTGCGATTCGAAACCCTTATATACTACCTATTTTAGTAAGGCGAAGCAACCGGCGTATGCTTCATTTCAAACGCCAATATTAGTCAAGTCTCTCAAGAATGTTTAATTGTTCTTTTTTAAAACGATGTAACGTTCAATAAGGCGAATAACTAACGAAGAAAATGTTAAATATTAATTATATTTATTATAATATTTAAGATAATCTTGTTTCTCAATTCAAAATTAATACGGAAAGAGTTAAAAAGCAGCCTATGTTTTTGTCTGTGTGTGTCCGTCCGTTGTTACAGTAGTGCGCTGCGTTAGAAGTTCGTTTTGTTTTGATGTGTAAAGATATCCTACAGAACCATAATATCCCCTTTATCCTTAATATAAAGTGAATATGTGGAAATATTTTTCGTAATTATGATGCATTTAGTACTTTTGTAGCTTTAAAGCTCTATTTCATTTTGATATTCCAAAGATTTTTTTAAATATAATTATTTAAAATGGATGTTTATATATTACTTAAGCTATACTAGATCTGTTTATAGCATAATCCTTTCTAAAGTGAATACAAGCACAACGCTACTATGTTGGTCAAATGAACTTTTATTTGTCAATAGGCCTAGTGAACCAAAAAGTAAACGCTTGGTTTTCGTTTCTGTAATGCAGAGACAATAACGGTTCAGAGTGAGCCGAAAGTTAAATACACTTTTAAATAATTAGGCTTAAATTTTATAATCATGGTGGATATCTGGGCCGCGTTCAGCAGACCCCAGCGCTGTGAACAGTGTCCTATGTAACCGGATTTTGTTTATGAACTTTGACGTCGGGTGCTCAGCGCTGAGCTAGCGCGGTCTTCAAAGAAAATAGTCGGCTTTTTGGATAACGTGACGTAAAACGCGTAGTGTTATGTAACGTTAACAGTCTTGTTGACAAAACTAAGAAAATCGTTGAGGTGAAACGAGAGGATAGTGTTTACATGGCAACCCTGTTGTGAGTATGGCTTTGAACATAGAGGGCATACAGTTGAGGAGTAGAAAATTGGGCCTTTACAAACACGTTAAGGTAATATCCCTCCAAAGTTTTTTGTCTTCATTTCCCGTTTTTCCCCCATCGGATGATTTTAATGTGTACAAGTATATCATTATTGGATGTAAAATGTCGTCTGATTTACAGTATATTTGCTATGCTTTGTATACTGCTTAATATTTCATAAATTTTAACTTAAGAAACATTTCCATATCTGTGTAAATAAGTTTGTAAGTAGTCGTCTTGACTCGGAGAGGTAATATTTTGGTTTTCCCAACTTGTTCATATCTATTAAAATTTAGAAGAGGAAAAAAAAGTGAAAAAGCCAACGGCACGCAGTGTTCCTAAGTGGTCTCCCTCCCAAGTAGTGACTGCGCTCGACGCTGCTTAACTACGGTTATCTGACGAGAACCGGTGTATTCAGCGTGATATGGCCGTTGCCGAGAGTGCTAGTTAATAATTTGAATTTAATTAACTTTCTTCTTTATAAAACAATAACTAAAAGAAGATTTGTTTGCTTTTTTCATATCTGGTGGAATTTGAAAGAGGAAACAAAAGTGAAAAAAGCAAACGGCACGCAGTATTCCCAAGTACTGACTGCGCTCGACGCTGCTAACGTCGGCGATCGGACGAGATCCGGTGTTCTCAGCGTGATATGGCCGTTGCCGAGAGTGCTAGATAATAATTCGAATTTAAATTAAGTGAGACAAATTAACCTTCATCTTTTTCAAACAATAACAAAAAGAAAATATGTTTGCTTTTTTCATATCTATTGGAATTTAAAAGAGGAAAAAAAAGTGAAAAAGCCAACGGCACGCAGTGTTCCTAAGTGGTCTCCCTCCCAAGTAATGACTGCGCTCGACGCTGCTTAACTTCGGTTATCGGACGAGAATCGGTGTATTCAGCGTGATATGGCCGTTGCCGAGAGTGCTAGTTAATAATTTGAATTTAATTAACTTTCATCTTTATAAAACAATAACTAAAAGAAGATTTGTTTGCTTTTTTCATATCTGGTGGAATTTGAAAGAGGAAACTAAAGTGAAAAAAGCAAACGGCACGCAGTATTCCCAAGTACTGACTGCGCTCGACAATGCTAACGTCGGCGATCGGACGAGAACTGGTGTTCTCAGCGTGATATGGCCGTTGCCGAGAGTGCTAGATAATAATTCGAATTTAAATTAAGTGAGACAAATTAACCTTCATCTTTTTCAAACAATAACAAAAAGAAAATATGTTTGTTTTTCATATCTATTGGAATTTAAAAGAGGAAAAAAAGTGAAAACGCAAACGGCACGCAGTATTCCCAAGTACTGACTGCGCTCGACGCTGCTAACGTCGGCGATCGGACGAGAACCGGTGTTCTCAGCGTGATATGGCCGTTGCCGAGAGTGCTAGATAATAATTCGAATTTAAATTAAGTGAGACAAATTAACCTTCATCTTTTTCAAACAATAACAAAAAGAAAATATGTTTGCTTTTTTCATATCTATTGGAATTTAAAAGAGAAAAAAAAAGTGAAAAAGCTAACGGCACGCAGTGTTCCTAAGTGGTCGCCCTCCCAAGTACTGACTGCGATCGACGCTGCTTAACTTCGGTTATCGGACGAGAACCGGTGTGTTCAGCGTGATATGGCCGTTGCCGAGAGTGCTAGTTAATAATTCGAATTTAAATTAAGTGAGACAAATTAACCTTCATCTTTATAAAACAATAACAAAAAGAAGATATGTTTGCTTTTTTCATATCTGGTGGAATTTAAAAGAGGAAACAAAAGTGAAAAAGCAAACGGCACGCAGTATTCCCAAGTACTGTATGCGCTCGACGCTGCTTTACTTCGGTGATCGGACGTGAACCGGTGTTTTCAGCGTGATATGGCCGTTGCCGAGAGTGCTAGTTAATAATTCGAATTTAAATTAAGTGAGAAAAATTAACCTTAATCATTTTAAAACAATTACAAATAGAAAACGTGTTTGCTTTTTTCATAACTATTAAAATTTAAAAGAGGAAAAAAAAGTGAAAAAGCCAACGGCACGCAGTGTTCCTAAGTGGTCTCCCTCCCAAGTAGTAACTGCGCTCGACGCTGCTTAACTTCGGTTATCGGACGAGAACCGGTGTATTCAGCGTGATATGGCCGTTGCCGAGAGTGCTAGTTAATAATTTAAATTTAATTAACTTTCATCTTTATAAAACAATAACAAAAAAGAAGATATGTTTGCTTTTTTCATATCTGGTGGAATTTGAAAGAGGAAACAAAAGTGAAAAAGCCAACGGCACGCAGTATTCCCAAGTACTCTATGCGCTCGACGCTGCTTAACTTCGGTATTCGGACGAGAATCGGTGTATACAGCGTGATATGGCCGTTGCCGAGAGTGCTAGTTAATAATTTGAATTTAATTAACTTTCATCTTTATAAAACAATTACAAAAAGAAGATATGTTTGCTCTTTTCATATCTGGTGGAATTTGAAAGAGGAAACAAAAGTGAAGAAGCAATCGGCACGCAGTATTCCCAAGTACTGACTGCGCTCGACGCTGCTAACGTCGGCGATCGGACGAGAACCGGTGTTCTCAGCGTGATATGGCCGTTGCCGAGAGTGCTAGATAATAATTCGAATTTAAATTAAGTGAGACAAATTAACCTTCATCTTTTTCAAACAATAACAAAAAGAAAATATGTTTGCTTTTTTCATATCTATTGGAATTTAAAAGAGGAAAAAAAGTGAAAAAGCTTACGGCACGCAGTGTTCCTAAGTGGTCGCCCTCCCAAGTACTGACTGCGCTCGACGCTGCTTAACTTCGGTTATCGGACGAGAATCGGTGTATTCAGCGTGATATGGCCGTTGCCGAGAGTGCTAGTTAATAATTTGAATTTAATTAACTTTCATCTTTATAAAACAATAACTAAAAGAAGATTTGTTTGCTTTTTTCATATCTGGTGGAATTTGAAAGAGGAAACTAAAGTGAAAAAAGCAAACGGCACGCAGTATTCCCAAGTACTGACTGCGCTCGACAATGCTAACGTCGGCGATCGGACGAGAACTGGTGTTCTCAGCGTGATATGGCCGTTGCCGAGAGTGCTAGATAATAATTCGAATTTAAATTAAGTGAGACAAATTAACCTTCATCTTTTTCAAACAATAACAAAAAGAAAATATGTTTGTTTTTCATATCTATTGGAATTTAAAAGAGGAAAAAAAGTGAAAACGCAAACGGCACGCAGTATTCCCAAGTACTGACTGCGCTCGACGCTGCTAACGTCGGCGATCGGACGAGAACCGGTGTTCTCAGCGTGATATGGCCGTTGCCGAGAGTGCTAGATAATAATTCGAATTTAAATTAAGTGAGACAAATTAACCTTCATCTTTTTCAAACAATAACAAAAAGAAAATATGTTTGCTTTTTTCATATCTATTGGAATTTAAAAGAGAAAAAAAAAGTGAAAAAGCTAACGGCACGCAGTGTTCCTAAGTGGTCGCCCTCCCAAGTACTGACTGCGATCGACGCTGCTTAACTTCGGTTATCGGACGAGAACCGGTGTGTTCAGCGTGATATGGCCGTTGCCGAGAGTGCTAGTTAATAATTCGAATTTAAATTAAGTGAGACAAATTAACCTTCATCTTTATAAAACAATAACAAAAAGAAGATATGTTTGCTTTTTTCATATCTGGTGGAATTTAAAAGAGGAAACAAAAGTGAAAAAGCAAACGGCACGCAGTATTCCCAAGTACTGTATGCGCTCGACGCTGCTTTACTTCGGTGATCGGACGTGAACCGGTGTTTTCAGCGTGATATGGCCGTTGCCGAGAGTGCTAGTTAATAATTCGAATTTAAATTAAGTGAGAAAAATTAACCTTAATCATTTTAAAACAATTACAAATAGAAAACGTGTTTGCTTTTTTCATAACTATTAAAATTTAAAAGAGGAAAAAAAAGTGAAAAAGCCAACGGCACGCAGTGTTCCTAAGTGGTCTCCCTCCCAAGTAGTAACTGCGCTCGACGCTGCTTAACTTCGGTTATCGGACGAGAACCGGTGTATTCAGCGTGATATGGCCGTTGCCGAGAGTGCTAGTTAATAATTTAAATTTAATTAACTTTCATCTTTATAAAACAATAACAAAAAAGAAGATATGTTTGCTTTTTTCATATCTGGTGGAATTTGAAAGAGGAAACAAAAGTGAAAAAGCCAACGGCACGCAGTATTCCCAAGTACTCTATGCGCTCGACGCTGCTTAACTTCGGTATTCGGACGAGAATCGGTGTATACAGCGTGATATGGCCGTTGCCGAGAGTGCTAGTTAATAATTTGAATTTAATTAACTTTCATCTTTATAAAACAATTACAAAAAGAAGATATGTTTGCTCTTTTCATATCTGGTGGAATTTGAAAGAGGAAACAAAAGTGAAGAAGCAATCGGCACGCAGTATTCCCAAGTACTGACTGCGCTCGACGCTGCTAACGTCGGCGATCGGACGAGAACCGGTGTTCTCAGCGTGATATGGCCGTTGCCGAGAGTGCTAGATAATAATTCGAATTTAAATTAAGTGAGACAAATTAACCTTCATCTTTTTCAAACAATAACAAAAAGAAAATATGTTTGCTTTTTTCATATCTATTGGAATTTAAAAGAGGAAAAAAAGTGAAAAAGCTTACGGCACGCAGTGTTCCTAAGTGGTCGCCCTCCCAAGTACTGACTGCGCTCGACGCTGCTTAACTTCGGTTATCGGACGAGAAACGGTGTATTCAGCGTGATATGGCCGTTGCCGAGAGTGCTAGTTAATAATTTGAATTT
Organism: Phalangium opilio; assembly: GCF_054372755.1. Lineage (NCBI taxonomy): Eukaryota > Metazoa > Arthropoda > Arachnida > Opiliones > Phalangiidae > Phalangium > Phalangium opilio. The sequence continues at coordinate 3,501,698 of NW_028324192.1, read as the reverse complement.
AATTAACGTTCATCTTTATAAAACAATAACAAAAAGAAGATATGTTTGCTTTTTTCATATCTGGTGGAATTTAAAAGAGGAAACAAAAGTGAAAAAACAAACGGCACGCAGTATTCCCAAGTACTGTATGCGCTCGACCCTGCTTAACTTCGGTGATCGGACGTGAACCGGTGTTTTCAGCGTGATATGGCCGTTGCCGAGAGTGCTAGTTAATAATTCGAATTTAAATTAAGTGAGACAAATTAACCTTCAACATTTTAAAACAATAACAAAAAGAAAACATGTTTGCTTTTTTCATATCTATTAAAATTTAAATGGGGAAGAAAAATTGAAAAAGCCAACGGCACGCAGTGTTCCTAAGTGGTCTCCCTCCCAAGTAGTGACTGCGCTCGACGCTGCTTAACTTCGGTTATCGGACGAGAACCGGTGTATTCAGCGTGATATGGCCGTTGCCGAGAGTGCTAGTTAATAATTTGAATTTAATTAACTTTCATCATTATAAAACAATAACAAAAAGAAGATATGTTTGCTTTTTTATATCTGGTAGAATTTGAAAGTGGAAAAAAAGTGAAAAAGCAAACGGCACGCAGTATTCCCAAGTACTGACTGCGCTCGACGCTGCTAACGTCGGCGATCGGACGAGAACCGGTGTCCTCAGCGTGATATGGCCGTTGCCGAGAGTGCTAGATAGTAATTCGAATTTAAATTAAGTGAGACAAATTAACCTTCATCTTTTTCAAACAATAACAAAAAGAAAATATGTTTGCTTTTTTCATATCTATTGGAATTTAAAAGAGGAAAAAAAGTGAAAAAGCTTACGGCACGCAGTGTTCCTAAGTGGTCGCCCTCCCAAGTACTGACTGCGCTCGACGCTGCTTAACTTCGGTTATCGGACGAGAACCGGTGTGTTCAGCGTGATATGGCCGTTGCCGAGAGTGCTAGTTAATAATTCGAATTTAAATTAAGTGAGACAAATTAACCTTCATCTTTATAAAACAATAACAAAAAGAAGATATGTTTGCTTTTTTCATATCTGGTGGAATTTAAAAGAGGAAACAAAAGTGAAAAAGCAAACGGCACGCAGTATTCCCAAGTACTGTATGCGCTCGACGCTGCTTTACTTCGGTGATCGGACGTGAACCGGTGTTTTCAGCGTGATATGGCCGTTGCCGAGAGTGCTAGTTAATAATTCGAATTTAAATTAAGTGAGAAAAATTAACCTTAATCATTTTAAAACAATTACAAATAGAAAACGTGTTTGCTTTTTTCATAACTATTAAAATTTAAAAGAGGAAAAAAAAGTGAAAAAGCCAACGGCACGCAGTGTTCCTAAGTGGTCTCCCTCCCAAGTAGTAACTGCGCTCGACGCTGCTTAACTTCGGTTATCGGACGAGAACCGGTGTATTCAGCGTGATATGGCCGTTGCCGAGAGTGCTAGTTAATAATTTAAATTTAATTAACTTTCATCTTTATAAAACAATAACAAAAAAGAAGATATGTTTGCTTTTTTCATATCTGGTGGAATTTGAAAGAGGAAACAAAAGTGAAAAAGCCAACGGCACGCAGTATTCCCAAGTACTCTATGCGCTCGACGCTGCTTAACTTCGGTATTCGGACGAGAATCGGTGTATACAGCGTGATATGGCCGTTGCCGAGAGTGCTAGTTAATAATTTGAATTTAATTAACTTTCATCTTTATAAAACAATTACAAAAAGAAGATATGTTTGCTCTTTTCATATCTGGTGGAATTTGAAAGAGGAAACAAAAGTGAAGAAGCAATCGGCACGCAGTATTCCCAAGTACTGACTGCGCTCGACGCTGCTAACGTCGGCGATCGGACGAGAACCGGTGTTCTCAGCGTGATATGGCCGTTGCCGAGAGTGCTAGATAATAATTCGAATTTAAATTAAGTGAGACAAATTAACCTTCATCTTTTTCAAACAATAACAAAAAGAAAATATGTTTGCTTTTTTCATATCTATTGGAATTTAAAAGAGGAAAAAAAGTGAAAAAGCTTACGGCACGCAGTGTTCCTAAGTGGTCGCCCTCCCAAGTACTGACTGCGCTCGACGCTGCTTAACTTCGGTTATCGGACGAGAATCGGTGTATTCAGCGTGATATGGCCGTTGCCGAGAGTGCTAGTTAATAATTTGAATTTAATTAACTTTCATCTTTATAAAACAATAACTAAAAGAAGATTTGTTTGCTTTTTTCATATCTGGTGGAATTTGAAAGAGGAAACTAAAGTGAAAAAAGCAAACGGCACGCAGTATTCCCAAGTACTGACTGCGCTCGACAATGCTAACGTCGGCGATCGGACGAGAACTGGTGTTCTCAGCGTGATATGGCCGTTGCCGAGAGTGCTAGATAATAATTCGAATTTAAATTAAGTGAGACAAATTAACCTTCATCTTTTTCAAACAATAACAAAAAGAAAATATGTTTGTTTTTCATATCTATTGGAATTTAAAAGAGGAAAAAAAGTGAAAACGCAAACGGCACGCAGTATTCCCAAGTACTGACTGCGCTCGACGCTGCTAACGTCGGCGATCGGACGAGAACCGGTGTTCTCAGCGTGATATGGCCGTTGCCGAGAGTGCTAGATAATAATTCGAATTTAAATTAAGTGAGACAAATTAACCTTCATCTTTTTCAAACAATAACAAAAAGAAAATATGTTTGCTTTTTTCATATCTATTGGAATTTAAAAGAGAAAAAAAAAGTGAAAAAGCTAACGGCACGCAGTGTTCCTAAGTGGTCGCCCTCCCAAGTACTGACTGCGATCGACGCTGCTTAACTTCGGTTATCGGACGAGAACCGGTGTGTTCAGCGTGATATGGCCGTTGCCGAGAGTGCTAGTTAATAATTCGAATTTAAATTAAGTGAGACAAATTAACCTTCATCTTTATAAAACAATAACAAAAAGAAGATATGTTTGCTTTTTTCATATCTGGTGGAATTTAAAAGAGGAAACAAAAGTGAAAAAGCAAACGGCACGCAGTATTCCCAAGTACTGTATGCGCTCGACGCTGCTTTACTTCGGTGATCGGACGTGAACCGGTGTTTTCAGCGTGATATGGCCGTTGCCGAGAGTGCTAGTTAATAATTCGAATTTAAATTAAGTGAGAAAAATTAACCTTAATCATTTTAAAACAATTACAAATAGAAAACGTGTTTGCTTTTTTCATAACTATTAAAATTTAAAAGAGGAAAAAAAAGTGAAAAAGCCAACGGCACGCAGTGTTCCTAAGTGGTCTCCCTCCCAAGTAGTAACTGCGCTCGACGCTGCTTAACTTCGGTTATCGGACGAGAACCGGTGTATTCAGCGTGATATGGCCGTTGCCGAGAGTGCTAGTTAATAATTTAAATTTAATTAACTTTCATCTTTATAAAACAATAACAAAAAAGAAGATATGTTTGCTTTTTTCATATCTGGTGGAATTTGAAAGAGGAAACAAAAGTGAAAAAGCCAACGGCACGCAGTATTCCCAAGTACTCTATGCGCTCGACGCTGCTTAACTTCGGTATTCGGACGAGAATCGGTGTATACAGCGTGATATGGCCGTTGCCGAGAGTGCTAGTTAATAATTTGAATTTAATTAACTTTCATCTTTATAAAACAATTACAAAAAGAAGATATGTTTGCTCTTTTCATATCTGGTGGAATTTGAAAGAGGAAACAAAAGTGAAGAAGCAATCGGCACGCAGTATTCCCAAGTACTGACTGCGCTCGACGCTGCTAACGTCGGCGATCGGACGAGAACCGGTGTTCTCAGCGTGATATGGCCGTTGCCGAGAGTGCTAGATAATAATTCGAATTTAAATTAAGTGAGACAAATTAACCTTCATCTTTTTCAAACAATAACAAAAAGAAAATATGTTTGCTTTTTTCATATCTATTGGAATTTAAAAGAGGAAAAAAAGTGAAAAAGCTTACGGCACGCAGTGTTCCTAAGTGGTCGCCCTCCCAAGTACTGACTGCGGTCGACGCTGCTTAACTTCGGTTATCGGACGAGAAACGGTGTATTCAGCGTGATATGGCCGTTGCCGAGAGTGCTAGTTAATAATTTGAATTTAATTAACGTTCATCTTTATAAAACAATAACAAAAAGAAGATATGTTTGCTTTTTTCATATCTGGTGGAATTTAAAAGAGGAAACAAAAGTGAAAAAACAAACGGCACGCAGTATTCCCAAGTACTGTATGCGCTCGACCCTGCTTAACTTCGGTGATCGGACGTGAACCGGTGTTTTCAGCGTGATATGGCCGTTGCCGAGAGTGCTAGTTAATAATTCGAATTTAAATTAAGTGAGACAAATTAACCTTCAACATTTTAAAACAATAACAAAAAGAAAACATGTTTGCTTTTTTCATATCTATTAAAATTTAAATGGGGAAGAAAAATTGAAAAAGCCAACGGCACGCAGTGTTCCTAAGTGGTCTCCCTCCCAAGTAGTGACTGCGCTCGACGCTGCTTAACTTCGGTTATCGGACGAGAACCGGTGTATTCAGCGTGATATGGCCGTTGCCGAGAGTGCTAGTTAATAATTTGAATTTAATTAACTTTCATCATTATAAAACAATAACAAAAAGAAGATATGTTTGCTTTTTTATATCTGGTAGAATTTGAAAGTGGAAACAAAAGTGAAAAAGCAAACGGCACGCAGTATTCCCAAGTACTGACTGCGCTCGACGCTGCTAACGTCGGCGATCGGACGAGAACCGGTGTCCTCAGCGTGATATGGCCGTTGCCGAGAGTGCTAGATAGTAATTCGAATTTAAATTAAGTGAGACAAATTAACCTTCATCTTTTTCAAACAATAACAAAAAGAAAATATGTTTGCTTTTTTCATATCTATTGGAATTTAAAAGAGGAAAAAAAGTGAAAAAGCTTACGGCACGCAGTGTTCCTAAGTGGTCGCCCTCCCAAGTACTGACTGCGCTCGACGCTGCTTAACTTCGGTTATCGGACGAGAACCGGTGTGTTCAGCGTGATATGGCCGTTGCCGAGAGTGCTAGTTAATAATTCGAATTTAAATTAAGTGAGACAAATTAACCTTCATCTTTATAAAACAATAACAAAAAGAAGATATGTTTGCTTTTTTCATATCTGGTGGAATTTAAAAGAGGAAACAAAAGTGAAAAAGCAAACGGCACGCAGTATTCCCAAGTACTGTATGCGCTCGACGCTGCTTTACTTCGGTGATCGGACGTGAACCGGTGTTTTCAGCGTGATATGGCCGTTGCCGAGAGTGCTAGTTAATAATTCGAATTTAAATTAAGTGAGAAAAATTAACCTTAATCATTTTAAAACAATTACAAATAGAAAACGTGTTTGCTTTTTTCATAACTATTAAAATTTAAAAGAGGAAAAAAAAGTGAAAAAGCCAACGGCACGCAGTGTTCCTAAGTGGTCTCCCTCCCAAGTAGTAACTGCGCTCGACGCTGCTTAACTTCGGTTATCGGACGAGAACCGGTGTATTCAGCGTGATATGGCCGTTGCCGAGAGTGCTAGTTAATAATTTAAATTTAATTAACTTTCATCTTTATAAAACAATAACAAAAAAGAAGATATGTTTGCTTTTTTCATATCTGGTGGAATTTGAAAGAGGAAACAAAAGTGAAAAAGCCAACGGCACGCAGTATTCCCAAGTACTCTATGCGCTCGACGCTGCTTAACTTCGGTATTCGGACGAGAATCGGTGTATACAGCGTGATATGGCCGTTGCCGAGAGTGCTAGTTAATAATTTGAATTTAATTAACTTTCATCTTTATAAAACAATTACAAAAAGAAGATATGTTTGCTCTTTTCATATCTGGTGGAATTTGAAAGAGGAAACAAAAGTGAAGAAGCAATCGGCACGCAGTATTCCCAAGTACTGACTGCGCTCGACGCTGCTAACGTCGGCGATCGGACGAGAACCGGTGTTCTCAGCGTGATATGGCCGTTGCCGAGAGTGCTAGATAATAATTCGAATTTAAATTAAGTGAGACAAATTAACCTTCATCTTTTTCAAACAATAACAAAAAGAAAATATGTTTGCTTTTTTCATATCTATTGGAATTTAAAAGAGGAAAAAAAGTGAAAAAGCTTACGGCACGCAGTGTTCCTAAGTGGTCGCCCTCCCAAGTACTGACTGCGCTCGACGCTGCTTAACTTCGGTTATCGGACGAGAATCGGTGTATTCAGCGTGATATGGCCGTTGCCGAGAGTGCTAGTTAATAATTTGAATTTAATTAACTTTCATCTTTATAAAACAATAACTAAAAGAAGATTTGTTTGCTTTTTTCATATCTGGTGGAATTTGAAAGAGGAAACTAAAGTGAAAAAAGCAAACGGCACGCAGTATTCCCAAGTACTGACTGCGCTCGACAATGCTAACGTCGGCGATCGGACGAGAACTGGTGTTCTCAGCGTGATATGGCCGTTGCCGAGAGTGCTAGATAATAATTCGAATTTAAATTAAGTGAGACAAATTAACCTTCATCTTTTTCAAACAATAACAAAAAGAAAATATGTTTGTTTTTCATATCTATTGGAATTTAAAAGAGGAAAAAAAGTGAAAACGCAAACGGCACGCAGTATTCCCAAGTACTGACTGCGCTCGACGCTGCTAACGTCGGCGATCGGACGAGAACCGGTGTTCTCAGCGTGATATGGCCGTTGCCGAGAGTGCTAGATAATAATTCGAATTTAAATTAAGTGAGACAAATTAACCTTCATCTTTTTCAAACAATAACAAAAAGAAAATATGTTTGCTTTTTTCATATCTATTGGAATTTAAAAGAGAAAAAAAAAGTGAAAAAGCTAACGGCACGCAGTGTTCCTAAGTGGTCGCCCTCCCAAGTACTGACTGCGATCGACGCTGCTTAACTTCGGTTATCGGACGAGAACCGGTGTGTTCAGCGTGATATGGCCGTTGCCGAGAGTGCTAGTTAATAATTCGAATTTAAATTAAGTGAGACAAATTAACCTTCATCTTTATAAAACAATAACAAAAAGAAGATATGTTTGCTTTTTTCATATCTGGTGGAATTTAAAAGAGGAAACAAAAGTGAAAAAGCAAACGGCACGCAGTATTCCCAAGTACTGTATGCGCTCGACGCTGCTTTACTTCGGTGATCGGACGTGAACCGGTGTTTTCAGCGTGATATGGCCGTTGCCGAGAGTGCTAGTTAATAATTCGAATTTAAATTAAGTGAGAAAAATTAACCTTAATCATTTTAAAACAATTACAAATAGAAAACGTGTTTGCTTTTTTCATAACTATTAAAATTTAAAAGAGGAAAAAAAAGTGAAAAAGCCAACGGCACGCAGTGTTCCTAAGTGGTCTCCCTCCCAAGTAGTAACTGCGCTCGACGCTGCTTAACTTCGGTTATCGGACGAGAACCGGTGTATTCAGCGTGATATGGCCGTTGCCGAGAGTGCTAGTTAATAATTTAAATTTAATTAACTTTCATCTTTATAAAACAATAACAAAAAAGAAGATATGTTTGCTTTTTTCATATCTGGTGGAATTTGAAAGAGGAAACAAAAGTGAAAAAGCCAACGGCACGCAGTATTCCCAAGTACTCTATGCGCTCGACGCTGCTTAACTTCGGTATTCGGACGAGAATCGGTGTATACAGCGTGATATGGCCGTTGCCGAGAGTGCTAGTTAATAATTTGAATTTAATTAACTTTCATCTTTATAAAACAATTACAAAAAGAAGATATGTTTGCTCTTTTCATATCTGGTGGAATTTGAAAGAGGAAACAAAAGTGAAGAAGCAATCGGCACGCAGTATTCCCAAGTACTGACTGCGCTCGACGCTGCTAACGTCGGCGATCGGACGAGAACCGGTGTTCTCAGCGTGATATGGCCGTTGCCGAGAGTGCTAGATAATAATTCGAATTTAAATTAAGTGAGACAAATTAACCTTCATCTTTTTCAAACAATAACAAAAAGAAAATATGTTTGCTTTTTTCATATCTATTGGAATTTAAAAGAGGAAAAAAAGTGAAAAAGCTTACGGCACGCAGTGTTCCTAAGTGGTCGCCCTCCCAAGTACTGACTGCGCTCGACGCTGCTTAACTTCGGTTATCGGACGAGAAACGGTGTATTCAGCGTGATATGGCCGTTGCCGAGAGTGCTAGTTAATAATTTGAATTTAATTAACGTTCATCTTTATAAAACAATAACAAAAAGAAGATATGTTTGCTTTTTTCATATCTGGTGGAATTTAAAAGAGGAAACAAAAGTGAAAAAACAAACGGCACGCAGTATTCCCAAGTACTGTATGCGCTCGACCCTGCTTAACTTCGGTGATCGGACGTGAACCGGTGTTTTCAGCGTGATATGGCCGTTGCCGAGAGTGCTAGTTAATAATTCGAATTTAAATTAAGTGAGACAAATTAACCTTCAACATTTTAAAACAATAACAAAAAGAAAACATGTTTGCTTTTTTCATATCTATTAAAATTTAAATGGGGAAGAAAAATTGAAAAAGCCAACGGCACGCAGTGTTCCTAAGTGGTCTCCCTCCCAAGTAGTGACTGCGCTCGACGCTGCTTAACTTCGGTTATCGGACGAGAACCGGTGTATTCAGCGTGATATGGCCGTTGCCGAGAGTGCTAGTTAATAATTTGAATTTAATTAACTTTCATCATTATAAAACAATAACAAAAAGAAGATATGTTTGCTTTTTTCATATCTGGTAGAATTTGAAAGTGGAAACAAAAGTGAAAAAGCAAACGGCACGCAGTATTCCCAAGTACTGACTGCGCTCGACGCTGCTAACGTCGGCGATCGGACGAGAACCGGTGTTCTCAGCGTGATATGGCCGTTGCCGAGAGTGCTAGATAATAATTCGAATTTAAATTAAGTGAGACAAATTAACCTTCATCTTTTTCAAACAATAACAAAAAGAAAATATGTTTGCTTTTTTCATATCTATTGGAATTTAAAAGAGGAAAAAATAGTGAAAAAGCTAACGGCACGCAGTGTTCCTAAGTGGTCGCCCTCCCAAGTACTGACTGCGCTCGACGCTGCTTAACTTTGGTTATCGGACGAGAACTGGTGTATTCAGCGTGATATGGCCGTTGCCGAGAGTGCTAGTTAATAATTTGAATTTAATTAACGTTCATCTTTATAAAACAATAACAAAAAGAAGATATGTTTGCTTTTTTCATATCTGGTGGAATTTAAAAGAGGAAACAAAAGTGAAAAAACAAACGGCACGCAGTATTCCCAAGTACTGTATGCGCTCGACGCTGCTTAACTTCGGTGATCGGACGTGAACCGGTGTTTTCAGCGTGATATGGCCGTTGCCGAGAGTGCTAGTTAATAATTCGAATTTAAATTAAGTGAGACAAATTAACCTTCAACATTTTAAAACAATAACAAAAAGAAAACATGTTTGCTTTTTTCATATCTATTAAAATTTAAATGGGGAAGAAAAATTGAAAAAGCCAACGGCACGCAGTGTTCCTAAGTGGTCTCCCTCCCAAGTAGTGACTGCGCTCGACGCTGCTTAACTTCGCTTATCGGACGAGAACCGGTGTATTCAGCGTGACATGGCCGTTGCCGAGAGTGCTAGTTAATAATTTGAATTTAATTAACTTTCATCATTTTAAAACAATAACAAAAAGAAGATATGTTTGCTTTTTTCATATCTGGTGGAATTTGAAAGAGGAAACAAAAGTGAAAAAGCAAACGGCACGCAGTATTCCCAAGTACTGACTGCGCTCGACGCTGCTAACGTCGGCGATCGGACGAGAACCGGTGTTCTCAGCGTGATATGGCCGTTGCCGAGAGTGCTAGATAATAATTCGAATTTAAATTAAGTGAGACAAATTAACCTTCATCTTTTTCAAACAATAACAAAAAGAAAATATGTTTAATTTTTTCATATCTATTGGAATTTAAAAGAGGAAAAAAAAGTGAAAAAGCTAACGGCACGCAGTGTTCCTAAGTGGTCGCCCTCCCAAGTACTGACTGCGCTCGACGCTGCCTAACTTTGGTTATCGGACGAGAACCGGTGAATTCAGCGTGAAATGGCCGTTGCCGAGAGCTACGACATTGAGCTACGACAAACAAGGGCCGAGATATTAAGCAAAATGTTCGCCAACTTTGGTATCGTCTCACTTATTTTTATTATGTTACTTATGATTTTTGCACTAAACTTTGGAGGCTCATAACTCTTGTTCTACAAGAGATACTGGGATCTCCTTTGGAAATGTTATAGTACTCTTTGCTCCCCATACCAGGATACTTTAAACTTGAGGCTACCTCAATATCGTCGTCAACTTATTTTTTGTCTCACTTATTGTTAGAAGGTTACTTTTGATTTTTGAAAATAAACTTTGCAGGCTCGTAACTCTGGTTCTACCAGAGATACGGGGATGTAAATAATGTGACCTTGACACAAATGTTCGGATAATTATAAAGGTCTTTGCATGTTCCAAGCAAAAAAAAAAACTTCGCGGTTTCGAACCTGTGGCCTTCCGGGAGTGAGGCGGATGCGATAACGGCTACACTAAAGATATGTTATTATTTTTAATCGAAGGAACAGGGTCAAGTAATTAAGCAATACGTGAACAAACAAACCCCTCCATAGAAAATGCATTAGACTATACTTTGCAAGGCCCATAACTCTGTGTCTACTAGAGATACCGGGATGTCCTTAGGATATGTTATAGTCCAATTTGTCATTCATCTAACCATACTAAAAACTTTGGGCTACGACAAACAGGGGCCGAGTACTTAAGCGAAACGTAAAGAAACAAACCCCCTCCATAGGAAATGAGTTAGACTATACTTTGCAGGCTCGTAACTCTGTTTCCACTGGAGATACGGGGATGTCCTTTGAGTATGTTATATTCCAATTTGTCTTCCATCTAACCATACTAAAAACATTGAGCTACGACAAACAGGGGCCGAGTAATTAAGCTAAACGTAAACAAACAACCCGTCCTTAGGAAATGCATTAGACTATACTTTGCAGGCCCATAACTCTGTGTCTACTAGAGATACGGGGATGTCCTTAGGATATGTTATAGTCCAAATTGTCACCCATCTAACCATACTAAAAACATTGAGCTACGACAAACAAGGGCCGAGATATTAAGCAAAATGTTCGTCAACTTTGGTATCGTCTCACTTATTTTTATTATGTTACTTATGATTTTTGCACTAAACTTTGGAGGCTCATAACTCTTGTTCTACAAGAGATACTGGGATCTCCTTTGGAAATGTTATAGTACTCTTTGCTCCCCATACCAGGATACTTTAAACTTGAGGCTACCTCAATATCGTCGTCAACTTATTTTTTGTCTCACTTATTGTTAGAAGGTTACTTTTGATTTTTGAAAATAAACTTTGCAGGCTCGTAACTCTGGTTCTACCAGAGATACGGGGATGTAAATAATGTGACCTTGACACAAATGTTCGGATAATTATAAAGGTCTTTGCATGTTCCAAGCAAAAAGAAAAAACTTCGCGGTTTCGAACCTGTGGCCTTCCGGGAGTGAGGCGGATGCGATAACGGCTACACTAAAGATATGTTATTATTTTTAATCGAAGGAACAGGGTCAAGTAATTAAGCAATACGTGAACAAACAAACCCCTCCATAGAAAATGCATTAGACTATACTTTGCAAGGCCCATAACTCTGTGTCTACTAGAGATACCGGGATGTCCTTAGGATATGTTATAGTCCAATTTGTCATTCATCTAACCATACTCAGAAATTAAATGGTTGTCAGGTGTTGTGGAAAAACTTTGGCTTTCTACGTTACATTTGAGACCCCACAACACCTCTCCCGGGTGGGCTCGAACCACCAACCTTTCGATTAACAGCTGAACGCGCTAACCATTGCGCCACGGAATCCCAAAAATTAAATGCTCGTCAGGTATTGTGTAAAAACCTTGACTTTTTACGTCACATCTGAGACCTCACAACACCGCTCCCGGATGGGCTCGAACCACCAACCTATTGGTTAACAGCCGAACGCGCTAAACATTGCGCCACGGAAGCCCAAAAGTTAAATGCTCGTCAGGTATTGTGTAAAAACCTTGACTTTTTACGTCACATCTGAGACCTCACAACACCGCTCCCGGATGGGCTCGAACCACCAACCTATTGGTTAACAGCCGAACGCGCTAACCATTGCGCCACGGAAGCCCAAAAGTTAAATGCTCGTCAGGTATTGTGTAAAAACCTTGATTTTTTACGTCAAATCTGAGACCTCACAACACCGCTCCCGGATGGGGTCGAACCACCAACCTATTGGTTAACAGCCGAACGCGCTAACCATTGCGCCACGGAAGCCCAAAAATTAAATGGTCGTCATTTATTGTGCAAAAACTTTGGCTTTCTACGTTACATTTGAGATCACACAACACCGCTCCCGGATGGGCTCGAACCACCAACCTATTGGTTAACAGCCGAACGCGCTAACCATTGAGCCACGGAAGCCCAAAAATTAAATGGTCGTCAGGAATTGTGGAAAAACTTTGGCTTTCTACGTCACATCTGAGACCTCACAACACCGCTCCCGGGTGGGCTCGAACCTTCAACCTTTCGATTAACAGCTGAACGCGCTAATCATTGCGCCACGGAAGCCCAAAAATTAAATGTTCGTCAGGTATTGTGAAAAACTCTGACATTTTACGTTACATCTGAGACCTCACAACACCGCATCCCGGATGGGCTCGAACCACAAACCTATTGGTTAACAGCCGAACGCGCTAATCATTGAGCCACGGAAGCCCAGAAATTAAATGGTTGTCACGTATTGTGGAAAAGTTTTGACTTTTTACGCTACATCTGAGACCCCACAACACCTCTCCCGGGTGGGCTCGTACCACCAACCTCTCGATTTACAGCTGAACGCGCTAACCATTGCGCCACGGAAGCCCAAAAATTCAATGTTCGACAGGTATTGTGGAAAAACTCTGACATTTTATGTTACATTTGAGACGTCACAACTCCGCTCCCGGGAGAGCTCAAACCACCAGTCTTTTGAATAGCAGCTGAACGCGCTAACCATTGCGCCACGGAAGCCCAAAAATTAAATGGTCGTCAGGTATTGTGGAAAAACTTTGGCTTTCTACGTTACATTTGAGATCACACAACACCGCTCCCGGGTGGGCTCGAACCACCAACCTATTGGTTAACAGCCGAACGCGCTAACCATTGCGCCACGGAAGCCCAAAATTTAAATGTTCGTCAGGTATTATGTAAAAACCTTGACTTTTTACGTCACATCTGAGACCTCACAACACCGCTCCCGGATGGGGTCGAACCACCAACCTATTGGTTAACAGCCGAACGCGCTAACCATTGCGCCACGGAAGCCCAAAAATTAAATGGTCGTCATTTATTGTGCAAAAACTTTGGCTTTCTACGTTACATTTCAGATCCCACAACACCGCTCCCGGGTGGGCTCGAACCACCAACCTATTGGTTAACAGCCGAACGCGCTAACCATTGAGCCACGGAAGCTCAGAAATTAAATGGTTGTCAGGTATTGTGGAAAACCTTGACTTTTAACGTCACATCTGAGACCTCACAACACCGCTCCCGGATGGGCTCGAACCACCAACCTATTGGTTAACAGCCGAACGTGCTAACCAGTGCGCCACGGAAGCCCAAAAATTAAATGGTCGTCAGGTATTGTGGAAAATTTTGGCTTTCTACGTTACATTTGAGATCACACAACACCGCTCCCGGGTGGGCTCGAACCACCAACCTATTGGTTAACAGCCGAACGCGCTAACCATTGCGCCACGGAAGCCCAAAACCTAAATGCTCGTCAGGTATTGTGCAAAAAACTTGACTTTTAACGTCACATCTGAGACCTCACAACACCGCTCCCGGATGGGCTCGAACCACCAACCTATTGGTTAACAGCCGAACGCGCTAACCATTGCGCCACGGAAGCCCAAAAGTTAAATACTCGTCAGGTATTGTGTAAAAACCTTGACTATTTACGTCACATCTGAGACCTCACAACACTGCTCCCGGATGGGCTCGAACCACCAACCTATTGGTTAACAGCCGAACGCGCTAACCATTAAGCCACGGAAGCTCAGAAATTAAATGGTTGTCAGGTGTTGTGGAAAAACTTTGGCTTTCTACGTTACATTTGAGACCCCACAACACCTCTCCCGGGTGGGCTCGAACCACCAACCTTTCGATTAACAGCTGAACGCGCTAACCATTGCGCCACGGAATCCCAAAAATTAAATGCTCGTCAGGTATTGTGTAAAAACCTTGACTTTTTAACTCACATCTGAGACCTCACAACACCGCTCCCGGATGGGCTCGAACCACCAACCTATTGGTTAACAGCCGAACGCGCTAACCATTGCGCCACGGAAGCCCAAAAGTTAAATGTTCGTCTGGTGTTGTGGAAAAACTCTGACATTTTACGTTACATCTGAGACGTCACAACACCGCTCCCGGGAGGGCTCGAACCACCAACCTTTCGGTTAACAGCTGAACGCGCTGACCATTGCGCCACTGAAGCCCAAAAATTAAATTTTCGTCAGGTATTGAGGTAAAACCTTGACTTTTTACTTCTCATCTGAGACCTCACAACACCGCTCCCGGATGGGCTCGAACCACCAACCTTTCGGTTAACAGCCGAACGCGCTAACCATTCGCCACGGACGCCCAAAAATTAAATGGTCGTCAGGTATTGTGGAAAAACTTTGGCTATTTACGTTACATTTGAGATCCAAAAACACCGCTCCCGGGTGGGCTCGAACCACCAACCTATTGGTTAACAGCCGAACGCGCTAACCATTGAGCCACGGAAGATCAGAAATTAAATGGTTGTCACGTATTGTGGAAAAGTTTTGACTGTTAACGCTACATCTGAGACCCCACAACACCTCTTCCGGGTGGGCGCAAACCACCAACCTTTCGATTAAGAGCTGGACGCGCTAATTACTGCGCCACGGAAGCCCAAAAATTAAATGTTCGTCAGGTATTGTGGAAAAACTCTGACATTTTACGTAACATCTGAGACGTCACAAATCCTCTCTCGTTTGGGCTCGAACCACCAACCTTTCGGTTAACAGCTGAACGCACTAACCATTGCGCCACGGAAGCCCAAAAATTAAATGGTCGTCAGGTATTGTGGAAAAACTTTGGCTATTTACGTTACATTTGAGATCCAAAAACACCGCTCCCGGGTGGGCTCGAACCACCAAGCTATTGGTTAACAGCCGAACGCGCTAACCATTGAGCCACGAAAGATCAGAAAATAAATGGTTATCACGTATTATGGAAAAAGTTTGTCTTTTCACGCTACATCTGAGACCTCACAACACCTCTCCCGGGTGGGCTCGAACCACCAACCTTTCGATTAACAGCTGAACACGCTAACCATTGCGCCACGGAAGCCCAAAAATTAAATGCTCGTCAGGTATTGTGGAAAAACTCTGACATTTTACGTTACATCTGAGACGTCACAACACCGCTCCCGGGAGGGCTCGAACCACCAACCTTTCGGTTAACAGCTGAAAATTAAAAATCGAGGTACATTTTTATTTATTGTCCTGACGAACATTTAATTTTTGGGCTTCCGTGGCTCAATGTTAGCGCGTTCGGCTGTTAATCGAAAGGTTGGTGGTTCGAGCCCATCCGGGAGCGGTGTTGTGAGGTCTCAGATGTAGCGTGAAAAGTCAAACTTTTTCCATAATACGTGATAACCATTTATTTTCTGAGCTTCCGTGGCTCAATGGTTAGCGCGTTCGGCTGTTAAGCAATAGGTTGGTGGTTCGAGCCCACCCGGGAGCGGTGTTTTGGTATCTCAAATGTAACGTAAATAGCCAAAGTTTTACCTCAATACCTGACGAAAATTTAATTTTTGGGCTACAGTGGCGCAATGGTCAGCGCGTTCAGCTGTTAACCGAAAGGTTGGTGGTTCGAGCCCTCCCGGGAGCGGTGTTGTGACGTCTCAGATGTAACGTAAAATGTCAGAGTTTTTCCAAAACACCTGACGAACATTTAACTTTTGGGCTTCCGTGGCGCAATGGTTAGCGCGTTCAGCTGTTAATCGAAAGGTTGGTGGTTCGAGCCCGCCCGGAAGAGGTATTGTGTGGTCTCAGATGTAGCGTGAAAAGTCAAACTTTTTCCATAATACGTGATAACCATTCATTTTCTGATCTTTCGTGGCTCAATGGTTAGCGCGTTCGGCTGTTAACCCATAGCTTAGTGGTTCGAGCCCACCCGGGAGCGGTGTTTTTGGATCTCAAATGTAACGTAAATAGCCAAAGTTTTTCCGCAATACCTGACGACCATTTTTTTTGGGCGTCCATGGCGCAATGGTTAGCGCGTTCGGCTGTTAACCGAAAGGTTTGTGGTTCGAGCCCATCCGGGAGCGGTGTTGTGAGGCCTCAGATGTGAACTAAAAAGTCAAAGTTTTACCTCAATACCTGACGAAAATTTAATTTTTGGGCTTCAGTGGCGCAATGGTTAGCGCGTTCGGCTATTAACCAATAGGTTGGTGGTTCGAGCCCATTCGGGAGAAGTGTTGTGACGTCTCAGATGTAACGTAAAATGTCGAAGTTTTTCACAATACCTGACGAACATTTAATTTTTGGGCTTCAGTGGCGCAATGGTCAGCGCGTTCAGCTGTTAACCGAAAGGTTGGTGGTTCGAGCCCAAACGAGAGAGGTTTTGTGGGGTCTCAGATGTAGCGTGAAAATTCGTAACTTTTCAACAATACCTGACAACCATTTAATTTTTGGGTGTCCGTGGCGCAATGGCTAGCGCGTTCGGTTGTTAACCGAAAGGTTGGTGGTTCGAGCCCATCCGGGAGCGGTGTTGTGACGCCTCAGATGTTACGTAAAATGTCAGAGTTTTTCCACAATACCTGACGAACATTTAATTTTTGGGCTTCCGTGGCGCAGTAATTAGCGCGTCCAGCTCTTAATCGAAAGGTTGGTGGTTCGAGCCCACCCGGAAGAGGTGTTGTGGGGTCTCAGATGTAGCGTTAAAAGTCAAAACTTTTCCACAATACGTGACAACCATTTAATTTCTGATCTTCCGTGGCTCAATGGTTAGCGCGTTCGGCTGTTAACCAATAGGTTGGTGGTTCGAGCCCACCCGGGAGCGGTGTTTTTGGAGCTCAAATGTAACGTAAATAGCCAAAGTTTTTCCACAATACCTGACGACCATTTAATTTTTGGGCCTCAGTGGCGAATGGTTAGCGCGTTCGGCTGTTAACCGAAAGGTTGGTGGTTCGAGCCCATCCGGGAGCGGTGTTGTGAGGTCTCAGATGGTAAGTAAAAAGTCAAGGTTTTACCTCAATACCTGACGAAAGTTTAATTTTTGGGCTTCAGTGGCGCAATGGTTAGCGCGTTCGGCTATTAACCAATAGGTTGGTGGTTCGAGCCCATCCGGGAGAAGTGTTGTGACGTCTCAGATGTAACGTAAAATGTCAGAGTTTTTCCACAATACCTGACGAACATTTAATTTTTGGGCTTCCGTGGCGCAATGGTTAGCGCGTTCAGCTGTTAATCGAAAGGTTGGTGGTTCGAGCCCACCCGGAAGAGGTGATGTGGGGTCTCAGATGTAGCGTAAAAAGTGAAAACTTTTCCACAATACGTGACAACCATTTAATTTCTGAGCTTTAGTGGCGCAATGGTCAGCGCTTTCAGCTGTTAACCGAAAGGTTGGTGGTTCGAGCCCATCCGGGAGCGGTGTTGTGAGGTCTCAGATGGTAAGTAAAAGTCAAGGTTTTACCTCAATACCTGACGAAAATTTAATTTTTGGGCTACAGTGGCGCAATGGTCAGCGCGTTCAGCTGTTAACCGAAAGGTTGGTGGTTCGAGCCCTCCCGGGAGCGGTGTTGTGACGTCTCAGATGTAACGTAAAATGTCAGAGTTTTTCCAAAACACCTGACGAACATTTAACTTTTGGGCTTCCGTGGCGCAATGGTTAGCGCGTTCAGCTGTTAATCGAAAGGTTGGTGGTTCGAGCCCGCCCGGAAGAGGTATTGTGTGGTCTCAGATGTAGCGTGAAAAGTCAAACTTTTTCCATAATACGTGATAACCATTCATTTTCTGATCTTTCGTGGCTCAATGGTTAGCGCGTTCGGCTGTTAACCCATAGCTTAGTGGTTCGAGCCCACCCGGGAGCGGTGTTTTTGGATCTCAAATGTAACGTAAATAGCCAAAGTTTTTCCGCAATACCTGACGACCATTTTTTTTGGGCGTCCATGGCGCAATGGTTAGCGCGTTCGGCTGTTAACCGAAAGGTTTGTGGTTCGAGCCCATCCGGGAGCGGTGTTGTGAGGCCTCAGATGTGAACTAAAAAGTCAAAGTTTTACCTCAATACCTGACGAAAATTTAATTTTTGGGCTTCAGTGGCGCAATGGTCAGCGCGTTCAGCTGTTAACCGAAAGGTTGGTGGTTCGAGCCCAAACGAGAGAGGTTTTGTGGGGTCTTAGATGTAGCGTGAAAAGTCGTAACTTTTCAACAATACCTGACAACCATTTAATTTCTGAGCTTCCGTGGATCAATGGTTAGCGCGTTCGGCTGTTAACCAATAGGTTGGTGGTTCTAGCCCATCCGGGAGCGGTGTTGTGATGTCTCAGATGTAACGTAAAATGTCAGAGTTTTTCCACAATACCTGACGAACATTTAATTTTTGGGCTTCCTTGGCGCAATGGTTTGCGCGTTCAGCTGTTAATCGAAAGGTTGGTGGTTCGAGCCCACCCGGAAGAGGTGATGTGGGGTCTCAGATGTAGCGTAAAAAGTCAAAACTTTTCCACAATACGTGACAACCATTTAATTTCTGAGCTTCGGTGGCGCAATGGTCAGCGCGTTCAGCTGTTAACCGAAAGGTTGGTGGTTCGAGCCCTCCCGGGAGCGGTGTTGTGACGTCTCAGATGTAACGTAAAATGTCAGAGTTTTTCCACAATACCTGACGAACATTTAATTTTTGGGCTTCAGTGGCGCAATGGTCAGCGCGTTCAGCTGTTAATCGAAAGGTTGGTGGTTCAAGCCCACCCGGGAGAGGTGTTGTGAGGTCTCAGATGTAGCGTGAAAAGTCAAACTTTTTCCATAATACGTGATAACCATTTATTTTCTGATCTTTCGTGGCTCAATGGTTAGCGCGTTCGGCTGTTAACCAATAGCTTGGTGGTTCGAGCCCACCCGGGAGCGGTGTTTTTGGATCTCAAATGTAACGTAAATAGCCAAAGTTTTTCCGCAATACCTGACGACCATTTTTTTTGGGCGTCCGTGGCGCAATGGTTAGCGCGTTCGGCTGTTAACCGAAAGGTTGGTGGTTCGAGCCCATCCGGGAGCGGTGTTGTGAGGTCTCAGATGTGAAGTAAAAAGCCAAAGTTTTTCCACAATACCTGACAACCGTTTAATTTCTGAGCTTCCGTGGCTCAATGGTTAGCAATTTCAGCTGTTAACCAATAGGTTGGTGGTTCGAGCCCACCCGGGAGCGGTGTTGTGTGATCTCAAGTGTAACGTAGAAAGCCAAAGTTTTTCCACAATACCTGACGACCATTTAATTTTTGGGCTTCCGTGGCGCAATGGTTAGCGCGTTCGGCTGTTAACCAATAGGTTGGTGGTTCGAGCCCACCCGGGAGAGGTGTTGTGGGGTCTCAAATGTAACGTAGAAAGCCAAAGTTTTTCCACAACACCTGACAACCATTTAATTTCTGAGCTTCCGTGGCTCAATGGTTAGCGCGTTCGGCTGTTAACCAATAGGTTGGTGGTTCGAGCCCATCCGGGAGCGGTGTTGTGAGGTCTCAGATGTGACGTAAAAAGTCAAGGTTTTTACACAATACCTGACGAGCATTTAACTTTTGGGCTTCCGTGGCGCAATGGTTAGCGCGTTCAGCTGTTAACCGAAAGGTTGGTGGTTCGAGCCCTCCCGGGAGCGGTGTTGTGACGTCTCAGATGTAACGTAAAATGTCAGAGTTTTTCCAAAACACCTGACGAACATTTAACTTTTGGGCTTCCGTGGCGCAATGGTTAGCGCGTTCAGCTGTTAATCGAAAGGTTGGTGGTTCGAGCCCGCCCGGAAGAGGTATTGTGTGGTCTCAGATGTAGCGTGAAAAGTCAAACTTTTTCCATAATACGTGATAACCATTCATTTTCTGATCTTTCGTGGCTCAATGGTTAGCGCGTTCGGCTGTTAACCCATAGCTTAGTGGTTCGAGCCCACCCGGGAGCGGTGTTTTTGGATCTCAAATGTAACGTAAATAGCCAAAGTTTTTCCGCAATACCTGACGACCATTTTTTTTGGGCGTCCATGGCGCAATGGTTAGCGCGTTCGGCTGTTAACCGAAAGGTTTGTGGTTCGAGCCCATCCGGGAGCGGTGTTGTGAGGCCTCAGATGTGAACTAAAAAGTCAAAGTTTTACCTCAATACCTGACGAAAATTTAATTTTTGGGCTTCAGTGGCGCAATGGTCAGCGCGTTCAGCTGTTAACCGAAAGGTTGGTGGTTCGAGCCCAAACGAGAGAGGTTTTGTGGGGTCTTAGATGTAGCGTGAAAAGTCGTAACTTTTCAACAATACCTGACAACCATTTAATTTCTGAGCTTCCGTGGATCAATGGTTAGCGCGTTCGGCTGTTAACCAATAGGTTGGTGGTTCTAGCCCATCCGGGAGCGGTGTTGTGATGTCTCAGATGTAACGTAAAATGTCAGAGTTTTTCCACAATACCTGACGAACATTTAATTTTTGGGCTTCCTTGGCGCAATGGTTTGCGCGTTCAGCTGTTAATCGAAAGGTTGGTGGTTCGAGCCCACCCGGAAGAGGTGATGTGGGGTCTCAGATGTAGCGTAAAAAGTCAAAACTTTTCCACAATACGTGACAACCATTTAATTTCTGAGCTTCAGTGGCGCAATGGTCAGCGCGTTCAGCTGTTAACCGAAAGGTTGGTGGTTCGAGCCCTCCCGGGAGCGGTGTTGTGACGTCTCAGATGTAACGTAAAATGTCAGAGTTTTTCCACAATACCTGACGAACATTTAATTTTTGGGCTTCAGTGGCGCAATGGTCAGCGCGTTCAGCTGTTAACCGAAAGGTTGGTGGTTCGAGCCCAAACGAGAGAGGTTTTGTGGGGTCTCAGATGTAGCGTGAAAAGTCGTAACTTTTCCACAATACCTGACGAGCATTTAATTTTTGGGCTTCCGTGGCGCAATTGTTAGCGCGTTCAACTGTTAATCGAAAGGTTGGTGGTTCAAGCCCACCCGGGAGAGGTGTTGTGAGGTCTCAGATGTAGCGTGAAAAGTCAAACTTTTTCCATAATACGTGATAACCATTTATTTTCTGATCTTTCGTGGCTCAATGGTTAGCGCGTTCGGCTGTTAACCAATAGCTTGGTGGTTCGAGCCCACCCGGGAGCGGTGTTTTTGGATCTCAAATGTAACGTAAATAGCCAAAGTTTTTCCGCAATACCTGACGACCATTTTTTTTGGGCGTCCGTGGCGCAATGGTTAGCGCGTTCGGCTGTTAACCGAAAGGTTGGTGGTTCGAGCCCATCCGGGAGCGGTGTTGTGAGGTCTCAGATGTGAAGTAAAAAGCCAAAGTTTTTCCACAATACCTGACAACCGTTTAATTTCTGAGCTTCCGTGGCTCAATGGTTAGCAATTTCAGCTGTTAACCAATAGGTTGGTGGTTCGAGCCCACCCGGGAGCGGTGTTGTGTGATCTCAAGTGTAACGTAGAAAGCCAAAGTTTTTCCACAATACCTGACGACCATTTAATTTTTGGGCTTCCGTGGCGCAATGGTTAGCGCGTTCGGCTGTTAACCAATAGGTTGGTGGTTCGAGCCCACCCGGGAGAGGTGTTGTGGGGTCTCAAATGTAACGTAGAAAGCCAAAGTTTTTCCACAACACCTGACAACCATTTAATTTCTGAGCTTCCGTGGCTCAATGGTTAGCGCGTTCGGCTGTTAACCAATAGGTTGGTGGTTCGAGCCCATCCGGGAGCGGTGTTGTGAGGTCTCAGATGTGACGTAAAAAGTCAAGGTTTTTACACAATACCTGACGAGCATTTAACTTTTGGGCTTCCGTGGCGCAATGGTTAGCGCGTTCGGCTGTTAACCAATAGGTTGGTGGTTCGAGCCCATCCGGGAGCGGTGTTGTGAGGTCTCAGATGTGACGTAAAAAGTCAAGTTTTTTGCACAATACCTGACGAGCATTTAGGTTTTGGGCTTCCGTGGCGCAATGGTTAGCGCGTTCGGCTGTTAAGCAATAGGTTGGTGGTTCGAGCATATCCGGGAGCGGTGTTGTGAGGTCTCAGATGTGACGTAAAAAGTCAAGGTTTTTACACAATACCTGACGAGCATTTAAATTTTGGGCTTCCTTGGCGCAATGGTTAGCGCGTTCGGCTGTTAACCAATAGGTTGGTGGTTCGAGCCCATCCGGGAGCGGTGTTGTGAGGTCTCAGAAGTGACGTAAAAAGTCAAGGTTTTTACACAATACCTGACGAGCATTTAATTTTTGGGCTTCCGTGGCGCAATGGTTAGCGCGTTCAGCAGTTAACAAATAGGTTAGTGGTTCGAGCCCACCTGGGAGCGGCGTTGTGGGATCTCAAACGTAACGTAGAAAGCCAAAGTTTTTCCACAATACC
Source organism: Phalangium opilio (assembly GCF_054372755.1). Classification (NCBI taxonomy): domain Eukaryota; kingdom Metazoa; phylum Arthropoda; class Arachnida; order Opiliones; family Phalangiidae; genus Phalangium; species Phalangium opilio. The sequence goes on along the minus strand of NW_028324192.1, from coordinate 3,479,102 downwards.
TGACGACCATTTAATTTTTGGGCTTCCGTGGCGCAATGGTTAACGCGTTCGGCTGTTAACAAATAGGTTGGTGGTTCGAGCCCACCCGGGAGCGGTGTTGTGGGATCTCAAATGTAACGTAGAAAGCCAAAGTTTTTCCACAATACGTGACAACCATTTAGTTTCTGAGCTTCCGTGGCTGAATGGTTAGCGCGTTCAATTTTTAACCAATAGGGTGGTGGTTCGAGCCAACCCGGGAGCGGTGTTGTGGGATCTCAAATGTAACGTAGAAAGACAAAGTTTTTCCACAATACCTGACGACCATTTATTTTTTGGGCTTCCTTGGCGCAATGGTTAGCGCGTTCGGCTGTTAACCGAAAGGTTGGTGGTTCGAGCCCAACCGAGAGAGGTGTTGTAGGGTCTCAGATGTAACGTAATAAGTCATAACTTATCCACAACACCTGACAACCATTTAATCTCTGAGCTTCCGTGGCTCAATGGTTAGCGCGTTCGGCTGTTAACCAATAGGTTGGTGGTTCGAGCCCATCCGGGAGCGGTGTTGTGAGGTCTCAGATGTAACGTAAAATGTCAGAGTTTTTCCACAATACCTGACGAACATTTAATTTTTGGGCTTCCGGGGCGCAATGGTTAGCGCGTTCGGCTGTTAACCAATAGGTTGGTGGTTCGAGCCCATCCGGGAGCGGTGTTGTGAGGTCTCAGATGTGACGTAAAAAGTCAAGGTTTTTACACAATACCTGACGAGCATTTAATTTTTAGCTTCCATGGCGCAATGGTGAGCGCGTTCAGCAGTTAACAAATAGGTTAGTGGTTCGAGCCCACCCGGGAGCGGCGTTGTGGGATCTCAAACGTAACGTAGAAAGCCAAAGTTTTTCCACAATACCTGACGACCATTTAATTTTTGGGCTTCCGTGGCGCAATGGTTAACGCGTTCGGCTGTTAACCAATAGGTTGGTGGTTCGAGCCCACCCGGGAGCGGTGTTGTGGGATCTCAAATGTAACGTAGAAAGCCAAAGTTTTTCCACAATACGTGACGACCATTTAATTTCTGAGCTTCCGTGGCTCAATGGTTAGCGCGTTCGGCTGTTAACCAATAGGTTGGTGGTTCGAGCCCATCCGGGAGCGGTGTTGTGAGGTCTCAGAAGTGACGTAAAAAGTCAAGGTTTTTCCACAATACCTGACGAACATTTAATTTTTGGGCTTCCATGGCGCAATGGTTAGCGCGTTCGGCTGTTAACCGAAAGGTTGGTGGTTCGAGCCCATCCGGGAGCGGTGTTGTGACGTCTCAGATGTTACGTAAAATGTCAGAGTTTTTCCACAATACCTGACGAACATTTAATTTTTGGGCTTCCGTGGCGCAGTAATTAGCGCGTCCAGCTCTTAATCGAAAGGTTGGTGGTTCGAGCCCACCCGGAAGAGGTGTTGTGGGGTCTCAGATGTAGCGTTAAAAGTCAAACCTTTTCCACAATACGTGACAACCATTTAATTTCTGATCTTCCGTGGCTCAATGGTTAGCGCGTTCGGCTGTTAACCAATAGGTTGGTGGTTCGAGCCCACCCGGGAGCGGTGTTTTTGGATCTCAAATGTAACGTAAATAGCCAAAGTTTTTCCATAATACCTGACGACCATTTAATTTTTGGGCCTCAGTGGCGAATGGTTAGCGCGTTCGGCTGTTAACCGAAAGGTTGGTGGTTCGAGCCCATCCGGGAGCGGTGTTGTGAGGTCTCAGATGGTAAGTAAAAAGTCAAGGTTTTACCTCAATACCTGACGAAAATTTAATTTTTGGGCTTCAGTGGCGCAATGGTTAGCGCGTTCGGCTATTAACCAATAGGTTGGTGGTTCGAGCCCATCCGGGAGAAGTGTTGTGACGTCTCAGATGTAACGTAAAATGTCAGAGTTTTTCCACAATACCTGACGAACATTTAATTTTTGGGCTTCAGTGGCGCAATGGTCAGCGCGTTCAGCTGTTAACCGAATGGTTGGTGGTTCGAGCCCAAACGAGAGAGGTTTTGTGGGGTCTTAGATGTAGCGTGAAAAGTCGTAACTTTTCAACAATACCTGACAACCATTTAATTTCTGAGCTTCCGTGGATCAATGGTTAGCGCGTTCGGCTGTTAACCAATAGGTTGGTGGTTCTAGCCCATCCGGGAGCGGTGTTGTGATGTCTCAGATGTAACGTAAAATGTCAGAGTTTTTCCACAATACCTGACGAACATTCAATTTTTGGGCTTCCTTGGCGCAATGGTTTGCGCGTTCAGCTGTTAATCGAAAGGTTGGTGGTTCGAGCCCACCCGGAAGAGGTGATGTGGGGTCTCAGATGTAGCGTAAAAAGTCAAAACTTTTCCACAATACGTGACAACCATTTAATTTCTGAGCTTCAGTGGCGCAATGGTCAGCGCGTTCAGCTGTTAACCGAAAGGTTGGTGGTTCGAGCCCCCCCGGGAGCGGTGTTGTGACGTCTCAGATGTAACGTAAAATGTCAGAGTTTTTCCACAATACCTGACGAACATTTAATTTTTGGGCTTCAGTGGCGCAATGGTCAGCGCGTTCAGCTGTTAATCGAAAGGTTGGTGGTTCAAGCCCACCCGGGAGAGGTGTTGTGAGGTCTCAGATGTAGCGTGAAAAGTCAAACTTTTTCCATAATACGTGATAACCATTTATTTTCTGATCTTTCGTGGCTCAATGGTTAGCGCGTTCGGCTGTTAACCAATAGCTTGGTGGTTCGAGCCCACCCGGGAGCGGTGTTTTTGGATCTCAAATGTAACGTAAATAGCCAAAGTTTTTCCGCAATACCTGACGACCATTTTTTTTGGGCATCCGTGGCGCAATGGTTAGCGCGTTCGGCTGTTAACCGAAAGGTTGGTGGTTCGAGCCCATCCGGGAGCGGTGTTGTGAGGTCTCAGATGTGAAGTAAAAAGCCAAAGTTTTTCCACAATACCTGACAACCGTTTAATTTCTGAGCTTCCGTGGCTCAATGGTTAGCAATTTCAGCTGTTAACCAATAGGTTGGTGGTTCGAGCCCACCCGGGAGCGGTGTTGTGTGATCTCAAGTGTAACGTAGAAAGCCAAAGTTTTTCCACAATACCTGACGACCATTTAATTTTTGGGCTTCCGTGGCGCAATGGTTAGCGCGTTCGGCTGTTAACCAATAGGTTGGTGGTTCGAGCCCACCCGGGAGAGGTGTTGTGGGGTCTCAAATGTAACGTAGAAAGCCAAAGTTTTTCCACAACACCTGACAACCATTTAATTTCTGAGCTTCCGTGGCTCAATGGTTAGCGCGTTCGGCTGTTAACCAATAGGTTGGTGGTTCGAGCCCATCCGGGAGCGGTGTTGTGAGGTCTCAGATGTGACGTAAAAAGTCAAGGTTTTTACACAATACCTGACGAGCATTTAACTTTTGGGCTTCCGTGGCGCAATGGTTAGCGCGTTCGGCTGTTAACCAATAGGTTGGTGGTTCGAGCCCATCCGGGAGCGGTGTTGTGAGGTCTCAGATGTGACGTAAAAAGTCAAGTTTTTTGCACAATACCTGACGAGCATTTAGGTTTTGGGCTTCCGTGGCGCAATGGTTAGCGCGTTCGGCTGTTAAGCAATAGGTTGGTGGTTCGAGCATATCCGGGAGCGGTGTTGTGAGGTCTCAGATGTGACGTAAAAAGTCAAGGTTTTTACACAATACCTGACGAGCATTTAAATTTTGGGCTTCCTTGGCGCAATGGTTAGCGCGTTCGGCTGTTAACCAATAGGTTGGTGGTTCGAGCCCATCCGGGAGCGGTGTTGTGAGGTCTCAGAAGTGACGTAAAAAGTCAAGGTTTTTACACAATACCTGACGAGCATTTAATTTTTGGGCTTCCGTGGCGCAATGGTTAGCGCGTTCAGCAGTTAACAAATAGGTTAGTGGTTCGAGCCCACCTGGGAGCGGCGTTGTGGGATCTCAAACGTAACGTAGAAAGCCAAAGTTTTTCCACAATACCTGACGACCATTTAATTTTTGGGCTTCCGTGGCGCAATGGTTAACGCGTTCGGCTGTTAACAAATAGGTTGGTGGTTCGAGCCCACCCGGGAGCGGTGTTGTGGGATCTCAAATGTAACGTAGAAAGCCAAAGTTTTTCCACAATACGTGACAACCATTTAATTTCTGAGCTTCCGTGGCTGAATGGTTAGCGCGTTCAATTTTTAACCAATAGGGTGGTGGTTCGAGCCAACCCGGGAGCGGTGTTGTGGGATCTCAAATGTAACGTAGAAAGACAAAGTTTTTCCACAATACCTGACGACCATTTATTTTTTGGGCTTCCTTGGCGCAATGGTTAGCGCGTTCGGCTGTTAACCGAAAGGTTGGTGGTTCGAGCCCAACCGAGAGAGGTGTTGTAGGGTCTCAGATGTAACGTAATAAGTCATAACTTATCCACAACACCTGACAACCATTTAATCTCTGAGCTTCCGTGGCTCAATGGTTAGCGCGTTCGGCTGTTAACCAATAGGTTGGTGGTTCGAGCCCATCCGGGAGCGGTGTTGTGAGGTCTCAGATGTAACGTAAAATGTCAGAGTTTTTCCACAATACCTGACGAACATTTAATTTTTGGGCTTCCGTGGCGCAATGGTTAGCGCGTTCGGCTGTTAACCAATAGGTTGGTGGTTCGAGCCCATCCGGGAGCGGTGTTGTGAGGTCTCAGATGTGACGTAAAAAGTCAAGGTTTTTACACAATACCTGACGAGCATTTAATTTTTAGCTTCCGTGGCGCAATGGTGAGCGCGTTCAGCAGTTAACAAATAGGTTAGTGGTTCGAGCCCACCCGGGAGCGGCGTTGTGGGATCTCAAACGTAACGTAGAAAGCCAAAGTTTTTCCACAATACCTGACGACCATTTAATTTTTGGGCTTCCGTGGCGCAATGGTTAACGCGTTCGGCTGTTAACCAATAGGTTGGTGGTTCGAGCCCACCCGGGAGCGGTGTTGTGGTATCTCAAATGTAACGTAGAAAGCCAAAGTTTTTCCACAATACGTGACGACCATTTAATTTCTGAGCTTCCGTGGCTCAATGGTTAGCGCGTTCGGCTGTTAACCAATAGGTTGGTGGTTCGAGCCCATCCGGGAGCGGTGTTGTGAGGTCTCAGAAGTGACGTAAAAAGTCAAGGTTTTTCCACAATACCTGACGAACATTTAATTTTTGGGCTTCCATGGCGCAATGGTTAGCGCGTTCGGCTGTTAACCGAAAGGTTGGTGGTTCGAGCCCAACCGGGAGAGGTGTTGTGGGGTCTCAGATGTAGCGTAAAAAGTCAAAACTTTTCCACAATACGTGACAACCATTTAATTTCTGAGCTTCCGTGGCTGAATGGTTAGCGCGTTCAGCTTTTAACCAATAGGGTGGTGGTTCGAGCCCACCCGGGAGCGGTGTTGTGGGATCTCAAATGTAACGTAGAAAGACAAAGTTTTTCCACAATACCTGACGACCATTTATTTTTTGGGCTTCCGTGGCTCAATGGTTAGCGCGTTCGGCTGTTAACCAATAGGTTGGTGGTTCGAGCCCATCCGGGAGCGGTGTTGTGAGGTCTCAGATGTAACGTAAAATGTCAGAGTTTTTCCACAATACCTGACGAACATTTAATTTTTGGGCTTCCGTGGCGCAATGGTTAGCGCGTTCGGCTGTTAACCAATAGGTTGGTTGTTTGAGCCCATCCGAGAGCGGTGTTGTGAGGTCTCAGATGTGACGTAAAAAGTCAAGGTTTTTACACAATACCTGACGAGCATTTAACTTTGGGGCTTCCGTGGCGCAATGGTTAGCGCGTTCGGCTGTTAACCAATAGGTTGGTTGTTCGAGCCCATCCGGGAGCGGTGTTGTGAGGTCTCAGATGTGACGCAAAAAGTCAAGGTTTTTACACAATACCTGACGAGCATTTAATTTTTGGGCTTCCGTGGCTCAATGGTTAGCGCGTTCGGCTCTTAACCTAAAGGTTGGTGGTTCGTGCCCATCCGGGAGCGGTGTTGTGGCGTCTCAGATGTAACGTAAAATGTCAGAATTTTTCCACAATACCTGACGAACATTTAATTTTTGGGCTTCCTTGGCGCAATTATTAGCGCGTTCAACTGTTAATCGAAAGGCTGGTGGTTCAAGCCCACCCAGAAGAGGTGTTGTGGGGTCTCAGATGTAGCGTAAAAAGTCAAAACTTATCCACAATACGTGACAACCATTTAATTTCTGAGATTCCGTGGCTCAATGGTTAGCGCGTTCGGCTGTTAACCAATAGGTTGGTGGTTCGAGCCCACCCGGGAGCGGTGGTGTGGGATCTCAAATGTAACGTAGAAAGCCAAAGTTTTGCCACAATACCTGACGACCATTAAATTTTTGGGCTTCCTTGGCGCAATTGTTAGTGCGTTCGGCTGTTAACCGAAAGGTTGGTGGTTCGTGCCCAACCGGAAGAGGTGTTGTAGGGTCTCAGATGTAACGTAAAAAGTCATAACTTATCTACAATACCTGACAACCATTTAATTTGTGAGCTTCCGTGGCTCAAAGGTTAGCGCGTTCGGCTGTTAACTAATAGGTGTGTGGTTCGAGCCCATCCGGGAGCGGTGTTGTGACGTCTCAGATGTGATGTAAAAAGTCAAGGTTTTTTCCACAACACCTGACGACCATTTAAATTTTGGGCTTCCGTGGCGCAATGGTTAGCGCGTTCGGCTGTTAACCAATAGGTTGGTGGTTCGAGCCCATCCGGGAGCGGTGTTGTGAGGTCTCAGATGTAACGTAAAATGTCAGAGTTTTTCCACAATACCTGACGAACATTTAATTTTTGGGCTTCCGTGGCGCAATGATTAGCGCGTTCAGCTGTTAATCGAAAGGTTGAAGGTTCGAGCCCACCCGGGAGAGGTGTTGTAGGGTCTCAGATGTAACGTAAAAAGTCTTAACTTATCTACAATACCTGACAACCATTTAATTTCTGAGCTTCCGTGGCTCAAAGGTTAGCGCGTTCGGCTGTTAACCAATAGGTGTGTGGTTCGAGCCCATCCGGGAGCGGTGTTGTGACGTATCAGATGTGAAGCAAAAAGTCAAGGTTTTTTCCACAACACCTGACGACCATTTAAATTCTGAGCTTCCGTGGCTCAATGGTTAGCGAATTCGGCTGTTAACAAATAGGTTGGTGGTTCGAGCCCACCCGGGAGCGGTGTTTTGGGATCTCAAATGTAACGTTGAAAGCCAAAATTTTTCCACAATACCTGACGACCATTTAATTTTTGGGCTTCCGTGGCGCAATGGTCAGCGCGTTCAGCTGTTAACCGAAAGGTTAATGTTCGAGCCCATCCGGGAGCGGTGTTGTGACGTCTCAGATGTAACGTAAAATGTCAGAGGTTTTCCACAATACCTGACGAACATTTAATTTTTGGGCTTCCTTGGCGCAATTATTAGCGCGTTCAACTGTTAATCGAAAGGCTGGTGGTTCAAGCGCACCCGGAAGAGGTGTTGTGGGGTCTCAGATGTAGCGTAAAAAGTCAAAACTTATCCACAATACGTGACAACCATTTAATTTCTGAGCTTCCGTGGCTCAAAGGTTAGCGCGTTCGGCTGTAAACCAATAGGTGTGTGGTTCGAGCCCATCCGGGAGCGGTGTTGTGACGTCTCAGATGTAACGTAAAATGTCAGAGTTTTTCCACAATACCTGACGAACATTTAATTTTTGGGCTTCCGTGGCGCAATGATTAGCGCGTTCAGCTGTTAATCGAAAGGTTGAAGGTTCGAGCCCACCCGGGAGAGGTGTTGTGGGGTCTCAGATGTAGCGTAAAAAGTCAAAACATTTCCACAATACGTGACAACCATTTAATTTCTGAGCTTCCGTGGCTCAATGGTTAGCGCGTTTGGCTGTTAACCAATAGGTTGGTGGTTCGAGCCCATCCGGGAGCGGTGTTGTGAGGTCTCAGATGTGACGTAAAAAGTCAAGGTTTTTACACAATACCTGACGAGCATTTAACTTTGGGCTTCCGTGGCTCAATGGTTAGCGCGTTTGGCTGTTAACCAATAGGTTGGTGGTTCGAGCCCATCCGGGAGCGGTGTTGTGAGGTCTCAGATGTGACGTAAAAAGTCAAGGTTTTTACACAATACCTGACGAGCATTTAACTCTGGGCTTCCGTGGCTCAATGGTTAGCGCGTTCGGCTGTTAACCAATAGGTTGGTGGTTCGAGCCCATCCGGGAGCGGTATTGTGACGTCTCAGATGTGACGTTAAAAGTCAAGGTTTTTCCAAAATACCTGACGACCATTTAATTTTTGGGCTTCCGTGGCGCAATGGTTAGCGCGTTCAGCTGCTATTCAAAAGACTGGTGGTTTGAGCTCTCCCGGGAGCGGTGTTGTGACGTCTCAAATGTAACATAAAATGTCAGAGTTTTTCCACAATACCTGTCGAACATTGAATTTTTGGGCTTCCGTGGCGCAATGGTTAGCGCGTTCAGCTGTTAATCGAAAGGTTGGTGGTACGAGCCCACCCGGGAGAGGTGTTGTGGGGTCTCAGATGTAGCGTAAAAAGTCAAAACTTTTCCACAATACGTGACAATCATTTAATTTCTGGGCTTCCGTGGCTCAATGATTAGCGCGTTCGGCTGTTAACCAATAGGTTGGTGGTTCGAGCCCAACCGGGAGAGGTGTTGTGGGATCTCAAATGTAACGTAAAAATTCAAGGTTTTTCCACAATACCTGACGAACATTTAATTTTTGGGCTTCCTTGGGGCAATGGTTAGCGCGTTCGGCTGTTAACCGAAAGGTTGGTGGTTCGAGCCCATCCGGGAGCGGTGTTGTGAGGTCTCAGATGTAACGTAAAATGTCAGAGTTTTTCCACAATACCTGACGAACATTTAATTTTTGGGCTTCCGTGGCGCAATGGTTAGCGCGTTCGGCTGTTAACCAATAGGTTGGTTGTTTGAGCCCATCCGGGAGCGGTGTTGTGAGGTCTCAGATGTAACGTAAAATGTCAGAGTTTTTCCACAATACCTGACGAACATTTAATTTTTGGGCTTCCGTGGCGCAATGGTTAGCGCGTTCGGCTGTTAACCAATAGGTTGGTTGTTTGAGCCCATCCGAGAGCGGTGTTGTGAGGTCTCAGATGTGACGTAAAAAGTCAAGGTTTTTACACAATACCTGACGAGCATTTAACTTTGGGGCTTCCGTGGCGCAATGGTTAGCGCGTTCGGCTGTTAACCAATAGGTTGGTTGTTCGAGCCCATCCGGGAGCGGTGTTGTGAGGTCTCAGATGTGACGCAAAAAGTCAAGGTTTTTACACAATACCTGACGAGCATTTAATTTTTGGGCTTCCGTGGCTCAATGGTTAGCGCGTTCGGCTCTTAACCTAAAGGTTGGTGGTTCGTGCCCATCCGGGAGCGGTGTTGTGGCGTCTCAGATGTAACGTAAAATGTCAGAATTTTTCCACAATACCTGACGAACATTTAATTTTTGGGCTTCCTTGGCGCAATTATTAGCGCGTTCAACTGTTAATCGAAAGGCTGGTGGTTCAAGCCCACCCAGAAGAGGTGTTGTGGGGTCTCAGATGTAGCGTAAAAAGTCAAAACTTATCCACAATACGTGACAACCATTTAATTTCTGAGATTCCGTGGCTCAATGGTTAGCGCGTTCGGCTGTTAACCAATAGGTTGGTGGTTCGAGCCCACCCGGGAGCGGTGGTGTGGGATCTCAAATGTAACGTAGAAAGCCAAAGTTTTGCCACAATACCTGACGACCATTAAATTTTTGGGCTTCCTTGGCGCAATTGTTAGTGCGTTCGGCTGTTAACCGAAAGGTTGGTGGTTCGTGCCCAACCGGAAGAGGTGTTGTAGGGTCTCAGATGTAACGTAAAAAGTCATAACTTATCTACAATACCTGACAACCATTTAATTTGTGAGCTTCCGTGGCTCAAAGGTTAGCGCGTTCGGCTGTTAACTAATAGGTGTGTGGTTCGAGCCCATCCGGGAGCGGTGTTGTGACGTCTCAGATGTGATGTAAAAAGTCAAGGTTTTTTCCACAACACCTGACGACCATTTAAATTTTGGGCTTCCGTGGCGCAATGGTTAGCGCGTTCGGCTGTTAACCAATAGGTTGGTGGTTCGAGCCCATCCGGGAGCGGTGTTGTGAGGTCTCAGATGTAACGTAAAATGTCAGAGTTTTTCCACAATACCTGACGAACATTTAATTTTTGGGCTTCCGTGGCGCAATGATTAGCGCGTTCAGCTGTTAATCGAAAGGTTGAAGGTTCGAGCCCACCCGGGAGAGGTGTTGTAGGGTCTCAGATGTAACGTAAAAAGTCTTAACTTATCTACAATACCTGACAACCATTTAATTTCTGAGCTTCCGTGGCTCAAAGGTTAGCGCGTTCGGCTGTTAACCAATAGGTGTGTGGTTCGAGCCCATCCGGGAGCGGTGTTGTGACGTATCAGATGTGAAGCAAAAAGTCAAGGTTTTTTCCACAACACCTGACGACCATTTAAATTCTGAGCTTCCGTGGCTCAATGGTTAGCGAATTCGGCTGTTAACAAATAGGTTGGTGGTTCGAGCCCACCCGGGAGCGGTGTTTTGGGATCTCAAATGTAACGTTGAAAGCCAAAATTTTTCCACAATACCTGACGACCATTTAATTTTTGGGCTTCCGTGGCGCAATGGTCAGCGCGTTCAGCTGTTAACCGAAAGGTTAATGTTCGAGCCCATCCGGGAGCGGTGTTGTGACGTCTCAGATGTAACGTAAAATGTCAGAGGTTTTCCACAATACCTGACGAACATTTAATTTTTGGGCTTCCTTGGCGCAATTATTAGCGCGTTCAACTGTTAATCGAAAGGCTGGTGGTTCAAGCGCACCCGGAAGAGGTGTTGTGGGGTCTCAGATGTAGCGTAAAAAGTCAAAACTTATCCACAATACGTGACAACCATTTAATTTCTGAGCTTCCGTGGCTCAAAGGTTAGCGCGTTCGGCTGTAAACCAATAGGTGTGTGGTTCGAGCCCATCCGGGAGCGGTGTTGTGACGTCTCAGATGTAACGTAAAATGTCAGAGTTTTTCCACAATACCTGACGAACATTTAATTTTTGGGCTTCCGTGGCGCAATGATTAGCGCGTTCAGCTGTTAATCGAAAGGTTGAAGGTTCGAGCCCACCCGGGAGAGGTGTTGTGGGGTCTCAGATGTAGCGTAAAAAGTCAAAACATTTCCACAATACGTGACAACCATTTAATTTCTGAGCTTCCGTGGCTCAATGGTTAGCGCGTTTGGCTGTTAACCAATAGGTTGGTGGTTCGAGCCCATCCGGGAGCGGTGTTGTGAGGTCTCAGATGTGACGTAAAAAGTCAAGGTTTTTACACAATACCTGACGAGCATTTAACTTTGGGCTTCCGTGGCTCAATGGTTAGCGCGTTTGGCTGTTAACCAATAGGTTGGTGGTTCGAGCCCATCCGGGAGCGGTGTTGTGAGGTCTCAGATGTGACGTAAAAAGTCAAGGTTTTTACACAATACCTGACGAGCATTTAACTCTGGGCTTCCGTGGCTCAATGGTTAGCGCGTTCGGCTGTTAACCAATAGGTTGGTGGTTCGAGCCCATCCGGGAGCGGTATTGTGACGTCTCAGATGTGACGTTAAAAGTCAAGGTTTTTCCAAAATACCTGACGACCATTTAATTTTTGGGCTTCCGTGGCGCAATGGTTAGCGCGTTCAGCTGCTATTCAAAAGACTGGTGGTTTGAGCTCTCCCGGGAGCGGTGTTGTGACGTCTCAAATGTAACATAAAATGTCAGAGTTTTTCCACAATACCTGTCGAACATTGAATTTTTGGGCTTCCGTGGCGCAATGGTTAGCGCGTTCAGCTGTTAATCGAAAGGTTGGTGGTACGAGCCCACCCGGGAGAGGTGTTGTGGGGTCTCAGATGTAGCGTAAAAAGTCAAAACTTTTCCACAATACGTGACAATCATTTAATTTCTGGGCTTCCGTGGCTCAATGATTAGCGCGTTCGGCTGTTAACCAATAGGTTGGTGGTTCGAGCCCAACCGGGAGAGGTGTTGTGGGATCTCAAATGTAACGTAAAAATTCAAGGTTTTTCCACAATACCTGACGAACATTTAATTTTTGGGCTTCCTTGGGGCAATGGTTAGCGCGTTCGGCTGTTAACCGAAAGGTTGGTGGTTCGATCCCAACCGGGAGAGGTGTTGTAGGGTATCAGATGTAACGTAATAAGTCATAACTTATCCACAATACCTGACAACCATTTAATTTCCGAGCTTCCTTGGCTCAATGGTTATCGCGTTCGGCTGTTAACCAATAGGTTTGTGGTTCGAGCCCATCCGGGATGCGGTGTTGTGAGGTCTCAGATGTAACGTAAAATGTCAGAGTTTTTCACAATACCTGACGAACATTTAATTTTTGGGCTTCCGTGGCGGAATGATTAGCGCGTTCAGCTGTTAATCGAAAGGTTGAAGGTTCGAGCCCACCCGGGAGAGGTGTTGTGGGGTCTCATATGTAGCGTAAAAAGTCAAAACTTATCCACAATACGTGACAATCATTTAATTTCTGAGCTTCCGTGGCTCAATGGTTAGCGCGTTCGGCTGTTAACCAATAGGTTGGTTGTTCGAGCTCATCCGGGAGCGGTGTTGTGAGTTCTCAGATGTGACGTAAAAAGTCAAGGCTTTTACGCAAAACCTGACGAGCATTTAATTTCTGAGCATCCGTGGCTCAATGGTTAGCGCGTTCGGCTGTTAACCAATAGTTTGGTAGTTCGAGCCCATCCGGGAGCGGTGTTGTGAGGTCTCAGATGTGACGAAAAAAGTCAAGGTTTTTACGCAAAACCTGACGAGCATTTAATCTTTGGGCTTCCGTGGCGCAATGGTTAGCGCGTTCTGCTGTTGACCCATAGGTTGGTGGTTCGAGCCCACCCGGGAGCGGTGTTGTGGGATCTCAAATGTAACGTAGAAAGCCAAAGTTTTTCCACAACACCTGACGACCATTTAATTTCTGAGCTTCCGTGGCTCAATGGTTAGCGCGTTCAGCTGTTAATCGAAAGGTTGGTGGTTGTGGGGTCTCAAATGTAACGTAGAAAGCCAAAGTTTTTCCACAATACCTGACAACCATTTAATTTCTGAGCTTCCGTGGCTCAATGGTTAGCGCGTTCGGCTGTTAGCCAATAGGTTCGTGCTTCAAGCATACCCGGGAGCGGTGTTGTGACGTCTCAGATGTTACGTAAAAAGTCAAGGTTTTTCCACAATACCTGACGACCATTTTATTTTTGGGCTTCCGTGGCTCAATGGTTAGCGCGTTCGGCTGTTAACCAATAGGTTGGTGGTTCGAGGCCACCCGGGAGCGGTGTTGTGGGATCTCACATGTAACGTAGAAAGCCAAAGTTTTTCCACAATACCTGACGTTCATTTAATTTTTGGGCTTCCGTGGCGCAATGGTTAGCGCGTTCGGCTGTTAACCGAAAGGTTGGTGGTTCAAGCCCACCCGGGAGCGGTGTTGTGGGATCACGAATGTAACGTAGAAAGCCAAAGTGCTTCCAGAATACCTGACGACCATTTAATTTTTGGGCTTCCGTGGCGCAATAATTAGCGCGTTCAGCTGTTAATCGAAAGGTTGGTGGTTCGAGCCCACCCGAGAGAGGTGTTGTGGGGTCTCAGATGTCGCGTAAAAAGTCATAACTTTTCCACAATACGTGACAACCATTTAATTTCTGAGCTTTCGTGGCTCAATGGTTAGCGCGTTCGGCTGTTAGCCAATAGGTTGGTGGTTCGAGCCCACCCGGGAGCGGTGTTGTGGGATCTCAAATGTAACGTAGAAAGCCAAAGTTTTTCCACAATACCTGACGACCATTTAATTTTTGGGCTTCCGGGGCGCAATGGTTAGCGCGTTCTTCTGTTAATCGAAAGGTTGGTGGTTCGAGCCCACCCGGGAGAGGTGTTGTGGGGTCTCAGATGTAGCGTAAAAAGTCAAAACTTTTCCACAATACGTGACAACCATTTAATTTCTGAGCTTCCGTGGCTCAATGGTTAGCGCGTTTGGCTGTTAACCAATAGGTTGGTGGTTCGAGCCCATCCGGGAGCGGTGTTGTGAGGTCTCAGATGTGACGTAAAAAGTCAAGGTTTTTACACAATACCTGACGAGCATTTAACTTTGGACTTCCGTGGCTCAATGGTTAGCGCGTTCGGCTGTTAACCAATAGGTTGGTGGTTCGAGCCCATCCGGGAGCGGTGTTGTGAGGTCTCAGATGTGACGTAAAAAGTCAAGGTTTTTACACAATACCTGACGAGCATTTAACTTTGGGCTTCCGTGGCTCAATGGTTAGCGCGTTCGGCTGTTAACCAATAGGTTGGTGGTTCGAGCCCATCCGGGAGCGGTGATGTGACGTTAAAAGTCAAGGTTTTTCCAAAATACCTGACGACCATTTAATTTTTGGGCTTCCGTGGCGCAATGGCTAGCGCGTTCAGCTGCTATTCAAAAGACTGGTGGTTTGAGCTCTCCCGGGAGCGGTGTTGTGACGTCTCAAATTTAACATAAAATGTCAGAGTTTTTCCACAATACCTGTCGAACATTGAATTTTTGGGCTTCCGTGGCGCAATGAATAGCGCGTTCAGCTGTTAATCGAAAGGTTGGTGGTACGAGCCCACCCGGGAGAGGTGTTGTGGGGTCTCAGATGTAGCGTAAAAAGTCAAAACTTTTCCACAATACGTGACAACCATTTAATTTCTGAGCTTCCGTGGCTCAATGGTTAGCGCGTTTGGCTGTTAACCAATAGGTTGGTGGTTCGAGCCCATCCGGGAGCGGTTTTGTGAGGTCTCAGATGTGACGTAAAAAGTCAAGGTTTTTACACAATACCTGACGAGCATTTAACTTTGGGCTTCCGTGGCTCAATGGTTAGCGCGTTCGGCTGTTAACCAATAGGTTGGTGGTTCAAGCCCATCCGGGAGCGGTGTTGTGAGGTCTCAGATGTGACGTAAAAAGTCAAGGTTCAATTCAATTCCAATTCAAAATGTTTATTTTATTTGCATTACAGATACAGTATACCACGGGGCTAAGTCACATTGTGACTTGTAAGCCCCGTGCCTATCTGTTTAATTTAATATAACAATTTTAATTTAATCAAATAAAAATAGATTTAACAATGGTGTCTTATAATAAATAATGTTAAAGATTCATGAAAAAACTTAATGTATATATGTTATATCCACTTGAAATTAAACAATGGCATGGTATAACATAAAAAATTTAACAATGGGTTATGCCAAAGGTGGCTTTATAAAAACAAATTAAATAAAAAAGTAAAGGTTTTGTTATTTTTTTCCAATATTAGTGATTTTATAGTCTTTTTAAATCTAAATAAATTCGGTTTGGCTTGAATTTCTGGTGATATTGTGTTATATAATTTTATTCCCGAATAAAAGATAGACGTGAATTTTTTTGAAGTGTTACATTTAGGTAAATCTAATAGATCTAATGATCTTGTATGTCTGTTTTTCTGGTTTATCTTTACTAGGCTATTTTCACGCTTAATGTTTGTGTGTATGAAAGATAAGCTATTATACTGTATACTCTCTTGTATGTTTAGAATTTTTGTCCTAGTAAAGTACTCTTGGGTATGGTCTCTAAATGATAAGTTATATATTGATCTAATTGCCCTTTTTTGTAGGATATGTATCCTGTTTTGATTAGCTTTTGTTGTGTTGCCCCAGAATTGTATTCCATAAGATAGCACCGAATTAAATAATGCGTGGTATATTTCAATTAGAATATTTTATTTAGGTGTTTACACAATACCTGACGAGCATTTAACTTTGGGCTTCCGTGGCTCAATGGTTAGCGCGTTCGGCTGTTAACCAATAGGTTGGTGGTTCGAGCCCATCCGGGAGCGGTGATGTGACGTTAAAAGTCAAGGTTTTTCCAAAATACCTGACGACCATTTAATTTTTGGGCTTCCGTGGCGCAATGGTTAGCGCGTTCAGCTGCTATTCAAAAGACTGGTGGTTTGAGCTCTCCCGGGAGCGGTGTTGTGACGTCTCAAATGTAACATAAAATGTCAGAGTTTTTCCACGATACCTGTCGAACATTGAATTTTTGGGCTTCCGTGGCGCAATGGTTAGCGCGTTCGGCTGTTAACCAATAGGTTGGTTGTTCGAGCTCATCCGGGAGCGGTGTTGTGAGGTCTCAGATGTGACGTAAAAAGTCAAGGCTTTTACGCAAAACCTGACGAGCATTTAATTTCTGAGCATCCGTGGCTCAATGGTTAGTGCGTTCGGCTGTTAACCAATAGTTTGGTAGTTCGAGCCCATCCGGGAGCGGTGTTGTGAGGTCTCAGATGTGACGTAAAAAGTCAAGGTTTTTACGCAAAACCTGACGAGCATTTAATTTTTGGGCTTCCGTGGCGCAATGGTTAGCGCGTTCGGCTGTTAGCCAATAGGTTGGTGCTTCAAGCATACCCGGGAGAGGTGTTGTGGGGTCTCATATGTAGCGTAAAAAGTCAAAACTTGTCCACAATACGTGACAATCATTTAATTTCTGAGCTTCCGTGGCTCAATGGTTAGCGCGTTCGGCTGTTAACCAATAGGTTGGTGGTTCGAGCTCATCCGGGAGCGGTGTTGTGAGGTCTCAGATGTGACGTAAAAAGTCTAGGTTTTTACGCAAAACCTGACGAGCATTTAATTTTTGGGCTTCCGTGGCGCAATGGTTAGCGCGTTCTGCTGTTGACCCATAGGTTGGTGGTTCGAGCCCACCCGGGAGCGGTGTTGTGGGATCTCAAATGTAACGTAGAAAGCCAAAGTTTTTCCACAATACCTGACGACCATTTAATTTCTGAGCTTCCGTGGCTCAATGGTTAGCGCGTTCAGCTGTTAATCGAAAGGTTGGTGGTTGTGGGGTCTCAAATGTAACGTAGAAAGCCAAAGTTTTTCCACAATACCTGACAACCATTTAATTTCTGAGCTTCCGTGGCTCAATGGTTAGCGCGTTCGGCTGTTAGCCAATAGGTTGGCGCTTCAAGCATACCCGGGAGCGGTGTTGTGGGATCTCGAAAGTAACGTAGAAAGCCAAAGTTTTTCCACAATACCTGACGACCATTTAATTTTTGGGCTTCCGTGGCGCAATGGTTAGCGCGTTCGGCTGTTAACCGAAAGGTTGGTGGTTCAAGCCCATCCGGGAGCGGTGTTGTGACGTCTCAGATGTTACGTAAAAAGTCAAGGTTTTTCCACAATACCTGACGACCATTTAATTTTTGGGCTTCCGTGGCTCAATGGTTAGCGCGTTCGGCTGTTAACCAATAGGTTGGTGGTTCGAGGCCACCCGGGAGCGGTGTTGTGGGATCTCACATGTAACGTAGAAAGCCAAAGTTTTTCCACAATACCTGACGACCATTTAATTTTTGGGCTTCCGTGGCGCAATGGTTAGCGCGTTCGGCTGGTAACCGAAAGGTTGGTGGTTCAAGCCCACCCGGGAGCGGTGTTGTGGGATCACGAATGTAACGTAGAAAGCCAAAGTTTTTCCAGAATACCTGACGACCATTTAATTTTTGGGCTTCCGTGGCGCAATAATTAGCGCGTTCAGCTGTTAATCGAAAGGTTGGTGGTTCGAGCCCACCCGAGAGAGGTGTTGTGGGGTCTCAGATGTAGCGTAAAAAGTCAAAACTTTTCCACAATACGTGACAACCATTTAATTTCTGAGCTTTCGTGGCTCAATTGTTAGCGCGTTCGGCTGTTAGCCAATAGGTTGGTGGTTCGAGCCCACCCGGGAGCGGTGTTGTGGGATCTCAAATGTAACGTAGAAAGCCAAAGTTTTTCCACAATACCTGACGACCATTTAATTTTTGGGCTTCCGGGGCGCAATGGTTAGCGCGTTCAGCTGTTAATCGAAAGGTTGGTGGTTCGAGCCCACCCGGGAGAGGTGTTGTGGGGTCTCAGATGTAGCGTAAAAAGTCAAAACTTTTCCACAATACGTGACAACGATTTAATTTCTGAGCTTCCGTGGCTCAATGTTTAGCGCGTTCGGCTGTTAGCCAATAGGTTGGTGGTTCGAGCCCACCCGGGAGCGGTGTTGTGGGATCTCAAATGTAACGTAGAAAGCCAAAGTTTTTCCACAATACCTGACGACCATTTAATTTCTGAGCTTCCGTGGCTCAATGGTTAGCGCGTTCGGCTGTTAACCAATAGTTTGGTAGTTCGAGCCCATCCGGGAGCGGTGTTGTGAGGTCTCAGATGTGACGTAAAATGTCAAGGTTTTTCCATAATACCTGACGACCATTTAATTTTTGAGCTTCCGTGGCGCAATGGTTAGCGCGTTCTTCTGTTAATCGAAAGGTTGGTGGTTCGAGCCCACCCGGGAGAGGTGTTGTGGGGTCTCAGATGTAGCGTAAAAAGTCAAAACTTTTCCACAATACGTGACAACGATTTAATTTCTGAGCTTCCGTGGCTCAATGTTTAGCGTGTTCGGCTGTTAACCAATAGGTTGGTGGTTCGGGCCCACCCGGGAGCGGTGTTGTGAGTTCTCAGATGTGACGTAAAATGTCAGAGTTTTTCCACAATACCTGACGAATATTTAATATTTGGGCTTCCTTGGCGCAATGGTTAGCGCGTTTGGCTGTTAACAGAAAGGTTGGTGGTTCGAGCACACCCGGGAGCGGTGTTGTGACGTCTCGAATGTAACGTAAAATGTCAGAGTTTTTCCACAATACCTGACGAACATTTAATTTTTGGGCTTTCGTGGCTCAATTGTTAGCGCGTTCGGCTGTTAGCCAATAGGTTGGTGGTTCGAGCCCACCCGGGAGCGGTGTTGTGGGATCTCAAATGTAACGTAGAAAGCCAAAGTTTTTCCACAATACCTGACGACCATTTAATTTTTGGGCTTCCGGGGCGCAATGGTTAGCGCGTTCAGCTGTTAATCGAAAGGTTTGTGGTTCGAGCCCACCCGGGAGAGGTGTTGTGGGGTCTCAGATGTAGCGTAAAAAGTCAAAACTTTTCCACAATACGTGACAACGATTTAATTTCTGAGCTTCCGTGGCTCAATGTTTAGCGCGTTCGGCTGTTAGCCAATAGGTTGGTGGTTCGAGCCCACCCGGGAGCGGTGTTGTGGGATCTCAAATGTAACGTAGAAAGCCAAAGTTTTTCCACAATACCTGACGACCATTTAATTTCTGAGCTTCCGTGGCTCAATGGTTAGCGCGTTCGGCTGTTAACCAATAGTTTGGTAGTTCGAGCCCATCCGGGAGCGGTGTTGTGAGGTCTCAGATGTGACGTAAAATGTCAAGGTTTTTCCACAATACCTGACGACCATTTAATTTTTGAGCTTCCGTGGCGCAATGGTTAGCGCGTTCTTCTGTTAATCGAAAGGTTGGTGGTTCGAGCCCACCCGGGAGAGGTGTTGTGGGGTCTCAGATGTAGCGTAAAAAGTCAAAACTTTTCCACAATACGTGACAACGATTTAATTTCTGAGCTTCCGTGGCTCAATGTTTAGCGTGTTCGGCTGTTAACCAATAGGTTGGTGGTTCGGGCCCACCCGGGAGCGGTGTTGTGAGTTCTCAGATGTGACGTAAAATGTCAGAGTTTTTCCACAATACCTGACGAATATTTAATATTTGGGCTTCCTTGGCGCAATGGTTAGCGCGTTTGGCTGTTAACAGAAAGGTTGGTGGTTCGAGCACACCCGGGAGCGGTGTTGTGACGTCTCGAATGTAACGTAAAATGTCAGAGTTTTTCCACAATACCTGACGAACATTTAATTTTTGGGCTTCCGTGGCGCAATAATTAGCGCGTTCTTCTGTTAATCGAAAGGTTGGTGGTTCGAGCCCACCCGGGAGAGGTGTTGTGGGGTCTCAGATGTAGCGTAAAAAGTCAAAACTTTTCCACAATACGTGACAACGATTTAATTTCTGAGCTTCCGTGGCTCAATGTTTAGCGTGTTCGGCTGTTAACCAATAGGTTGGTGGTTCGGGCCCACCCGGGAGCGGTGTTGTGAGTTCTCAGATGTGACGTAAAATGTCAGAGTTTTTCCACAATACCTGACGAATATTTAATATTTGGGCTTCCTTGGCGCAATGGTTAGCGCGTTTGGCTGTTAACAGAAAGGTTGGTGGTTCGAGCACACCCGGGAGCGGTGTTGTGACGTCTCGAATGTAACGTAAAATGTCAGAGTTTTTCCACAATACCTGACGAACATTTAATTTTTGGGCTTCCGTGGCGCAATAATTAGCGCGTTCAGCTGTTAATCGAAAGGTTGGTGTTTCGAGCCCACCCGGGAGCGGTGTTGTGGGATCTCAAATGTAACGTAGAAAGCCAAAGTTTTTCCACAATACCTGACGACCATTTAATTTCTGAGCTTCCGTGGCTCAATGGTTAGAGCGTTCAGCTGTTAATCGAAAGGTTGGTGGTTGTGGGGTCTCAAATGAAACGTAGAAAGCCAAAGTTTTTCCACAATACCTGACAACCATTTAATTTCTGAGCTTCCGTGGCTCAATGGTTAGCGCGTTCGGCTGTTAGCCAATAGGTTGGCGCTTCAAGCATACCCGGGAGCGGTGTTGTGGGATCTCGAATGTAACGTAGAAAGCCAAAGTTTTTCCACAATACCTGACGACCATTTAATTTTTGGGCTTCCGTGGCGCAATGGTTAGCGCGTTCGGCTGTTAACCGAAAGGTTTTGGTTCAAGCCCATCCGGGAGCGGTGTTGTGAGGTCTCAGATGTGACGTAAAAAGTCTAGGTTTTTACGCAAAACCTGACGAGCATTTAATTTTTGGGCTTCCGTGGCGCAATGGTTAGCGCGTTCTGCTGTTGACCCATAGGTTGGTGGTTCGAGCCCACCCGGGAGCGGTGTTGTGGGATCTCAAATGTAACGTAGAAAGCCAAAGTTTTTCCACAATACCTGACGACCATTTAATTTCTGAGCTTCCGTGGCTCAATGGTTAGCGCGTTCAGCTGTTAATCGAAAGGTTGGTGGTTGTGGGGTCTCAAATGTAACGTAGAAAGCCAAAGTTTTTCCACAATACCTGACAACCATTTAATTTCTGAGCTTCCGTGGCTCAATGGTTAGCGCGTTCGGCTGTTAGCCAATAGGTTGGCGCTTCAAGCATACCCGGGAGCGGTGTTGTGGGATCTCGAATGTAACGTAGAAAGCCAAAGTTTTTCCACAATACCTGACGACCATTTAATTTTTGGGCTTCCGTGGCGCAATGGTTAGCGCGTTCGGCTGTTAACCGAAAGGTTGGTGGTTCAAGCCCATCCGGGAGCGGTGTTGTGACGTCTCAGATGTTACGTAAAAAGTCAAGGTTTTTCCACAATACCTGACGACCATTTAATTTTTGGGCTTCCGTGGCTCAATGGTTAGCGCGTTCGGCTGTTAACCAATAGGTTGGTGGTTCGAGGCCACCCGGGAGCGGTGTTGTGGGATCTCACATGTAACGTAGAAAGCCAAAGTTTTTCCACAATACCTGACGACCATTTAATTTTTGGGCTTCCGTGGCGCAATGGTTAGCGCGTTCGGCTGGTAACCGAAAGGTTGGTGGTTCAAGCCCACCCGGGAGCGGTGTTGTGGGATCACGAATGTAACGTAGAAAGCCAAAGTTTTTCCAGAATACCTGACGACCATTTAATTTTTGGGCTTCCGTGGCGCAATAATTAGCGCGTTCAGCTGTTAATCGAAAGGTTGGTGGTTCGAGCCCACCCGAGAGAGGTGTTGTGGGGTCTCAGATGTAGCGTAAAAAGTCAAAACTTTTCCACAATACGTGACAACGATTTAATTTCTGAGCTTCCGTGGCTCAATGTTTAGCGCGTTCGGCTGTTAGCCAATAGGTTGGTGGTTCGAGCCCACCCGGGAGCGGTGTTGTGGGATCTCAAATGTAACGTAGAAAGCCAAAGTTTTTCCACAATACCTGACGACCATTTAATTTCTGAGCTTCCGTGGCTCAATGGTTAGCGCGTTCGGCTGTTAACCAATAGTTTGGTAGTTCGAGCCCATCCGGGAGCGGTGTTGTGAGGTCTCAGATGTGACGTAAAATGTCAAGGTTTTTCCACAATACCTGACGACCATTTAATTTTTGAGCTTCCGTGGCGCAATGGTTAGCGCGTTCTTCTGTTAATCGAAAGGTTGGTGGTTCGAGCCCACCCGGGAGAGGTGTTGTGGGGTCTCAGATGTAGCGTAAAAAGTCAAAACTTTTCCACAATACGTGACAACCATTTAATTTCTGAGCTTTCGTGGCTCAATTGTTAGCGCGTTCGGCTGTTAGCCAATAGGGTGGTGGTTCGAGCCCACCCGGGAGCGGTGTTGTGGGATCTCAAATGTAACGTAGAAAGCCAAAGTTTTTCCACAATACCTGACGACCATTTAATTTTTGGGCTTCCGGGGCGCAATGGTTAGCGCGTTCAGCTGTTAATCGAAAGGTTGGTGGTTCGAGCCCACCCGGGAGAGGTGTTGTGGGGTCTCAGATGTAGCGTAAAAAGTCAAAACTTTTCCACAATACGTGACAACGATTTAATTTCTGAGCTTCCGTGGCTCAATGTTTAGCGCGTTCGGCTGTTAGCCAATAGGTTGGTGGTTCGAGCCCACCCGGCAGCGGTGTTGTGAGGTCTCAGATGTAGCGTGAAAAGTCAAACTTTTTCCATAATACGTGATAACCATTTATTTTCTGAGCTTCCGTGGCTCAATGGTTAGCGCGTTCGGCTGTTAACCAATAGGTTGGTGGTTCGAGCCCGCCCGGAAGAGGTATTGTGTGGTCTCAGATGTAACGTAAATAGCCAAAGTTTTTCCACAATACCTGACGACCATTTAATTTTTGGGCCTCAGTGGCGCAATGGTTAGCGCGTTTAGCTGTTAACCGAAAGGTTGGTGGTTCGAGCACAAACGAGAGAGGATTTGTGGGGTCTCAGAAGTAGCGTGAAAAGTAACTTTTCAACAATACCTGACAACCATTTAATTATTGGGCGTCCGTGGCGCAATGGTTAGCGCGTTCGGCTGTTAACCAATAGGTTGGTGGTTCGAGCCCATCCGGGAGCGGTGTTGTGAGGTCTTAGATGTGACGTATAAAGTCAAGGTTTTTCCACAATACCTGACAACCGTTTAATTTCTGAGCTTCCGTGGCGCAATGGTTAGCGCGTTCGGCTGTTAACCAATAGGTTGGTGGTTCGAGCCCAAACGAGAGAGGATTTATGGGGTCTCAGAAGTAGCGTGAAAAGTCGTAACTTTTCAACAATACCTGACAACCATTTAATTATTGGGCGTCCGTGGCGCAATGGTTAGCGCGTTCGGCTGTTAACCAATAGGTTGGTGGTTCGAGCCCATCCGGGAGCGGTGTTGTGAGGTCTTAGATGTGACGTAAAAAGTCAAGGTTTTTACACAATATCTGACGAGCATCTAATTTTTGGGCTTCCGTGGCGCAATGGTTAGCGCGTTCAGCTGTTAATCGAAAGGTTGGTGGTTCGAGCCCACCCGGGAGAGGTGTTGTGGGGTCTCAAATGTAACGTAGAAAGCCAAAGTTTTTCCACAATACCTGACAACCGTTTAATTTCTGAGCTTCCGTGGCTCAATGGTTAGCGCGTTCAGCTGTTAACCAATAGGTTGGTGGTTCGAGCCCACCCGGGAGCGGTGTTGTGTGAGCTCAAATGTAACGTAGAAAGCCAAAGTTTTTCCACAATACCTGACGACCGTTTAATTTTTGGGCTTCCGTGGCGCAATGGTTAGCGCGTTCGGCTGTTAACCGAAAGGTTGGTGGTTCGAGCCCATCCGGGAGCGGTGTTGTGAGGCCTCAGATGTGAAGTAAAAAGTCAAAGTTTTACCTCAATACCTGACGAAAATTTAATTTTTGGGCTTCAGTGGCGCAATGGTTAGCGCGTTCGGCTATTAACCAATAGGTTGGTGGTTCGAGCCCATCCGGGAGAAGTGTTGTGACGTCTCAGATGTAACGTAAAATGTCAGAGTTTTTCCACAATACCTGACGAACATTTAATTTTTGGGCTTCAGTGGCGCAATGGTCGGCGCGTTCAGCTGTTAACCGAAAGGTTGGTGGTTCGAGCCCAAACGAGAGAGGTTTTGTGGGGTCTCAGATGTAGCGTGAAAAGTCGTAACTTTTCAACAATACCTGACAACCATTTAATTTCTGAGCTTCCGTGGCTCAATGGTTAGCGCGTTCGGCTGTTAACCAATAGGTTGGTGGTTCTAGCCCATCCGGGAGCGGTGTTGTGATGTCTCAGATGTAACGTAAAATGTCAGAGTTTTTCCACAATACCTGACGAACATTTAATTTTTGGGCTTCCTTGGCGCAATGGTTAGCGCGTTCAGCTGTTAATCGAAAGGTTGGTGGTTCGAGCCCACCCGGAAGAGGTGATGTGGGGTCTCAGATGTAGCGTAAAAAGTCAAAACTTTTCCACAATACGTGACAACCATTTAATTTCTGAGCTTCAGTGGGGCAATGGTCAGCGCGTTCAGCTGTTAACCGAAAGGTTGGTGGTTCGAGCCCTCCCGGGAGCGGTGTTGTGACGTCTCAGATGTAACGTAAAATGTCAGAGTTTTTCCAAAACACCTGAAGAACATTTAACTTTGGGGCTTCCGTGGCGCAATGGTTAGCGCGTTCAGCTGTTAATCGAAAGGTTGGTGGTTCGAGCCCGCCCGGAAGAGGTATTGTGTGGTCTCAGATGTAGCGTAAAAAGTCAAAACTTTTCCACAATACGTGACAACCATTTAATTTTTCAGCTTCCGTGGCTCAATGGTTAGCGCGTTCGGCTGTTAATCGAAAGGTTGGTGGTTCGAGCCCATCCTGGAGCGGTGTTGTGAGGTCTCAGATGTAGCGTGAAAAGTCAAACTTTTTCCATAATACGTGATAACCATTTATTTTCTGAGCTTCCGTGGCTCAATGGTTAGCGCGTTCGGCTGTTAACCAATAGGTTGGTGGTTCGAGCCCACCCGGGAGCGGTGTTTTGGGATCTCAAATGTAACGTAAATAGCCAAAGTTTTTCCACAATACCTGACGACCATTTAATTTTTGGGCCTCAGTGGCGCAATGGTTAGCGCGTTCAGCTGTTAACCGAAAGGTTGGTGGTTCGAGCCCACCCGGGAGAGGTGTTGTGGGGTCTCAAATGTAACGTAGAAAGCCAAAGTCTTTCCACAATACCTGACAACCGTTTAATTTCTGAGCTTCCGTGGCTCAATGGTTAGCGCGTTCAGCTGTTAAGCAATAGGTTGGTGGTTCGAGCCCAAACGAGAGAGGATTTATGGGGTCTCAGAAGTAGCGTGAAAAGTCGTAACTTTTCAACAATACCTGACAACCATTTAATTATTGGGCGTCCGTGGCGCAATGGTTAGCGCGTTCGGCTGTTAACCAATAGGTTGGTGGTTCGAGCCCATCCGGGAGCGGTGTTGTGAGGCCTCAGATGTGAAGTAAAAAGTCAAAGTTTTACCTCAATACCTGACGAAAATTTAATTTTTGGGCTTCAGTGGCGCAATGGTTAGCGCGTTCGGCTATTAACCAATAGGTTGGTGGTTCGAGCCCATCCGGGAGAAGTGTTGTGACGTCTCAGATGTAACGTAAAATGTCAGAGTTTTTCCACAATACCTGACGAACATTTAATTTTTGGGCTTCAGTGGCGCAATGGTCGGCGCGTTCAGCTGTTAACCGAAAGGTTGGTGGTTCGAGCCCAAACGAGAGAGGTTTTGTGGGGTCTCAGATGTAGCGTGAAAAGTCGTAACTTTTCAACAATACCTGACAACCATTTAATTTCTGAGCTTCCGTGGCTCAATGGTTAGCGCGTTCGGCTGTTAACCAATAGGTTGGTGGTTCTAGCCCATCCGGGAGCGGTGTTGTGATGTCTCAGATGTAACGTAAAATGTCAGAGTTTTTCCACAATACCTGACGAACATTTAATTTTTGGGCTTCCTTGGCGCAATGGTTAGCGCGTTCAGCTGTTAATCGAAAGGTTGGTGGTTCGAGCCCACCCGGAAGAGGTGATGTGGGGTCTCAGATGTAGCGTAAAAAGTCAAAACTTTTCCACAATACGTGACAACCATTTAATTTCTGAGCTTCAGTGGCGCAATGGTCAGCGCGTTCAGCTGTTAACCGAAAGGTTGGTGGTTCGAGCCCTCCCGGGAGCGGTGTTGTGACGTCTCAGATGTAACGTAAAATGTCAGAGTTTTTCCAAAACACCTGAAGAACATTTAACTTTGGGGCTTCCGTGGCGCAATGGTTAGCGCGTTCAGCTGTTAATCGAAAGGTTGGTGGTTCGAGCCCGCCCGGAAGAGGTATTGTGTGGTCTCAGATGTAGCGTAAAAAGTCAAAACTTTTCCACAATACGTGACAACCATTTAATTTCTCAGCTTCCGTGGCTCAATGGTTAGCGCGTTCGGCTGTTAATCGAAAGGTTGGTGGTTCGAGCCCATCCTGGAGCGGTGTTGTGAGGTCTCAGATGTAGCGTGAAAAGTCAAACTTTTTCCATAATACGTGATAACCATTTATTTTCTGAGCTTCCGTGGCTCAATGGTTAGCGCGTTCGGCTGTTAACCAATAGGTTGGTGGTTCGAGCCCACCCGGGAGCGGTGTTTTGGGATCTCAAATGTAACGTAAATAGCCAAAGTTTTTCCACAATACCTGACGACCATTTAAGTTTTGGGCCTCAGTGGCGCAATGGTTAGCGCGTTCAGCTGTTAACCGAAAGGTTGGTGGTTCGAGCCCACCCGGGAGAGGTGTTGTGGGGTCTCAAATGTAACGTAGAAAGCCAAAGTCTTTCCACAATACCTGACAACCGTTTAATTTCTGAGCTTCCGTGGCTCAATGGTTAGCGCGTTCAGCTGTTAAGCAATAGGTTGGTGGTTCGAGCCCAAACGAGAGAGGATTTGTGGGGTCTCAGAAGTAGCGTGAAAAGTCGTAACTTTTCAACAATACCTGACAACCATTTAATTATTGGGCGTCCGTGGCGCAATGGTTAGCGCGTTCGGCTGTTAACCAATAGGTTGGTGGTTCGAGCCCATCCGGGAGAGTTGTTGTGAGGTCTTAGATGTGACGTAAAAAGTCAAGGTTTTTACACAATATCTGACGAGCATCTAATTTTTGGGCTTCCGTGGCGCAATGGTTAGCGCGTTCAGCTGTTAATCGAAAGGTTGGTGGTTCGAGCCCACCCGGGAGAGGATTTGTGGGGTCTCAGAAGTAGCGTGAAAAGTAACTTTTCAACAATACCTGACAACCATTTAATTATTGGGCGTCCGTGGCGCAATGGTTAGCGCGTTCGGCTGTTAACCGAAAGGTTGGTGGTTCGAGCCCATCCGGGAGCGTTTTGTGAGAGTTGATAGAATGCCGTATCTACAGTAGAAACAGAGTTACGAGCCTGCAAAGTATAGTCTAATGCATTTTCTATGGAGGGGTTTGTTTGTTCATGTATTGCTTAATTACTTGACCCTGTTCTTTCGATTAAAAATAATAACATATCTTTAGTGTAGCGGTTATCGCATCCGCCTCACTCCCGGAAGGCCACAGGTTCGAAACCGCGAAGTTTTTTTTTATAATTATCCGAACATTTGTGTCAAGGTCACATTATTTACATCCCCGTATCTCTGGTAGAACCAGAGTTACGAGCCTCCAGAATTTAGTCTAATGGATTTCCAATGGAGGGGTTTCTTTGTTTACGATTAGCTTAATTACTCGACTACTGTTTGACGTAGCTCAATGTTTTTAGTATGGTTAGATGGGGGACAATTTGGACTATAGCATATCCTAAGGACATCCCCGTATCTCCAGTAGAAACAGAGTTACGAGCCTGAAAAATTTATTTTCAAAAATCAAAAGTAACCTTCTAACAATAAGTGAGACAAAAAATAAGTTGACGACGATATTGCGGTAGCCTCAAGTTGAAAGTATCCTTGTATGGGGAGCAAAGAGTACTATAACATATCCAAAGGAGATCCCAGTATCTCTTGCAGAACAAGAGTTATGAGCCTCCAAAGTTTAGTGCAAAAATCATAAGTAACATAATAAAAATAAGTGAGACGATACCAAAGTTGACGAACATTTTGCTTAATATCTCGGACCCTGTTTATCCTAGCTCAATGTTTTTAGTATCGTTAGATGGGGGACAATTTGTACTATAACATATCCTAAGGACATCCCCGTATCTCTAGTAGACACAGAGTTATGGGCCTGCAAAGTACAATCTAATGCATTTGCTATGGACGGGTTGTTTGTTTACGTTTAGCTTAATTACTCGGCCCCTGTTTGTCGTAGCTCAATGTTTTTAGTATGGTTAGATGGGGGACAAATTGGACTATAAAATACTCAAAGGACATCCCCGTATCTCCAGTAGAAACAGAGTTACGAGCCTGCAAAGTATAGTCTAACTCATTTCCTATGGAGGGGGTTTGTTTCTTTACGTTTTGCTTAAGTACTCGGCCCCAGTTTGTCGTAGCCCAAAGTTTTTAGTATGGTTAGATGAAGGACAAATTGGACTATAACATATCCTAAGGACATCCCGGTATCTCCAGTAGAAACAGAGTTACGAGCCTGCAAAGTATATTTTCAAAAATCAAAAGTAACCTTCTAACAATAAGTGAGACAAAAAGTAAGTTGACGACGATATTGAGGTAGCCTCAAGTTTAAAGTATCCTTGTATGGGGAGCAAAGAGTACTATAACATATCCAAAGGAGATCCCAGTATCTCTTGTAGAACAAGAGTTATGAGCCTCCAAAGTTTAGTGCAAAAATCAGAAGTAACATAATAAAAAAAAGTGAGACGATACCAAAGTTGACGAACATTTTGCTTAATATCTCGGCCCTTGTTTGTCGTAGCTCAATGTTTTTAGTATGGTTAGATGGGGGACAAATTGGACTATAACATACTCAAATGACATCCCCGTATCTCCAGTAGAAACAGAGTTACGAGCCTGCAAAGTATAGTCTAATGCATTTCCTATGGACGGGTTGTTTGTTTACTTTTAGCTTAATTACTCGGCCCCTGTTTGTCGTAGCTAAATTCTGGAGGCTCGTAACTCTGGTTCTACCAGAGATACGGGGATGTAAATAATGTGACCTTGACACAAATGCTCGGATAATTATAAAAAAAAACTTCGCGGTTTCGAACCTGTGGCCTTCCGGGAGTGAGGCGGATGCGATAACCGCTACACTAAATATATGTTATTATTTTTAATCGAAAGAACAGGGTCAAGTAATTAAGCAATACGTGAACAAACAAACCCCTCCATAGAAAATGCATTAGACTATACTTTGCAGGCTCGTAACTCTGTTTCTACTGGAGATACGGGGATGTCCTTTGAGTATGTTATAGTCCAATTTGTCCCCCATCTAACCATACTAAAAACATTGAGCTACGACAAACATTAGTCGAGTAATTAAGCTAATCGTAAACAAACAAACCCCTCCATAGGAAATACATTAGACTGAATTCTGGAGGCTCATAACTCTTGTTCTACAAGAGATACTGGGATCTCCTTTGGATATGTTATAGTACTCTTTGCTCCCCATACAAGCATACTTTAAACTTGAGGCTACCTCAATATCGTCGTCAACTTATTTTTTGTCTCACTTATTGTTAGAAGGTTACTTTTGATTTTTGAAAATAAACTTTGCAGGCTCGTAACTCTGTTTCTACTGGAGATACCGGGATGTCCTTAGGATATGTTATAGTCCAATTTGTCCTTCATCTAACTATACTAAAAACTTTGGGCTACGACAAACAGGGGCCGAGTCCTTAGGCAAAACGTAAAGAAACAAACCCCCTCCATAGGAAATGAGTTAGACGATACTTTGCAGGCCCGTAACTCTGTTTCTACTGTAGATACGGGGATGTCCTTTGAGTATGTTATAGTCCAATTTGTCCCCCATCTAACCATACTAAAAACATTGAGCTACGACAAACAGTAGTCGAGTAATTAAGCTAATCGTAAACAAACAAACCCCTCCATAGGAAATCCATTAGACTAAATTCTGGAGGCTCGTAACTCTGGTTCTACCAGAGATACGGGGATGTAAATAATGTGACCTTGACACAAATGTTCGGAAAATTATAAAAAAAAACTTCGCGGTTTCGAACCTGTGGCCTTCCGGGAGTGAGGCGGATGCGATAACCGCTACACTAAAGATATGTTATTATTTTTAATCGAAAGAACAGGGTCAAGTAATTAAGCAATACGTGAACAAACAAACCCCTCCATAGAAAATGCATTAGACTATACTTTGCAGGCTCGTAACTCTGTTTCTACTGGAGATACGGGGATGTCATTTGAGTATGTTATAGTCCAATTTGTCCCCCATCTAACCATACTAAAAACATTGAGCTACGACAAACAAGGGCCGAGATATTAAGCAAAATGTTCGTCAACTTTGGTATCGTCTCACTTATTTTTATTATGTTACTTATGATTTTTGCACTAAACTTTGGAGGCTCATAACTCTTGTTCTACAAGAGATACTGGGATCTCCTACACTAAAGATATGTTATTATTTTTAATCCAAAGAACAGGGTCAAGTAATTAAGCAATACGTGAACAAACAAACCCCTCCATAGAAAATGCATTAGACTATACTTTGCAGGCTCGTAACTCTGTTTCTACTGGAGATACGGGGATGTCCTTTGAGTATGTTATAGTCCAATTTGTCCCCCATCTAACCATACTAAAAACATTGAGCTACGACAAACAGTAGTCGAGTAATTAAGCTAATCGTAAACAAACAAACCCCTCCATAGGAAATCCATTAGACTTAATTCTGGAGGCTCGTAACTCTGGTTCTACCAGAGATACGGGGATGTAAATAATGTGACCTTGACACAAATGTTCGGAAAATTATAAAAAAAACTTCGCGGTTTCGAACCTGTGGCCTTCCGGGAGTGAGGCGGATGCGATAACCGCTACACTAAAGATATGTTATTATTTTTAATCGAAAGAACAGGGTCAAGTAATTAAGCAATACGTGAACAAACAAACCCCTCCATAGAAAATGCATTAGACTATACTTTGCAGGCTCGTAACTCTGTTTCTACTGGAGATACGGGGATGTCATTTGAGTATGTTATAGTCCAATTTGTCCCCCATCTAACCATACTAAAAACATTGAGCTACGACAAACAAGGGCCGAGATATTAAGCAAAATGTTCGTCAACTTTGGTATCGTCTCACTTATTTTTATTATGTTACTTCTGATTTTTGCACTAAACTTTGGAGGCTCATAACTCTTGTTCTACAAGAGATACTGGGATCTCCTTTGGATATGTTATAGTACTCTTTGCTCCCCATACAAGGATACTTTAAACTTGAGGCTACCTCAATATCGTCGTCAACTTATTTTTTGTCTCACTTATTGTTAGAAGGTTACTTTTGATTTTTGTAAATAAACTTTGCAGGCTCGTAACTCTGTTTCTACTGGAGATACCGGGATGTCCTTAGGATATGTTATAGTCCAATTTGTCCTTCATCTAACCATACTAAAAACTTTGGGCTACGACAAACAGGGGCCGAGTACTTAAGCAAAACGTAAAGAAACAAACCCCTCCATAGGAAATGAGTTAGACTATACTTTGCAGGCTCGTAACTCTGTTTCTACTGGAGATACGGGGATGTCCTTTGAGTATTTTATAGTCCAATTTGTCCCCCATCTAACCATACTAAAAACATTGAGCTACGACAAACAGGGGCCGAGTAATTAAGCTAAACGTAAACAAACAACCCGTCCATAGCAAATGCATTAGATTGTACTTTGCAGGCCCATAACTCTGTGTCTACTAGAGATACGGGGATGTCCTTAGGATATGTTATAGTACAAATTGTCCCCCATCTAACCATACTAAAAACATTGAGCTAGGATAAACAGGGTCCAAGATATTAAGCAAAATGTTCGTCAACTTTGGTATCGTCTCACTTATTTTTATTATGTTACTTATGATTTTTGCACTAAACTTTGGAGGCTCATAACTCTTGTTCTGCAAGAGATACTGGGATCTCCTTTGGATATGTTATAGTACTCTTTGCTCCCCATACAAGGATACTTTCAACTTGAGGCTACCGCAATATCGTCGTCAACTTATTTTTTGTCTCACTTATTGTTAGAAGGTTACTTTTGATTTTTGAAAATAAATTTTTCAGGCTCGTAACTCTGTTTCTACTGGAGATACGGGGATGTCCTTAGGATATGCTATAGTCCAAATTGTCCCCCATCTAACCATACTAAAAACATTGAGCTACGTCAAACAGTAGTCG
Organism: Phalangium opilio; assembly: GCF_054372755.1. Taxonomy (NCBI): domain Eukaryota; kingdom Metazoa; phylum Arthropoda; class Arachnida; order Opiliones; family Phalangiidae; genus Phalangium; species Phalangium opilio. Next base: position 3,446,964 of record NW_028324192.1, on the reverse strand, counting down.
AGTAATTAAGCTAATCGTAAACAAACAAACCCCTCCATTGGAAATCCATTAGACTAAATTCTGGAGGCTCGTAACTCTGGTTCTACCAGAGATACGGGGATGTAAATAATGTGACCTTGACACAAATGTTCGGATAATTATAAAAAAAAACTTCGCGGTTTCGAACCTGTGGCCTTCCGGGAGTGAGGCGGATGCGATAACCGCTACACTAAAGATATGTTATTATTTTTAATCGAAAGAACAGGGTCAAGTAATTAAGCAATACATGAACAAACAAACCCCTCCATAGAAAATGCATTAGACTATACTTTGCAGGCTCGTAACTCTGTTTCTACTGTAGATACGGCATTCTATCAACTCTCACAAAACGCTCCCGGATGGGCTCGAACCACCAACCTTTCGGTTAACAGCCGAACGCGCTAACCATTGCGCCACGGAAGCCCAAAAATTAAATGGTCGTCAGGTATTGTGGAAAAACTTTGGCTTTCTACGTTACATTTGAGATCACACAACACCGCTCCCGGGTGGGCTCGAACCACCAACCTATTGGTTAACAGCTGAACGCGCTAACCATTGAGCCACGGAAGCTCAGAAATTAAACGGTTGTCAGGTATTGTGGAAAAACTTTGGCTTTCTACGTTACATTTGAGACCCCACAACACCTCTCCCGGGTGGGCTCGAACCACCAACCTTTCGATTAACAGCTGAACGCGCTAACCATTGCGCCACGGAAGCCCAAAAATTAGATGCTCGTCAGATATTGTGTAAAAACCTTGACTTTTTACGTCACATCTAAGACCTCACAACAACTCTCCCGGATGGGCTCGAACCACCAACCTATTGGTTAACAGCCGAACGCGCTAACCATTGCGCCACGGACGCCCAATAATTAAATGGTTTTCAGGTATTGTTGAAAAGTTACGACTTTTCACGCTACTTCTGAGACCCCATAAATCCTCTCTCGTTTGGGCTCGAACCACCAACCTATTGCTTAACAGCTGAACGCGCTAACCATTGAGCCACGGAAGCTCAGAAATTAAACGGTTGTCAGGTATTGTGGAAAGACTTTGGCTTTCTACGTTACATTTGAGACCCCACAACACCTCTCCCGGATGGGCTCGAACCACCAACCTTTCGGTTAACAGCTGAACGCGCTAACCATTGCGCCACTGAGGCCCAAAAATTAAATGGTCGTCAGGTATTGTGGAAAAACTTTGGCTATTTACGTTACATTTGAGATCCCAAAACACCGCTCCCGGGTGGGCTCGAACCACCAACCTATTGGTTAACAGCTGAACGCGCTAACCATTGAGCCACGGAAGCTCAGAAAATAAATGGTTATCACGTATTATGGAAAAAGTTTGACTTTTCACGCTACATATGAGACCTCACAATACCTCTTCCGGGCGGGCTCGAACCACCAACCTTTCGATTAACAGCTGAACGCGCTAACCATTGCGCCACGGAAGCCCAAAAGTTAAATGTTCGTCAGGTGTTTTGGAAAAACTCTGACATTTTACGTTACATCTGAGACGTCACAACACCGCTCCCGGGAGGGCTCAACCACCAACCTTTCGGTTAACAGCTGAACGCGCTGACCATTGCGCCACTGTAGCCCAAAAATTAAATTTTCGTTAGGTATTGAGGTAAAACCTTGACTTTTTACTTACCATCTGAGACCTCACAACACCGCTCCCGGATGGGCTCGAACCACCAACCTTTCGGTTAACAGCCGAACGCGCTAACCATTCGCCACTGAGGCCCAAAAATTAAATGGTCGTCAGGTATTGTGGAAAAACTTTGGCTATTTACGTTACATTTGAGATCCAAAAACACCGCTCCCGGGTGGGCTCGAACCACCAACCTATTGGTTAACAGCCGAACGCGCTAACCATTGAGCCACGGAAGATCAGAAATTAAATGGTTGTCACGTATTGTGGAAAAGTTTTGACTTTTAACGCTACATATGAGACCCAACAACACCTCTCCCGGGTGGGCTCGAACCACCAACCTTTCGATTAACAGCTGAACGCGCTAACCATTGCGCCACGCAAGCCCAAAAATTAAATGTTCGTCAGATATTGTGGAAAAACTCTGACATTTTACGTTACATCTGAGACATCACAACACTTCTCCCGGATAGGCTCGAACCACCATCCTTTCGGTTAACAGCCGAACGCGCTAACCATTGCGCCAAGGAAGCCCAAAAATGAAATGGTCGTCAGGTATTGTGGAAAAACTTTGGCTATTTACGTTACATTTGAGATCCCAAAACACCGCTCCCGGGTGGGCTCGAACCACCAACCTATTGCTTAACAGCCGAACGCGCTAACCATTGAGCCACGGAAGCTCAGAAAATAAATGGTTATCACGTATTATGGAAAAAGTTTGACTTTTCACGCTACATCTGAGACCTCACAACACCGCTCCCGGATGGGCTCGAACCACCAACCTTTTGATTAACAGCCGAACGCGCTAACATTGAGCCACGGAAGCCCAAAAATTAAATGTTCGTCAAGACAATAAATAAAAATGTACCTCGATTTTTAATAACATTTTCAAAATCGACGTTTCACGGCCAAAGAAGCATATTTTGTGTATTTCTTCACTATTTTCAAATATAACCACTGACACCATTATTTTATACTTTTTGCTTTAATTCAAGCAATGTAACGATATTCATTCAAAAAACTTTTAAAATTCAATTTTCAATAAGAAATCGTTGTCACGGATTTTGTGTCTTGAAGAAGAAAAACCTGCGATTTTTTCGGTACTTTTTTGAATGCATTATTTTCTGGAGAAATTTTTGACCGAATTTAGCTTAATTCCCTATAAAACACGAATTAAAAGTGATTTCATCTCCAGAAAAAAAAATTTCTCCAGAAAAAAAAGCATTCAAAAAAGTACCGAAAAAATCGCAGGTTTTTCTTCTTCAAGACACAAAATCCGTGAATACGATTTCTTATTGAAAATTGAATTTTAACAGTTTTTTGAATGAATATCGTTACATTGCTTGAATTAAAGCAAAAAGTATAAAAATAATGGTTTCAGTGGTTATATTTGAAAATAGTGAAGAAATACTCAAAATATGCTTCTTTGGCCGTGAAACGTCGATTTTGAAAATGTTATTAAAAATCGAGGTACATTTTTATTTATTGTTCAATCGAGATGAAATCACTTTTATTGAGTGTTTTATAGGAAATTAAGCTGAATTCGGTCAAAAATTTCTCCTGAAAAAAATGCATTGAAAAAAGTACCGAAAAAATCGCATGTTTTTCTTCTTCAAGATACAAAATCCGTGACAACGATTTCTTATTGAAAAATTTAATTTTAACAGTTTTTTGATTGAATATCGTTACATTTGCTTGAATTAAAGCAAAAAGTATAAAAATAATGGTTTCAGTGAACATATTTGAAAATAGTGAAGAAATACTCAAAGTATGCTTCTTTGGCCGTGAAACGTCGATTTTGAAAATGTTATTAAAAATCGAGGTAAATTTTTAATTATTGTTAAATCGAGATGAAATCACTTTCAATGAGTGTTTTATAGGGAATTAAGCTGAATTCGGTCAAAAATTTCTCCAGAAAAAAATGCATTCAAAAAAGTACCGAAAAAATCGCATGTTTTTCTTCTTCAAGAAACAAAATCCGTGACAACGATTTCTTATTGAAAAATTTAATTTTAACAGTTTTTTGATTGAATATCGTTACATTTGCTTGAATTAAAGCAAAAAGTATAAAAATAATGGTTTCAGTGAATATATTTGTAAATAGTGAAGAAATACTCAAAATATGCTTCGTTGGCGGTGAAACGTCGATTTTTAAAATGTTATTAAAAATCGAGGTAAATTTTTAATTATTGTTCAATCGAGATGAAATCACTTTCAATGAGTGTTTTATAGGGAATTAAGCTGAATTCGGTCAAACATTTCTCCAGAAAAAAATGCATTTAAAAGTGTACCGAAAAAATCGCATGTTTTTTTTTCAAGATACAAAATCCGTGACAACGATTTCTTATTTAAAATTGAATTTTAACAGTTTGTTGAATGAATATCGTTACATTTGCTTGAATTAACGCAAAAATTACAAAAATAATGGTTTCAGTGGTTATATTAGAAAATAGTGAACAAATACTCAAAATGTTTTTCTTAGGCCGAGTTACGTCGATTTTGAAAATGTTATTAAAAATCGAGGTACATATTTATATATTGTTCAGTCGAGATGAAATCACTTTTAATGAGTGTTTTATAGGGAGTAAGGCTGAATTCGGTCAAAAATTTCTCCAGAAAAAAATGCATTCAAAAGTGTACCGAAAAAATCGCATGTTTTTTTTCTTCAAGATACAAAATCCGTGACAACGATTTCTTATTGAAAAATTGAATTTTAACAGTTTTTGAATGAATATCGTTACATTTGCTTGAATTAAAGCAAAAAGTATAAAAATAATGGTTTCAGTGGTTATTTTTGAAAATAGTGAAGAAATACTCAAAATATGCTTCTTTGGCCGTGAAACGTCGATTTTGAAAATGTTATTAAAAATCGAGGTACATTTTTATTTATTGTTCAATCGAGATGAAATCACTTTTAATAAGTGTTTTATAGGGAATTAAGCTGAATTCGGTCAAACATTTCTCCAAAAAAAAAATGCATTCAAAAGTGTACCGAAAAAATCGCATGTTTTTTTTCTTCAAGATACAATATCCGTGACAACGATTTCTTATTTAAAATTGAATTTTAACAGTTTGTTGAATGAATATCGTTACATTTGCTTGAATTAACGCAAAAATTACAAAAATAATGGTTTCATTGGTTATATTTGAAAACAGTGAACAAATACTCAAAATGTTTTTCTTAGGCCGAGTTACGTCGATTTTGAAAATGTTATTAAAAATCGAGGTGCATTTTTATTTATTGATCAATCGAGATGAAATCACTTTTAATGAGTGTTTTATAGGGAATTAAGCTGAATTCGGTCAAAAATTTCTCCTGAAAAAAATGCATTCAAAAAAGTACCGAAAAAATCGCATGTTTTTCTTCTTCAAGATACAAAATCCGTGACAACGATTTCTTATTGAAAAATTTAATTTTAACAGTTTTTTGATTGAATATCGTTACATTTGCTTGAATTAAAGCAAAAAGTATAAAAATAATGCTTTCAGTGAACATATTTGAAAATAGTGAAGAAATACTCAAAGTATGCTTCTTTGGCCGTGAAACGTCGATTTTGAAAATGTTATTAAAAATCGAGGTACATTTTTATTTATTGTTCAATCGAGATGAAATCACTTTTAATGAGTGTTTTATAGGGAATTAAGCTGAATTCGGTCCAAAATTTCTCCTGAAAAAATGCATTCAAAAAAGTACCGAAAAAATCGCATGTTTTTCTTCTTCAAGATACAAAATCCGTGACAACGATTTCTTATTGAAAAATTTAATTTTAACAGTTTTTTGATTGAATATCGTTACATTTGCTTGAATTAAAGCAAAAAGTATAAAAATAATGGTTTCAGTGAACATATTTGAAAATAGTGAAGAAATACTCAAAGTATGCTTCTTTGGCCGTGAAACGTCGATTTTGAAAATGTTATTAAAAATCGAGGTAAATTTTTAATTATTGTTCAATCGAGATGAAATCACTTTCAATGAGTGTTTTATAGGGAATTAAGCTGAATTCGGTCAAACATTTCTCCAGAAAAAAATGCATTCAAAAGTGTACCGAAAAAATCGCATGTTTTTTTTCTTCAAGATACAAAATCCGTGACAACGATTTCTTATTGAAAATTGAATTTTAACAGTTTGTTGAATGAATATCGTTACATTTGCTTGAATAAACGCAAAAATTACAAAAATAATGGTTTCAGTGGTTATATTTGAAAACAGTGAACAAATACTCAAAATGTTTTTCTTAGGCCGAGTTACGTCGATTTTGAAAATGTTATTAAAAATCGAGGTACATTTTTATTTATTGTTCAATCGAGATGAAATCACTTTCAATGAGTGTTTTATTGGGAATTAAGCTGAATTCGGTCAAAAATTTCTCCAGAAAAAAATTCATTCAAAAAAGTACCGAAAAAATCGCAGGTTTTTCTTCTTCAAGACACAAAATCCGTGAATACGATTTCTTATTGAAAATTGAATTTTAACAGTTTTTTGAATGAATATCGTTACATTGCTTGAATTAAAGCAAAAAGTATAAAAATAATGGTTTCAATGAATATATTTGAAAATAGTGAAGAAATACTCAAAGTATGCTTCTTTGGCCGTGAAACGTCGATTTTGAAAATGTTATTAAAAATCGAGGTAAACTTTTAATTATTGGTCAATCGAGATGAAATCACTTTCAATGAGTGTTTTATAGGGAATTAAGCTGAATTCGGTCAAAAATTTCTCCAGAAAAAAATGCATTCAAAAAAGTACCGAAAAAAATCGCATGTTTTTCTTCTTCAAGATACAAAATCCGTGACAACGATTTCTTATTGAAAAATTGAATTTTAACAGTTTTTTGAATGAATATCGTTACATTTGCTTGAATTAAAGCAAAAAGTATAAAAATAATGGTTTCAGTGGTTATTTTTGAAAATAGTGAAGAAATATTCAAAATATGCTTCTTTGGCCGTGAAACGTCGATTTTGAAAATGTTATTAAAAATCGAGGTACATTTTTATTTATTGTTCAATCGAGATGAAATCACTTTTAATGAGTGTTTTATAGGGAATTAAGCTGAATTCGGTCAAAAATTTCTCCAGAAAAAAATGCATTCAAAAAAGTACCGAAAAAATCGCATGTTTTTCTTCTTCAAGATACAAAATCCGTGACAACGATTTCTTATTGAAAAATTTAATTTTAACAGTTTTTTGAATGAATATCGTTATATTGCTTGAATTAAAGCAAAAAGTATAAAAATAATGGTTTCAGTGGTTATACTTGAAAATAGTGAAGAAATACTCAAAATATGCTTCTTTGGCCGTGAAACGTCGATTTTGAAAATGTTATTAAAAATCGAGGTACATTTTTATTTATTGTTCAATCGAGATGAAATCACTTTTAATGAGTGTTTTATAGGGAATTAAGCTGAATTCGGTCCAAAATTTCTCCTGAAAAAATGCATTCAAAAAAGTACCGAAAAAATCGCATGTCTTTCTTCTTCAAGATACAAAATCCGTGACAACGATTTCTTATTGAAAAATTTAATTTTAACAGTTTTTTGATTGAATATCGTTACATTTGCTTGAATTAAAGCAAAAAGTATAAAAATAATGGTTTCAGTGAACATATTTGAAAATAGTGAAGAAATACTCAAAGTATGCTTCTTTGGCCGTGAAACGTCGATTTTGAAAATGTTATTAAAAATCGAGGTACATTTTTATTTATTGTTCAATCGAGATGAAATCACTTTTAATGAGTGTTTTATAGGGAATTAAGCTGAATTCGGTCAAACATTTCTCCAGAAAAAAATGCATTCAAAAGTGTACCGAAAAAATCGCATGTTTTTTTTCTTCAAGATACAAAATCCGTGACAACGATTTCTTATTGAAAATTGAATTTTAACAGTTTGTTGATTGAATATCGTTACATTTGCTTGAATTAACGCAAAAATTACAAAAATAATGGTTTCAGTGGTTATATTTGAAAACAGTGAACAAATACTCAAAATGTTTTTCTTAGGCCGAGTTACGTCGATTTTGAAAATGTTATTAAAAATCGAGGTACATTTTTATTTATTGTTCAATCGAGATGAAATCACTTTTAATGAGTGTTTTATAGGGAATTAAGCTGAATTCGGTCAAAAATTTCTCCAGAAAAAAATTCATTCAAAAAAGTACCGAAAAAATCGCAGGTTTTTCTTCTTCAAGACACAAAATCCGTGAATACGATTTCTTATTGAAAATTGAATTTTAACAGTTTTTTGAATGAATATCGTTACATTGCTTGAATTAAAGCAAAAAGTATAAAAATAATGGTTTCAATGAATATATTTGAAAATAGTGAAGAAATACTCAAAGTATGCTTCTTTGGCCGTAAAACGTCGATTTTGAAAATGTTATTAAAAATCGAGGTAAATTTTTAATTATTGGTCAATCGAGATGAAATCACTTTCAATGAGTGTTTTATAGGGAATTAAGCTGAATTCGGTCAAAAATTTCTCCAGAAAAAAATGCATTCAAAAAAGTACCGAAAAAAATCGCATGTTTTTCTTCTTCAAGATACAAAATCCGTGACAACGATTTCTTATTGAAAAATTGAATTTTAACAGTTTTTTGAATGAATATCGTTACATTTGCTTGAATTAAAGCAAAAAGTATAAAAATAATGGTTTCAGTGGTTATTTTTGAAAATAGTGAAGAAATATTCAAAATATGCTTCTTTGGCCGTGAAACGTCGATTTTGAAAATGTTATTAAAAATCGAGGTACATTTTTATTTATTGTTCAATCGAGATGAAATCACTTTTAATGAGTGTTTTATAGGGAATTAAGCTGAATTCGGTCAAAAATTTCTCCAGAAAAAAATTCATTCAAAAAAGTACCGAAAAAATCGCAGGTTTTTCTTCTTCAAGACACAAAATCCGTGAATACGATTTCTTATTGAAAATTGAATTTTAACAGTTTTTTGAATGAATATCGTTACATTGCTTGAATTAAAGCAAAAAGTATAAAAATAATGGTTTCAATGAATATATTTGAAAATAGTGAAGAAATACTCAAAGTATGCTTCTTTGGCCGTAAAACGTCGATTTTGAAAATGTTATTAAAAATCGAGGTAAATTTTTAATTATTGGTCAATCGAGATGAAATCACTTTCAATGAGTGTTTTATAGGGAATTAAGCTGAATTCGGTCAAAAATTTCTCCAGAAAAAAATGCATTCAAAAAAGTACCGAAAAAAATCGCATGTTTTTCTTCTTCAAGATACAAAATCCGTGACAACGATTTCTTATTGAAAAATTGAATTTTAACAGTTTTTTGAATGAATATCGTTACATTTGCTTGAATTAAAGCAAAAAGTATAAAAATAATGGTTTCAGTGGTTATTTTTGAAAATAGTGAAGAAATATTCAAAATATGCTTCTTTGGCCGTGAAACGTCGATTTTGAAAATGTTATTAAAAATCGAGGTACATTTTTATTTATTGTTCAATCGAGATGAAATCACTTTTAATGAGTGTTTTATAGGGAATTAAGCTGAATTCGGTCAAAAATTTCTCCAGAAAAAAATGCATTCAAAAAAGTACCGAAAAAATCGCATGTTTTTCTTCTTCAAGATACAAAATCCGTGACAACGATTTCTTATTGAAAAATTTAATTTTAACAGTTTTTTGAATGAATATCGTTATATTGCTTGAATTAAAGCAAAAAGTATAAAAATAATGGTTTCAGTGGTTATATTTGAAAATAGTGAAGAAATACTCAAAATATGCTTCTTTGGCCGTGAAACGTCGATTTTGAAAATGTTATTAAAAATCGAGGTACATTTTTATTTATTGTTCAATCGAGATGAAATCACTTTTAATGAGTGTTTTATAGGGAATTAAGCTGAATTCGGTCAAAAATTTCTCCTGAAAAAAATGCATTCAAAAAAGTACCGAAAAAATCGCATGTTTTTCTTCTTCAAGATACAAAATCCGTGACAACGATTTCTTATTGAAAAATTTAATTTTAACAGTTTTTTGATTGAATATCGTTACATTTGCTTGAATTAAAGCAAAAAGTATAAAAATAATGCTTTCAGTGAACATATTTGAAAATAGTGAAGAAATACTCAAAGTATGCTTCTTTGGCCGTGAAACGTCGATTTTGAAAATGTTATTACAAATCGAGGTAAATTTTTAATTATTGTTCAATCGAGATGAAATCACTTTCAATGAGTGTTTTATAGGGAATTAAGCTGAATTCGGTCAAAAATTTCTCCTGAAAAAAATGCATTCAAAAAAGTACCGAAAAAAATCGCATGTTTTTCTTCTTCAAGATACAAAATCCGTGACAACGATTTCTTATTGAAAAATTGAATTTTAACAGTTTTTTGAATGAATACCGTTACATTTGCTTGAATTAAAGCAAAAAGTATAAAAATAATGGTTTCAGTGAACATATTTGAAAATAGTGAAGAAATACTCAAAGTAAGCTTCTTTGGCCGTGAAACGTCGATTTTGAAAATGTTATTAAAAATCGAGGTAAATTTTTAATTATTGTTCAATCAAGATGAAATCACTTTCAAAGAGTGTTTTATAGGGAACGTAGAAAGCCAAAGTTTTTCCACAATACGTGACAACCATTTAATTTCTGAGCCTCCGTGGCTCAATGGTTAGCGCGTTCGGCTGTTAAACAATAGGTTAGTGGTTCGAGCCCACCCGGGAGCGGCGTTGTGGGATCTCAAATGTAACGTAGAAAGCCAAAGTTTTTCCACAATACCTGACGATTTAATTTTTGGGCTTCCGTGGCGCAATGGTTAGGGCGTTCGGCTGTTAACCAATAGGTTGGTGGTTCGAGCCCTCCCGGGCGCGGTGTTGTGGGATCTCAAACGTAACGTAGAAAGCCAAAGTTTTTCCACAATACCTGACGACCATTTAATTTTTGGGCTTCCGTGGCGCAATGGTTAGCGCGTTCAGCTGCTATTCAAAAGACGGGTGGTTTGAGCTCTCCCGGGAGCGGTGTTGTGACGTCTCAAATGTAACATAAAATGTCAGAGTTTTTCCACAATACCTGTCGAACATTGAATTTTTGGGCTTCCGTGGCGCAATGGTTAGCGCGTTCAGCTGTTAATCGAGAGGTTGGTGGTACGAGCCCACCCGGGAGAGGTGTTGTGGGGTCTCAGATGTAGCGTAAAAAGTCAAAACTTTTCCACAATACGTGACAACCATTTAATTTCTGGGCTCCCGTGGCTCAATGATTAGCGCGTTCGGCTGTTAACCAATAGGTTTGTGGTTCGAGCCCATCCGGGATGCGGTGTTGTGAGGTCTCAGATGTAACGTAAAATGTCTGAGTTTTTCACAATACCTGACGAACATTTAATTTTTGGGCTTCCGTGGCGCAATGATTAGCGCGTTCAGCTGTTAATCGAAAGGTTGAAGGTTCGAGCCCACCCGGGAGAGGTGTTGTGGGGTCTCATATGTAGCGTAAAAAGTCAAAACTTATCTACAATACCTGACAACCATTTAATTTGTGAGCTTCCGTGGCTCAAAGGTTAGCGCGTTCGGCTGTTAACTAATAGGTGTGTGGTTCGAGCCCATCCGGGAGCGGTGTTGTGACGTCTCAGATGTGATGTAAAAAGTCAAGGTTTTTTCCACAACACCTGACGACCATTTAAATTTTGGGCTTCCGTGGCGCAATGGTTAGCGCGTTCGGCTGTTAACCAATAGGTTGGTGGTTCGAGCCCATCCGGGAGCGGTGTTGTGAGGTCTCAGATGTAACGTAAAATGTCAAGGTTTTTACACAATACCTGACGAGCATTTAACTTTGGGCTTCCGTGTCTCAATGGTTAGCGCGTTCGGCTGTTAACCAATAGGTTGGTGGTTCGAGCCCATCCGGGAGCGGTGTTGTGAGGTCTCAGATGTGACGTAAAAAGTCAAGTTTTTTACACAATACCTGACGAGCATTTAACTTTGGGCTTCCGTGGCTCAATGGTTAGCGCGTTCGGCTGTTAACCAATAGGTTGGTGGTTCGAGCCCATCCGGGAGCGGTATTGTGACGTCTCAGATGTGACGTTAAAAGTCAAGGTTTTTCCAAAATACCTGACGACCATTTAATTTTTGGGCTTCCGTGGCGCAATGGTTAGCGCGTTCAGCTGCTATTCAAAAGACTGGTGGTTTGAGCTCTCCCGGGAGCGGTGTTGTGACGTCTCAAATGTAACATAAAATGTCAGAGTTTTTCCACAATACCTGTCGAACATTGAATTTTTGGGCTTCCGTGGCGCAATGGTTAGCGCGTTCAGCTGTTAATCGAAAGGTTGGTGGTACGAGCCCACCCGGGAGAGGTGTTGTGGGGTCTCAGATGTAGCGTAAAAAGTCAAAATTCTTCCACAATACGTGAAAACCATTTAATTTCTGGGCTTCCGTGGCTCAATGATTAGCGCGTTCGGCTGTTAACCAATAGGTTGGTGGTTCGAGCCCACCCGGGAGCGGTGTTGTGGGATCTCAAATGTAACGTAGAAAGCCAAAGTTTTTCCACAATACCTGACGATCGTTTAATTTTTGGGCTTCCGTGGCGCAATGGTTAGGGCGTTCGGCTGTTAACCATTAGGTTGGTGGTTCGAGCCCACCCGGGCGCGGTGTTGTGGGATCTCAAACGTAACGTAGAAAGCCAATGTTTTTCCACAATACCTGACGACCATTTAATTTTTGGGCTTCCGTGGCGCAATGATTAGCGCGTTCAGCTGTTAATCGAAAGGTTGAAGGTTCGTGCCCACCCGAGAGAGGTGTTGTGGGGTCTCAGATGTAGCGTAAAAAGTCAAAAATTTTCCGCAATACGTGAAAACCATTTAATTTCTGAGCTTCCGTGGCTCAATGATTAGCGCGTTCGGCTGTTAACCAATAGGTTGGTGGTTCGAGCCCATCCGGGAGCGGTGTTGTGACGTCTCAGATGTGACGTAAAAAGTCCAGGTTTTTCCACAATACCGGACGACCATTTAATTTTGGGGCTTCCGTGGCGCAATCGTTAGCGCGTTCGGCTTTTAACAGAAAGGTTGGTGGTTCGAGCACACCCGGGAGCGGTGCTATGAGGTCTCAGATGTTACGCAAAAAGTCCAGGTTTTTCCACAATACCGGACGACCATTGAATTTTTGGGCTTCCGTGGCGCAATGGTTAGCGCTTTCAGCTGTTAATCGAGAGGTTAGTGGTTCGAGCCCACCCGGGAGCGGCGTTGTGGTATCTCAAACGTAACGTAGAAAGCCAAAGTTTTTCCACAATACCTGACGACCATTTAATTTTTGGGCTTCCGTGGCGCAATGGTTAACGCGTTCGGCTGTTAACAAATAGGTTGGTGGTTCGAGCCCACCCGGGAGCGGTGTTGTGGGATCTCAAATGTAACGTAGAAAGCCAAAGTTTTTCCACAATACGTGACAACCATTTAATTTCTGAGCTTCCGTGGCTGAATGGTTAGCGCGTTCAGCTTTTAACCAATAGGGTGGTGGTTCGAGCCCACCCGGCAGCGGTGTTGTGGGATCTCAAATGTAACGTAGAAAGACAAAGTTTTTCCACAATACCTGACGACCATTTATTTTTTTACTTCCTTGGCGCAATGGTTAGCGCCTTCGGCTGTTAACCGAACTTTTGTGGTTCGAGACCAACCGAGAGAGGTGTTGTAGGGTCTCAGATGTAACGTAGAAAGCCAAAGTTTTTCCACAATACGTGACGACCATTTAATTTCTGAGCTTCCGTGGCTCAATGGTTAGCGCGTTCGGCTGTTAACCAATAGGTTGGTGGTTCGAGCCCATCCGGGAGCGGTGTTGTGAGGTCTCAGAAGTGACGTAAAAAGTCAAGGTTTTTCCACAATACCTGACGAACATTTAATTTTTGGGCTTCCATGGCGCAATGGTTAGCGCGTTCGGCTGTTAACCGAAAGGTTGGTGGTTCGAGCCCAACCGGGAGAGGTGTTGTGGGGTCTCAGATGTAGCGTAAAAAGTCAAAACTTTTCCACAATACGTGACGACCATTTAATTTCTGAGCTTCCGTGGCTGAATGGTTAGCGCGTTCAGCTTTTAACCAATAGGGTGGTGGTTCGAGCCCACCCGGGAGCGGTGTTGTGGGATCTCAAATGTAACGTAGAAAGACAAAGTTTTTCCACAATACCTGACGACCATTTATTTTTTGGGCTTCCTTGGCGCAATGGTTAGCGCGTTCGGCTGTTAACCGAAAGGTTGGTGGTTCGAGACCAACCGAGAGAGGTGTTGTAGGGTCTCAGATGTAACGTAATAAGTCATAACTTATCCACAACACCTGACAACCATTTAATCTCTGAGCTTCCGTGGCTCAATGGTTAGCGCGTTCGGCTGTTAACCAATAGGTTGGTGGTTCGAGCCCATCCGGGAGCGGTGTTGTGAGGTCTCAGATGTAACGTAAAATGTCAGAGTTTTTCCACAATACCTGACGAACATTTAATTTTTGGACTTCCGTGGCGCAATGGTTAGCGCGTTCGGCTGTTAACCAATAGGTTGGTGGTTCGAGCCCATCCGGGAGCGGTGTTGTGAGGTCTCAGATGTGACGTAAAAAGTCAAGGTTTTTACACAATACCTGACGAGCATTTAATTTTTAGCTTCCGTGGCGCAATGGTTAGCGCGTTCAGCAGTTAACAAATAGGTTAGTGGTTCGAGCCCACCCGGGAGCGGCGTTGTGGGATCTCAAACGTAACGTAGAAAGCCAAAGTTTTTCCACAATACCTGACGACCATTTAATTTTTGGGCTTCCGTGGCGCAATGGTTAACGCGTTCGGCTGTTAACCAATAGGTTGGTGGTTCGAGCCCACCCGGGAGCGGTGTTGTGGGATCTCAAATGTAACGTAGAAAGCCAAAGTTTTTCCACAATACGTGACGACCATTTAATTTCTGAGCTTCCGTGGCTCAATGGTTAGCGCGTTCGGCTGTTAACCAATAGGTTGGTGGTTCGAGCCCATCCGGGAGCGGTGTTGTGAGGTCTCAGAAGTGACGTAAAAAGTCAAGGTTTTTCCACAATACCTGACGAACATTTAATTTTTGGGCTTCCATGGCGCAATGGTTAGCGCGTTCGGCTGTTAACCGAAAGATTGGTGGTTCGAGCCCAACCGGGAGAGGTGTTGTGGGGTCTCAGATGTAGCGTAAAAAGTCAAAACTTTTCCACAATACGTGACGACCATTTAATTTCTGAGCTTCCGTGGCTGAATGGTTAGCGCGTTCAGCTTTTAACCAATAGGGTGGTGGTTCGAGCCCACCCGGGAGCGGTGTTGTGGGATCTCAAATGTAACGTAGAAAGACAAAGTTTTTCCACAATACCTGACGACCATTTATTTTTTGGGCTTCCTTGGCGCAATGGTTAGCGCGTTCGGCTGTTAACCGAAAGGTTGCTGGTTCGAGACCAACCGAGAGAGGTGTTGTAGGGTCTCAGATGTAACGTAATAAGTCATAACTTATCCACAACACCTGACAACCATTTAATCTCTGAGCTTCCGTGGCTTAATGGTTAGCGCGTTCGGCTGTTAACCAATAGGTTGGTGGTTCGAGCCCATCCGGGAGCGGTGTTGTGAGGTCTCAGATGTAACGTAAAATGTCAGAGTTTTTCCACAATACCTGACGAACATTTAATTTTTGGGCTTCCGTGGCGCAATGGTTAGCGCGTTCGGCTGTTAACCAATAGGTTGGTGGTTCGAGCCCATCCGGGAGCGGTGTTGTGAGGTCTCAGATGTGACGTAAAAAGTCAAGGTTTTTACACAATACCTGACGAGCATTTAATTTTTAGCTTCCGTGGCGCAATGGTTAGCGCGTTCAGCAGTTAACAAATAGGTTAGTGGTTCGAGCCCACCCGGGAGCGGCGTTGTGGGATCTCAAACGTAACGTAGAAAGCCAAAGTTTTTCCACAATACGTGACGACCATTTAATTTCTGAGCTTCCGTGGCTCAATGGTTAGCGCGTTCGGCTGTTAACCAATAGGTTGGTGGTTCGAGCCCATCCGGGAGCGGTGTTGTGAGGTCTCAGAAGTGACGTAAAAAGTCAAGGTTTTTCCACAATACCTGACGAACATTTAATTTTTGGGCTTCCATGGCGCAATGGTTAGCGCGTTCGGCTGTTAACCGAAAGGTTGGTGGTTCGAGCCCAACCGGGAGAGGTGTTGTGGGGTCTCAGATGTAGCGTAAAAAGTCAAAACTTTTCCACAATACGTGACGACCATTTAATTTCTGAGCTTCCGTGGCTGAATGGTTAGCGCGTTCAGCTTTTAACCAATAGGGTGGTGGTTCGAGCCCACCCGGGAGCGGTGTTGTGGGATCTCAAATGTAACGTAGAAAGACAAAGTTTTTCCACAATACCTGACGACCATTTATTTTTTGGGCTTCCTTGGCGCAATGGTTAGCGCGTTCGGCTGTCAACCGAAAGGTTGGTGGTTCGAGCCCAACCGTGAGAGGTGTTGTAGGGTCTCAGATGTAACGTAATAAGTCATAACTTATCCACAATACCTGACAACCATTTAGTCTCTGAGCTTCCGTGGCTCAATGGTTAGCGCGTTCGGCTGTTAACCAATAGGTTGGTGGTTCGAGCCCATCCGGGAGCGGTGTTGTGAGGTCTTAGATGTAACGTAAAATGTCAGAGTTTTTCCACAATACCTGACGAACATTTAATTTTTGGGCTTCCGTGGCGCAATGGTTAGCGCGTTCGGCTGTTAACCAATAGGTTGGTTGTTCGAGCCCATCCGGGAGCGGTGTTGTGAGGTCTCAGATGTAACGTAAAATGTCAGAGTTTTTCCACAATACCTGACGAACATTTAATTTTTGGGCTTCCTTGGCGCAATTATTAGCGCGTTCAACTGTTAATCGAAAGGCTGGTGGTTCAAGCCCACCCGGAAGAGGTGTTGTGGGGTCTCAGATGTAGCGTAAAAAGTCAAAACTTATCCACAATACGTGACAACCATTTAATTTCTGAGATTCCGTGGCTCAATGGTTAGCGCGTTCGGCTGTTAACCAATAGGTTGGTGGTTCGAGCCCACCCGGGAGCGGTGGTGTGGGATCTCAAATGTAACGTAGAAAGCCAAAGTTTTGCCACAATACCTGACGACCATTAAATTTTTGGGCTTCCTTGGCGCAATTGTTAGTGCGTTCGGCTGTTAACCGAAAGGTTGGTGGTTCGTGCCCAACCGGAAGAGGTGTTGTAGGGTCTCAGATGTAACGTAAAAAGTCATAACTTATCTACAATACCTGACAACCATTTAATTTGTGAGCTTCCGTGGCTCAAAGGTTAGCGCGTTCGGCTGTTAACTGATAGGTGTGTGGTTCGAGCCCATCCGGGAGCGGTGTTGTGACGTCTCAGATGTGATGTAAAAAGTCAAGGTTTTTTCCACAACACCTGACGATTATTTAAATTTTGGGCTTCCGTGGCGCAATGGTTAGCGCGTTCGGCTGTTAACCAATAGGTTGGTGGTTCGAGCCCATCCGGGAGCGGTGTTGTGAGGTCTCAGATGTAACGTAAAATGTCAAGGTTTTTACACAATACCTGACGAGCATTTAACTTTGGGCTTCCGTGGCTCAATGGTTAGCGCATTCGGCTGTTAACCAATAGGTTGGTGGTTCGAGCCCATCCGGGAGCGGTGTTGTGAGGTCTCAGATGTGACGTAAAAAGTCAAGGTTTTTACACAATACCTGACGAGCATTTAACTTTGGGCTTCCGTGGCTCAATGGTTAGCGCGTTCGGCTGTTAACCAATAGGTTGGTGGTTCGAGCCCATCCGGGAGCGGTATTGTGACGTCTCAGATGTGACGTTAAAAGTCAAGGTTTTTCCAAAATACCTGACGACCATTTAATTTTTGGGCTTCCTTGGGGCAATGGTTAGCGCGTTCAGCTGCTATTCAAAAGACTGGTGGTTTGAGCTCTCCCGGGAGCGGTGTTGTGACGTCTCAAATGTAACATAAAATGTCAGAGTTTTTCCACAATACCTGTCGAACATTGAATTTTTGGGCTTCCGTGGCGCAATGGTTAGCGCGTTCAGCTGTTAATCGAAAGGTTGGTGGTACGAGCCCACCCGGGAGAGGTGTTGTGGGGTCTCAGATGTAGCGTAAAAAGTCAAAACTCTTCCACAATACGTGAAAACCATTTAATTTCTGGGCTTCCGTGGCTCAATGATTAGCGCGTTCGGCTGTTAACCAATAGGTTGGTGGTTCGAGCCCACCCGGGAGCGGTGTTGTGGGATCTCAAATGTAACGTAAAATTTCAAGGTTTTTCCACAATACCTGACGAACATTTAATTTTTGGGCTTCCTTGGGGCAATGGTTAGCGCGTTCGGCTGTTAACCGAAAGGTTGGTGGTTCGATCCCAACCGGGAGAGGTGTTGTAGGGTATCAGATGTAACGTAATAAGTCATAACTTATCCACAATACCTGACAACCATTTAATTTCCGAGCTTCCTTGGCTCAATGGTTATCGCGTTCGGCTGTTAACCAATAGGTTTGTGGTTCGAGCCCATCCGGGATGCGGTGTTGTGAAGTCTCAGATGTAACGTAAAATGTCAGAGTTTTTCACAATACCTGACGAACATTTAATTTTTGGGCTTCCGTGGCGCAATGGTTAGCGCGTTCAGCTGTTAATCGAAAGGTTGAAGGTTCGAGCCCACCCGGGAGAGGTGTTGTGGGGTCTCATATGTAGCGTAAAAAGTCAAAACTTATCCACAATACGTGACAATCATTTAATTTCTGAGCTTCCGTGGCTCAATGGTTAGCGCGTTCGGCTGTTAACCAATAGGTTGGTGGTTCGAGCTCATCCGGGAGCGGTGTTGTGAGGTCTCAGATGTGACGTAAAAAGTCAAGGTTTTTACGCAAAACCTGACGAGCATTTAATTTTTGGGCTTCCGTGGCGCAATGGTTAGCGCGTTCTGCTGTTGACCCATAGGTTGGTGGTTCGAGCCCACCCAGGAGCGGTGTTGTGGGATCTCAAATGTAACGTAGAAAGCCAAAGTTTTTCCACAATACCTGACGACCATTTAATTTCTGAGCTTCCGTGGCTCAATGGTTAGCGCGTTCAGCTGTTAATCGAAAGGTTGGTGGTTGTGGGGTCTCAAATGTAACGTAGAAAGCCAAAGTTTTTCCACAATACCTGACAACCATTTAATTTCTGAGCTTCCGTGGCTCAATGGTTAGCGCGTTCGGCTGTTGGCCAATAGGTTGGTGCTTCAAGCATACCCGGGAGCGGTGTTGTGGGATCTCGAATGTAACGTAGAAAGCCAAAGTTTTTCCACAATACCTGACGACCATTTAACTTTTGGGCTTCCGTGGCGCAATGGTTAGCGCGTTCGGCTGTTAACCGAAAGGTTGGTGGTTCAAGCCCATCCGGGAGCGGTGTTGTGACGTCTCAGATGTTACGTAAAAAGTCAAGGTTTTTCCACAATACCTGACGACCATTTAATTTTTGGGCTTCCGCGGCTCAATAGTTAGCGCGTTCGGCTGTTAACCAATGGGTTGGTGGTTCGAGGCCACCCGGGAGCGGTGTTGTGGGATCTCACATGTAACATAGAAAGCCAAAGTTTTTCCACAATACCTGACGACCATTTAATTTTTGGGCTTCCGTGGCGCAATGGTTAGCGCGTTCGGCTGGTAACCGAAAGGTTGGTGGTTCAAGCCCACCCGGGAGCGGTGTTGTGGGATCACGAATGTAACGTAGAAAGCCAAAGTTTTTCCAGAATACCTGACGACCATTTAATTTTTGGGCTTCCGTGGCGCAATAATTAGCGCGTTCAGCTGTTAATCGAAAGGTTGGTGGTTCGAGCCCACCCGAGAGAGGTGTTGTGGGGTCTCAGATGTAGCGTAAAAAGTCAAAACTTTTCCACAATACGTGACAACCATTTAATTTCTGAGCTTTCGTGGCTCAATGGTTAGCGCGTTCGGCTGTTTGCCAATAGGTTGGTGGTTCGAGCCCACCCGGGAGCGGTGTTGTGGGATCTCAAATGTAACGTAGAAAGCGAAAGTTTTTCCACAATACCTGACGACCATTTAATTTTTGGGCTTCCGGGGCGCAATGGTTAGCGCGTTCAGCTGTTATTCAAAAGACTGGTGGTTTGAGCCCTTTCGGGAGCGGTGTTGTGAGGTCTCAGATGTAGCGTAAAAAGTCAAAACTTTTCCACAATACGTGACAACCATTTAATATCTGAGCTTTCGTGGCTCAATGGTTAGCGCGTTCGGCTGTTAGCCAATAGGTTGGTGGTTCGAGCCCACCCGGGAGCGGTGTTGTGGGATCTCAAATGTAACGTAGAAAGCCAAAGTTTTTCCACAATACCTGACGACCATTTAATTTCTGAGCTTCCGTGGCTCAATGGTTAGCGCGTTCAGCTGTTAATCGAAAGGTTGGTGGTTGTGGGGTCTCAAATGTAACGTAGAAAGCCAAAGTTTTTCCACAATACCTGACAACCATTTAATTTCTGAGCTTCCGTGGCTCAATGGTTAGCGCGTTCGGCTGTTAGCCAATAGGTTGGTGCTTCAAGCATACCCGGGAGCGGTGTTGTGGGATCTCGAATGTAACGTAGAAAGCCAAAGTTTTTCCACAATACCTGACGACCATTTAATTTTTGGGCTTCCGTGGCGCAATGGTTAGCGCGTTCGGCTGTTAACTGAAAGGTTGGTGGTTCAAGCCCATCCGGGAGCGGTGTTGTGACGTCTCAGATGTTACGTAAAATTCAAGGTTTTTCCACAATACCTGACGAACATTTAATTTTTGGGCTTCCGTGGCTCAATAGTTAGCGCGTTCGGCTTTTAACCAATAGGTTGGTGGTTCGAGGCCACCCGGGAGCGGTGTTGTGGGATCTCACATGTAACGTAGAAAGCCAAAGTTTTTCCACAATACCTGACGACCATTTAATTTTTGGGCTTCCTTGGCGCAATGGTTAGCGCGTTCGGCTGGTAACCGAAAGGTTGGTGGTTCAAGCCCACCCGGGAGCGGTGTTGTGGGATCACGAATGTAACGTAGAAAGCCAAAGTTTTTCCACAATACCTGACGAATATTTAATATTTGGGCTTCCTTGGCGCAATGGTTAGCGCGTTTGGCTGTTAACAGAAAGTTTGGTGGTTCGAGCACACCCGGGAGCGGTGCTATGAGGTCTCAGATGTTACGTAAAAAGTCAAAGTTTTTCCACAATACCGGACTACCATTTAATTTCAGAGCTTCCGTGGCTCAATGGCTAGCGCTTTCGGCTTTTAACCGAAATTTTGGTTTTTCGAGCCCATCCGGGAGCGTTTTGTGAGGTCTCAGATGTAACGTAAAAAGTCAGAGTTTTTCCACAATACATGACGACCATTTAATATTTAGGCTTCCGTGGCGCAATGGTTAGCGCGTTCAGCTGCTATTCAAAAGACTGGTGGTTTGAGCCCTCCCGGGAGCGGTGTTGTGACGTCTCGAATGTAACGTAAAATGTCAGAGTTTTTCCACAATACCTGACGAACATTTAATTTTTGGGCTTCCGTGGCGCAATAATTAGCGCGTTCAGCTGTTAATCGAAAGGTTGGTGGTTCGAGCCCACCCGGGAGAGGTTTTGTGGGGTCTCAGATGTAGCGTAAAATGTCAAAACTTTTCCACAATACGTAACAACCTTTTAATTTCTGAGCTTCCGTGGCTCAATGCTTAGCGCGTTCGGCTGTTAGCCAATAGGTTGGTGGTTCGAGCCCACCCGGGAGCGGTGTTGTGGGATCTCAAATGTAACGTAGAAAGCCAAAGTTTTTCCACAATACCTGACGACCATTTATTTTTTGGGCTTCCTTGGCGCAATGGTTAGAGCGTTCGGCTGTTAACCGAAAGGCTGGTGGTTCGAGCCCAACCGAGAGAGGTGTTGTAGGGTCTCAGATGTAACGTAATAAGTCATAACTTATCCACAATACGTGACAACCATTTAATTTCTGAGCTTCCGTGGCTCAATGGTTAGCGCGTTCGGCTGTTAACCAATAGGTTGGTGGTTCGAGCCCACCCAGGAGCGGTGGTGTGGGATCTCAAATGTAACGTAGAAAGCCAAAGTTTTGCCACAATACCTGACGACCATTAAATTTTTGGGCTTCCTTGGCGCAATGGTTAGCGCGTTCGGCTGTTAACCGAAAGGTTGGTGGTTCGAGCCCAACCGGAATAGGTGTTGTGACGTCTCAGGTGTGACGTAAAAAGCCAAGGTTTTTTCCACAACACCTGACGACCATTTAACTTTTGGGCTTCCGTGGCGCAATGGTTAGCGCGTTCGGCTTTTAACCAATAGGTTGGTGGTTCGAGCCCATCCGGGAGCGGTGTAGTGAGGTCTCAGATGTAACGTAAAGTGTCAGAGTTTTTCCACAATACCTGACGAACATTTAATTTTTGGGCTTCCGTGCCGCAATGACTAGCGCGTTCAGCTGTTAATCGAAAGGTTGAAGGTTCGAGCCCACCCGGGAGAGGTGTTGTGGGGTCTCAGATGTAGCGTAAAAAGTCAAAACTTTTCCACAATACGTGACAACCATTTAATTTCTGAGCTTCCGTGGCTCAATGGTTAGCGCGTTCGGCTGTTAACCAATAGGTTGGTGGTTCGAGCCCACCCAGGAGCGGTGGTGTGGGATCTCAAATGTAACGTAGAAAGCCAAAGTTTTGCCACAATACCTGACGACCATTAAATTTTTGGGCTTCCTTGGCGCAATGGTTAGCGCGTTCGGCTGTTAACCGAAAGGTTGGTGGTTCGAGCCCAACCGGAATAGGTGTTGTGACGTCTCAGGTGTGACGTAAAAAGCCAAGGTTTTTTCCACTACACCTGACGACCATTTAACTTTTGGGCTTCCGTGGCGCAATGGTTAGCGCGTTCGGCTTTTAACCAATAGGTTGGTGGTTCGAGCCCATCCGGGAGCGGTGTAGTGAGGTCTCAGATGTAACGTAAAATGTCAGAGTTTTTCCACAATACCTGACGAACATTTAATTTTTGGGCTTCCGTGCCGCAATGACTAGCGCGTTCAGCTGTTAATCGAAAGGTTGAAGGTTCGAGCCCACCCGGGAGAGGTGTTGTGGGGTCTCAGATGTAGCGTAAAAAGTCAAAACTTTTCCACAATACGTGACAACCATTTAATTTCTGAGCTTCCGTGGCTCAATGGTTAGCGCGTTCGGCTGTTAACCAATAGGTTGGTGGTTCGAGCTCATCCGGGAGCGGTGTTGTGACGTCTCAGATGTGACGTAAAAAGTCAAGGTTTTTCCACAATACCGGACGACCATTTAAATTTTGGGCTTCCGTGGCGCAATCGTTAGCGCGTTCGGCTGTTAACAGAAAGGTTGGTGGTTCGAGCACACCCGGGAGCGGTGCTATGAGGTCTCAGATGTTACGTAAAAAGTCAAAGTTTTTCCACAATACCGGACGACCATTTAATTTTTGGGCTTCCGTGGCGCAATGGTTAGCGCGTTCAGCTGCTATTCAAAAGACTGGTGGTTTGAGCCCTCCCGGGAGCGGTGTTGTGACGTCTCAGATGTAACATAAAATGTCAGAGTTTTTCCACAATACCTGACGAACATTGAAATTTTGGGCTTCCGTGGCGCAATGGTTAGCGCGTTCAGCTGTTAATCGAAAGGTTGGTGGTTCGAGCCCACCCGGGAGAGGTGTTGTGGGGTCTCAGATGTAGCGTAAAAAGTCTAAACTTTTCCACAATACGTGACAACCATTTAATTTCTCAGCTTCCGTGGCTCAATGGTTAGCGCGTTCGGCTGTTAACTAATAGGTTAGTGGTTCGAGCCCACCCGGGAGCGGCGTTGTGGGATCTCATATGTAACGTAGAAAGCCAAAGTTTTTCCACAATACCTGACGATCATTTAATTTTTGGGCTTCCGTGGCGCAATGGTTAGGGCGTTCGGCTGTTAACCAATAGGTTGGTGGTTCGAGCCCACCCGGGCGCGGTGTTGTGGGATCTCAAACGTAACGTGGAAAGCCAAAGTTTTTCCACAATACCTGACGACCATTTAATTTTTGGGCTTCCGTGGCGCAATGATTAGCACGTTCAGCTGTTAATCGAAAGGTTGAAGGTTCGAGCCCACCCGGGAGAGGTGTTGTGGGGTCTCAGATGTAGCGTAAAAAGTCAAAACTTTTCCACAATACGTGACAGCCATTTAATTTCTGAGCTTCCGTGGCGCAATGGTTAGCGCGTTCAGCAGTTAACAAATAATTTAGTGGTTCGAGCCCACCCGGGAGCGGCGTTGTGGGATCTCAAACGTAACGTAGAAAGCCAAAGTTTTTCCACAATACCTGACGACCATTTAATGTTTGGGCTTCCGTGGCGCAATGGTTAACGCGTTCGGCTGTTAACCAATAGGTTGGTGGTTCGAGCCCACCCGGGAGCGGTGTTGTGGGATCTCAAATGTAACGTAGAAAGCCAAAGTTTTTCCACAATACGTGACGACCATTTAATTTCTGAGCTTCGTGGCTCAATGGTTAGCGCGTTCGGCTGTTAACCAATAGGTTGGTGGTTAGAGCCCATCCGGGAGCGGTGTTGTGAGGTCTCAGATGTGACGTAAAAAGTCAAGGTTTTTCCACAATACCTGACGAACATTGAATTTTTGGGCTTCCGTGGCGCAATGGTTAGCGCGTTCAGCTTTTAATCGAAAGGTTGGTGGTTCGAGCCCACCCGGGAGCGGTGTTGTGGGATCTCAAATGTAACGTAGAAAGCCAAAGTTTTTCCACAATACCTGACGACCATTTATTTTTTGGGCTTCCTTGGCGCAATGGTTAGAGCGTTCGGCTGTTAACCGAAAGGCTGGTGGTTCGAGCCCAACCGAGAGAGGTGTTGTAGGGTCTCAGATGTAACGTAATAAGTCATAACTTATCCACAATACGTGACAACCATTTAATTTCTGAGCTTCCGTGGCTCAATGGTTAGCGCGTTCGGCTGTTAACCAATAGGTTGGTGGTTCGAGCCCACCCAGGAGCGGTGGTGTGGGATCTCAAATGTAACGTAGAAAGCCAAAGTTTTGCCACAATACCTGACGACCATTAAATTTTTGGGCTTCCTTGGCGCAATGGTTAGCGCGTTCGGCTGTTAACCGAAAGGTTGGTGGTTCGAGCCCAACCGGAATAGGTGTTGTGACGTCTCAGGTGTGACGTAAAAAGCCAAGGTTTTTTCCACAACACCTGACGACCATTTAACTTTTGGGCTTCCGTGGCGCAATGGTTAGCGCGTTCGGCTTTTAACCAATAGGTTGGTGGTTCGAGCCCATCCGGGAGCGGTGTAGTGAGGTCTCAGATGTAACGTAAAGTGTCAGAGTTTTTCCACAATACCTGACGAACATTTAATTTTTGGGCTTCCGTGCCGCAATGACTAGCGCGTTCAGCTGTTAATCGAAAGGTTGAAGGTTCGAGCCCACCCGGGAGAGGTGTTGTGGGGTCTCAGATGTAGCGTAAAAAGTCAAAACTTTTCCACAATACGTGACAACCATTTAATTTCTGAGCTTCCGTGGCTCAATGGTTAGCGCGTTCGGCTGTTAACCAATAGGTTGGTGGTTCGAGCCCACCCAGGAGCGGTGGTGTGGGATCTCAAATGTAACGTAGAAAGCCAAAGTTTTGCCACAATACCTGACGACCATTAAATTTTTGGGCTTCCTTGGCGCAATGGTTAGCGCGTTCGGCTGTTAACCGAAAGGTTGGTGGTTCGAGCCCAACCGGAATAGGTGTTGTGACGTCTCAGGTGTGACGTAAAAAGCCAAGGTTTTTTCCACTACACCTGACGACCATTTAACTTTTGGGCTTCCGTGGCGCAATGGTTAGCGCGTTCGGCTTTTAACCAATAGGTTGGTGGTTCGAGCCCATCCGGGAGCGGTGTAGTGAGGTCTCAGATGTAACGTAAAATGTCAGAGTTTTTCCACAATACCTGACGAACATTTAATTTTTGGGCTTCCGTGCCGCAATGACTAGCGCGTTCAGCTGTTAATCGAAAGGTTGAAGGTTCGAGCCCACCCGGGAGAGGTGTTGTGGGGTCTCAGATGTAGCGTAAAAAGTCAAAACTTTTCCACAATACGTGACAACCATTTAATTTCTGAGCTTCCGTGGCTCAATGGTTAGCGCGTTCGGCTGTTAACCAATAGGTTGGTGGTTCGAGCTCATCCGGGAGCGGTGTTGTGACGTCTCAGATGTGACGTAAAAAGTCAAGGTTTTTCCACAATACCGGACGACCATTTAAATTTTGGGCTTCCGTGGCGCAATCGTTAGCGCGTTCGGCTGTTAACAGAAAGGTTGGTGGTTCGAGCACACCCGGGAGCGGTGCTATGAGGTCTCAGATGTTACGTAAAAAGTCAAAGTTTTTCCACAATACCGGACGACCATTTAATTTTTGGGCTTCCGTGGCGCAATGGTTAGCGCGTTCAGCTGCTATTCAAAAGACTGGTGGTTTGAGCCCTCCCGGGAGCGGTGTTGTGACGTCTCAGATGTAACATAAAATGTCAGAGTTTTTCCACAATACCAGACGAACATTGAAATTTTGGGCTTCCGTGGCGCAATGGTTAGCGCGTTCAGCTGTTAATCGAAAGGTTGGTGGTTCGAGCCCACCCGGGAGAGGTGTTGTGGGGTCTCAGATGTAGCGTAAAAAGTCTAAACTTTTCCACAATACGTGACAACCATTTAATTTCTCAGCTTCCGTGGCTCAATGGTTAGCGCGTTCGGCTGTTAACTAATAGGTTAGTGGTTCGAGCCCACCCGGGAGCGGCGTTGTGGGATCTCATATGTAACGTAGAAAGCCAAAGTTTTTCCACAATACCTGACGATCATTTAATTTTTGGGCTTCCGTGGCGCAATGGTTAGGGCGTTCGGCTGTTAACCAATAGGTTGGTGGTTCGAGCCCACCCGGGCGCGGTGTTGTGGGATCTCAAACGTAACGTGGAAAGCCAAAGTTTTTCCACAATACCTGACGACCATTTAATTTTTGGGCTTCCGTGGCGCAATGATTAGCACGTTCAGCTGTTAATCGAAAGGTTGAAGGTTCGAGCCCACCCGGGAGAGGTGTTGTGGGGTCTCAGATGTAGCGTAAAAAGTCAAAACTTTTCCACAATACGTGACAGCCATTTAATTTCTGAGCTTCCGTGGCGCAATGGTTAGCGCGTTCAGCAGTTAACAAATAATTTAGTGGTTCGAGCCCACCCGGGAGCGGCGTTGTGGGATCTCAAACGTAACGTAGAAAGCCAAAGTTTTTCCACAATACCTGACGACCATTTAATGTTTGGGCTTCCGTGGCGCAATGGTTAACGCGTTCGGCTGTTAACCAATAGGTTGGTGGTTCGAGCCCACCCGGGAGCGGTGTTGTGGGATCTCAAATGTAACGTAGAAAGCCAAAGTTTTTCCACAATACGTGACGACCATTTAATTTCTGAGCTTCGTGGCTCAATGGTTAGCGCGTTCGGCTGTTAACCAATAGGTTGGTGGTTAGAGCCCATCCGGGAGCGGTGTTGTGAGGTCTCAGATGTGACGTAAAAAGTCAAGGTTTTTCCACAATACCTGACGAACATTGAATTTTTGGGCTTCCGTGGCGCAATGGTTAGCGCGTTCAGCTTTTAATCGAAAGGTTGGTGGTTCGAGCCCAACCAGGAGAGGTGTTGTGGGGTCTCAGATGTAGCGTTAAAAGTCAAAACTTTTCCACAATACGTGACAACCATTTAATTTCTGAGCTTCCGTGGCTGAATGGTTAGCGCGTTCGGCTGTTAACCAATAGGTTGGTGGTTAGAGCCCATCCGGGAGCGGTGTTGTGAGGTCTCAGATGTAACGTAAAATGTCAGAGTTTTTCCACAATACCTGACGAACATTTAATTTTTGGGCTTCCCTGGCGCAATTATTAGCGCGTTCAACTGTTAATCGAAAGGCTGGTGGTTCAGGCCCACCCGGAAGAGGTGTTGTGGGGTCTCAGATGTAGCGTAAAAAGTCAAAACTTATCCACAATACGTGACAACCATTTAATTTCTGAGCTTCCGTGGCTCAATGGTTAGCGCGTTCGGCTGTTAACCAATAGGTTGGTGGTTCGAGCCCATCCGGGAGCGGTGTTGTGAGGTCTCAGATGTGACGTAAAAAGTCAAGGTTTTTCCACAATACCTGACGAACATTGAATTTTTGGGCTTCCGTGGCGCAATGGTTAGCGCGTTCGGCTGTTAACCAATAGGTTGGTGGTTCGAGCTCATCCGGGAGCGGTGTTGTGACGTCTCAGATGTGACGTAAAAAGTCAAGGTTTTTCCACAATACCGGACGACCATTTAAATTTTGGGCTTCCGTGGCGCAATCGTTAGCGCGTTCGGCTGTTAACAGAAAGGTTGGTGGTTCGAGCACACCCGGGAGCGGTGCTATGAGGTCTCAGATGTTACGTAAAAAGTCAAAGTTTTTCCACAATACCGGACGACCATTTAATTTTTGGGCTTCCGTGGCGCAATGGTTAGCGCGTTCAGCTGCTATTCAAAAGACTGGTGGTTTGAGCCCTCCCGGGAGCGGTGTTGTGACGTCTCAGATGTAACATAAAATGTCAGAGTTTTTCCACAATACCTGACGAACATTGAAATTTTGGGCTTCCGTGGCGCAATGGTTAGCGCGTTCAGCTGTTAATCGAAAGGTTGGTGGTTCGAGCCCACCCGGGAGAGGTGTTGTGGGGTCTCAGATGTAGCGTAAAAAGTCTAAACTTTTCCACAATACGTGACAACCATTTAATTTCTCAGCTTCCGTGGCTCAATGGTTAGCGCGTTCGGCTGTTAACTAATAGGTTAGTGGTTCGAGCCCACCCGGGAGCGGCGTTGTGGGATCTCATATGTAACGTAGAAAGCCAAAGTTTTTCCACAATACCTGACGATCATTTAATTTTTGGGCTTCCGTGGCGCAATGGTTAGGGCGTTCGGCTGTTAACCAATAGGTTGGTGGTTCGAGCCCACCCGGGCGCGGTGTTGTGGGATCTCAAACGTAACGTGGAAAGCCAAAGTTTTTCCACAATACCTGACGACCATTTAATTTTTGGGCTTCCGTGGCGCAATGATTAGCACGTTCAGCTGTTAATCGAAAGGTTGAAGGTTCGAGCCCACCCGGGAGAGGTGTTGTGGGGTCTCAGATGTAGCGTAAAAAGTCAAAACTTTTCCACAATACGTGACAGCCATTTAATTTCTGAGCTTCCGTGGCGCAATGGTTAGCGCGTTCAGCAGTTAACAAATAATTTAGTGGTTCGAGCCCACCCGGGAGCGGCGTTGTGGGATCTCAAACGTAACGTAGAAAGCCAAAGTTTTTCCACAATACCTGACGACCATTTAATGTTTGGGCTTCCGTGGCGCAATGGTTAACGCGTTCGGCTGTTAACCAATAGGTTGGTGGTTCGAGCCCACCCGGGAGCGGTGTTGTGGGATCTCAAATGTAACGTAGAAAGCCAAAGTTTTTCCACAATACGTGACGACCATTTAATTTCTGAGCTTCGTGGCTCAATGGTTAGCGCGTTCGGCTGTTAACCAATAGGTTGGTGGTTAGAGCCCATCCGGGAGCGGTGTTGTGAGGTCTCAGATGTGACGTAAAAAGTCAAGGTTTTTCCACAATACCTGACGAACATTGAATTTTTGGGCTTCCGTGGCGCAATGGTTAGCGCGTTCAGCTTTTAATCGAAAGGTTGGTGGTTCGAGCCCAACCAGGAGAGGTGTTGTGGGGTCTCAGATGTAGCGTAAAAAGTCAAAACTTTTCCACAATACGTGACAACCATTTAATTTCTGAGCTTCCGTGGCTGAATGGTTAGCGCGTTCGGCTGTTAACCAATAGGTTGGTGGTTAGAGCCCATCCGGGAGCGGTGTTGTGAGGTCTCAGATGTAACGTAAAATGTCAGAGTTTTTCCACAATACCTGACGAACATTTAATTTTTGGGCTTCCCTGGCGCAATTATTAGCGCGTTCAACTGTTAATCGAAAGGCTGGTGGTTCAGGCCCACCCGGAAGAGGTGTTGTGGGGTCTCAGATGTAGCGTAAAAAGTCAAAACTTATCCACAATACGTGACAACCATTTAATTTCTGAGCTTCCGTGGCTCAATGGTTAGCGCGTTCGGCTGTTAACCAATAGGTTGGTGGTTCGAGCCCATCCGGGAGCGGTGTTGTGAGGTCTCAGATGTGACGTAAAAAGTCAAGGTTTTTCCACAATACCTGACACACATTGAATTTTTGGGCTTCCGTGGCGCAATGGTTAGCGCGTTCAGCTGTTAATCGAAAGGTTGGTGGTTCGAGCCCAACCGGGAGAGGTGTTGTGGGGTCTCAGATGTAGCGTAAAAAGTCAAAACTTTTCCACAATACGTGACAACCATTTAATTTCTGAGCTTCCGTGGCTGAATGGTTAGCGCGTTCGGCTGTTAACCAATAGGTTGGTGGTTAGAGCCCATCCGGGAGCGGTGTTGTGAGGTCTCAGATGTAACGTAAAATGTCAGAGTTTTTCCACAATACCTGACGAACATTTAATTTTTGGGCTTCCGTGGCGCAATTATTAGCGCGTTCAACTGTTAATCGAAAGGCTGGTGGTTCAGGCCCACCCGGAAGAGGTGTTGTGGGGTCTCAGATGTAGCGTAAAAAGTCAAAACTTATCCACAATACGTGACAACCATTTAATTTCTGAGCTTCCGTGGCTCAATGGTTAGCGCGTTCGGCTGTTAACCAATTGGTTGGTGGTTCGAGCCCACCAGGGAGCGGTGGTGTGGGATCTCAAATGTAACGTAGAAAGCCAAAGTTTTGCCACAATACCTGACGACCATTAAATTTTTGGGCTTCCTTGGCGCAATGGTTAGCGCGTTCGGCTGTTAACCGAAAGGTTGGTGGTTCGAGCCCAACCGGAAGAGGTGTTGTAGGGTCACACATGTAACGTAAAAAGTCATAACTTATCCACAATACCTGACAACCATTTAATTTCTGAGCTTCCGTGGCTCAAAGGTTAGCGCGTTCGGCTGTTTACCAATAGGTGTGTGGTTCGAGCCCATCCGGGAGCGGTTTTGTGACGTCTCAGATGTGACGTAAAAAGTCAAGGTTTTTTCCACAACACCTGACGACCATTTAATTTTTGGTCTTCCGTGGCGCAATGGTTAGCGCGTTCGGCTGTTAACCAATAGGTTGGTGGTTCGAGCCCATCCGGGAGCGGTGTTGTGAGGTCTCAGATGTAACGTAAAATGTCAGAGTTTTTCCACAATACCTGACGAACATTTAATTTTTGGGCTTCCGTGGCGCAATGATTAGCGCGTTCAGCTGTTAACCGAAAGGTTGGTGGTTCGAGCCCATCCGGGAGCGGTGTTGTGACGTCTCAAATGTAACGTAAAATGTTAAAACTTTTCCACAATATGTGACAACCACTTATATTCTGAGCTTCCGTGGCTCAATGGTTAGCGAATTCGGCTGTTAACCAATAGGTTGGTGGTTCGAGCCCACCCGGGAGCGGTATTTTGGGATCTCAAATGTAACGTTGAAAGCCAAAATTTTTCCACAATACCTGACGACCATTTTTTTTTGGGCTTCCGTGGCGCAATGGTCAGCGCGTTCAGCTGTTAATCGAAAGGCTGGCGGTTCAAGCCCACCCGGAAGAGGTGTTGTGGGGTCTCAGATGTAGTGTAAAAAGTCAAAACCTACCCACAATACGTGACAACCATTTAATTTCTGAGCTTCCGTGGCTCAATGGTTAGCGCGTTCGGCTGTTAACCAATAGGTTGGTGGTTTGAGCCCACCCGGGACCGGTGGTGTGGGATCTCAAATGTAACGTAGAAAGCCAAAGTTTTGCCACAATACCTGACGACCATTAAATTTTTGGGCTTCCTTGGCTCAAAGGTTAGCGCGTTCGGCTGTTAACGAATAGGTGTGTGGTTCGAGCCCATCCGGGAGCGGTGTTGTGACGTCTCAGATGTGACGTAAAAAGTCAAGGCTTTTTCCACAGCACCTGACGACCATTTAATTTTTGGGCTTCCGTGGCGCAATGATTAGCGCGTTCAGCTGTTAATCGAAAGGTTGAAGGTTCGAGCCCACCCGAGAGAGGTGTTGTGGGGTCTCAGATGTAGCGTAAAAAGTCAAAACTTTTCCGCAATACGTGACAACCATTTAAATTCTGAGCTTCCGTGGCTAAATGGTTAGCGCGTTCGCCTGTTAACCAATAGGTTGGTGGTTCGAGCCCATCCGGGAGCGGTGTTGTGACGTCTTAGATGTGACGTAAAAAGTCAAGGTTTTTCCACAATACCGGACGACCATTTAATTTTTGGGCTTCCGTGGCGCAATCGTTAGCGCGTTCGGCTGTTAACAGAAAGGTTGGTGGTTCGAGCACACCCGGGAGCGGTGCTATGAGGTCTCAGATGTTACGTAAAAAGTCAAAGTTTTTCCACAATACCGGACGACCATTTAATTTTTGGGCTTCCGTTGCGCAATGGTTAGCGCGTTCAGCTGCTGTTCAAAAGACTGGTGGTTTGAGCCCTCCCGGGAGCGGTGTTGTGACGTCTCAGATGTAACATAAAATGTCAGAGTTTTTCCACAATACCTGACGAACATTGATTTTTTGGGCTTCCGTGGCGCAATGGTTAGCGCGTTCAGCTGTTAATCGAAAGGTTGGTGGTTCGAGCCCACCCAGGAGAGGTGTTGTGGGGTCTCAGATGTAGCGTAAAAAGTCAAAACGTTTCCACAATACGTGACAACCATTTAATTTCTGAGCCTCCGTGGCTCAATGGTTAGCGCGTTCGGCTGTTAACCAATAGGTTAGTGGTTCGAGCCCACCCGGGAGCGGCGTTGTGGGATCTCAAATGTAACGTAGAAAGCCAAAGTTTTTCCACAATACCTGACGATTTAATTTTTGGGCTTCCGTGGCGCAATGGTTAGGGCGTTCGGCTGTTAACCATTAGGTTGGTGGTTCGAGCCCTCCCGGGCGCGGTGTTGTGGGATCTCATACGTAACGTAGAAAGCCAAAGTTTTTCCACAATACCTGACGACCATTTAATTTTTGGGCTTCCGTGGCGCAATGATTAGCGCGTTCAGCTGTTAATCGAAAGGTTGAAGGTTCGAGCCCACCCGGGAGAGGTGTTGTGGGGTCTCAGATGTAGCGTAAAAATTCAAAACTTTTCCACAATACGTGACAACCATTTAATTTCTGAGCTTCCGTGGCTCAATGGTTAGCGCTTTCGGCTGATAACCAATTGGTTGGTGGTTCGAGCCCATCCGGGAGCGGTGTTGTGAAGTCTCAGATGTGACGTAAAAAGTCAAGGTTTTTACACAATACCTGACGAGCATTTAATTTTTGGGCTTCCGTGGCGCAATGGTTAGCGCGTTCAGCAGTTAACAAATAGGTTAGTGGTTCGAGCCCACCCGGGAGCGGCGTTGTGGGATCTCAAACGTAACGTAGAAAGCCAAAGTTTTTCCACAATACCTGACGACCATTTAATTTTTGGGCTTCCGTGGCGCAATGGTTAGCGCGTTCGGCTGTTAACCAATAGGTTGGTGGTTCGAGCCCATCCGGGAGCGGTGTTGTGAGGTCTCAGAAGTGACGTAAAAAGTCAAGGTTTTTCCACAATACCTGACGAACATTTAATTCTTGGGCTTCCTTGGCGCAACGGTTAGCGCGTTCGGCTGTTAACCGAAAGGTTGGTGGTTCGAGCCCAACCGGGAGAGGTGTTGTAGGGTCTCAGATGTAACGTAATAAGTCATAACTTATCCACAATACCTGACAACCATTTAATTTCTGAGCTTCCGTGGCTCAATGGTTAGCGCTTTCGGCTGTTAACCAATAGGTTGGTGGTTCGAGCCCACCCGGGAGCGGTGTTGTGAGGTCTCAGATGTGACGTAAAAAGTCAAGGTTTTTACACAATACCTGACGAGCATTTAATTTTTGGGCCTCAGTGGCGAATGGTTAGCGCGTTCGGCTGTTAACCGAAAGGTTGGTGGTTCGAGCCCATCCGGGAGCGGTGTTGTGAGGTCTCAGATGGTAAGTAAAAAGTCAAGGTTTTACCTCAATACCTGACGAAAATTGAATTTTTGGGCTACAGTGGCGCAATGGTCAGCGCGTTCAGCTGTTAACCGAAAGGTTGGTGGTTCGAGCCCTCCCGGGAGCGGTGTTGTGACGTCTCAGATGTAACGTAAAATGTCAGAGTTTTTCCAAAACACCTGACGAACATTTAACTTTTGGGCTTCCGTGGCGCAATGGTTAGCGCGTTCAGCTGTTAATCGAAAGGTTGGTGGTTCGAGCCCGCCCGGAAGAGGTATTGTGTGGTCTCAGATGTAGCGTAAAAAGTCAAAACTTTTCCACAATACGTGACAACCATTTAATTTCTGAGCTTCCGTGGCTCAATGGTTAGCGCGTTCGGCTGTTAATCGAAAGGTTGGTGGTTCGAGCCCATCCGGGAGCGGTATTGTGAGGTCTCAGATGTAGCGTGAAAAGTCAAACTTTTTCCATAATACGTGATAACCATTTATTTTCTGAGCTTCCGTGGCTCAATGGTTAGCGCGTTCGGCTGTTAACCAATAGGTTGGTGGTTCGAGCCCACCCGGGAGCGGTGTTTTGGGATCTCAAATGTAACGTAAATAGCCAAAGTTTTTCCACAATACCTGACGACCATTTAATTTTTGGGCCTCAGTGGCGCAATGGTTAGCGCGTTTAGCTGTTAACCGAAAGGTTGGTGGTTCGAGCACAAACGAGAGAGGATTTGTGGGGTCTCAGAAGTAGCGTGAAAAGTAACTTTTCAACAATACCTGACAACCATTTAATTATTGGGCGTCCGTGGCGCAAAGGTTAGCGCGTTCGGCTGTTAACCAATAGGTTGGTGGTTCGAGCCCATCCGGGAGCGGTGTTGTGAGGTCTTAGATGTGACGTAAAAAGACAAGGTTTTTCCACAATACCTGACAACCGTTTAATTTCTGAGCTTCCGTGGCGCAACGGTTAGCGCGTTCGGCTGTTAACCAATAGGTTGGTGGTTCGAGCCCATCCGGGAGCGGTGTTGTGTGATCTCAAATGTAACGTAGAAAGCCAAAGTTTTTCCACAATACCTGACGACCATTTAATTTTTGGGCCTCAGTGGCGAATGGTTAGCGCGTTCGGCTGTTAACCGAAAGGTTGGTGGTTCGAGCCCATCCGGGAGCGGTGTTGTGAGGTCTCAGAAGGTAAGTAAAAAGTCAAGGTTTTACCTCAATACCTGACGAAAATTTAATTTTTGGGCTACAGTGGCGCAATGGTCAGCGCGTTCAGCTGTTAACCGAAAGGTTGGTGGTTCGAGCCCTCCCGGGAGCGGTGTTGTGACGTCTCAGATGTAACGTAAAATGTCAGAGTTTTTCCAAAACACCTGACGAACATTTAACTTTTGGGCTTCCGTGGCGCAATGGTTAGCGCGTTCAGCTGTTAATCGAAAGGTTGGTGGTTCGAGCCCGCCCGGAAGAGGTATTGTGTGGTCTCAGATGTAGCGTAAAAAGTCAAAACTTTTCCACAATACGTGACAACCATTTAATTTCTGAGCTTCCGTGGCTCAATGGTTAGCGCGTTCGGCTGTTAATCGAAAGGTTGGTGGTTCGAGCCCATCCGGGAGCGGTATTGTGAGGTCTCAGATGTAGCGTGAAAAGTCAAACTTTTTCCATAATACGTGATAACCATTTATTTTCTGAGCTTCCGTGGCTCAATGGTTAGCGCGTTCGGCTGTTAACCAATAGGTTGGTGGTTCGAGCCCGCCCGGAAGAGGTATTGTGTGGTCTCAGATGTAACGTAAATAGCCAAAGTTTTTCCACAATACCTGACGACCATTTAATTTTTGGGCCTCAGTGGCGCAATGGTTAGCGCGTTTAGCTGTTAACCGAAAGGTTGGTGGTTCGAGCACAAACGAGAGAGGATTTGTGGGGTCTCAGAAGTAGCGTGAAAAGTAACTTTTCAACAATACCTGACAACCATTTAATTATTGGGCGTCCGTGGCGCAATGGTTAGCGCGTTCGGCTGTTAACCAATAGGTTGGTGGTTCGAGCCCATCCGGGAGCGGTGTTGTGAGGTCTTAGATGTGACGTAAAAAGTCAAGGTTTTTCCACAATACCTGACAACCGTTTAATTTCTGAGCTTCCGTGGCGCAATGGTTAGCGCGTTCGGCTGTTAACCAATAGGTTGGTGGTTCGAGCCCAAACGAGAGAGGATTTATGGGGTCTCAGAAGTAGCGTGAAAAGTCGTAACTTTTCAACAATACCTGACAACCATTTAATTATTGGGCGTCCGTGGCGCAATGGTTAGCGCGTTCGGCTGTTAACCAATAGGTTGGTGGTTCGAGCCCATCCGGGAGCGGTGTTGTGAGGTCTTAGATGTGACGTAAAAAGTCAAGGTTTTTACACAATATCTGACGAGCATCTAATTTTTGGGCTTCCGTGGCGCAATGGTTAGCGCGTTCAGCTGTTAATCGAAAGGTTGGTGGTTCGAGCCCACCCGGGAGAGGTGTTGTGGGGTCTCAAATGTAACGTAGAAAGCCAAAGTTTTTCCACAATACCTGACAACCGTTTAATTTCTGAGCTTCCGTGGCTCAATGGTTAGCGCGTTCAGCTGTTAACCAATAGGTTGGTGGTTCGAGCCCACCCGGGAGCGGTGTTGTGTGATCTCAAATGTAACGTAGAAAGCCAAAGTTTTTCCACAATACCTGACGACCGTTTAATTTTTGGGCTTCCGTGGCGCAATGGTTAGCGCGTTCGGCTGTTAACCGAAAGGTTGGTGGTTCGAGCCCATCCGGGAGCGGTGTTGTGAGGCCTCAGATGTGAAGTAAAAAGTCAAAGTTTTACCTCAATACCTGACGAAAATTTAATTTTTGGGCTTCAGTGGCGCAATGGTTAGCGCGTTCGGCTATTAACCAATAGGTTGGTGGTTCGAGCCCATCCGGGAGAAGTGTTGTGACGTCTCAGATGTAACGTAAAATGTCAGAGTTTTTCCACAATACCTGACGAACATTTAATTTTTGGGCTTCAGTGGCGCAATGGTCGGCGCGTTCAGCTGTTAACCGAAAGGTTGGTGGTTCGAGCCCAAACGAGAGAGGTTTTGTGGGGTCTCAGATGTAGCGTGAAAAGTCGTAACTTTTCAACAATACCTGACAACCATTTAATTTCTGAGCTTCCGTGGCTCAATGGTTAGCGCGTTCGGCTGTTAACCAATAGGTTGGTGGTTCTAGCCCATCCGGGAGCGGTGTTGTGATGTCTCAGATGTAACGTAAAATGTCAGAGTTTTTCCACAATACCTGACGAACATTTAATTTTTGGGCTTCCTTGGCGCAATGGTTAGCGCGTTCAGCTGTTAATCGAAAGGTTGGTGGTTCGAGCCCACCCGGAAGAGGTGATGTGGGGTCTCAGATGTAGCGTAAAAAGTCAAAACTTTTCCACAATACGTGACAACCATTTAATTTCTGAGCTTCAGTGGGGCAATGGTCAGCGCGTTCAGCTGTTAACCGAAAGGTTGGTGGTTCGAGCCCTCCCGGGAGCGGTGTTGTGACGTCTCAGATGTAACGTAAAATGTCAGAGTTTTTCCAAAACACCTGAAGAACATTTAACTTTGGGGCTTCCGTGGCGCAATGGTTAGCGCGTTCAGCTGTTAATCGAAAGGTTGGTGGTTCGAGCCCGCCCGGAAGAGGTATTGTGTGGTCTCAGATGTAGCGTAAAAAGTCAAAACTTTTCCACAATACGTGACAACCATTTAATTTCTCAGCTTCCGTGGCTCAATGGTTAGCGCGTTCGGCTGTTAATCGAAAGGTTGGTGGTTCGAGCCCATCCTGGAGCGGTGTTGTGAGGTCTCAGATGTAGCGTGAAAAGTCAAACTTTTTCCATAATACGTGATAACCATTTATTTTCTGAGCTTCCGTGGCTCAATGGTTAGCGCGTTCGGCTGTTAACCAATAGGTTGGTGGTTCGAGCCCACCCGGGAGCGGTGTTTTGGGATCTCAAATGTAACGTAAATAGCCAAAGTTTTTCCACAATACCTGACGACCATTTAATTTTTGGGCCTCAGTGGCGCAATGGTTAGCGCGTTCAGCTGTTAACCGAAAGGTTGGTGGTTCGAGCCCACCCGGGAGAGGTGTTGTGGGGTCTCAAATGTAACGTAGAAAGCCAAAGTTTTTCCACAATACCTGACAACCGTTTAATTTCTGAGCTTCCGTGGCTCAATGGTTAGCGCGTTCAGCTGTTAACCAATAGGTTGGTGGTTCGAGCCCACCCGGGAGCGGTGTTGTGTGATCTCAAATGTAACGTAGAAAGCCAAAGTTTTTCCACAATACCTGACGACCGTTTAATTTTTGGGCTTCCGTGGCGCAATGGTTAGCGCGTTCGGCTGTTAACCGAAAGGTTGGTGGTTCGAGCCCATCCGGGAGCGGTGTTGTGAGGCCTCAGATGTGAAGTAAAAAGTCAAAGTTTTACCTCAATACCTGACGAAAATTTAATTTTTGGGCTTCAGTGGCGCAATGGTTAGCGCGTTCGGCTATTAACCAATAGGTTGGTGGTTCGAGCCCATCCGGGAGAAGTGTTGTGACGTCTCAGATGTAACGTAAAATGTCAGAGTTTTTCCACAATACCTGACGAACATTTAATTTTTGGGCTTCAGTGGCGCAATGGTCGGCGCGTTCAGCTGTTAACCGAAAGGTTGGTGGTTCGAGCCCAAACGAGAGAGGTTTTGTGGGGTCTCAGATGTAGCGTGAAAAGTCGTAACTTTTCAACAATACCTGACAACCATTTAATTTCTGAGCTTCCGTGGCTCAATGGTTAGCGCGTTCGGCTGTTAACCAATAGGTTGGTGGTTCTAGCCCATCCGGGAGCGGTGTTGTGATGTCTCAGATGTAACGTAAAATGTCAGAGTTTTTCCACAATACCTGACGAACATTTAATTTTTGGGCTTCCTTGGCGCAATGGTTAGCGCGTTCAGCTGTTAATCGAAAGGTTGGTGGTTCGAGCCCACCCGGAAGAGGTGATGTGGGGTCTCAGATGTAGCGTAAAAAGTCAAAACTTTTCCACAATACGTGACAACCATTTAATTTCTGAGCTTCAGTGGGGCAATGGTCAGCGCGTTCAGCTGTTAACCGAAAGGTTGGTGGTTCGAGCCCTCCCGGGAGCGGTGTTGTGACGTCTCAGATGTAACGTAAAATGTCAGAGTTTTTCCAAAACACCTGAAGAACATTTAACTTTGGGGCTTCCGTGGCGCAATGGTTAGCGCGTTCAGCTGTTAATCGAAAGGTTGG
The DNA here is from genome assembly GCF_054372755.1 of Phalangium opilio. NCBI lineage: Eukaryota > Metazoa > Arthropoda > Arachnida > Opiliones > Phalangiidae > Phalangium > Phalangium opilio. The sequence goes on along the minus strand of NW_028324192.1, from coordinate 3,408,181 downwards.
TGGTTCGAGCCCGCCCGGAAGAGGTATTGTGTGGTCTCAGATGTAGCGTAAAAAGTCAAAACTTTTCCACAATACGTGACAACCATTTAATTTCTCAGCTTCCGTGGCTCAATGGTTAGCGCGTTCGGCTGTTAATCGAAAGGTTGGTGGTTCGAGCCCATCCTGGAGCGGTGTTGTGAGGTCTCAGATGTAGCGTGAAAAGTCAAACTTTTTCCATAATACGTGATAACCATTTATTTTCTGAGCTTCCGTGGCTCAATGGTTAGCGCGTTCGGCTGTTAACCAATAGGTTGGTGGTTCGAGCCCACCCGGGAGCGGTGTTTTGGGATCTCAAATGTAACGTAAATAGCCAAAGTTTTTCCACAATACCTGACGACCATTTAATTTTTGGGCCTCAGTGGCGCAATGGTTAGCGCGTTCAGCTGTTAACCGAAAGGTTGGTGGTTCGAGCCCACCCGGGAGAGGTGTTGTGGGGTCTCAAATGTAACGTAGAAAGCCAAAGTCTTTCCACAATACCTGACAACCGTTTAATTTCTGAGCTTCCGTGGCTCAATGGTTAGCGCGTTCAGCTGTTAAGCAATAGGTTGGTGGTTCGAGACCAAACGAGAGAGGATTTATGGGGTCTCAGAAGTAGCGTGAAAAGTCGTAACTTTTCAACAATACCTGACAACCATTTAATTATTGGGCGTCCGTGGCGCAATGGTTAGCGCGTTCGGCTGTTAACCAATAGGTTGGTGGTTCGAGCCCATCCGGGAGCGGTGTTGTGAGGTCTTAGATGTGACGTAAAAAGTCAAGGTTTTTACACAATATCTGACGAGCATCTAATTTTTGGGCTTCCGTGGCGCAATGGTTAGCGCGTTCAGCTGTTAATCGAAAGGTTGGTGGTTCGAGCCCACCCGGGAGAGGTGTTGTGGGGTCTCAAATGTAACGTAGAAAGCCAAAGTTTTTCCACAATACCTGACAACCGTTTAATTTCTGAGCTTCCGTGGCTCAATGGTTAGCGCGTTCAGCTGTTAACCAATAGGTTGGTGGTTCGAGCCCACCCGGGAGCGGTGTTGTGTGATCTCAAATGTAACGTAGAAAGCCAAAGTTTTTCCACAATACCTGACGACCGTTTAATTTTTGGGCTTCCGTGGCGCAATGGTTAGCGCGTTCGGCTGTTAACCGAAAGGTTGGTGGTTCGAGCCCATCCGGGAGCGGTGTTGTGAGGCCTCAGATGTGAAGTAAAAAGTCAAAGTTTTACCTCAATACCTGACGAAAATTTAATTTTTGGGCTTCAGTGGCGCAATGGTTAGCGCGTTCGGCTATTAACCAATAGGTTGGTGGTTCGAGCCCATCCGGGAGAAGTGTTGTGACGTCTCAGATGTAACGTAAAATGTCAGAGTTTTTCCACAATACCTGACGAACATTTAATTTTTGGGCTTCAGTGGCGCAATGGTCGGCGCGTTCAGCTGTTAACCGAAAGGTTGGTGGTTCGAGCCCAAACGAGAGAGGTTTTGTGGGGTCTCAGATGTAGCGTGAAAAGTCGTAACTTTTCAACAATACCTGACAACCATTTAATTTCTGAGCTTCCGTGGCTCAATGGTTAGCGCGTTCGGCTGTTAACCAATAGGTTGGTGGTTCTAGCCCATCCGGGAGCGGTGTTGTGATGTCTCAGATGTAACGTAAAATGTCAGAGTTTTTCCACAATACCTGACGAACATTTAATTTTTGGGCTTCCTTGGCGCAATGGTTAGCGCGTTCAGCTGTTAATCGAAAGGTTGGTGGTTCGAGCCCACCCGGAAGAGGTGATGTGGGGTCTCAGATGTAGCGTAAAAAGTCAAAACTTTTCCACAATACGTGACAACCATTTAATTTCTGAGCTTCAGTGGGGCAATGGTCAGCGCGTTCAGCTGTTAACCGAAAGGTTGGTGGTTCGAGCCCTCCCGGGAGCGGTGTTGTGACGTCTCAGATGTAACGTAAAATGTCAGAGTTTTTCCAAAACACCTGAAGAACATTTAACTTTGGGGCTTCCGTGGCGCAATGGTTAGCGCGTTCAGCTGTTAATCGAAAGGTTGGTGGTTCGAGCCCGCCCGGAAGAGGTATTGTGTGGTCTCAGATGTAGCGTAAAAAGTCAAAACTTTTCCACAATACGTGACAACCATTTAATTTCTCAGCTTCCGTGGCTCAATGGTTAGCGCGTTCGGCTGTTAATCGAAAGGTTGGTGGTTCGAGCCCATCCTGGAGCGGTGTTGTGAGGTCTCAGATGTAGCGTGAAAAGTCAAACTTTTTCCATAATACGTGATAACCATTTATTTTCTGAGCTTCCGTGGCTCAATGGTTAGCGCGTTCGGCTGTTAACCAATAGGTTGGTGGTTCGAGCCCACCCGGGAGCGGTGTTTTGGGATCTCAAATGTAACGTAAATAGCCAAAGTTTTTCCACAATACCTGACGACCATTTAATTTTTGGGCCTCAGTGGCGCAATGGTTAGCGCGTTCAGCTGTTAACCGAAAGGTTGGTGGTTCGAGCCCACCCGGGAGAGGTGTTGTGGGGTCTCAAATGTAACGTAGAAAGCCAAAGTCTTTCCACAATACCTGACAACCGTTTAATTTCTGAGCTTCCGTGGCTCAATGGTTAGCGCGTTCAGCTGTTAAGCAATAGGTTGGTGGTTCGAGCCCAAACGAGAGAGGATTTATGGGGTCTCAGAAGTAGCGTGAAAAGTCGTAACTTTTCAACAATACCTGACAACCATTTAATTATTGGGCGTCCGTGGCGCAATGGTTAGCGCGTTCGGCTGTTAACCAATAGGTTGGTGGTTCGAGCCCATCCGGGAGCGGTGTTGTGAGGCCTCAGATGTGAAGTAAAAAGTCAAAGTTTTACCTCAATACCTGACGAAAATTTAATTTTTGGGCTTCAGTGGCGCAATGGTTAGCGCGTTCGGCTATTAACCAATAGGTTGGTGGTTCGAGCCCATCCGGGAGAAGTGTTGTGACGTCTCAGATGTAACGTAAAATGTCAGAGTTTTTCCACAATACCTGACGAACATTTAATTTTTGGGCTTCAGTGGCGCAATGGTCGGCGCGTTCAGCTGTTAACCGAAAGGTTGGTGGTTCGAGCCCAAACGAGAGAGGTTTTGTGGGGTCTCAGATGTAGTGTGAAAAGTCGTAACTTTTCAACAATACCTGACAACCATTTAATTTCTGAGCTTCCGTGGCTCAATGGTTAGCGCGTTCGGCTGTTAACCAATAGGTTGGTGGTTCTAGCCCATCCGGGAGCGGTGTTGTGATGTCTCAGATGTAACGTAAAATGTCAGAGTTTTTCCACAATACCTGACGAACATTTAATTTTTGGGCTTCCTTGGCGCAATGGTTAGCGCGTTCAGCTGTTAATCGAAAGGTTGGTGGTTCGAGCCCACCCGGAAGAGGTGATGTGGGGTCTCAGATGTAGCGTAAAAAGTCAAAACTTTTCCACAATACGTGACAACCATTTAATTTCTGAGCTTCAGTGGCGCAATGGTCAGCGCGTTCAGCTGTTAACCGAAAGGTTGGTGGTTCGAGCCCTCCCGGGAGCGGTGTTGTGACGTCTCAGATGTAACGTAAAATGTCAGAGTTTTTCCAAAACACCTGAAGAACATTTAACTTTGGGGCTTCCGTGGCGCAATGGTTAGCGCGTTCAGCTGTTAATCGAAAGGTTGGTGGTTCGAGCCCGCCCGGAAGAGGTATTGTGTGGTCTCAGATGTAGCGTAAAAAGTCAAAACTTTTCCACAATACGTGACAACCATTTAATTTCTCAGCTTCCGTGGCTCAATGGTTAGCGCGTTCGGCTGTTAATCGAAAGGTTGGTGGTTCGAGCCCATCCTGGAGCGGTGTTGTGAGGTCTCAGATGTAGCGTGAAAAGTCAAACTTTTTCCATAATACGTGATAACCATTTATTTTCTGAGCTTCCGTGGCTCAATGGTTAGCGCGTTCGGCTGTTAACCAATAGGTTGGTGGTTCGAGCCCACCCGGGAGCGGTGTTTTGGGATCTCAAATGTAACGTAAATAGCCAAAGTTTTTCCACAATACCTGACGACCATTTAAGTTTTGGGCCTCAGTGGCGCAATGGTTAGCGCGTTCAGCTGTTAACCGAAAGGTTGGTGGTTCGAGCCCACCCGGGAGAGGTGTTGTGGGGTCTCAAATGTAACGTAGAAAGCCAAAGTCTTTCCACAATACCTGACAACCGTTTAATTTCTGAGCTTCCGTGGCTCAATGGTTAGCGCGTTCAGCTGTTAAGCAATAGGTTGGTGGTTCGAGCCCAAACGAGAGAGGATTTGTGGGGTCTCAGAAGTAGCGTGAAAAGTCGTAACTTTTCAACAATACCTGACAACCATTTAATTATTGGGCGTCCGTGGCGCAATGGTTAGCGCGTTCGGCTGTTAACCAATAGGTTGGTGGTTCGAGCCCATCCGGGAGAGTTGTTGTGAGGTCTTAGATGTGACGTAAAAAGTCAAGGTTTTTACACAATATCTGACGAGCATCTAATTTTTGGGCTTCCGTGGCGCAATGGTTAGCGCGTTCAGCTGTTAATCGAAAGGTTGGTGGTTCGAGCCCACCCGGGAGAGGTGTTGTGGGGTCTCAAATGTAACGTAGAAAGCCAAAGTTGTTCCACAATACCTGACAACCGTTTAATTTCTGAGCTTCCGTGGCTCAATGGTTAGCGCGCTCAGCTGTTAACCAATAGGTTGGTGGTTCGAGCCCACCCGGGAGCGGTGTTGTGTGATCTCAAATGTAACGTAGAAAGCCAAAGTTTTTCCACAATACCTGACGACCATTTAATTTTTGGGCTTCCGTGGCGCAATGGTTAGCGCGTTCGGCTGTTAACCGAAAGGTTGGTGGTTCGAGCCCATCCGGGAGCGTTTTGTGAGAGTTGATAGAATGCCGTATCTACAGTAGAAACAGAGTTACGAGCCTGCAAAGTATAGTCTAATGCATTTTCTATGGAGGGGTTTGTTTGTTCATGTATTGCTTAATTACTTGACCCTGTTCTTTCGATTAAAAATAATAACATATCTTTAGTGTAGCGGTTATCGCATCCGCCTCACTCCCGGAAGGCCACAGGTTCGAAACCGCGAAGTTTTTTTTTATAATTATCCGAACATTTGTGTCAAGGTCACATTATTTACATCCCCGTATCTCTGGTAGAACCAGAGTTACGAGCCTCCAGAATTTAGTCTAATGGATTTCCAATGGAGGGGTTTGTTTGTTTACGATTAGCTTAATTACTCGACTACTGTTTGACGTAGCTCAATGTTTTTAGTATGGTTAGATGGGGGACAATTTGGACTATAGCATATCCTAAGGACATCCCCGTATCTCCAGTAGAAACAGAGTTACGAGCCTGAAAAATTTATTTTCAAAAATCAAAAGTAACCTTCTAACAATAAGTGAGACAAAAAATAAGTTGACGACGATATTGCGGTAGCCTCAAGTTGAAAGTATCCTTGTATGGGGAGCAAAGAGTACTATAACATATCCAAAGGAGATCCCAGTATCTCTTGCAGAACAAGAGTTATGAGCCTCCAAAGTTTAGTGCAAAAATCATAAGTAACATAATAAAAATAAGTGAGACGATACCAAAATTGACGAACATTTTGCTTAATATCTCGGACCCTGTTTATCCTAGCTCAATGTTTTTAGTATGGTTAGATGGGGGACAATTTGTACTATAACATATCCTAAGGACATCCCCGTATCTCTAGTAGACACAGAGTTATGGGCCTGCAAAGTACAATCTAATGCATTTGCTATGGACGGGTTGTTTGTTCACGTATTGCTTAATTACTTGACCCTGTTCTTTCGATTAAAAATAATAACATATCTTTAGTGTAGCGTATATCGCATCCGCCTCACTCCCGGAAGGCCACAGGTTCGAAACCGCGAAGTTTTTTTTTATAATTTTCCGAACATTTGTGTCAAGGTCACATTATTTACATCCCCGTATCTCTGGTAGAACCAGAGTTACGAGCCTCCAGAATTTAGTCTAATGGATTTCCTATGGAGGGGTTTGTTTGTTTACGATTAGCTTAATTACTCGACTACTGTTTGTCGTAGCTCAATGTTTTTAGTATGGTTAGATGGGGGACAAATTGGACTATAACATACTCAAAGGACATCCCCGTATCTACAGTAGAAACAGAGTTACGGGCCTGCAAAGTATCGTCTAACTCATTTCCTATGGAGGGGGTTTGTTTCTTTACGTTTTGCTTAAGTACTCGGCCCCTGTTTGTCGTAGCCCAAAGTTTTTAGTATAGTTAGATGAAGGACAAATTGGACTATAACATATCCTAAGGACATCCCGGTATCTCCAGTAGAAACAGAGTTACGAGCCTGCAAAGTTTATTTTCAAAAATCAAAAGTAACCTTCTAACAATAAGTGAGACAAAAAATAAGTTGACGACGATATTGAGGTAGCCTCAAGTTTAAAGTATGCTTGTATGGGGAGCAAAGAGTACTATAACATATCCAAAGGAGATCCCAGTATCTCTTGTAAAACAAGAGTTATGAGCCTCCAGAATTCAGTCTAATGTATTTCCTATGGAGGGGTTTGTTTGTTTACGATTAGCTTAATTACTCGACTACTGTTTGTCGTAGCTCAATGTTTTTAGTATGGTTAGATGGGGGACAAATTGGACTAAAACATACTCAAAGGACATCCCCGTATCTCCAGTAGAAACAGAGTTACGAGCCTGCAAAGTATAGTCTAATGCATTTTCTATGGAGGGGTTTGTTTGTTCACGTATTGCTTAATTACTTGACCCTGTTCTTTCGATTAAAAATAATAACATATATTTAGTGTAGCGGTTATCGCATCCGCCTCACTCCCGGAAGGCCACAGGTTCGAAACCGCGAAGTTTTTTTTTATAATTATCCGAACATTTGTGTCAAGGTCACATTATTTACATCCCCGTATATCTGGTAGAACCAGAGTTACGAGCCTCCAGAATTTAGTCTAATGTATTTCCTATGGAGGGGTTTGTTTGTTTACGATTAGCTTAATTACGCGACTACTGTTTGTCGTAGCCCTAATTCTTAGTATGGCTAGATGTTGGACAAATTGGTCTATAACATACTCAAAGGACATCCCCGTATCTCCAGTAGAAACAGAGTTACGAGCCTGCAAAGTATATTTTCAAAAATCAAAAGTAACCTTCTAACAATAAGTGAGACAAAAAGTAAGTTGACGACGATATTGAGGTAGCCTCAAGTTTAAAGTATCCTTGTATGGGGAGCAAAGAGTACTATAACATATCCAAAGGAGATCCCAGCATCTCTTGTAGAACAAGAGTTATGAGCCTCCAAAGTTTAGTGCAAAAATCATAAGTAACATAATAAAAATAAGTGAGACGATACCTAAGTTGACGAACATTTTGCTTAATATCTCGGCCCCTGTTTGTCGTAGCTCAATGTTTTTAGTATGGTTAGATGGGGGACTATTTGGACTATATCATATCCTAAGGACATCCCCGTATCTCTTGTAGACACAGAGTTATGGGCCTGCAAAGTATAGTCTAATGCATTTCCTATGGACGGGTTGTTTGTTTACTTTTAGCTTAATTACTCGGCCCCTGTTTGTCGTAGCTAAATTCTGGAGGCTCGTAACTCTGGTTCTACCAGAGATACGGGGATGTAAATAATGTGACCTTGACACAAATGCTCGGATAATTATAAAAAAAAACTTCGCGATTTCGAACCTGTGGCCTTCCGGGAGTGAGGCGGATGCGATAACCGCTACACTAAATATATGTTATTATTTTTAATCGAAAGAACAGGGTCAAGTAATTAAGCAATACGTGAACAAACAAACCCCTCCATAGAAAATGCATTAGACTATACTTTGCAGGCTCGTAACTCTGTTTCTACTGGAGATACGGGGATGTCCTTTGAGTATGTTATAGTCCAATTTGTCCCCCATCTAACCATACTAAAAACATTGAGCTACGACAAACATTAGTCGAGTAATTAAGCTAATCGTAAACAAACAAACCCCTCCATAGGAAATACATTAGACTGAATTCTGGAGGCTCATAACTCTTGTTCTACAAGAGATACTGGGATCTCCTTTGGATATGTTATAGTACTCTTTGCTCCCCATACAAGCATACTTTAAACTTGAGGCTACCTCAATATCGTCGTCAACTTATTTTTTGTCTCACTTATTGTTAGAAGGTTACTTTTGATTTTTGAAAATAAACTTTGCAGGCTCGTAACTCTGTTTCTACTGGAGATACCGGGATGTCCTTAGGATATGTTATAGTCCAATTTGTCCTTCATCTAACTATACTAAAAACTTTGGGCTACGACAAACAGGGGCCGAGTCCTTAGGCAAAACGTAAAGAAACAAACCCCCTCCATAGGAAATGAGTTAGACGATACTTTGCAGGCCCGTAACTCTGTTTCTACTGTAGATACGGGGATGTCCTTTGAGTATGTTATAGTCCAATTTGTCCCCCATCTAACCATACTAAAAACATTGAGCTACGACAAACAGTAGTCGAGTAATTAAGCTAATCGTAAACAAACAAACCCCTCCATAGGAAATCCATTAGACTAAATTCTGGAGGCTCGTAACTCTGGTTCTACCAGAGATACGGGGATGTAAATAATGTGACCTTGACACAAATGTTCGGAAAATTATAAAAAAAAACTTCGCGGTTTCGAACCTGTGGCCTTCCGGGAGTGAGGCGGATGCGATAACCGCTACACTAAAGATATGTTATTATTTTTAATCGAAAGAACAGGGTCAAGTAATTAAGCAATACGTGAACAAACAAACCCCTCCATAGAAAATGCATTAGACTATACTTTGCAGGCTCGTAACTCTGTTTCTACTGTAGATACGGGGATGTCATTTGAGTATGTTATAGTCCAATTTGTCCCCCATCTAACCATACTAAAAACATTGAGCTACGACAAACAAGGGCCGAGATATTAAGCAAAATGTTCGTCAACTTTGGTATCGTCTCACTTATTTTTATTATGTTACTTATGATTTTTGCACTAAACTTTGGAGGCTCATAACTCTTGTTCTACAAGAGATACTGGGATCTCCTACACTAAAGATATGTTATTATTTTTAATCCAAAGAACAGGGTCAAGTAATTAAGCAATACGTGAACAAACAAACCCCTCCATAGAAAATGCATTAGACTATACTTTGCAGGCTCGTAACTCTGTTTCTACTGGAGATACGGGGATGTCCTTTGAGTATGTTATAGTCCAATTTGTCCCCCATCTAACCATACTAAAAACATTGAGCTACGACAAACAGTAGTCGAGTAATTAAGCTAATCGTAAACAAACAAACCCCTCCATAGGAAATCCATTAGACTTAATTCTGGAGGCTCGTAACTCTGGTTCTACCAGAGATACGGGGATGTAAATAATGTGACCTTGACACAAACGTTCGGAAAATTATAAAAAAAACTTCGCGGTTTCGAACCTGTGGCCTTCCGGGAGTGAGGCGGATGCGATAACCGCTACACTAAAGATATGTTATTATTTTTAATCGAAAGAACAGGGTCAAGTAATTAAGCAATACGTGAACAAACAAACCCCTCCATAGAAAATGCATTAGACTATACTTTGCAGGCTCGTAACTCTGTTTCTACTGGAGATACGGGGATGTCATTTGAGTATGTTATAGTCCAATTTGTCCCCCATCTAACCATACTAAAAACATTGAGCTACGACAAACAAGGGCCGAGATATTAAGCAAAATGTTCGTCAACTTTGGTATCGTCTCACTTATTTTTATTATGTTACTTCTGATTTTTGCACTAAACTTTGGAGGCTCATAACTCTTGTTCTACAAGAGATACTGGGATCTCCTTTGGATATGTTATAGTACTCTTTGCTCCCCATACAAGGATACTTTAAACTTGAGGCTACCTCAATATCGTCGTCAACTTATTTTTTGTCTCACTTATTGTTAGAAGGTTACTTTTGATTTTTGTAAATAAACTTTGCAGGCTCGTAACTCTGTTTCTACTGGAGATACCGGGATGTCCTTAGGATATGTTATAGTCCAATTTGTCCTTCATCTAACCATACTAAAAACTTTGGGCTACGACAAACAGGGGCCGAGTACTTAAGCAAAACGTAAAGAAACAAACCCCTCCATAGGAAATGAGTTAGACTATACTTTGCAGGCTCGTAACTCTGTTTCTACTGGAGATACGGGGATGTCCTTTGAGTATTTTATAGTCCAATTTGTCCCCCATCTAACCATACTAAAAACATTGAGCTACGACAAACAGGGGCCGAGTAATTAAGCTAAACGTAAACAAACAACCCGTCCATAGCAAATGCATTAGATTGTACTTTGCAGGCCCATAACTCTGTGTCTACTAGAGATACGGGGATGTCCTTAGGATATGTTATAGTACAAATTGTCCCCCATCTAACCATACTAAAAACATTGAGCTAGGATAAACAGGGTCCGAGATATTAAGCAAAATGTTCGTCAACTTTGGTATCGTCTCACTTATTTTTATTATATTACTTATGATTTTTGCACTAAACTTTGGAGGCTCATAACTCTTGTTCTGCAAGAGATACTGGGATCTCCTTTGGATATGTTATAGTACTCTTTGCTCCCCATACAAGGATACTTTCAACTTGAGGCTACCGCAATATCGTCGTCAACTTATTTTTTGTCTCACTTATTGTTAGAAGGTTACTTTTGATTTTTGAAAATAAATTTTTCAGGCTCGTAACTCTGTTTCTACTGGAGATACGGGGATGTCCTTAGGATATGCTATAGTCCAAATTGTCCCCCATCTAACCATACTAAAAACATTGAGCTACGTCAAACAGTAGTCGAGTAATTAAGCTAATCGTAAACAAACAAACCCCTCCATTGGAAATCCATTAGACTAAATTCTGGAGGCTCGTAACTCTGGTTCTACCAGAGATACGGGGATGTAAATAATGTGACCTTGACACAAATGTTCGGATAATTATAAAAAAAAACTTCGCGGTTTCGAACCTGTGGCCTTCCGGGAGTGAGGCGGATGCGATAACCGCTACACTAAAGATATGTTATTATTTTTAATCGAAAGAACAGGGTCAAGTAATTAAGCAATACATGAACAAACAAACCCCTCCATAGAAAATGCATTAGACTATACTTTGCAGGCTCGTAACTCTGTTTCTACTGTAGATACGGCATTCTATCAACTCTCACAAAACGCTCGAGGATGGGCTCGAACCACCAACCTTTCGGTTAACAGCCGAACGCGCTAACCATTGCGCCACGGAAGCCCAAAAATTAAATGGTCGTCAGGTATTGTGGAAAAACTTTGGCTTTCTACGTTACATTTGAGATCACACAACACCGCTCCCGGGTGGGCTCGAACCACCAACCTATTGGTTAACAGCTGAACGCGCTAACCATTGAGCCACGGAAGCTCAGAAATTAAACGGTTGTCAGGTATTGTGGAAAAACTTTGGCTTTCTACGTTACATTTGAGACCCCACAACACCTCTCCCGGGTGGGCTCGAACCACCAACCTTTCGATTAACAGCTGAACGCGCTAACCATTGCGCCACGGAAGCCCAAAAATTAGATGCTCGTCAGATATTGTGTAAAAACCTTGACTTTTTACGTCACATCTAAGACCTCACAAAAACTCTCCCGGATGGGCTCGAACCACCAACCTATTGGTTAACAGCCGAACGCGCTAACCATTGCGCCACGGACGCCCAATAATTAAATGGTTGTCAGGTATTGTTGAAAAGTTACGACTTTTCACGCTACTTCTGAGACCCCACAAATCCTCTCTCGTTTGGGCTCGAACCACCAACCTATTGCTTAACAGCTGAACGCGCTAACCATTGAGCCACGGAAGCTCAGAAATTAAACGGTTGTCAGGTATTGTGGAAAGACTTTGGCTTTCTACGTTACATTTGAGACCCCACAACACCTCTCCAAGGTGGGCTCGAACCACCAACCTTTCGGTTAACAGCTGAACGCGCTAACCATTGCGCCACTGAGGCCCAAAAATTAAATGGTCGTCAGGTATTGTGGAAAAACTTTGGCTATTTACGTTACATTTGAGATCCCAAAACACCGCTCCCGGGTGGGCTCGAACCACCAACCTATTGGTTAACAGCCGAACGCGCTAACCATTGAGCCACGGAAGCTCAGAAAATAAATGGTTATCACGTATTATGGAAAAAGTTTGACTTTTCACGCTACATCTGAGACCTCACAACACCGCTCCAGGATGGGCTCGAACCACCAACCTTTCGATTAACAGCCGAACGCGCTAACCATTGAGCCACGGAAGCTGAGAAATTAAATGGTTGTCACGTATTGTGGAAAAGTTTTGACTTTTTACGCTACATCTGAGACCACACAATACCTCTTCCGGGCGGGCTCGAACCACCAACCTTTCGATTAACAGCTGAACGCGCTAACCATTGCGCCACGGAAGCCCAAAAGTTAAATGTTCTTCAGGTGTTTTGGAAAAACTCTGACATTTTACGTTACATCTGAGACGTCACAACACCGCTCCCGGGAGGGCTCGAACCACCAACCTTTCGGTTAACAGCTGAACGCGCTGACCATTGCGCCACTGAAGCTCAGAAATTAAATGGTTGTCACGTATTGTGGAAAAGTTTTGACTTTTTACGCTACATCTGAGACCCCACATCACCTCTTCCGGGTGGGCTCGAACCACCAACCTTTCGATTAACAGCTGAACGCGCTAACCATTGCGCCAAGGAAGCCCAAAAATTAAATGTTCGTCAGGTATTGTGGAAAAACTCTGACATTTTACGTTACATCTGAGACATCACAACACCGCTCCCGGATCGGCTAGAACCACCAACCTATTGGTTAACAGCCGAACGCGCTAACCATTGAGCCACGGAAGCTCAGAAATTAAATGGTTGTCAGGTATTGTTGAAAAGTTACGACTTTTCACGCTACATCTGAGACCCCACAAAACCTCTCTCGTTTGGGCTCGAACCACCAACCTTTCGGTTAACAGCTGAACGCGCTGACCATTGCGCCACTGAAGCCCAAAAATTAAATGTTCGTCAGGTATTGTGGAAAAACTCTGACATTTTACGTTACATCTGAGACGTCACAACACTTCTCCCGGATGGGCTCGAACCACCAACCTATTGGTTAATAGCCGAACGCGCTAACCATTGCGCCACTGAAGCCCAAAAATTAAATTTTCGTCAGGTATTGAGGTAAAACTTTGACTTTTTACTTCACATCTGAGGCCTCACAACACCGCTCCCGGATGGGCTCGAACCACCAACCTTTCGGTTAACAGCCGAACGCGCTAACCATTGCGCCACGGAAGCCCAAAAATTAAACGGTCGTCAGGTATTGTGGAAAAACTTTGGCTTTCTACGTTACATTTGAGACCCCACAACACCTCTCCCGGGTGGGCTCGAACCACCAACCTTTCGATTAACAGCTGAACGCGCTAACCATTGCGCCACGGAAGCCCAAAAATTAGATGCTCGTCAGATATTGTGTAAAAACCTTGACTTTTTACGTCACATCTAAGACCTCACAACACCGCTCCAGGATGGGCTCGAACCACCAACCTATTGGTTAACAGCCGAACGCGCTAACCATTGCGCCACGGACGCCCAATAATTAAATGGTTGTCAGGTATTGTTGAAAAGTTACGACTTTTCACGCTACTTCTGAGACCCCATAAATCCTCTCTCGTTTGGGCTCGAACCACCAACCTATTGGTTAACAGCCGAACGCGCTAACCATTGCGCCACGGAAGCTCAGAAAATAAACGGTTGTCAGGTATTGTGGAAAAACCTTGACTTTTTACGTCACATCTAAGACCTCACAACACCGCTCCCGGATGGGCTCGAACCACCAACCTATTGGTTAACAGCCGAACGCGCTAACCATTGCGCCACGGACGCCCAATAATTAAATGGTTGTCAGGTATTGTTGAAAAGTTACTTTTCACGCTACTTCTGAGACCCCACAAATCCTCTCTCGTTTGTGCTCGAACCACCAACCTTTCGGTTAACAGCTAAACGCGCTAACCATTGCGCCACTGAGGCCCAAAAATTAAATGGTCGTCAGGTATTGTGGAAAAACTTTGGCTATTTACGTTACATTTGAGATCCCAAAACACCGCTCCCGGGTGGGCTCGAACCACCAACCTATTGGTTAACAGCCGAACGCGCTAACCATTGAGCCACGGAAGCTCAGAAAATAAATGGTTATCACGTATTATGGAAAAAGTTTGACTTTTCACGCTACATCTGAGACCTCACAATACCGCTCCCGGATGGGCTCGAACCACCAACCTTTCGATTAACAGCCGAACGCGCTAACCATTGAGCCACGGAAGCTCAGAAATTAAATGGTTGTCACGTATTGTGGAAAAGTTTTGACTTTTTACGCTACATCTGAGACCACACAATACCTCTTCCGGGCGGGCTCGAACCACCAACCTTTCGATTAACAGCTGAACGCGCTAACCATTGCGCCACGGAAGCCCAAAAGTTAAATGTTCGTCAGGTGTTTTGGAAAAACTCCGACATTTTACGTTACATCTGAGACGTCACAACACCGCTCCCGGGAGGGCTCGAACCACCAACCTTTCGGTTAACAGCTGAACGCGCTGACCATTGCGCCACTGTAGCCCAAAAATTAAATTTTCGTCAGGTATTGAGGTAAAACCTTGACTTTTTACTTACCATCTGAGACCTCACAACACCGCTCCCGGATGGGCTCGAACCACCAACCTTTCGGTTAACAGCCGAACGCGCTAACCATTCGCCACTGAGGCCCAAAAATTAAATGGTCGTCAGGTATTGTGGAAAAACTTTGGCTATTTACGTTACATTTGAGATCCAAAAACACCGCTCCCGGGTGGGCTCGAACCACCAACCTATTGGTTAACAGCCGAACGCGCTAACCATTGAGCCACGGAAGATCAGAAATTAAATGGTTGTCACGTATTGTGGAAAAGTTTTGACTTTTAACGCTACATATGAGACCCAACAACACCTCTCCCGGGTGGGCTCGAACCACCAACCTTTCGATTAACAGCTGAACGCGCTAACCATTGCGCCACGCAAGCCCAAAAATTAAATGTTCGTCAGATATTGTGTAAAAACTCTGACATTTTACGTTACATCTGAGACGTCACAACACTTCTCCCGGATAGGCTCGAACCACCAACCTATTGCTTAACAGCCGAACGCGCTAACCATTGAGCCACGGAAGCTCAGAAAATAAATGGTTATCACGTATTATGGAAAAAGTTTGACTTTTCACGCTACATCTGAGACCTCACAACACCGCTCCCGGATGGGCTCGAACCACCAACCTTTCGATTAACAGCCGAACGCGCTAACATTGAGCCACGGAAGCCCAAAAATTAAATGTTCGTCAGGACAATAAATAAAAATGTACCTCGATTTTTAATAACATTTTCAAAATCGACGTTTCACGGCCAAAGAAGCATTTTTTGAGTATTTCTTCACTATTTTCAAATATAACCACTGAAACCATTATTTTTAAACTTTTTGCTTTAATTCAAGCAATGTAACGATATTCATTCAAAAAACTGTTAAAATTCAATTTTCAATAAGAAATCGTATTCACGGATTTTGTGTCTTGAAGAAGAAAAACCTGCGATTTTTTCGGTACTTTTTTGAATGCATTTTTTTCTGGAGAAATTTTTGACCGAATTCAGCTTAATTCCCTATAAAACACGAATTAAAAGTGATTTCATCTCCAGAAAAAAAAATTTCTCCAGAAAAAAAAGCATTCAAAAAAGTACCGAAAAAATCGCAGGTTTTTCTTCTTCAAGACACAAAATCCGTGAATACGATTTCTTATTGAAAATTGAATTTTAACAGTTTTTTGAATGAATATCGTTACATTGCTTGAATTAAAGCAAAAAGTATAAAAATAATGGTTTCAGTGGTTATATTTGAAAATAGTGAAGAAATACTCAAAATATGCTTCTTTGGCCGTGAAACGTCGATTTTGAAAATGTTATTAAAAATCGAGGTACATTTTTATTTATTGTTCAATCGAGATGAAATCACTTTTATTGAGTGTTTTATAGGGAATTAAGCTGAATTCGGTCAAAACTTTTTTCTCCAGAAAAAAATGCATTCAAAAAAGTACCGAAAAAATCGCATGTTTTTCTTCTTCAAGATACAAAATCCGTGACAACGATTTCTTATTGAAAAATTTAATTTTAACAGTTTTTTGATTGAATATCGTTACATTTGCTTGAATTAAAGCAAAAAGTATAAAAATAATGGTTTCAGTGAACATATTTGAAAATAGTGAAGAAATACTCAAAGTATGCTTCTTTGGCCGTGAAACGTCGATTTTGAAAATGTTATTAAAAATCGAGGTAAATTTTTAATTATTGTTAAATCGAGATGAAATCACTTTCAATGAGTGTTTTATAGGGAATTAAGCTGAATTCGGTCAAAAATTTCTCCAGAAAAAAATGCATTCAAAAGTGTACCGAAAAAATCGCATGTTTTTCTTCTTCAAGATACAAAATCCGTGACAACGATTTCTTATTGAAAAATTGAATTTTAACAGTTTTTTGAATGAATATCGTTACATTTGCTTGAATTAAAGCAAAAAGTATAAAAATAATGGTTTCAGTGGTTATATTTGAAAATAGTGAAGAAATACTCAAAATATGCTTCTTTGGCCGTGAAACGTCGATTTTGAAAATGTTATTAAAAATCGAGGTACATTTTTATTTATTGTTCAATCGAGATGAAATCACTTTTAATGAGTGTTTTATAGGGAATTAAGCTCAATTCGGTCAAAAATTTCTCCTGAAAAAAATGCATTCAAAAAAGTACCGAAAAAATCGCATGTTTTTTTCTTCAAGATACAAAATCCGTGACAACGATTTCTTATTTAAAATTGAATTTTAACAGTTTGTTGAATGAATATCGTTACATTTGCTTGAATTAAAGCAAAAAGTATAAAAATAATGGTTTCAGTGGTTATTTTTGAAAATAGTGAAGAAATACTCAAAATATGCTTCTTTGGCCGTGAAACGTCGATTTTGAAAATGTTATTAAAAATCGAGGTACATTTTTATTTATTGTTCAATCGAGATGAAATCACTTTTAATGAGTGTTTTATAGGGAATTAAGCTGAATTCGGTCAAAAATTTCTCCAGAAAAAAATTCATTCAAAAAAGTACCGAAAAAATCGCAGGTTTTTCTTCTTCAAGACACAAAATCCTTGAATACGATTTCTTACTGAAAATTGAATTTTAACAGTTTTTTGAATGAATATCGTTACATTGCTTGAATTAAAGCAAAAAGTATAAAAATAATGGTTTCAGTGAACATATTTGAAAATTGTGAAAAAATACTCAAAGTATGCTTCTTTGGCCGTGAAACGTCGATTTTGAAAATGTTATTAAAAATCGAGGTAAATTTTTAATTATTGTTCAATCGAGATGAAATCACTTTCAAAGAGTGTTTTATAGGGAATTAAGCTGAATTCGGTCAAACATTTCTCCAAAAAAAATGCATTCAAAAGTGTACCGAAAAAATCGCATGTTTTTTTTCTTCAAGATACAATATCCGTGACAACGATTTCTTATTTAAAATTGAATTTTAACAGTTTGTTGATTGAATATCGTTACATTTGCTTGAATTAACGCAAAAATTACAAAAATAATGGTTTCAGTGGTTATATTTGAAAACAGTGAACAAATACTCAAAATGTTTTTCTTAGGCCGAGTTACGTCGATTTTGAAAATGTTATTAAAAATCGAGGTACATTTTTATTTATTGTTCAATCGAGATGAAATCACTTTTAATGAGTGTTTTATAGGGAATTAAGCTGAATTCGGTCAAAAATTTCTCCTGAAAAAAATGTTAATTATGAGCCTCCAAAGTTTAGTGCAAAAATCATAAGTAACATAATAAAAATAAGTGAGACGATACCAAAAATGACGAACATTTTGCTTAATATCTCGGCCCTTGTTTGTCGTAGCTCAATATTTTTAGTATGGTTAGATGGGGGACAATTTGGACTATAGCATATCCTAAGGACATCCCCTTATCTTTAGTAGACACAGAGTTATGGGCCTGCAAAGTATAGTCTAATGCATTTCCTATGTAGGGGTTTGTTTGTTTACGATTAGCTTAATTACTCGACTACTGTTTGTCGTAGCTCAATGTTTTTAGTATGGTTAGATGGGGGACAAATTGGACTATAACATACTCAAAGGACATCCCCGTATCTCCAGTCGAAACAGAGTTACGAGCCTGCAAAGTATAGTCTAATGCATTTTCTATGGAGGGGTTTGTTTGTTCACGTATTGCTTAATTACTTGACCCTGTTCTTTCGATTAAAAATAATAACATATCTTTAGTGTAGCGGTTATCGCATCCGCCTCACTCCCGGAAGGCCACAAGTTCGAAACCGCGAAGTTTTTTTTTATTGGAACATGCAAATTTCTTTATAATTATCCGAACATTTGTGTCAAGGTCACATTATTTACATCCCCGTATCTCTAGTAGAACCAGAGTTACGAGCCTCCAAAATTTAGTCTAATGTATTTCCTATGAATGGGTTTGTTTGTTTACGATTAGCTTAATTACTCGACTACTGTTTGTCGTAGCCCTAATTCTTAGTATGGCTAGATGGGGGACAAATTGGTCTATAACATATCCTAAGGACATCCCGGTATCTCTAGTAGACACAGAGTTATGGGCCTGCAAAGCATAGTCTAATGCATTTCCTATGGAGGGGTTTGTTTGTTCACGTATTGCTTAATTACTTGACCCTGTTCTTTCGATTAAAAATAATAACATATCTTTAGTGTAGCGGTTATCGCATCCGCGTCACTCCCGGAAGGCCACAGGTTCGAAACCGCGAAGTTTTTTTTTAAAATTATCCGAACATTTGTGTCAAGGTCACATTATTTACATCCCCGTATCTCTGGTAGAACCAGAGTTACCAGCCTCCAGAATTTAGTCTAATGTATTTCCTATGGAGGGGTTTGTTTGTTTACGATTAGCTTAATTACTCGACTACTGTTTGTCGTAGCCCTAATTCTTAGTATGGCTAGAAGGGGGACAAATTGGTCTATAACATACTCAAAGGACATCCCCGTATCTCCAGTAGAAACAGAGTTACGAGCCTGCAAAGTTTATTTTCAAAAATCAAAAGTAACCTTCTAACAATAAGTGAGACAAAAAGTAAGTTGACGACGATATTGAGGTAGCCTCAGGTTTAAAGTATCCTTGCATGGGGAGCAAAGAGTACTATAACATATCCAAAGGAGATCCCAGTATCTCTTGTAGAACAAGAGTTATGAGCCTCCAAAGTTTAGTGCAAAAATCATAAGTAACATAATAAAAATAAGTGAGACGATACCAAAGTTGACGAACATTTTGCTTAATATCTCGGCCCCTGTTTGTCGTAGCTCAATGTTTTTAGTATGATTAGATGGGGGAGAATTTGGACTATAACATATCCTAAGGACATCCCCGTATCTCTAGTAAACACAGAGTTATGGGCCTGCAAAGCATAGTCTAATGCATTTCCTTTGGACGGGTTGTTTGTTTACGTTTAGCTTAATTACTCGGCCCCTGTTTTTCGTAGCTCAATGTTTTAGTATGGTTAGATGGGGGACAAATTGGACTATAACATACTCAAAGGACATCCCCGTATCTCCAGTCGAAACAGAGTTACGAGCCTGCAAAGTATAGTCTAATGCATTTTCTATGGAGGGGTTTGTTTGTTCACGTATTGCTTAATTACTTGACCCTGTTCTTTCGATTACAAATAATAACATATCTTTAGTGTAGCGGTTATCGCATCCGCCTCACTCCCGGAAGGCCACAAGTTCGAAACCGCGAAGTTTTTTTTTATTGGAACATGCAAATTTCTTTATAATTATCCGAACATTTGTGTCAAGGTCACATTATTTACATCCCCGTATCTCTAGTAGAACCAGAGTTACGAACCTCCAAAATTTAGTCTAATGTATTTCCTATGAATGGGTTTGTTTGTTTACGATTAGCTTAATTACTCGACTACTGTTTGTCGTAGCCCTAATTCTTAGTATGGCTAGATGGGGGACAAATTGGTCTATAACATATCCTAAGGACATCCCGGTATCTCTAGTAGACACAGAGTTATGGGCCTGCAAAGCATAGTCTAATGCATTTCCTATGGAGGGGTTTGTTTGTTCACGTATTGCTTAATTACTTGACCCTGTTCTTTCGATTAAAAATAATAACATATCTTTAGTGTAGCGGTTATCGCATCCGCGTCACTCCCGGAAGGCCACAGGTTCGAAACCGCGAAGTTTTTTTTTAAAATTATCCGAACATTTGTGTCAAGGTCACATTATTTACATCCCCGTATCTCTGGTAGAACCAGAGTTACCAGCCTCCAGAATTTAGTCTTATGTATTTCCTATGGAGGGGTTGTTTGTTTACGTTTAGCTTAATTACTCGGCCCCTGTTTTTCGTAGCTCAATGTTTTTAGTATGGTTAGATGGGGGACAAATTGGACTATAACATACTCAAAGGACTTCCCCGTATCTCCAGTAGAAACAGAGTTAAGAGCCTCCAAAGTATGGTCTAATGCATTTCCTATGGAGGGGGTTTGTTTCGTTACGTTTTGCTTAAGTACTCGGCCCCTGTTTGTCGTAGCCCAAAGTTTTTAGTATGGTTAGATGGGGGACAATTTGGACTATAACATATCCTAAGGACATCGCCGTATCTCTAGTAGACACAGAGTTATGGGCCTGCAAAGTATAGTCTAATGCATTTCCTATGGAGGGGTTTGTTTGTTTACGATTAGCTTAATTACTCGACTACTGTTTGTCGTAGCTCAATGTTTTTAGTATGGTTAGATGGGGGACAAATTGGACTATAACATACTCAAAGGACATCCCCGTATCTCCAGTAGAAACAGAGTTACGAGCCTGCAAAGTATAGTCTAATGCATTTTCTATGGAGGGGTTTGTTTGTTCACGTATTGCTTAATTACTTGACCCTGTTCTTTCGATTAAAAATAATAACATATCTTTAGTGTAGCGGTTATCGCATCCGCCTCACTCTCGGAAGGCCACAGATTCGAAACCACGAAGTTTTTTTTTTTTTGCTTGGAACATGCAAAGACCTATATAATTATCCGAACATTTGTGTCAAGGTCACATTATTTACATCCCCGTATCTCTGGTAGAACCATAGTTACGAACCTCCAGAATTTAGTCTAATGTATTTCCTATGGAGGGGTTTGTTTGTATACGATTAGCTTAATTACTCGACTACTGTTTGTCGTAGCCCTAATTCTTAGTATGGCTAGATGGGGGACAAATTGGTCTATAACATACTCAAAGGACATCTCCTTATCTCCAGTAGAAACAGAGTTACGAGCCTGCAAAGTTTATTTTCAAAAATCAAAAGTAACCTTCTAACAATAAGTGAGACAAAAAGTAAGTTGACGACGATATTGAGGTAGCTTCAAGTTTAAAGTATCCTTGTATGGGGAGCAAAGAGTACTATAACATATGCAAAGGAGATCCCAGTATCTCTTGTAGAACAAGAGTTATGAGCCTCCAAAGTTTAGTGCAAAAATCATAAGTAACATAATAAAAATAAGTGAGACGATACCAAAGTTGACGAACATTTTGCTTAATATCTCGGCCCCTGTTTGTCGTAGCTCAATGTTTTCAGTATGGTTAGATGAAGGACAAATTGGACTATAACATATCCTAAGGACATCCCGGTATCTCTAGTAGACACAGAGTTATGGGCCTGCAAAGCATAGTCTAATGCATTTCCTATGGAGGCGTTTGATTGTTCACGTATTGCTTAATTACTTGACCCTGTTCTTTCGATTAAAAATAATAACATATCTTTAGTGTAGCGGTTATCGCATCCGCCTCACTCCCGGAAGGCCACAGGTTCGAAACCGCGAAGTTTTTTTTTTTGCTTGGAACATGCAAAGACCTTTATAATTATCCGAACATTTGTGTCAAGGTCACATTATTTACATCCCCGTATCTCTGGTAGAACCAGAGTTACGAGCCTGCAAAGTTTATTTTCAAAAATCAAAAGTAACCTTCTAACAATAAGTGAGACAAAAAATAAGTTGACGACGATATTGAGGTAGCCTCAGGTTTAAAGTATCCTTGTATGGGGAGCAAAGAGTACTATAACATATCCAAAGGAGATCCCAGTATCTCTTGTAGAACAAGAGTTATGATTCTCCAAAATTTAGTGCAAAAATCATAAGTAACATAATAAAAATAAGTGAGACGATACCAAAGTTGACGAACATTTTGCTTAATATCTCGGCCCTTGTTTGTCGTAGCTCAATGTTTTTAGTATGGTTAGATGGGGGACAATTTGGACTATAGCATATCCTAAGGACATCCCCGTATCTTTAGTAGACACAGAATTATGGGCCTGCAAAATATAGTCTAATGCATTTCCTATGGACGGGTTGTTTGTTTACGTTTAGCTTAATTACTCGGCCCCTGTTTGTCGTAGCTCAAAATTTTTAGTATGGTTAGATGGGGGACAAATTAGACTATAACATACTCAAAGGACTTCCCCGTATCTCCAGTAGAAAAAGAGTTAAGAGCCTCCAAAATATGGTCTAATGCATTTCCTATGGAGGGGGTTTGTTTCGTTACGTTTTGCTTAAGTACTCGGCCCCTGTTGGTCGTAGCCCAAAGTTTTTAGTATGGTTAGATGGGGGACAATTTGGACTATAACATATCCTAAGGACATCCCCGTATCTCTAGTAGACACAGAGTTATGGGCCTGCAAAGTATAGTCTAATGCATTTCCTATGGAGGGGTTTGTTTGTTTACGATTAGCTTAATTACTCGACTACTGTTTGTCGTAGCTCAATGTTTTTAGTATGGTTAGATGGGGGACAAATTGGACTATAACATACTCAAAGGAAATCCCCGTATCTCCAGTAGAAACAGAGTTACGAGCCTGCAAAGTATAGTCTAATGCATTTTCTATGGAGGGGTTTGTTTGTTCACGTATTGCTTAATTACTTGACCCTGTTCTTTCGATTAAAAATAATAACATATCTTTAGTGTAGCGGTTATCGCATCCGCCTCACTCTCGGAAGGCCACAGATTCGAAACCACGAAGTTTTTTTTTTTTTTTGCTTGGAACATGCAAAGACCTTTATAATTATCCGAACATTTGTGTCAAGGTCACATTATTTACATCCCCGTATCTCTGGTAGAACCAGAGTTACGAGCCTCCAGAATTTAGTCTAATGTATTTCCTATGGAGGGGTTTGTTTGTATACGATTAGCTTAATTACTCGACTACTGTTTGTCGTAGCCCTAATTCTTAGTATGGCTAGATGGGGGACAAATTGGTCTATAACATACTCAAAGGACATCCCCTTATCTCCAGTAGAAACAGAGTTACGAGCCTGCAAAGTTTATTTTCAAAAATCAAAAGTAACCTTCTAACAATAAGTGAGACAAAAAGTAAGTTGACGACGATATTGAGGTAGCCTCAAGTTTAAAGTATCCTTGTATGGGGAGCAAAGAGTACTATAACATATGCAAAGGAGATCCCAGTATCTCTTGTAGAACAAGAGTTATGAGCCTCCAAAGTTTAGTGCAAAAATCATAAGTAACATAATAAAAATAAGTGAGACGATACCAAAGTTGACGAACATTTTGCTTAATATCTCGGCCCTTGTTTGTCGTAGCTCAATGTTTTTAGTATGGTTAGATGGGGGACAATTTGGACTATAGCATATCCTAAGGACATCCCCGTATCTTTAGTAGACACAGAGTTATGGGCCTGCAAAATATAGTCTAATGCATTTCCTATGGACGGGTTGTTTGTTTACGTTTAGCTTAATTACTCGGCCCCTGTTTGTCGTAGCCCAAAGTTTTTAGTATGGTTAGATGGGGGACAATTTGGACTATAACATATCCTAAGGACATCCCCGTATCTCCAGTAGAAACAGAGTTAAGGGCCTCCAAAGTATGGTCTAATGCATTTCCTATGGAGGGGGTTTGTTTCGTTACGTTTTGCTTAAGTACTCGGCCCCTGTTTGTCGTAGCCCAAAGTTTTTAGTATGGTTAGATGGGGGACAATTTGGACTATAACATATCCTAAGGACATCCCCGTATCTCTAGTAGACACAGAGTTATGGGCCTGCAAAGTATAGTCTAATGCATTTTCTATGGAGGGGTTTGTTTGTTCACGTATTGCTTAATTACTTGACCCTGTTCTTTCGATTAAAAATAATAACATGGGCTCGAACCATCAACCTTTCGGTTAACAGCCGAACGCGCTAACCATTGCGCCACGGACGCCCAAAAAAAAATGGTCGTCAGGTATTGCGGAAAAACTTTGGCTATTTACGTTACATTTGAGATCCAAAAACACCGCTCCCGGGTGGGCTCGAAACACCAAGCTATTGGTTAACAGCCGAACGCGCTAACCATTGAGCCACGAAAGATCAGAAAATAAATGGTTATCACGTATTATGGAAAAAGTTTGACTTTTCACGCTACATCTGAGACCTCACAACACCTCTCCCGGGTGGGCTCGAACCACCAACCTTTCGATTAACAGCTGAACGCGCTAACCATTGCGCCACGGAAGCCCAAATATTAAATGCTCGTCAGGTATTGTGGAAAAACTCTGACATTTTACGTTACATCTGAGACGTCACAACACCGCTCCCGGGAGGGCTCGAACCACCAACCTTTCGGTTAACAGCCGAACGCGCTAACCATTCGCCACGGACGCCCAAAAATTAAATAATCGTCAGGTATTGTGGAAAAACTCTGACATTTTACGTTATATCTGAGACGACACAACACCGCTCCTGGGAGGGCTCGAACCACCAACCTTTCGGTTAACAGCTGAATGCGCTGACCATTGCGCCACTGAAGCCCAAAAATTAAATTTTCGTCAGGTATTGAGGTAAAACTTTGACTTTTTACTTCACATCCGAGACCTCACAACACCGCTCCCGGATGGGCTCGAACCACCAACCTTTCGATTAACAGCCGAACGCGCTAACCATTGAGCCACGGAAGCTCAGAAATTAAATGGTTGTCACGTATTGTGGAAAAGTTTTGACTTTTTACGCTACATCTGAGACCCCACAACACCTCTTCCAGGTGGGGTCGAACCACCAACCTTTCGATTTACAGCTGAACGCGCTAACCATTGCGCCACGGAAGCCCAAATATTAAATGCTCGTCAGGTATTGTGGAAAAACTCTGACATTTTACGTTACATCTGAGACGTCACAACACCGCTCCCGGGAGGGCTCGAACCACCAACCTTTCGGTTAACAGCCGAACCCGCTAACCATTCGCCACGGACGCCCAAAAATTAAATGGTCGTCAGGTATTGTGGAAAAACTTTGGCTATTTATGTTACATTTGAGATCCAAAAACACCGCTCCCGGGTGGGCTCGAACCACCAACCTATTGGTTAACAGCCGAACGCGCTAACCATTGAGCCACGAAAGCTCAGAAAATAAATGGTTGTCACGTATTGTGGAAAAGTTTTGTCTTTTTACGCTACATATGAGACCCAACAACACCTCTCCCGGGTGGGCTCGAACCACCAACCTTTCGATTAACAGCTGACCGCGCTAACCATTGCGCCACGCAAGCCCAAGAATTAAATGTTCGTCAGGTATTGTGGAAAAACTCTGACATTTTACGTTACATCTGAGACGTCACAAAACTTCTCCCGGATAGGCTCGAACCACCAACCAATTGGTTAACAGCCGAACGCGCTAACCATTGAGCCACAGAAGCTCAAAAATTAAATGGTTGTTAGGTTTTGTGGATAAGTTATGACTTTTTACGTTACATCTGAGACCCTACAACACCGCTCCCGGATGGGCTCGAACCACACACCTATTGGTTAAAAGCCGAACGCGCTAACCATTGAGCCACGGAAGCTCAGAAATTAAATGGTTGTCACGTATTGTGGAAAAGTTTTGACTTTTTACGCTACATCTGAGACCCCACAACACCTCTCCCGGGTGGGCTCGAACCTTCAAAATTTCGATTAACAGCTGAACGCGCTAATCATTGCGCCACGGAAGCCCAAAAATTAAATGTTCGTCAGGTATCGTGGAAAAACTCTGACATTTTACGTTACATCTGAGACCCTACAACACCTCTTCCGGTTGGGCTCGAACCACCAACCTTTCGGTTAACAGCCGAACGCGCTAACCATTGCGCCAAGGAAGCCCAAAAATTTAATGGTCGTCAGGTATTGTGGCAAAACTTTGGCTTTCTACGTTACATTTGAGATCCCACACCACCGCTCCCGGGTGGGCTCGAACCACCAACCTATTGGTTAACAGCCGAACGCGCTAACCATTGAGCCACGGAAGCTCAGAAATTAAATGGTTGTCACGTATTGTGGATAAGTTTTGACTTTTTACGCTACATCTGAGACCCCACAACACCTCTTCCGGGTGCGCTTGAACCACCAGCCTTTCGATTAACAGTTGAACGCGCTAATAATTGCGCCACGGAAGCCCAAAAATTAAATGTTCGTCAGGTATTGCGGAAAAACTCTGACATTTTACGTTACATCTGAGACATCACAACACCGCTCCCGGATGGGCTCGAACCACCAACCTTTCGGTTAAAAGCTGAACGCGCTGACCATTGCGCCACGGAAGCCCAAAAATTAAATGGTCGTCAGGTATTGTGGAAAAATTTTGGCTTTCAACGTTACATTTGAGATCCCAAAACACCGCTCCCGGGTGGGCTCGAACCACCAACCTATTGGTTAACAGCCGAATTCGCTAACCATTGAGCCACGGAAGCTCAGAATTTAAATGGTCGTCAGGTGTTGTGGAAAAAACCTTGACTTTTACGTCACATCTGAGACGTCACAACACCGCTCCCGGATGGGCTCGAACCACACACCTATTGGTTAAAAGCCGAACGCTCTAACCTTTGAGCCACGGAAGCTCAGAAATTAAATGGTTGTCAGGTATTGTAGATAAGTTAAGACTTTTTACGTTACATCTGAGACCCTACAACACCTCTCCCGGGTGGGCTCGAACCTTCAACCTTTCGATTAACAGCTGAACGCGCTAATCATTGCGCCACGGAAGCCCAAAAATTAGATGTTCGTCAGGTATTGTGGAAAAACTCTGACATTTTACGTTACATCTGAGACCTCACAACACCGCTACCGGATGGGCTCGAACCACCAACCTATTGGTTAACAGCCGAACGCGCTAACCATTGCGCCACGGAAGCCCAAAATTTAAATGGTCGTCAGGTGTTGTGGAAAAAACCTTGACTTTTACGTCACATCTGAGACGTCACAACACCGCTCCCGGATGGGCTCGAACCACACACCTATTGGTTAACAGCCGAACGCGCTAACCTTTGAGCCACGGAAGCTCAGAAATTAAATGGTTGTCAGGTATTGTAGATAAGTTATGACTTTTCACGTTACATCTGAGACCCTACAACACCTCTTCCGGTTGGGCTCGAACCACCAACCTTTCGGTTAACAGCCAAACGCACTAACAATTGCGCCAAGAAGGCCCAAAAATTTAATGGTCGTCAGGTATTGTGGCAAAACTTTGGCTTTCTACGTTACATATGAGATCCCACACCACCGCTCCCGGGTGGGCTCGAACCACCAACCTATTGGTTAACAGCCGAACGCGCTAACCATTGAGCCACGGAAGCCCAAAAATTAAATGCTCGTCAGGTATTGTGTAAAAACCTTGACTTTTTGCGTCACATCTGAGACCTGACAACACCGCTCCCGGATGGGCTCGAACCACCAACCTATTGGTTAACAGCCGAACGCGCTAACCATTGCGCCACGGAAAACCCAAAAATTAAATGTTCGTCAGGTATTGTGGAAACACTCTGACATTTTACGTTACATCTGAGACCTCACAACACCACTCCCGGATGGGCTCGAACCACCAACCTATTGGTTAACAGCCGAACGCGCTAACCATTGAGCCACGGAAGCTCAGAAATTAAATGGTTGTCAGGTATTGTGGATAAGTTATGACTTATTACGTTACATCTGAGACCCTACAACACCTCTCTCGGTTGGGCTCGAACCACCAACCTTTCGGTTAACAGCTGAACGCGCTAACCATTGCGCCAAGGAAGCCCAAAAAATAAATGGTCGTCAGGTATTGTGGAAAAACTTTGTCTTTCTACGTTACATTTGAGATCCCACAACACCGCTCCCGGGTGGGCTCGAACCACCACCCTATTGGTTAAAAGCTGAACGCGCTAACCATTGCGCCACGGAAGTTAAAAAATTAAATGCTCGTCAGGTATTGTGTAAAAACCTTGAATTTTTACAGCGTTCGGCTGTTAACCAATAGGTGTGTGGTTCGAGCCCATCCGGGAGCGGTATTGTGACGTCTCAGATGTGACGTAAAAAGTCAAGGTTTTTTCCACAACACCTGACGACCATTTAAATTTTGGGCTTCCGTGGCGCAATGGTTAGCGCGTTCGGCTGTTAACCAATAGGTTGGTGGTTCGAGCCCATCCGGTAGCGGTGTTGTGAGGTCTCAGATGTAACGTAAAATGTCAGAGTTTTTCCACAATACCTGACGAACATTTAATTTTTGGGCTTCCGTGGCGCAATGATTAGCGCGTTCAGCTGTTAATCGAAAGGTTGAAGGTTCGAGCCCACCCGGGAGAGGTATTGTAGGGTCTCAGATGTAACGTAAAAAGTCTTAACTTATCTACAATACCTGACAACCATTTAATTTCTGAGCTTCCGTGGCTCAAAGGTTAGCGCGTTCGGCTTTTAACCAATAGGTGTGTGGTTCGAGCCCATCCGGGAGCGGTGTTGTGACGTCTCAGATGTGACGTAAAAGTCAAGGTTTTTTCCACAACACCTGACGACCATTTAAATTCTGAGCTTCCGTGGCTCAATGGTTAGCGAATTCGGCTGTTAACAAATAGGTTGGTGGTTCGAGCCCACCCGGGAGCGGTGTTTTGGGATCTCAAATGTAACGGTGAATGCCAAAATTTTTCCACAATACCTGACGACCATTTAATTTTTGGGCTTCCGTGGCGCAATGGTCAGCGCGTTCAGCTGTTAACCGAAAGGTTGGTGGTTCGACCCCATCCGGGAGCGGTGTTGTGAGGTCTCAGATGTGACGTAAAAAGTCAAGGTTTTCCACAATACCTGACAAACATTTAATTTCTGAGCTTCCGTGGCTCAATGGTTAGCGCGTTCGGCTGTTAACCAATAGGTTGGTGGTTCGAGCCCACCCGGGAGCGATGTTGTGGGATCTGAAATGTAACGTAGAAAGCCAAAGTTTTTGCACAATAAATGACGACCATTTAATTTTTGGGCTTCCGTGGCGCAATGGTTAGCGCGTTCGGCTGTTAGCCAATAGGTTGGTGGTTCGACCCCATCCGGAAGCGGTGTTGTGAGGTCTCAGATGTGACGTAAAAAGTCAAGGTTTTTACATAATACCTGACGAGCATTTAACTTTTGGGCTTCCGTGGCGCAATGGTTAGCGCGTTCAGCTGCTATTCAAAAGACTGGTGGTTTGAGCTCTCCCGGGAGCGGTGTTGTGACGTCTCAAATGTAACATACAATGTCAGAGTTTTTCCACAATACCTGTCGAACATTGAATTTTTGGGCTTCCGTGGCGCAATGGTTAGCGCGTTCAGCTGTTAATCGAGAGGTTGGTGGTACGAGCCCACCCGGGAGAGGTGTTGTGGGGTCTCAGATGTAGCGTAAAAAGTCAAAACCTTTCCACAATACGTGACAACCATTTAATTTCTGGGCTTCCGTGGCTCAATGATTAGCGCGTTCGGCTGTTAACCAATAGGTTTGTGGTTCGAGCCCATCCGGGATGCGGTGTTGTGAGGTCTCAGATGTAACGTAAAATGTCAGAGTTTTTCACAATACCTGACGAACATTTAATTTTTGGGCTTCCGTGGCGCAATGATTAGCGCGTTCAGCTGTTAATCGAAAGGTTGAAGGTTCGAGCCCACCCGGGAGAGGTGTTGTGGGGTCTCATATGTAGCGTAAAAAGTCAAAACTTATCCACAATACGTGACAATCATTTAATTTCTGAGCTTCCGTGGCTCAATGGTTAGCGCGTTCGGCTGTTAACCAATAGGTTGGTGGTTCGAGCTCATCCGGGAGCGGTGTTGTGAGGTCTCAGATGTGACGTAGAAAGCCAAAGTTTTTCCACAATACCTGACGACCATTTAATTTTTGGGCTTCCGTGGCTCAATGGTTAGCGCGTTCGGCTGTTAACCATTAGGTTGGTGGTTCGAGCCCATCCGGGAGCGGTGTTGTGTGATCTCAAATGTAACGTTGAAAGCCAAAGTTTTTCCACAATACCTGACGACCATTTAATTTTTGGGCTTCCGTGGCGCAATGATTAGCGCGTTCAGCTGTTAATCGAAAGGTTGAAGGTTCGAGCCCACCCGGGAGAGGTGTTGTGGGGTCTCAGATGTAGCGTAAAAAGTCAAAACCTTTCCACAATACGTGACAGCCATTTAATTTCTGAGCTTCCGCGGCTCAATGGTTAGCGCTTTCGGCTGTTAACCAATAGGTTGGTGGTTCGAGCCCATCCGGGAGCGGTGTTGTGAGGTCTCAGATGTGACGTAAAAAGTCAAGGTTTTTCCACAATACGTGACGACCATTTAATTTCTGAGCTTCCGTGGCTCAATGGTTAGCGCGTTCGGCTGTTAACCAATAGGTTGGTGGTTCGAGCCCATCCGGGAGCGGTGTTGTGAGGTCTCAGATGTGACGTAAAAAGTCAAGGTTTTTCCACAATACCTGACGAACATTTAATTTTTGGGCTTCCATGGCGCAATGGTTAGCGCGTTCGGCTGTTAACCGAAAGGTTGGTGGTTCGAGCGCACCCGGGAGCGGCGTTGTGGGATCTCAAATGTAACGTAGAAAGCCAAAGTTTTTCCACAATACCTGACGATCATTTAATTTTTGGGCTTCCGTGGCGCAATGGTTAGGGCGTTCGGCTGTTAACCATTAGGTTGGTGGTTCGAGCCCACCCGGGCGCGGTGTTGTGGGATCTCAAACGTAACGTAGAAAGCCAATGTTTTTCCACAATACCTGACGACCATTTAATTTTTGGGCTTCCGTGGCGCAATGATTAGCGCGTTCAGCTGTTAATCGAAAGGTTGAAGGTTCGTGCCCACCCGAGAGAGGTGTTGTGGGGTCTCAGATGTAGCGTAAAAAGTCAAAAATTTTCCGCAATACGTGAAAACCATTTAATTTCTGAGCTTCCGTGGCTCAATGATTAGCGCGTTCGGCTGTTAACCAATAGGTTGGTGGTTCGAGCCCATCCGGGAGCAGTGTTGTGACGTCTCAGATGTGACGTAAAAAGTCCAGGTTTTTCCACAATACCGGACGACCATTTAATTTTGGGGCTTCCGTGGCGCAATCGTTAGCGCGTTCGGCTGTTAACAGAAAGGTTGGTGGTTCGAGCACACCCGGGAGCGGTGCTATGAGGTCTCAGATGTTACGTAAAAAGTCCAGGTTTTTCCACAATACCGGACGACCATTGAATTTTTGGGCTTCCGTGGCGCAATGGTTAGCGCGTTCAGCTGTTAATCGAGAGGTTAGTGGTTCGAGCCCACCCGGGAGTGGCGTTGTGGGATCTCAAACGTAACGTAGAAAGCCAAAGTTTTTCCACAATACCTGACGACCATTTAATTTTTGGGCTTCCGTGGCGCAATGGTTAACGCGTTCGGCTGTTAACAAATAGGTTGGTGGTTCGAGCCCACCCGGGAGCGGTGTTGTGGGATCTCAAATGTAACGTAGAAAGCCAAAGTTTTTCCACAATACGTGACAACCATTTAATTTCTGAGCTTCCGTGGCTGAATGGTTAGCGCGTTCAGCTTTTAACCAATAGGGTGGTGGTTCGAGCCCACCCGGGAGCGGTGTTGTGGGATCTCAAATGTAACGTAGATAGACAAAGTTTTTCCACAATACCTGACGACCATTTATTTTTTGGGCTTCCTTGGCGCAATGGTTAGCGCGTTCGGCTGTTAACCAATAGGTTGGTGGTTCGAGCCCATCCGGGAGCGGTGTTGTGAGGTCTCAGATGTAACGTAAAATGTCAGAGTTTTTCCACAATACCTGACGAACATTTAATTTTTGGGCTTCCGTGGCGCAATGGTTAGCGCGTTCGGCTGTTAACCAATAGGTTGGTGGTTCGAGCCCATCCGGGAGCGGTGTTGTGAGGTCTCAGATGTGACGTAAAAGTCAAGGTTTTTACACAATACCTGACGAGCATTTAATTTTTAGCTTCCGTGGCGCAATGGTTAGCGCGTTCAGCAGTTAACAAATAGGTAAGTGGTTCGAGCCCACCCGGGAGCGGCGTTGTGGGATCTCAAACGTAACGTAGAAAGCCAAAGTTTTTCCACAATACCTGACGACCATTTAATTTTTGGGCTTCCGTGGCGCAATGGTTAACGCGTTCGGCTGTTAACCAATAGGTTGGTGGTTCGAGCCCACCCGGGAGCGGTGTTGTGGGATCTCAAATGTAACGTAGAAAGCCAAAGTTTTTCCACAATACGTGACGACCATTTATTTTCTGAGCTTCCGTGGCTCAATGGTTAGCGCGTTCGGCTGTTAACCAATAGGTTGGTGGTTCGAGCCCATCCGGGAGCGGTGTTGTGAGGTCTCAGAAGTGACGTAAAAAGTCAAGGTTTTTCCACAATACCTGACGAACATTTAATTTTTGGGCTTCCATGGCGCAATGGTTAGCGCGTTCGGCTGTTAACCGAAAGGTTGGTGGTTCGAGCCCAACCGGGAGAGGTGTTGTGGGGTCTCAGATGTAGCGTAAAAAGTCAAAACTTTTCCACAATACGTGACGACCATTTAATTTCTGAGCTTCCGCGGCTGAATGGTTAGCGCGTTCAGCTTTTAACCAATAGGGTGGTGGTTCGAGCCCACCCGGGAGCGGTGTTGTGGGATCTCAAATGTAACGTAGAAAGACAAAGTTTTTCCACAATACCTGACGACCATTTATTTTTTGGGCTTCCTTGGCGCAATGGTTAGCGCGTTCGGCTGTTAACCGAAAGGTTGGTGGTTCGAGCCCAACCGTGAGAGGTGTTGTAGGGTCTCAGATGGAACGTAATAAGTCATAACTTATCCACAATACCTGACAACCATTTAGTCTCTGAGCTTCCGTGGCTCAATGGTTAGCGCGTTCGGCTGTTAACCAATAGGTTGGTGGTTCGAGCCCATCCGGGAGCGGTGTTGTGAGGTCTTAGATGTAACGTAAAATGTCAGAGTTTTTCCACAATACCTGACGAACATTTAATTTTTGGGCTTCCGTGGCGCAATGGTTAGCGCGTTCGGCTGTTAACCAATAGGTTGGTTGTTCGAGCCCATCCGGGAGCGGTGTTGTGAGGTCTCAGATTTAACGTAAAATGTCAGAGTTTTTCCACAATACCTGACGAACATTTAATTTTTGGGCTTCCTTGGCGCAATTATTAGCGCGTTCAACTGTTAATCGAAAGGCTGGTGGTTCAAGCCCACCCGGAAGAGGTGTTGTGGGGTCTCAGATGTAGCGTAAAAAGTCAAAACTTATCCACAATACGTGACAACCATTTAATTTCTGAGATTCCGTGGCTCAATGGTTAGCGCGTTCGGCTGTTAACCAATAGGTTGGTGGTTCGAGCCCACCCGGGAACGGTGGTGTGGGATCTCAAATGTAACGTAGAAAGCCAAAGTTTTGCCACAATACCTGACGACCATTAAATTTTTGGGCTTCCTTGGCGCAATTGTTAGTGCGTTCGGCTGTTAACCGAAAGGTTGGTGGTTCGTGCCCAACCGGAAGAGGTGTTGTAGGGTCTCAGATGTAACGTAAAAAGTCATAACTTATCTACAATACCTGACAACCATTTAATTTGTGAGCTTCCGTGGCTCAAAGGTTAGCGCGTTCGGCTGTTAACTAATAGGTGTGTGGTTCGAGCCTATCCGGGAGCGGTGTTGTGTCGTCTCAGATGTGATGTAAAAAGTCAAGGTTTTTTCCACAACACCTGACGACCATTTAAATTTTGGGCTTCCGTGGCGCAATGGTTAGCGCGTTCGGCTGTTAACCAATAGGTTGGTGGTTCGAGCCCATCCGGGAGCGGTGTTGTGAGGTCTCGGATGTAACGTAAAATGTCAAGGTTTTTACACAATACCTGACGAGCATTTAACTTTGGGCTTCCGTGGCTCAATGGTTAGCGCGTTCGGCTGTTAACCAATAGGTTGGTGGTTCGAGCCCATCCGGGAGCGGTGTTGTGAGGTCTCAGATGTGACGTAAAAAGTCAAGGTTTTTACACAATACCTGACGAGCATTTAACTTTGGGCTTCCGTGGCTCAATGGTTAGCGCGTTCGGCTGTTAACCAATAGGTTGGTGGTTCAAGCCCATCCGGGAGCGGTATTGTGACGTCTCAGATGTGACGTTAAAAGTCAAGGTTTTTCCAAAATACCTGACGACCATTTAATTTTTGGGCTTCCGTGGCGCAATGGTTAGCGCGTTCAGCTGCTATTCAAAAGACTGGTGGTTTGACCTCTCCCGGGAGCGGTGTTGTGACGTCTCAAATGTAACATAAAATGTCAGAGTTTTTCCACAATACCTGTCGAACATTGAATTTTTGGGCTTCCGTGGCGCAATGGTTAGCGCGTTCAGCTGTTAATCGAAAGGTTGGTGGTACGAGCCCACCCGGGAGAGGTGTTGTGGGGTCTCAGATGTAGTGTAAAAAGTCAAAACTTTTCCACAATACGTGAAAACCATTTAATTTCTGGGCTTCCGTGGCTCAATGATTAGCGCGTTCGGCTGTTAACCAATAGGTTGGTGGTTCGAGCCCACCCGGGAGCGGTGTTGTGGGATCTCACATGTAACGTAGAAAGCCAAAGTTTTTCCATAATACCTGACGACCATTTAATTTTTGGGCTTCCGTGGCGCAATGGTTAGCGCGTTCGGCTGGTAACCGAAAGGTTGGTGGTTCAAGCCCACCCGGGAGCGGTGTTGTGGGATCACGAATGTAACGTAGAAAGCCAAAGTTTTTCCAGAATACCTGACGACCATTTAATTTTTGGGCTTCCGTGGCGCAATAGTTAGCGCGTTCAGCTGTTAATCGAAAGGTTGGTGGTTCGAGCCCACCCGAGAGAGGTGTTGTGGGGTCTCAGATGTAGCGTAAAAAGTCAAAACTTTTCCACAATACGTGACAACCATTTAATTTCTGAGCTTTCGTGGCTCAATGGTTAGCGCGTTCGGCTGTTAGCCAATAGGTTGGTGGTTCGAGCCCACCTGGGAGCGGTGTTGTGGGATCTCAAATGTAACGTAGAAAGCCAAAGTTTTTCCACAATACCTGACGACCATTTAATTTTTGGGCTTCCGGGGCGCAATGGTTAGCGCGTTCAGCTGTTATTCAAAAGACTGGTGGTTTGAGCCCTTTCGGGAGCGGTGTTGTGAGGTCTCAGATGTGACGTAAAAAGTCAAGGTTTTTCCACAATACCTGACGACCATTTAATTTTTGAGCTTCCGTGGCGCAATGGTTAGCGCGTTCTTCTGTTAATCGAAAGGTTGGTGGTTCGAGCCCACCCGGGAGAGGTGTTGTGGGGTCTCAGATGTAGCGTAAAAAGTCAAAACTTTTCCACAATACGTGACAACGATTTAATTTCTGAGCTTCCGTGGCTCAATGTTTAGCGCGTTCGGCTGTTAGCCAATAGGTTGGTGGTTCGAGCCCACCCGGGAGCGGTGTTGTGGGATCTCAAATGTAACGTAGAAAGCCAAAGTTTTTCCACAATACCTGACGACCATTTAAT
Source organism: Phalangium opilio (assembly GCF_054372755.1). NCBI lineage: Eukaryota > Metazoa > Arthropoda > Arachnida > Opiliones > Phalangiidae > Phalangium > Phalangium opilio. The sequence continues at coordinate 3,372,348 of NW_028324192.1, read as the reverse complement.
TTCTGAGCTTCCGTGGCTCAATGGTTAGCGCGTTCGGCTGTTAACCAATAGTTTGGTAGTTCGAGCCCATCCGGGAGCGGTGTTGTGAGGTCTCAGATGTGACGTAAAAAGTCAAGGTTTTTCCACAATACCTGACGACCATTTAATTTTTGAGCTTCCGTGGCGCAATGGTTAGCGCGTTCTTCTGTTAATCGAAAGGTTGGTGGTTCGAGCCCACCCGGGAGAGGTGTTGTGGGGTCTCAGATGTAGCGTAAAAAGTCAAAACTTTTCCACAATACGTGACAACGATTTAATTTCTGAGCTTCCGTGGCTCAATGTTTAGCGTGTTCGGCTGTTAACCAATAGGTTGGTGGTTCGGGCCCACCCGGGAGCGGTGTTGTGAGTTCTCAGATGTGACGTAAAATGTCAGAGTTTTTCCACAATACCTGACGAATATTTAATATTTGGGCTTCCTTGGCGCAATGGCTAGCGCTTTCGGCTTTTAACCGAAATTTTGGTTTTTCGAGCCCATCCGGGAGCGTTTTGTGAGGTCTCAGATGTAACGTAAAAAGTCAGAGTTTTTCCACAATACATGACGACCATTTAATTTTTGGGCTTCCGTGGCGCAATAATTAGCGCGTTCAGCTGTTAGTCGAAAGGTTGGTGGTTCGAGCCCACCCGGGAGAGGTTTTGTGGGGTCTCAGATGTAGCGTAAAATGTCAAAACTTTTCCACAATACGTAACAACCTTTTAATTTCTGAGCTTCCGTGGCTCAATGCTTAGCGCGTTCGGCTGTTAGCCAATAGGTTGGTGGTTCGAGCCCACCCGGGAGCGGTGTTGTGGGATCTCAAATGTAACGTAGAAAGCCAAAGTTTTTCCACAATACCTGACGACCATTTAATTTCTGAGCTTCCGTGGCTCAATGGTTAGCGCGTTCGGCTGTTAACCAATAGTTTGGTAGTTCGAGCCCATCCGGGAGCGGTGTTGTGAGGTCTCAGATGTGACGTAAAAAGTCAAGGTTTTTCCACAATACCTGACGACCATTTAATTTTTGAGCTTCCGTGGCGCAATGGTTAGCGCGTTCTTCTGTTAATCGAAAGGTTGGTGGTTCGAGCCCACCCGGGAGAGGTGTTGTGGGGTCTCAGATGTAGCGTAAAAAGTCAAAACTTTTCCACAATACGTGACAACGATTTAATTTCTGAGCTTCCGTGGCTCAATGTTTAGCGTGTTCGGCTGTTAACCAATAGGTTGGTGGTTCGGGCCCACCCGGGAGCGGTGTTGTGAGTTCTCAGATGTGACGTAAAATGTCAGAGTTTTTCCACAATACCTGACGAATATTTAATATTTGGGCTTCCTTGGCGCAATGGCTAGCGCTTTCGGCTTTTAACCGAAATTTTGGTTTTTCGAGCCCATCCGGGAGCGTTTTGTGAGGTCTCAGATGTAACGTAAAAAGTCAGAGTTTTTCCACAATACATGACGACCATTTAATTTTTGGGCTTCCGTGGCGCAATAATTAGCGCGTTCAGCTGTTAGTCGAAAGGTTGGTGGTTCGAGCCCACCCGGGAGAGGTTTTGTGGGGTCTCAGATGTAGCGTAAAATGTCAAAACTTTTCCACAATACGTAACAACCTTTTAATTTCTGAGCTTCCGTGGCTCAATGCTTAGCGCGTTCGGCTGTTAGCCAATAGGTTGGTGGTTCGAGCCCACCCGGGAGCGGTGTTGTGGGATCTCAAATGTAACGTAGAAAGCCAAAGTTTTTCCACAATACCTGACGACCATTTATTTTTTGGGCTTCCTTGGCGCAATGGTTAGCGCGTTCGGCTGTTAACCGAAAGGTTGGTGGTTCGAGCCCAACCGAGAGAGGTGTTGTAGGGTCTCAGATGTAACGTAATAAGTCATAACTTATCCACAATACGTGACAACCATTTAATTTCTGAGCTTCCGTGGCTCAATGGTTAGCGCGTTCGGCTGTTAACCAATAGGTTGGTGGTTCGAGCCCACCCTGGAGCGGTGGTGTGGGATCTCAAATGTAACGTAGAAAGCCAAAGTTTTGCCACAATACCTGACGACCATTAAATTTTTGGGCTTCCTTGGGGCAATGGTTAGCGCGTTCGGCTGTTAACCGAAAGGTTGGTGGTTCGAGCCCAACCGGATTAGGTGTTGTGACGTCTCAGGTGTGACGTAAAAAGCCAAGGTTTTTTCCACAACACCTGACGACCATTTAATTTTTGGGCTTCCGTGGCGCAATGGTTAGCGCGTTCGGCTTTTAACCAATAGGTTGGTGGTTCGAGCCCATCCGGGAGCGGTGTAGTGAGGTCTCAGATGTAACGTAAAATGTCAAGGTTTTTCCACAATACCGGACGACCATTTAAATTTTGGGCTTCCGTGGCGCAATCGTTAGCGCGTTCGGCTGTTAACAGAAAGGTTGGTGGTTCGAGCACACCCGGGAGCGGTGCTATGAGGTCTCAGATGTTACGTAAAAAGTCAAAGTTTTTCCACAATACCGGACGACCATTTAATTTTTGGGCTTCCGTGGCGCAATGGTTAGCGCGTTCAGCTGCTATTCAAAAGACTGGTGGTTTGAGCCCTCCCGGGAGCGGTGTTGTGACGTCTCAGATGTAACATAAAATGTCAGAGTTTTTCCACAATACCTGACGAACATTGAAATTTTGGGCTTCCGTGGCGCAATGGTTAGCGCGTTCAGCTGTTAATCGAAAGGTTGGTGGTTCGAGCCCACCCGGGAGAGGTGTTGTGGGGTCTCAGATGTAGCGTAAAAAGTCAAAACTTTTCCACAATACGTGACAACCATTTAATTTCTGAGCTTCCGTGGCTCAATGGTTAGCGCGTTCGGCTGTTAACTAATAGGTTAGTGGTTCGAGCCCACCCGGGAGCGTCGTTGTGGGATCTCAAATGTAACGTAGAAAGCCAAAGTTTTTCCACAATACCTGACGATCATTTAATTTTTGGGCTTCCGTGGCGCAATGGTTAGGGCGTTCGGCTGTTAACCAATAGGTTGGTGGTTCGAGCCCACCCGGGCGCGGTGTTGTGGGATCTCAAACGTAACGTGGAAAGCCAAAGTTTTTCCACAATACCTGACGACCATTTAATTTTTGGGCTTCCGTGGCTCAATGATTAGCACGTTCAGCTGTTAATCGAAAGGTTGAAGGTTCGAGCCCACCCGGGAGAGGTGTTGTGGGGTCTCAGATGTAGCGTAAAAAGTCAAAACTTTTCCACAATACGTGACAACCATTTAATTTCTGAGCTTCCGTGGCGCAATGGTTAGCGCGTTCAGCAGTTAACAAATAATTTAGTGGTTCGAGCCCACCCGGGAGCGGCGTTGTGGGATCTCAAACGTAACGTAGAAAGAAAAAGTTTTTCCACAATACCTGACGACCATTTAATGTTTGAGCTTCCGTGGCGCAATGGTTAACGCGTTCGGCTGTTAACCTATAGGTTGGTGGTTCGAGCCCACCCGGGAGCGGTGTTGTGGGATCTCAAATGTAAGGTAGAAAGCCAAAGTTTTTCCACAATACGTGACGACCATTTAATTTCTGAGCTTCGTGGCTCAATGGTTAGCGCGTTCGGCTGTTAATCAATAGGTTGGTGGTTAGAGCCCATCCGGGAGCGGTGTTGTGAGGTCTCAGATGTGACGTAAAAAGTCAAGGTTTTTCCACAATACCTGACGAACATTGAATTTTTGGGCTTCCGTGGCGCAATGGTTAGCGCGTTCAGCTGTTAATCGAAAGGTTGGTGGTTCGAGCCCATCCGGGAGCGGTGTAGTGAGATCTCAAATGTAACGTAGAAAGCCAAAGTTTTTCCACAATACCTGACGACCATTTATTTTTTGGGCTTCCTTGGCGCAATGGTTAGCGCGTTCGGCTGTTAACCGAAAGGTTGGTGGTTCGAGCCCAACCGAGAGAGGTGTTGTAGGGTCTCAGATGTAACGTAATAAGTCATAACTTATCCACAATACGTGACAACCATTTAATTTCTGAGCTTCCGTGGCTCAATGGTTAGCGCGTTCGGCTGTTAACCAATAGGTTGGTGGTTCGAGCCCACCCTGGAGCGGTGGTGTGGGATCTCAAATGTAACGTAGAAAGCCAAAGTTTTGCCACAATACCTGACGACCATTAAATTTTTGGGCTTCCTTGGCGCAATGGTTAGCGCGTTCGGCTGTTAACCGAAAGGTTGGTGGTTCGAGCCCAACCGGAATAGGTGTTGTGACGTCTCAGGTGTGACGTAAAAAGCAAAGGTTTTTTCCACAACACCTGACGACCATTTAATTTTTGGGCTTCCGTGGCGCAATGGTTAGCGCGTTCGGCTTTTAACCAATAGGTTGGTGGTTCGAGCCCATCCGGGAGCGGTGTAGTGAGGTCTCAGATGTAACGTAAAATGTCAAGGTTTTTCCACAATACCGGACGACCATATAAATTTTGGGCTTCCGTGGCGCAATCGTTAGCGCGTTCGGCTGTTAACAGAAAGGTTGGTGGTTCGAGCACACCCGGGAGCGGTGCTATGAGGTCTCAGATGTTACGTAAAAAGTCAAAGTTTTTCCACAATACCGGACGACCATTTAATTTTTGGGCTTCCGTGGCGCAATGGTTAGCGCGTTCAGCTGCTATTCAAAAGACTGGTGGTTTGAGCCCTCCCGGGAGCGGTGTTGTGACGTCTCAGATGTAACATAAAATGTCAGAGTTTTTCCACAATACCTGACGAACATTGAAATTTTGGGCTTCCGTGGCGCAATGGTTAGCGCGTTCAGCTGTTAATCGAAAGGTTGGTGGTTCGAGCCCACCCGGGAGAGGTGTTGTGGGGTCTCAGATGTAGCGTAAAAAGTCAAAACTTTTCCACAATACGTGACAACCATTTAATTTCTGAGCTTCCGTGGCTCAATGGTTAGCGCGTTCGGCTGTTAACTAATAGGTTAGTGGTTCGAGCCCACCCGGGAGCGTCGTTGTGGGATCTCAAATGTAACGTAGAAAGCCAAAGTTTTTCCACAATACCTGACGATCATTTAATTTTTGGGCTTCCGTGGCGCAATGGTTAGGGCGTTCGGCTGTTAACCAATAGGTTGGTGGTTCGAGCCCACCCGGGCGCGGTGTTGTGGGATCTCAAACGTAACGTGGAAAGCCAAAGTTTTTCCACAATACCTGACGACCATTTAATTTTTGGGCTTCCGTGGCTCAATGATTAGCACGTTCAGCTGTTAATCGAAAGGTTGAAGGTTCGAGCCCACCCGGGAGAGGTGTTGTGGGGTCTCAGATGTAGCGTAAAAAGTCAAAACTTTTCCACAATACGTGACAACCATTTAATTTCTGAGCTTCCGTGGCGCAATGGTTAGCGCGTTCAGCAGTTAACAAATAATTTAGTGGTTCGAGCCCACCCGGGAACGGCGTTGTGGGATCTCAAACGTAACGTAGAAAGCCAAAGTTTTTCCACAATACCTGACGACCATTTAATGTTTGGGCTTCCGTGGCGCAATGGTTAACGCGTTCGGCTGTTAACCTATAGGTTGGTGGTTCGAGCCCACCCGGGAGCGGTGTTGTGGGATCTCAAATGTAACGTAGAAAGCCAAAGTTTTTCCACAATACGTGACGACCATTTAATTTCTGAGCTTCGTGGCTCAATGGTTAGCGCGTTCGGCTGTTAATCAATAGGTTGGTGGTTAGAGCCCATCCGGGAGCGGTGTTGTGAGGTCTCAGATGTGACGTAAAAAGTCAAGGTTTTTCCACAATACCTGACGAACATTGAATTTTTGGGCTTCCCTGGCGCAATTATTAGCGCGTTCAACTGTTAATCGAAAGGCTGGTGGTTCAGGCCCACCCGGAAGAGGTGTTGTGGGGTCTCAGATGTAGCGTAAAAAGTCAAAACTTATCCACAATACGTGACAACCATTTAATTTCTGAGCTTCCGTGGCTCAATGGTTAGCGCGTTCGGCTGTTAATCGAAAGGTTGGTGGTTCGAGCCCACCCGAGAGAGGTGTTGTGGGGTCTCAGATGTAGCGTAAAAAGTCAAAACTTTTCCACAATACGTGACAACCATTTAATTTCTGAGCTTTCGTGGCTCAATGGTTAGCGCGTTCGGCTGTTTGCCAATAGGTTGGTGGTTCGAGCCCACCCGGGAGCGGTGTTGTGGGATCTCAAATGTAACGTAGAAAGCGAAAGTTTTTCCACAATACCTGACGACCATTTAATTTTTGGGCTTCCGGGGCGCAATGGTTAGCGCGTTCAGCTGTTATTCAAAAGACTGGTGGTTTGAGCCCTTTCGGGAGCGGTGTTGTGAGGTCTCAGATGTAGCGTAAAAAGTCAAAACTTTTCCACAATACGTGACAACCATTTAATATCTGAGCCTTCGTGGCTCAATGGTTAGCGCGTTCGGCTGTTAGCCAATAGGTTGGTGGTTCGAGCCCACCCGGGAGCAGTGTTGTGGGATCTCAAATGTAACGTAGAAAGCCAAAGTTTTTCCACAATACCTGACGACCATTTAATTTCTGAGCTTCCGTGGCTCAATGGTTAGCGCGTTCAGCTGTTAATCGAAAGGTTGGTGGTTGTGGGGTCTCAAATGTAACGTAGAAAGCCAAAGTTTTTCCACAATACCTGACAACTATTTAATTTCTGAGCTTCCGTGGCTCAATGGTTAGCGCGTTCGGCTGTTAGCCAATAGGTTGGTGCTTCAAGCATACCCGGGAGCGGTGTTGTGGGATCTCGAATGTAATGTAGAAAGCCAAAGTTTTTCCACAATACCTGACGACCATTTAATTTTTGGGCTTCCGTGGCGCAATGGTTAGCGCGTTCGGCTGTTAACCGAAAGGTTGGTGGTTCAAGCCCATCCGGGAGCGGTGTTGTGACGTCTCAGATGTTACGTAAAAAGTCAAGGTTTTTCCACAATACCTGACGAACATTTAATTTTTGGGCTTCCGTGGCTCAATAGTTAGCGCGTTCGGCTGTTAACCAATAGGTTGGTGGTTCAGGCCCACCCGGAAGAGGTGTTGTGGGGTCTCAGATGTAGCGTAAAAAGTCAAAACTTATCCACAATACGTGACAACCATTTAATTTCTGAGCTTCCGTGGCTCAATGGTTAGCGCGTTCGGCTGTTAATCGAAAGGTTGGTGGTTCGAGCCCACCCGAGAGAGGTGTTGTGGGGTCTCAGATGTAGCGTAAAAAGTCAAAACTTTTCCACAATACGTGACAACCATTTAATTTCTGAGCTTTCGTGGCTCAATGGTTAGCGCGTTCAGCTGTTTGCCAATAGGTTGGTGGTTCGAGCCCACCCGGGAGCGGTGTTGTGGGATCTCAAATGTAACGTAGAAAGCGAAAGTTTTTCCACAATACCTGACGACCATTTAATTTTTGGGCTTCCGGGGCGCAATGGTTAGCGCGTTCAGCTGTTATTCAAAAGACTGGTGGTTTGAGCCCTTTCGGGAGCGGTGTTGTGAGGTCTCAGATGTAGCGTAAAAAGTCAAAACTTTTCCACAATACGTGACAACCATTTAATATCTGAGCCTTCGTGGCTCAATGGTTAGCGCGTTCGGCTGTTAGCCAATAGGTTGGTGGTTCGAGCCCACCCGGGAGCAGTGTTGTGGGATCTCAAATGTAACGTAGAAAGCCAAAGTTTTTCCACAATACCTGACGACCATTTAATTTCTGAGCTTCCGTGGCTCAATGGTTAGCGCGTTCAGCTGTTAATCGAAAGGTTGGTGGTTGTGGGGTCTCAAATGTAACGTAGAAAGCCAAAGTTTTTCCACAATACCTGACAACCATTTAATTTCTGAGCTTCCGTGGCTCAATGGTTAGCGCGTTCGGCTGTTAGCCAATAGGTTGGTGCTTCAAGCATACCCGGGAGCGGTGTTGTGGGATCTCGAATGTAATGTAGAAAGCCAAAGTTTTTCCACAATACCTGACGACCATTTAATTTTTGGGCTTCCGTGGCGCAATGGTTAGCGCGTTCGGCTGTTAACCGAAAGGTTGGTGGTTCAAGCCCATCCGGGAGCGGTGTTGTGACGTCTCAGATGTTACGTAAAAAGTCAAGGTTTTTCCACAATACCTGACGAACATTTAATTTTTGGGCTTCCGTGGCTCAATAGTTAGCGCGTTCGGCTGTTAACCAATAGGTTGGTGGTTCGAGGCCACCCGGGAGCGGTGTTGTGGGATCTCACATGTAACGTAGAAAGCCAAAGTTTTTCCACAATACCTGACGACCATTTAATTTTTGGGCTTCCTTGGCGCAATGGTTAGCGCGTTCGGCTGGTAACCGAAAGGTTGGTGGTTCAAGCCCACCCGGGAGCGGTGTTGTGGGATCACGAATGTAACGTAGAAAGCCAAAGTTTTTCCAGAATACCTGACGACCATTTAATTTTTGGGCTTCCGTGGCGCAATAATTAGCGCGTTCAGCTGTTAATCGAAAGGTTGGTGGTTCGAGCCCACCCGAGAGAGAGGTGTTGTGGGGTCTCAGATGTAGCGTAAAAAGTCAAAACTTTTCCACAATACGTGACAACCATTTAATTTCTGAGCTTTCGTGGCTCAATGGTTAGAGCGTTCGGCTGTTAGCCAATAGGTTGGTGGTTCGAGCCCACCCGGGAGCGGTGTTGTGGGATCTCAAATGTAACGTAGAAAGCCAAAGTTTTTCCACAATACCTGACGATCATTTAATTTTTGGGCTTCCGTGGCGCAATGGTTAGCGCGTTCAGCTGTTATTCAAAAGACTGGTGGTTTGAGCCCTTTCGGGAGCGGTGTTGTGAGGTCTCAGATGTGACGTAAAAAGTCAAGGTTTTTCCACAATACCTGACGACCATTTAATTTTTGAGCTTCCGTGGCGCAATGTTTAGCGCGTTCTTCTGTTAATCGAAAGGTTGGTGGTTCGAGCCCACCCGGGAGAGGTGTTGTGGGGTCTCAGATGTGACGTAAAAAGTCAAGGTTTTTCCACAATACCTGACGACCATTTAATTTTTGAGCTTCCGTGGCGCAATGGTTAGCGCGTTCTTCTGTTAATCGAAAGGTTGGTGGTTCGAGCCCACCCGGGAGAGGTGTTGTGGGGTCTCAGATGTAGCGTAAAAAGTCAAAACTTTTCCACAATACGTGACAACGATTTAATTTCTGAGCTTCCGTGGCTCAATGTTTAGCGTGTTCGGCTGTTAACCAATAGGTTGGTGGTTCGGGCCCACCCGGGAGCGGTGTTGTGAGTTCTCAGATGTGACGTAAAATGTCAGAGTTTTTCCACAATACCTGACGAATATTTAATATTTGGGCTTCCTTGGCGCAATGGTTAGCGCGTTTGGCTGTTAACAGAAAGTTTGGTGGTTCGAGCACACCCGGGAGCGGTGCTATGAGGTCTCAGATGTTACGTAAAAAGTCAAAGTTTTTCCACAATACCGGACGACCATTTAATTTCAGAGCTTCCGTGGCTCAATGGCTAGCGCTTTCGGCTTTTAACCGAAATTTTGGTTTTTCGAGCCCATCCGGGAGCGTTTTGTGAGGTCTCAGATGTAACGTAAAAAGTCAGAGTTTTTCCACAATACATGACGACCATTTAATATTTAGGCTTCCGTGGCGCAATGGTTAGCGCGTTCAGCTGCTATTCAAAAGACTGGTGGTTTGAGCCCTCCCGGGAGCGGTGTTGTGACGTCTCGAATGTAACGTAAAATGTCAGAGTTTTTCCACAATACCTGACGAACATTTAATTTTTGGGCTTCCGTGGCGCAATAATTAGCGCGTTCAGCTGTTAATCGAAAGGTTGGTGGTTCGAGCCCACCCGGGAGAGGTTTTGTGGGGTCTCAGATGTAGCGTAAAATGTCAAAACTTTTCCACAATACGTAACAACCTTTTAATTTCTGAGCTTCCGTGGCTCAATGCTTAGCGCGTTCGGCTGTTAGCCAATAGGTTGGTGGTTCGAGCCCACCCGGGAGCGGTGTCGTGGGATCTCAAATGTAACGTAGAAAGCCAAAGTTTTTCCACAATACCTGACGACCATTTATTTTTTGGGCTTCCTTGGCGCAATGGTTAGAGCGTTCGGCTGTTAACCGAAAGGTTGGTGGTTCGAGCCCAACCGAGAGAGGTGTTGTAGGGTCTCAGATGTAACGTAATAAGTCATAACTTATCCACAATACGTGACAACCATTTAATTTCTGAACTTCCGTGGCTCAATGGTTAGCGCGTTCGGCTGTTAACCAATAGGTTGGTGGTTCGAGCCCACCCAGGAGCGGTGGTGTGGGATCTCAAATGTAACGTAGAAAGCCAAAGTTTTGCCACAATACCTGACGACCATTAAATTTTTGGGCTTCCTTGGCGCAATGGTTAGCGCGTTCGGCTGTTAACCGAAAGGTTGGTGGTTCGAGCCCAACCGGAATAGGTGTTGTGACGTCTCAGGTGTGACGTAAAAAGCCAAGGTTTTTTCCACAACACCTGACGACCATTTAATTTTTGGGCTTCCGTGGCGCAATGGTTAGCGCGTTCGGCTTTTAACCAATAGGTTGGTGGTTCGAGCCCATCCGGGAGCGGTGTAGTGAGGTCTCAGATGTAACGTAAAATGTCAGAGTTTTTCCACAATACCTGACGAACATTTAATATTTGGGCTTCCGTGCCGCAATGACTAGCGCGTTCAGCTGTTAATCGAAAGGTTGAAGGTTCGAGCCCACCCGGGAGAGGTGTTGTGGGGTCTCAGATGTAGCGTAAAAAGTCAAAACTTTTCCACAATACGTGACAACCATTTAATTTCTGAGCTTCCGTGGCTCAATGGTTAGCGCGTTCGGCTGTTAACCAATAGGTTGGTGGTTCGAGCCCATCCGGGAGCGGTGTTGTGACGTCTCAGATGTGACGTAAAAAGTCAAGGTTTTTCCACAATACCGGACGACCATTTAAATTTTGGGCTTCCGTGGCGCAATCGTTAGCGCGTTCGGCTGTTAACAGAAAGGTTGGTGGTTCGAGCACACCCGGGAGCGGTGCTATGAGGTCTCAGATGTTACGTAAAAAGTCAAAGTTTTTCCACAATACCGGACGACCATTTAATTTTTGGGCTTCCGTGGCGCAATGGTTAGCGCGTTCAGCTGCTATTCAAAAGACTGGTGGTTTGAGCCCTCCCGGGAGCGGTGTTGTGACGTCTCAGATGTAACATAAAATGTCAGAGTTTTTCCACAATACCTGACGAACATTGAAATTTTGGGCTTCCGTGGCGCAATGGTTAGCGCGTTCAGCTGTTAATCGAAAGGTTGGTGGTTCGAGCCCACCCGGAAGAGGTGTTGTGGGGTCTCAGATGTAGCCTAAAAAGTCAAAACTTTTCCACAATACGTGACAACCATTTAATTTCTGAGCTTCCGTGGCTCAATGGTTAGCGCGTTCGGCTGTTAACTAATAGGTTAGTGGTTCGAGCCCACCCGGGAGCGGCGTTGTGGGATCTCAAATGTAACGTAGAAAGCCAAAGTTTTTCCACAATACCTGACGATCATTTAATTTTTGGGCTTCCGTGGCGCAATGCTTAGGGCGTTCGGCTGTTAACCAATAGGTTGGTGGTTCGAGCCCACCCGGGTGCGGTGTTGTGGGATCTCAAACGTAACGTGGAAAGCCAAAGTTTTTCCACAATACCTGACGACCATTTAATTTTTGGGCTTCCGTGGCGCAATGATTAGCACGTTCAGCTGTTAATCGAAAGGTTGAAGGTTCGAGCCCACCCGGGAGAGGTGTTGTGGGGTCTCAGATGTAGCGTAAAAAGTCAAAACTTTTCCACAATACGTGACAACCATTTAATTTCTGAGCTTCCGTGGCGCAATGGTTAGCGCGTTCAGCAGTTAACAAATAATTTAGTGGTTCGAGCCCACCCGGGAGCGGCGTTGTGGGATCTCAAACGTAACGTAGAAAGCCAAAGTTTTTCCACAATACCTGACGACCATTTAATGTTTGGGCTTCCGTGGCGCAATGGTTAACGCGTTCGGCTGTTAACCAATAGGTTGGTGGTTCGAGCCCACCCGGGAGCGGTGTTGTGGGATCTCAAATGTAACGTAGAAAGCCAAAGTTTTTCCACAATACGTGACGACCATTTAATTTCTGAGCTTCGTGGCTCAATGGTTAGCGCGTTCGGCTGTTAACCAATAGGTTGGTGGTTAGAGCCCATCCGGGAGCGGTGTTGTGAGGTCTCAGATGTGACGTAAAAAGTCAAGGTTTTTCCACAATACCTGACGAACATTTAATTTTTGGGCTTCCCTGGCGCAATTATTAGCGCGTTCAACTGTTAATCGAAAGGCTGGTGGTTCAGGCCCACCCGGAAGAGGTGTTGTGGGGTCTCAGATGTAGCGTAAAAAGTCAAAACTTATCCACAATACGTGACAACCATTTAATTTCTGAGCTTCCGTGGCTGAATGGTTAGCGCGTTCGGCTGTTAACCAATAGGTTGGTGGTTAGAGCCCATCCGGGAGCGGTGTTGTGAGGTCTCAGATGTAACGTAAAATGTCAGAGTTTTTCCACAATACCTGACGAACATTTAATTTTTGGGCTTCCGTGGCGCAATTATTAGCGCGTTCAACTGTTAATCGAAAGGCTTGTGGTTCAGGCCCACCCGGAAGAGGTGTTGTGGGGTCTCAGATGTAGCGTAAAAAGTAAAAACTTATCCACAATACGTGACAAAAATTTAATTTCTGAGCTTCTGTGGCTCAATGGTTAGCGCGTTCGGCTGTTAACCAATTGGTTGGTGGTTCGAGCCCACCCGGGAGCGGTGGTGTGGGATCTCAAATGTAACGTAGAAAGCCAAAGTTTTGCCACAATACCTGACGACCATTAAATTTTTGGGCTTCCTTGGCGCAATGGTTAGCGCGTTCGGCTGTTAACCGAAAGGTTGGTGGTTCGAGACAACCGGAAGAGGTGTTGTAGGGTCACACATGTAACGTAAAAAGTCATAACTTATCCACAATAACTGACAACCATTTAATTTCTGAGCTTCCGTGGCTCAAAGGTTAGCGCGTTCGGCTGTTTACCAATAGGTGTGTGGTTCGAGCCCATCCGGGAGCGGTTTTGTGACGTCTCAGATGTGACGTAAAAAGTCAAGGTTTTTTTCCACAACACCTGACGATCATTTAATTTTTGGTCTTCCGTGGCGCAATGGTTAGCGCGTTCGGCTGTTAACCAATAGGTTGGTGGTTCGAGCCCATCCGGGAGCGGTGTTGTGAGGTCTCAGATGTAACGTAAAATGTCAGAGTTTTTCCACAATACCTGACGAACATTTAATTTTTGGGCTTCCGTGGCGCAATGATTAGCGCGTTCAGCTGTTAACCGAAAGGTTGGTGGTTGGAGCCCATCCGGGAGCGGTGTTGTGACGTCTCAAATGTAACGTAAAATGTTAAAACTTTTCCACAATATGTGACAACCACTTAAATTCTGAGCTTCCGTGGCTCAATGGTTAGCGAATTCGGCTGTTAACCAATAGGTTGGTGGTTCGAGCCCACCCGGGAGCGGTATTTTGGGATCTCAAATGTAACGTTGAAAGCCAAAATTTTTCCACAATACCTGACGACCATTTATTTTTTGGGCTTCCGTGGCGCAATGGTCAGCGCGTTCAGCTGTTAATCGAAAGGCTGGCGGTTCAAGCCCACCCGGAAGAGGTGTTGTGGGGTCTCAGATGTAGTGTAAAAAGTCAAAACCTACCCACAATACGTGACAACCATTTAATTTCTGAGCTTCCGTGGCTCAATGGTTAGCGCGTTCGGCTGTTAACCAATAGGTTGGTGGTTTGAGCCCACCCGGGACCGGTGGTGTGGGATCTCAAATGTAACGTAGAAAGCCAAAGTTTTGCCAATATACCTGACGACCATTAAATTTTTGGGCTTCCTTGGCTCAAAGGTTAGCGCGTTCGGCTGTTAACGAATAGGTGTGTGGTTCGAGCCCATCCGGGAGCGGCGTTGTGGGATCTCAGATGTAGCGTAAAAAGTCAAAACTTTTCCACAATACGTGACAACCATTTAATTTCTGAGCTTCCGTGGCTCAATGGTTAGCGCGTTCGGCTGTTAACTAATAGGTTAGTGGTTCGAGCCCACCCGGGAGCGGCGTTGTGGGATCTCAAATGTAACGTAGAAAGCCAAAGTTTTTCCACAATACCTGACGATCATTTAATTTTTGGGCTTCCGTGGCGCAATGCTTAGGGCGTTCGGCTGTTAACCAATAGGTTGGTGGTTCGAGCCCACCCGGGTGCGGTGTTGTGGGATCTCAAACGTAACGTGGAAAGCCAAAGTTTTTCCACAATACCTGACGACCATTTAATTTTTGGGCTTCCGTGGCGCAATGATTAGCACGTTCAGCTGTTAATCGAAAGGTTGAAGGTTCGAGCCCACCCGGGAGAGGTGTTGTGGGGTCTCAGATGTAGCGTAAAAAGTCAAAACTTTTCCACAATACGTGACAACCATTTAATTTCTGAGCTTCCGTGGCGCAATGGTTAGCGCGTTCAGCAGTTAACAAATAATTTAGTGGTTCGAGCCCACCCGGGAGCGGCGTTGTGGGATCTCAAACGTAACGTAGAAAGCCAAAGTTTTTCCACAATACCTGACGACCATTTAATGTTTGGGCTTCCGTGGCGCAATGGTTAACGCGTTCGGCTGTTAACCAATAGGTTGGTGGTTCGAGCCCACCCGGGAGCGGTGTTGTGGGATCTCAAATGTAACGTAGAAAGCCAAAGTTTTTCCACAATACGTGACGACCATTTAATTTCTGAGCTTCGTGGCTCAATGGTTAGCGCGTTCGGCTGTTAACCAATAGGTTGGTGGTTAGAGCCCATCCGGGAGCGGTGTTGTGAGGTCTCAGATGTGACGTAAAAAGTCAAGGTTTTTCCACAATACCTGACGACCATTTAATTTTTGGGCTTCCGTGGCGCAATGATTAGCGCGTTCAGCTGTTAATCGAAAGGTTGAAGGTTCGAGCCCACCCGAGAGAGGTGTTGTGGGGTCTCAGATGTAGCGTAAAAAGTCAAAACTTTTCCGCAATACGTGACAACCATTTAAATTCTGAGCTTCCGTGGCTCAATGGTTAGCGCGTTCGCCTGTAAACCAATAGGTTGGTGGTTCGAGCCCATCCGGGAGCGGTGTTGTGACGTCTTAGATGTGACGTAAAAAGTCAAGGTTTTTCCACAATACCGGACGACCATTTAATTTTTGGGCTTCCGTGGCGCAATCGTTAGCGCGTTCGGCTGTTAACAGAAAGGTTGGTGGTTCGAGCACACCCGGGAGCGGTGCTATGAGGTCTCAGATGTTACGTAAAAAGTCAAAGTTTTTCCACAATACCGGACGACCATTTAATTTTTGGGCTTCCGTTGCGCAATGGTTAGCGCGTTCAGCTGCTGTTCAAAAGACTGGTGGTTTGAGCCCTCCCGGGAGCGGTGTTGTGACGTCTCAGATGTAACAAAAAATGTCAGAGTTTTTCCACAATACCTGACGAACATTGAATTTTTGGGCTTCCGTGGCGCAATGGTTAGCGCGTTCAGCTGTTAATCGAAAGGTTGGTGGTTCGAGCCCACCCGGGAGAGGTGTTGTGGGGTCTCAGATGTAGCGTAAAAAGTCAAAACGTTTCCACAATACGTGACAACCATTTAATTTCTGAGCCTACGTGGCTCAATGGTTAGCGCGTTCGGCTGTTAACCAATAGGTTAGTGGTTCGAGCCCACCCGGGAGCGGCGTTGTGGGATCTCAAATGTAACGTAGAAAGCCAAAGTTTTTCCACAATACCTGACGATTTAATTTTTGGGCTTCCGTGGCGCAATGGTTAGGGCGTTCGGCTGTTAACCAATAGGTTGGTGGTTCGAGCCCTCCCGGGCGCGGTGTTGTGGGATCTCAAACGTAACGTAGAAAGCCAAAGATTTTCCACAATACCTGACGACCATTTAATTTTTGGGCTTCCGTGGCGCAATGATTAGCGCGTTCAGCTGTTAATCGAAAGGTTGAAGGTTCGAGCCCACCCGGGAGAGGTGTTGTGGGGTCTCAGATGTAGCGTAAAAATTCAAAACTTTTCCACAATACGTGACAACCATTTAATTTCTGAGCTTCCGTGGCTCAATGGTTAGCGCTTTCGGCTGATAACCAATAGGTTGGTGGTTCGAGCCCATCCGATAGCGGTGTTGTGAAGTCTCAGATGTGACGTAAAAAGTCAAGGTTTTTACACAATACCTGACGAGCATTTAATTTTTGGGCTTCCGTGGCGCAATGGTTAGCGCGTTCAGCAGTTAACAAATAGGTTAGTGGTTCGAGCCCACCCGGGAGCGGCGTTGTGGGATCTCAAACGTAACGTAGAAAGCCAAAGTTTTTCCACAATACCTGACGACCATTTAATTTTTGGGCTTCCGTGGCGCAATGGTTAGCGCGTTCGGCTGTTAACCAATAGGTTGGTGGTTCGAGCCCATCCGGGAGCGGTGTTGTGAGGTCTCAGAAGTGACGTAAAAAGTCAAGGTTTTTCCACAATACCTGACGAACATTTAATTCTTGGGCTTCCTTGGCGCAACGGTTAGCGCGTTCGGCTGTTAACCGAAAGGTTGGTGGTTCGAGCCCAACCGGGAGAGGTGTTGTAGGGTCTCAGATGTAACGTAATAAGTCATAACTTATCCACAATACCTGACAACCATTTAATTTCTGAGCTTCCGTGGCTCAATGGTTAGCGCTTTCGGCTGTTAACCAATAGGTTGGTGGTTCGAGCCCACCCGGGAGCGGTGTTGTGAGGTCTCAGATGTGACGTAAAAATTTAAGGTTTTTACACAATACCTGACGAGCATTTAATTTTTTAACTTCCGTGGTGCAATGGTTAGCGCGTTCAGCTTTTAACCAATAGGGTGGTGGTTCGAGCCCACCCGGGAGCGGTGTTGTGGGATCTCAAATGTAACGTAGAAAGACAAAGTTTTTCCACAATACCTGACGACCATTTATTTTTTGGGCTTCCTTGGCGCAATGGTTAGCGCGTTCGGCTGTTAACCGAAAGGTTGGTGGTTCGAGCCCAACCGAGAGAGGTGTTGTAGGGTCTCAGATGTAACGTAATAAGTCATAACTTATCCACAATACCTGACAACCATTTAATTTCTGAGCTTCCGTGGCTCAATGGTTAGCGCGTTCGGCTGTTAACCAATAGGTTGGTGGTACGAGCCCACCCGGGAGAGGTGTTGTGAGGTGTCAGATGTAACGTAAAATGTCAGAGTTTTTCCACAATACCTGACGAACATTTAATTTTTGGGCTTCCGTGGCGCAATGGTTAGCGCGTTCGGCTGTTAACCAATAGGTGGGTTGTTCGAGCGGTGTTGTGTGATCTCAAATGTAACGTAGAAAGCCAAAGTTTTTCCACAATACCTGACGACTATTTAATTTTTGGGCTTCCGTGGCGCAATGATTAGCGCGTTCAGCTGTTAACCAATAGGTTGGTGGTTCGACCCCATCCGGAAGCGGTGTTGTGAGGTCTCAGATGTGACGTAAAAAGTCAAGGTTTTTACATAATACCTGACGAGCATTTAACTTTTGGGCTTCCGTGGCGCAATGGTTAGCGCGTTCAGCTGCTATTCAAAAGACTGGTGGTTTGAGCTCTCCCGGGAGCGGTGTTGTGACGTCTCAAATGTAACATAAAATGTCAGAGTTTTTCCACAATACCTGTCGAACATTGAATTTTTGGGCTTCCGTGGCGCAATGGTTAGCGCGTTCAGCTGTTAATCGAGAGGTTGGTGGTACGAGCCCACCCGGGAGAGGTGTTGTGGGGTCTCAGATGTAGCGTAAAAGTCAAAACCTTTCCACAATACGTGACAACCATTTAATTTCTGGGCTTCCGTGGCTCAATGATTAGCGCGTTCGGCTGTTAACCAATAGGTTTGTGGTTCGAGCCCATCCGGGATGCGGTGTTGTGAGGTCTCAGATGTAACGTAAAATGTCAGAGTTTTTCACAATACCTGACGAACATTTAATTTTTGGGCTTCCGTGGCGCAATGATTAGCGCGTTCAGCTGTTAATCGAAAGGTTGAAGGTTCGAGCCCACCCGGGAGAGGTGTTGTGGGGTCTCATATGTAGCGTAAAAAGTCAAAACTTATCCACAATACGTGACAATCATTTAATTTCTGAGCTTCCGTGGCTCAATGGTTAGCGCGTTCGGCTGTTAACCAATAGGTTGGTGGTTCGAGCTCATCCGGGAGCGGTGTTGTGAGGTCTCAGATGTGACGTAGAAAGCCAAAGTTTTTCCACAATACCTGACGACCATTTAATTTTTGGGCTTCCGTGGCTCAATGGTTAGCGCGTTCGGCTGTTAACCAATAGGTTGGTGGTTCGAGCCCATCCGGGAGCGGTGTTGTGTGATCTCAAATGTAACGTAGAAAGCCAAAGTTTTTCCACAATACCTGACGACCATTTAATTTTTGGGCTTCCGTGGCGCAATGATTAGCGCGTTCAGCTGTTAATCGAAAGGTTGAAGGTTCGAGCCCACCCGGGAGAGGTGTTGTGGGGTCTCAGATGTAGCGTAAAAAGTCAAAACTTTTCCACAATACGTGACAACAATTTAATTTCTGAGCTTCCGTGGCTCAATGGTTAGCGCTTTCGGCTGTTAACCAATAGGTTGGTGGTTCGAGCCCATCCGGGAGCGGTGTTGTGAGGTCTCAGATGTGACGTAAAAAGTCAAGATTTTTCCACAATACCTGACGAGCATTTAATTTTTGGGCTTCCGTGGCGCGTTCGGCTGTTAACCAATAGGTTGGTGGTTCGAGCCCACCCGGGAGCGGTGTTGTGGGATCTCAAATGTAACGTAGAAAGCCAAAGTTTTTCCACAATACGTGACGACCATTTAATTTCTGAGCTTCCGTGGCTCAATGGTTAGCGCGTTCGGCTGTTAACCAATAGGTTGGTGGTTCGAGCCCATCCGGGAGCGGTGTTGTGAGGTCTCAGATGTGACGTAAAAAGTCAAGGTTTTACCACAATACCTGACGAACATTTAATTTTTGGGCTTCCATGGCGCAATGGTTAGCGCGTTCGGCTGTTAACCGAAAGGTTGGTGGTTCGAGCCCACCCGGGAGAGGTGTTGTGGGGTCTCAGATGTAGCGTTAAAAGTCAAAACGTTTCCACAATACGTGACAACCATTTAATTTCTGAGCCTCCGTGGCTCAATTGTTAGCGCGTTCGGCTGTTAACCAATAGGTTAGTGGTTCGAGCCCACCCGGGAGCGGCGTTTTGGGATCTCAAATGTAACGTAGAAAGCCAAAGTTTTTCCACAATACCTGACGATCATTTAATTTTTGGGCTTCCGTGGCGCAATGGTTAGGGCGTTCGGCTGTTAACCATTAGGTTGGTGGTTCGAGCCCACCCGGGCGCGGTGTTGTGGGATCTCAAACGTAACGTAGAAAGCCAATGTTTTTCCACAATACCTGACGACCATTTAATTTTTGGGCTTCCGTGGCGCAATGATTAGCGCGTTCGGCTGTTAACCGAAAGGTTGGTGGTTCGAGACCAACCGAGAGAGGTGTTGTAGGGTCTCAGATGTAACGTAATAAGTCATAACTTATCCACAACACCTGACAACCATTTAATCTCTGAGCTTCCGTGGCTCAATGGTTAGCGCGTTCGGCTGTTAACCAATAGGTTGGTGGTTCGAGCCCATCCGGGAGCGGTGTTGTGAGGTCTCAGATGTAACGTAAAATGTCAGAGTTTTTCCACAATACCTGACGAACATTTAATTTTTGGGCTTCCGTGGCGCAATGGTTAGCGCGTTCGGCTGTTAACCAATAGGTTGGTGGTTCTAGCCCATCCGGGAGCGGTGTTGTGAGGTCTCAGATGTGACGTAAAAAGTCAAGGTTTTTACACAATACCTGACGAGCATTTAATTTTTAGCTTCCGTGGCGCAATGGTTAGCGCGTTCAGCAGTTAACAAATAGGTTAGTGGTTCGAGCCCACCCGGGAGCGGCGTTGTGGGATCTCAAACGTAACGTAGAAAGCCAAAGTTTTTCCACAATACCTGACGACCATTTAATTTTTGGGCTTCCTTGGCGCAATGGTTAACGCGTTCGGCTGTTAACCAATAGGTTGGTGGTTCGAACCCATCCGGGAGCGGTGTTGTGAGGTCTCAGAAGTGACGTAAAAAGTCAAGGTTTTTCCACAATACCTGACGAACATTTAATTTTTGGGCTTCCATGGCGCAATGGTTAGCGCGTTCGGCTGTTAACCGAAAGGTTGGTGGTTCGAGCCCAACCGGGAGAGGTGTTGTGGGGTCTCAGATGTAGCGTAAAAAGTCAAAACTTTTCCACAATACGTGACGACCATTTAATTTCTGAGCTTCCGTGGCTGAATGGTTAGCGCGTTCAGCTTTTAACCAATAGGGTGGTGGTTCGAGCCCACCCGGGAGCGGTGTTGTGGGATCTCAAACGTAACGTAGAAAGCCAATGTTTTTCCACAATACCTGACGACCATTTAATTTTTGGGCTTCCGTGGCGCAATGATTAGCGCGTTCAGCTGTTAATCGAAAGGTTGAAGGTTCGTGCCCACCCGAGAGAGGTGTTGTGGGGTCTCAGATGTAGCGTAAAAAGTCAAAAATTTTCCGCAATACGTGAAAACCATTTAATTTCTGAGCTTCCGTGGCTCAATGATTAGCGCGTTCGGCTGTTAACCAATAGGTTGGTGGTTCGAGCCCATCCGGGAGCGGTGTTGTGAGGTCTCAGATGTGACGTAAAAAGTCAAGGTTTTTACACAATACCTGACGAGCATTTAATTTTTAGCTTCCGTGGCGCAATGGTTAGCGCGTTCAGCAGTTAACAAATAGGTTAGTGGTTCGAGCCCACCCGGGAGCGGCGTTGTGGGATCTCAAACGTAACGTAGAAAGCCAAAGTTTTTCCACAATACCTGACGACCATTTAATTTTTGGGCTTCCTTGGCGCAATGGTTAACGCGTTCGGCTGTTAACCAATAGGTTGGTGGTTCGAGCCCATCCGGGAGCGGTGTTGTGAGGTCTCAGAAGTGACGTAAAAAGTCAAGGTTTTTCCACAATACCTGACGAACATTTAATTTTTGGGCTTCCATGGCGCAATGGTTAGCGCGTTCGGCTGTTAACCGAAAGGTTGGTGGTTCGAGCCCAACCGGGAGAGGTGTTGTGGGGTCTCAGATGTAGCGTAAAAAGTCAAAACTTTTCCACAATACGTGACGACCATTTAATTTCTGAGCTTCCGTGGCTGAATGGTTAGCGCGTTCAGCTTTTAACCAATAGGGTGGTGGTTCGAGCCCACCCGGGAGCGGTGTTGTGGGATCTCAAATGTAACGTAGAAAGACAAAGTTTTTCCACAATACCTGACGACCATTTATTTTTTGGGCTTCCTTGGCGCAATGGTTAGCGCGTTCGGCTGTCAACCGAAAGGTTGGTGGTTCGAGCCCAACCGTGAGAGGTGTTGTAGGGTCTCAGATGTAACGTAATAAGTCATAACTTATCCACAATACCTGACAACCATTTAGTCTCTGAGCTTCCGTGGCTCAATGGTTAGCGCGTTCGGCTGTTAAACAATAGGGTGGTGGTTCGAGCCCATCCGGGAGCGGTGTTGTGAGGTCTCTGATGTAACGTAAAATGTCAGAGTTTTTCCACAATACCTGACGAACATTTAATTTTTGGGCTTCCTTGGCGCAATTATTAGCGCGTTCAACTGTTAATCGAAAGGCTGGTGGTTCAAGCCCACCCGGAAGAGGTGTTGTGGGGTCTCAGATGTAGCGTAAAAAGTCAAAACTTATCCACAATACGTGACAACCATTTAATTTCTTAGATTCCGTGGCTCAATGGTTAGCGCGTTCGGCTGTTAACCAATAGGTTGGTGGTTCGAGCCCACCCGGGAGCGGTGGTGTGGGATCTCAAATGTAACGTAGAAAGCCAAAGTTTTGCCACAATACCTGACGACCATTTAATTTGTGAGCTTCCGTGGCTCAAAGGTTAGCGCGTTCGGCTGTTAACTAATAGGTGTGTGGTTCGAGCCCATCCGGGAGCGGTGTTGTGACGTCTCAGATGTGATGTAAAAAGTCAAGGTTTTTTCCACAACACCTGACGACCATTTAAATTTTGGGCTTCCGTGGCGCAATGGTTAGCGCGTTCGGCTGTTAACCAATAGGTTGGTGGTTCGAGCCCATCCGGGAGCGGTGTTGTGAGGTCTCAGATGTAACGTAAAATGTCAAGGTTTTTACACAATACCTGACGAGCATTTAAGTTTGGGCTTCCGTGGCTCAATGGTTAGCGCGTTCGGCTGTTAACCAATAGGTTGGTGGTTCAAGCCCATCCGGGAGCGGTGTTGTGAGGTCTCAGATGTGACGTAAAAAGTCAAGGTTTTTACACAATACCTGACGAGCATTTAATTTTGGGCTTCCGTGGCTCAATGGTTAGCGCGTTCGGCTGTTAACCAATAGGTTGGTGGTTCGAGCCCATCCGGGAGCGGTATTGTGACGTCTCAGATGTGACGTTAAAAGTCAAGGTTTTTCCAAAATACCTGACGACCATTTAATTTTTGGGCTTCCGTGGCGCAATGGTTAGCGCGTTCAGCTGCTATTCAAAAGACTGGTGGTTTGAGCTCTCCCGGGAGCGGTGTTGTGACGTCTCAAATGTAACATAAAATGTCAGAGTTTTTCCACAATACCTGTCGAACATTGAATTTTTGGGCTTCCGTGGCGCAATGGTTAGCGCGTTCAGCTGTTAATCGAAAGGTTGGTGGTACAAGCCCACCCGGGAGAGGTGTTGTGGGGTCTCAGATGTAGCGTAAAAAGTCAAAACTCTTCCACAATACGTGAAAACCATTTAATTTCTGGGCTTCCGTGGCTCAATGATTAGCGCGTTCGGCTGTTAACAAATAGGTTGGTGGTTCGAGCCCACCCGGGAGCGGTGTTGTGGGATCTCAAATGTAACGTAAAATTTCAAGGTTTTTCCACAATACCTGACGAACATTTAATTTTTGGGCTTCCTTGGGGCAATGGTTAGCGCGTTCGGCTGTTAACCAATAGGTTTGTGGTTCGAGCCCATCCGGGATGCGGTGTTGTGAAGTCTCAGATGTAACGTAAAATGTCAGAGTTTTTCACAATACCT
The DNA here is from genome assembly GCF_054372755.1 of Phalangium opilio. Classification (NCBI taxonomy): domain Eukaryota; kingdom Metazoa; phylum Arthropoda; class Arachnida; order Opiliones; family Phalangiidae; genus Phalangium; species Phalangium opilio. Next base: position 3,349,361 of record NW_028324192.1, on the reverse strand, counting down.
GACGAACATTTAATTTTTGGGCTTCCGTGGCGCAATGGTTAGCGCGTTCAGCTGTTAATCGAAAGGTTGAAGGTTCGAGCCCACCCGGGAGAAGTGTTGTGGGGTCTCATATGTAGCGTAAAAAGTCAAAACTTATCCACAATACGTGACAATCATTTAATTTCTGAGCTTCCGTGGCTCAATGGTTAGCGCGTTCGGCTGTTAACCAATAGGTTGGTGGTTCGAGCTCATCCGGGAGCGGTGTTGTGAGGTCTCAGATGTGACGTAAAAAGTCAAGGTTTTTACGCAAAACCTGACGAGCATTTAATTTTTGGGCTTCCGTGGCGCAATGGTTAGCGCGTTCTGCTGTTGACCCATAGGTTGGTGGTTCGAGCCCACCCAGGAGCGGTGTTGTGGGATCTCAAATGTAACGTAGAAAGCCAAAGTTTTTCCACAATACCTGACAACCATTTAATTTCTGAGCTTTCGTGGCTCAATGGTTAGCGCGTTCGGCTGTTTGCCAATAGGTTGGTGGTTCGAGCCCACCCGGGAGCGGTGTTGTGGGATCTCAAATGTAACGTAGAAAGCGAAATTTTTTCCACAATACCTGACGACCATTTAATTTTTGGGCTTCCGGGGCGCAATGGTTAGCGCGTTCAGCTGTTATTCAAAAGACTGGTGGTTTGAGCCCTTTCGGGAGCGGTGTTGTGAGGTCTCAGATGTAGCGTAAAAAGTCAAAACTTTTCCACAATACGTGACAACCATTTAATATCTGAGCCTTCGTGGCTCAATGGTTAGCGCGTTCGGCTGTTAGCCAATAGGTTGGTGGTTCGAGCCCACCCGGGAGCGGTGTTGTGGGATCTCAAATGTAACGTAGAAAGCCAAAGTTTTTCCACAATACCTGACGACCATTTAATTTCTGAGCTTCCGTGGCTCAATGGTTAGCGCGTTCAGCTGTTAATCGAAAGGTTGGTGGTTGTGGGGTCTCAAATGTAACGTAGAAAGCCAACGTTTTTCCACAATACCTGACAACCATTTAATTTCTGAGCTTCCGTGGCTCAATGGTTAGCGCGTTCGGCTGCTAGCCAATAGGTTGGTGCTTCAAGCATACCCGGGAGCGGTGTTGTGGGATCTCGAATGTAACGTAGAAAGCCAAAGTTTTTCCACAATACCTGACGACCATTTAATTTTTGGGCTTCCGTGGCGCAATGGTTAGCGCGTTCGGCTGTTAACCGAAAGGTTGGTGGTTCAAGCCCATCCGGGAGCGGTGTTGTGACGTCTCAGATGTTACGTAAAAAGTCAAGGTTTTTCCACAATACCTGACGAACATTTAATTTTTGGGCTTCCGTGGCTCAATAGTTAGCGCGTTCGGCTGTTAACCAATAGGTTGGTGGTTCGAGGCCACCCGGGAGCGGTGTTGTGGGATCTCACATGTAACGTAGAAAGCCAAAGTTTTTCCACAATACCTGACGACCATTTAATTTTTGGGCTTCCTTGGCGCAATGGTTAGCGCGTTCGGCTGGTAACCGAAAGGTTGGTGGTTCAAGCCCACCCGGGAGCGGTGTTGTGGGATCACGAATGTAACGTAGAAAGCCAAAGTTTTTCCAGAATACCTGACGACCATTTAATTTTTGGGCTTCCGTGGCGCAATAATTAGCGCGTTCAGCTGTTAATCGAAAGGTTGGTGGTTCGAGCCCACCCGAGAGAGGTGTTGTGGGGTCTCAGATGTAGCGTAAAAAGTCAAAACTTTTCCACAATACGTGACAACCATTTAATTTCTGAGCTTTCGTGGCTCAATGGTTAGCGCGTTCGGCTGTTAGCCAATAGGTTGGTGGTTCGAGCCCACTCGGGAGCGGTGTTGTGGGATCTCAAATGTAACGTAGAAAGCCAAAGTTTTTCCACAATACCTGACGACCATTTAATTTTTGGGCTTCCGGGGCGCAATGGTTAGCGCGTTCAGCTGTTATTTAAAAGACTGGTGGTTTGAGCCCTTTCGGGAGCGGTGTTGTGAGGTCTCAGATGTGACGTAAAAAGTCAAGGTTTTTCCACAATACCTGACGACCATTTAATTTTTGAGCTTCCGTGGCGCAATGTTTAGCGCGTTCTTCTGTTAATCGAAAGGTTGGTGGTTCGAGCCCACCCGGGAGAGGTGTTGTGGGGTCTCAGATGTGACGTAAAAAGTCAAGGTTTTTCCACAATACCTGACGAGCATTTAATTTTTGAGCTTCCGTGGCGCAATGGTTAGCGCGTTCTTCTGTTAATCGAAAGGTTGGTGGTTCGAGCCCACCCGGGAGAGGTGTTGTGGGGTCTCAGATGTAGCGTAAAAAGTCAAAACTTTTCCACAATACGTGACAACGATTTAATTTCTGAGCTTCCGTGGCTCAATGTTTAGCGTGTTCGGCTGTTAACCAATAGGTTGGTGGTTCGGGCCCACCCGGGAGCGGTGTTGTGAGTTCTCAGATGTGACGTAAAATGTCAGAGTTTTTCCACAATACCTGACGAATATTTAATATTTGGGCTTCCTTGGCGCAATGGTTAGCGCGTTTGGCTGTTAACAGAAAGTTTGGTGGTTCGAGCACACCCGGGAGCGGTGCTATGAGGTCTCAGATGTTACGTAAAAAGTCAAAGTTTTTCCACAATACCGGACGACCATTTAATTTCAGAGCTTCCGTGGCTCAATGGCTAGCGCTTTCGGCTTTTAACCGAAATTTTGGTTTTTCGAGCCCATCCGGGAGCGTTTTGTGAGGTCTCAGATGTAACGTAAAAAGTCAGAGTTTTTCCACAATACATGACGACCATTTAATATTTAGGCTTCCGTGGCGCAATGGTTAGCGCGTTCAGCTTCTATTCAAAAGACTGGTGGTTTGAGCCCTCCCGGGAGCGGTGTTGTGACGTCTCGAATGTAACGTAAAATGTCAGAGTTTTTCCACAATACCTGACGAACATTTAATTTTTGGGCTTCCGTGGCGCAATAATTAGCGCGTTCAGCTGTTAATCGAAAGGTTGGTGGTTCGAGCCCACCCGGGAGAGGTTTTGTGGGGTCTCAGATGTAGCGTAAAATGTCAAAACTTTTCCACAATACGTAACAACCTTTTAATTTCTGAGCTTCCGTGGCTCAATGCTTAGCGCGTTCGGCTGTTAGCCAATAGGTTGGTGGTTCGAGCCCACCCGGGAGCGGTGTTGTGGGATCTCAAATGTAACGTAGAAAGCCAAAGTTTTTCCACAATACCTGACGACCATTTATTTTTTGGGCTTCCTTGGCGCAATGGTTAGAGCGTTCGGCTGTTAACCGAAAGGTTGGTGGTTCGAGCCCAACCGAGAGAGGTGTTGTAGGGTCTCAGATGTAACGTAATAAGTCATAACTTATCCACAATACGTGACAACCATTTAATTTCTGAGCTTCCGTGGCTCAATGGTTAGCGCGTTCGGCTGTTAACCAATAGGTTGGTGGTTCGAGCCCACCCAGGAGCGGTGGTGTGGGATCTCAAATGTAACGTAGAAAGCCCTTGTTTTGCCACAATACCTGACGACCATTAAATTTTTGGGCTTCCTTGGCGCAATGGTTAGCGCGTTCGGCTGTTAACCGAAAGGTTGGTGGTTCGAGCCCAACCGGAATAGGTGTTGTGACGTCTCAGGTGTGACGTAAAAAGCCAAGGTTTTTTCCACAACACCTGACGACCATTTAATTTTTGGGCTTCCGTGGCGCAATGGTTAGCGCGTTCGGCTTTTAACCAATAGGTTGGTGGTTCGAGCCCATCCGGGAGCGGTGTAGTGAGGTCTCAGATGTAACGTAAAATGTCAGAGTTTTTCCACAATACCTGACGAACATTTAATTTTTGGGCTTCCGTGCCGCAATGACTAGCGCGTTCAGCTGTTAATCGAAAGGTTGAAGGTTCGAGCCCACCCGGGAGAGGTGTTGTGGGGTCTCAGATGTAGCGTAAAAAGTCAAAACTTTTCCACAATACGTGACAACCATTTAATTTCTGAGCTTCCGTGGCTCAATGGTTAGCGCGTTCGGCTGTTAACCAATAGGTTGGTGGTTCGAGCCCATCCGGGAGCGGTGTTGTGACGTCTCAGATGTGACGTAAAAAGTCAAGGTTTTTCCACAATTCCGGACGACCATTTAAATTTTGGGCTTCCGTGGCGCAATCGTTAGCCCGTTCGGCTGTTAACCAATAGGTTGGTGGTTCGAGCCCACCCGGGTGCGGTGTTGTGGGATCTCAAACGTAACGTGGAAAGCCAAAGTTTTTCCACAATACCTGACGACCATTTAATTTTTGGGCTTCCGTGGCGCAATGATTAGCACGTTCAGCTGTTAATCGAAATGTTGAAGGTTCGAGCCCACCCGGGAGAGGTGTTGTGGGGTCTCAGATGTAGCGTAAAAAGTCAAAACTTTTCCACAATACGTGACAACCATTTAATTTCTGAGCTTCCGTGGCGCAATGGTTAGCGCGTTCAGCAGTTAACAAATAATTTAGTGGTTCGAGCCCACCCGGGAGCGGCGTTGTGGGATCTCAAACGTAACGGAGAAAGCCAAAGTTTTTCCACAATACCTGACGACCATTTAATGTTTGGGCTTCCGTGGCGCAATGGTTAACGCGTTCGGCTGTTAACCAATAGGTTGGTGGTTCGAGCCCACCCGGGAGCGGTGTTGTGGGATCTCAAATGTAACGTAGAAAGCCAAAGTTTTTCCACAATACGTGAAGACCATTTAATTTCTGAGCTTCCGTGGCTGAATGGTTAGCGCGTTCGGCTGTTAACCAATAGGTTGGTGGTTAGAGCCCATCCGGGAGCGGTGTTGTGAGGTCTCAGATGTGACGTAAAAAGTCAAGGTTTTTCCACAATACCTGACGAACATTGAATTTTTGGGCTTCCGTGGCGCAATGGTTAGCGCGTTCAGCTGTTAATCGAAAGGTTGGTGGTTCGAGCCCAACCAGGAGAGGTGTTGTGGGGTCTCAGATGTAGCGTAAAAAGTCAAAACTTTTCCACAATACGTGACAACCATTTAATTTCTGAGCTTCCGTGGCTGAATGGTTAGCGCGTTCGGCTGTTAACCAATAGGTTGGTGGTTAGAGCCCATCCGGGAGCGGTGTTGTGAGGTCTCAGATGTAACGTAAAATGTCAGAGTTTTTCCACAATACCTGACGAACATTTAATTTTTGGGCTTCCCTGGCGCAATTATTAGCGCGTTCAACTGTTAATCGAAAGGCTGGTGGTTCAGGCCCACCCGGAAGAGGTGTTGTGGGGTCTCAGATGTAGCGTAAAAAGTCAAAACTTATCCACAATACGTGACAACCATTTAATTTCTGAGCTTCCGTGGCTCAATGGTTAGCGCGTTCGGCTGTTAACCAATAGGTTGGTGGTTCGAGCCCATCCGGGAGCGGTGTTGTGAGGTCTCAGATGTGACGTAAAAAGTCAAGGTTTTTCCACAATACCTGACGAACATTGAATTTTTGGGCTTCCGTGGCGCAATGGTTAGCGCGTTCAGCTGTTAATCGAAAGGTTGGTGGTTCGAGCCCAACCGGGAGAGGTGTTGTGGGGTCTCAGATGTAGCGTAAAAAGTCAAAACTTTTCCACAATACGTGACAACCATTTAATTTCTGAGCTTCCGTGGCTGAATGGTTAGCGCGTTCGGCTGTTAACCAATAGGTTGGTGGTTAGAGCCCATCCGGGAGCGGTGTTGTGAGGTCTCAGATGTAACGTAAAATGTCAGAGTTTTTCCACAATACCTGACGAACATTTAATTTTTGGGCTTCCGTGGCGCAATTATTAGCGCGTTCAACTGTTAATCGAAAGGCTTGTGGTTCAGGCCCACCCGGAAGAGGTGTTGTGGGGTCTCAGATGTAGCGTAAAAAGTCAAAACTTATCCACAATACGTGACAACCATTTAATTTCTGAGCTTCCGTGGCTCAATGGTTAGCGCGTTCGGCTGTTAACCAATTGGTTGGTGGTTCGAGCCCACCCGGGAGCGTTGGTGTGGGATCTCAAATGTAACGTAGAAAGCCAAAGTTTTTCCACAATACCTGACGACCATTAAATTTTTGGGCTTCCTTGGCGCAATGGTTAGTGCGTTCGGCTGTTAACCGAAAGGTTGGTGGTTCGAGCCCAACCGGAAGAGGTGTTGTAGGGTCACACATGTAACGTAAAAAGTCATAACTTATCCACAATACCTGACAACCATTTAATTTCTGAGCTTCCGTGGCTCAAAGGTTAGCGCGTTCGGCTGTTTACCAATAGGTGTGTGGTTCGAGCCCATCCGGGAGCGGTTTTGTGACGTCTCAGATGTGACGTAAAAAGTCAAGGTTTTTTCCACAACACCTGACGACCATTTAATTTTTGGTCTTCCGTGGCGCAATGGTTAGCGCGTTCGGCTGTTAACCAATAGGTTGGTGGTTCGAGCCCATCCGGGAGCGGTGTTGTGAGGTCTCAGATGTAACGTAAAATGTCAGAGTTTTTCCACAATACCTGACGAACATTTAATTTTTGGGCTTCCGTGGCGCAATGATTAGCGCGTTCAGCTGTTAACCGAAAGGTTGGTGGTTCGAGCCCATCCGGGAGCGGTGTTGTGAGGTCTCAGATGTAACGTAAAATGTCAGAGTTTTTCCACAATACCTGACGAACATTTAATTTTTGGGCTTCCGTGGCGCAATGATTAGCGCGTTCAGCTGTTAACCGAAAGGTTGGTGGTTCGAGCCCATCCGGGAGCGGTGTTGTGACGTCTCAAATGTAACGTAAAATGTTAAAACTTTTCCACAATATGTGACAACCACTTAAATTCTGAGCTTCCGTGGCTCAATGGTTAGCGAATTCGGCTGTTAACCAATAGGTTGGTGGTTCGAGCCCACCCGGGAGCGGTATTTTGGGATCTCAAATGTAACGTTGAAAGCCAAAATTTTTCCACAATACCTGACGACCATTTATTTTTTGGGCTTCCGTGGCGCAATGGTCAGCGCGTTCAGCTGTTAATCAAAAGGCTGGCGGTTCAAGCCCACCCGGAAGAGGTGTTGTGGGGTCTCAGATGTAGCGTAAAAAGTCAAAACTTATCCACAATACGTGACAACCATTTAATTTCTGAGCTTCCGTGGCTCAATGGTTAGCGCGTTCGGCTGTTAACCAATAGGTTGGTGGTTCGAGCCCATCCGGGAGCGGTGTTGTGAGGTCTCAGATGTGACGTAAAAAGTCAAGGTTTTTCCACAATACCTGACGAACATTGAATTTTTGGGCTTCCGTGGCGCAATGGTTAGCGCGTTCGGCTGTTAACCAATAGGTTGGTGGTTCGAGCTCATCCGGGAGCGGTGTTGTGACGTCTCAGATGTGACGTAAAAAGTCAAGGTTTTTCCACAATACCGGACGACCATTTAAATTTTGGGCTTCCGTGGCGCAATCGTTAGCGCGTTCGGCTGTTAACAGAAAGGTTGGTGGTTCGAGCACACCCGGGAGCGGTGCTATGAGGTCTCAGATGTTACGTAAAAAGTCAAAGTTTTTCCACAATACCGGACGACCATTTAATTTTTGGGCTTCCGTGGCGCAATGGTTAGCGCGTTCAGCTGCTATTCAAAAGACTGGTGGTTTGAGCCCTCCCGGGAGCGGTGTTGTGACGTCTCAGATGTAACATAAAATGTCAGAGTTTTTCCACAATACCTGACGAACATTGAAATTTTGGGCTTCCGTGGCGCAATGGTTAGCGCGTTCAGCTGTTAATCGAAAGGTTGGTGGTTCGAGCCCACCCGGGAGAGGTGTTGTGGGGTCTCAGATGTAGCGTAAAAAGTCTAAACTTTTCCACAATACGTGACAACCATTTAATTTCTCAGCTTCCGTGGCTCAATGGTTAGCGCGTTCGGCTGTTAACTAATAGGTTAGTGGTTCGAGCCCACCCGGGAGCGGCGTTGTGGGATCTCATATGTAACGTAGAAAGCCAAAGTTTTTCCACAATACCTGACGATCATTTAATTTTTGGGCTTCCGTGGCGCAATGGTTAGGGCGTTCGGCTGTTAACCAATAGGTTGGTGGTTCGAGCCCACCCGGGCGCGGTGTTGTGGGATCTCAAACGTAACGTGGAAAGCCAAAGTTTTTCCACAATACCTGACGACCATTTAATTTTTGGGCTTCCGTGGCGCAATGATTAGCACGTTCAGCTGTTAATCGAAAGGTTGAAGGTTCGAGCCCACCCGGGAGAGGTGTTGTGGGGTCTCAGATGTAGCGTAAAAAGTCAAAACTTTTCCACAATACGTGACAGCCATTTAATTTCTGAGCTTCCGTGGCGCAATGGTTAGCGCGTTCAGCAGTTAACAAATAATTTAGTGGTTCGAGCCCACCCGGGAGCGGCGTTGTGGGATCTCAAACGTAACGTAGAAAGCCAAAGTTTTTCCACAATACCTGACGACCATTTAATGTTTGGGCTTCCGTGGCGCAATGGTTAACGCGTTCGGCTGTTAACCAATAGGTTGGTGGTTCGAGCCCACCCGGGAGCGGTGTTGTGGGATCTCAAATGTAACGTAGAAAGCCAAAGTTTTTCCACAATACGTGACGACCATTTAATTTCTGAGCTTCGTGGCTCAATGGTTAGCGCGTTCGGCTGTTAACCAATAGGTTGGTGGTTAGAGCCCATCCGGGAGCGGTGTTGTGAGGTCTCAGATGTGACGTAAAAAGTCAAGGTTTTTCCACAATACCTGACGAACATTGAATTTTTGGGCTTCCGTGGCGCAATGGTTAGCGCGTTCAGCTTTTAATCGAAAGGTTGGTGGTTCGAGCCCAACCAGGAGAGGTGTTGTGGGGTCTCAGATGTAGCGTAAAAAGTCAAAACTTTTCCACAATACGTGACAACCATTTAATTTCTGAGCTTCCGTGGCTGAATGGTTAGCGCGTTCGGCTGTTAACCAATAGGTTGGTGGTTAGAGCCCATCCGGGAGCGGTGTTGTGAGGTCTCAGATGTAACGTAAAATGTCAGAGTTTTTCCACAATACCTGACGAACATTTAATTTTTGGGCTTCCCTGGCGCAATTATTAGCGCGTTCAACTGTTAATCGAAAGGCTGGTGGTTCAGGCCCACCCGGAAGAGGTGTTGTGGGGTCTCAGATGTAGCGTAAAAAGTCAAAACTTATCCACAATACGTGACAACCATTTAATTTCTGAGCTTCCGTGGCTCAATGGTTAGCGCGTTCGGCTGTTAACCAATAGGTTGGTGGTTCGAGCCCATCCGGGAGCGGTGTTGTGAGGTCTCAGATGTGACGTAAAAAGTCAAGGTTTTTCCACAATACCTGACACACATTGAATTTTTGGGCTTCCGTGGCGCAATGGTTAGCGCGTTCAGCTGTTAATCGAAAGGTTGGTGGTTCGAGCCCAACCGGGAGAGGTGTTGTGGGGTCTCAGATGTAGCGTAAAAAGTCAAAACTTTTCCACAATACGTGACAACCATTTAATTTCTGAGCTTCCGTGGCTGAATGGTTAGCGCGTTCGGCTGTTAACCAATAGGTTGGTGGTTAGAGCCCATCCGGGAGCGGTGTTGTGAGGTCTCAGATGTAACGTAAAATGTCAGAGTTTTTCCACAATACCTGACGAACATTTAATTTTTGGGCTTCCGTGGCGCAATTATTAGCGCGTTCAACTGTTAATCGAAAGGCTGGTGGTTCAGGCCCACCCGGAAGAGGTGTTGTGGGGTCTCAGATGTAGCGTAAAAAGTCAAAACTTATCCACAATACGTGACAACCATTTAATTTCTGAGCTTCCGTGGCTCAATGGTTAGCGCGTTCGGCTGTTAACCAATTGGTTGGTGGTTCGAGCCCACCAGGGAGCGGTGGTGTGGGATCTCAAATGTAACGTAGAAAGCCAAAGTTTTGCCACAATACCTGACGACCATTAAATTTTTGGGCTTCCTTGGCGCAATGGTTAGCGCGTTCGGCTGTTAACCGAAAGGTTGGTGGTTCGAGCCCAACCGGAAGAGGTGTTGTAGGGTCACACATGTAACGTAAAAAGTCATAACTTATCCACAATACCTGACAACCATTTAATTTCTGAGCTTCCGTGGCTCAAAGGTTAGCGCGTTCGGCTGTTTACCAATAGGTGTGTGGTTCGAACCCATCCGGGAGCGGTTTTGTGACGTCTCAGATGTGACGTAAAAAGTCAAGGTTTTTTCCACAACACCTGACGACCATTTAATTTTTGGTCTTCCGTGGCGCAATGGTTAGCGCGTTCGGCTGTTAACCAATAGGTTGGTGGTTCGAGCCCATCCGGGAGCGGTGTTGTGAGGTCTCAGATGTAACGTAAAATGTCAGAGTTTTTCCACAATACCTGACGAACATTTAATTTTTGGGCTTCCGTGGCGCAATGATTAGCGCGTTCAGCTGTTAACCGAAAGGTTGGTGGTTCGAGCCCATCCGGGAGCGGTGTTGTGACGTCTCAAATGTAACGTAAAATGTTAAAACTTTTCCACAATATGTGACAACCACTTAAATTCTGAGCTTCCGTGGCTCAATGGTTAGCGAATTCGGCTGTTAACCAATAGGTTGGTGGTTCGAGCCCACCCGGGAGCGGTATTTTGGGATCTCAAATGTAACGTTGAAAGCCAAAATTTTTCCACAATACCTGACGACCATTTTTTTTTGGGCTTCCGTGGCGCAATGGTCAGCGCGTTCAGCTGTTAATCGAAAGGCTGGCGGTTCAAGCCCACCCGGAAGAGGTGTTGTGGGGTCTCAGATGTAGTGTAAAAAGTCAAAACCTACCCACAATACGTGACAACCATTTAATTTCTGAGCTTCCGTGGCTCAATGGTTAGCGCGTTCGGCTGTTAACCAATAGGTTGGTGGTTTGAGCCCACCCGGGACCGGTGGTGTGGGATCTCAAATGTAACGTAGAAAGCCAAAGTTTTGCCACAATACCTGACGACCATTAAATTTTTGGGCTTCCTTGGCTCAAAGGTTAGCGCGTTCGGCTGTTAACGAATAGGTGTGTGGTTCGAGCCCATCCGGGAGCGGTGTTGTGACGTCTCAGATGTGACGTAAAAAGTCAAGGTTTTTTCCACAGCACCTGACGACCATTTAATTTTTGGGCTTCCGTGGCGCAATGATTAGCGCGTTCAGCTGTTAATCGAAAGGTTGAAGGTTCGAGCCCACCCGAGAGAGGTGTTGTGGGGTCTCAGATGTAGCGTAAAAAGTCAAAACTTTTCCGCAATACGTGACAACCATTTAAATTCTGAGCTTCCGTGGCTCAATGGTTAGCGCGTTCGCCTGTTAACCAATAGGTTGGTGGTTCGAGCCCATCCGGGAGCGGTGTTGTGACGTCTTAGATGTGACGTAAAAAGTCAAGGTTTTTAAACAATACCGGACGACCATTTAATTTTTGGGCTTCCGTGGCGCAATCGTTAGCGCGTTCGGCTGTTAACAGAAAGGTTGGTGGTTCGAGCACACCCGGGAGCGGTGCTATGAGGTCTCAGATGTTACGTAAAAAGTCAAAGTTTTTCCACAATACCGGACGACCATTTAATTTTTGGGCTTCCGTTGCGCAATGGTTAGCGCGTTCAGCTGCTGTTCAAAAGACTGGTGGTTTGAGCCCTCCCGGGAGCGGTGTTGTGACGTCTCAGATGTAACATAAAATGTCAGAGTTTTTCCACAATACCTGACGAACATTGATTTTTTGGGCTTCCGTGGCGCAATGGTTAGCGCGTTCAGCTGTTAATCGAAAGGTTGGTGGTTCGAGCCCACCCAGGAGAGGTGTTGTGGGGTCTCAGATGTAGCGTAAAAAGTCAAAACGTTTCCACAATACGTGACAACCATTTAATTTCTGAGCCTCCGTGGCTCAATGGTTAGCGCGTTCGGCTGTTAACCAATAGGTTAGTGGTTCGAGCCCACCCGGGAGCGGCGTTGTGGGATCTCAAATGTAACGTAGAAAGCCAAAGTTTTTCCACAATACCTGACGATTTAATTTTTGGGCTTCCGTGGCGCAATGGTTAGGGCGTTCGGCTGTTAACCATTAGGTTGGTGGTTCGAGCCCTCCCGGGCGCGGTGTTGTGGGATCTCATACGTAACGTAGAAAGCCAAAGTTTTTCCACAATACCTGACGACCATTTAATTTTTGGGCTTCCGTGGCGCAATGATTAGCGCGTTCAGCTGTTAATCGAAAGGTTGAAGGTTCGAGCCCACCCGGGAGAGGTGTTGTGGGGTCTCAGATGTAGCGTAAAAATTCAAAACTTTTCCACAATACGTGACAACCATTTAATTTCTGAGCTTCCGTGGCTCAATGGTTAGCGCTTTCGGCTGATAACCAATTGGTTGGTGGTTCGAGCCCATCCGGGAGCGGTGTTGTGAAGTCTCAGATGTGACGTAAAAAGTCAAGGTTTTTACACAATACCTGACGAGCATTTAATTTTTGGGCTTCCGTGGCGCAATGGTTAGCGCGTTCAGCAGTTAACAAATAGGTTAGTGGTTCGAGCCCACCCGGGAGCGGCGTTGTGGGATCTCAAACGTAACGTAGAAAGCCAAAGTTTTTCCACAATACCTGACGACCATTTAATTTTTGGGCTTCCGTGGCGCAATGGTTAGCGCGTTCGGCTGTTAACCAATAGGTTGGTGGTTCGAGCCCATCCGGGAGCGGTGTTGTGAGGTCTCAGAAGTGACGTAAAAAGTCAAGGTTTTTCCACAATACCTGACGAACATTTAATTCTTGGGCTTCCTTGGCGCAACGGTTAGCGCGTTCGGCTGTTAACCGAAAGGTTGGTGGTTCGAGCCCAACCGGGAGAGGTGTTGTAGGGTCTCAGATGTAACGTAATAAGTCATAACTTATCCACAATACCTGACAACCATTTAATTTCTGAGCTTCCGTGGCTCAATGGTTAGCGCTTTCGGCTGTTAACCAATAGGTTGGTGGTTCGAGCCCACCCGGGAGCGGTGTTGTGAGGTCTCAGATGTGACGTAAAAAGTCAAGGTTTTTACACAATACCTGACGAGCATTTAATTTTTGGGCCTCAGTGGCGAATGGTTAGCGCGTTCGGCTGTTAACCGAAAGGTTGGTGGTTCGAGCCCATCCGGGAGCGGTGTTGTGAGGTCTCAGATGGTAAGTAAAAAGTCAAGGTTTTACCTCAATACCTGACGAAAATGGAATTTTTGGGCTACAGTGGCGCAATGGTCAGCGCGTTCAGCTGTTAACCGAAAGGTTGGTGGTTCGAGCCCTCCCGGGAGCGGTGTTGTGACGTCTCAGATGTAACGTAAAATGTCAGAGTTTTTCCAAAACACCTGACGAACATTTAACTTTTGGGCTTCCGTGGCGCAATGGTTAGCGCGTTCAGCTGTTAATCGAAAGGTTGGTGGTTCGAGCCCGCCCGGAAGAGGTATTGTGTGGTCTCAGATGTAGCGTAAAAAGTCAAAACTTTTCCACAATACGTGACAACCATTTAATTTCTGAGCTTCCGTGGCTCAATGGTTAGCGCGTTCGGCTGTTAATCGAAAGGTTGGTGGTTCGAGCCCATCCGGGAGCGGTATTGTGAGGTCTCAGATGTAGCGTGAAAAGTCAAACTTTTTCCATAATACGTGATAACCATTTATTTTCTGAGCTTCCGTGGCTCAATGGTTAGCGCGTTCGGCTGTTAACCAATAGGTTGGTGGTTCGAGCCCACCCGGGAGCGGTGTTTTGGGATCTCAAATGTAACGTAAATAGCCAAAGTTTTTCCACAATACCTGACGACCATTTAATTTTTGGGCCTCAGTGGCGCAATGGTTAGCGCGTTTAGCTGTTAACCGAAAGGTTGGTGGTTCGAGCACAAACGAGAGAGGATTTGTGGGGTCTCAGAAGTAGCGTGAAAAGTAACTTTTCAACAATACCTGACAACCATTTAATTATTGGGCGTCCGTGGCGCAATGGTTAGCGCGTTCGGCTGTTAACCAATAGGTTGGTGGTTCGAGCCCATCCGGGAGCGGTGTTGTGAGGTCTTAGATGTGACGTAAAAAGACAAGGTTTTTCCACAATACCTGACAACCGTTTAATTTCTGAGCTTCCGTGGCGCAACGGTTAGCGCGTTCGGCTGTTAACCAATAGGTTGGTGGTTCGAGCCCATCCGGGAGCGGTGTTGTGTGATCTCAAATGTAACGTAGAAAGCCAAAGTTTTTCCACAATACCTGACGACCATTTAATTTTTGGGCCTCAGTGGCGAATGGTTAGCGCGTTCGGCTGTTAACCGAAAGGTTGGTGGTTCGAGCCCATCCGGGAGCGGTGTTGTGAGGTCTCAGAAGGTAAGTAAAAAGTCAAGGTTTTACCTCAATACCTGACGAAAATTTAATTTTTGGGCTACAGTGGCGCAATGGTCAGCGCGTTCAGCTGTTAACCGAAAGGTTGGTGGTTCGAGCCCTCCCGGGAGCGGTGTTGTGACGTCTCAGATGTAACGTAAAATGTCAGAGTTTTTCCAAAACACCTGACGAACATTTAACTTTTGGGCTTCCGTGGCGCAATGGTTAGCGCGTTCAGCTGTTAATCGAAAGGTTGGTGGTTCGAGCCCGCCCGGAAGAGGTATTGTGTGGTCTCAGATGTAGCGTAAAAAGTCAAAACTTTTCCACAATACGTGACAACCATTTAATTTCTGAGCTTCCGTGGCTCAATGGTTAGCGCGTTCGGCTGTTAATCGAAAGGTTGGTGGTTCGAGCCCATCCGGGAGCGGTATTGTGAGGTCTCAGATGTAGCGTGAAAAGTCAAACTTTTTCCATAATACGTGATAACCATTTATTTTCTGAGCTTCCGTGGCTCAATGGTTAGCGCGTTCGGCTGTTAACCAATAGGTTGGTGGTTCGAGCCCGCCCGGAAGAGGTATTGTGTGGTCTCAGATGTAACGTAAATAGCCAAAGTTTTTCCACAATACCTGACGACCATTTAATTTTTGGGCCTCAGTGGCGCAATGGTTAGCGCGTTTAGCTGTTAACCGAAAGGTTGGTGGTTCGAGCACAAACGAGAGAGGATTTGTGGGGTCTCAGAAGTAGCGTGAAAAGTAACTTTTCAACAATACCTGACAACCATTTAATTATTGGGCGTCCGTGGCGCAATGGTTAGCGCGTTCGGCTGTTAACCAATAGGTTGGTGGTTCGAGCCCATCCGGGAGCGGTGTTGTGAGGTCTTAGATGTGACGTAAAAAGTCAAGGTTTTTCCACAATACCTGACAACCGTTTAATTTCTGAGCTTCCGTGGCGCAATGGTTAGCGCGTTCGGCTGTTAACCAATAGGTTGGTGGTTCGAGCCCAAACGAGAGAGGATTTATGGGGTCTCAGAAGTAGCGTGAAAAGTCGTAACTTTTCAACAATACCTGACAACCATTTAATTATTGGGCGTCCGTGGCGCAATGGTTAGCGCGTTCGGCTGTTAACCAATAGGTTGGTGGTTCGAGCCCATCCGGGAGCGGTGTTGTGAGGTCTTAGATGTGACGTAAAAAGTCAAGGTTTTTACACAATATCTGACGAGCATCTAATTTTTGGGCTTCCGTGGCGCAATGGTTAGCGCGTTCAGCTGTTAATCGAAAGGTTGGTGGTTCGAGCCCACCCGGGAGAGGTGTTGTGGGGTCTCAAATGTAACGTAGAAAGCCAAAGTTTATCCACAATACCTGACAACCGTTTAATTTCTGAGCTTCCGTGGCTCAATGGTTAGCGCGTTCAGCTGTTAACCAATAGGTTGGTGGTTCGAGCCCACCCGGGAGCGGTGTTGTGTGATCTCAAATGTAACGTAGAAAGCCAAAGTTTTTCCACAATACCTGACGACCGTTTAATTTTTGGGCTTCCGTGGCGCAATGGTTAGCGCGTTCGGCTGTTAACCGAAAGGTTGGTGGTTCGAGCCCATCCTGGAGCGGTGTTGTGAGGTCTCAGATGTAGCGTGAAAAGTCAAACTTTTTCCATAATACGTGATAACCATTTATTTTCTGAGCTTCCGTGGCTCAATGGTTAGCGCGTTCGGCTGTTAACCAATAGGTTGGTGGTTCGAGCCCACCCGGGAGCGGTGTTTTGGGATCTCAAATGTAACGTAAATAGCCAAAGTTTTTCCACAATACCTGACGACCATTTAATTTTTGGGCCTCAGTGGCGCAATGGTTAGCGCGTTCAGCTGTTAACCGAAAGGTTGGTGGTTCGAGCCCACCCGGGAGAGGTGTTGTGGGGTCTCAAATGTAACGTAGAAAGCCAAAGTCTTTCCACAATACCTGACAACCGTTTAATTTCTGAGCTTCCGTGGCTCAATGGTTAGCGCGTTCAGCTGTTAAGCAATAGGTTGGTGGTTCGAGCCCAAACGAGAGAGGATTTATGGGGTCTCAGAAGTAGCGTGAAAAGTCGTAACTTTTCAACAATACCTGACAACCATTTAATTATTGGGCGTCCGTGGCGCAATGGTTAGCGCGTTCGGCTGTTAACCAATAGGTTGGTGGTTCGAGCCCATCCGGGAGCGGTGTTGTGAGGTCTTAGATGTGACGTAAAAAGTCAAGGTTTTTACACAATATCTGACGAGCATCTAATTTTTGGGCTTCCGTGGCGCAATGGTTAGCGCGTTCAGCTGTTAATCGAAAGGTTGGTGGTTCGAGCCCACCCGGGAGAGGTGTTGTGGGGTCTCAAATGTAACGTAGAAAGCCAAAGTTTTTCCACAATACCTGACAACCGTTTAATTTCTGAGCTTCCGTGGCTCAATGGTTAGCGCGTTCAGCTGTTAACCAATAGGTTGGTGGTTCGAGCCCACCCGGGAGCGGTGTTGTGTGATCTCAAATGTAACGTAGAAAGCCAAAGTTTTTCCACAATACCTGACGACCGTTTAATTTTTGGGCTTCCGTGGCGCAATGGTTAGCGCGTTCGGCTGTTAACCGAAAGGTTGGTGGTTCGAGCCCATCCGGGAGCGGTGTTGTGAGGCCTCAGATGTGAAGTAAAAAGTCAAAGTTTTACCTCAATACCTGACGAAAATTTAATTTTTGGGCTTCAGTGGCGCAATGGTTAGCGCGTTCGGCTATTAACCAATAGGTTGGTGGTTCGAGCCCATCCGGGAGAAGTGTTGTGACGTCTCAGATGTAACGTAAAATGTCAGAGTTTTTCCACAATACCTGACGAACATTTAATTTTTGGGCTTCAGTGGCGCAATGGTCGGCGCGTTCAGCTGTTAACCGAAAGGTTGGTGGTTCGAGCCCAAACGAGAGAGGTTTTGTGGGGTCTCAGATGTAGCGTGAAAAGTCGTAACTTTTCAACAATACCTGACAACCATTTAATTTCTGAGCTTCCGTGGCTCAATGGTTAGCGCGTTCGGCTGTTAACCAATAGGTTGGTGGTTCTAGCCCATCCGGGAGCGGTGTTGTGATGTCTCAGATGTAACGTAAAATGTCAGAGTTTTTCCACAATACCTGACGAACATTTAATTTTTGGGCTTCCTTGGCGCAATGGTTAGCGCGTTCAGCTGTTAATCGAAAGGTTGGTGGTTCGAGCCCACCCGGAAGAGGTGATGTGGGGTCTCAGATGTAGCGTAAAAAGTCAAAACTTTTCCACAATACGTGACAACCATTTAATTTCTGAGCTTCAGTGGGGCAATGGTCAGCGCGTTCAGCTGTTAACCGAAAGGTTGGTGGTTCGAGCCCTCCCGGGAGCGGTGTTGTGACGTCTCAGATGTAACGTAAAATGTCAGAGTTTTTCCAAAACACCTGAAGAACATTTAACTTTGGGGCTTCCGTGGCGCAATGGTTAGCGCGTTCAGCTGTTAATCGAAAGGTTGGTGGTTCGAGCCCGCCCGGAAGAGGTATTGTGTGGTCTCAGATGTAGCGTAAAAAGTCAAAACTTTTCCACAATACGTGACAACCATTTAATTTCTCAGCTTCCGTGGCTCAATGGTTAGCGCGTTCGGCTGTTAATCGAAAGGTTGGTGGTTCGAGCCCATCCTGGAGCGGTGTTGTGAGGTCTCAGATGTAGCGTGAAAAGTCAAACTTTTTCCATAATACGTGATAACCATTTATTTTCTGAGCTTCCGTGGCTCAATGGTTAGCGCGTTCGGCTGTTAACCAATAGGTTGGTGGTTCGAGCCCACCCGGGAGCGGTGTTTTGGGATCTCAAATGTAACGTAAATAGCCAAAGTTTTTCCACAATACCTGACGACCATTTAATTTTTGGGCCTCAGTGGCGCAATGGTTAGCGCGTTCAGCTGTTAACCGAAAGGTTGGTGGTTCGAGCCCACCCGGGAGAGGTGTTGTGGGGTCTCAAATGTAACGTAGAAAGCCAAAGTCTTTCCACAATACCTGACAACCGTTTAATTTCTGAGCTTCCGTGGCTCAATGGTTAGCGCGTTCAGCTGTTAAGCAATAGGTTGGTGGTTCGAGCCCAAACGAGAGAGGATTTATGGGGTCTCAGAAGTAGCGTGAAAAGTCGTAACTTTTCAACAATACCTGACAACCATTTAATTATTGGGCGTCCGTGGCGCAATGGTTAGCGCGTTCGGCTGTTAACCAATAGGTTGGTGGTTCGAGCCCATCCGGGAGCGGTGTTGTGAGGCCTCAGATGTGAAGTAAAAAGTCAAAGTTTTACCTCAATACCTGACGAAAATTTAATTTTTGGGCTTCAGTGGCGCAATGGTTAGCGCGTTCGGCTATTAACCAATAGGTTGGTGGTTCGAGCCCATCCGGGAGAAGTGTTGTGACGTCTCAGATGTAACGTAAAATGTCAGAGTTTTTCCACAATACCTGACGAACATTTAATTTTTGGGCTTCAGTGGCGCAATGGTCGGCGCGTTCAGCTGTTAACCGAAAGGTTGGTGGTTCGAGCCCAAACGAGAGAGGTTTTGTGGGGTCTCAGATGTAGCGTGAAAAGTCGTAACTTTTCAACAATACCTGACAACCATTTAATTTCTGAGCTTCCGTGGCTCAATGGTTAGCGCGTTCGGCTGTTAACCAATAGGTTGGTGGTTCTAGCCCATCCGGGAGCGGTGTTGTGATGTCTCAGATGTAACGTAAAATGTCAGAGTTTTTCCACAATACCTGACGAACATTTAATTTTTGGGCTTCCTTGGCGCAATGGTTAGCGCGTTCAGCTGTTAATCGAAAGGTTGGTGGTTCGAGCCCACCCGGAAGAGGTGATGTGGGGTCTCAGATGTAGCGTAAAAAGTCAAAACTTTTCCACAATACGTGACAACCATTTAATTTCTGAGCTTCAGTGGGGCAATGGTCAGCGCGTTCAGCTGTTAACCGAAAGGTTGGTGGTTCGAGCCCTCCCGGGAGCGGTGTTGTGACGTCTCAGATGTAACGTAAAATGTCAGAGTTTTTCCAAAACACCTGAAGAACATTTAACTTTGGGGCTTCCGTGGCGCAATGGTTAGCGCGTTCAGCTGTTAATCGAAAGGTTGGTGGTTCGAGCCCGCCCGGAAGAGGTATTGTGTGGTCTCAGATGTAGCGTAAAAAGTCAAAACTTTTCCACAATACGTGACAACCATTTAATTTCTCAGCTTCCGTGGCTCAATGGTTAGCGCGTTCGGCTGTTAATCGAAAGGTTGGTGGTTCGAGCCCATCCTGGAGCGGTGTTGTGAGGTCTCAGATGTAGCGTGAAAAGTCAAACTTTTTCCATAATACGTGATAACCATTTATTTTCTGAGCTTCCGTGGCTCAATGGTTAGCGCGTTCGGCTGTTAACCAATAGGTTGGTGGTTCGAGCCCACCCGGGAGCGGTGTTTTGGGGTCTCAAATGTAACGTAGAAAGCCAAAGTCTTTCCACAATACCTGACAACCGTTTAATTTCTGAGCCTCCGTGGCTCAATGGTTAGCGCGTTCAGCTGTTAAGCAATAGGTTGGTGGTTCGAGCCCAAACGAGAGAGGATTTATGGGGTCTCAGAAGTAGCGTGAATAGTCGTAACTTTTCAACAATACCTGACAACCATTTAATTATTGGGCGTCCGTGGCGCAATGGTTAGCGCGTTCGGCTGTTAACCAATAGGTTGGTGGTTCGAGCCCATCCGGGAGCGGTGTTGTGAGGTCTTAGATGTGACGTAAAAAGTCAAGGTTTTTACACAATATCTGACGAGCATCTAATTTTTGGGCTTCCGTGGCGCAATGGTTAGCGCGTTCAGCTGTTAATCGAAAGGTTGGTGGTTCGAGCCCACCCGGGAGAGGTGTTGTGGGGTCTCAAATGTAACGTAGAAAGCCAAAGTTTTTCCACAATACCTGACAACCGTTTAATTTCTGAGCTTCCGTGGCTCAATGGTTAGCGCGTTCAGCTGTTAACCAATAGGTTGGTGGTTCGAGCCCACCCGGGAGCGGTGTTGTGTGATCTCAAATGTAACGTAGAAAGCCAAAGTTTTTCCACAATACCTGACGACCGTTTAATTTTTGGGCTTCCGTGGCGCAATGGTTAGCGCGTTCGGCTGTTAACCGAAAGGTTGGTGGTTCGAGCCCATCCGGGAGCGGTGTTGTGAGGCCTCAGATGTGAAGTAAAAAGTCAAAGTTTTACCTCAATACCTGACGAAAATTTAATTTTTGGGCTTCAGTGGCGCAATGGTTAGCGCGTTCGGCTATTAACCAATAGGTTGGTGGTTCGAGCCCATCCGGGAGAAGTGTTGTGACGTCTCAGATGTAACGTAAAATGTCAGAGTTTTTCCACAATACCTGACGAACATTTAATTTTTGGGCTTCAGTGGCGCAATGGTCGGCGCGTTCAGCTGTTAACCGAAAGGTTGGTGGTTCGAGCCCAAACGAGAGAGGTTTTGTGGGGTCTC
The DNA here is from genome assembly GCF_054372755.1 of Phalangium opilio. NCBI lineage: Eukaryota > Metazoa > Arthropoda > Arachnida > Opiliones > Phalangiidae > Phalangium > Phalangium opilio. The sequence continues at coordinate 3,328,706 of NW_028324192.1, read as the reverse complement.
AGATGTAGCGTGAAAAGTCGTAACTTTTCAACAATACCTGACAACCATTTAATTTCTGAGCTTCCGTGGCTCAATGGTTAGCGCGTTCGGCTGTTAACCAATAGGTTGGTGGTTCTAGCCCATCCGGGAGCGGTGTTGTGATGTCTCAGATGTAACGTAAAATGTCAGAGTTTTTCCACAATACCTGACGAACATTTAATTTTTGGGCTTCCTTGGCGCAATGGTTAGCGCGTTCAGCTGTTAATCGAAAGGTTGGTGGTTCGAGCCCACCCGGAAGAGGTGATGTGGGGTCTCAGATGTAGCGTAAAAAGTCAAAACTTTTCCACAATACGTGACAACCATTTAATTTCTGAGCTTCAGTGGGGCAATGGTCAGCGCGTTCAGCTGTTAACCGAAAGGTTGGTGGTTCGAGCCCTCCCGGGAGCGGTGTTGTGACGTCTCAGATGTAACGTAAAATGTCAGAGTTTTTCCAAAACACCTGACGACCATTTAATTTTTGGGCCTCAGTGGCGCAATGGTTAGCGCGTTCAGCTGTTAACCGAAAGGTTGGTGGTTCGAGCCCACCCGGGAGAGGTGTTGTGGGGTCTCAAATGTAACGTAGAAAGCCAAAGTCTTTCCACAATACCTGACAACCGTTTAATTTCTGAGCCTCCGTGGCTCAATGGTTAGCGCGTTCAGCTGTTAAGCAATAGGTTGGTGGTTCGAGCCCAAACGAGAGAGGATTTATGGGGTCTCAGAAGTAGCGTGAATAGTCGTAACTTTTCAACAATACCTGACAACCATTTAATTATTGGGCGTCCGTGGCGCAATGGTCAGCGCGTTCAGCTGTTAACCGAAAGGTTGGTGGTTCGAGCCCTCCCGGGAGCGGTGTTGTGACGTCTCAAATGTAACGTAAATAGCCAAAGTTTTTCCACAATACCTGACGACCATTTAATTTTTGGGCCTCAGTGGCGCAATGGTTAGCGCGTTCAGCTGTTAACCGAAAGGTTGGTGGTTCGAGCCCACCCGGGAGAGGTGTTGTGGGGTCTCAAATGTAACGTAGAAAGCCAAAGTCTTTCCACAATACCTGACAACCGTTTAATTTCTGAGCCTCCGTGGCTCAATGGTTAGCGCGTTCAGCTGTTAAGCAATAGGTTGGTGGTTCGAGCCCAAACGAGAGAGGATTTATGGGGTCTCAGAAGTAGCGTGAATAGTCGTAACTTTTCAACAATACCTGACAACCATTTAATTATTGGGCGTCCGTGGCGCAATGGTTAGCGCGTTCGGCTGTTAACCAATAGGTTGGTGGTTCGAGCCCATCCGGGAGCGGTGTTGTGAGGTCTTAGATGTGACGTAAAAAGTCAAGGTTTTTACACAATATCTGACGAGCATCTAATTTTTGGGCTTCCGTGGCGCAATGGTTAGCGCGTTCAGCTGTTAATCGAAAGGTTGGTGGTTCGAGCCCACCCGGGAGAGGTGTTGTGGGGTCTCAAATGTAACGTAGAAAGCCAAAGTTTTTCCACAATACCTGACAACCGTTTAATTTCTGAGCTTCCGTGGCTCAATGGTTAGCGCGTTCAGCTGTTAACCAATAGGTTGGTGGTTCGAGCCCACCCGGGAGCGGTGTTGTGTGATCTCAAATGTAACGTAGAAAGCCAAAGTTTTTCCACAATACCTGACGACCGTTTAATTTTTGGGCTTCCGTGGCGCAATGGTTAGCGCGTTCGGCTGTTAACCGAAAGGTTGGTGGTTCGAGCCCATCCGGGAGCGGTGTTGTGAGGCCTCAGATGTGAAGTAAAAAGTCAAAGTTTTACCTCAATACCTGACGAAAATTTAATTTTTGGGCTTCAGTGGCGCAATGGTTAGCGCGTTCGGCTATTAACCAATAGGTTGGTGGTTCGAGCCCATCCGGGAGAAGTGTTGTGACGTCTCAGATGTAACGTAAAATGTCAGAGTTTTTCCACAATACCTGACGAACATTTAATTTTTGGGCTTCAGTGGCGCAATGGTCGGCGCGTTCAGCTGTTAACCGAAAGGTTGGTGGTTCGAGCCCAAACGAGAGAGGTTTTGTGGGGTCTCAGATGTAGCGTGAAAAGTCGTAACTTTTCAACAATACCTGACAACCATTTAATTTCTGAGCTTCCGTGGCTCAATGGTTAGCGCGTTCGGCTGTTAACCAATAGGTTGGTGGTTCTAGCCCATCCGGGAGCGGTGTTGTGATGTCTCAGATGTAACGTAAAATGTCAGAGTTTTTCCACAATACCTGACGAACATTTAATTTTTGGGCTTCCTTGGCGCAATGGTTAGCGCGTTCAGCTGTTAATCGAAAGGTTGGTGGTTCGAGCCCACCCGGAAGAGGTGATGTGGGGTCTCAGATGTAGCGTAAAAAGTCAAAACTTTTCCACAATACGTGACAACCATTTAATTTCTGAGCTTCAGTGGGGCAATGGTCAGCGCGTTCAGCTGTTAACCGAAAGGTTGGTGGTTCGAGCCCTCCCGGGAGCGGTGTTGTGACGTCTCAGATGTAACGTAAAATGTCAGAGTTTTTCCAAAACACCTGAAGAACATTTAACTTTGGGGCTTCCGTGGCGCAATGGTTAGCGCGTTCAGCTGTTAATCGAAAGGTTGGTGGTTCGAGCCCGCCCGGAAGAGGTATTGTGTGGTCTCAGATGTAGCGTAAAAAGTCAAAACTTTTCCACAATACGTGACAACCATTTAATTTCTCAGCTTCCGTGGCTCAATGGTTAGCGCGTTCGGCTGTTAATCGAAAGGTTGGTGGTTCGAGCCCATCCTGGAGCGGTGTTGTGAGGTCTCAGATGTAGCGTGAAAAGTCAAACTTTTTCCATAATACGTGATAACCATTTATTTTCTGAGCTTCCGTGGCTCAATGGTTAGCGCGTTCGGCTGTTAACCAATAGGTTGGTGGTTCGAGCCCACCCGGGAGCGGTGTTTTGGGATCTCAAATGTAACGTAAATAGCCAAAGTTTTTCCACAATACCTGACGACCATTTAATTTTTGGGCCTCAGTGGCGCAATGGTTAGCGCGTTCAGCTGTTAACCGAAAGGTTGGTGGTTCGAGCCCACCCGGGAGAGGTGTTGTGGGGTCTCAAATGTAACGTAGAAAGCCAAAGTCTTTCCACAATACCTGACAACCGTTTAATTTCTGAGCTTCCGTGGCTCAATGGTTAGCGCGTTCAGCTGTTAAGCAATAGGTTGGTGGTTCGAGCCCAAACGAGAGAGGATTTATGGGGTCTCAGAAGTAGCGTGAAAAGTCGTAACTTTTCAACAATACCTGACAACCATTTAATTATTGGGCGTCCGTGGTGCAATGGTTAGCGCGTTCGGCTGTTAACCAATAGGTTGGTGGTTCGAGCCCATCCGGGAGAAGTGTTGTGACGTCTCAGATGTAACGTAAAATGTCAGAGTTTTTCCACAATACCTGACGAACATTTAATTTTTGGGCTTCAGTGGCGCAATGGTCGGCGCGTTCAGCTGTTAACCGAAAGGTTGGTGGTTCGAGCCCAAACGAGAGAGGTTTTGTGGGGTCTCAGATGTAGCGTGAAAAGTCGTAACTTTTCAACAATACCTGACAACCATTTAATTTCTGAGCTTCCGTGGCTCAATGGTTAGCGCGTTCGGCTGTTAACCAATAGGTTGGTGGTTCTAGCCCATCCGGGAGCGGTGTTGTGATGTCTCAGATGTAACGTAAAATGTCAGAGTTTTTCCACAATACCTGACGAACATTTAATTTTTGGGCTTCCTTGGCGCAATGGTTAGCGCGTTCAGCTGTTAATCGAAAGGTTGGTGGTTCGAGCCCACCCGGAAGAGGTGATGTGGGGTCTCAGATGTAGCGTAAAAAGTCAAAACTTTTCCACAATACGTGACAACCATTTAATATCTGAGCTTCAGTGGGGCAATGGTCAGCGCGTTCAGCTGTTAACCGAAAGGTTGGTGGTTCGAGCCCTCCCGGGAGCGGTGTTGTGACGTCTCAGATGTAACGTAAAATGTCAGAGTTTTTCCAAAACACCTGAAGAACATTTAACTTTGGGGCTTCCGTGGCGCAATGGTTAGCGCGTTCAGCTGTTAATCGAAAGGTTGGTGGTTCGAGCCCGCCCGGAAGAGGTATTGTGTGGTCTCAGATGTAGCGTAAAAAGTCAAAACTTTTCCACAATACGTGACAACCATTTAATTTCTCAGCTTCCGTGGCTCAATGGTTAGCGCGTTCGGCTGTTAATCGAAAGGTTGGTGGTTCGAGCCCATCCTGGAGCGGTGTTGTGAGGTCTCAGATGTAGCGTGAAAAGTCAAACTTTTTCCATAATACGTGATAACCATTTATTTTCTGAGCTTCCGTGGCTCAATGGTTAGCGCGTTCGGCTGTTAACCAATAGGTTGGTGGTTCGAGCCCACCCGGGAGCGGTGTTTTGGGATCTCAAATGTAACGTAAATAGCCAAAGTTTTTCCACAATACCTGACGACCATTTAATTTTTGGGCCTCAGTGGCGCAATGGTTAGCGCGTTCAGCTGTTAACCGAAAGGTTGGTGGTTCGAGCCCACCCGGGAGAGGTGTTGTGGGGTCTCAAATGTAACGTAGAAAGCCAAAGTCTTTCCACAATACCTGACAACCGTTTAATTTCTGAGCCTCCGTGGCTCAATGGTTAGCGCGTTCAGCTGTTAAGCAATAGGTTGGTGGTTCGAGCCCAAACGAGAGAGGATTTATGGGGTCTCAGAAGTAGCGTGAATAGTCGTAACTTTTCAACAATACCTGACAACCATTTAATTATTGGGCGTCCGTGGCGCAATGGTTAGTGCGTTCGGCTGTTAACCAATAGGTTGGTGGTTCGAGCCCATCCGGGAGCGGTGTTGTGAGGTCTTAGATGTGACGTAAAAAGTCAAGGTTTTTACACAATATCTGACGAGCATCTAATTTTTGGGCTTCCGTGGCGCAATGGTTAGCGCGTTCAGCTGTTAATCGAAAGGTTGGTGGTTCGAGCCCACCCGGGAGAGGTGTTGTGGGGTCTCAAATGTAACGTAGAAAGCCAAAGTTTTTCCACAATACCTGACAACCGTTTAATTTCTGAGCTTCCGTGGCTCAATGGTTAGCGCGTTCAGCTGTTAACCAATAGGTTGGTGGTTCGAGCCCACCCGGGAGCGGTGTTGTGTGATCTCAAATGTAACGTAGAAAGCCAAAGTTTTTCCACAATACCTGACGACCGTTTAATTTTTGGGCTTCCGTGGCGCAATGGTTAGCGCGTTCGGCTGTTAACCGAAAGGTTGGTGGTTCGAGCCCATCCGGGAGCGGTGTTGTGAGGCCTCAGATGTGAAGTAAAAAGTCAAAGTTTTACCTCAATACCTGACGAAAATTTAATTTTTGGGCTTCAGTGGCGCAATGGTTAGCGCGTTCGGCTATTAACCAATAGGTTGGTGGTTCGAGCCCATCCGGGAGAAGTGTTGTGACGTCTCAGATGTAACGTAAAATGTCAGAGTTTTTCCACAATACCTGACGAACATTTAATTTTTGGGCTTCAGTGGCGCAATGGTCGGCGCGTTCAGCTGTTAACCGAAAGGTTGGTGGTTCGAGCCCAAACGAGAGAGGTTTTGTGGGGTCTCAGATGTAGCGTGAAAAGTCGTAACTTTTCAACAATACCTGACAACCATTTAATTTCTGAGCTTCCGTGGCTCAATGGTTAGCGCGTTCGGCTGTTAACCAATAGGTTGGTGGTTCTAGCCCATCCGGGAGCGGTGTTGTGATGTCTCAGATGTAACGTAAAATGTCAGAGTTTTTCCACAATACCTGACGAACATTTAATTTTTGGGCTTCCTTGGCGCAATGGTTAGCGCGTTCAGCTGTTAATCGAAAGGTTGGTGGTTCGAGCCCACCCGGAAGAGGTGATGTGGGGTCTCAGATGTAGCGTAAAAAGTCAAAACTTTTCCACAATACGTGACAACCATTTAATTTCTGAGCTTCAGTGGGGCAATGGTCAGCGCGTTCAGCTGTTAACCGAAAGGTTGGTGGTTCGAGCCCTCCCGGGAGCGGTGTTGTGACGTCTCAGATGTAACGTAAAATGTCAGAGTTTTTCCAAAACACCTGAAGAACATTTAACTTTGGGGCTTCCGTGGCGCAATGGTTAGCGCGTTCAGCTGTTAATCGAAAGGTTGGTGGTTCGAGCCCGCCCGGAAGAGGTATTGTGTGGTCTCAGATGTAGCGTAAAAAGTCAAAACTTTTCCACAATACGTGACAACCATTTAATTTCTCAGCTTCCGTGGCTCAATGGTTAGCGCGTTCGGCTGTTAATCGAAAGGTTGGTGGTTCGAGCCCATCCTGGAGCGGTGTTGTGAGGTCTCAGATGTAGCGTGAAAAGTCAAACTTTTTCCATAATACGTGATAACCATTTATTTTCTGAGCTTCCGTGGCTCAATGGTTAGCGCGTTCGGCTGTTAACCAATAGGTTGGTGGTTCGAGCCCACCCGGGAGCGGTGTTTTGGGATCTCAAATGTAACGTAAATAGCCAAAGTTTTTCCACAATACCTGACGACCATTTAATTTTTGGGCCTCAGTGGCGCAATGGTTAGCGCGTTCAGCTGTTAACCGAAAGGTTGGTGGTTCGAGCCCACCCGGGAGAGGTGTTGTGGGGTCTCAAATGTAACGTAGAAAGCCAAAGTCTTTCCACAATACCTGACAACCGTTTAATTTCTGAGCTTCCGTGGCTCAATGGTTAGCGCGTTCAGCTGTTAAGCAATAGGTTGGTGGTTCGAGCCCAAACGAGAGAGGATTTATGGGGTCTCAGAAGTAGCGTGAAAAGTCGTAACTTTTCAACAATACCTGACAACCATTTAATTATTGGGCGTCCGTGGCGCAATGGTTAGCGCGTTCGGCTGTTAACCAATAGGTTGGTGGTTCGAGCCCATCCGGGAGCGGTGTTGTGAGGCCTCAGATGTGAAGTAAAAAGTCAAAGTTTTACCTCAATACCTGACGAAAATTTAATTTTTGGGCTTCAGTGGCGCAATGGTTAGCGCGTTCGGCTATTAACCAATAGGTTGGTGGTTCGAGCCCATCCGGGAGAAGTGTTGTGACGTCTCAGATGTAACGTAAAATGTCAGAGTTTTTCCACAATACCTGACGAACATTTAATTTTTGGGCTTCAGTGGCGCAATGGTCGGCGCGTTCAGCTGTTAACCGAAAGGTTGGTGGTTCGAGCCCAAACGAGAGAGGTTTTGTGGGGTCTCAGATGTAGCGTGAAAAGTCGTAACTTTTCAACAATACCTGACAACCATTTAATTTCTGAGCTTCCGTGGCTCAATGGTTAGCGCGTTCGGCTGTTAACCAATAGGTTGGTGGTTCTAGCCCATCCGGGAGCGGTGTTGTGATGTCTCAGATGTAACGTAAAATGTCAGAGTTTTTCCACAATACCTGACGAACATTTAATTTTTGGGCTTCCTTGGCGCAATGGTTAGCGCGTTCAGCTGTTAATCGAAAGGTTGGTGGTTCGAGCCCACCCGGAAGAGGTGATGTGGGGTCTCAGATGTAGCGTAAAAAGTCAAAACTTTTCCACAATACGTGACAACCATTTAATTTCTGAGCTTCAGTGGGGCAATGGTCAGCGCGTTCAGCTGTTAACCGAAAGGTTGGTGGTTCGAGCCCTCCCGGGAGCGGTGTTGTGACGTCTCAGATGTAACGTAAAATGTCAGAGTTTTTCCAAAACACCTGAAGAACATTTAACTTTGGGGCTTCCGTGGCGCAATGGTTAGCGCGTTCAGCTGTTAATCGAAAGGTTGGTGGTTCGAGCCCGCCCGGAAGAGGTATTGTGTGGTCTCAGATGTAGCGTAAAAAGTCAAAACTTTTCCACAATACGTGACAACCATTTAATTTCTCAGCTTCCGTGGCTCAATGGTTAGCGCGTTCGGCTGTTAATCGAAAGGTTGGTGGTTCGAGCCCATCCTGGAGCGGTGTTGTGAGGTCTCAGATGTAGCGTGAAAAGTCAAACTTTTTCCATAATACGTGATAACCATTTATTTTCTGAGCTTCCGTGGCTCAATGGTTAGCGCGTTCGGCTGTTAACCAATAGGTTGGTGGTTCGAGCCCACCCGGGAGCGGTGTTTTGGGATCTCAAATGTAACGTAAATAGCCAAAGTTTTTCCACAATACCTGACGACCATTTAATTTTTGGGCCTCAGTGGCGCAATGGTTAGCGCGTTCAGCTGTTAACCGAAAGGTTGGTGGTTCGAGCCCACCCGGGAGAGGTGTTGTGGGGTCTCAAATGTAACGTAGAAAGCCAAAGTCTTTCCACAATACCTGACAACCGTTTAATTTCTGAGCCTCCGTGGCTCAATGGTTAGCGCGTTCAGCTGTTAAGCAATAGGTTGGTGGTTCGAGCCCAAACGAGAGAGGATTTATGGGGTCTCAGAAGTAGCGTGAATAGTCGTAACTTTTCAACAATACCTGACAACCATTTAATTATTGGGCGTCCGTGGCGCAATGGTTAGCGCGTTCGGCTGTTAACCAATAGGTTGGTGGTTCGAGCCCATCCGGGAGCGGTGTTGTGAGGTCTTAGATGTGACGTAAAAAGTCAAGGTTTTTACACAATATCTGACGAGCATCTAATTTTTGGGCTTCCGTGGCGCAATGGTTAGCGCGTTCAGCTGTTAATCGAAAGGTTGGTGGTTCGAGCCCACCCGGGAGAGGTGTTGTGGGGTCTCAAATGTAACGTAGAAAGCCAAAGTTTTTCCACAATACCTGACAACCGTTTAATTTCTGAGCTTCCGTGGCTCAATGGTTAGCGCGTTCAGCTGTTAACCAATAGGTTGGTGGTTCCAGCCCACCCGGGAGCGGTGTTGTGTGATCTCAAATGTAACGTAGAAAGCCAAAGTTTTTCCACAATACCTGACGACCGTTTAATTTTTGGGCTTCCGTGGCGCAATGGTTAGCGCGTTCGGCTGTTAACCGAAAGGTTGGTGGTTCGAGCCCATCCGGGAGCGGTGTTGTGAGGCCTCAGATGTGAAGTAAAAAGTCAAAGTTTTACCTCAATACCTGACGAAAATTTAATTTTTGGGCTTCAGTGGCGCAATGGTTAGCGCGTTCGGCTATTAACCAATAGGTTGGTGGTTCGAGCCCATCCGGGAGAAGTGTTGTGACGTCTCAGATGTAACGTAAAATGTCAGAGTTTTTCCACAATACCTGACGAACATTTAATTTTTGGGCTTCAGTGGCGCAATGGTCGGCGCGTTCAGCTGTTAACCGAAAGGTTGGTGGTTCGAGCCCAAACGAGAGAGGTTTTGTGGGGTCTCAGATGTAGCGTGAAAAGTCGTAACTTTTCAACAATACCTGACAACCATTTAATTTCTGAGCTTCCGTGGCTCAATGGTTAGCGCGTTCGGCTGTTAACCAATAGGTTGGTGGTTCTAGCCCATCCGGGAGCGGTGTTGTGATGTCTCAGATGTAACGTAAAATGTCAGAGTTTTTCCACAATACCTGACGAACATTTAATTTTTGGGCTTCCTTGGCGCAATGGTTAGCGCGTTCAGCTGTTAATCGAAAGGTTGGTGGTTCGAGCCCACCCGGAAGAGGTGATGTGGGGTCTCAGATGTAGCGTAAAAAGTCAAAACTTTTCCACAATACGTGACAACCATTTAATTTCTGAGCTTCAGTGGGGCAATGGTCAGCGCGTTCAGCTGTTAACCGAAAGGTTGGTGGTTCGAGCCCTCCCGGGAGCGGTGTTGTGACGTCTCAGATGTAACGTAAAATGTCAGAGTTTTTCCAAAACACCTGAAGAACATTTAACTTTGGGGCTTCCGTGGCGCAATGGTTAGCGCGTTCAGCTGTTAATCGAAAGGTTGGTGGTTCGAGCCCGCCCGGAAGAGGTATTGTGTGGTCTCAGATGTAGCGTAAAAAGTCAAAACTTTTCCACAATACGTGACAACCATTTAATTTCTCAGCTTCCGTGGCTCAATGGTTAGCGCGTTCGGCTGTTAATCGAAAGGTTGGTGGTTCGAGCCCATCCTGGAGCGGTGTTGTGAGGTCTCAGATGTAGCGTGAAAAGTCAAACTTTTTCCATAATACGTGATAACCATTTATTTTCTGAGCTTCCGTGGCTCAATGGTTAGCGCGTTCGGCTGTTAACCAATAGGTTGGTGGTTCGAGCCCACCCGGGAGCGGTGTTTTGGGATCTCAAATGTAACGTAAATAGCCAAAGTTTTTCCACAATACCTGACGACCATTTAATTTTTGGGCCTCAGTGGCGCAATGGTTAGCGCGTTCAGCTGTTAACCGAAAGGTTGGTGGTTCGAGCCCACCCGGGAGAGGTGTTGTGGGGTCTCAAATGTAACGTAGAAAGCCAAAGTCTTTCCACAATACCTGACAACCGTTTAATTTCTGAGCTTCCGTGGCTCAATGGTTAGCGCGTTCAGCTGTTAAGCAATAGGTTGGTGGTTCGAGCCCAAACGAGAGAGGATTTATGGGGTCTCAGAAGTAGCGTGAAAAGTCGTAACTTTTCAACAATACCTGACAACCATTTAATTATTGGGCGTCCGTGGTGCAATGGTTAGCGCGTTCGGCTGTTAACCAATAGGTTGGTGGTTCGAGCCCATCCGGGAGCGGTGTTGTGAGGCCTCAGATGTGAAGTAAAAAGTCAAAGTTTTACCTCAATACCTGACGAAAATTTAATTTTTGGGCTTCAGTGGCGCAATGGTTAGCGCGTTCGGCTATTAACCAATAGGTTGGTGGTTCGAGCCCATCCGGGAGAAGTGTTGTGACGTCTCAGATGTAACGTAAAATGTCAGAGTTTTTCCACAATACCTGACGAACATTTAATTTTTGGGCTTCAGTGGCGCAATGGTCGGCGCGTTCAGCTGTTAACCGAAAGGTTGGTGGTTCGAGCCCAAACGAGAGAGGTTTTGTGGGGTCTCAGATGTAGCGTGAAAAGTCGTAACTTTTCAACAATACCTGACAACCATTTAATTTCTGAGCTTCCGTGGCTCAATGGTTAGCGCGTTCGGCTGTTAACCAATAGGTTGGTGGTTCTAGCCCATCCGGGAGCGGTGTTGTGATGTCTCAGATGTAACGTAAAATGTCAGAGTTTTTCCACAATACCTGACGAACATTTAATTTTTGGGCTTCCTTGGCGCAATGGTTAGCGCGTTCAGCTGTTAATCGAAAGGTTGGTGGTTCGAGCCCACCCGGAAGAGGTGATGTGGGGTCTCAGATGTAGCGTAAAAAGTCAAAACTTTTCCACAATACGTGACAACCATTTAATTTCTGAGCTTCAGTGGGGCAATGGTCAGCGCGTTCAGCTGTTAACCGAAAGGTTGGTGGTTCGAGCCCTCCCGGGAGCGGTGTTGTGACGTCTCAGATGTAACGTAAAATGTCAGAGTTTTTCCAAAACACCTGAAGAACATTTAACTTTGGGGCTTCCGTGGCGCAATGGTTAGCGCGTTCAGCTGTTAATCGAAAGGTTGGTGGTTCGAGCCCGCCCGGAAGAGGTATTGTGTGGTCTCAGATGTAGCGTAAAAAGTCAAAACTTTTCCACAATACGTGACAACCATTTAATTTCTCAGCTTCCGTGGCTCAATGGTTAGCGCGTTCGGCTGTTAATCGAAAGGTTGGTGGTTCGAGCCCATCCTGGAGCGGTGTTGTGAGGTCTCAGATGTAGCGTGAAAAGTCAAACTTTTTCCATAATACGTGATAACCATTTATTTTCTGAGCTTCCGTGGCTCAATGGTTAGCGCGTTCGGCTGTTAACCAATAGGTTGGTGGTTCGAGCCCACCCGGGAGCGGTGTTTTGGGATCTCAAATGTAACGTAAATAGCCAAAGTTTTTCCACAATACCTGACGACCATTTAATTTTTGGGCCTCAGTGGCGCAATGGTTAGCGCGTTCAGCTGTTAACCGAAAGGTTGGTGGTTCGAGCCCACCCGGGAGAGGTGTTGTGGGGTCTCAAATGTAACGTAGAAAGCCAAAGTCTTTCCACAATACCTGACAACCGTTTAATTTCTGAGCTTCCGTGGCTCAATGGTTAGCGCGTTCAGCTGTTAAGCAATAGGTTGGTGGTTCGAGCCCAAACGAGAGAGGATTTATGGGGTCTCAGAAGTAGCGTGAAAAGTCGTAACTTTTCAACAATACCTGACAACCATTTAATTATTGGGCGTCCGTGGTGCAATGGTTAGCGCGTTCGGCTGTTAACCAATAGGTTGGTGGTTCGAGCCCATCCGGGAGCGGTGTTGTGAGGCCTCAGATGTGAAGTAAAAAGTCAAAGTTTTACCTCAATACCTGACGAAAATTTAATTTTTGGGCTTCAGTGGCGCAATGGTTAGCGCGTTCGGCTATTAACCAATAGGTTGGTGGTTCGAGCCCATCCGGGAGAAGTGTTGTGACGTCTCAGATGTAACGTAAAATGTCAGAGTTTTTCCACAATACCTGACGAACATTTAATTTTTGGGCTTCAGTGGCGCAATGGTCGGCGCGTTCAGCTGTTAACCGAAAGGTTGGTGGTTCGAGCCCAAACGAGAGAGGTTTTGTGGGGTCTCAGATGTAGCGTGAAAAGTCGTAACTTTTCAACAATACCTGACAACCATTTAATTTCTGAGCTTCCGTGGCTCAATGGTTAGCGCGTTCGGCTGTTAACCAATAGGTTGGTGGTTCTAGCCCATCCGGGAGCGGTGTTGTGATGTCTCAGATGTAACGTAAAATGTCAGAGTTTTTCCACAATACCTGACGAACATTTAATTTTTGGGCTTCCTTGGCGCAATGGTTAGCGCGTTCAGCTGTTAATCGAAAGGTTGGTGGTTCGAGCCCACCCGGAAGAGGTGATGTGGGGTCTCAGATGTAGCGTAAAAAGTCAAAACTTTTCCACAATACGTGACAACCATTTAATTTCTGAGCTTCAGTGGCGCAATGGTCAGCGCGTTCAGCTGTTAACCGAAAGGTTGGTGGTTCGAGCCCTCCCGGGAGCGGTGTTGTGACGTCTCAGATGTAACGTAAAATGTCAGAGTTTTTCCAAAACACCTGAAGAACATTTAACTTTGGGGCTTCCGTGGCGCAATGGTTAGCGCGTTCAGCTGTTAATCGAAAGGTTGGTGGTTCGAGCCCGCCCGGAAGAGGTATTGTGTGGTCTCAGATGTAGCGTAAAAAGTCAAAACTTTTCCACAATACGTGACAACCATTTAATTTCTCAGCTTCCGTGGCTCAATGGTTAGCGCGTTCGGCTGTTAATCGAAAGGTTGGTGGTTCGAGCCCATCCTGGAGCGGTGTTGTGAGGTCTCAGATGTAGCGTGAAAAGTCAAACTTTTTCCATAATACGTGATAACCATTTATTTTCTGAGCTTCCGTGGCTCAATGGTTAGCGCGTTCGGCTGTTAACCAATAGGTTGGTGGTTCGAGCCCACCCGGGAGCGGTGTTTTGGGATCTCAAATGTAACGTAAATAGCCAAAGTTTTTCCACAATACCTGACGACCATTTAAGTTTTGGGCCTCAGTGGCGCAATGGTTAGCGCGTTCAGCTGTTAACCGAAAGGTTGGTGGTTCGAGCCCACCCGGGAGAGGTGTTGTGGGGTCTCAAATGTAACGTAGAAAGCCAAAGTCTTTCCACAATACCTGACAACCGTTTAATTTCTGAGCTTCCGTGGCTCAATGGTTAGCGCGTTCAGCTGTTAAGCAATAGGTTGGTGGTTCGAGCCCAAACGAGAGAGGATTTGTGGGGTCTCAGAAGTAGCGTGAAAAGTCGTAACTTTTCAACAATACCTGACAACCATTTAATTATTGGGCGTCCGTGGCGCAATGGTTAGCGCGTTCGGCTGTTAACCAATAGGTTGGTGGTTCGAGCCCATCCGGGAGAGTTGTTGTGAGGTCTTAGATGTGACGTAAAAAGTCAAGGTTTTTACACAATATCTGACGAGCATCTAATTTTTGGGCTTCCGTGGCGCAATGGTTAGCGCGTTCAGCTGTTAATCGAAAGGTTGGTGGTTCGAGCCCACCCGGGAGAGGTGTTGTGGGGTCTCAAATGTAACGTAGAAAGCCAAAGTTGTTCCACAATACCTGACAACCGTTTAATTTCTGAGCTTCCGTGGCTCAATGGTTAGCGCGCTCAGCTGTTAACCAATAGGTTGGTGGTTCGAGCCCACCCGGGAGCGGTGTTGTGTGATCTCAAATGTAACGTAGAAAGCCAAAGTTTTTCCACAATACCTGACGACCATTTAATTTTTGGGCTTCCGTGGCGCAATGGTTAGCGCGTTCGGCTGTTAACCGAAAGGTTGGTGGTTCTAGCCCATCCAGGAGCGTTTTGTGAGAGTTGATAGAATGCCGTATCTACAGTAGAAACAGAGTTACGAGCCTGCAAAGTATAGTCTAATGCATTTTCTATGGAGGGGTTTGTTTGTTCATGTATTGCTTAATTACTTGACCCTGTTCTTTCGATTAAAAATAATAACATATCTTTAGTGTAGCGGTTATCGCATCCGCCTCACTCCCGGAAGGCCACAGGTTCGAAACCGCGAAGTTTTTTTTTATAATTATCCGAACATTTGTGTCAAGGTCACATTATTTACATCCCCGTATCTCTGGTAGAACCAGAGTTACGAGCCTCTAGAATTTAGTCTAATGGATTTCCAATGGAGGGGTTTGTTTGTTTACGATTAGCTTAATTACTCGACTACTGTTTGACGTAGCTCAATGTTTTTAGTATGGTTAGATGGGGGACAATTTGGACTATAGCATATCCTAAGGACATCCCCGTATCTCCAGTAGAAACAGAGTTACGAGCCTGAAAAATTTATTTTCAAAAATCAAAAGTAACCTTCTAACAATAAGTGAGACAAAAAATAAGTTGACGACGATATTGCGGTAGCCTCAAGTTGAAAGTATCCTTGTATGGGGAGCAAAGAGTACTATAACATATCCAAAGGAGATCCCAGTATCTCTTGCAGAACAAGAGTTATGAGCCTCCAAAGTTTAGTGCAAAAATCATAAGTAACATAATAAAAATAAGTGAGACGATACCAAAGTTGACGAACATTTTGCTTAATATCTCGGACCCTGTTTATCCTAGCTCAATGTTTTTAGTATGGTTAGATGGGGGACAATTTGTACTATAACATATCCTAAGGACATCCCCGTATCTCAAGTAGACACAGAGTTATGGGCCTGCAAAGTACAATCTAATGCATTTGCTATGGACGGGTTGTTTGTTTACGTTTAGCTTAATTACTCGGCCCCTGTTTGTCGTAGCTCAATGTTTTTAGTATGGTTAGATGGGGGACAAATTGGACTATAAAATACTCAAAGGACATCCCCGTATCTCCAGTAGAAACAGAGTTACGAGCCTGCAAAGTATAGTCTAACTCATTTCCTATGGAGGGGGTTTGTTTCTTTACGTTTTGCTTAAGTACTCGGCCCCAGTTTGTCGTAGCCCAAAGTTTTTAGTATGGTTAGATGAAGGACAAATTGGACTATAACATATCCTAAGGACATCCCGGTATCTCCAGTAGAAACAGAGTTACGAGCCTGCAAAGTTTATTTTCAAAAATCAAAAGTAACCTTCTAACAATAAGTGAGACAAAAAATAAGTTGACGA
Organism: Phalangium opilio; assembly: GCF_054372755.1. Lineage (NCBI taxonomy): Eukaryota > Metazoa > Arthropoda > Arachnida > Opiliones > Phalangiidae > Phalangium > Phalangium opilio. The sequence continues at coordinate 3,313,170 of NW_028324192.1, read as the reverse complement.
CGATATTGAGGTAGCCTCAAGTTTAAAGTATCCTTGTATGGGGAGCAAAGAGTACTATAACATATCCAAAGGAGATCCCAGTATCTCTTGTAGAACAAGAGTTATGAGCCTCCAAAGTTTAGTGCAAAAATCAGAAGTAACATAATAAAAAAAAGTGAGACGATACCAAAGTTGACGAACATTTTGCTTAATATCTCGGCCCTTGTTTGTCGTAGCTCAATGTTTTTAGTATGGTTAGATGGGGGACAAATTGGACTATAACATACTCAAATGACATCCCCGTATCTCCAGTAGAAACAGAGTTACGAGCCTGCAAAGTATAGTCTAATGCATTTTCTATCCAATTCAATTCAATTCAAAATGTTTATTTTATTTGCATTACAGATACAGTATACCACGAGGCTAAGTCACATTGTGACTTGTAAGCCCCGTGCCTATCTGTTTAATTTAATATAACAATTTTAATTTAATCAAATAAAAATAGATTTAACAATGGTGTCTTATAATAAATAATGTTAAAGATTCATGAAAAAACTTAATGTATATATGTTATATCCACTTGAAATTAAACAATGGCATGGTATAACATAAAAAATTTAACAATGGGTTATGCCAAAGGTGGCTTTATAAAAACAAATTAAATAAAAAAGTAAAGGTTTTGTTATTTTTTTCCAATATTTGTGATTTTATAGTCTTTTTAAATCTAAATAAATTCGGTTTGGCTTGAATTTCTGGTGATATTGTGTTATATAATTTTATTCCCGAATAAAAGATAGACGTGAATTATGGAGGGGTTTGTTTGTTCACGTATTGCTTAATTACTTGACCCTGTTCTTTCGATTAAAAATAATAACATATCTTTAGTGTAGCGTATATCGCATCCGCCTCACTCCCGGAAGGCCACAGGTTCGAAACCGCGAAGTTTTTTTTTATAATTTTCCGAACATTTGTGTCAAGGTCACATTATTTACATCCCCGTATCTCTGGTAGAACCAGAGTTACGAGCCTCCAGAATTTAGTCTAATGGATTTCCTATGGAGGGGTTTGTTTGTTTACGATTAGCTTAATTACTCGACTACTGTTTGTCGTAGCTCAATGTTTTTAGTATGGTTAGATGGGGGACAAATTGGACTATAACATACTCAAAGGACATCCCCGTATCTACAGTAGAAACAGAGTTACGGGCCTGCAAAGTATCGTCTAACTCATTTCCTATGGAGGGGGTTTGTTTCTTTACGTTTTGCTTAAGTACTCGGCCCCTGTTTGTCGTAGCCCAAAGTTTTTAGTATAGTTAGATGAAGGACAAATTGGACTATAACATATCCTAAGGACATCCCGGTATCTCCAGTAGAAACAGAGTTACGAGCCTGCAAAGTTTATTTTCAAAAATCAAAAGTAACCTTCTAACAATAAGTGAGACAAAAAATAAGTTGACGACGATATTGAGGTAGCCTCAAGTTTAAAGTATGCTTGTATGGGGAGCAAAGAGTACTATAACATATCCAAAGGAGATCCCAGTATCTCTTGTAGAACAAGAGTTATGAGCCTCCAGAATTCAGTCTAATGTATTTCCTATGGAGGGGTTTGTTTGTTTACGATTAGCTTAATTACTCGACTACTGTTTGTCGTAGCTCAATGTTTTTAGTATGGTTAGATGGGGGACAAATTGGACTAAAACATACTCAAAGGACATCCCCGTATCTCCAGTAGAAACAGAGTTACGAGCCTGCAAAGTATAGTCTAATGCATTTTCTATGGAGGGGTTTGTTTGTTCACGTATTGCTTAATTACTTGACCCTGTTCTTTCGATTAAAAATAATAACATATATTTAGTGTAGCGGTTATCGCATCCGCCTCACTCCCGGAAGGCCACAGGTTCGAAACCGCGAAGTTTTTTTTTATAATTATCCGAACATTTGTGTCAAGGTCACATTATTTACATCCCCGTATATCTGGTAGAACCAGAGTTACGAGCCTCCAGAATTTAGTCTAATGTATTTCCTATGGAGGGGTTTGTTTGTTTACGATTAGCTTAATTACGCGACTACTGTTTGTCGTAGCCCTAATTCTTAGTATGGCTAGATGTTGGACAAATTGGTCTATAACATACTCAAAGGACATCCCCGTATCTCCAGTAGAAACAGAGTTACGAGCCTGCAAAGTATATTTTCAAAAATCAAAAGTAACCTTCTAACAATAAGTGAGACAAAAAGTAAGTTGACGACGATATTGAGGTAGCCTCAAGTTTAAAGTATCCTTGTATGGGGAGCAAAGAGTACTATAACATATCCAAAGGAGATCCCAGCATCTCTTGTAGAACAAGAGTTATGAGCCTCCAAAGTTTAGTGCAAAAATCATAAGTAACATAATAAAAATAAGTGAGACGATACCTAAGTTGACGAACATTTTGCTTAATATCTCGGCCCCTGTTTGTCGTAGCTCAATGTTTTTAGTATGGTTAGATGGGGGACTATTTGGACTATATCATATCCTAAGGACATCCCCGTATCTCTTGTAGACACAGAGTTATGGGCCTGCAAAGTATAGTCTAATGCATTTCCTATGGACGGGTTGTTTGTTTACTTTTAGCTTAATTACTCGGCCCCTGTTTGTCGTAGCTAAATTCTGGAGGCTCGTAACTCTGGTTCTACCAGAGATACGGGGATGTAAATAATGTGACCTTGACACAAATGCTCGGATAATTATAAAAAAAAACTTCGCGGTTTCGAACCTGTGGCCTTCCGGGAGTGAGGCGGATGCGATAACCGCTACACTAAATATATGTTATTATTTTTAATCGAAAGAACAGGGTCAAGTAATTAAGCAATACGTGAACAAACAAACCCCTCCATAGAAAATGCATTAGACTATACTTTGCAGGCTCGTAACTCTGTTTCTACTGGAGATACGGGGATGTCCTTTGAGTATGTTATAGTCCAATTTGTCCCCCATCTAACCATACTAAAAACATTGAGCTACGACAAACATTAGTCGAGTAATTAAGCTAATCGTAAACAAACAAACCCCTCCATAGGAAATACATTAGACTGAATTCTGGAGGCTCATTACTCTTGTTCTACAAGAGATACTGGGATCTCCTTTGGATATGTTATAGTACTCTTTGCTCCCCATACAAGCATACTTTAAACTTGAGGCTACCTCAATATCGTCGTCAACTTATTTTTTGTCTCACTTATTGTTAGAAGGTTACTTTTGATTTTTGAAAATAAACTTTGCAGGCTCGTAACTCTGTTTCTACTGGAGATACCGGGATGTCCTTAGGATATGTTATAGTCCAATTTGTCCTTCATCTAACTATACTAAAAACTTTGGGCTACGACAAACAGGGGCCGAGTCCTTAGGCAAAACGTAAAGAAACAAACCCCCTCCATAGGAAATGAGTTAGACGATACTTTGCAGGCCCGTAACTCTGTTTCTACTGTAGATACGGGGATGTCCTTTGAGTATGTTATAGTCCAATTTGTCCCCCATCTAACCATACTAAAAACATTGAGCTACGACAAACAGTAGTCGAGTAATTAAGCTAATCGTAAACAAACAAACCCCTCCATAGGAAATCCATTAGACTAAATTCTGGAGGCTCGTAACTCTGGTTCTACCAGAGATACGGGGATGTAAATAATGTGACCTTGACACAAATGTTCGGAAAATTATAAAAAAAAACTTCGCGGTTTCGAACCTGTGGCCTTCCGGGAGTGAGGCGGATGCGATAACCGCTACACTAAAGATATGTTATTATTTTTAATCGAAAGAACAGGGTCAAGTAATTAAGCAATACGTGAACAAACAAACCCCTCCATAGAAAATGCATTAGACTATACTTTGCAGGCTCGTAACTCTGTTTCTACTGGAGATACGGGGATGTCATTTGAGTATGTTATAGTCCAATTTGTCCCCCATCTAACCATACTAAAAACATTGAGCTACGACAAACAAGGGCCGAGATATTAAGCAAAATGTTCGTCAACTTTGGTATCGTCTCACTTATTTTTATTATGTTACTTATGATTTTTGCACTAAACTTTGGAGGCTCATAACTCTTGTTCTACAAGAGATACTGGGATCTCCTACACTAAAGATATGTTATTATTTTTAATCCAAAGAACAGGGTCAAGTAATTAAGCAATACGTGAACAAACAAACCCCTCCATAGAAAATGCATTAGACTATACTTTGCAGGCTCGTAACTCTGTTTCTACTGGAGATACGGGGATGTCCTTTGAGTATGTTATAGTCCAATTTGTCCCCCATCTAACCATACTAAAAACATTGAGCTACGACAAACAGTAGTCGAGTAATTAAGCTAATCGTAAACAAACAAACCCCTCCATAGGAAATCCATTAGACTTAATTCTGGAGGCTCGTAACTCTGGTTCTACCAGAGATACGGGGATGTAAATAATGTGACCTTGACACAAATGTTCGGAAAATTATAAAAAAAACTTCGCGGTTTCGAACCTGTGGCCTTCCGGGAGTGAGGCGGATGCGATAACCGCTACACTAAAGATATGTTATTATTTTTAATCGAAAGAACAGGGTCAAGTAATTAAGCAATACGTGAACAAACAAACCCCTCCATAGAAAATGCATTAGACTATACTTTGCAGGCTCGTAACTCTGTTTCTACTGGAGATACGGGGATGTCATTTGAGTATGTTATAGTCCAATTTGTCCCCCATCTAACCATACTAAAAACATTGAGCTACGACAAACAAGGGCCGAGATATTAAGCAAAATGTTCGTCAACTTTGGTATCGTCTCACTTATTTTTATTATGTTACTTCTGATTTTTGCACTAAACTTTGGAGGCTCATAACTCTTGTTCTACAAGAGATACTGGGATCTCCTTTGGATATGTTATAGTACTCTTTGCTCCCCATACAAGGATACTTTAAACTTGAGGCTACCTCAATATCGTCGTCAACTTATTTTTTGTCTCACTTATTGTTAGAAGGTTACTTTTGATTTTTGTAAATAAACTTTGCAGGCTCGTAACTCTGTTTCTACTGGAGATACCGGGATGTCCTTAGGATATGTTATAGTCCAATTTGTCCTTCATCTAACCATACTAAAAACTTTGGGCTACGACAAACAGGGGCCGAGTACTTAAGCAAAACGTAAAGAAACAAACCCCTCCATAGGAAATGAGTTAGACTATACTTTGCAGGCTCGTAACTCTGTTTCTACTGGAGATACGGGGATGTCCTTTGAGTATTTTATAGTCCAATTTGTCCCCCATCTAACCATACTAAAAACATTGAGCTACGACAAACAGGGGCCGAGTAATTAAGCTAAACGTAAACAAACAACCCGTCCTTAGCAAATGCATTAGATTGTACTTTGCAGGCCCATAACTCTGTGTCTACTAGAGATACGGGGATGTCCTTAGGATATGTTATAGTACAAATTGTCCCCCATCTAACCATACTAAAAACATTGAGCTAGGATAAACAGGGTCCGAGATATTAAGCAAAATGTTCGTCAACTTTGGTATCGTCTCACTTATTTTTATTATATTACTTATGATTTTTGCACTAAACTTTGGAGGCTCATAACTCTTGTTCTGCAAGAGATACTGGGATCTCCTTTGGATATGTTATAGTACTCTTTGCTCCCCATACAAGGATACTTTCAACTTGAGGCTACCGCAATATCGTCGTCAACTTATTTTTTGTCTCACTTATTGTTAGAAGGTTACTTTTGATTTTTGAAAATAAATTTTTCAGGCTCGTAACTCTGTTTCTACTGGAGATACGGGGATGTCCTTAGGATATGATATAGTCCAAATTGTCCCCCATCTAACCATACTAAAAACATTGAGCTACGTCAAACAGTAGTCGAGTAATTAAGCTAATCGTAAACAAACAAACCCCTCCATTGGAAATCCATTAGACTAAATTCTGGAGGCTCGTAACTCTGGTTCTACCAGAGATACGGGGATGTAAATAATGTGACCTTGACACAAATGTTCGGATAATTATAAAAAAAAACTTCGCGGTTTCGAACCTGTGGCCTTCCGGGAGTGAGGCGGATGCGATAACCGCTACACTAAAGATATGTTATTATTTTTAATCGAAAGAACAGGGTCAAGTAATTAAGCAATACATGAACAAACAAACCCCTCCATAGAAAATGCATTAGACTATACTTTGCAGGCTCGTAACTCTGTTTCTACTGTAGATACGGCATTCTATCAACTCTCACAAAACGCTCGAGGATGGGCTCGAACCACCAACCTTTCGGTTAACAGCCGAACGCGCTAACCATTGCGCCACGGAAGCCCAAAAATTAAATGGTCGTCAGGTATTGTGGAAAAACTTTGGCTTTCTACGTTACATTTGAGATCACACAACACCGCTCCCGGGTGGGCTCGAACCACCAACCTATTGGTTAACAGCTGAACGCGCTAACCATTGAGCCACGGAAGCTCAGAAATTAAACGGTTGTCAGGTATTGTGGAAAAACTTTGGCTTTCTACGTTACATTTGAGACCCCACAACACCTCTCCCGGGTGGGCTCGAACCACCAACCTTTCGATTAACAGCTGAACGCGCTAACCATTGCGCCACGGAAGCCCAAAAATTAGATGCTCGTCAGATATTGTGTAAAAACCTTGACTTTTTACGTCACATCTAAGACCTCACAACAACTCTCCCGGATGGGCTCGAACCACCAACCTATTGGTTAACAGCCGAACGCGCTAACCATTGCGCCACGGACGCCCAATAATTAAATGGTTGTCAGGTATTGTTGAAAAGTTACGACTTTTCACGCTACTTCTGAGACCCCACAAATCCTCTCTCGTTTGGGCTCGAACCACCAACCTATTGCTTAACAGCTGAACGCGCTAACCATTGAGCCACGGAAGCTCAGAAATTAAACGGTTGTCAGGTATTGTGGAAAGACTTTGGCTTTCTACGTTACATTTGAGACCCCACAACACCTCTCCCGGGTGGGCTCGAACCACCAACCTTTCGGTTAACAGCTGAACGCGCTAACCATTGCGCCACTGAGGCCCAAAAATTAAATGGTCGTCAGGTATTGTGGAAAAACTTTGGCTATTTACGTTACATTTGAGATCCCAAAACACCGCTCCCGGGTGGGCTCGAACCACCAACCTATTGGTTAACAGCCGAACGCGCTAACCATTGAGCCACGGAAGCTCAGAAAATAAATGGTTATCACGTATTATGGAAAAAGTTTGACTTTTCACGCTACATCTGAGACCTCACAACACCGCTCCAGGATGGGCTCGAACCACCAACCTTTCGATTAACAGCCGAACGCGCTAACCATTGAGCCACGGAAGCTGAGAAATTAAATGGTTGTCACGTATTGTGGAAAAGTTTTGACTTTTTACGCTACATCTGAGACCACACAATACCTCTTCCGGGCGGGCTCGAACCACCAACCTTTCGATTAACAGCTGAACGCGCTAACCATTGCGCCACGGAAGCCCAAAAGTTAAATGTTCTTCAGGTGTTTTGGAAAAACTCTGACATTTTACGTTACATCTGAGACGTCACAACACCGCTCCCGGGAGGGCTCGAACCACCAACCTTTCGGTTAACAGCTGAACGCGCTGACCATTGCGCCACTGAAGCTCAGAAATTAAATGGTTGTCAAATATTGTGGAAAAGTTTTGACTTTTTACGCTACATCTGAGACCCCACATCACCTCTTCCGGGTGGGCTCGAACCACCAACCTTTCGATTAACAGCTGAACGCGCTAACCATTGCGCCAAGGAAGCCCAAAAATTAAATGTTCGTCAGGTATTGTGGAAAAACTCTGACATTTTACGTTACATCTGAGACATCACAACACAGCTCCCGGATCGGCTAGAACCACCAACCTATTGGTTAACAGCCGAACGCGCTAACCATTGAGCCACGGAAGCTCAGAAATTAAATGGTTGTCAGGTATTGTTGAAAAGTTACGACTTTTCACGCTACATCTGAGACCCCACAAAACCTCTCTCGTTTGGGCTCGAACCACCAACCTTTCGGTTAACAGCTGAACGCGCTGACCATTGCGCCACTGAAGCCCAAAAATTAAATGTTCGTCAGGTATTGTGGAAAAACTCTGACATTTTACGTTACATCTGAGACGTCACAACACTTCTCCCGGATGGGCTCGAACCACCAACCTATTGGTTAATAGCCGAACGCGCTAACCATTGCGCCACTGAAGCCCAAAAATTAAATTTTCGTCAGGTATTGAGGTAAAACTTTGACTTTTTACTTCACATCTGAGGCCTCACAACACCGCTCCCGGATGGGCTCGAACCACCAACCTTTCGGTTAACAGCCGAACGCGCTAACCATTGCGCCACGGAAGCCCAAAAATTAAACGGTCGTCAGGTATTGTGGAAAAACTTTGGCTTTCTACGTTACATTTGAGATCACACAACACCGCTCCCGGGTGGGCTCGAACCACCAACCTATTGGTTAACAGCTGAACGCGCTAACCATTGAGCCACGGAAGCTCAGAAATTAAACGGTTGTCAGGTATTGTGGAAAAACTTTGGCTTTCTACGTTACATTTGAGACCCCACAACACCTCTCCCGGGTGGGCTCGAACCACCAACCTTTCGATTAACAGCTGAACGCGCTAACCATTGCGCCACGGAAGCCCAAAAATTAGATGCTCGTCAGATATTGTGTAAAAACCTTGACTTTTTACGTCACATCTAAGACCTCACAACACCGCTCCCGGATGGGCTCGAACCACCAACCTATTGGTTAACAGCCGAACGCGTTAACCATTGCGCCACGGACGCCCAATAATTAAATGGTTGTCAGGTATTGTTGAAAAGTTACGACTTTTCACGCTACTTCTGAGACCCCATAAATCCTCTCTCGTTTGGGCTCGAACCACCAACCTATTGGTTAACAGCCGAACGCGCTAACCATTGCGCCACGGAAGCTCAGAAAATAAACGGTTGTCAGGTATTGTGGAAAAACCTTGACTTTTTACGTCACATCTAAGACCTCACAACACCGCTCCCGGATGGGCTCGAACCACCAACCTATTGGTTAACAGCCGAACGCGCTAACCATTGCGCCACGGACGCCCAATAATTAAATGGTTGTCAGGTATTGTTGAAAAGTTACTTTTCACGCTACTTCTGAGACCCCACAAATCCTCTCTCGTTTGTGCTCGAACCACCAACCTTTCGGTTAACAGCTAAACGCGCTAACCATTGCGCCACTGAGGCCCAAAAATTAAATGGTCGTCAGGTATTGTGGAAAAACTTTGGCTATTTACGTTACATTTGAGATCCCAAAACACCGCTCCCGGGTGGGCTCGAACCACCAACCTATTGGTTAACAGCCGAACGCGCTAACCATTGAGCCACGGAAGCTCAGAAAATGAATGGTTATCACGTATTATGGAAAAAGTTTGACTTTTCACGCTACATCTGAGACCTCACAATACCGCTCCCGGATGGGCTCGAACCACCAACCTTTCGATTAACAGCCGAACGCGCTAACCATTGAGCCACGGAAGCTCAGAAATTAAATGGTTGTCACGTATTGTGGAAAAGTTTTGACTTTTTACGCTACATCTGAGACCACACAATACCTCTTCCGGGCGGGCTCGAACCACCAACCTTTCGATTAACAGCTGAACGCGCTAACCATTGCGCCACGGAAGCCCAAAAGTTAAATGTTCGTCAGGTGTTTTGGAAAAACTCTGACATTTTGCGTTACATCTGAGACGTCACAACACCGCTCCCGGGAGGGCTCGAACCACCAACCTTTCGGTTAACAGCTGAACGCGCTGACCATTGCGCCACTGTAGCCCAAAAATTAAATTTTCGTCAGGTATTGAGGTAAAACCTTGACTTTTTACTTACCATCTGAGACCTCACAACACCGCTCCCGGATGGGCTCGAACCACCAACCTTTCGGTTAACAGCCGAACGCGCTAACCATTCGCCACTGAGGCCCAAAAATTAAATGGTCGTCAGGTATTGTGGAAAAACTTTGGCTATTTACGTTACATTTGAGATCCAAAAACACCGCTCCCGGGTGGGCTCGAACCACCAACCTATTGGTTAACAGCCGAACGCGCTAACCATTGAGCCACGGAAGATCAGAAATTAAATGGTTGTCACGTATTGTGGAAAAGTTTTGACTTTTAACGCTACATATGAGACCCAACAACACCTCTCCCGGGTGGGCTCGAACCACCAACCTTTCGATTAACAGCTGAACGCGCTAACCATTGCGCCACGCAAGCCCAAAAATTAAATGTTCGTCAGATATTGTGTAAAAACTCTGACATTTTACGTTACATCTGAGACGTCACAACACTTCTCCCGGATAGGCTCGAAAAACCAACCAATTGGTTAACAGCCGAACGCGCTAACCATTGAGCCACAGAAGCTCAGAAATTAAATGGTTGTTAGGTTTTGTGGATAAGTTATGACTTTTTACGTTACATCTGAGACCCTACAACACCTCTCCCAGGTGGGCTCGAACCACCATCCTTTCGGTTAACAGCCGAACGCGCTAACCATTGCGCCAAGGAAGCCCAAAAATGAAATGGTCGTCAGGTATTGTGGAAAAACTTTGGCTATTTACGTTACATTTGAGATCCCAAAACACCGCTCCCGGGTGGGCTCGAACCACCAACCTATTGCTTAACAGCCGAACGCGCTAACCATTGAGCCACGGAAGCTCAGAAAATAAATGGTTATCACGTATTATGGAAAAAGTTCGACTTTTCACGCTACATCTGAGACCTCACAACACCGCTCCCGGATGGGCTCGAACCACCAACCTTTCGATTAACAGCCGAACGCGCTAACATTGAGCCACGGAAGCCCAAAAATTAAATGTTCGTCAGGACAATAAATAAAAATGTACCTCGATTTTTAATAACATTTTCAAAATCGACGTTTCACGGCCAAAGAAGCATTTTTTGAGTATTTCTTCACTATTTTCAAATATAACCACTGAAACCATTATTTTTAAACTTTTTGCTTTAATTCAAGCAATGTAACGATATTCATTCAAAAAACTGTTAAAATTCAATTTTCAATAAGAAATCGTATTCACGGATTTTGTGTCTTGAAGAAGAAAAACCTGCGATTTTTTCGGTACTTTTTTGAATGCATTTTTTTCTGGAGAAATTTTTGACCGAATTCAGCTTAATTCCCTATAAAACACGAATTAAAAGTGATTTCATCTCCAGAAAAAAAAAATTTCTCCAGAAAAAAAAGCATTCAAAAAAGTACCGAAAAAATCGCAGGTTTTTCTTCTTCAAGACACAAAATCCGTGAATACGATTTCTTATTGAAAATTGAATTTTAACAGTTTTTTGAATGAATATCGTTACATTGCTTGAATTAAAGCAAAAAGTATAAAAATAATGGTTTCAGTGGTTATATTTGAAAATAGTGAAGAAATACTCAAAATATGCTTCTTTGGCCGTGAAACGTCGATTTTGAAAATGTTATTAAAAATCGAGGTACATTTTTATTTATTGTTCAATCGAGATGAAATCACTTTTAATGAGTGTTTTATAGGGAATTAAGCTGAATTCGGTCAAAAATTTCTCCAGAAAAAAATTCATTCAAAAAAGTACCGAAAAAATCGCAGGTTTTTCTTCTTCAAGACACAAAATCCTTGAATACGATTTCTTACTGAAAATTGAATTTTAACAGTTTTTTGAATGAATATCGTTACATTGCTTGAATTAAAGCAAAAAGTATAAAAATAATGGTTTCAGTGAACATATTTGAAAATTGTGAAAAAATACTCAAAGTATGCTTCTTTGGCCGTGAAACATCGATTTTGAAAATGTTATTAAAAATCGAGGTAAATTTTTAATTATTGTTCAATCGAGATGAAATCACTTTCAAAGAGTGTTTTATAGGGAATTAAGCTGAATTCGGTCAAACATTTCTCCAAAAAAAATGCATTCAAAAGTGTACCGAAAAAATCGCATGTTTTTTTTCTTCAAGATACAATATCCGTGACAACGATTTCTTATTTAAAATTGAATTTTAACAGTTTGTTGATTGAATATCGTTACATTTGCTTGAATTAACGCAAAAATTACAAAAATAATGGTTTCAGTGGTTATATTTGAAAACAGTGAACAAATACTCAAAATGTTTTTCTTAGGCCGAGTTACGTCGATTTTGAAAATGTTATTAAAAATCGAGGTACATTTTTATTTATTGTTCAATCGAGATGAAATCACTTTTAATGAGTGTTTTATAGGGAATTAAGCTGAATTCGGTCAAAAATTTCTCCTGAAAAAAATGTTAATTATGAGCCTCCAAAGTTTAGTGCAAAAATCATAAGTAACATAATAAAAATAAGTGAGACGATACCAAAAATGACGAACATTTTGCTTAATATCTCGGCCCTTGTTTGTCGTAGCTCAAAATTTTTAGTATGGTTAGATGGGGGACAATTTGGACTATAGCATATCCTAAGGACATCCCCTTATCTTTAGTAGACACAGAGTTATGGGCCTGCAAAGTATAGTCTAATGCATTTCCTATGTAGGGGTTTGTTTGTTTACGATTAGCTTAATTACTCGACTACTGTTTGTCGTAGCTCAATGTTTTTAGTATGGTTAGATGGGGGACAAATTGGACTATAACATACTCAAAGGACATCCCCGTATCTCCAGTCGAAACAGAGTTACGAGCCTGCAAATATAGTCTAATGCATTTTCTATGGAGGGGTTTGTTTGTTCACGTATTGCTTAATTACTTGACCCTGTTCTTTCGATTAAAAATAATAACATATCTTTAGTGTAGCGGTTATCGCATCCGCCTCACTCCCGGAAGGCCACAAGTTCGAAACCGCGAAGTTTTTTTTTATTGGAACATGCAAATTTCTTTATAATTATCCGAACATTTGTGTCAAGGTCACATTATTTACATCCCCGTATCTCCAGTGGAAACAGAGTTACGAGCCTGCAAAGTATAGTCTAACTCATTTCCTATGGAGGGGGTTTGTTTCTTTACGTTTTGCTTAAGTACTCGGCCCCTGTTTGTCGTAACCCAAAGTTTTTAGTATGGTTAGATGAAGGACAAATTGGACCATAACATATCCTAAGGACATCCCGGTATCTCTAGTAGACACAGAGTTATGGGCCTTGCAAAGTATAGTCTAATGCATTTTCTATGGAGGGGTTTGTTTATTCACGTATTGCTTAATTACTTGAACCTGTTCTTTCGATTAAAAATAATAACATATCTTTAGTGTAGCGGTTATCGCAACCGCCTCACTCCCGGAAGGCCACAGGTTCGAAACCGCGAAGTTTTTTTTTTTGCTTGGAACATGCAAAGACCTTTATAATTATCCGAACATTTGTGTCAAGGTCACATTATTTACATCCCCGTATCTCTGGTAGAACCAGAGTTACGAGCCTCCAGAATTTAGTCTAATGTATTTCCTATGGAGGGGTTTGTTTGTTTACGATTAGCTTAATTACTCGACTACTGTTTGTCGTAGCCCTAATTCTTAGTATGGCTAGAAGGGGGACAAATTGGTCTATAACATACTCAAAGGACATCCCCGTATCTCCAGTAGAAACAGAGTTACGAGCCTGCAAAGTTTATTTTCAAAAATCAAAAGTAACCTTCTAACAATAAGTGAGACAAAAAGTAAGTTGACGACGATATTGAGGTAGCCTCAGGTTTAAAGTATCCTTGCATGGGGAGCAAAGAGTACTATAACATATCCAAAGGAGATCCCAGTATCTCTTGTAGAACAAGAGTTATGAGCCTCCAAAGTTTAGTGCAAAAATCATAAGTAACATAATAAAAATAAGTGAGACGATACCAAAGTTGACGAACATTTTGCTTAATATCTCGGCCCCTGTTTGTCGTAGCTCAATGTTTTTAGTATGATTAGATGGGGGACAATTTGGACTATAACATATCCTAAGGACATCCCCGTATCTCTAGTAAACACAGAGTTATGGGCCTGCAAAGCATAGTCTAATGCATTTCCTTTGGACGGGTTGTTTGTTTACGTTTAGCTTAATTACTCGGCCCCTGTTTTTCGTAGCTCAATGTTTTAGTATGGTTAGATGGGGGACAAATTGGACTATAACATACTCAAAGGACATCCCCGTATCTCCAGTCGAAACAGAGTTACGAGCCTGCAAAGTATAGTCTAATGCATTTTCTATGGAGGGGTTTGTTTGTTCACGTATTGCTTAATTACTTGACCCTGTTCTTTCGATTAAAAATAATAACATATCTTTAGTGTAGCGGTTATCGCATCCGCCTCACTCCCGGAAGGCCACAAGTTCGAAACCGCGAAGTTTTTTTTTATTGGAACATGCAAATTTCTTTATAATTATCCGAACATTTGTGTCAAGGTCACATTATTTACATCCCCGTATCTCTAGTAGAACCAGAGTTACGAACCTCCAAAATTTAGTCTAATGTATTTCCTATGAATGGGTTTGTTTGTTTACGATTAGCTTAATTACTCGACTACTGTTTGTCGTAGCCCTAATTCTTAGTATGGCTAGATGGGGGACAAATTGGTCTATAACATATCCTAAGGACATCCCGGTATCTCTAGTAGACACAGAGTTATGGGCCTGCAAAGCATAGTCTAATGCATTTCCTATGGAGGGGTTTGTTTGTTCACGTATTGCTTAATTACTTGACCCTGTTCTTTCGATTAAAAATAATAACATATCTTTAGTGTAGCGGTTATCGCATCCGCGTCACTCCCGGAAGGCCACAGGTTCGAAACCGCGAAGTTTTTTTTTAAAATTATCCGAACATTTGTGTCAAGGTCACATTATTTACATCCCCGTATCTCTGGTAGAACCAGAGTTACCAGCCTCCAGAATTTAGTCTTATGTATTTCCTATTGAGGGGTTTGTTTGTTTACGATTAGCTTAATTACTCGACTACTGTTTGTCGAAGCCCTAATTCTTAGTATGGCTAGATGGGGGACAAATTGGTCTATAACATACTCAAAGGACATCCCCGTATCTCCAGTAGAAACAGAGTTACGAGCCTGCAAAGTTTATTTTCAAAAATTAAAAGTAACCTTCTAACAATAAGTGAGACAAAAAATAAGTTGACGACGATATTGAGGTAGCCTCAAGTTTAAAGTATCCTTGTATGGGGAGCAAAGAGTACTATAACATATCCAAAGGAGATCCCAGTATCTCTTGTAGAACAAGAGTTATGAGCTTCCAAAGTTTAGTGCAAAAATCATAAGTAACATAATAAAAATAAGTGAGACGATACCAAAGTTGACGAACATTTTGCTTAATATCTCGGCCCCTGTTTGTCGTAGCTCAATGTTTTTAGTATGGTTAGATGGGGGACAATTTGGACTATAACATATCGTAAGGACATCCCCGAATCTCTAGTAGAAACAGAGTAATGGGCCTGCAAAGTATAGTCTAATGCATTTCCTATGGACGGGTTGTTTGTTTACGTTTGGCTTAATTACTCGGCTCCTGTTTGTCGTAGCTCAATGTTTTTAGTATGGTTAGATGGGGGACAAATTCGACTATAACATACTCAAAGGACATCCCCGTATCTCCAGTCGAAACAGAGTTACGAGCCTGCAAAGTATAGTCTAATGCATTTTCTATGGAGGGGTTTGTTTGTTCACGTATTGCTTAATTACTTGACCCTGTTCTTTCGATTAAAAATAATAACATATCTTTAGTGTAGCGGTTATCGCATCCGCCTCACTCCCGGAAGGCCACAAGTTCGAAACCGCGAAGTTTTTTTTATTGGAACATGCAAATTTCTTTATAATTATCCGAACATTTGTGTCAAGGTCACATTATTTACATCCCCGTATCTCTAGTAGAACCAGAGTTACGAACCTCCAAAAATTAGTCTAATGTATTTCCTATGAATGGGTTTGTTTGTTTACGATTAGCTTAATTACTCGACTACTGTTTGTCGTAGCCCTAATTCTTAGTATGGCTAGATGGGGGACAAATTGGTCTATAACATATCCTAAGGACATCCCGGTATCTCTAGTAGACACAGAGTTATGGGCCTGCAAAGCATAGTCTAATGCATTTCCTATGGAGGGGTTTGTTTGTTCACGTATTGCTTAATTACTTGACCCTGTTCTTTCGATTAAAAATAATAACATATCTTTAGTGTAGCGGTTATCGCATCCGCGTCACTCCCGGAAGGCCACAGGTTCGAAACCGCGAAGTTTTTTTTTAAAATTATCCGAACATTTGTGTCAAGGTCACATTATTTACATCCCCGTATCTCTGGTAGAACCAGAGTTACCAGCCTCCAGAATTTAGTCTTATGTATTTCCTATTGAGGGGTTTGTTTGTTTACGATTAGCTTAATTACTCGACTACTGTTTGTCGAAGCCCTAATTCTTAGTATGGCTAGATGGGGGACAAATTGGTCTATAACATACTCAAAGGACATCCCCGTATCTCCAGTAGAAACAGAGTTACGAGCCTGCAAAGTTTATTTTCAAAAATTAAAAGTAACCTTCTAACAATAAGTGAGACAAAAAATAAGTTGACGACGATATTGAGGTAGCCTCAAGTTTAAAGTATCCTTGTATGGGGAGCAAAGAGTACTATAACATATCCAAAGGAGATCCCAGTATCTCTTGTAGAACAAGAGTTATGAGCTTCCAAAGTTTAGTGCAAAAATCATAAGTAACATAATAAAAATAAGTGAGACGATACCAAAGTTGACGAACATTTTGCTTAATATCTCGGCCCCTGTTTGTCGTAGCTCAATGTTTTTAGTATGGTTAGATGGGGGACAATTTGGACTATAACATATCGTAAGGACATCCCCGAATCTCTAGTAGAAACAGAGTAATGGGCCTGCAAAGTATAGTCTAATGCATTTCCTATGGACGGGTTGTTTGTTTACGTTTGGCTTAATTACTCGGCTCCTGTTTGTCGTAGCTCAATGTTTTTAGTATGGTTAGATGGGGGACAAATTCGACTATAACATACTCAAAGGACATCCCCGTATCTCCAGTGGAAACAGAGTTACGAGCCTGCAAAGTATAGTCTAACTCATTTCCTATGGAGGGGGTTTGTTTCTTTACGTTTTGCTTAAGTACTCGGCCCCTGTTTGTCGTAACCCAAAGTTTTTAGTATGGTTAGATGAAGGACAAATTGGACCATAACATATCCTAAGGACATCCCGGTATCTCTAGTAGACACAGAGTTATGGGCCTTGCAAAGTATAGTCTAATGCATTTTCTATGGAGGGGTTTGTTTATTCACGTATTGCTTAATTACTTGACCCTGTTCTTTCGATTAAAAATAATAACATATCTTTAGTGTAGCGGTTATCGCAACCGCCTCACTCCCGGAAGGCCACAGGTTCGAAACCGCGAAGTTTTTTTTTTTGCTTGGAACATGCAAAGACCTTTATAATTATCCGAACATTTGTGTCAAGGTCACATTATTTACATCCCCGTATCTCTGGTAGAACCAGAGTTACGAGCCTCCAGAATTTAGTCTAATGTATTTCCTATGGAGGGGTTTGTTTGTTTACGATTAGCTTAATTACTCGACTACTGTTTGTCGTAGCCCTAATTCTTAGTATGGCTAGATGGGGGACAAATTGGTCTATAACATACTCAAAGGACATCCCCGTATCTCCAGTAGAAACAGAGTTACGAGCCTGCAAAGTTTATTTTCAAAAATCAAAAGTAACCTTCTAACAATAAGTGAGACAAAAAGTAAGTTGACGACGATATTGAGGTAGCCTCAGGTTTAAAGTATCCTTGCATGGGGAGCAAAGAGTACTATAACATATCCAAAGGAGATCCCAGTATCTCTTGTAGAACAAGAGTTATGAGCCTCCAAAGTTTAGTGCAAAAATCATAAGTAACATAATAAAAATAAGTGAGACGATACCAAAGTTGACGAACATTTTGCTTAATATCTCGGCCCCTGTTTGTCGTAGCTCAATGTTTTTAGTATGATTAGATGGGGGACAATTTGGACTATAACATATCCTAAGGACATCCCCGTATCTCTAGTAAACACAGAGTTATGGGCCTGCAAAGCATAGTCTAATGCATTTCCTTTGGACGGGTTGTTTGTTTACGTTTAGCTTAATTACTCGGCCCCTGTTTTTCGTAGCTCAATGTTTTTAGTATGGTTAGATGGGGGACAAATTGGACTATAACATACTCAAAGGACTTCCCCGTATCTCCAGTAGAAACAGAGTTAAGAGCCTCCAAAGTATGGTCTAATGCATTTCCTATGGAGGGGGTTTGTTTCGTTACGTTTTGCTTAAGTACTCGGCCCCTGTTTGTCGTAGCCCAAAGTTTTTAGTATGGTTAGATGGGGGACAATTTGGACTATAACATATCCTAAGGACATCGCCGTATCTCTAGTAGACACAGAGTTATGGGCCTGCAAAGTATAGTCTAATGCATTTCCTATGGAGGGGTTTGTTTGTTTACGATTAGCTTAATTACTCGACTACTGTTTGTCGTAGCTCAATGTTTTTAGTATGGTTAGATGGGGGACAAATTGGACTATAACATACTCAAAGGACATCCCCGTATCTCCAGTAGAAACAGAGTTACGAGCCTGCAAAGTATAGTCTAATGCATTTTCTATGGAGGGGTTTGTTTGTTCACGTATTGCTTAATTACTTGACCCTGTTCTTTCGATTAAAAATAATAACATATCTTTAGTGTAGCGGTTATCGCATCCGCCTCACTCTCGGAAGGCCACAGATTCGAAACCATGAAGTTTTTTTTTTTTTGCTTGGAACATGCAAAGACCTATATAATTATCCGAACATTTGTGTCAAGGTCACATTATTTACATCCCCGTATCTCTGGTAGAACCATAGTTACGAACCTCCAGAATTTAGTCTAATGTATTTCCTATGGAGGGGTTTGTTTGTATACGATTAGCTTAATTACTCGACTACTGTTTGTCGTAGCCCTAATTCTTAGTATGGCTAGATGGGGGACAAATTGGTCTATAACATACTCAAAGGACATCTCCCTATCTCCAGTAGAAACAGAGTTACGAGCCTGCAAAGTTTATTTTCAAAAATCAAAAGTAACCTTCTAACAATAAGTGAGACAAAAAGTAAGTTGACGACGATATTGAGGTAGCTTCAAGTTTAAAGTATCCTTGTATGGGGAGCAAAGAGTACTATAACATATGCAAAGGAGATCCCAGTATCTCTTGTAGAACAAGAGTTATGAGCCTCCAAAGTTTAGTGCAAAAATCATAAGTAACATAATAAAAATAAGTGAGACGATACCAAAGTTGACGAACATTTTGCTTAATATCTCGGCCCCTGTTTGTCGTAGCTCAATGTTTTCAGTATGGTTAGATGAAGGACAAATTGGACTATAACATATCCTAAGGACATCCCGGTATCTCTAGTAGACACAGAGTTATGGGCCTGCAAAGCATAGTCTAATGCATTTCCTATGGAGGCGTTTGATTGTTCACGTATTGCTTAATTACTTGACCCTGTTCTTTCGATTAAAAATAATAACATATCTTTAGTGTAGCGGTTATCGCATCCGCCTCACTCCCGGAAGGCCACAGGTTCGAAACCGCGAAGTTTTTTTTTTTGCTTGGAACATGCAAAGACCTTTATAATTATCCGAACATTTGTGTCAAGGTCACATTATTTACATCCCCGTATCTCTGGTAGAACCAGAGTTACGAGCCTGCAAAGTTTATTTTCAAAAATCAAAAGTAACCTTCTAACAATAAGTGAGACAAAAAATAAGTTGACGACGATATTGAGGTAGCCTCAGGTTTAAAGTATCCTTGTATGGGGAGCAAAGAGTACTATAACATATCCAAAGGAGATCCCAGTATCTCTTGTAGAACAAGAGTTATGATTCTCCAAAGTTTAGTGCAAAAATCATAAGTAACATAATAAAAATAAGTGAGACGATACCAAAGTTGACGAACATTTTGCTTAATATCTCGGCCCTTGTTTGTCGTAGCTCAATGTTTTTAGTATGGTTAGATGGGGGACAATTTGGACTATAGCATATCCTAAGGACATCCCCGTATCTTTAGTAGACACAGAATTATGGGCCTGCAAAATATAGTCTAATGCATTTCCTATGGACGGGTTGTTTGTTTACGTTTAGCTTAATTACTCGGCCCCTGTTTGTCGTAGCTCAAAATTTTTAGTATGGTTAGATGGGGGACAAATTAGACTATAAGATACTCAAAGGACTTCCCCGTATCTCCAGTAGAAAAAGAGTTAAGAGCCTCCAAAATATGGTCTAATGCATTTCCTATGGAGGGGGTTTGTTTCGTTACGTTTTGCTTAAGTACTCGGCCCCTGTTGGTCGTAGCCCAAAGTTTTTAGTATGGTTAGATGGGGGACAATTTGGACTATAACATATCCTAAGGACATCCCCGTATCTCTAGTAGACACAGAGTTATGGGCCTGCAAAGTATAGTCTAATGCATTTCCTATGGAGGGGTTTGTTTGTTTACGATTAGCTTAATTACTCGACTACTGTTTGTCGTAGCTCAATGTTTTTAGTATGGTTAGATGGGGGACAAATTGGACTATAACATACTCAAAGGAAATCCCCGTATCTCCAGTAGAAACAGAGTTACGAGCCTGCAAAGTATAGTCTAATGCATTTTCTATGGAGGGGTTTGTTTGTTCACGTATTGCTTAATTACTTGACCCTGTTCTTTCGATTAAAAATAATAACATATCTTTAGTGTAGCGGTTATCGCATCCGCCTCACTCTCGGAAGGCCACAGATTCGAAACCACGAAGTTTTTTTTTTTTTTGCTTGGAACATGCAAAGACCTTTATAATTATCCGAACATTTGTGTCAAGGTCACATTATTTACATCCCCGTATCTCTGGTAGAACCAGAGTTACGAGCCTCCAGAATTTAGTCTAATGTATTTCCTATGGAGGGGTTTGTTTGTATACGATTAGCTTAATTACTCGACTACTGTTTGTCGTAGCCCTAATTCTTAGTATGGCTAGATGGGGGACAAATTGGTCTATAACATACTCAAAGGACATCCCCTTATCTCCAGTAGAAACAGAGTTACGAGCCTGCAAAGTTTATTTTCAAAAATCAAAAGTAACCTTCTAACAATAAGTGAGACAAAAAGTAAGTTGACGACGATATTGAGGTAGCCTCAAGTTTAAAGTATCCTTGTATGGGGAGCAAAGAGTACTATAACATATGCAAAGGAGATCCCAGTATCTCTTGTAGAACAAGAGTTATGAGCCTCCAAAGTTTAGTGCAAAAATCATAAGTAACATAATAAAAATAAGTGAGACGATACCAAAGTTGACGAACATTTTGCTTAATATCTCGGCCCTTGTTTGTCGTAGCTCAATGTTTTTAGTATGGTTAGATGGGGGACAATTTGGACTATAGCATATCCTAAGGACATCCCCGTATCTTTAGTAGACACAGAGTTATGGGCCTGCAAAATATAGTCTAATGCATTTCCTATGGACGGGTTGTTTGTTTACGTTTAGCTTAATTACTCGGCCCCTGTTTGTCGTAGCTCAAAATTTTTAGTATGGTTAGATGGGGGACAAATTGGACTATAACATACTCAAAGGACTTCCGCGTATATCCAGTAGAAACAGAGTTAAGAGCCTCCAAAGTATAGTCTAATGCATTTCCTATGGAGGGGGTTTGTTTCGTTACGTTTTGCTTATGTACTCGGCCCCTGTTTGTCGTAGCCCAAAGTTTTTAGTATGGTTAGATGGGGGACAATTTGGACTATAACATATCCTAAGGACATCCCCGTATCTCCAGTAGAAACAGAGTTAAGAGCCTCCAAAGTATGGTCTAATGCATTTCCTATGGAGGGGGTTTGTTTCGTTACGTTTTGCTTAAGTACTCGGCCCCTGTTTGTCGTAGCCCAAAGTTTTTAGTATGGTTAGATGGGGGACAATTTGGACTATAACATATCCTAAGGACATCCCCGTATCTCTAGTAGACACAGAGTTATGGGCCTGCAAAGTATAGTCTAATGCATTTCCTATGGAGGGGTTTGTTTGTTTACGATTAGCTTAATTACTCGACTACTGTTTGTCGTAGCTCAATGTTTTTAGTATGGTTAGATGGGGGACAAATTGGACTATAACATACTCAAAGGAAATCCCCGTATCTCTAGTAGAAACAGAGTTACGAGCCTGCAAAGTATAGTCTAATGCATTTTCTATGGAGGGGTTTGTTTGTTCACGTATTGCTTAATTACTTGACCCTGTTCTTTCGATTAAAAATAATAACATGGGCTCGAACCACCAACCTTTCGGTTAACAGCCGAACGCGCTAACCATTGCGCCACGGACGCCCAAAAAAAAATGGTCGTCAGGTATTGCGGAAAAACTTTGGCTATTTACGTTACATTTGAGATCCAAAAACACCGCTCCCGGGTGGGCTCGAAACACCAAGCTATTGGTTAACAGCCGAACGCGCTAACCATTGAGCCACGAAAGATCAGAAAATAAATGGTTATCACGTATTATGGAAAAAGTTTGACTTTTCACGCTACATCTGAGACCTCACAACACCTCTCCCGGGTGGGCTCGAACCACCAACCTTTCGATTAACAGCTGAACGCGCTAACCATTGCGCCACGGAAGCCCAAATATTAAATGCTCGTCAGGTATTGTGGAAAAACTCTGACATTTTACGTTACATCTGAGACGTCACAACACCGCTCCCGGGAGGGCTCGAACCACCAACCTTTCGGTTAACAGCCGAACGCGCTAACCATTCGCCACGGACGCCCAAAAATTAAATAATCGTCAGGTATTGTGGAAAAACTCTGACATTTTACGTTATATCTGAGACGACACAACACCGCTCCTGGGAGGGCTCGAACCACCAACCTTTCGGTTAACAGCTGAATGCGCTGACCATTGCGCCACTGAAGCCCAAAAATTAAATTTTCGTCAGGTATTGAGGTAAAACTTTGACTTTTTACTTCACATCCGAGACCTCACAACACCGCTCCCGGATGGGCTCGAACCACCAACCTTTCGATTAACAGCCGAACGCGCTAACCATTGAGCCACGGAAGCTCAGAAATTAAATGGTTGTCACGTATTGTGGAAAAGTTTTGACTTTTTACGCTACATCTGAGACCCCACAACACCTCTTCCAGGTGGGGTCGAACCACCAACCTTTCGATTTACAGCTGAACGCGCTAACCATTGCGCCACGGAAGCCCAAATATTAAATGCTCGTCAGGTATTGTGGAAAAACTCTGACATTTTACGTTACATCTGAGACGTCACAACACCGCTCCCGGGAGGGCTCGAACCACCAACCTTTCGGTTAACAGCCGAACCCGCTAACCATTCGCCACGGACGCCCAAAAATTAAATGGTCGTCAGGTATTGTGGAAAAACTTTGGCTATTTATGTTACATTTGAGATCCAAAAACACCGCTCCCGGGTGGGCTCGAACCACCAACCTATTGGTTAACAGCCGAACGCGCTAACCATTGAGCCACGAAAGCTCAGAAAATAAATGGTTGTCACGTATTGTGGAAAAGTTTTGTCTTTTTACGCTACATATGAGACCCAACAACACCTCTCCCGGGTGGGCTCGAACCACCAACCTTTCGATTAACAGCTGACCGCGCTAACCATTGCGCCACGCAAGCCCAAAAATTAAATGTTCGTCAGGTATTGTGGAAAAACTCTGACATTTTACGTTACATCTGAGACGTCACAAAACTTCTCCCGGATAGGCTCGAACCACCAACCAATTGGTTAACAGCCGAACGCGCTAACCATTGAGCCACAGAAGCTCAAAAATTAAATGGTTGTTAGGTTTTGTGGATAAGTTATGACTTTTTACGTTACATCTGAGACCCTACAACACCGCTCCCGGATGGGCTCGAACCACACACCTATTGGTTAAAAGCCGAACGCGCTAACCTTTGAGCCACGGAAGCTCAGAAATTAAATGGTTGTCAGGTATTGTAGATAAGTTAAGACTTTTTACGTTACATCTGAGACCCTACAACACCTCTCCCGGGTGGGCTCGAACCTTCAACCTTTCGATTAACAGCTGGACGCGCTAATTATTGCGCCAGGCAAGCCCGAAAAATAAATGTTCGTCAGGTATTGTGGAAAAACTCTGACATTTTACGTAACATCTGAGACGTCACAACACCGCTCCCGGATGGGCTCGAACCACCAACCTTTCGGTTAACAGCCGAACGCGCTAACCATTGCGCCACGGACGCCCAAAAAAAAATGGTCGTCAGGTATTGTGGAAAAACTTTGGCTTTTTACGTTACATTAGAGATCCCACAACACCGCTCCCGGGTGGGCTCGAACCACCAACCTTTCGGTTAACAGCCGAACGCGCTAACCATTGCGCAACGGAGGCCAAATATTAAATGGTCGTCAGGTATTGAGGTAAAACTTTGACTTTTTACTTCACATCTGAGACCTCACAACACCGCTCCCGGATGGGCTCGAACCACCAACCTATTGGTTAACAGCCGAACGCGCTAACCATTGAGCCACGGAAGCTCAGAAATTAAATGGTTGTCACGTATTGTGGAAAAGTTTTGACTTTTTACGCTACATCTGAGACCCCACAACACCTCTCCCGGGTGGGCTCGAACCTTCAAAATTTCGATTAACAGCTGAACGCGCTAATCATTGCGCCACGGAAGCCCAAAAATTAAATGTTCGTCAGGTATTGTGGAAAAACTCTGACATTTTACGTTACATCTGAGACCCTACAACACCTCTTCCGGTTGGGCTCGAACCACCAACCTTTCGGTTAACAGCCGAACGCGCTAACCATTGCGCCAAGGAAGCCCAAAAATTTAATGGTCGTCAGGTATTGTGGCAAAACTTTGGCTTTCTACGTTACATTTGAGATCCCACACCACCGCTCCCGGGTGGGCTCGAACCACCAACCTATTGGTTAACAGCCGAACGCGCTAACCATTGAGCCACGGAAGCTAAGAAATTAAATGGTTGTCACGTATTGTGGATAAGTTTTGACTTTTTACGCTACATCTGAGACCCCACAACACCTCTTCCGGGTGCGCTTGAACCACCAGCCTTTCGATTAACAGTTGAACGCGCTAATAATTGCGCCACGGAAGCCCAAAAATTAAATGTTCGTCAGGTATTGCGGAAAAACTCTGACATTTTACGTTACATCTGAGACATCACAACACCGCTCCCGGATGGGCTCGAACCACCAACCTTTCGGTTAAAAGCTGAACGCGCTGACCATTGCGCCACGGAAGCCCAAAAATTAAATGGTCGTCAGGTATTGTGGAAAAATTTTGGCTTTCAACGTTACATTTGAGATCCCAAAACACCGCTCCCGGGTGGGCTCGAACCACCAACCTATTTGTTAACAGCCGAATTCGCTAACCATTGAGCCACGGAAGCTCAGAATTTAAATGGTCGTCAGGTGTTGTGGAAAAAACCTTGACTTTTACGTCACATCTGAGACGTCACAACACCGCTCCCGGATGGGCTCGAACCACACACCTATTGGTTAAAAGCCGAACGCGCTAACCTTTGAGCCACGGAAGCTCAGAAATTAAATGGTTGTCAGGTATTGTAGATAAGTTAAGACTTTTTACGTTACATCTGAGACCCTACAACACCTCTCCCGGGTGGGCTCGAACCTTCAACCTTTCGATTAACAGCTGAACGCGCTAATCATTGCGCCACGGAAGCCCAAAAATTAAATGTTCGTCAGGTATTGTGGAAAAACTCTGACATTTTACGTTACATCTGAGACCTCACAACACCGCTACCGGATGGGCTCGAACCACCAACCTATTGGTTAACAGCCGAACGCGCTAACCATTGCGCCACGGAAGCCCAAAATTTAAATGGTCGTCAGGTGTTGTGGAAAAAACCTTGACTTTTTACGTCACATCTGAGACGTCACAACACCGCTCCCGGATGGGCTCGAACCACACACCTATTGGTTAACAGCCGAACGCGCTAACCTTTGAGCCACGGAAGCTCAGAAATTAAATGGTTGTCAGGTATTGTAGATAAGTTATGACTTTTCACGTTACATCTGAGACCCTACAACACCTCTTCCGGTTGGGCTCGAACCACCAACCTTTCGGTTAACAGCCAAACGCACTAACAATTGCGCCAAGAAGGCCCAAAAATTTAATGGTCGTCAGGTATTGTGGCAAAACTTTGGCTTTCTACGTTACATATGAGATCCCACACCACCGCTCCCGGGTGGGCTCGAACCACCAACCTATTGGTTAACAGCCGAACGCGCTAACCATTGAGCCACGGAAGTCCAAAAATTAAATGCTCGTCAGGTATTGTGTAAAAACCTTGACTTTTTGCGTCACATCTGAGACCTGACAACACCGCTCCCGGATGGGCTCGAACCACCAACCTATTGGTTAACAGCCGAACGCGCTAACCATTGCGCCACGGAAAACCCAAAAATTAAATGTTCGTCAGGTATTGTGGAAACACTCTGACATTTTACGTTACATCTGAGACCTCACAACACCACTCCCGGATGGGCTCGAACCACCAACCTATTGGTTAACAGCCGAACGCGCTAACCATTGAGCCACGGAAGCTCAGAAATTAAATGGTTGTCAGGTATTGTGGATAAGTTATGACTTATTACGTTACATCTGAGACCCTACAACACCTCTCTCGGTTGGGCTCGAACCACCAACCTTTCGGTTAACAGCTGAACGCGCTAACCATTGCGCCAAGGAAGCCCAAAAAATAAATGGTCGTCAGGTATTGTGGAAAAACTTTGTCTTTCTACGTTACATTTGAGATCCCACAACACCGCTCCCGGGTGGGCTCGAACCACCACCCTATTGGTTAAAAGCTGAACGCGCTAACCATTGCGCCACGGAAGTTAAAAAATTAAATGCTCGTCAGGTATTGTGTAAAAACCTTGAATTTTTACAGCGTTCGGCTGTTAACCAATAGGTGTGTGGTTCGAGCCCATCCGGGAGCGGTATTGTGACGTCTCAGATGTGACGTAAAAAGTCAAGGTTTTTTCCACAACACCTGACGACCATTTAAATTTTGGGCTTCCGTGGCGCAATGATTAGCGCGTTCAGCTGTTAATCGAAAGGTTGAAGGTTCGAGCCCACCCGGGAGAGGTATTGTAGGGTCTCAGATGTAACGTAAAAAGTCTTAACTTATCTACAATACCTGACAACCATTTAATTTCTGAGCTTCCGTGGCTCAAAGGTTAGCGCGTTCGGCTTTTAACCAATAGGTGTGTGGTTCGAGCCCATCCGGGAGCGGTGTTGTGACGTCTCAGATGTGACGTAAAAGTCAAGGTTTTTTCCACAACACCTGACGACCATTTAAATTCTGAGCTTCCGTGGCTCAATGGTTAGCGAATTCGGCTGTTAACAAATAGGTTGGTGGTTCGAGCCCACCCGGGAGCGGTGTTTTGGGATCTCAAATGTAACGTTGAAAGCCAAAATTTTTCCACAATACCTGACGACCATTTAATTTTTGGGCTTCCGTGGCGCAATGGTCAGCGCGTTCAGCTGTTAACCGAAAGGTTGGTGGTTCGACCCCATCCGGGAGCGGTGTTGTGAGGTCTCAGATGTGACGTAAAAAGTCAAGGTTTTCCACAATACCTGACAAACATTTAATTTCTGAGCTTCCGTGGCTCAATGGTTAGCGCGTTCGGCTGTTAACCAATAGGTTGGTGGTTCGAGCCCACCCGGGAGCGATGTTGTGGGATCTGAAATGTAACGTAGAAAGCCAAAGTTTTTGCACAATAAATGACGACCATTTAATTTTTGGGCTTCCGTGGCGCAATGGTTAGCGCGTTCGGCTGTTAGCCAATAGGTTGGTGGTTCGACCCCATCCGGAAGCGGTGTTGTGAGGTCTCAGATGTGACGTAAAAAGTCAAGGTTTTTACATAATACCTGACGAGCATTTAACTTTTGGGCTTCCGTGGCGCAATGGTTAGCGCGTTCAGCTGCTATTCAAAAGACTGGTGGTTTGAGCTCTCCCGGGAGCGGTGTTGTGACGTCTCAAATGTAACATACAATGTCAGAGTTTTTCCACAATACCTGTCGAACATTGAATTTTTGGGCTTCCGTGGCGCAATGGTTAGCGCGTTCAGCTGTTAATCGAGAGGTTGGTGGTACGAGCCCACCCGGGAGAGGTGTTGTGGGGTCTCAGATGTAGCGTAAAAAGTCAAAACCTTTCCACAATACGTGACAACCATTTAATTTCTGGGCTTCCGTGGCTCAATGATTAGCGCGTTCGGCTGTTAACCAATAGGTTTGTGGTTCGAGCCCATCCGGGATGCGGTGTTGTGAGGTCTCAGATGTAACGTAAAATGTCAGAGTTTTTCACAATACCTGACGAACATTTAATTTTTGGGCTTCCGTGGCGCAATGATTAGCGCGTTCAGCTGTTAATCGAAAGGTTGAAGGTTCGAGCCCACCCGGGAGAGGTGTTGTGGGGTCTCATATGTAGCGTAAAAAGTCAAAACTTATCCACAATACGTGACAATCATTTAATTTCTGAGCTTCCGTGGCTCAATGGTTAGCGCGTTCGGCTGTTAACCAATAGGTTGGTGGTTCGAGCTCATCCGGGAGCGGTGTTGTGAGGTCTCAGATGTGACGTAGAAAGTCAAAGTTTTTCCACAATACCTGACGACCATTTAATTTTTGGGCTTCCGTGGCTCAATGGTTAGCGCGTTCGGCTGTTAACCAATAGGTTGGTGGTTCGAGCCCATCCGGGAGCGGTGTTGTGTGATCTCAAATGTAACGTTGAAAGCCAAAGTTTTTCCACAATACCTGACGACCATTTAATTTTTGGGCTTCCGTGGCGCAATGATTAGCGCGTTCAGCTGTTAATCGAAAGGTTGAAGGTTCGAGCCCACCCGGGAGAGGTGTTGTGGGGTCTCAGATGTAGCGTAAAAAGTCAAAACCTTTCCACAATACGTGACAACCATTTAATTTCTGAGCTTCCGCGGCTCAATGGTTAGCGCTTTCGGCTGTTAACCAATAGGTTGGTGGTTCGAGCCCATCCGGGAGCGGTGTTGTGAGGTCTCAGATGTGACGTAAAAAGTCAAGGTTTTTCCACAATACGTGACAACCATTTAGTCTCTGAGCTTCCGTGGCTCAATGGTTAGCGCGTTCGGCTGTTAACCAATAGGTTGGTGGTTCGAGCCCATCCGGGAGCGGTGTTGTGAGGTCTCAGATGTGACGTAAAAAGTCAAGGTTTTTCCACAATACCTGACGAACATTTAATTTTTGGGCTTCCATGGCGCAATGGTTAGCGCGTTCGGCTGTTAACCGAAAGGTTGGTTGTTCGAGCCCATCCGGGAGCGGTGTTGTGAGGTCTCAGATTTAACGTAAAATGTCAGAGTTTTTCCACAATACCTGACGAACATTTAATTTTTGGGCTTCCTTGGCGCAATTATTAGCGCGTTCAACTGTTAATCGAAAGGCTGGTGGTTCAAGCCCACCCGGAAGAGGTGTTGTGGGGTCTCAGATGTAGCGTAAAAAGTCAAAACTTATCCACAATACGTGACAACCATTTAATTTCTGAGATTCCGTGGCTCAATGGTTAGCGCGTTCGGCTGTTAACCAATAGGTTGGTGGTTCGAGCCCACCCGGGAACGGTGGTGTGGGATCTCAAATGTAACGTAGAAAGCCAAAGTTTTGCCACAATACCTGACGACCATTAAATTTTTGGGCTTCCTTGGCGCAATTGTTAGTGCGTTCGGCTGTTAACCGAAAGGTTGGTGGTTCGTGCCCAACCGGAAGAGGTGTTGTAGGGTCTCAGATGTAACGTAAAAAGTCATAACTTATCTACAATACCTGACAACCATTTAATTTGTGAGCTTCCGTGGCTCAAAGGTTAGCGCGTTCGGCTGTTAACTAATAGGTGTGTGGTTCGAGCCTATCCGGGAGCGGTGTTGTGACGTCTCAGATGTGATGTAAAAAGTCAAGGTTTTTTCCACAACACCTGACGACCATTTAAATTTTGGGCTTCCGTGGCGCAATGGTTAGCGCGTTCGGCTGTTAACCAATAGGTTGGTGGTTCGAGCCCATCCGGGAGCGGTGTTGTGAGGTCTCGGATGTAACGTAAAATGTCAAGGTTTTTACACAATACCTGACGAGCATTTAACTTTGGGCTTCCGTGGCTCAATGGTTAGCGCGTTCGGCTGTTAACCAATAGGTTGGTGGTTCGAGCCCATCCGGGAGCGGTGTTGTGAGGTCTCAGATGTGACGTAAAAAGTCAAGGTTTTTACACAATACCTGACGAGCATTTAACTTTGGGCTTCCGTGGCTCAATGGTTAGCGCGTTCGGCTGTTAACCAATAGGTTGGTGGTTCAAGCCCATCCGGGAGCGGTATTGTGACGTCTCAGATGTGACGTTAAAAGTCAAGGTTTTTCCAAAATACCTGACGACCATTTAATTTTTGGGCTTCCGTGGCGCAATGGTTAGCGCGTTCAGCTGCTATTCAAAAGACTGGTGGTTTGAGCTCTCCCGGGAGCGGTGTTGTGACGTCTCAAATGTAACATAAAATGTCAGAGTTTTTCCACAATACCTGTCGAACATTGAATTTTTGGGCTTCCGTGGCGCAATGGTTAGCGCGTTCAGCTGTTAATCGAAAGGTTGGTGGTACGAGCCCACCCGGGAGAGGTGTTGTGGGGTCTCAGATGTAGTGTAAAAAGTCAAAACTTTTCCACAATACGTGAAAACCATTTAATTTCTGGGCTTCCGTGGCTCAATGATTAGCGCGTTCGGCTGTTAACCAATAGGTTGGTGGTTCGAGCCCACCCGGGAGCGGTGTTGTGGGATCTCACATGTAACGTAGAAAGCCAAAGTTTTTCCACAATACCTGACGACCATTTAATTTTTGGGCTTCCGTGGCGCAATGGTTAGCGCGTTCGGCTGGTAACCGAAAGGTTGGTGGTTCAAGCCCACCCGGGAGCGGTGTTGTGGGATCACGAGTGTAACGTAGAAAGCCAAAGTTTTTCCAGAATACCTGACGACCATTTAATTTTTGGGCTTCCGTGGCGCAATAGTTAGCGCGTTCAGCTGTTAATCGAAAGGTTGGTGGTTCGAGCCCACCCGAGAGAGGTGTTGTGGGGTCTCAGATGTAGCGTAAAAAGTCAAAACTTTTCCACAATACGTGACAACCATTTAATTTCTGAGCTTTCGTGGCTCAATGGTTAGCGCGTTCGGCTGTTAGCCAATAGGTTGGTGGTTCGAGCCCACCTGGGAGCGGTGTTGTGGGATCTCAAATGTAACGTAGAAAGCCAAAGTTTTTCCACAATACCTGACGACCATTTAATTTTTGGGCTTCCGGGGCGCAATGGTTAGCGCGTTCAGCTGTTATTCAAAAGACTGGTGGTTTGAGCCCTTTCGGGAGCGGTGTTGTGAGGTCTCAGATGTGACGTAAAAAGTCAAGGTTTTTCCACAATACCTGACGACCATTTAATTTTTGAGCTTCCGTGGCGCAATGGTTAGCGCGTTCTTCTGTTAATCGAAAGGTTGGTGGTTCGAGCCCACCCGGGAGAGGTGTTGTGGGGTCTCAGATGTAGCGTAAAAAGTCAAAACTTTTCCACAATACGTGACAACGATTTAATTTCTGAGCTTCCGTGGCTCAATGTTTAGCGCGTTCGGCTGTTAGCCAATAGGTTGGTGGTTCGAGCCCACCCGGGAGCGGTGTTGTGGGATCTCAAATGTAACGTAGAAAGCCAAAGTTTTTCCACAATACCTGACGACCATTTAATTTCTGAGCTTCCGTGGCTCAATGGTTAGCGCGTTCGGCTGTTAACCAATAGTTTGGTAGTTCGAGCCCATCCGGGAGCGGTGTTGTGAGGTCTCAGATGTGACGTAAAAAGTCAAGGTTTTTCCACAATACCTGACGACCATTTAATTTTTGAGCTTCCGTGGCGCAATGGTTAGCGCGTTCTTCTGTTAATCGAAAGGTTGGTGGTTCGAGCCCACCCGGGAGAGGTGTTGTGGGGTCTCAGATGTAGCGTAAAAAGTCAAAACTTTTCCACAATACGTGACAACGATTTAATTTCTGAGCTTCCGTGGCTCAATGTTTAGCGTGTTCGGCTGTTAACCAATAGGTTGGTGGTTCGGGCCCACCCGGGAGCGGTGTTGTGAGTTCTCAGATGTGACGTAAAATGTCAGAGTTTTTCCACAATACCTGACGAATATTTAATATTTGGGCTTCCTTGGCGCAATGGCTAGCGCTTTCGGCTTTTAACCGAAATTTTGGTTTTTCGAGCCCATCCGGGAGCGTTTTGTGAGGTCTCAGATGTAACGTAAAAAGTCAGAGTTTTTCCACAATACATGACGACCATTTAATATTTAGGCTTCCGTGGCGCAATGGTTAGCGCGTTCAGCTGCTATTCAAAAGACTGGTGGTTTGAGCCCTCCCGGGAGCGGTGTTGTGACGTCTCGAATGTAACGTAAAATGTCAGAGTTTTTCCACAATACCTGACGAACATTTAATTTTTGGGCTTCCGTGGCGCAATAATTAGCGCGTTCAGCTGTTAGTCGAAAGGTTGGTGGTTCGAGCCCACCCGGGAGAGGTTTTGTGGGGTCTCAGATGTAGCGTAAAATGTCAAAACTTTTCCACAATACGTAACAACCTTTTAATTTCTGAGCTTCCGTGGCTCAATGCTTAGCGCGTTCGGCTGTTAGCCAATAGGTTGGTGGTTCGAGCCCACCCGGGAGCGGTGTTGTGGGATCTCAAATGTAACGTAGAAAGCCAAAGTTTTTCCACAATACCTGACGACCATTTATTTTTTGGGCTTCCTTGGCGCAATGGTTAGCGCGTTCGGCTGTTAACCGAAAGGTTGGTGGTTCGAGCCCAACCGAGAGAGGTGTTGTAGGGTCTCAGATGTAACGTAATAAGTCATAACTTATCCACAATACGTGACAACCATTTAATTTCTGAGCTTCCGTGGCTCAATGGTTAGCGCGTTCGGCTGTTAACCAATAGGTTGGTGGTTCGAGCCCACCCTGGAGCGGTGGTGTGGGATCTCAAATGTAACGTAGAAAGCCAAAGTTTTGCCACAATACCTGACGACCATTAAATTTTTGGGCTTCCTTGGCGCAATGGTTAGCGCGTTCGGCTGTTAACCGAAAGGTTGGTGGTTCGAGCCCAACCGGATTAGGTGTTGTGACGTCTCAGGTGTGACGTAAAAAGCCAAGGTTTTTTCCACAACACCTGACGACCATTTAATTTTTGGGCTTCCGTGGCGCAATGGTTAGCGCGTTCGGCTTTTAACCAATAGGTTGGTGGTTCGAGCCCATCCGGGAGCGGTGTAGTGAGGTCTCAGATGTAACGTAAAATGTCAAGGTTTTTCCACAATACCGGACGACCATTTAAATTTTGGGCTTCCGTGGCGCAATCGTTAGCGCGTTCGGCTGTTAACAGAAAGGTTGGTGGTTCGAGCACACCCGGGAGCGGTGCTATGAGGTCTCAGATGTTACGTAAAAAGTCAAAGTTTTTCCACAATACCGGACGACCATTTAATTTTTGGGCTTCCGTGGCGCAATGGTTAGCGCGTTCAGCTGCTATTCAAAAGACTGGTGGTTTGAGCCCTCCCGGGAGCGGTGTTGTGACGTCTCAGATGTAACATAAAATGTCAGAGTTTTTCCACAATACCTGACGAACATTGAAATTTTGGGCTTCCGTGGCGCAATGGTTAGCGCGTTCAGCTGTTAATCGAAAGGTTGGTGGTTCGAGCCCACCCGGGAGAGGTGTTGTGGGGTCTCAGATGTAGCGTAAAAAGTCAAAACTTTTCCACAATACGTGACAACCATTTAATTTCTGAGCTTCCGTGGCTCAATGGTTAGCGCGTTCGGCTGTTAACTAATAGGTTAGTGGTTCGAGCCCACCCGGGAGCGTCGTTGTGGGATCTCAAATGTAACGTAGAAAGCCAAAGTTTTTCCACAATACCTGACGATCATTTAATTTTTGGGCTTCCGTGGCGCAATGGTTAGGGCGTTCGGCTGTTAACCAATAGGTTGGTGGTTCGAGCCCACCCGGGCGCGGTGTTGTGGGATCTCAAACGTAACGTGGAAAGCCAAAGTTTTTCCACAATACCTGACGACCATTTAATTTTTGGGCTTCCGTGGCTCAATGATTAGCACGTTCAGCTGTTAATCGAAAGGTTGAAGGTTCGAGCCCACCCGGGAGAGGTGTTGTGGGGTCTCAGATGTAGCGTAAAAAGTCAAAACTTTTCCACAATACGTGACAACCATTTAATTTCTGAGCTTCCGTGGCGCAATGGTTAGCGCGTTCAGCAGTTAACAAATAATTTAGTGGTTCGAGCCCACCCGGGAGCGGCGTTGTGGGATCTCAAACGTAACGTAGAAAGAAAAAGTTTTTCCACAATACCTGACGACCATTTAATGTTTGGGCTTCCGTGGCGCAATGGTTAACGCGTTCGGCTGTTAACCTATAGGTTGGTGGTTCGAGCCCACCCGGGAGCGGTGTTGTGGGATCTCAAATGTAACGTAGAAAGCCAAAGTTTTTCCACAATACGTGACGACCATTTAATTTCTGAGCTTCGTGGCTCAATGGTTAGCGCGTTCGGCTGTTAACCGAAAGGTTGGTGGTTCGAGCCCAACCGAGAGAGGTGTTGTAGGGTCTCAGATGTAACGTAATAAGTCATAACTTATCCACAATACGTGACAACCATTTAATTTCTGAGCTTCCGTGGCTCAATGGTTAGCGCGTTCGGCTGTTAACCAATAGGTTGGTGGTTCGAGCCCACCCTGGAGCGGTGGTGTGGGATCTCAAATGTAACGTAGAAAGCCAAAGTTTTGCCACAATACCTGACGACCATTAAATTTTTGGGCTTCCTTGGCGCAATGGTTAGCGCGTTCGGCTGTTAACCGAAAGGTTGGTGGTTCGAGCCCAACCGGAATAGGTGTTGTGACGTCTCAGGTGTGACGTAAAAAGCAAAGGTTTTTTCCACAACACCTGACGACCATTTAATTTTTGGGCTTCCGTGGCGCAATGGTTAGCGCGTTCGGCTTTTAACCAATAGGTTGGTGGTTCGAGCCCATCCGGGAGCGGTGTAGTGAGGTCTCAGATGTAACGTAAAATGTCAAGGTTTTTCCACAATACCGGACGACCATTTAAATTTTGGGCTTCCGTGGCGCAATCGTTAGCGCGTTCGGCTGTTAACAGAAAGGTTGGTGGTTCGAGCACACCCGGGAGCGGTGCTATGAGGTCTCAGATGTTACGTAAAAAGTCAAAGTTTTTCCACAATACCGGACGACCATTTAATTTTTGGGCTTCCGTGGCGCAATGGTTAGCGCGTTCAGCTGCTATTCAAAAGACTGGTGGTTTGAGCCCTCCCGGGAGCGGTGTTGTGACGTCTCAGATGTAACATAAAATGTCAGAGTTTTTCCACAATACCTGACGAACATTGAAATTTTGGGCTTCCGTGGCGCAATGGTTAGCGCGTTCAGCTGTTAACCTATAGGTTGGTGGTTCGAGCCCACCCGGGAGCGGTGTTGTGGGATCTCAAATGTAACGTAGAAA
This sequence comes from Phalangium opilio, assembly GCF_054372755.1. Lineage (NCBI taxonomy): Eukaryota > Metazoa > Arthropoda > Arachnida > Opiliones > Phalangiidae > Phalangium > Phalangium opilio. The sequence continues at coordinate 3,277,626 of NW_028324192.1, read as the reverse complement.
GCCAAAGTTTTTCCACAATACGTGACGACCATTTAATTTCTGAGCTTCGTGGCTCAATGGTTAGCGCGTTCGGCTGTTAATCAATAGGTTGGTGGTTAGAGCCCATCCGGGAGCGGTGTTGTGAGGTCTCAGATGTGACGTAAAAAGTCAAGGTTTTTCCACAATACCTGACGAACATTGAATTTTTGGGCTTCCCTGGCGCAATTATTAGCGCGTTCAACTGTTAATCGAAAGGCTGGTGGTACAGGCCCACCCGGAAGAGGTGTTGTGGGGTCTCAGATGTAGCGTAAAAAGTCAAAACTTATCCACAATACGTGACAACCATTTAATTTCTGAGCTTCCGTGGCTCAATGGTTAGCGCGTTCGGCTGTTAATCGAAAGGTTGGTGGTTCGAGCCCACCCGAGAGAGGTGTTGTGGGGTCTCAGATGTAGCGTAAAAAGTCAAAACTTTTCCACAATACGTGACAACCATTTAATTTCTGAGCTTTCGTGGCTCAATGGTTAGCGCGTTCGGCTGTTTGCCAATAGGTTGGTGGTTCGAGCCCACCCGGGAGCGGTGTTGTGGGATCTCAAATGTAACGTAGAAAGCGAAAGTTTTTCCACAATACCTGACGACCATTTAATTTTTGGGCTTCCGGGGCGCAATGGTTAGCGCGTTCAGCTGTTATTCAAAAGACTGGTGGTTTGAGCCCTTTCGGGAGCGGTGTTGTGAGGTCTCAGATGTAGCGTAAAAAGTCAAAACTTTTCCACAATACGTGACAACCATTTAATATCTGAGCCTTCGTGGCTCAATGGTTAGCGCGTTCGGCTGTTAGCCAATAGGTTGGTGGTTCGAGCCCACCCGGGAGCAGTGTTGTGGGATCTCAAATGTAACGTAGAAAGCCAAAGTTTTTCCACAATACCTGACGACCATTTAATTTCTGAGCTTCCGTGGCTCAATGGTTAGCGCGTTCAGCTGTTAATCGAAAGGTTGGTGGTTGTGGGGTCTCAAATGTAACGTAGAAAGCCAAAGTTTTTCCACAATACCTGACAACCATTTAATTTTTGAGCTTCCGTGGCTCAATGGTTAGCGCGTTCGGCTGTTAGCCAATAGGTTGGTGCTTCAAGCATACCCGGGAGCGGTGTTGTGGGATCTCGAATGTAATGTAGAAAGCCAAAGTTTTTCCACAATACCTGACGACCATTTAATTTTTGGGCTTCCGTGGCGCAATGGTTAGCGCGTTCGGCTGTTAACCGAAAGGTTGGTGGTTCAAGCCCATCCGGGAGCGGTGTTGTGACGTCTCAGATGTTACGTAAAAAGTCAAGGTTTTTCCACAATACCTGACGAACATTTAATTTTTGGGCTTCCGTGGCTCAATAGTTAGCGCGTTCGGCTGTTAACCAATAGGTTGGTGGTTCGAGGCCACCCGGGAGCGGTGTTGTGGGATCTCACATGTAACGTAGAAAGCCAAAGTTTTTCCACAATACCTGACGACCATTTAATTTTTGGGCTTCCTTGGCGCAATGGTTAGCGCGTTCGGCTGGTAACCGAAAGGTTGGTGGTTCAAGCCCACCCGGGAGCGGTGTTGTGGGATCACGAATGTAACGTAGAAAGCCAAAGTTTTTCCAGAATACCTGACGACCATTTAATTTTTGGGCTTCCGTGGCGCAATAATTAGCGCGTTCAGCTGTTAATCGAAAGGTTGGTGGTTCGAGCCCACCCGAGAGAGAGGTGTTGTGGGGTCTCAGATGTAGCGTAAAAAGTCAAAACTTTTCCACAATACGTGACAACCATTTAATTTCTGAGCTTTCGTGGCTCAATGGTTAGAGCGTTCGGCTGTTAGCCAATAGGTTGGTGGTTCGAGCCCACCCGGGAGCGGTGTTGTGGGATCTCAAATGTAACGTAGAAAGCCAAAGTTTTTCCACAATACCTGACGATCATTTAATTTTTGGGCTTCCGTGGCGCAATGGTTAGCGCGTTCAGCTGTTATTCAAAAGACTGGTGGTTTGAGCCCTTTCGGGAGCGGTGTTGTGAGGTCTCAGATGTGACGTAAAAAGTCAAGGTTTTTCCACAATACCTGACGACCATTTAATTTTTGAGCTTCCGTGGCGCAATGTTTAGCGCGTTCTTCTGTTAATCGAAAGGTTGGTGGTTCGAGCCCACCCGGGAGAGGTGTTGTGGGGTCTCAGATGTGACGTAAAAAGTCAAGGTTTTTCCACAATACCTGACGACCATTTAATTTTTGAGCTTCCGTGGCGCAATGGTTAGCGCGTTCTTCTGTTAATCGAAAGGTTGGTGGTTCGAGCCCACCCGGGAGAGGTGTTGTGGGGTCTCAGATGTAGCGTAAAAAGTCAAAACTTTTCCACAATACGTGACAACGATTTAATTTCTGAGCTTCCGTGGCTCAATGTTTAGCGTGTTCGGCTGTTAACCAATAGGTTGGTGGTTCGGGCCCACCCGGGAGCGGTGTTGTGAGTTCTCAGATGTGACGTAAAATGTCAGAGTTTTTCCACAATACCTGACGAATATTTAATATTTGGGCTTCCTTGGCGCAATGGTTAGCGCGTTTGGCTGTTAACAGAAAGTTTGGTGGTTCGAGCACACCCGGGAGCGGTGTAGTGAGGTCTCAGATGTAACGTAAAATGTCAAGGTTTTTCCACAATACCGGACGACCATTTAAATTTTGGGCTTCCGTGGCGCAATCGTTAGCGCGTTCGGCTGTTAACAGAAAGGTTGGTGGTTCGAGCACACCCGGGAGCGGTGCTATGAGGTCTCAGATGTTACGTAAAAAGTCAAAGTTTTTCCACAATACATGACGACCATTTAATATTTAGGCTTCCGTGGCGCAATGGTTAGCGCGTTCAGCTGCTATTCAAAAGACTGGTGGTTTGAGCCCTCCCGGGAGCGGTGTTGTGACGTCTCGAATGTAACGTAAAATGTCAGAGTTTTTCCACAATACCTGACGAACATTTAATTTTTGGGCTTCCGTGGCGCAATAATTAGCGCGTTCAGCTGTTAATCGAAAGGTTGGTGGTTCGAGCCCACCCGGGAGAGGTTTTGTGGGGTCTCAGATGTAGCGTAAAATGTCAAAACTTTTCCACAATACGTAACAACCTTTTAATTTCTGAGCTTCCGTGGCTCAATGCTTAGCGCGTTCGGCTGTTAGCCAATAGGTTGGTGGTTCGAGCCCACCCGGGAGCGGTGTTGTGGTATCTCAAATGTAACGTAGAAAGCCAAAGTTTTTCCACAATACCTGACGACCATTTATTTTTTGGGCTTCCTTGGCGCAATGGTTAGAGCGTTCGGCTGTTAACCGAAAGGTTGGTGGTTCGAGCCCAACCGAGAGAGGTGTTGTAGGGTCTCAGATGTAACGTAATAAGTCATAACTTATCCACAATACGTGACAACCATTTAATTTCTGAACTTCCGTGGCTCAATGGTTAGCGCGTTCGGCTGTTAACCAATAGGTTGGTGGTTCGAGCCCACCCAGGAGCGGTGGTGTGGGATCTCAAATGTAACGTAGAAAGCCAAAGTTTTGCCACAATACCTGACGACCATTAAATTTTTGGGCTTCCTTGGCGCAATGGTTAGCGCGTTCGGCTGTTAACCGAAAGGTTGGTGGTTCGAGCCCAACCGGAATAGGTGTTGTGACGTCTCAGGTGTGACGTAAAAAGCCAAGGTTTTTTCCACAACACCTGACGACCATTTAATTTTTGGGCTTCCGTGGCGCAATGGTTAGCGCGTTCGGCTTTTAACCAATAGGTTGGTGGTTCGAGCCCATCCGGGAGCGGTGTAGTGAGGTCTCAGATGTAACGTAAAATGTCAGAGTTTTTCCACATACCTGACGAACATTTAATATTTGGGCTTCCGTGCCGCAATGACTAGCGCGTTCAGCTGTTAATCGAAAGGTTGAAGGTTCGAGCCCACCCGGGAGAGGTGTTGTGGGGTCTCAGATGTAGCGTAAAAAGTCAAAACTTTTCCACAATACGTGACAACCATTTAATTTCTGAGCTTCCGTGGCTCAATGGTTAGCGCGTTCGGCTGTTAACCAATAGGTTGGTGGTTCGAGCCCATCCGGGAGCGGTGTTGTGAGGTCTCAGATGTGAAGTAAAAAGTCAAAGTTTTACCTCAATACCTGACGACCATTTAATATTTGGCCTCCGTTGCGCAATGGTTAGCGCGTTCGGCTGTTAACCGAAAGGTTGGTGGTTCGAGCCCACCCGGGAGCGGTGTTGTGGGATCTCTAATGTAACGTAAAAAGCCAAAGTTTTTCCACAATACCTGACGACCATTTTTTTTTGGGCGTCCGTGGCGCAATGGTTAGCGCGTTCGGCTGTTAACCGAAAGGTTGGTGGTTCGAGCCCATCCGGGAGCGGTGTTGTGACGTCTCAGATGTTACGTAAAAAGTCAAGGTTTTTCCACAATACCGGACGACCATTTAAATTTTGGGCTTCCGTGGCGCAATCGTTAGCGCGTTCGGCTGTTAACAGAAAGGTTGGTGGTTCGAGCACACCCGGGAGCGGTGCTATGAGGTCTCAGATGTTACGTAAAAAGTCAAAGTTTTTCCACAATACCGGACGGTCATTTAATTTTTGGGCTTCCGTGGCGCAATGGTTAGCGCGTTCAGCTGCTATTCAAAAGACTGGTGGTTTGAGCCCTCCCGGGAGCGGTGTTGTGACGTCTCAGATGTAACATAAAATGTCAGAGTTTTTCCACAATACCTGACGAACATAGAAATTTTGGGCTTCCGTGGCGCAATGGTTAGCGCGTTCAGCTGTTAATCGAAAGGTTGGTGGTTCGAGCCCACCCGGGAGAGGTGTTGTGGGGTCTCAGATGTAGCCTAAAAAGTCAAAACTTTTCCACAATACGTGACAACCATTTAATTTCTGAGCTTCCGTGGCTCAATGGTTAGCGCGTTCGGCTGTTAACTAATAGGTTAGTGGTTCGAGCCCACCCGGGAGCGGCGTTGTGGGATCTCAAATGTAACGTAGAAAGCCAAAGTTTTTCCACAATACCTGACGATCATTTAATTTTTGGGCTTCCGTGGCGCAATGCTTAGGGCGTTCGGCTGTTAACCAATAGGTTGGTGGTTCGAGCCCACCCGGGTGCGGTGTTGTGGGATCTCAAACGTAACGTGGAAAGCCAAAGTTTTTCCACAATACCTGACGACCATTTAATTTTTGGGCTTCCGTGGCGCAATGATTAGCACGTTCAGCTGTTAATCGAAAGGTTGAAGGTTCGAGCCCACCCGGGAGAGGTGTTGTGGGGTCTCAGATGTAGCGTAAAAAGTCAAAACTTTTCCACAATACGTGACAACCATTTAATTTCTGAGCTTCCGTGGCGCAATGGTTAGCGCGTTCAGCAGTTAACAAATAATTTAGTGGTTCGAGCCCACCCGGGAGCGGCGTTGTGGGATCTCAAACGTAACGTAGAAAGCCAAAGTTTTTCCACAATACCTGACGACCATTTAATGTTTGGGCTTCCCTGGCGCAATTATTAGCGCGTTCAACTGTTAATCGAAAGGCTGGTGGTTCAGGCCCACCCGGAAGAGGTGTTGTGGGGTCTCAGATGTAGCGTAAAAAGTCAAAACTTATCCACAATACGTGACAACCATTTAATTTCTGAGCTTCCGTGGCTCAATGGTTAGCGCGTTCGGCTGTTAACCAATAGGTTGGTGGTTCGAGCCCATCCGGGAGCGGTGTTGTGAGGTCTCAGATGTGACGTAAAAAGTCAAGGTTTTTCCACAATACCTGACGAACATTGAATTTTTGGGCTTCCGTGGCGCAATGGTTAGCGCGTTCAGCTGTTAATCGAAAGGTTGGTGGTTCGAGCCCAACCGGGAGAGGTGTTGTGGGGTCTCAGATGTAGCGTAAAAAGTCAAAACTTTTCCACAATACGTGACAACCATTTAATTTCTGAGCTTCCGTGGCTGAATGGTTAGCGCGTTCGGCTGTTAACCAATAGGTTGGTGGTTAGAGCCCATCCGGGAGCGGTGTTGTGAGGTCTCAGATGTAACGTAAAATGTCAGAGTTTTTCCACAATACCTGACGAACATTTAATTTTTGGGCTTCCGTGGCGCAATTATTAGCGCGTTCAACTGTTAATCGAAAGGCTTGTGGTTCAGGCCCACCCGGAAGAGGTGTTGTGGGGTCTCAGATGTAGCGTAAAAAGTAAAAACTTATCCACAATACGTGACAAAAATTTAATTTCTGAGCTTCTGTGGCTCAATGGTTAGCGCGTTCGGCTGTTAACCAATTGGTTGGTGGTTCGAGCCCACCCGGGAGCGGTGGTGTGGGATCTCAAATGTAACGTAGAAAGCCAAAGTTTTGCCACAATACCTGACGACCATTAAATTTTTGGGCTTCCTTGGCGCAATGGTTAGCGCGTTCGGCTGTTAACCGAAAGGTTGGTGGTTCGAGACAACCGGAAGAGGTGTTGTAGGGTCACACATGTAACGTAAAAAGTCATAACTTATCCACAATACCTGACAACCATTTAATTTCTGAGCTTCCGTGGCTCAAAGGTTAGCGCGTTCGGCTGTTTACCAATAGGTGTGTGGTTCGAGCCCATCCGGGAGCGGTTTTGTGACGTCTCAGATGTGACGTAAAAAGTCAAGGTTTTTTTCCACAACACCTGACGATCATTTAATTTTTGGTCTTCCGTGGCGCAATGGTTAGCGCGTTCGGCTGTTAACCAATAGGTTGGTGGTTCGAGCCCATCCGGGAGCGGTGTTGTGAGGTCTCAGATGTAACGTAAAATGTCAGAGTTTTTCCACAATACCTGACGAACATTTAATTTTTGGGCTTCCGTGGCGCAATGATTAGCGCGTTCAGCTGTTAACCGAAAGGTTGGTGGTTCGAGCCCATCCGGGAGCGGTGTTGTGACGTCTCAAATGTAACGTAAAATGTTAAAACTTTTCCACAATATGTGACAACCACTTAAATTCTGAGCTTCCGTGGCTCAATGGTTAGCGAATTCGGCTGTTAACCAATAGGTTGGTGGTTCGAGCCCACCCGGGAGCGGTATTTTGGGATCTCAAATGTAACGTTGAAAGCCAAAATTTTTCCACAATACCTGACGACCATTTATTTTTTGGGCTTCCGTGGCGCAATGGTCAGCGCGTTCAGCTGTTAATCGAAAGGCTGGCGGTTCAAGCCCACCCGGAAGAGGTGTTGTGGGGTCTCAGATGTAGTGTAAAAAGTCAAAACCTACCCACAATACGTGACAACCATTTAATTTCTGAGCTTCCGTGGCTCAATGGTTAGCGCGTTCGGCTGTTAACCAATAGGTTGGTGGTTTGAGCCCACCCGGGACCAGTGGTGTGGGATCTCAAATGTAACGTAGAAAGCCAAAGTTTTGCCAATATACCTGACGACCATTAAATTTTTGGGCTTCCTTGGCTCAAAGGTTAGCGCGTTCGGCTGTTAACGAATAGGTGTGTGGTTCGAGCCCATCCGGGAGCGGCGTTGTGGGATCTCAGATGTAGCGTAAAAAGTCAAAACTTTTCCACAATACGTGACAACCATTTAATTTCTGAGCTTCCGTGGCTCAATGGTTAGCGCGTTCGGCTGTTAACTAATAGGTTAGTGGTTCGAGCCCACCCGGGAGCGGCGTTGTGGGATCTCAAATGTAACGTAGAAAGCCAAAGTTTTTCCACAATACCTGACGATCATTTAATTTTTGGGCTTCCGTGGCGCAATGCTTAGGGCGTTCGGCTGTTAACCAATAGGTTGGTGGTTCGAGCCCACCCGGGTGCGGTGTTGTGGGATCTCAAACGTAACGTGGAAAGCCAAAGTTTTTCCACAATACCTGACGACCATTTAATTTTTGGGCTTCCGTGGCGCAATGATTAGCACGGTCAGCTGTTAATCGAAAGGTTGAAGGTTCGAGCCCACCCGGGAGAGGTGTTGTGGGGTCTCAGATGTAGCGTAAAAAGTCAAAACTTTTCCACAATACGTGACAACCATTTAATTTCTGAGCTTCCGTGGCGCAATGGTTAGCGCGTTCAGGAGTTAACAAATAATTTAGTGGTTCGAGCCCACCCGGGAGCGGCGTTGTGGGATCTCAAACGTAACGTAGAAAGCCAAAGTTTTTCCACAATACCTGACGACCATTTAATGTTTGGGCTTCCGTGGCGCAATGGTTAACGCGTTCGGCTGTTAACCAATAGGTTGGTGGTTCGAGCCCACCCGGGAGCGGTGTTGTGGGATCTCAAATGTAACGTAGAAAGCCAAAGTTTTTCCACAATACGTGACGACCATTTAATTTCTGAGCTTCGTGGCTCAATGGTTAGCGCGTTCGGCTGTTAACCAATAGGTTGGTGGTTAGAGCCCATCCGGGAGCGGTGTTGTGAGGTCTCAGATGTGACGTAAAAAGTCAAGGTTTTTCCACAATACCTGACGAACATTGAATTTTTGGGCTTCCGTGGCGCAATGGTTAGCGCGTTCAGCTGTTAATCGAAAGGTTGGTGGTTCGAGCCCAACCAGGAGAGGTGTTGTGGGGTCTCAGATGTAGCGTAAAAAGTCAAAACTTTTCCACAATACGTGACAACCATTTAATTTCTGAGCTTCCGTGGCTGAATGGTTAGCGCGTTCGGCTGTTAACCAATAGGTTGGTGGTTAGAGCCCATCCGGGAGCGGTGTTGTGAGGTCTCAGATGTAACGTAAAATGTCAGAGTTTTTCCACAATACCTGACGAACATTTAATTTTTGGGCTTCCCTGGCGCAATTATTAGCGCGTTCAACTGTTAATCGAAAGGCTGGTGGTTCAGCCCCACCCGGAAGAGGTGTTGTGGGGTCTCAGATGTAGCGTAAAAAGTCAAAACTTTTCCACAATACGTGACAACCATTTAATTTCTGAGCTTCCGTGGCGCAATGGTTAGCGCGTTCAGGAGTTAACAAATAATTTAGTGGTTCGAGCCCACCCGGGAGCGGCGTTGTGGGATCTCAAACGTAACGTAGAAAGCCAAAGTTTTTCCACAATACCTGACGACCATTTAATGTTTGGGCTTCCGTGGCGCAATGGTTAACGCGTTCGGCTGTTAACCAATAGGTTGGTGGTTCGAGCCCACCCGGGAGCGGTGTTGTGGGATCTCAAATGTAACGTAGAAAGCCAAAGTTTTTCCACAATACGTGACGACCATTTAATTTCTGAGCTTCGTGGCTCAATGGTTAGCGCGTTCGGCTGTTAACCAATAGGTTGGTGGTTAGAGCCCATCCGGGAGCGGTGTTGTGAGGTCTCAGATGTGACGTAAAAAGTCAAGGTTTTTCCACAATACCTGACGAACATTGAATTTTTGGGCTTCCGTGGCGCAATGGTTAGCGCGTTCAGCTGTTAATCGAAAGGTTGGTGGTTCGAGCCCAACCAGGAGAGGTGTTGTGGGGTCTCAGATGTAGCGTAAAAAGTCAAAACTTTTCCACAATACGTGACAACCATTTAATTTCTGAGCTTCCGTGGCTGAATGGTTAGCGCGTTCGGCTGTTAACCAATAGGTTGGTGGTTAGAGCCCATCCGGGAGCGGTGTTGTGAGGTCTCAGATGTAACGTAAAATGTCAGAGTTTTTCCACAATACCTGACGAACATTTAATTTTTGGGCTTCCCTGGCGCAATTATTAGCGCGTTCAACTGTTAATCGAAAGGCTGGTGGTTCAGCCCCACCCGGAAGAGGTGTTGTGGGGTCTCAGATGTAGCGTAAAAAGTCAAAACTTATCCACAATACGTGACAACCATTTAATTTCTGAGCTTCCGTGGCTCAATGGTTAGCGCGTTCGGCTGTTAACCAATAGGTTGGTGGTTCGAGCCCATCCGGGAGCGGTGTTGTGAGGTCTCAGATGTGACGTAAAAAGTCAAGGTTTTTCCACAATACCTGACGAACATTGAATTTTTGGGCTTCCGTGGCGCAATGGTTAGCGCGTTCAGCTGTTAATCGAAAGGTTGGTGGTTCGAGCCCAACCGGGAGAGGTGTTGTGGGGTCTCAGATGTAGCGTAAAAAGTCAAAACTTTTCCACAATACGTGACAACCATTTAATTTCTGAGCTTCCGTGGCTGAATGGTTAGCGCGTTCGGCTGTTAACCAATAGGTTGGTGGTTAGAGCCCATCCGGGAGCGGTGTTGTGAGGTCTCAGATGTAACGTAAAATGTCAGAGTTTTTCCACAATACCTGACGAACATTTAATTTTTGGGCTTCCGTGGCGCAATTATTAGCGCGTTCAACTGTTAATCGAAAGGCTTGTGGTTCAGGCCCACCCGGAAGAGGTGTTGTGGGGTCTCAGATGTAGCGTAAAAAGTCAAAACTTATCCACAATACGTGACAACCATTTAATTTCTGAGCTTCTGTGGCTCAATGGTTAGCGCGTTCGGCTGTTAACCAATTGGTTGGTGGTTCGAGCCCACCCGGGAGCGGTGGTGTGGGATCTCAAATGTAACGTAGAAAGCCAAAGTTTTGCCACAATACCTGACGACCATTAAATTTTTGGGCTTTCTTGGCGCAATGGTTAGCGCGTTCGGCTGTTAACCGAAAGGTTGGTGGTTCGAGCCCAACCGGAAGAGGTGTTGTAGGGTCACACATGTAACGTAAAAAGTCATAACTTATCCACAATACCTGACAACCATTTAATTTCTGAGCTTCCTTGGCTCAAAGGTTAGCGCGTTCGGCTGTTTACCAATAGGTGTGTGGTTCGAGCCCATCCGGGAGCGGTTTTGAGACGTCTCAGATGTGACGTAAAAAGTCAAGGTTTTTTCCACAACACCTGACGACCATTTAATTTTTGGTCTTCCGTGGCGCAATGGTTAGCGCGTTCGGCTGTTAACCAATAGGTTGGTGGTTCGAGCCCATCCGGGAGCGGTGTTGTGAGGTCTCAGATGTAACGTAAAATGTCAGAGTTTTTCCACAATACCTGACGAACATTTAATTTTTGGGCTTCCGTGGCGCAATGATTAGCGCGTTCAGCTGTTAACCGAAAGGTTGGTGGTTCGAGCCCATCCGGGAGCGGTGTTGTGACGTCTCAAATGTAACGTAAAATGTTAAAACTTTTCCACAATATGTGACAACCGCTTAAATTCTGAGCTTCCGTGGCTCAATGGTTAGCGAATTCGGCTGTTAACCAATAGGTTGGTGGTTCGAGCCCACCCGGGAGCGGTATTTTGGGATCTCAAATGTAACGTTGAAAGCCAAAATTTTTCCACAATACCTGACGACCATTTATTTTTTGGGCTTCCGTGGCGCAATGGTCAGCGCGTTCAGCTGTTAATCGAAAGGCTGGCGGTTCAAGCCCACCCGGAAGAGGTGTTGTGGGGTCTCAGATGTAGTGTAAAAAGTCAAAACCTACCCACAATACGTGACAACCATTTAATTTCTGAGCTTCCGTGGCTCAATGGTTAGCGCGTTCGGCTGTTAACCAATAGGAAGGTGGTTTGAGCCCACCCGGGACCGGTGGTGTGGGATCTCAAATGTAACGTAGAAAGCCAAAGTTTTGCCACAATACCTGACGACCATTAAATTTTTGGGCTTCCTTGGCTCAAAGGTTAGCGCGTTCGGCTGTTAACGAATAGGTGTGTGGTTCGAGCCCATCCGGGAGCGGTGTTGTGACGTCTCAGATGTGACGTAAAAAGTCAAGGTTTTTTCCACAGCACCTGACGACCATTTAATTTTTGGGCTTCCGTGGCGCAATGATTAGCGCGTTCAGCTGTTAATCGAAAGGTTGAAGGTTCGAGCCCACCCGAGAGAGGTGTTGTGGGGTCTCAGATGTAGCGTAAAAAGTCAAAACTTTTCCGCAATACGTGACAACCATTTAAATTCTGAGCTTCCGTGGCTCAATGGTTAGCGCGTTCGCCTGTTAACCAATAGGTTGGTGGTTCGAGCCCATCCGGGAGCGGTGTTGTGACGTCTTAGATGTGACGTAAAAAGTCAAGGTTTTTCCACAATACCGGACGACCATTTAATTTTTGGGCTTCCGTGGCGCAATCGTTAGCGCGTTCGGCTGTTAACAGAAAGGTTGGTGGTTCGAGCACACCCGGGAGCGGTGCTATGAGGTCTCAGATGTTACGTAAAAAGTCAAAGTTTTTCCACAATACCGGACGACCATTTAATTTTTGGGCTTCCGTTGCGCAATGGTTAGCGCGTTCAGCTGCTGTTCAAAAGACTGGTGGTTTGAGCCCTCCCGGGAGCGGTGTTGTGACGTCTCAGATGTAACAAAAAATGTCAGAGTTTTTCCACAATACCTGACGAACATTGAATTTTTGGGCTTCCGTGGCGCAATGGTTAGCGCGTTCAGCTGTTAATCGAAAGGTTGGTGGTTCGAGCCCACCCGGGAGAGGTGTTGTGGGGTCTCAGATGTAGCGTAAAAAGTCAAAACGTTTCCACAATACGTGACAACCATTTAATTTCTGAGCCTACGTGGCTCAATGGTTAGCGCGTTCGGCTGTTAACCAATAGGTTAGTGGTTCGAGCCCACCCGGGAGCGGCGTTGTGGGATCTCAAATGTAACGTAGAAAGCCAAAGTTTTTCCACAATACCTGACGATTTAATTTTTGGGCTTCCGTGGCGCAATGGTTAGGGCGTTCGGCTGTTAACCAATAGGTTGGTGGTTCGAGCCCTCCCGGGCGCGGTGTTGTGGGATCTCAAACGTAACGTAGAAAGCCAAAGTTTTTCCACAATACCTGACGACCATTTAATTTTTGGGCTTCCGTGGCGCAATGATTAGCGCGTTCAGCTGTTAATCGAAAGGTTGAAGGTTCGAGCCCACCCGGGAGAGGTGTTGTGGGGTCTCAGATGTAGCGTAAAAATTCAAAACTTTTCCACAATACGTGACAACCATTTAATTTCTGAGCTTCCGTGGCTCAATGGTTAGCGCTTTCGGCTGATAACCAATAGGTTGGTGGTTCGAGCCCATCCGATAGCGGTGTTGTGAAGTCTCAGATGTGACGTAAAAAGTCAAGGTTTTTACACAATACCTGACGAGCATTTAATTTTTGGGCTTCCGTGGCGCAATGGTTAGCGCGTTCAGCAGTTAACAAATAGGTTAGTGGTTCGAGCCCACCCGGGAGCGGCGTTGTGGGATCTCAAACGTAACGTAGAAAGCCAAAGTTTTTCCACAATACCTGACGACCATTTAATTTTTGGGCTTCCGTGGCGCAATGGTTAGCGCGTTCGGCTGTTAACCAATAGGTTGGTGGTTCGAGCCCATCCGGGAGCGGTGTTGTGAGGTCTCAGAAGTGACGTAAAAAGTCAAGGTTTTTCCACAATACCTGACGAACATTTAATTCTTGGGCTTCCTTGGCGCAACGGTTAGCGCGTTCGGCTGTTAACCGAAAGGTTGGTGGTTCGAGCCCAACCGGGAGAGGTGTTGTAGGGTCTCAGATGTAACGTAATAAGTCATAACTTATCCACAATACCTGACAACCATTTAATTTCTGAGCTTCCGTGGCTCAATGGTTAGCGCTTTCGGCTGTTAACCAATAGGTTGGTGGTTCGAGCCCACCCGGGAGCGGTGTTGTGAGGTCTCAGATGTGACGTAAAAATTTAAGGTTTTTACACAATACCTGACGAGCATTTAATTTTTTAACTTCCGTGGTGCAATGGTTAGCGCGTTCAGCTTTTAACCAATAGGGTGGTGGTTCGAGCCCACCCGGGAGCGGTGTTGTGGGATCTCAAATGTAACGTAGAAAGACAAAGTTTTTCCACAATACCTGACGACCATTTATTTTTTGGGCTTCCTTGGCGCAATGGTTAGCGCGTTCGGCTGTTAACCGAAAGGTTGGTGGTTCGAGCCCAACCGAGAGAGGTGTTGTAGGGTCTCAGATGTAACGTAATAAGTCATAACTTATCCACAATACCTGACAACCATTTAATTTCTGAGCTTCCGTGGCTCAATGGTTAGCGCGTTCGGCTGTTAACCAATAGGTTGGTGGTACGAGCCCACCCGGGAGAGGTGTTGTGAGGTGTCAGATGTAACGTAAAATGTCAGAGTTTTTCCACAATACCTGACGAACATTTAATTTTTGGGCTTCCGTGGCGCAATGGTTAGCGCGTTCGGCTGTTAACCAATAGGTGGGTTGTTCGAGCGGTGTTGTGTGATCTCAAATGTAACGTAGAAAGCCAAAGTTTTTCCACAATACCTGACGACTATTTAATTTTTGGGCTTCCGTGGCGCAATGATTAGCGCGTTCAGCTGTTAACCAATAGGTTGGTGGTTCGACCCCATCCGGAAGCGGTGTTGTGAGGTCTCAGATGTGACGTAAAAAGTCAAGGTTTTTACATAATACCTGACGAGCATTTAACTTTTGGGCTTCCGTGGCGCAATGGTTAGCGCGTTCAGCTGCTATTCAAAAGACTGGTGGTTTGAGCTCTCCCGGGAGCGGTGTTGTGACGTCTCAAATGTAACATAAAATGTCAGAGTTTTTCCACAATACCTGTCGAACATTGAATTTTTGGGCTTCCGTGGCGCAATGGTTAGCGCGTTCAGCTGTTAATCGAGAGGTTGGTGGTACGAGCCCACCCGGGAGAGGTGTTGTGGGGTCTCAGATGTAGCGTAAAAGTCAAAACCTTTCCACAATACGTGACAACCATTTAATTTCTGGGCTTCCGTGGCTCAATGATTAGCGCGTTCGGCTGTTAACCAATAGGTTTGTGGTTCGAGCCCATCCGGGATGCGGTGTTGTGAGGTCTCAGATGTAACGTAAAATGTCAGAGTTTTTCACAATACCTGACGAACATTTAATTTTTGGGCTTCCGTGGCGCAATGATTAGCGCGTTCAGCTGTTAATCGAAAGGTTGAAGGTTCGAGCCCACCCGGGAGAGGTGTTGTGGGGTCTCATATGTAGCGTAAAAAGTCAAAACTTATCCACAATACGTGACAATCATTTAATTTCTGAGCTTCCGTGGCTCAATGGTTAGCGCGTTCGGCTGTTAACCAATAGGTTGGTGGTTCGAGCTCATCCGGGAGCGGTGTTGTGAGGTCTCAGATGTGACGTAGAAAGCCAAAGTTTTTCCACAATACCTGACGACCATTTAATTTTTTGGCTTCCGTGGCTCAATGGTTAGCGCGTTCGGCTGTTAACCAATAGGTTGGTGGTTCGAGCCCATCCGGGAGCGGTGTTGTGTGATCTCAAATGTAACGTAGAAAGCCAAAGTTTTTCCACAATACCTGACGACCATTTAATTTTTGGGCTTCCGTGGCGCAATGATTAGCGCGTTCAGCTGTTAATCGAAAGGTTGGTGGTTCGAGCCCAACCGAGAGAGGTGTTGTAGGGTCTCAGATGTAACGTAATAAGTCATAACTTATCCACAATACCTGACAACCATTTAATTTCTGAGCTTCCGTGGCTCAATGGTTAGCGCGTTCGGCTGTTAACCAATAGGTTGGTGGTACGAGCCCACCCGGGAGAGGTGTTGTGAGGTGTCAGATGTAACGTAAAATGTCAGAGTTTTTCCACAATACCTGACGAACATTTAATTTTTGGGCTTCCGTGGCGCAATGGTTAGCGCGTTCGGCTGTTAACCAATAGGTGGGTTGTTCGAGCGGTGTTGTGTGATCTCAAATGTAACGTAGAAAGCCAAAGTTTTTCCACAATACCTGACGACTATTTAATTTTTGGGCTTCCGTGGCGCAATGATTAGCGCGTTCAGCTGTTAACCAATAGGTTGGTGGTTCGACCCCATCCGGAAGCGGTGTTGTGAGGTCTCAGATGTGACGTAAAAAGTCAAGGTTTTTACATAATACCTGACGAGCATTTAACTTTTGGGCTTCCGTGGCGCAATGGTTAGCGCGTTCAGCTGCTATTCAAAAGACTGGTGGTTTGAGCTCTCCCGGGAGCGGTGTTGTGACGTCTCAAATGTAACATAAAATGTCAGAGTTTTTCCACAATACCTGTCGAACATTGAATTTTTGGGCTTCCGTGGCGCAATGGTTAGCGCGTTCAGCTGTTAATCGAGAGGTTGGTGGTACGAGCCCACCCGGGAGAGGTGTTGTGGGGTCTCAGATGTAGCGTAAAAGTCAAAACCTTTCCACAATACGTGACAACCATTTAATTTCTGGGCTTCCGTGGCTCAATGATTAGCGCGTTCGGCTGTTAACCAATAGGTTTGTGGTTCGAGCCCATCCGGGATGCGGTGTTGTGAGGTCTCAGATGTAACGTAAAATGTCAGAGTTTTTCACAATACCTGACGAACATTTAATTTTTGGGCTTCCGTGGCGCAATGATTAGCGCGTTCAGCTGTTAATCGAAAGGTTGAAGGTTCGAGCCCACCCGGGAGAGGTGTTGTGGGGTCTCATATGTAGCGTAAAAAGTCAAAACTTATCCACAATACGTGACAATCATTTAATTTCTGAGCTTCCGTGGCTCAATGGTTAGCGCGTTCGGCTGTTAACCAATAGGTTGGTGGTTCGAGCTCATCCGGGAGCGGTGTTGTGAGGTCTCAGATGTGACGTAGAAAGCCAAAGTTTTTCCACAATACCTGACGACCATTTAATTTTTTGGCTTCCGTGGCTCAATGGTTAGCGCGTTCGGCTGTTAACCAATAGGTTGGTGGTTCGAGCCCATCCGGGAGCGGTGTTGTGTGATCTCAAATGTAACGTAGAAAGCCAAAGTTTTTCCACAATACCTGACGACCATTTAATTTTTGGGCTTCCGTGGCGCAATGATTAGCGCGTTCAGCTGTTAATCGAAAGGTTGAAGGTTCGAGCCCACCCGGGAGAGGTGTTGTGGGGTCTCAGATGTAGCGTAAAAAGTCAAAACTTTTCCACAATACGTGACAACAATTTAATTTCTGAGCTTCCGTGGCTCAATGGTTAGCGCTTTCGGCTGTTAACCAATAGGTTGGTGGTTCGAGCCCATCCGGGAGCGGTGTTGTGAGGTCTCAGATGTGACGTAAAAAGTCAAGATTTTTCCACAATACCTGACGAGCATTTAATTTTTGGGCTTCCGTGGCGCGTTCGGCTGTTAACCAATAGGTTGGTGGTTCGAGCCCACCCGGGAGCGGTGTTGTGGGATCTCAAATGTAACGTAGAAAGCCAAAGTTTTTCCACAATACGTGACGACCATTTAATTTCTGAGCTTCCGTGGCTCAATTGTTAGCGCGTTCGGCTGTTAACCAATAGGTTGGTGGTTCGAGCCCATCCGGGAGCGGTGTTGTGAGGTCTCAGATGTGACGTAAAAAGTCAAGGTTTTACCACAATACCTGACGAACATTTAATTTTTGGGCTTCCATGGCGCAATGGTTAGCGCGTTCGGCTGTTAACCGAAAGGTTGGTGGTTCGAGCCCACCCGGGAGAGGTGTTGTGGGGTCTCAGATGTAGCGTTAAAAGTCAAAACGTTTCCACAATACGTGACAACCATTTAATTTCTGAGCCTCCGTGGCTCAATTGTTAGCGCGTTCGGCTGTTAACCAATAGGTTAGTGGTTCGAGCCCACCCGGGAGCGGCGTTGTGGGATCTCAAATGTAACGTAGAAAGCCAAAGTTTTTCCACAATACCTGACGATCATTTAATTTTTGGGCTTCCGTGGCGCAATGGTTAGGGCGTTCGGCTGTTAACCATTAGGTTGGTGGTTCGAGCCCACCCGGGCGCGGTGTTGTGGGATCTCAAACGTAACGTAGAAAGCCAATGTTTTTCCACAATACCTGACGACCATTTTATTTTTGGGCTTCCGTGGCGCAATGATTAGCGCGTTCAGCTGTTAATCGAAAGGTTGAAGGTTCGTGCCCACCCGAGAGAGGTGTTGTGGGGTCTCAGATGTAGCGTAAAAAGTCAAAAATTTTCCGCAATACGTGAAAACCATTTAATTTCTGAGCTTCCGTGGCTCAATGATTAGCGCGTTCGGCTGTTAACCAATAGGTTGGTGGTTCGAGCCCATCCGGGAGCGGTGTTGTGACGTCTCAGATGTGACGTAAAAAGTCCAGGTTTTTCCACAATACCGGACGACCATTTAATTTTGGGGCTTCCGTGGCGCAATCGTTAGCGCGTTCGGCTGTTAACAGAAAGGTTGGTGGTTCGAGCACACCCGGGAGCGGTGCTATGAGGTCTCAGATGTTACGCAAAAAGTCCAGGTTTTTCCACAATACCGGACGACCATTGAATTTTTGGGCTTCCGTGGCGCAATGGTTAGCGCTTTCAGCTGTTAATCGAGAGGTTAGTGGTTCGAGCCCACCCGGGAGCGGCGTTGTGGGATCTCAAACGTAACGTAGAAAGCCAAAGTTTTTCCACAATACCTGACGACCATTTAATTTTTGGGCTTCCGTGGCGCAATGGTTAACGCGTTCGGCTGTTAACAAATAGGTTGGTGGTTCGAGCCCACCCGGGAGCGGTGTTGTGGGATCTCAAATGTAACGTAGAAAGCCAAAGTTTTTCCACAATACGTGACAACCATTTAATTTCTGAGCTTCCGTGGCTGAATGGTTAGCGCGTTCAGCTTTTAACCAATAGGGTGGTGGTTCGAGCCCACCCGGGAGCGGTGTTGTGGGATCTCAAATGTAACGTAGAAAGACAAAGTTTTTCCACAATACCTGACGACCATTTATTTTTTGGGCTTCCTTGGCGCAATGGTTAGCGCGTTCGGCTGTTAACCGAAAGGTTGGTGGTTCGAGACCAACCGAGAGAGGTGTTGTAGGGTCTCAGATGTAACGTAATAAGTCATAACTTATCCACAACACCTGACAACCATTTAATCTCTGAGCTTCCGTGGCTCAATGGTTAGCGCGTTCGGCTGTTAACCAATAGGTTGGTGGTTCGAGCCCATCCGGGAGCGGTGTTGTTGTGAGGTCTCAGATGTAACGTAAAATGTCAGAGTTTTTCCACAATACCTGACGAACATTTAATTTTTGGGCTTCCGTGGCGCAATGGTTAGCGCGTTCGGCTGTTAACCAATAGGTTGGTGGTTCTAGCCCATCCGGGAGCGGTGTTGTGAGGTCTCAGATGTGACGTAAAAAGTCAAGGTTTTTACACAATACCTGACGAGCATTTAATTTTTAGCTTCCGTGGCGCAATGGTTAGCGCGTTCAGCAGTTAACAAATAGGTTAGTGGTTCGAGCCCACCCGGGAGCGGCGTTGTGGGATCTCAAACGTAACGTAGAAAGCCAAAGTTTTTCCACAATACCTGACGACCATTTAATTTTTGGGCTTCCTTGGCGCAATGGTTAACGCGTTCGGCTGTTAACCAATAGGTTGGTGGTTCGAGCCCACCCGGGAGCGGTGTTGTGGGATCTCAAATGTAACGTAGAAAGCCAAAGTTTTTCCACAATACGTGACAACCATTTAATTTCTGAGCTTCCGTGGCTGAATGGTTAGCGCGTTCAGCTTTTAACCAATAGGGTGGTGGTTCGAGCCCACCCGGGAGCGGTGTTGTGGGATCTCAAATGTAACGTAGAAAGACAAAGTTTTTCCACAATACCTGACGACCATTTATTTTTTGGGCTTCCTTGGCGCAATGGTTAGCGCGTTCGGCTGTTAACCGAAAGGTTGGTGGTTCGAGACCAAACGAGAGAGGTGTTGTAGGGTCTCAGATGTAACGTAATAAGTCATAACTTATCCACAACACCTGACAACCATTTAATCTCTGAGCTTCCGTGGCTCAATGGTTAGCGCGTTCGGCTGTTAACCAATAGGTTGGTGGTTCGAGCCCATCCGGGAGCGGTGTTGTGAGGTCTCAGATGTAACGTAAAATGTCAGAGTTTTTCCACAATACCTGACGAACATTTAATTTTTGGGCTTCCGTGGCGCAATGGTTAGCGCGTTCGGCTGTTAACCAATAGGTTGGTGGTTCTAGCCCATCCGGGAGCGGTGTTGTGAGGTCTCAGATGTGACGTAAAAAGTCAAGGTTTTTACACAATACCTGACGAGCATTTAATTTTTAGCTTCCGTGGCGCAATGGTTAGCGCGTTCAGCAGTTAACAAATAGGTTAGTGGTTCGAGCCCACCCGGGAGCGGCGTTGTGGGATCTCAAACGTAACGTAGAAAGCCAAAGTTTTTCCACAATACCTGACGACCATTTAATTTTTGGGCTTCCTTGGCGCAATGGTTAACGCGTTCGGCTGTTAACCAATAGGTTGGTGGTTCGAGCCCATCCGGGAGCGGTGTTGTGAGGTCTCAGAAGTGACGTAAAAAGTCAAGGTTTTTCCACAATACCTGACGAACATTTAATTTTTGGGCTTCCATGGCGCAATGGTTAGCGCGTTCGGCTGTTAACCGAAAGGTTGGTGGTTCGAGCCCAACCGGGAGAGGTGTTGTGGGGTCTCAGATGTAGCGTTAAAAGTCAAAACGTTTCCACAATACGTGACAACCATTTAATTTCTGAGCCTCCGTGGCTCAATTGTTAGCGCGTTCGGCTGTTAACCAATAGGTTAGTGGTTCGAGCCCACCCGGGAGCGGCGTTGTGGGATCTCAAATGTAACGTAGAAAGCCAAAGTTTTTCCACAATACCTGACGATCATTTAATTTTTGGGCTTCCGTGGCGCAATGGTTAGGGCGTTCGGCTGTTAACCATTAGGTTGGTGGTTCGAGCCCACCCGGGCGCGGTGTTGTGGGATCTCAAACGTAACGTAGAAAGCCAATGTTTTTCCACAATACCTGACGACCATTTAATTTTTGGGCTTCCGTGGCGCAATGATTAGCGCGTTCAGCTGTTAATCGAAAGGTTGAAGGTTCGTGCCCACCCGAGAGAGGTGTTGTGGGGTCTCAGATGTAGCGTAAAAAGTCAAAAATTTTCCGCAATACGTGAAAACCATTTAATTTCTGAGCTTCCGTGGCTCAATGATTAGCGCGTTCGGCTGTTAACCAATAGGTTGGTGGTTCGAGCCCATCCGGGAGCGGTGTTGTGACGTCTCAGATGTGACGTAAAAAGTCCAGGTTTTTCCACAATACCGGACGACCATTTAATTTTGGGGCTTCCGTGGCGCAATCGTTAGCGCGTTCGGCTGTTAACAGAAAGGTTGGTGGTTCGAGCACACCCGGGAGCGGTGCTATGAGGTCTCAGATGTTACGCAAAAAGTCCAGGTTTTTCCACAATACCGGACGACCATTGAATTTTTGGGCTTCCGTGGCGCAATGGTTAGCGCTTTCAGCTGTTAATCGAGAGGTTAGTGGTTCGAGCCCACCCGGGAGCGGCGTTGTGGGATCTCAAACGTAACGTAGAAAGCCAAAGTTTTTCCACAATACCTGACGACCATTTAATTTTTGGGCTTCCGTGGCGCAATGGTTAACGCGTTCGGCTGTTAACAAATAGGTTGGTGGTTCGAGCCCACCCGGGAGCGGTGTTGTGGGATCTCAAATGTAACGTAGAAAGCCAAAGTTTTTCCACAATACGTGACAACCATTTAATTTCTGAGCTTCCGTGGCTGAATGGTTAGCGCGTTCAGCTTTTAACCAATAGGGTGGTGGTTCGAGCCCACCCGGGAGCGGTGTTGTGGGATCTCAAATGTAACGTAGAAAGACAAAGTTTTTCCACAATACCTGACGACCATTTATTTTTTGGGCTTCCTTGGCGCAATGGTTAGCGCGTTCGGCTGTTAACCGAAAGGTTGGTGGTTCGAGACCAACCGAGAGAGGTGTTGTAGGGTCTCAGATGTAACGTAATAAGTCATAACTTATCCACAACACCTGACAACCATTTAATCTCTGAGCTTCCGTGGCTCAATGGTTAGCGCGTTCGGCTGTTAACCAATAGGTTGGTGGTTCGAGCCCATCCGGGAGCGGTGTTGTTGTGAGGTCTCAGATGTAACGTAAAATGTCAGAGTTTTTCCACAATACCTGACGAACATTTAATTTTTGGGCTTCCGTGGCGCAATGGTTAGCGCGTTCGGCTGTTAACCAATAGGTTGGTGGTTCTAGCCCATCCGGGAGCGGTGTTGTGAGGTCTCAGATGTGACGTAAAAAGTCAAGGTTTTTACACAATACCTGACGAGCATTTAATTTTTAGCTTCCGTGGCGCAATGGTTAGCGCGTTCAGCAGTTAACAAATAGGTTAGTGGTTCGAGCCCACCCGGGAGCGGCGTTGTGGGATCTCAAACGTAACGTAGAAAGCCAAAGTTTTTCCACAATACCTGACGACCATTTAATTTTTGGGCTTCCTTGGCGCAATGGTTAACGCGTTCGGCTGTTAACCAATAGGTTGGTGGTTCGAGCCCACCCGGGAGCGGTGTTGTGGGATCTCAAATGTAACGTAGAAAGCCAAAGTTTTTCCACAATACGTGACAACCATTTAATTTCTGAGCTTCCGTGGCTGAATGGTTAGCGCGTTCAGCTTTTAACCAATAGGGTGGTGGTTCGAGCCCACCCGGGAGCGGTGTTGTGGGATCTCAAATGTAACGTAGAAAGACAAAGTTTTTCCACAATACCTGACGACCATTTATTTTTTGGGCTTCCTTGGCGCAATGGTTAGCGCGTTCGGCTGTTAACCGAAAGGTTGGTGGTTCGAGACCAAACGAGAGAGGTGTTGTAGGGTCTCAGATGTAACGTAATAAGTCATAACTTATCCACAACACCTGACAACCATTTAATCTCTGAGCTTCCGTGGCTCAATGGTTAGCGCGTTCGGCTGTTAACCAATAGGTTGGTGGTTCGAGCCCATCCGGGAGCGGTGTTGTGAGGTCTCAGATGTAACGTAAAATGTCAGAGTTTTTCCACAATACCTGACGAACATTTAATTTTTGGGCTTCCGTGGCGCAATGGTTAGCGCGTTCGGCTGTTAACCAATAGGTTGGTGGTTCTAGCCCATCCGGGAGCGGTGTTGTGAGGTCTCAGATGTGACGTAAAAAGTCAAGGTTTTTACACAATACCTGACGAGCATTTAATTTTTAGCTTCCGTGGCGCAATGGTTAGCGCGTTCAGCAGTTAACAAATAGGTTAGTGGTTCGAGCCCACCCGGGAGCGGCGTTGTGGGATCTCAAACGTAACGTAGAAAGCCAAAGTTTTTCCACAATACCTGACGACCATTTAATTTTTGGGCTTCCTTGGCGCAATGGTTAACGCGTTCGGCTGTTAACCAATAGGTTGGTGGTTCGAGCCCATCCGGGAGCGGTGTTGTGAGGTCTCAGAAGTGACGTAAAAAGTCAAGGTTTTTCCACAATACCTGACGAACATTTAATTTTTGGGCTTCCATGGCGCAATGGTTAGCGCGTTCGGCTGTTAACCGAAAGGTTGGTGGTTCGAGCCCAACCGGGAGAGGTGTTGTGGGGTCTCAGATGTAGCGTAAAAAGTCAAAACTTTTCCACAATACGTGACGACCATTTAATTTCTGAGCTTCCGTGGCTGAATGGTTAGCGCGTTCAGCTTTTAACCAATAGGGTGGTGGTTCGAGCCCACCCGGGAGCGGTGTTGTGGGATCTCAAACGTAACGTAGAAAGCCAATGTTTTTCCACAATACCTGACGACCATTTAATTTTTGGGCTTCCGTGGCGCAATGATTAGCGCGTTCAGCTGTTAATCGAAAGGTTGAAGGTTCGTGCCCACCCGAGAGAGGTGTTGTGGGGTCTCAGATGTAGCGTAAAAAGTCAAAAATTTTCCGCAATACGTGAAAACCATTTAATTTCTGAGCTTCCGTGGCTCAATGATTAGCGCGTTCGGCTGTTAACCAATAGGTTGGTGGTTCGAGCCCATCCGGGAGCGGTGTTGTGAGGTCTCAGATGTGACGTAAAAAGTCAAGGTTTTTACACAATACCTGACGAGCATTTAATTTTTAGCTTCCGTGGCGCAATGGTTAGCGCGTTCAGCAGTTAACAAATAGGTTAGTGGTTCGAGCCCACCCGGGAGCGGCGTTGTGGGATCTCAAACGTAACGTAGAAAGCCAAAGTTTTTCCACAATACCTGACGACCATTTACTTTTTGGGCTTCCTTGGCGCAATGGTTAACGCGTTCGGCTGTTAACCAATAGGTTGGTGGTTCGAGCCCATCCGGGAGCGGTGTTGTGAGGTCTCAGAAGTGACGTAAAAAGTCAAGGTTTTTCCACAATACCTGACGAACATTTAATTTTTGGGCTTCCATGGCGCAATGGTTAGCGCGTTCGGCTGTTAACCGAAAGGTTGGTGGTTCGAGCCCAACCGGGAGAGGTGTTGTGGGGTCTCAGATGTAGCGTAAAAAGTCAAAACTTTTCCACAATACGTGACGACCATTTAATTTCTGAGTTTCCGTGGCTGAATGGTAAGCGCGTTCAGCTTTTAACCAATAGGGTGGTGGTTCGAGCCCACCCGGGAGCGGTGTTGTGGGATCTCAAATGTAACGTAGAAAGACAAAGTTTTTCCACAATACCTGACGACCATTTATTTTTTGGGCTTCCTTGGCGCAATGGTTAGCGCGTTCGGCTGTCAACCGAAAGGTTGGTGGTTCGAGCCCAACCGTGAGAGGTGTTGTAGGGTCTCAGATGTAACGTAATAAGTCATAACTTATCCACAATACCTGACAACCATTTAGTCTCTGAGCTTCCGTGGCTCAATGGTTAGCGCGTTCGGCTGTTAACCAATAGGGTGGTGGTTCGAGCCCATCCGGGAGCGGTGTTGTGAGGTCTCAGATGTAACGTAAAATGTCAGAGTTTTTCCACAATACCTGACGAACATTTAATTTTTGGGCTTCCTTGGCGCAATTATTAGCGCGTTCAACTGTTAATCGAAAGGCTGGTGGTTCAAGCCCACCCGGAAGAGGTGTTGTGGGGTCTCAGATGTAGCGTAAAAAGTCAAAACTTATCCACAATACGTGACAACCATTTAATTTCTTAGATTCCGTGGCTCAATGGTTAGCGCGTTCGGCTGTTAACCAATAGGTTGGTGGTTCGAGCCCACCCGGGAGCGGTGGTGTGGGATCTCAAATGTAACGTAGAAAGCCAAAGTTTTGCCACAATACCTGACGACCATTAAATTTTTGGGCTTCCTTGGCGCAATTGTTAGTGCGTTCGGCTGTTAACCGAAAGGTTGGTGGTTCGTGCCCAACCGGAAGAGGTGTTGTAGGGTCTCAGATGTAACGTAAAAAGTCATAACTTATCTACAATACCTGACAACCATTTATTTTGTGAGCTTCCGTGGCTCAAAGGTTAGCGCGTTCGGCTGTTAACTAATAGGTGTGTGGTTCGAGCCCATCCGGGAGCGGTGTTGTGACGTCTCAGATGTGATGTAAAAAGTCAAGGTTTTTTCCACAACACCTGACGACCATTTAAATTTTGGGCTTCCGTGGCGCAATGGTTAGCGCGTTCGGCTGTTAACCAATAGGTTGGTGGTTCGAGCCCATCCGGGAGCGGTGTTGTGAGGTCTCAGATGTAACGTAAAATGTCAAGGTTTTTACACAATACCTGACGAGCATTTAAGTTTGGGCTTCCGTGGCTCAATGGTTAGCGCGTTCGGCTGTTAACCAATAGGTTGGTGGTTCAAGCCCATCCGGGAGCGGTGTTGTGAGGTCTCAGATGTGACGTAAAAAGTCAAAGTTTTTACACAATACCTGACGAGCATTTAATTTTGGGCTTCCGTGGCTCAATGGTTAGCGCGTTCGGCTGTTAACCAATAGGTTGGTGGTTCGAGCCCATCCGGGAGCGGTATTGTGACGTCTCAGATGTGACGTTAAAAGTCAAGGTTTTTCCAAAATACCTGACGACCATTTAATTTTTGGGCTTCCGTGGCGCAATGGTTAGCGCGTTCAGCTGCTATTCAAAAGACTGGTGGTTTGAGCTCTCCCGGGAGCGGTGTTGTGACGTCTCAAATGTAACATAAAATGTCAGAGTTTTTCCACAATACCTGTCGAACATTGAATTTTTGGGCTTCCGTGGCGCAATGGTTAGCGCGTTCAGCTGTTAATCGAAAGGTTGGTGGTACGAGCCCACCCGGGAGAGGTGTTGTGGGGTCTCAGATGTAGCGTAAAAAGTCAAAACTCTTCCACAATACGTGAAAACCATTTAATTTCTGGGCTTCCGTGGCTCAATGATTAGCGCGTTCGGCTGTTAACAAATAGGTTGGTGGTTCGAGCCCACCCGGGAGCGGTGTTGTGGGATCTCAAATGTAACGTAAAATTTCAAGGTTTTTCCACAATACCTGACGAACATTTAATTTTTGGGCTTCCTTGGGGCAATGGTTAGTGCGTTCGGCTGTTAACCGAAAGGTTGGTGGTTCGATCCCAACCGGGAGAGGTGTTGTAGGGTATCAGATGTAACGTAATAAGTCATAACTTATCCACAATACCTGACAACCATTTAATTTCCGAGCTTCCTTGGCTCAATGGTTATCGCGTTCGGCTGTTAACCAATAGGTTTGTGGTTCGAGCCCATCCGGGATGCGGTGTTGTGAAGTCTCAGATGTAACGTAAAATGTCAGAGTTTTTCACAATACCTGACGAACATTTAATTTTTGGGCTTCCGTGGCGCAATGGTTAGCGCGTTCAGCTGTTAATCGAAAGGTTAAAGGTTCGAGCCCACCCGGGAGAGGTGTTGTGGGGTCTCATATGTAGCGTAAAAAGTCAAAACTTATCCACAATACGTGACAATCATTTAATTTCTGAGCTTCCGTGGCTCAATGGTTAGCGCGTTCGGCTGTTAACCAATAGGTTGGTGGTTCGAGCTCATCCGGGAGCGGTGTTGTGAGGTCTCAGATGTGACGTAAAAAGTCAAGGTTTTTACGCAAAACCTGACGAGCATTTAATTTTTGGGCTTCCGTGGCGCAATGGTTAGCGCGTTCTGCTGTTGACCCATAGGTTGGTGGTTCGAGCCCACCCAGGAGCGGTGTTGTGGGATCTCAAATGTAACGTAGAAAGCCAAAGTTTTTCCACAATACCTGACAACCATTTAATTTCTGAGCTTCCGTGGCTCAATGGTTAGCGCGTTCGGCTGTTGGCCAATAGGTTGGTGCTTCAAGCATACCCGGGAGCGGTGTTGTGGGATCTCGAATGTAACGTAGAAAGCCAAAGTTTTTCCACAATACCTGACGACCATTTAACTTTTGGGCTTCCGTGGCGCAATGGTTAGCGCGTTCGGCTGTTAACCGAAAGGTTGGTGGTTCAAGCCCATCCGGGAGCGGTGTTGTGACGTCTCAGATGTTACGTAAAAAGTCAAGGTTTTTCCACAATACCTGACGACCATTTAATTTTTGGGCTTCCGCGGCTCAATAGTTAGCGCGTTCGGCTGTTAACCAATGGGTTGGTGGTTCGAGGCCACCCGGGAGCGGTGTTGTGGGATCTCACATGTAACGTAGAAAGCCAAAGTTTTTCCACAATACCTGACGACCATTTAATTTTTGGGCTTCCGTGGCGCAATGGTTAGCGCGTTCGGCTGGTAACCGAAAGGTTGGTGGTTCAAGCCCACCCGGGAGCGGTGTTGTGGGATCACGAATGTAACGTAGAAAGCCAAAATTTTTCCAGAATACCTGACGACCATTTAATTTTTGGGCTTCCGTGGCGCAATAATTAGCGCGTTCAGCTGTTAATCGAAAGGTTGGTGGTTCGAGCCCACCCGAGAGAGGTGTTGTGGGGTCTCAGATGTAGCGTAAAAAGTCAAAACTTTTCCACAATACGTGACAACCATTTAATTTCTGAGCTTTCGTGGCTCAATGGTTAGCGCGTTCGGCTGTTTGCCAATAGGTTGGTGGTTCGAGCCCACCCGGGAGCGGTGTTGTGGGATCTCAAATGTAACGTAGAAAGCGAAATTTTTTCCACAATACCTGACGACCATTTAATTTTTGGGCTTCCGGGGCGCAATGGTTAGCGCGTTCAGCTGTTATTCAAAAGACTGGTGGTTTGAGCCCTTTCGGGAGCGGTGTTGTGAGGTCTCAGATGTAGCGTAAAAAGTCAAAACTTTTCCACAATACGTGACAACCATTTAATATCTGAGCCTTCGTGGCTCAATGGTTAGCGCGTTCGGCTGTTAGCCAATAGGTTGGTGGTTCGAGCCCACCCGGGAGCGGTGTTGTGGGATCTCAAATGTAACGTAGAAAGCCAAAGTTTTTCCACAATACCTGACGACCATTTAATTTCTGAGCTTCCGTGGCTCAATGGTTAGCGCGTTCAGCTGTTAATCGAAAGGTTGGTGGTTGTGGGGTCTCAAATGTAACGTAGAAAGCCAAAGTTTTTCCACAATACCTGACGACCATTTAATTTTTGGGCTTCCGGGGCGCAATGGTTAGCGCGTTCAGCTGTTATTCAAAAGACTGGTGGTTTGAGCCCTTTCGGGAGCGGTGTTGTGAGGTCTCAGATGTGACGTAAAAAGTCAAGGTTTTTCCACAATACCTGACGACCATTTAATTTTTGAGCTTCCGTGGCGCAATGTTTAGCGCGTTCTTCTGTTAATCGAAAGGTTGGTGGTTCGAGCCCACCCGGGAGAGGTGTTGTGGGGTCTCAGATGTGACGTAAAAAGTCAAGGTTTTTCCACAATACCTGACGAGCATTTAATTTTTGAGCTTCCGTGGCGCAATGGTTAGCGCGTTCTTCTGTTAATCGAAAGGTTGGTGGTTCGAGCCCACCCGGGAGAGGTGTTGTGGGGTCTCAGATGTAGCGTAAAAAGTCAAAACTTTTCCACAATACGTGACAACGATTTAATTTCTGAGCTTCCTTGGCTCAATGTTTAGCGTGTTCGGCTGTTAACCAATAGGTTGGTGGTTCGGGCCCACCCGGGAGCGGTGTTGTGAGTTCTCAGATGTGACGTAAAATGTCAGAGTTTTTCCACAATACCTGACGAATATTTAATATTTGGGCTTCCTTGGCGCAATGGTTAGCGCGTTTGGCTGTTAACAGAAAGTTTGGTGGTTCGAGCACACCCGGGAGCGGTGCTATGAGGTCTCAGATGTTACGTAAAAAGTCAAAGTTTTTCCACAATACCGGACGACCATTTAATTTCAGAGCTTCCGTGGCTCAATGGCTAGCGCTTTCGGCTTTTAACCGAAATTTTGGTTTTTCGAGCCCATCCGGGAGCGTTTTGTGAGGTCTCAGATGTAACGTAAAAAGTCAGAGTTTTTCCACAATACATGACGACCATTTAATATTTAGGCTTCCGTGGCGCAATGGTTAGCGCGTTCAGCTTCTATTCAAAAGACTGGTGGTTTGAGCCCTCCCGGGAGCGGTGTTGTGACGTCTCGAATGTAACGTAAAATGTCAGAGTTTTTCCACAATACCTGACGAACATTTAATTTTTGGGCTTCCGTGGCGCAATAATTAGCGCGTTCAGCTGTTAATCGAAAGGTTGGTGGTTCGAGCCCACCCGGGAGAGGTTTTGTGGGGTCTCAGATGTAGCGTAAAATGTCAAAACTTTTCCACAATACGTAACAACCTTTTAATTTCTGAGCTTCCGTGGCTCAATGCTTAGCGCGTTCGGCTGTTAGCCAATAGGTTGGTGGTTCGAGCCCACCCGGGAGCGGTGTTGTGGGATCTCAAATGTAACGTAGAAAGCCAAAGTTTTTCCACAATACCTGACGACCATTTATTTTTTGGGCTTCCTTGGCGCAATGGTTAGAGCGTTCGGCTGTTAACCGAAAGGTTGGTGGTTCGAGCCCAACCGAGAGAGGTGTTGTAGGGTCTCAGATGTAACGTAATAAGTCATAACTTATCCACAATACGTGACAACCATTTAATTTCTGAGCTTCCGTGGCTCAATGGTTAGCGCGTTCGGCTGTTAACCAATAGGTTGGTGGTTCGAGCCCACCCAGGAGCGGTGGTGTGGGATCTCAAATGTAACGTAGAAAGCCCTTGTTTTGCCACAATACCTGACGACCATTAAATTTTTGGGCTTCCTTGGCGCAATGGTTAGCGCGTTCGGCTGTTAACCGAAAGGTTGGTGGTTCGAGCCCAACCGGAATAGGTGTTGTGACGTCTCAGGTGTGACGTAAAAAGCCAAGGTTTTTTCCACAACACCTGACGACCATTTAATTTTTGGGCTTCCGTGGCGCAATGGTTAGCGCGTTCGGCTTTTAACCAATAGGTTGGTGGTTCGAGCCCATCCGGGAGCGGTGTAGTGAGGTCTCAGATGTAACGTAAAATGTCAGAGTTTTTCCACAATACCTGACGAACATTTAATTTTTGGGCTTCCGTGCCGCAATGACTAGCGCGTTCAGCTGTTAATCGAAAGGTTGAAGGTTCGAGCCCACCCGGGAGAGGTGTTGTGGGGTCTCAGATGTAGCGTAAAAAGTCAAAACTTTTCCACAATACGTGACAACCATTTAATTTCTGAGCTTCCGTGGCTCAATGGTTAGCGCGTTCGGCTGTTAACCAATAGGTTGGTGGTTCGAGCCCATCCGGGAGCGGTGTTGTGACGTCTCAGATGTGACGTAAAAAGTCAAGGTTTTTCCACAATTCCGGACGACCATTTAAATTTTGGGCTTCCGTGGCGCAATCGTTAGCGCGTTCGGCTGTTAACCAATAGGTTGGTGGTTCGAGCCCACCCGGGTGCGGTGTTGTGGGATCTCAAACGTAACGTGGAAAGCCAAAGTTTTTCCACAATACCTGACGACCATTTAATTTTTGGGCTTCCGTGGCGCAATGATTAGCACGTTCAGCTGTTAATCGAAATGTTGAAGGTTCGAGCCCACCCGGGAGAGGTGTTGTGGGGTCTCAGATGTAGCGTAAAAAGTCAAAACTTTTCCACAATACGTGACAACCATTTAATTTCTGAGCTTCCGTGGCGCAATGGTTAGCGCGTTCAGCAGTTAACAAATAATTTAGTGGTTCGAGCCCACCCGGGAGCGGCGTTGTGGGATCTCAAACGTAACGTAGAAAGCCAAAGTTTTTCCACAATACCTGACGACCATTTAATGTTTGGGCTTCCGTGGCGCAATGGTTAACGCGTTCGGCTGTTAACCAATAGGTTGGTGGTTCGAGCCCACCCGGGAGCGGTGTTGTGGGATCTCAAATGTAACGTAGAAAGCCAAAGTTTTTCCACAATACGTGACGACCATTTAATTTCTGAGCTTCCGTGGCTGAATGGTTAGCGCGTTCGGCTGTTAACCAATAGGTTGGTGGTTAGAGCCCATCCGGGAGCGGTGTTGTGAGGTCTCAGATGTGACGTAAAAAGTCAAGGTTTTTCCACAATACCTGACGAACATTGAATTTTTGGGCTTCCGTGGCGCAATGGTTAGCGCGTTCAGCTGTTAATCGAAAGGTTGGTGGTTCGAGCCCAACCAGGAGAGGTGTTGTGGGGTCTCAGATGTAGCGTAAAAAGTCAAAACTTTTCCACAATACGTGACAACCATTTAATTTTTGAGCTTCCGTGGCTGAATGGTTAGCGCGTTCGGCTGTTAACCAATAGGTTGGTGGTTAGAGCCCATCCGGGAGCGGTGTTGTGAGGTCTCAGATGTAACGTAAAATGTCAGAGTTTTTCCACAATACCTGACGAACATTTAATTTTTGGGCTTCCCTGGCGCAATTATTAGCGCGTTCAACTGTTAATCGAAAGGCTGGTGGTTCAGGCCCACCCGGAAGAGGTGTTGTGGGGTCTCAGATGTAGCGTAAAAAGTCAAAACTTATCCACAATACGTGACAACCATTTAATTTCTGAGCTTCCGTGGCTCAATGGTTAGCGCGTTCGGCTGTTAACCAATAGGTTGGTGGTTCGAGCCCATCCGGGAGCGGTGTTGTGAGGTCTCAGATGTGACGTAAAAAGTCAAGGTTTTTCCACAATACCTGACGAACATTGAATTTTTGGGCTTCCGTGGCGCAATGGTTAGCGCGTTCGGCTGTTAACCGAAAGGTTGGTGGTTCGAGCCCAACCGGAATAGGTGTTGTGACGTCTCAAGTGTGACGTAAAAAGCCAAGGTTTTTTCCACAACACCTGACGACCATTTAATTTTTGGGCTTCCGTGGCGCAATGGTTAGCGCGTTCGGCTTTTAACCAATAGGTTGGTGGTTCGAGCCCATCCGGGAGCGGTGTAGTGAGGTCTCAGATGTAACGTAAAATGTCAGAGTTTTTCCACAATACCTGACGAACATTTAATTTTTGGGCTTCCGTGCCGCAATGACTAGCGCGTTCAGCTGTTAATCGAAAGGTTGAAGGTTCGAGCCCACCCGGGAGAGGTGTTGTGGGGTCTCAGATGTAGCGTAAAAAGTCAAAACTTTTCCACAATACGTGACAACCATTTAATTTCTGAGCTTCCGTGGCTCAATGGTTAGCGCGTTCGGCTGTTAACCAATAGGTTGGTGGTTCGAGCCCATCCGGGAGCGGTGTTGTGACGTCTCAGATGTGACGTAAAAAGTCAAGGTTTTTCCACAATTCCGGACGACCATTTAAATTTTGGGCTTCCGTGGCGCAATCGTTAGCGCGTTCGGCTGTTAACCAATAGGTTGGTGGTTCGAGCCCACCCGGGTGCGGTGTTGTGGGATCTCAAACGTAACGTGGAAAGCCAAAGTTTTTCCACAATACCTGACGACCATTTAATTTTTGGGCTTCCGTGGCGCAATGATTAGCACGTTCAGCTGTTAATCGAAATGTTGAAGGTTCGAGCCCACCCGGGAGAGGTGTTGTGGGGTCTCAGATGTAGCGTAAAAAGTCAAAACTTTTCCACAATACGTGACAACCATTTAATTTCTGAGCTTCCGTGGCGCAATGGTTAGCGCGTTCAGCAGTTAACAAATAATTTAGTGGTTCGAGCCCACCCGGGAGCGGCGTTGTGGGATCTCAAACGTAACGTAGAAAGCCAAAGTTTTTCCACAATACCTGACGACCATTTAATGTTTGGGCTTCCGTGGCGCAATGGTTAACGCGTTCGGCTGTTAACCAATAGGTTGGTGGTTCGAGCCCACCCGGGAGCGGTGTTGTGGGATCTCAAATGTAACGTAGAAAGCCAAAGTTTTTCCACAATACGTGACGACCATTTAATTTCTGAGCTTCCGTGGCTGAATGGTTAGCGCGTTCGGCTGTTAACCAATAGGTTGGTGGTTAGAGCCCATCCGGGAGCGGTGTTGTGAGGTCTCAGATGTGACGTAAAAAGTCAAGGTTTTTCCACAATACCTGACGAACATTGAATTTTTGGGCTTCCGTGGCGCAATGGTTAGCGCGTTCAGCTGTTAATCGAAAGGTTGGTGGTTCGAGCCCAACCAGGAGAGGTGTTGTGGGGTCTCAGATGTAGCGTAAAAAGTCAAAACTTTTCCACAATACGTGACAACCATTTAATTTTTGAGCTTCCGTGGCTGAATGGTTAGCGCGTTCGGCTGTTAACCAATAGGTTGGTGGTTAGAGCCCATCCGGGAGCGGTGTTGTGAGGTCTCAGATGTAACGTAAAATGTCAGA
Organism: Phalangium opilio; assembly: GCF_054372755.1. Lineage (NCBI taxonomy): Eukaryota > Metazoa > Arthropoda > Arachnida > Opiliones > Phalangiidae > Phalangium > Phalangium opilio. The sequence goes on along the minus strand of NW_028324192.1, from coordinate 3,244,484 downwards.
GTTTTTCCACAATACCTGACGAACATTTAATTTTTGGGCTTCCCTGGCGCAATTATTAGCGCGTTCAACTGTTAATCGAAAGGCTGGTGGTTCAGGCCCACCCGGAAGAGGTGTTGTGGGGTCTCAGATGTAGCGTAAAAAGTCAAAACTTATCCACAATACGTGACAACCATTTAATTTCTGAGCTTCCGTGGCTCAATGGTTAGCGCGTTCGGCTGTTAACCAATAGGTTGGTGGTTCGAGCCCATCCGGGAGCGGTGTTGTGAGGTCTCAGATGTGACGTAAAAAGTCAAGGTTTTTCCACAATACCTGACGAACATTGAATTTTTGGGCTTCCGTGGCGCAATGGTTAGCGCGTTCAGCTGTTAATCGAAAGGTTGGTGGTTCGAGCCCAACCGGGAGAGGTGTTGTGGGGTCTCAGATGTAGCGTAAAAAGTCAAAACTTTTCCACAATACGTGACAACCATTTAATTTCTGAGCTTCCGTGGCTGAATGGTTAGCGCGTTCGGCTGTTAACCAATAGGTTGGTGGTTAGAGCCCATCCGGGAGCGGTGTTGTGAGGTCTCAGATGTAACGTAAAATGTCAGAGTTTTTCCACAATACCTGACGAACATTTAATTTTTGGGCTTCCGTGGCGCAATTATTAGCGCGTTCAACTGTTAATCGAAAGGCTTGTGGTTCAGGCCCACCCGGAAGAGGTGTTGTGGGGTCTCAGATGTAGCGTAAAAAGTCAAAACTTATCCACAATACGTGACAACCATTTAATTTCTGAGCTTCCGTGGCTCAATGGTTAGCGCGTTCGGCTGTTAACCAATTGGTTGGTGGTTCGAGCCCACCCGGGAGCGTTGGTGTGGGATCTCAAATGTAACGTAGAAAGCCAAAGTTTTTCCACAATACCTGACGACCATTAAATTTTTGGGCTTCCTTGGCGCAATGGTTAGCGCGTTCGGCTGTTAACCGAAAGGTTGGTGGTTCGAGCCCAACCGGAAGAGGTGTTGTAGGGTCACACATGTAACGTAAAAAGTCATAACTTATCCACAATACCTGACAACCATTTAATTTCTGAGCTTCCGTGGCTCAAAGGTTAGCGCGTTCGGTTGTTTACCAATAGGTGTGTGGTTCGAGCCCATCCGGGAGCGGTTTTGTGACGTCTCAGATGTGACGTAAAAAGTCAAGGTTTTTTCCACAACACCTGACGACCATTTAATTTTTGGTCTTCCGTGGCGCAATGGTTAGCGCGTTCGGCTGTTAACCAATAGGTTGGTGGTTCGAGCCCATCCGGGAGCGGTGTTGTGAGGTCTCAGATGTAACGTAAAATGTCAGAGTTTTTCCACAATACCTGACGAACATTTAATTTTTGGGCTTCCGTGGCGCAATGATTAGCGCGTTCAGCTGTTAACCGAAAGGTTGGTGGTTCGAGCCCATCCGGGAGCGGTGTTGTGAGGTCTCAGATGTAACGTAAAATGTCAGAGTTTTTCCACAATACCTGACGAACATTTAATTTTTGGGCTTCCGTGGCGCAATGATTAGCGCGTTCAGCTGTTAACCGAAAGGTTGGTGGTTCGAGCCCATCCGGGAGCGGTGTTGTGACGTCTCAAATGTAACGTAAAATGTTAAAACTTTTCCACAATATGTGACAACCACTTAAATTCTGAGCTTCCGTGGCTCAATGGTTAGCGAATTCGGCTGTTAACCAATAGGTTGGTGGTTCGAGCCCACCCGGGAGCGGTATTTTGGGATCTCAAATGTAACGTTGAAAGCCAAAATTTTTCCACAATACCTGACGACCATTTATTTTTTGGGCTTCCGTGGCGCAATGGTCAGCGCGTTCAGCTGTTAATCAAAAGGCTGGCGGTTCAAGCCCACCCGGAAGAGGTGTTGTGGGGTCTCAGATGTAGTGTAAAAAGTCAAAACCTACCCACAATACGTGACAACCATTTAATTTCTGAGCTTCCGTGGCTCAATGGTTAGCGCGTTCGGCTGTTAACCAATAGGTTGGTGGTTTGAGCCCACCCGGGACCGGTGGTGTGGGATCTCAAATGTAACGTAGAAAGCCAAAGTTTTGCCACAATACCTGACGACCATTAAATTTTTGGGCTTCCTTGGCTCAAAGGTTAGCGCGTTCGGCTGTTAACGAATAGGTGTGTGGTTCGAGCCCATCCGGGAGCGGTGTTGTGACGTCTCAGATGTGACGTAAAAAGTCAAGGTTTTTTCCACAGCACCTGACGACCATTTAATTTTTGGGCTTCCGTGGCGCAATGATTAGCGCGTTCAGCTGTTAATCGAAAGGTTGAAGGTTCGAGCCCACCCGAGAGAGGTGTTGTGGGGTCTCAGATGTAGCGTAAAAAGTCAAAACTTTTCCACAATACGTGACAACCATTTAATTTCTGAGCTTTCGTGGCTCAATGGTTAGCGCGTTCGGCTGTTAGCCAATAGGTTGGTGGTTCGAGCCCACTCGGGAGCGGTGTTGTGGGATCTCAAATGTAACGTAGAAAGCCAAAGTTTTTCCACAATACCTGACGACCATTTAATTTTTGGGCTTCCGGGGCGCAATGGTTAGCGCGTTCAGCTGTTATTCAAAAGACTGGTGGTTTGAGCCCTTTCGGGAGCGGTGTTGTGAGGTCTCAGATGTGACGTAAAAAGTCAAGGTTTTTCCACAATACCTGACGACCATTTAATTTTTGAGCTTCCGTGGCGCAATGTTTAGCGCGTTCTTCTGTTAATCGAAAGGTTGGTGGTTCGAGCCCACCCGGGAGAGGTGTTGTGGGGTCTCAGATGTGACGTAAAAAGTCAAGGTTTTTCCACAATACCTGACGAGCATTTAATTTTTGAGCTTCCGTGGCGCAATGGTTAGCGCGTTCTTCTGTTAATCGAAAGGTTGGTGGTTCGAGCCCACCCGGGAGAGGTGTTGTGGGGTCTCAGATGTAGCGTAAAAAGTCAAAACTTTTCCACAATACGTGACAACGATTTAATTTCTGAGCTTCCGTGGCTCAATGTTTAGCGTGTTCGGCTGTTAACCAATAGGTTGGTGGTTCGGGCCCACCCGGGAGCGGTGTTGTGAGTTCTCAGATGTGACGTAAAATGTCAGAGTTTTTCCACAATACCTGACGAATATTTAATATTAGGGCTTCCTTGGCGCAATGGTTAGCGCGTTTGGCTGTTAACAGAAAGTTTGGTGGTTCGAGCACACCCGGGAGCGGTGCTATGAGGTCTCAGATGTTACGTAAAAAGTCAAAGTTTTTCCACAATACCGGACGACCATTTAATTTCAGAGCTTCCGTGGCTCAATGGCTAGCGCTTTCGGCTTTTAACCGAAATTTTGGTTTTTCGAGCCCATCCGGGAGCGTTTTGTGAGGTCTCAGATGTAACGTAAAAAGTCAGAGTTTTTCCACAATACATGACGACCATTTAATATTTAGGCTTCCGTGGCGCAATGGTTAGCGCGTTCAGCTTCTATTCAAAAGACTGGTGGTTTGAGCCCTCCCGGGAGCGGTGTTGTGACGTCTCGAATGTAACGTAAAATGTCAGAGTTTTTCCACAATACCTGACGAACATTTAATTTTTGGGCTTCCGTGGCGCAATAATTAGCGCGTTCAGCTGTAAATCGAAAGGTTGGTGGTTCGAGCCCACCCGGGAGAGGTTTTGTGGGGTCTCAGATGTAGCGTAAAATGTCAAAACTTTTCCACAATACGTAACAACCTTTTAATTTCTGAGCTTCCGTGGCTCAATGCTTAGCGCGTTCGGCTGTTAGCCAATAGGTTGGTGGTTCGAGCCCACCCGGGAGCGGTGTTGTGGGATCTCAAATGTAACGTAGAAAGCCAAAGTTTTTCCACAATACCTGACGACCATTTATTTTTTGGGCTTCCTTGGCGCAATGGTTAGAGCGTTCGGCTGTTAACCGAAAGGTTGGTGGTTCGAGCCCAACCGAGAGAGGTGTTGTAGGGTCTCAGATGTAACGTAATAAGTCATAACTTATCCACAATACGTGACAACCATTTAATTTCTGAGCTTCCGTGGCTCAATGGTTAGCGCGTTCGGCTGTTAACCAATAGGTTGGTGGTTAGAGCCCATCCGGGAGCGGTGTTGTGAGGTCTCAGATGTGACGTAAAAAGTCAAGGTTTTTCCACAATACCTGACGAACATTGAATTTTTGGGCTTCCGTGGCGCAATGGTTAGCGCGTTCAGCTGTTAATCGAAAGGTTGGTGGTTCGAGCCCAACCAGGAGAGGTGTTGTGGGGTCTCAGATGTAGCGTAAAAAGTCAAAACTTTTCCACAATACGTGACAACCATTTAATTTCTGAGCTTCCGTGGCTGAATGGTTAGCGCGTTCGGCTGTTAACCAATAGGTTGGTGGTTAGAGCCCATCCGGGAGCGGTGTTGTGAGGTCTCAGATGTAACGTAAAATGTCAGAGTTTTTCCACAATACCTGACGAACATTTAATTTTTGGGCTTCCCTGGCGCAATTATTAGCGCGTTCAACTGTTAATCGAAAGGCTGGTGGTTCAGGCCCACCCGGAAGAGGTGTTGTGGGGTCTCAGATGTAGCGTAAAAAGTCAAAACTTATCCACAATACGTGACAACCATTTAATTTCTGAGCTTCCGTGGCTCAATGGTTAGCGCGTTCGGCTGTTAACCAATAGGTTGGTGGTTCGAGCCCATCCGGGAGCGGTGTTGTGACGTCTCAGATGTGACGTAAAAAGTCAAGGTTTTTCCACAATTCCGGACGACCATTTAAATTTTGGGCTTCCGTGGCGCAATGATTAGCACGTTCAGCTGTTAATCGAAATGTTGAAGGTTCGAGCCCACCCGGGAGAGGTGTTGTGGGGTCTCAAACGTAACGTGGAAAGCCAAAGTTTTTCCACAATACCTGACGACCATTTAATTTTTGGGCTTCCGTGGCGCAATGATTAGCACGTTCAGCTGTTAATCGAAATGTTGAAGGTTCGAGCCCACCCGGGAGAGGTGTTGTGGGGTCTCAGATGTAGCGTAAAAAGTCAAAACTTTTCCACAATACGTGACAACCATTTAATTTCTGAGCTTCCGTGGCGCAATGGTTAGCGCGTTCAGCAGTTAACAAATAATTTAGTGGTTCGAGCCCACCCGGGAGCGGCGTTGTGGGATCTCAAACGTAACGTAGAAAGCCAAAGTTTTTCCACAATACCTGACGACCATTTAATGTTTGGGCTTCCGTGGCGCAATGGTTAACGCGTTCGGCTGTTAACCAATAGGTTGGTGGTTCGAGCCCACCCGGGAGCGGTGTTGTGGGATCTCAAATGTAACGTAGAAAGCCAAAGTTTTTCCACAATACGTGACGACCATTTAATTTCTGAGCTTCCGTGGCTGAATGGTTAGCGCGTTCGGCTGTTAACCAATAGGTTGGTGGTTAGAGCCCATCCGGGAGCGGTGTTGTGAGGTCTCAGATGTGACGTAAAAAGTCAAGGTTTTTCCACAATACCTGACGAACATTGAATTTTTGGGCTTCCGTGGCGCAATGGTTAGCGCGTTCAGCTGTTAATCGAAAGGTTGGTGGTTCGAGCCCAACCAGGAGAGGTGTTGTGGGGTCTCAGATGTAGCGTAAAAAGTCAAAACTTTTCCACAATACGTGACAACCATTTAATTTCTGAGCTTCCGTGGCTGAATGGTTAGCGCGTTCGGCTGTTAACCAATAGGTTGGTGGTTAGAGCCCATCCGGGAGCGGTGTTGTGAGGTCTCAGATGTAACGTAAAATGTCAGAGTTTTTCCACAATACCTGACGAACATTTAATTTTTGGGCTTCCCTGGCGCAATTATTAGCGCGTTCAACTGTTAATCGAAAGGCTGGTGGTTCAGGCCCACCCGGAAGAGGTGTTGTGGGGTCTCAGATGTAGCGTAAAAAGTCAAAACTTATCCACAATACGTGACAACCATTTAATTTCTGAGCTTCCGTGGCTCAATGGTTAGCGCGTTCGGCTGTTAACCAATAGGTTGGTGGTTCGAGCCCATCCGGGAGCGGTGTTGTGAGGTCTCAGATGTGACGTAAAAAGTCAAGGTTTTTCCACAATACCTGACGAACATTGAATTTTTGGGCTTCCGTGGCGCAATGGTTAGCGCGTTCAGCTGTTAATCGAAAGGTTGGTGGTTCGAGCCCAACCGGGAGAGGTGTTGTGGGGTCTCAGATGTAGCGTAAAAAGTCAAAACTTTTCCACAATACGTGACAACCATTTAATTTCTGAGCTTCCGTGGCTGAATGGTTAGCGCGTTCGGCTGTTAACCAATAGGTTGGTGGTTAGAGCCCATCCGGGAGCGGTGTTGTGAGGTCTCAGATGTAACGTAAAATGTCAGAGTTTTTCCACAATACCTGACGAACATTTAATTTTTGGGCTTCCGTGGCGCAATTATTAGCGCGTTCAACTGTTAATCGAAAGGCTTGTGGTTCAGGCCCACCCGGAAGAGGTGTTGTGGGGTCTCAGATGTAGCGTAAAAAGTCAAAACTTATCCACAATACGTGACAACCATTTAATTTCTGAGCTTCCGTGGCTCAATGGTTAGCGCGTTCGGCTGTTAAACAATTGGTTGGTGGTTCGAGCCCACCCGGGAGCGTTGGTGTGGGATCTCAAATGTAACGTAGAAAGCCAAAGTTTTTCCACAATACCTGACGACCATTAAATTTTTGGGCTTCCTTGGCGCAATGGTTAGCGCGTTCGGCTGTTAACCGAAAGGTTGGTGGTTCGAGCCCAACCGGAAGAGGTGTTGTAGGGTCACACATGTAACGTAAAAAGTCATAACTTATCCACAATACCTGACAACCATTTAATTTCTGAGCTTCCGTGGCTCAAAGGTTAGCGCGTTCGGCTGTTTACCAATAGGTGTGTGGTTCGAGCCCATCCGGGAGCGGTTTTGTGACGTCTCAGATGTGACGTAAAAAGTCAAGGTTTTTTCCACAACACCTGACGACCATTTAATTTTTGGTCTTCCGTGGCGCAATGGTTAGCGCGTTCGGCTGTTAACCAATAGGTTGGTGGTTCGAGCCCATCCGGGAGCGGTGTTGTGAGGTCTCAGATGTAACGTAAAATGTCAGAGTTTTTCCACAATACCTGACGACCATTTAATTTTTGGTCTTCCGTGGCGCAATGGTTAGCGCGTTCGGCTGTTAACCAATAGGTTGGTGGTTCGAGCCCATCCGGGAGCGGTGTTGTGAGGTCTCAGATGTAACGTAAAATGTCAGAGTTTTTCCACAATACCTGACGAACATTTAATTTTTGGGCTTCCGTGGCGCAATGATTAGCGCGTTCAGCTGTTAACCGAAAGGTTGGTGGTTCGAGCCCATCCGGGAGCGGTGTTGTGAGGTCTCAGATGTAACGTAAAATGTCAGAGTTTTTCCACAATACCTGACGAACATTTAATTTTTGGGCTTCCGTGGCGCAATGATTAGCGCGTTCAGCTGTTAACCGAAAGGTTGGTGGTTCGAGCCCATCCGGGAGCGGTGTTGTGACGTCTCAAATGTAACGTAAAATGTTAAAACTTTTCCACAATATGTGACAACCACTTAAATTCTGAGCTTCCGTGGCTCAATGGTTAGCGAATTCGGCTGTTAACCAATAGGTTGGTGGTTCGAGCCCACCCGGGAGCGGTATTTTGGGATCTCAAATGTAACGTTGAAAGCCAAAATTTTTCCACAATACCTGACGACCATTTATTTTTTGGGCTTCCGTGGCGCAATGGTCAGCGCGTTCAGCTGTTAATCAAAAGGCTGGCGGTTCAAGCCCACCCGGAAGAGGTGTTGTGGGGTCTCAGATGTAGTGTAAAAAGTCAAAACCTACCCACAATACGTGACAACCATTTAATTTCTGAGCTTCCGTGGCTCAATGGTTAGCGCGTTCGGCTGTTAACCAATAGGTTGGTGGTTTGAGCCCACCCGGGACCGGTGGTGTGGGATCTCAAATGTAACGTAGAAAGCCAAAGTTTTGCCACAATACCTGACGACCATTAAATTTTTGGGCTTCCTTGGCTCAAAGGTTAGCGCGTTCGGCTGTTAACGAATAGGTGTGTGGTTCGAGCCCATCCGGGAGCGGTGTTGTGACGTCTCAGATGTGACGTAAAAAGTCAAGGTTTTTTCCACAGCACCTGACGACCATTTAATTTTTGGGCTTCCGTGGCGCAATGATTAGCGCGTTCAGCTGTTAATCGAAAGGTTGAAGGTTCGAGCCCACCCGAGAGAGGTGTTGTGGGGTCTCAGATGTAGCGTAAAAAGTCAAAACTTTTCCGCAATACGTGACAACCATTTAAATTCTGAGCTTCCGTGGCTCAATGGTTAGCGCGTTCGCCTGTTAACCAATAGGTTGGTGGTTCGAGCCCATCCGGGAGCGGTGTTGTGACGTCTTAGATGTGACGTAAAAAGTCAAGGTTTTTCCACAATACCGGACGACCATTTAATTTTTGGGCTTCCGTGGCGCAATCGTTAGCGCGTTCGGCTGTTAACAGAAAGGTTGGTGGTTCGAGCACACCCGGGAGCGGTGCTATGAGGTCTCAGATGTTACGTAAAAAGTCAAAGTTTTTCCACAATACCGGACGACCATTTAATTTTTGGGCTTCCGTTGCGCAATGGTTAGCGCGTTCAGCTGCTGTTCAAAAGACTGGTGGTTTGAGCCCTCCCGGGAGCGGTGTTGTGACGTCTCAGATGTAACATAAAATGTCAGAGTTTTTCCACAATACCTGACGAACATTGAATTTTTGGGCTTCCGTGGCGCAATGGTTAGCGCGTTCAGCTGTTAATCGAAAGGTTGGTGGTTCGAGCCCACCCGGGAGAGGTGTTGTGGGGTCTCAGATGTAGCGTAAAAAGTCAAAACGTTTCCACAATACGTGACAACCATTTAATTTCTGAGCCTCCGTGGCGCAATGGTTAGCGCGTTCAGCAGTTAACAAATAGGTTAGTGGTTCGAGCCCACCCGGGAGCGGCGTTGTGGGATCTCAAATGTAACGTAGAAAGCCAAAGTTTTTCCACAATACCTGACGATTTAATTTTTGGGCTTCCGTGGCGCAATGGTTAGGGCGTTCGGCTGTTAACCAATAGGTTGGTGGTTCGAGCCCACCCGGGAGCGGTGTTGTGGGATCTCAAATGTAACGTAGAAAGCCAAAGTTTTTCCACAATACGTGACGACCATTTAATTTCTGAGCTTCGTGGCTCAATGGTTAGCGCGTTCGGCTGTTAATCAATAGGTTGGTGGTTAGAGCCCATCCGGGAGCGGTGTTGTGAGGTCTCAGATGTGACGTCTCAGATGTGACGTAAAAAGTCAAGGTTTTTCCACAATACCTGACGAACATTGAATTTTTGGGCTTCCGTGGCGCAATGGTTAGCGCGTTCAGCTGTTAATCGAAAGGTTGGTGGTTCGAGCCCATCCGGGAGCGGTGTAGTGAGATCTCAAATGTAACGTAGAAAGCCAAAGTTTTTCCACAATACCTGACGACCATTTATTTTTTGGGCTTCCTTGGCGCAATGGTTAGCGCGTTCGGCTGTTAACCGAAAGGTTGGTGGTTCGAGCCCAACCGAGAGAGGTGTTGTAGGGTCTCAGATGTAACGTAATAAGTCATAACTTATCCACAATACGTGACAACCATTTAATTTCTGAGCTTCCGTGGCTCAATGGTTAGCGCGTTCGGCTGTTAACCAATAGGTTGGTGGTTCGAGCCCACCCTGGAGCGGTGGTGTGGGATCTCAAATGTAACGTAGAAAGCCAAAGTTTTGCCACAATACCTGACGACCATTAAATTTTTGGGCTTCCTTGGCGCAATGGTTAGCGCGTTCGGCTGTTAACCGAAAGGTTGGTGGTCGAGCCCAACCGGAATAGGTGTTGTGACGTCTCAGGTGTGACGTAAAAAGCAAAGGTTTTTTCCACAACACCTGACGACCATTTAATTTTTGGGCTTCCGTGGCGCAATGGTTAGCGCGTTCGGCTTTTAACCAATAGGTTGGTGGTTCGAGCCCTCCCGGGCGCGGTGTTGTGGGATCTCAAACGTAACGTAGAAAGCCAAAGTTTTTCCACAATACCTGACGACCATTTAATTTTTGGGCTTCCGTGGCGCAATGATTAGCGCGTTCAGCTGTTAATCGAAAGGTTGAAGGTTCGAGCCCACCCGGGAGAGGTGTTGTGGGGTCTCAGATGTAGCGTAAAAATTCAAAACTTTTCCACAATACGTGACAACCATTTAATTTCTGAGCTTCCGTGGCTCAATGGTTAGCGCTTTCGGCTGATAACCAATAGGTTGGTGGTTCGAGCCCATCCGATAGCGGTGTTGTGAAGTCTCAGATGTGACGTAAAAAGTCAAGGTTTTTACACAATACCTGACGAGCATTTAATTTTTGGGCTTCCGTGGCGCAATGGTTAGCGCGTTCAGCAGTTAACAAATAGGTTAGTGGTTCGAGCCCACCCGGGAGCGGCGTTGTGGGATCTCAAACGTAACGTAGAAAGCCAAAGTTTTTCCACAATACCTGACGACCATTTAATTTTTGGGCTTCCGTGGCGCAATGGTTAGCGCGTTCGGCTGTTAACCAATAGGTTGGTGGTTCGAGCCCATCCGGGAGCGGTGTTGTGAGGTCTCAGAAGTGACGTAAAAAGTCAAGGTTTTTCCACAATACCTGACGAACATTTAATTCTTGGGCTTCCTTGGCGCAACGGTTAGCGCGTTCGGCTGTTAACCGAAAGGTTGGTGGTTCGAGCCCAACCGGGAGAGGTGTTGTAGGGTCTCAGATGTAACGTAATAAGTCATAACTTATCCACAATACCTGACAACCATTTAATTTCTGAGCTTCCGTGGCTCAATGGTTAGCGCTTTCGGCTGTTAACCAATAGGTTGGTGGTTCGAGCCCACCCGGGAGCGGTGTTGTGAGGTCTCAGATGTGACGTAAAAATTTAAGGTTTTTACACAATACCTGACGAGCATTTAATTTTTTAACTTCCGTGGTGCAATGGTTAGCGCGTTCAGCTTTTAACCAATAGGGTGGTGGTTCGAGCCCACCCGGGAGCGGTGTTGTGGGATCTCAAATGTAACGTAGAAAGACAAAGTTTTTCCACAATACCTGACGACCATTTATTTTTTGGGCTTCCTTAGCGCAATGGTTAGCGCGTTCGGCTGTTAACCGAAAGGTTGGTGGTTCGAGCCCAACCGAGAGAGGTGTTGTAGGGTCTCAGATGTAACGTAATAAGTCATAACTTATCCACAATACCTGACAACCATTTAATTTCTGAGCTTCCGTGGCTCAATGGTTAGCGCGTTCGGCTGTTAACCAATAGGTTGGTGGTACGAGCCCACCCGGGAGAGGTGTTGTGAGGTGTCAGATGTAACGTAAAATGTCAGAGTTTTTCCACAATACCTGACGAACATTTAATTTTTGGGCTTCCGTGGCGCAATGGTTAGCGCGTTCGGCTGTTAACCAATAGGTGGGTTGTTCGAGCGGTGTTGTGTGATCTCAAATGTAACGTAGAAAGCCAAAGTTTTTCCACAATACCTGACGACTATTTAATTTTTGGGCTTCCGTGGCGCAATGATTAGCGCGTTCAGCTGTTAACCAATAGGTTGGTGGTTCGACCCCATCCGGAAGCGGTGTTGTGAGGTCTCAGATGTGACGTAAAAAGTCAAGGTTTTTACATAATACCTGACGAGCATTTAACTTTTGGGCTTCCGTGGCGCAATGGTTAGCGCGTTCAGCTGCTATTCAAAAGACTGGTGGTTTGAGCTCTCCCGGGAGCGGTGTTGTGACGTCTCAAATGTAACATAAAATGTCAGAGTTTTTCCACAATACCTGTCGAACATTGAATTTTTGGGCTTCCGTGGCGCAATGGTTAGCGCGTTCAGCTGTTAATCGAGAGGTTGGTGGTACGAGCCCACCCGGGAGAGGTGTTGTGGGGTCTCAGATGTAGCGTAAAAGTCAAAACCTTTCCACAATACGTGACAACCATTTAATTTCTGGGCTTCCGTGGCTCAATGATTAGCGCGTTCGGCTGTTAACCAATAGGTTTGTGGTTCGAGCCCATCCGGGATGCGGTGTTGTGAGGTCTCAGATGTAACGTAAAATGTCAGAGTTTTTCACAATACCTGACGAACATTTAATTTTTGGGCTTCCGTGGCGCAATGATTAGCGCGTTCAGCTGTTAATCGAAAGGTTGAAGGTTCGAGCCCACCCGGGAGAGGTGTTGTGGGGTCTCATATGTAGCGTAAAAAGTCAAAACTTATCCACAATACGTGACAATCATTTAATTTCTGAGCTTCCGTGGCTCAATGGTTAGCGCGTTCGGCTGTTAACCAATAGGTTGGTGGTTCGAGCTCATCCGGGAGCGGTGTTGTGAGGTCTCAGATGTGACGTAGAAAGCCAAAGTTTTTCCACAATACCTGACGACCATTTAATTTTTTGGCTTCCGTGGCTCAATGGTTAGCGCGTTCGGCTGTTAACCAATAGGTTGGTGGTTCGAGCTCATCCGGGAGCGGTGTTGTGAGGTCTCAGATGTGACGTAGAAAGCCAAAGTTTTTCCACAATACCTGACGACCATTTAATTTTTGGGCTTCCGTGGCGCAATGATTAGCGCGTTCAGCTGTTAATCGAAAGGTTGGTGGTTCGAGCCCAACCGAGAGAGGTGTTGTAGGGTCTCAGATGTAACGTAATAAGTCATAACTTATCCACAATACCTGACAACCATTTAATTTCTGAGCTTCCGTGGCTCAATGGTTAGCGCGTTCGGCTGTTAACCAATAGGTTGGTGGTACGAGCCCACCCGGGAGAGGTGTTGTGAGGTGTCAGATGTAACGTAAAATGTCAGAGTTTTTCCACAATACCTGACGAACATTTAATTTTTGGGCTTCCGTGGCGCAATGGTTAGCGCGTTCGGCTGTTAACCAATAGGTGGGTTGTTCGAGCGGTGTTGTGTGATCTCAAATGTAACGTAGAAAGCCAAAGTTTTTCCACAATACCTGACGACTATTTAATTTTTGGGCTTCCGTGGCGCAATGATTAGCGCGTTCAGCTGTTAACCAATAGGTTGGTGGTTCGACCCCATCCGGAAGCGGTGTTGTGAGGTCTCAGATGTGACGTAAAAAGTCAAGGTTTTTACATAATACCTGACGAGCATTTAACTTTTGGGCTTCCGTGGCGCAATGGTTAGCGCGTTCAGCTGCTATTCAAAAGACTGGTGGTTTGAGCTCTCCCGGGATGCGGTGTTGTGAGGTCTCAGATGTAACGTAAAATGTCAGAGTTTTTCACAATACCTGACGAACATTTAATTTTTGGGCTTCCGTGGCGCAATGATTAGCGCGTTCAGCTGTTAATCGAAAGGTTGAAGGTTCGAGCCCACCCGGGAGAGGTGTTGTGGGGTCTCATATGTAGCGTAAAAAGTCAAAACTTATCCACAATACGTGACAATCATTTAATTTCTGAGCTTCCGTGGCTCAATGGTTAGCGCGTTCGGCTGTTAACCAATAGGTTGGTGGTTCGAGCTCATCCGGGAGCGGTGTTGTGAGGTCTCAGATGTGACGTAGAAAGCCAAAGTTTTTCCACAATACCTGACGACCATTTAATTTTTTGGCTTCCGTGGCTCAATGGTTAGCGCGTTCGGCTGTTAACCAATAGGTTGGTGGTTCGAGCCCATCCGGGAGCGGTGTTGTGTGATCTCAAATGTAACGTAGAAAGCCAAAGTTTTTCCACAATACCTGACGACCATTTAATTTTTGGGCTTCCGTGGCGCAATGATTAGCGCGTTCAGCTGTTAATCGAAAGGTTGAAGGTTCGAGCCCACCCGGGAGAGGTGTTGTGGGGTCTCAGATGTAGCGTAAAAATTCAAAACTTTTCCACAATACGTGACAACCATTTAATTTCTGAGCTTCCGTGGCTCAATGGTTAGCGCTTTCGGCTGATAACCAATAGGTTGGTGGTTCGAGCCCATCCGATAGCGGTGTTGTGAAGTCTCAGATGTGACGTAAAAAGTCAAGGTTTTTACACAATACCTGACGAGCATTTAATTTTTGGGCTTCCGTGGCGCAATGGTTAGCGCGTTCAGCAGTTAACAAATAGGTTAGTGGTTCGAGCCCACCCGGGAGCGGCGTTGTGGGATCTCAAACGTAACGTAGAAAGCCAAAGTTTTTCCACAATACCTGACGACCATTTAATTTTTGGGCTTCCGTGGCGCAATGGTTAGCGCGTTCGGCTGTTAACCAATAGGTTGGTGGTTCGAGCCCATCCGGGAGCGGTGTTGTGAGGTCTCAGAAGTGACGTAAAAAGTCAAGGTTTTTCCACAATACCTGACGAACATTTAATTCTTGGGCTTCCTTGGCGCAACGGTTAGCGCGTTCGGCTGTTAACCGAAAGGTTGGTGGTTCGAGCCCAACCGGGAGAGGTGTTGTAGGGTCTCAGATGTAACGTAATAAGTCATAACTTATCCACAATACCTGACAACCATTTAATTTCTGAGCTTCCGTGGCTCAATGGTTAGCGCTTTCGGCTGTTAACCAATAGGTTGGTGGTTCGAGCCCACCCGGGAGCGGTGTTGTGAGGTCTCAGATGTGACGTAAAAATTTAAGGTTTTTACACAATACCTGACGAGCATTTAATTTTTTAACTTCCGTGGTGCAATGGTTAGCGCGTTCAGCTTTTAACCAATAGGGTGGTGGTTCGAGCCCACCCGGGAGCGGTGTTGTGGGATCTCAAATGTAACGTAGAAAGACAAAGTTTTTCCACAATACCTGACGACCATTTATTTTTTGGGCTTCCTTGGCGCAATGGTTAGCGCGTTCGGCTGTTAACCGAAAGGTTGGTGGTTCGAGCCCAACCGAGAGAGGTGTTGTAGGGTCTCAGATGTAACGTAATAAGTCATAACTTATCCACAATACCTGACAACCATTTAATTTCTGAGCTTCCGTGGCTCAATGGTTAGCGCGTTCGGCTGTTAACCAATAGGTTGGTGGTACGAGCCCACCCGGGAGAGGTGTTGTGAGGTGTCAGATGTAACGTAAAATGTCAGAGTTTTTCCACAATACCTGACGAACATTTAATTTTTGGGCTTCCGTGGCGCAATGGTTAGCGCGTTCGGCTGTTAACCAATAGGTGGGTTGTTCGAGCGGTGTTGTGTGATCTCAAATGTAACGTAGAAAGCCAAAGTTTTTCCACAATACCTGACGACTATTTAATTTTTGGGCTTCCGTGGCGCAATGATTAGCGCGTTCAGCTGTTAACCAATAGGTTGGTGGTTCGACCCCATCCGGAAGCGGTGTTGTGAGGTCTCAGATGTGACGTAAAAAGTCAAGGTTTTTACATAATACCTGACGAGCATTTAACTTTTGGGCTTCCGTGGCGCAATGGTTAGCGCGTTCAGCTGCTATTCAAAAGACTGGTGGTTTGAGCTCTCCCGGGAGCGGTGTTGTGACGTCTCAAATGTAACATAAAATGTCAGAGTTTTTCCACAATACCTGTCGAACATTGAATTTTTGGGCTTCCGTGGCGCAATGGTTAGCGCGTTCAGCTGTTAATCGAGAGGTTGGTGGTACGAGCCCACCCGGGAGAGGTGTTGTGGGGTCTCAGATGTAGCGTAAAAGTCAAAACCTTTCCACAATACGTGACAACCATTTAATTTCTGGGCTTCCGTGGCTCAATGATTAGCGCGTTCGGCTGTTAACCAATAGGTTTGTGGTTCGAGCCCATCCGGGATGCGGTGTTGTGAGGTCTCAGATGTAACGTAAAATGTCAGAGTTTTTCACAATACCTGACGAACATTTAATTTTTGGGCTTCCGTGGCGCAATGATTAGCGCGTTCAGCTGTTAATCGAAAGGTTGAAGGTTCGAGCCCACCCGGGAGAGGTGTTGTGGGGTCTCATATGTAGCGTAAAAAGTCAAAACTTATCCACAATACGTGACAATCATTTAATTTCTGAGCTTCCGTGGCTCAATGGTTAGCGCGTTCGGCTGTTAACCAATAGGTTGGTGGTTCGAGCTCATCCGGGAGCGGTGTTGTGAGGTCTCAGATGTGACGTAGAAAGCCAAAGTTTTTCCACAATACCTGACGACCATTTAATTTTTTGGCTTCCGTGGCTCAATGGTTAGCGCGTTCGGCTGTTAACCAATAGGTTGGTGGTTCGAGCTCATCCGGGAGCGGTGTTGTGAGGTCTCAGATGTGACGTAGAAAGCCAAAGTTTTTCCACAATACCTGACGACCATTTAATTTTTGGGCTTCCGTGGCGCAATGATTAGCGCGTTCAGCTGTTAATCGAAAGGTTGGTGGTTCGAGCCCAACCGAGAGAGGTGTTGTAGGGTCTCAGATGTAACGTAATAAGTCATAACTTATCCACAATACCTGACAACCATTTAATTTCTGAGCTTCCGTGGCTCAATGGTTAGCGCGTTCGGCTGTTAACCAATAGGTTGGTGGTACGAGCCCACCCGGGAGAGGTGTTGTGAGGTGTCAGATGTAACGTAAAATGTCAGAGTTTTTCCACAATACCTGACGAACATTTAATTTTTGGGCTTCCGTGGCGCAATGGTTAGCGCGTTCGGCTGTTAACCAATAGGTGGGTTGTTCGAGCGGTGTTGTGTGATCTCAAATGTAACGTAGAAAGCCAAAGTTTTTCCACAATACCTGACGACTATTTAATTTTTGGGCTTCCGTGGCGCAATGATTAGCGCGTTCAGCTGTTAACCAATAGGTTGGTGGTTCGACCCCATCCGGAAGCGGTGTTGTGAGGTCTCAGATGTGACGTAAAAAGTCAAGGTTTTTACATAATACCTGACGAGCATTTAACTTTTGGGCTTCCGTGGCGCAATGGTTAGCGCGTTCAGCTGCTATTCAAAAGACTGGTGGTTTGAGCTCTCCCGGGAGCGGTGTTGTGACGTCTCAAATGTAACATAAAATGTCAGAGTTTTTCCACAATACCTGTCGAACATTGAATTTTTGGGCTTCCGTGGCGCAATGGTTAGCGCGTTCAGCTGTTAATCGAGAGGTTGGTGGTACGAGCCCACCCGGGAGAGGTGTTGTGGGGTCTCAGATGTAGCGTAAAAGTCAAAACCTTTCCACAATACGTGACAACCATTTAATTTCTGGGCTTCCGTGGCTCAATGATTAGCGCGTTCGGCTGTTAACCAATAGGTTTGTGGTTCGAGCCCATCCGGGATGCGGTGTTGTGAGGTCTCAGATGTAACGTAAAATGTCAGAGTTTTTCACAATACCTGACGAACATTTAATTTTTGGGCTTCCGTGGCGCAATGATTAGCGCGTTCAGCTGTTAATCGAAAGGTTGAAGGTTCGAGCCCACCCGGGAGAGGTGTTGTGGGGTCTCATATGTAGCGTAAAAAGTCAAAACTTATCCACAATACGTGACAATCATTTAATTTCTGAGCTTCCGTGGCTCAATGGTTAGCGCGTTCGGCTGTTAACCAATAGGTTGGTGGTTCGAGCTCATCCGGGAGCGGTGTTGTGAGGTCTCAGATGTGACGTAGAAAGCCAAAGTTTTTCCACAATACCTGACGACCATTTAATTTTTTGGCTTCCGTGGCTCAATGGTTAGCGCGTTCGGCTGTTAACCAATAGGTTGGTGGTTCGAGCCCATCCGGGAGCGGTGTTGTGTGATCTCAAATGTAACGTAGAAAGCCAAAGTTTTTCCACAATACCTGACGACCATTTAATTTTTGGGCTTCCGTGGCGCAATGATTAGCGCGTTCAGCTGTTAATCGAAAGGTTGAAGGTTCGAGCCCACCCGGGAGAGGTGTTGTGGGGTCTCAGATGTAGCGTAAAAAGTCAAAACTTTTCCACAATACGTGACAACAATTTAATTTCTGAGCTTCCGTGGCTCAATGGTTAGCGCTTTCGGCTGTTAACCAATAGGTTGGTGGTTCGAGCCCATCCGGGAGCGGTGTTGTGAGGTCTCAGATGTGACGTAAAAAGTCAAGATTTTTCCACAATACCTGACGAGCATTTAATTTTTGGGCTTCCGTGGCGCGTTCGGCTGTTAACCAATAGGTTGGTGGTTCGAGCCCACCCGGGAGCGGTGTTGTGGGATCTCAAATGTAACGTAGAAAGCCAAAGTTTTTCCACAATACGTGACGACCATTTAATTTCTGAGCTTCCGTGGCTCAATTGTTAGCGCGTTCGGCTGTTAACCAATAGGTTGGTGGTTCGAGCCCATCCGGGAGCGGTGTTGTGAGGTCTCAGATGTGACGTAAAAAGTCAAGGTTTTACCACAATACCTGACGAACATTTAATTTTTGGGCTTCCATGGCGCAATGGTTAGCGCGTTCGGCTGTTAACCGAAAGGTTGGTGGTTCGAGCCCACCCGGGAGAGGTGTTGTGGGGTCTCAGATGTAGCGTTAAAAGTCAAAACGTTTCCACAATACGTGACAACCATTTAATTTCTGAGCCTCCGTGGCTCAATTGTTAGCGCGTTCGGCTGTTAACCAATAGGTTAGTGGTTCGAGCCCACCCGGGAGCGGCGTTGTGGGATCTCAAATGTAACGTAGAAAGCCAAAGTTTTTCCACAATACCTGACGATCATTTAATTTTTGGGCTTCCGTGGCGCAATGGTTAGGGCGTTCGGCTGTTAACCATTAGGTTGGTGGTTCGAGCCCACCCGGGCGCGGTGTTGTGGGATCTCAAACGTAACGTAGAAAGCCAATGTTTTTCCACAATACCTGACGACCATTTAATTTTTGGGCTTCCGTGGCGCAATGATTAGCGCGTTCAGCTGTTAATCGAAAGGTTGAAGGTTCGTGCCCACCCGAGAGAGGTGTTGTGGGGTCTCAGATGTAGCGTAAAAAGTCAAAAATTTTCCGCAATACGTGAAAACCATTTAATTTCTGAGCTTCCGTGGCTCAATGATTAGCGCGTTCGGCTGTTAACCAATAGGTTGGTGGTTCGAGCCCATCCGGGAGCGGTGTTGTGACGTCTCAGATGTGACGTAAAAAGTCCAGGTTTTTCCACAATACCGGACGACCATTTAATTTTGGGGCTTCCGTGGCGCAATCGTTAGCGCGTTCGGCTGTTAACAGAAAGGTTGGTGGTTCGAGCACACCCGGGAGCGGTGCTATGAGGTCTCAGATGTTACGCAAAAAGTCCAGGTTTTTCCACAATACCGGACGACCATTGAATTTTTGGGCTTCCGTGGCGCAATGGTTAGCGCTTTCAGCTGTTAATCGAGAGGTTAGTGGTTCGAGCCCACCCGGGAGCGGCGTTGTGGGATCTCAAACGTAACGTAGAAAGCCAAAGTTTTTCCACAATACCTGACGACCATTTAATTTTTGGGCTTCCGTGGCGCAATGGTTAACGCGTTCGGCTGTTAACAAATAGGTTGGTGGTTCGAGCCCACCCGGGAGCGGTGTTGTGGGATCTCAAATGTAACGTAGAAAGCCAAAGTTTTTCCACAATACGTGACAACCATTTAATTTCTGAGCTTCCGTGGCTGAATGGTTAGCGCGTTCAGCTTTTAACCAATAGGGTGGTGGTTCGAGCCCACCCGGGAGCGGTGTTGTGGGATCTCAAATGTAACGTAGAAAGACAAAGTTTTTCCACAATACCTGACGACCATTTATTTTTTGGGCTTCCTTGGCGCAATGGTTAGCGCGTTCGGCTGTTAACCGAAAGGTTGGTGGTTCGAGACCAACCGAGAGAGGTGTTGTAGGGTCTCAGATGTAACGTAATAAGTCATAACTTATCCACAACACCTGACAACCATTTAATCTCTGAGCTTCCGTGGCTCAATGGTTAGCGCGTTCGGCTGTTAACCAATAGGTTGGTGGTTCGAGCCCATCCGGGAGCGGTGTTGTTGTGAGGTCTCAGATGTAACGTAAAATGTCAGAGTTTTTCCACAATACCTGACGAACATTTAATTTTTGGGCTTCCGTGGCGCAATGGTTAGCGCGTTCGGCTGTTAACCAATAGGTTGGTGGTTCTAGCCCATCCGGGAGCGGTGTTGTGAGGTCTCAGATGTGACGTAAAAAGTCAAGGTTTTTACACAATACCTGACGAGCATTTAATTTTTAGCTTCCGTGGCGCAATGGTTAGCGCGTTCAGCAGTTAACAAATAGGTTAGTGGTTCGAGCCCACCCGGGAGCGGCGTTGTGGGATCTCAAACGTAACGTAGAAAGCCAAAGTTTTTCCACAATACCTGACGACCATTTAATTTTTGGGCTTCCTTGGCGCAATGGTTAACGCGTTCGGCTGTTAACCAATAGGTTGGTGGTTCGAGCCCACCCGGGAGCGGTGTTGTGGGATCTCAAATGTAACGTAGAAAGCCAAAGTTTTTCCACAATACGTGACAACCATTTAATTTCTGAGCTTCCGTGGCTGAATGGTTAGCGCGTTCAGCTTTTAACCAATAGGGTGGTGGTTCGAGCCCACCCGGGAGCGGTGTTGTGGGATCTCAAATGTAACGTAGAAAGACAAAGTTTTTCCACAATACCTGACGACCATTTATTTTTTGGGCTTCCTTGGCGCAATGGTTAGCGCGTTCGGCTGTTAACCGAAAGGTTGGTGGTTCGAGACCAAACGAGAGAGGTGTTGTAGGGTCTCAGATGTAACGTAATAAGTCATAACTTATCCACAACACCTGACAACCATTTAATCTCTGAGCTTCCGTGGCTCAATGGTTAGCGCGTTCGGCTGTTAACCAATAGGTTGGTGGTTCGAGCCCATCCGGGAGCAGTGTTGTGAGGTCTCAGATGTAACGTAAAATGTCAGAGTTTTTCCACAATACCTGACGAACATTTAATTTTTGGGCTTCCGTGGCGCAATGGTTAGCGCGTTCGGCTGTTAACCAATAGGTTGGTGGTTCTAGCCCATCCGGGAGCGGTGTTGTGAGGTCTCAGATGTGACGTAAAAAGTCAAGGTTTTTACACAATACCTGACGAGCATTTAATTTTTAGCTTCCGTGGCGCAATGGTTAGCGCGTTCAGCAGTTAACAAATAGGTTAGTGGTTCGAGCCCACCCGGGAGCGGCGTTGTGGGATCTCAAACGTAACGTAGAAAGCCAAAGTTTTTCCACAATACCTGACGACCATTTAATTTTTGGGCTTCCTTGGCGCAATGGTTAACGCGTTCGGCTGTTAACCAATAGGTTGGTGGTTCGAGCCCATCCGGGAGCGGTGTTGTGAGGTCTCAGAAGTGACGTAAAAAGTCAAGGTTTTTCCACAATACCTGACGAACATTTAATTTTTGGGCTTCCATGGCGCAATGGTTAGCGCGTTCGGCTGTTAACCGAAAGGTTGGTGGTTCGAGCCCAACCGGGAGAGGTGTTGTGGGGTCTCAGATGTAGCGTAAAAAGTCAAAACTTTTCCACAATACGTGACGACCATTTAATTTCTGAGCTTCCGTGGCTGAATGGTTAGCGCGTTCAGCTTTTAACCAATAGGGTGGTGGTTCGAGCCCACCCGGGAGCGGTGTTGTGGGATCTCAAACGTAACGTAGAAAGCCAATGTTTTTCCACAATACCTGACGACCATTTAATTTTTGGGCTTCCGTGGCGCAATGATTAGCGCGTTCAGCTGTTAATCGAAAGGTTGAAGGTTCGTGCCCACCCGAGAGAGGTGTTGTGGGGTCTCAGATGTAGCGTAAAAAGTCAAAAATTTTCCGCAATACGTGAAAACCATTTAATTTCTGAGCTTCCGTGGCTCAATGATTAGCGCGTTCGGCTGTTAACCAATAGGTTGGTGGTTCGAGCCCATCCGGGAGCGGTGTTGTGAGGTCTCAGATGTGACGTAAAAAGTCAAGGTTTTTACACAATACCTGACGAGCATTTAATTTTTAGCTTCCGTGGCGCAATGGTTAGCGCGTTCAGCAGTTAACAAATAGGTTAGTGGTTCGAGCCCACCCGGGAGCGGCGTTGTGGGATCTCAAACGTAACGTAGAAAGCCAAAGTTTTTCCACAATACCTGACGACCATTTACTTTTTGGGCTTCCTTGGCGCAATGGTTAACGCGTTCGGCTGTTAACCAATAGGTTGGTGGTTCGAGCCCATCCGGGAGCGGTGTTGTGAGGTCTCAGAAGTGACGTAAAAAGTCAAGGTTTTTCCACAATACCTGACGAACATTTAATTTTTGGGCTTCCATGGCGCAATGGTTAGCGCGTTCGGCTGTTAACCGAAAGGTTGGTGGTTCGAGCCCAACCGGGAGAGGTGTTGTGGGGTCTCAGATGTAGCGTAAAAAGTCAAAACTTTTCCACAATACGTGACGACCATTTAATTTCTGAGTTTCCGTGGCTGAATGGTAAGCGCGTTCAGCTTTTAACCAATAGGGTGGTGGTTCGAGCCCACCCGGGAGCGGTGTTGTGGGATCTCAAATGTAACGTAGAAAGACAAAGTTTTTCCACAATACCTGACGACCATTTATTTTTTGGGCTTCCTTGGCGCAATGGTTAGCGCGTTCGGCTGTCAACCGAAAGGTTGGTGGTTCGAGCCCAACCGTGAGAGGTGTTGTAGGGTCTCAGATGTAACGTAATAAGTCATAACTTATCCACAATACCTGACAACCATTTAGTCTCTGAGCTTCCGTGGCTCAATGGTTAGCGCGTTCGGCTGTTAACCAATAGGGTGGTGGTTCGAGCCCATCCGGGAGCGGTGTTGTGAGGTCTCAGATGTAACGTAAAATGTCAGAGTTTTTCCACAATACCTGACGAACATTTAATTTTTGGGCTTCCTTGGCGCAATTATTAGCGCGTTCAACTGTTAATCGAAAGGCTGGTGGTTCAAGCCCACCCGGAAGAGGTGTTGTGGGGTCTCAGATGTAGCGTAAAAAGTCAAAACTTATCCACAATACGTGACAACCATTTAATTTCTTAGATTCCGTGGCTCAATGGTTAGCGCGTTCGGCTGTTAACCAATAGGTTGGTGGTTCGAGCCCACCCGGGAGCGGTGGTGTGGGATCTCAAATGTAACGTAGAAAGCCAAAGTTTTGCCACAATACCTGACGACCATTAAATTTTTGGGCTTCCTTGGCGCAATTGTTAGTGCGTTCGGCTGTTAACCGAAAGGTTGGTGGTTCGTGCCCAACCGGAAGAGGTGTTGTAGGGTCTCAGATGTAACGTAAAAAGTCATAACTTATCTACAATACCTGACAACCATTTATTTTGTGAGCTTCCGTGGCTCAAAGGTTAGCGCGTTCGGCTGTTAACTAATAGGTGTGTGGTTCGAGCCCATCCGGGAGCGGTGTTGTGACGTCTCAGATGTGATGTAAAAAGTCAAGGTTTTTTCCACAACACCTGACGACCATTTAAATTTTGGGCTTCCGTGGCGCAATGGTTAGCGCGTTCGGCTGTTAACCAATAGGTTGGTGGTTCGAGCCCATCCGGGAGCGGTGTTGTGAGGTCTCAGATGTAACGTAAAATGTCAAGGTTTTTACACAATACCTGACGAGCATTTAAGTTTGGGCTTCCGTGGCTCAATGGTTAGCGCGTTCGGCTGTTAACCAATAGGTTGGTGGTTCAAGCCCATCCGGGAGCGGTGTTGTGAGGTCTCAGATGTGACGTAAAAAGTCAAAGTTTTTACACAATACCTGACGAGCATTTAATTTTGGGCTTCCGTGGCTCAATGGTTAGCGCGTTCGGCTGTTAACCAATAGGTTGGTGGTTCGAGCCCATCCGGGAGCGGTATTGTGACGTCTCAGATGTGACGTTAAAAGTCAAGGTTTTTCCAAAATACCTGACGACCATTTAATTTTTGGGCTTCCGTGGCGCAATGGTTAGCGCGTTCAGCTGCTATTCAAAAGACTGGTGGTTTGAGCTCTCCCGGGAGCGGTGTTGTGACGTCTCAAATGTAACATAAAATGTCAGAGTTTTTCCACAATACCTGTCGAACATTGAATTTTTGGGCTTCCGTGGCGCAATGGTTAGCGCGTTCAGCTGTTAATCGAAAGGTTGGTGGTACGAGCCCACCCGGGAGAGGTGTTGTGGGGTCTCAGATGTAGCGTAAAAAGTCAAAACTCTTCCACAATACGTGAAAACCATTTAATTTCTGGGCTTCCGTGGCTCAATGATTAGCGCGTTCGGCTGTTAACAAATAGGTTGGTGGTTCGAGCCCACCCGGGAGCGGTGTTGTGGGATCTCAAATGTAACGTAAAATTTCAAGGTTTTTCCACAATACCTGACGAACATTTAATTTTTGGGCTTCCTTGGGGCAATGGTTAGCGCGTTCGGCTGTTAACCGAAAGGTTGGTGGTTCGATCCCAACCGGGAGAGGTGTTGTAGGGTATCAGATGTAACGTAATAAGTCATAACTTATCCACAATACCTGACAACCATTTAATTTCCGAGCTTCCTTGGCTCAATGGTTATCGCGTTCGGCTGTTAACCAATAGGTTTGTGGTTCGAGCCCATCCGGGATGCGGTGTTGTGAAGTCTCAGATGTAACGTAAAATGTCAGAGTTTTTCACAATACCTGACGAACATTTAATTTTTGGGCTTCCGTGGCGCAATGGTTAGCGCGTTCAGCTGTTAATCGAAAGGTTAAAGGTTCGAGCCCACCCGGGAGAGGTGTTGTGGGGTCTCATATGTAGCGTAAAAAGTCAAAACTTATCCACAATACGTGACAATCATTTAATTTCTGAGCTTCCGTGGCTCAATGGTTAGCGCGTTCGGCTGTTAACCAATAGGTTGGTGGTTCGAGCTCATCCGGGAGCGGTGTTGTGAGGTCTCAGATGTGACGTAAAAAGTCAAGGTTTTTACGCAAAACCTGACGAGCATTTAATTTTTGGGCTTCCGTGGCGCAATGGTTAGCGCGTTCTGCTGTTGACCCATAGGTTGGTGGTTCGAGCCCACCCAGGAGCGGTGTTGTGGGATCTCAAATGTAACGTAGAAAGCCAAAGTTTTTCCACAATACCTGACAACCATTTAATTTCTGAGCTTCCGTGGCTCAATGGTTAGCGCGTTCGGCTGTTGGCCAATAGGTTGGTGCTTCAAGCATACCCGGGAGCGGTGTTGTGGGATCTCGAATGTAACGTAGAAAGCCAAAGTTTTTCCACAATACCTGACGACCATTTAACTTTTGGGCTTCCGTGGCGCAATGGTTAGCGCGTTCGGCTGTTAACCGAAAGGTTGGTGGTTCAAGCCCATCCGGGAGCGGTGTTGTGACGTCTCAGATGTTACGTAAAAAGTCAAGGTTTTTCCACAATACCTGACGACCATTTAATTTTTGGGCTTCCGCGGCTCAATAGTTAGCGCGTTCGGCTGTTAACCAATGGGTTGGTGGTTCGAGGCCACCCGGGAGCGGTGTTGTGGGATCTCACATGTAACGTAGAAAGCCAAAGTTTTTCCACAATACCTGACGACCATTTAATTTTTGGGCTTCCGTGGCGCAATGGTTAGCGCGTTCGGCTGGTAACCGAAAGGTTGGTGGTTCAAGCCCACCCGGGAGCGGTGTTGTGGGATCACGAATGTAACGTAGAAAGCCAAAATTTTTCCAGAATACCTGACGACCATTTAATTTTTGGGCTTCCGTGGCGCAATAATTAGCGCGTTCAGCTGTTAATCGAAAGGTTGGTGGTTCGAGCCCACCCGAGAGAGGTGTTGTGGGGTCTCAGATGTAGCGTAAAAAGTCAAAACTTTTCCACAATACGTGACAACCATTTAATTTCTGAGCTTTCGTGGCTCAATGGTTAGCGCGTTCGGCTGTTTGCCAATAGGTTGGTGGTTCGAGCCCACCCGGGAGCGGTGTTGTGGGATCTCAAATGTAACGTAGAAAGCGAAATTTTTTCCACAATACCTGACGACCATTTAATTTTTGGGCTTCCGGGGCGCAATGGTTAGCGCGTTCAGCTGTTATTCAAAAGACTGGTGGTTTGAGCCCTTTCGGGAGCGGTGTTGTGAGGTCTCAGATGTAGCGTAAAAAGTCAAAACTTTTCCACAATACGTGACAACCATTTAATATCTGAGCCTTCGTGGCTCAATGGTTAGCGCGTTCGGCTGTTAGCCAATAGGTTGGTGGTTCGAGCCCACCCGGGAGCGGTGTTGTGGGATCTCAAATGTAACGTAGAAAGCCAAAGTTTTTCCACAATACCTGACGACCATTTAATTTCTGAGCTTCCGTGGCTCAATGGTTAGCGCGTTCAGCTGTTAATCGAAAGGTTGGTGGTTGTGGGGTCTCAAATGTAACGTAGAAAGCCAAAGTTTTTCCACAATACCTGACAACCATTTAATTTCTGAGCTTCAATGGCTCAATGGTTAGCGCGTTCGGCTGCTAGCCAATAGGTTGGTGCTTCAAGCATACCCGGGAGCGGTGTTGTGGGATCTCGAATGTAACGTAGAAAGCCAAAGTTTTTCCACAATACCTGACGACCATTTAATTTTTGGGCTTCCGTGGCGCAATGGTTAGCGCGTTCGGCTGTTAACCGAAAGGTTGGTGGTTCAAGCCCATCCGGGAGCGGTGTTGTGACGTCTCAGATGTTACGTAAAAAGTCAAGGTTTTTCCACAATACCTGACGAACATTTAATTTTTGGGCTTCCGTGGCTCAATAGTTAGCGCGTTCGGCTGTTAACCAATAGGTTGGTGGTTCGAGGCCACCCGGGAGCGGTGTTGTGGGATCTCACATGTAACGTAGAAAGCCAAAGTTTTTCCACAATACCTGACGACCATTTAATTTTTGGGCTTCCTTGGCGCAATGGTTAGCGCGTTCGGCTGGTAACCGAAAGGTTGGTGGTTCAAGCCCACCCGGGAGCGGTGTTGTGGGATCACGAATGTAACGTAGAAAGCCAAAGTTTTTCCAGAATACCTGACGACCATTTAATTTTTGGGCTTCCGTGGCGCAATAATTAGCGCGTTCAGCTGTTAATCGAAAGGTTGGTGGTTCGAGCCCACCCGAGAGAGGTGTTGTGGGGTCTCAGATGTAGCGTAAAAAGTCAAAACTTTTCCACAATACGTGACAACCATTTAATTTCTGAGCTTTCGTGGCTCAATGGTTAGCGCGTTCGGCTGTTAGCCAATAGGTTGGTGGTTCGAGCCCACTCGGGAGCGGTGTTGTGGGATCTCAAATGTAACGTAGAAAGCCAAAGTTTTTCCACAATACCTGACGACCATTTAATTTTTGGGCTTCCGGGGCGCAATGGTTAGCGCGTTCAGCTGTTATTCAAAAGACTGGTGGTTTGAGCCCTTTCGGGAGCGGTGTTGTGAGGTCTCAGATGTGACGTAAAAAGTCAAGGTTTTTCCACAATACCTGACGACCATTTAATTTTTGAGCTTCCGTGGCGCAATGTTTAGCGCGTTCTTCTGTTAATCGAAAGGTTGGTGGTTCGAGCCCACCCGGGAGAGGTGTTGTGGGGTCTCAGATGTGACGTAAAAAGTCAAGGTTTTTCCACAATACCTGACGAGCATTTAATTTTTGAGCTTCCGTGGCGCAATGGTTAGCGCGTTCTTCTGTTAATCGAAAGGTTGGTGGTTCGAGCCCACCCGGGAGAGGTGTTGTGGGGTCTCAGATGTAGCGTAAAAAGTCAAAACTTTTCCACAATACGTGACAACGATTTAATTTCTGAGCTTCCGTGGCTCAATGTTTAGCGTGTTCGGCTGTTAACCAATAGGTTGGTGGTTCGGGCCCACCCGGGAGCGGTGTTGTGAGTTCTCAGATGTGACGTAAAATGTCAGAGTTTTTCCACAATACCTGACGAATATTTAATATTTGGGCTTCCTTGGCGCAATGGTTAGCGCGTTTGGCTGTTAACAGAAAGTTTGGTGGTTCGAGCACACCCGGGAGCGGTGCTATGAGGTCTCAGATGTTACGTAAAAAGTCAAAGTTTTTCCACAATACCGGACGACCATTTAATTTCAGAGCTTCCGTGGCTCAATGGCTAGCGCTTTCGGCTTTTAACCGGAATTTAGGTTTTTCGAGCCCATCCGGGAGCGTTTTGTGAGGTCTCAGATGTAACGTAAAAAGTCAGAGTTTTTCCACAATACATGACGACCATTTAATATTTAGGCTTCCGTGGCGCAATGGTTAGCGCGTTCAGCTTCTATTCAAAAGACTGGTGGTTTGAGCCCTCCCGGGAGCGGTGTTGTGACGTCTCGAATGTAACGTAAAATGTCAGAGTTTTTCCACAATACCTGACGAACATTTAATTTTTGGGCTTCCGTGGCGCAATAATTAGCGCGTTCAGCTGTTAATCGAAAGGTTGGTGGTTCGAGCCCACCCGGGAGAGGTTTTGTGGGGTCTCAGATGTAGCGTAAAATGTCAAAACTTTTCCACAATACGTAACAACCTTTTAATTTCTGAGCTTCCGTGGCTCAATGCTTAGCGCGTTCGGCTGTTAGCCAATAGGTTGGTGGTTCGAGCCCACCCGGGAGCGGTGTTGTGGGATCTCAAATGTAACGTAGAAAGCCAAAGTTTTTCCACAATACCTGACGACCATTTATTTTTTGGGCTTCCTTGGCGCAATGGTTAGAGCGTTCGGCTGTTAACCGAAAGGTTGGTGGTTCGAGCCCAACCGAGAGAGGTGTTGTAGGGTCTCAGATGTAACGTAATAAGTCATAACTTATCCACAATACGTGACAACCATTTAATTTCTGAGCTTCCGTGGCTCAATGGTTAGCGCGTTCGGCTGTTAACCAATAGGTTGGTGGTTCGAGCCCACCCAGGAGCGGTGGTGTGGGATCTCAAATGTAACGTAGAAAGCCCTTGTTTTGCCACAATACCTGACGACCATTAAATTTTTGGGCTTCCTTGGCGCAATGGTTAGCGCGTTCGGCTGTTAACCGAAAGGTTGGTGGTTCGAGCCCAACCGGAATAGGTGTTGTGACGTCTCAGGTGTGACGTAAAAAGCCAAGGTTTTTTCCACAACACCTGACGACCATTTAATTTTTGGGCTTCCGTGGCGCAATGGTTAGCGCGTTCGGCTTTTAACCAATAGGTTGGTGGTTCGAGCCCATCCGGGAGCGGTGTAGTGAGGTCTCAGATGTAACGTAAAATGTCAGAGTTTTTCCACAATACCTGACGAACATTTAATTTTTGGGCTTCCGTGCCGCAATGACTAGCGCGTTCAGCTGTTAATCGAAAGGTTGAAGGTTCGAGCCCACCCGGGAGAGGTGTTGTGGGGTCTCAGATGTAGCGTAAAAAGTCAAAACTTTTCCACAATACGTGACAACCATTTAATTTCTGAGCTTCCGTGGCTCAATGGTTAGCGCGTTCGGCTGTTAACCAATAGGTTGGTGGTTCGAGCCCATCCGGGAGCGGTGTTGTGACGTCTCAGATGTGACGTAAAAAGTCAAGGTTTTTCCACAATTCCGGACGACCATTTAAATTTTGGGCTTCCGTGGCGCAATCGTTAGCGCGTTCGGCTGTTAACCAATAGGTTGGTGGTTCGAGCCCACCCGGGTGCGGTGTTGTGGGATCTCAAACGTAACGTGGAAAGCCAAAGTTTTTCCACAATACCTGACGACCATTTAATTTTTGGGCTTCCGTGGCGCAATGATTAGCACGTTCAGCTGTTAATCGAAATGTTGAAGGTTCGAGCCCACCCGGGAGAGGTGTTGTGGGGTCTCAGATGTAGCGTAAAAAGTCAAAACTTTTCCACAATACGTGACAACCATTTAATTTCTGAGCTTCCGTGGCGCAATGGTTAGCGCGTTCAGCAGTTAACAAATAATTTAGTGGTTCGAGCCCACCCGGGAGCGGCGTTGTGGGATCTCAAACGTAACGTAGAAAGCCAAAGTTTTTCCACAATACCTGACGACCATTTAATGTTTGGGCTTCCGTGGCGCAATGGTTAACGCGTTCGGCTGTTAACCAATAGGTTGGTGGTTCGAGCCCACCCGGGAGCGGTGTTGTGGGATCTCAAATGTAACGTAGAAAGCCAAAGTTTTTCCACAATACGTGACGACCATTTAATTTCTGAGCTTCCGTGGCTGAATGGTTAGCGCGTTCGGCTGTTAACCAATAGGTTGGTGGTTAGAGCCCATCCGGGAGCGGTGTTGTGAGGTCTCAGATGTGACGTAAAAAGTCAAGGTTTTTCCACAATACCTGACGAACATTGAATTTTTGGGCTTCCGTGGCGCAATGGTTAGCGCGTTCAGCTGTTAATCGAAAGGTTGGTGGTTCGAGCCCAACCAGGAGAGGTGTTGTGGGGTCTCAGATGTAGCGTAAAAAGTCAAAACTTTTCCACAATACGTGACAACCATTTAATTTTTGAGCTTCCGTGGCTGAATGGTTAGCGCGTTCGGCTGTTAACCAATAGGTTGGTGGTTAGAGCCCATCCGGGAGCGGTGTTGTGAGGTCTCAGATGTGACGTAAAAAGTCAAGGTTTTTCCACAATACCTGACGAACATTGAATTTTTGGGCTTCCGTGGCGCAATGGTTAGCGCGTTCAACTGTTAATCGAAAGGCTGGTGGTTCAGGCCCACCCGGAAGAGGTGTTGTGGGGTCTCAGATGTAGCGTAAAAAGTCAAAACTTATCCACAATACGTGACAACCATTTAATTTCTGAGCTTCCGTGGCTCAATGGTTAGCGCGTTCGGCTGTTAACCAATAGGTTGGTGGTTCGAGCCCATCCGGGAGCGGTGTTGTGAGGTCTCAGATGTGACGTAAAAAGTCAAGGTTTTTCCACAATACCTGACGAACATTGAATTTTTGGGCTTCCGTGGCGCAATGGTTAGCGCGTTCAGCTGTTAATCGAAAGGTTGGTGGTTCGAGCCCAACCGGGAGAGGTGTTGTGGGGTCTCAGATGTAGCGTAAAAAGTCAAAACTTTTCCACAATACGTGACAACCATTTAATTTCTGAGCTTCCGTGGCTGAATGGTTAGCGCGTTCGGCTGTTAACCAATAGGTTGGTGGTTAGAGCCCATCCGGGAGCGGTGTTGTGAGGTCTCAGATGTAACGTAAAATGTCAGAGTTTTTCCACAATACCTGACGAACATTTAATTTTTGGGCTTCCGTGGCGCAATTATTAGCGCGTTCAACTGTTAATCGAAAGGCTTGTGGTTCAGGCCCACCCGGAAGAGGTGTTGTGGGGTCTCAGATGTAGCGTAAAAAGTCAAAACTTATCCACAATACGTGACAACCATTTAATTTCTGAGCTTCCGTGGCTCAATGGTTAGCGCGTTCGGCTGTTAACCAATTGGTTGGTGGTTCGAGCCCACCCGGGAGCGTTGGTGTGGGATCTCAAATGTAACGTAGAAAGCCAAAGTTTTTCCACAATACCTGACGACCATTAAATTTTTGGGCTTCCTTGGCGCAATGGTTAGCGCGTTCGGCTGTTAACCGAAAGGTTGGTGGTTCGAGCCCAACCGGAAGAGGTGTTGTAGGGTCACACATGTAACGTAAAAAGTCATAACTTATCCACAATACCTGACAACCATTTAATTTCTGAGCTTCCGTGGCTCAAAGGTTAGCGCGTTCGGTTGTTTACCAATAGGTGTGTGGTTCGAGCCCATCCGGGAGCGGTTTTGTGACGTCTCAGATGTGACGTAAAAAGTCAAGGTTTTTTCCACAACACCTGACGACCATTTAATTTTTGGTCTTCCGTGGCGCAATGGTTAGCGCGTTCGGCTGTTAACCAATAGGTTGGTGGTTCGAGCCCATCCGGGAGCGGTGTTGTGAGGTCTCAGATGTAACGTAAAATGTCAGAGTTTTTCCACAATACCTGACGAACATTTAATTTTTGGGCTTCCGTGGCGCAATGATTAGCGCGTTCAGCTGTTAACCGAAAGGTTGGTGGTTCGAGCCCATCCGGGAGCGGTGTTGTGAGGTCTCAGATGTAACGTAAAATGTCAGAGTTTTTCCACAATACCTGACGAACATTTAATTTTTGGGCTTCCGTGGCGCAATGATTAGCGCGTTCAGCTGTTAACCGAAAGGTTGGTGGTTCGAGCCCATCCGGGAGCGGTGTTGTGACGTCTCAAATGTAACGTAAAATGTTAAAACTTTTCCACAATATGTGACAACCACTTAAATTCTGAGCTTCCGTGGCTCAATGGTTAGCGAATTCGGCTGTTAACCAATAGGTTGGTGGTTCGAGCCCACCCGGGAGCGGTATTTTGGGATCTCAAATGTAACGTTGAAAGCCAAAATTTTTCCACAATACCTGACGACCATTTATTTTTTGGGCTTCCGTGGCGCAATGGTCAGCGCGTTCAGCTGTTAATCAAAAGGCTGGCGGTTCAAGCCCACCCGGAAGAGGTGTTGTGGGGTCTCAGATGTAGTGTAAAAAGTCAAAACCTACCCACAATACGTGACAACCATTTAATTTCTGAGCTTCCGTGGCTCAATGGTTAGCGCGTTCGGCTGTTAACCAATAGGTTGGTGGTTTGAGCCCACCCGGGACCGGTGGTGTGGGATCTCAAATGTAACGTAGAAAGCCAAAGTTTTGCCACAATACCTGACGACCATTAAATTTTTGGGCTTCCTTGGCTCAAAGGTTAGCGCGTTCGGCTGTTAACGAATAGGTGTGTGGTTCGAGCCCATCCGGGAGCGGTGTTGTGACGTCTCAGATGTGACGTAAAAAGTCAAGGTTTTTTCCACAGCACCTGACGACCATTTAATTTTTGGGCTTCCGTGGCGCAATGATTAGCGCGTTCAGCTGTTAATCGAAAGGTTGAAGGTTCGAGCCCACCCGAGAGAGGTGTTGTGGGGTCTCAGATGTAGCGTAAAAAGTCAAAACTTTTCCACAATACGTGACAACCATTTAATTTCTGAGCTTTCGTGGCTCAATGGTTAGCGCGTTCGGCTGTTAGCCAATAGGTTGGTGGTTCGAGCCCACTCGGGAGCGGTGTTGTGGGATCTCAAATGTAACGTAGAAAGCCAAAGTTTTTCCACAATACCTGACGACCATTTAATTTTTGGGCTTCCGGGGCGCAATGGTTAGCGCGTTCAGCTGTTATTCAAAAGACTGGTGGTTTGAGCCCTTTCGGGAGCGGTGTTGTGAGGTCTCAGATGTGACGTAAAAAGTCAAGGTTTTTCCACAATACCTGACGACCATTTAATTTTTGAGCTTCCGTGGCGCAATGTTTAGCGCGTTCTTCTGTTAATCGAAAGGTTGGTGGTTCGAGCCCACCCGGGAGAGGTGTTGTGGGGTCTCAGATGTGACGTAAAAAGTCAAGGTTTTTCCACAATACCTGACGAGCATTTAATTTTTGAGCTTCCGTGGCGCAATGGTTAGCGCGTTCTTCTGTTAATCGAAAGGTTGGTGGTTCGAGCCCACCCGGGAGAGGTGTTGTGGGGTCTCAGATGTAGCGTAAAAAGTCAAAACTTTTCCACAATACGTGACAACGATTTAATTTCTGAGCTTCCGTGGCTCAATGTTTAGCGTGTTCGGCTGTTAACCAATAGGTTGGTGGTTCGGGCCCACCCGGGAGCGGTGTTGTGAGTTCTCAGATGTGACGTAAAATGTCAGAGTTTTTCCACAATACCTGACGAATATTTAATATTTGGGCTTCCTTGGCGCAATGGTTAGCGCGTTTGGCTGTTAACAGAAAGTTTGGTGGTTCGAGCACACCCGGGAGCGGTGCTATGAGGTCTCAGATGTTACGTAAAAAGTCAAAGTTTTTCCACAATACCGGACGACCATTTAATTTCAGAGCTTCCGTGGCTCAATGGCTAGCGCTTTCGGCTTTTAACCGAAATTTTGGTTTTTCGAGCCCATCCGGGAGCGTTTTGTGAGGTCTCAGATGTAACGTAAAAAGTCAGAGTTTTTCCACAATACATGACGACCATTTAATATTTAGGCTTCCGTGGCGCAATGGTTAGCGCGTTCAGCTTCTATTCAAAAGACTGGTGGTTTGAGCCCTCCCGGGAGCGGTGTTGTGACGTCTCGAATGTAACGTAAAATGTCAGAGTTTTTCCACAATACCTGACGAACATTTAATTTTTGGGCTTCCGTGGCGCAATAATTAGCGCGTTCAGCTGTAAATCGAAAGGTTGGTGGTTCGAGCCCACCCGGGAGAGGTTTTGTGGGGTCTCAGATGTAGCGTAAAATGTCAAAACTTTTCCACAATACGTAACAACCTTTTAATTTCTGAGCTTCCGTGGCTCAATGCTTAGCGCGTTCGGCTGTTAGCCAATAGGTTGGTGGTTCGAGCCCACCCGGGAGCGGTGTTGTGGGATCTCAAATGTAACGTAGAAAGCCAAAGTTTTTCCACAATACCTGACGACCATTTATTTTTTGGGCTTCCTTGGCGCAATGGTTAGAGCGTTCGGCTGTTAACCGAAAGGTTGGTGGTTCGAGCCCAACCGAGAGAGGTGTTGTAGGGTCTCAGATGTAACGTAATAAGTCATAACTTATCCACAATACGTGACAACCATTTAATTTCTGAGCTTCCGTGGCTCAATGGTTAGCGCGTTCGGCTGTTAACCAATAGGTTGGTGGTTAGAGCCCATCCGGGAGCGGTGTTGTGAGGTCTCAGATGTGACGTAAAAAGTCAAGGTTTTTCCACAATACCTGACGAACATTGAATTTTTGGGCTTCCGTGGCGCAATGGTTAGCGCGTTCAGCTGTTAATCGAAAGGTTGGTGGTTCGAGCCCAACCAGGAGAGGTGTTGTGGGGTCTCAGATGTAGCGTAAAAAGTCAAAACTTTTCCACAATACGTGACAACCATTTAATTTCTGAGCTTCCGTGGCTGAATGGTTAGCGCGTTCGGCTGTTAACCAATAGGTTGGTGGTTAGAGCCCATCCGGGAGCGGTGTTGTGAGGTCTCAGATGTAACGTAAAATGTCAGAGTTTTTCCACAATACCTGACGAACATTTAATTTTTGGGCTTCCCTGGCGCAATTATTAGCGCGTTCAACTGTTAATCGAAAGGCTGGTGGTTCAGGCCCACCCGGAAGAGGTGTTGTGGGGTCTCAGATGTAGCGTAAAAAGTCAAAACTTATCCACAATACGTGACAACCATTTAATTTCTGAGCTTCCGTGGCTCAATGGTTAGCGCGTTCGGCTGTTAACCAATAGGTTGGTGGTTCGAGCCCATCCGGGAGCGGTGTTGTGACGTCTCAGATGTGACGTAAAAAGTCAAGGTTTTTCCACAATTCCGGACGACCATTTAAATTTTGGGCTTCCGTGGCGCAATGATTAGCACGTTCAGCTGTTAATCGAAATGTTGAAGGTTCGAGCCCACCCGGGAGAGGTGTTGTGGGGTCTCAAACGTAACGTGGAAAGCCAAAGTTTTTCCACAATACCTGACGACCATTTAATTTTTGGGCTTCCGTGGCGCAATGATTAGCACGTTCAGCTGTTAATCGAAATGTTGAAGGTTCGAGCCCACCCGGGAGAGGTGTTGTGGGGTCTCAGATGTAGCGTAAAAAGTCAAAACTTTTCCACAATACGTGACAACCATTTAATTTCTGAGCTTCCGTGGCGCAATGGTTAGCGCGTTCAGCAGTTAACAAATAATTTAGTGGTTCGAGCCCACCCGGGAGCGGCGTTGTGGGATCTCAAACGTAACGTAGAAAGCCAAAGTTTTTCCACAATACCTGACGACCATTTAATGTTTGGGCTTCCGTGGCGCAATGGTTAACGCGTTCGGCTGTTAACCAATAGGTTGGTGGTTCGAGCCCACCCGGGAGCGGTGTTGTGGGATCTCAAATGTAACGTAGAAAGCCAAAGTTTTTCCACAATACGTGACGACCATTTAATTTCTGAGCTTCCGTGGCTGAATGGTTAGCGCGTTCGGCTGTTAACCAATAGGTTGGTGGTTAGAGCCCATCCGGGAGCGGTGTTGTGAGGTCTCAGATGTGACGTAAAAAGTCAAGGTTTTTCCACAATACCTGACGAACATTGAATTTTTGGGCTTCCGTGGCGCAATGGTTAGCGCGTTCAGCTGTTAATCGAAAGGTTGGTGGTTCGAGCCCAACCAGGAGAGGTGTTGTGGGGTCTCAGATGTAGCGTAAAAAGTCAAAACTTTTCCACAATACGTGACAACCATTTAATTTCTGAGCTTCCGTGGCTGAATGGTTAGCGCGTTCGGCTGTTAACCAATAGGTTGGTGGTTAGAGCCCATCCGGGAGCGGTGTTGTGAGGTCTCAGATGTAACGTAAAATGTCAGAGTTTTTCCACAATACCTGACGAACATTTAATTTTTGGGCTTCCCTGGCGCAATTATTAGCGCGTTCAACTGTTAATCGAAAGGCTGGTGGTTCAGGCCCACCCGGAAGAGGTGTTGTGGGGTCTCAGATGTAGCGTAAAAAGTCAAAACTTATCCACAATACGTGACAACCATTTAATTTCTGAGCTTCCGTGGCTCAATGGTTAGCGCGTTCGGCTGTTAACCAATAGGTTGGTGGTTCGAGCCCATCCGGGAGCGGTGTTGTGAGGTCTCAGATGTGACGTAAAAAGTCAAGGTTTTTCCACAATACCTGACGAACATTGAATTTTTGGGCTTCCGTGGCGCAATGGTTAGCGCGTTCAGCTGTTAATCGAAAGGTTGGTGGTTCGAGCCCAACCGGGAGAGGTGTTGTGGGGTCTCAGATGTAGCGTAAAAAGTCAAAACTTTTCCACAATACGTGACAACCATTTAATTTCTGAGCTTCCGTGGCTGAATGGTTAGCGCGTTCGGCTGTTAACCAATAGGTTGGTGGTTAGAGCCCATCCGGGAGCGGTGTTGTGAGGTCTCAGATGTAACGTAAAATGTCAGAGTTTTTCCACAATACCTGACGAACATTTAATTTTTGGGCTTCCGTAGCGCAATTATTAGCGCGTTCAACTGTTAATCGAAAGGCTTGTGGTTCAGGCCCACCCGGAAGAGGTGTTGTGGGGTCTCAGATGTAGCGTAAAAAGTCAAAACTTATCCACAATACGTGACAACCATTTAATTTCTGAGCTTCCGTGGCTCAATGGTTAGCGCGTTCGGCTGTTAAACAATTGGTTGGTGGTTCGAGCCCACCCGGGAGCGTTGGTGTGGGATCTCAAATGTAACGTAGAAAGCCAAAGTTTTTCCACAATACCTGACGACCATTAAATTTTTGGGCTTCCTTGGCGCAATGGTTAGCGCGTTCGGCTGTTAACCGAAAGGTTGGTGGTTCGAGCCCAACCGGAAGAGGTGTTGTAGGGTCACACATGTAACGTAAAAAGTCATAACTTATCCACAATACCTGACAACCATTTAATTTCTGAGCTTCCGTGGCTCAAAGGTTAGCGCGTTCGGCTGTTTACCAATAGGTGTGTGGTTCGAGCCCATCCGGGAGCGGTTTTGTGACGTCTCAGAT
The DNA here is from genome assembly GCF_054372755.1 of Phalangium opilio. Lineage (NCBI taxonomy): Eukaryota > Metazoa > Arthropoda > Arachnida > Opiliones > Phalangiidae > Phalangium > Phalangium opilio. The sequence continues at coordinate 3,207,384 of NW_028324192.1, read as the reverse complement.
GTGACGTAAAAAGTCAAGGTTTTTTCCACAACACCTGACGACCATTTAATTTTTGGTCTTCCGTGGCGCAATGGTTAGCGCGTTCGGCTGTTAACCAATAGGTTGGTGGTTCGAGCCCATCCGGGAGCGGTGTTGTGAGGTCTCAGATGTAACGTAAAATGTCAGAGTTTTTCCACAATACCTGACGAACATTTAATTTTTGGGCTTCCGTGGCGCAATGATTAGCGCGTTCAGCTGTTAACCGAAAGGTTGGTGGTTCGAGCCCATCCGGGAGCGGTGTTGTGAGGTCTCAGATGTAACGTAAAATGTCAGAGTTTTTCCACAATACCTGACGAACATTTAATTTTTGGGCTTCCGTGGCGCAATGATTAGCGCGTTCAGCTGTTAACCGAAAGGTTGGTGGTTCGAGCCCATCCGGGAGCGGTGTTGTGACGTCTCAAATGTAACGTAAAATGTTAAAACTTTTCCACAATATGTGACAACCACTTAAATTCTGAGCTTCCGTGGCTCAATGGTTAGCGAATTCGGCTGTTAACCAATAGGTTGGTGGTTCGAGCCCACCCGGGAGCGGTATTTTGGGATCTCAAATGTAACGTTGAAAGCCAAAATTTTTCCACAATACCTGACGACCATTTATTTTTTGGGCTTCCGTGGCGCAATGGTCAGCGCGTTCAGCTGTTAATCAAAAGGCTGGCGGTTCAAGCCCACCCGGAAGAGGTGTTGTGGGGTCTCAGATGTAGTGTAAAAAGTCAAAACCTACCCACAATACGTGACAACCATTTAATTTCTGAGCTTCCGTGGCTCAATGGTTAGCGCGTTCGGCTGTTAACCAATAGGTTGGTGGTTTGAGCCCACCCGGGACCGGTGGTGTGGGATCTCAAATGTAACGTAGAAAGCCAAAGTTTTGCCACAATACCTGACGACCATTAAATTTTTGGGCTTCCTTGGCTCAAAGGTTAGCGCGTTCGGCTGTTAACGAATAGGTGTGTGGTTCGAGCCCATCCGGGAGCGGTGTTGTGACGTCTCAGATGTGACGTAAAAAGTCAAGGTTTTTTCCACAGCACCTGACGACCATTTAATTTTTGGGCTTCCGTGGCGCAATGATTAGCGCGTTCAGCTGTTAATCGAAAGGTTGAAGGTTCGAGCCCACCCGAGAGAGGTGTTGTGGGGTCTCAGATGTAGCGTAAAAAGTCAAAACTTTTCCGCAATACGTGACAACCATTTAAATTCTGAGCTTCCGTGGCTCAATGGTTAGCGCGTTCGCCTGTTAACCAATAGGTTGGTGGTTCGAGCCCATCCGGGAGCGGTGTTGTGACGTCTTAGATGTGACGTAAAAAGTCAAGGTTTTTCCACAATACCGGACGACCATTTAATTTTTGGGCTTCCGTGGCGCAATCGTTAGCGCGTTCGGCTGTTAACAGAAAGGTTGGTGGTTCGAGCACACCCGGGAGCGGTGTTGTGGGGTCTCAGATGTAGCGTAAAAAGTCAAAACTTATCCACAATACGTGACAACCATTTAATTGCTGAGCTTCCGTGGCTCAATGGTTAGCGCGTTCGGCTGTTAAACAATTGGTTGGTGGTTCGAGCCCACCCGGGAGCGTTGGTGTGGGATCTCAAATGTAACGTAGAAAGCCAAAGTTTTTCCACAATACCTGACGACCATTAAATTTTTGGGCTTCCTTGGCGCAATGGTTAGCGCGTTCGGCTGTTAACCGAAAGGTTGGTGGTTCGAGCCCAACCGGAAGAGGTGTTGTAGGGTCACACATGTAACGTAAAAAGTCATAACTTATCCACAATACCTGACAACCATTTAATTTCTGAGCTTCCGTGGCTCAAAGGTTAGCGCGTTCGGCTGTTTACCAATAGGTGTGTGGTTCGAGCCCATCCGGGAGCGGTTTTGTGACGTCTCAGATGTGACGTAAAAAGTCAAGGTTTTTTCCACAACACCTGACGACCATTTAATTTTTGGTCTTCCGTGGCGCAATGGTTAGCGCGTTCGGCTGTTAACCAATAGGTTGGTGGTTCGAGCCCATCCGGGAGCGGTGTTGTGAGGTCTCAGATGTAACGTAAAATGTCAGAGTTTTTCCACAATACCTGACGAACATTTAATTTTTGGGCTTCCGTGGCGCAATGATTAGCGCGTTCAGCTGTTAACCGAAAGGTTGGTGGTTCGAGCCCATCCGGGAGCGGTGTTGTGAGGTCTCAGATGTAACGTAAAATGTCAGAGTTTTTCCACAATACCTGACGAACATTTAATTTTTGGGCTTCCGTGGCGCAATGATTAGCGCGTTCAGCTGTTAACCGAAAGGTTGGTGGTTCGAGCCCATCCGGGAGCGGTGTTGTGACGTCTCAAATGTAACGTAAAATGTTAAAACTTTTCCACAATATGTGACAACCACTTAAATTCTGAGCTTCCGTGGCTCAATGGTTAGCGAATTCGGCTGTTAACCAATAGGTTGGTGGTTCGAGCCCACCCGGGAGCGGTATTTTGGGATCTCAAATGTAACGTTGAAAGCCAAAATTTTTCCACAATACCTGACGACCATTTATTTTTTGGGCTTCCGTGGCGCAATGGTCAGCGCGTTCAGCTGTTAATCAAAAGGCTGGCGGTTCAAGCCCACCCGGAAGAGGTGTTGTGGGGTCTCAGATGTAGTGTAAAAAGTCAAAACCTACCCACAATACGTGACAACCATTTAATTTCTGAGCTTCCGTGGCTCAATGGTTAGCGCGTTCGGCTGTTAACCAATAGGTTGGTGGTTTGAGCCCACCCGGGACCGGTGGTGTGGGATCTCAAATGTAACGTAGAAAGCCAAAGTTTTGCCACAATACCTGACGACCATTAAATTTTTGGGCTTCCTTGGCTCAAAGGTTAGCGCGTTCGGCTGTTAACGAATAGGTGTGTGGTTCGAGCCCATCCGGGAGCGGTGTTGTGACGTCTCAGATGTGACGTAAAAAGTCAAGGTTTTTTCCACAGCACCTGACGACCATTTAATTTTTGGGCTTCCGTGGCGCAATGATTAGCGCGTTCAGCTGTTAATCGAAAGGTTGAAGGTTCGAGCCCACCCGAGAGAGGTGTTGTGGGGTCTCAGATGTAGCGTAAAAAGTCAAAACTTTTCCGCAATACGTGACAACCATTTAAATTCTGAGCTTCCGTGGCTCAATGGTTAGCGCGTTCGCCTGTTAACCAATAGGTTGGTGGTTCGAGCCCATCCGGGAGCGGTGTTGTGACGTCTTAGATGTGACGTAAAAAGTCAAGGTTTTTCCACAATACCGGACGACCATTTAATTTTTGGGCTTCCGTGGCGCAATCGTTAGCGCGTTCGGCTGTTAACAGAAAGGTTGGTGGTTCGAGCACACCCGGGAGCGGTGCTATGAGGTCTCAGATGTTACGTAAAAAGTCAAAGTTTTTCCAAAATACCGGACGACCATTTAATTTTTGGGCTTCCGTTGCGCAATGGTTAGCGCGTTCAGCTGCTGTTCAAAAGACTGGTGGTTTGAGCCCTCCCGGGAGCGGTGTTGTGACGTCTCAGATGTAACATAAAATGTCAGAGTTTTTCCACAATACCTGACGAACATTGAATTTTTGGGCTTCCGTGGCGCAATGGTTAGCGCGTTCAGCTGTTAATCGAAAGGTTGGTGGTTCGAGCCCACCCGGGAGAGGTGTTGTGGGGTCTCAGATGTAGCGTAAAAAGTCAAAACGTTTCCACAATACGTGACAACCATTTAATTTCTGAGCCTCCGTGGCTCAATGGTTAGCGAGTTCGGCTGTTAGCCCAGGACTTTTAGGGTTTGACCTAGAACATTTGAACATAAAGATGAAAATTGGTACATGTGTTGTTTTTGACCCAACAAAAAATATACTAAAAGTCCCCTGCTGTAGAGCGCGAGCTTTCGCCGCCATCTTGGAAAATGGCCGCCTGGAATGCCAGCTGCAATGTATTCAACGTTCTTCTTCAAAAATTATGAAAATTGGTACACATTATGATTGGAACGACATGAACATCATGGCCAAATTTTACAGCTCTGTATTCAATAGTTTAGTCGCCATATTGGAAAATGGCCGCCGTTAATGCTAGGTACAGTATATTTCACCATGTTGTTGGAAAATTATGAAAATTTATAGGTGTTACAATCAGAGCTGTGTGAACCTCATAGTAAAATATCGAAGCCATTAATCAGATAGTTTGGCCGCCATGTTGGAAAATGGCCGCCATCAATGTCATATAGATACAGTATATGGTTCAAAAATTATGAAAATTGGTAATAATTATGCTTAAGACCGTCTCAGCATCATTCTTGAATATTGAAGACGTGCTACTGTTAGTTTGGGTGCCATCTTCGAAAATGACTGCTGGAAATGCTAAATATATTTCAAATATATAAATCTTTTTCAAATTCCTTTTTTGAATAGATGATTTTCATTAACGTAATAAACAACAAAAAATGGATATTTCGAAGTCGAAATTATCGACGCCATCTTTAAAAATGGCCACATGAAAATCATTGCCCTAAATTCTGAAAGAAAGAAAAGTTATTCTAAGCTGTTATTCTCAACATGTTGATTAGAGAATATGATTTAATATGGGGTTTATACATTCTAGTGTTGTTTAAGATTAGAATTTAGACAAATCTCTAGCATTTCATACATATTCATCGTCGTCCTGAAGATTTTTCATAATAATTGCATGTCATAACCCTTGATTAGGCGCTACACATAGCCTGGGGCCTTATCAGCGCCCCTTCCCATCATATTCCAAATTGAACCTGCGGAACTGCCCTCATGGCATACGGGATCGGCCAGTGGGACCGACAAACGCTACTTGAGCAGGTGACAGAAGCTGGACACCGTCATCGGCGAGCCCAGTCAGGAGGTGGTCGGTGACAGGGATGGATTAAGGCAGCAGAAGACTCGAGGGGACGGGGAGTTCTCTCCAAGCACAACAGTGCCATACGGCCCAAACAAATAGTGTATCCGCGACCCCTAGAGGGCTGCCAATAGCGGAGGCGAGCCATGGCAACACCTGAGCGGGGGCGAAGCGGCCCAGCAAAACCTTCACGGAATGGCAAGGAACGGTCTGAACCAAGGGCGAACCCAAGGAACTCCCGAACCGTCACGCCGAACTCGGGCCCCCTCCGCCACGATAAGTCCTTTGAGTTAAAAAGGTTAAGAGAACATTTCTTTCATTTACGTGCTGTAACTGGGTGTGGTTATGATAAGGCGTGGTTTAAAGTAATGACAGATAATCAACATCTTACAAATTTGTTGCGCTTTTTTAATGACCATATTGCATCTAGGGAAGCCATAGCTGCTGCCGAAGAGAGATTTCTTTTCGCTTTTTTTAGGGTGATAATTGACACGTCACGCTTCAACTATCTAGAAATTACACGTATAATGGAACCGTTGTCACATATACTGTCAAGTCCTCATTTGATCTCCAGCAATCGACACCGCAAAACTACATTTTTTTCCGAGCGTATCTTCAAGTCCAAAATAGCTAGGAAACGATTTAATCCCATTCACACCATTCTCCTTCCGGCATCAGATGATTTTGTAACACTCATTATTTGTACCTGCAGTCTGCAGAACATCTTGTATAAAGAACTGTGAATGCAGACGATCTGGATTAGCTTGCTGGGCAATGTGTGGTCATTGTCAAGGTATTAGCCGTAATAAAAAATCTTCAGGATGACGAGAAATATGAACGAAATGTTAAAAATGTGTCTTAAATCTAATCTTTAACGACATTAGAATGTATATACCCCATATAAAACGGTTTTTCATAACCAAATCCGAGTAATATGGCTTTCCTTTTCTTTTTCCAGATTTTAGGATAGTAATATTTCAGCGACCATTTTTGAAGATGGGTCGATAATTTAGACTCGAAAATAGTTATTTTTATGGCGTTTTATACGTTCATGAAAATCATCTACTCAATAAAAAAATATCGAAAAAATTTATATATCGGCAATATATTTGCCATTTCAAGCAGTCATTTTCGAAGATGGCGCCCAAACTATCAGTAACACGTCTTCAATATTCAAGTATGATGTTTAGACGGTCTTCAACATAATTATTACCAATTTTCATAATTTTTGAACCATATACTGTATCTAAATGACATTGATGGCGGCCATTTTCCAACATGGCGGCCAAACTATCTGACTAATGGCTTCAATATTTTACTATGAGATTCACACAGCTCTGATTATAATACCTATCAATTTTCATAGTTTTCCAACAACATGGTGAAATATACTGTACCTAGCATTAACGGCGGCCATTTTCCAATATGGTGACCAAACTATTCAACACAGAGCTTTAAAATTTTGCCATGATGTTCACGTTGTACCAATCATAATGCGTACCAATTTTCATAATTTTTGAAGAAGAACGTGGAATACATTGTAGCTGTAATTCCAGGCGGCCATTTTCCAAGATGGCGGCGAAAGCTCGCGCTCTACAGCAGGGGACTTTTAGTATAATTTTTGTTGGGTCAAAAACAACACATTTACCAATTTTCATCTTTATGTTCAAATGTTCTAGGTCAAGCCCTTTTTTGGCCTATCTGTCCTGGCCTAAATAGGTTAGTGGTTCGAGCCCACCCGGGAGCGGCGTTGTGGGATCTCAAATGTAACGTAGAAAGCCAAAGTTTTTCCACAATACCTGACGATTTAATTTTTGGGCTTCCGTGGCGCAATGGTTAGGGCGTTCGGCTGTTAACCAATAGGTTGGTGGTTCGAGCCCATCCGGGAGCGGTGTTGTGAAGTCTCAGATGTGACGTAAAAAGTCAAGGTTTTTACACAATACCTGACGAGCATTTAATTTTTGGGCTTCCGTGGCGCAATGGTTAGCGCGTTCAGCAGTTAACAAATAGGTTGGTGGTTCGAGCCCACCCGGGAGCGGCGTTGTGGGATCTCAAACGTAACGTAGAAAGCCAAAGTTTTTCCACAATACCTGACGACCATTTAATTTTTGGGCTTCCGTGGCGCAATGGTTAGCGCGTTCAGCAGTTAACAAATAGGTTAGTGGTTCGAGCCCACCCGGGAGCGGTGTTGTGGGATCTCAAATGTAACGTAGAAAGCCAAAGTTTTTCCACAATACGTGACGACCATTTAATTTCTGAGCTTCGTGGCTCAATGGTTAGCGCGTTCGGCTGTTAATCAATAGGTTGGTGGTTAGAGCCCATCCGGGAGCGGTGTTGTGAGGTCTCAGATGTGACGTAAAAAGTCAAGGTTTTTCCACAATACCTGACGAACATTGAATTTTTGGGCTTCCGTGGCGCAATGGTTAGCGCGTTCAGCTGTTAATCGAAAGGTTGGTGGTTCGAGCCCATCCGGGAGCGGTGTAGTGAGATCTCAAATGTAACGTAGAAAGCCAAAGTTTTTCCACAATACCTGACGACCATTTATTTTTTGGGCTTCCTTGGCGCAATGGTTAGCGCGTTCGGCTGTTAACCGAAAGGTTGGTGGTTCGAGCCCAACCGAGAGAGGTGTTGTAGGGTCTCAGATGTAACGTAATAAGTCATAACTTATCCACAATACGTGACAACCATTTAATTTCTGAGCTTCCGTGGCTCAATGGTTAGCGCGTTCGGCTGTTAACCAATAGGTTGGTGGTTCGAGCCCACCCTGGAGCGGTGGTGTGGGATCTCAAATGTAACGTAGAAAGCCAAAGTTTTGCCACAATACCTGACGACCATTAAATTTTTGGGCTTCCTTGGCGCAATGGTTAGCGCGTTCGGCTGTTAACCGAAAGGTTGGTGGTTCGAGCCCAACCGGAATAGGTGTTGTGACGTCTCAGGTGTGACGTAAAAAGCAAAGGTTTTTTCCACAACACCTGACGACCATTTAATTTTTGGGCTTCCGTGGCGCAATGGTTAGCGCGTTCGGCTTTTAACCAATAGGTTGGTGGTTCGAGCCCATCCGGGAGCGGTGTAGTGAGGTCTCAGATGTAACGTAAAATGTCAAGGTTTTTCCACAATACCGGACGACCATTTAAATTTTGGGCTTCCGTGGCGCAATCGTTAGCGCGATCGGCTGTTAACAGAAAGGTTGGTGGTTCGAGCACACCCGGGAGCGGTGCTATGAGGTCTCAGATGTTACGTAAAAAGTCAAAGTTTTTCCACAATACCGGACGACCATTTAATTTTTGGGCTTCCGTGGCGCAATGGTTAGCGCGTTCAGCTGCTATTCAAAAGACTGGTGGTTTGAGCCCTCCCGGGAGCGGTGTTGTGACGTCTCAGATGTAACATAAAATGTCAGAGTTTTTCCACAATACCTGACGAACATTGAAATTTTGGGCTTCCGTGGCGCAATGGTTAGCGCGTTCAGCTGTTAACCTATAGGTTGGTGGTTCGAGCCCACCCGGGAGCGGTGTTGTGGGATCTCAAATGTAACGTAGAAAGCCAAAGTTTTTCCACAATACGTGACGACCATTTAATTTCTGAGCTTCGTGGCTCAATGGTTAGCGCGTTCGGCTGTTAATCAATAGGTTGGTGGTTAGAGCCCATCCGGGAGCGGTGTTGTGAGGTCTCAGATGTGACGTAAAAAGTCAAGGTTTTTCCACAATACCTGACGAACATTGAATTTTTGGGCTTCCCTGGCGCAATTATTAGCGCGTTCAACTGTTAATCGAAAGGCTGGTGGTACAGGCCCACCCGGAAGAGGTGTTGTGGGGTCTCAGATGTAGCGTAAAAAGTCAAAACTTATCCACAATACGTGACAACCATTTAATTTCTGAGCTTCCGTGGCTCAATGGTTAGCGCGTTCGGCTGTTAATCGAAAGGTTGGTGGTTCGAGCCCACCCGAGAGAGGTGTTGTGGGGTCTCAGATGTAGCGTAAAAAGTCAAAACTTTTCCACAATACGTGACAACCATTTAATTTCTGAGCTTTCGTGGCTCAATGGTTAGCGCGTTCGGCTGTTTGCCAATAGGTTGGTGGTTCGAGCCCACCCGGGAGCGGTGTTGTGGGATCTCAAATGTAACGTAGAAAGCGAAAGTTTTTCCACAATACCTGACGACCATTTAATTTTTGGGCTTCCGGGGCGCAATGGTTAGCGCGTTCAGCTGTTATTCAAAAGACTGGTGGTTTGAGCCCTTTCGGGAGCGGTGTTGTGAGGTCTCAGATGTAGCGTAAAAAGTCAAAACTTTTCCACAATACGTGACAACCATTTAATATCTGAGCCTTCGTGGCTCAATGGTTAGCGCGTTCGGCTGTTAGCCAATAGGTTGGTGGTTCGAGCCCACCCGGGAGCAGTGTTGTGGGATCTCAAATGTAACGTAGAAAGCCAAAGTTTTTCCACAATACCTGACGACCATTTAATTTCTGAGCTTCCGTGGCTCAATGGTTAGCGCGTTCAGCTGTTAATCGAAAGGTTGGTGGTTGTGGGGTCTCAAATGTAACGTAGAAAGCCAAAGTTTTTCCACAATACCTGACAACCATTTAATTTCTGAGCTTCCGTGGCTCAATGGTTAGCGCGTTCGGCTGTTAGCCAATAGGTTGGTGCTTCAAGCATACCCGGGAGCGGTGTTGTGGGATCTCGAATGTAATGTAGAAAGCCAAAGTTTTTCCACAATACCTGACGACCATTTAATTTTTGGGCTTCCGTGGCGCAATGGTTAGCGCGTTCGGCTGTTAACCGAAAGGTTGGTGGTTCAAGCCCATCCGGGAGCGGTGTTGTGACGTCTCAGATGTTACGTAAAAAGTCAAGGTTTTTCCACAATACCTGACGAACATTTAATTTTTGGGCTTCCGTGGCTCAATAGTTAGCGCGTTCGGCTGTTAACCAATAGGTTGGTGGTTCGAGGCCACCCGGGAGCGGTGTTGTGGGATCTCACATGTAACGTAGAAAGCCAAAGTTTTTCCACAATACCTGACGACCATTTAATTTTTGGGCTTCCTTGGCGCAATGGTTAGCGCGTTCGGCTGGTAACCGAAAGGTTGGTGGTTCAAGCCCACCCGGGAGCGGTGTTGTGGGATCACGAATGTAACGTAGAAAGCCAAAGTTTTTCCAGAATACCTGACGACCATTTAATTTTTGGGCTTCCGTGGCGCAATAATTAGCGCGTTCAGCTGTTAATCGAAAGGTTGGTGGTTCGAGCCCACCCGAGAGAGAGGTGTTGTGGGGTCTCAGATGTAGCGTAAAAAGTCAAAACTTTTCCACAATACGTGACAACCATTTAATTTCTGAGCTTTCGTGGCTCAATGGTTAGAGCGTTCGGCTGTTAGCCAATAGGTTGGTGGTTCGAGCCCACCCGGGAGCGGTGTTGTGGGATCTCAAATGTAACGTAGAAAGCCAAAGTTTTTCCACAATACCTGACGATCATTTAATTTTTGGGCTTCCGTGGCGCAATGGTTAGCGCGTTCAGCTGTTATTCAAAAGACTGGTGGTTTGAGCCCTTTCGGGAGCGGTGTTGTGAGGTCTCAGATGTGACGTAAAAAGTCAAGGTTTTTCCACAATACCTGACGACCATTTAATTTTTGAGCTTCCGTGGCGCAATGTTTAGCGCGTTCTTCTGTTAATCGAAAGGTTGGTGGTTCGAGCCCACCCGGGAGAGGTGTTGTGGGGTCTCAGATGTGACGTAAAAAGTCAAGGTTTTTCCACAATACCTGACGACCATTTAATTTTTGAGCTTCCGTGGCGCAATGGTTAGCGCGTTCTTCTGTTAATCGAAAGGTTGGTGGTTCGAGCCCACCCGGGAGAGGTGTTGTGGGGTCTCAGATGTAGCGTAAAAAGTCAAAACTTTTCCACAATACGTGACAACGATTTAATTTCTGAGCTTCCGTGGCTCAATGTTTAGCGTGTTCGGCTGTTAACCAATAGGTTGGTGGTTCGGGCCCACCCGGGAGCGGTGTTGTGAGTTCTCAGATGTGACGTAAAATGTCAGAGTTTTTCCACAATACCTGACGAATATTTAATATTTGGGCTTCCTTGGCGCAATGGTTAGCGCGTTTGGCTGTTAACAGAAAGTTTGGTGGTTCGAGCACACCCGGGAGCGGTGTAGTGAGGTCTCAGATGTAACGTAAAATGTCAAGGTTTTTCCACAATACCGGACGACCATTTAAATTTTGGGCTTCCGTGGCGCAATCGTTAGCGCGTTCGGCTGTTAACAGAAAGGTTGGTGGTTCGAGCACACCCGGGAGCGGTGCTATGAGGTCTCAGATGTTACGTAAAAAGTCAAAGTTTTTCCACAATACATGACGACCATTTAATATTTAGGCTTCCGTGGCGCAATGGTTAGCGCGTTCAGCTGCTATTCAAAAGACTGGTGGTTTGAGCCCTCCCGGGAGCGGTGTTGTGACGTCTCGAATGTAACGTAAAATGTCAGAGTTTTTCCACAATACCTGACGAACATTTAATTTTTGGGCTTCCGTGGCGCAATAATTAGCGCGTTCAGCTGTTAATCGAAAGGTTGGTGGTTCGAGCCCACCCGGGAGAGGTTTTGTGGGGTCTCAGATGTAGCGTAAAATGTCAAAACTTTTCCACAATACGTAACAACCTTTTAATTTCTGAGCTTCCGTGGCTCAATGCTTAGCGCGTTCGGCTGTTAGCCAATAGGTTGGTGGTTCGAGCCCACCCGGGAGCGGTGTTGTGGGATCTCAAATGTAACGTAGAAAGCCAAAGTTTTTCCACAATACCTGACGACCATTTATTTTTTGGGCTTCCTTGGCGCAATGGTTAGAGCGTTCGGCTGTTAACCGAAAGGTTGGTGGTTCGAGCCCAACCGAGAGAGGTGTTGTAGGGTCTCAGATGTAACGTAATAAGTCATAACTTATCCACAATACGTGACAACCATTTAATTTCTGAACTTCCGTGGCTCAATGGTTAGCGCGTTCGGCTGTTAACCAATAGGTTGGTGGTTCGAGCCCACCCAGGAGCGGTGGTGTGGGATCTCAAATGTAACGTAGAAAGCCAAAGTTTTGCCACAATACCTGACGACCATTAAATTTTTGGGCTTCCTTGGCGCAATGGTTAGCGCGTTCGGCTGTTAACCGAAAGGTTGGTGGTTCGAGCCCAACCGGAATAGGTGTTGTGACGTCTCAGGTGTGACGTAAAAAGCCAAGGTTTTTTCCACAACACCTGACGACCATTTAATTTTTGGGCTTCCGTGGCGCAATGGTTAGCGCGTTCGGCTTTTAACCAATAGGTTGGTGGTTCGAGCCCATCCGGGAGCGGTGTAGTGAGGTCTCAGATGTAACGTAAAATGTCAGAGTTTTTCCACATACCTGACGAACATTTAATATTTGGGCTTCCGTGCCGCAATGACTAGCGCGTTCAGCTGTTAATCGAAAGGTTGAAGGTTCGAGCCCACCCGGGAGAGGTGTTGTGGGGTCTCAGATGTAGCGTAAAAAGTCAAAACTTTTCCACAATACGTGACAACCATTTAATTTCTGAGCTTCCGTGGCTCAATGGTTAGCGCGTTCGGCTGTTAACCAATAGGTTGGTGGTTCGAGCCCATCCGGGAGCGGTGTTGTGACGTCTCAGATGTGACGTAAAAAGTCAAGGTTTTTCCACAATACCGGACGACCATTTAAATTTTGGGCTTCCGTGGCGCAATCGTTAGCGCGTTCGGCTGTTAACAGAAAGGTTGGTGGTTCGAGCACACCCGGGAGCGGTGCTATGAGGTCTCAGATGTTACGTAAAAAGTCAAAGTTTTTCCACAATACCGGACGGTCATTTAATTTTTGGGCTTCCGTGGCGCAATGGTTAGCGCGTTCAGCTGCTATTCAAAAGACTGGTGGTTTGAGCCCTCCCGGGAGCGGTGTTGTGACGTCTCAGATGTAACATAAAATGTCAGAGTTTTTCCACAATACCTGACGAACATTGAAATTTTGGGCTTCCGTGGCGCAATGGTTAGCGCGTTCAGCTGTTAATCGAAAGGTTGGTGGTTCGAGCCCACCCGGGAGAGGTGTTGTGGGGTCTCAGATGTAGCCTAAAAAGTCAAAACTTTTCCACAATACGTGACAACCATTTAATTTCTGAGCTTCCGTGGCTCAATGGTTAGCGCGTTCGGCTGTTAACTAATAGGTTAGTGGTTCGAGCCCACCCGGGAGCGGCGTTGTGGGATCTCAAATGTAACGTAGAAAGCCAAAGTTTTTCCACAATACCTGACGATCATTTAATTTTTGGGCTTCCGTGGCGCAATGCTTAGGGCGTTCGGCTGTTAACCAATAGGTTGGTGGTTCGAGCCCACCCGGGTGCGGTGTTGTGGGATCTCAAACGTAACGTGGAAAGCCAAAGTTTTTCCACAATACCTGACGACCATTTAATTTTTGGGCTTCCGTGGCGCAATGATTAGCACGTTCAGCTGTTAATCGAAAGGTTGAAGGTTCGAGCCCACCCGGGAGAGGTGTTGTGGGGTCTCAGATGTAGCGTAAAAAGTCAAAACTTTTCCACAATACGTGACAACCATTTAATTTCTGAGCTTCCGTGGCGCAATGGTTAGCGCGTTCAGCAGTTAACAAATAATTTAGTGGTTCGAGCCCACCCGGGAGCGGCGTTGTGGGATCTCAAACGTAACGTAGAAAGCCAAAGTTTTTCCACAATACCTGACGACCATTTAATGTTTGGGCTTCCGTGGCGCAAGGGTTACGCGTTCGGCTGTTAACCAATAGGTTGGTGGTTCGAGCCCACCCGGGAGCGGTGTTGTGGGATCTCAAATGTAACGTAGAAAGCCAAAGTTTTTCCACAATACGTGACGACCATTTAATTTCTGAGCTTCGTGGCTCAATGGTTAGCGCGTTCGGCTGTTAACCAATAGGTTGGTGGTTAGAGCCCATCCGGGAGCGGTGTTGTGAGGTCTCAGATGTGACGTAAAAAGTCAAGGTTTTTCCACAATACCTGACGAACATTGAATTTTTGGGCTTCCGTGGCGCAATGGTTAGCGCGTTCAGCTGTTAATCGAAAGGTTGGTGGTTCGAGCCCAACCAGGAGAGGTGTTGTGGGGTCTCAGATGTAGCGTAAAAAGTCATAACTTTTCCACAATACGTGACAACCATTTAATTTCTGAGCTTCCGTGGCTGAATGGTTAGCGCGTTCGGCTGTTAACCAATAGGTTGGTGGTTAGAGCCCATCCGGGAGCGGTGTTGTGAGGTCTCAGATGTAACGTAAAATGTCAGAGTTTTTCCACAATACCTGACGAACATTTAATTTTTGGGCTTCCCTGGCGCAATTATTAGCGCGTTCAACTGTTAATCGAAAGGCTGGTGGTTCAGGCCCACCCGGAAGAGGTGTTGTGGGGTCTCAGATGTAGCGTAAAAAGTCAAAACTTATCCACAATACGTGACAACCATTTAATTTCTGAGCTTCCGTGGCTCAATGGTTAGCGCGTTCGGCTGTTAACCAATAGGTTGGTGGTTCGAGCCCATCCGGGAGCGGTGTTGTGAGGTCTCAGATGTGACGTAAAAAGTCAAGGTTTTTCCACAATACCTGACGAACATTGAATTTTTGGGCTTCCGTGGCGCAATGGTTAGCGCGTTCAGCTGTTAATCGAAAGGTTGGTGGTTCGAGCCCAACCGGGAGAGGTGTTGTGGGGTCTCAGATGTAGCGTAAAAAGTCAAAACTTTTCCACAATACGTGACAACCATTTAATTTCTGAGCTTCCGTGGCTGAATGGTTAGCGCGTTCGGCTGTTAACCAATAGGTTGGTGGTTAGAGCCCATCCGGGAGCGGTGTTGTGAGGTCTCAGATGTAACGTAAAATGTCAGAGTTTTTCCACAATACCTGACGAACATTTAATTTTTGGGCTTCCGTGGCGCAATTATTAGCGCGTTCAACTGTTAATCGAAAGGCTTGTGGTTCAGGCCCACCCGGAAGAGGTGTTGTGGGGTCTCAGATGTAGCGTAAAAAGTAAAAACTTATCCACAATACGTGACAAAAATTTAATTTCTGAGCTTCTGTGGCTCAATGGTTAGCGCGTTCGGCTGTTAACCAATTGGTTGGTGGTTCGAGCCCACCCGGGAGCGGTGGTGTGGGATCTCAAATGTAACGTAGAAAGCCAAAGTTTTGCCACAATACCTGACGACCATTAAATTTTTGGGCTTCCTTGGCGCAATGGTTAGCGCGTTCGGCTGTTAACCGAAAGGTTGGTGGTTCGAGACAACCGGAAGAGGTGTTGTAGGGTCACACATGTAACGTAAAAAGTCATAACTTATCCACAATACCTGACAACCATTTAATTTCTGAGCTTCCGTGGCTCAAAGGTTAGCGCGTTCGGCTGTTTACCAATAGGTGTGTGGTTCGAGCCCATCCGGGAGCGGTTTTGTGACGTCTCAGATGTGACGTAAAAAGTCAAGGTTTTTTTCCACAACACCTGACGATCATTTAATTTTTGGTCTTCCGTGGCGCAATGGTTAGCGCGTTCGGCTGTTAACCAATAGGTTGGTGGTTCGAGCCCATCCGGGAGCGGTGTTGTGAGGTCTCAGATGTGACGTAAAAAGTCAAGGTTTTTCCACAATACCTGACGAACATTGAATTTTTGGGCTTCCGTGGCGCAATGGTTAGCGCGTTCAGCTGTTAATCGAAAGGTTGGTGGTTCGAGCCCAACCGGGAGAGGTGTTGTGGGGTCTCAGATGTAGCGTAAAAAGTCAAAACTTTTCCACAATACGTGACAACCATTTAATTTCTGAGCTTCCGTGGCTGAATGGTTAGCGCGTTCGGCTGTTAACCAATAGGTTGGTGGTTAGAGCCCATCCGGGAGCGGTGTTGTGAGGTCTCAGATGTAACGTAAAATGTCAGAGTTTTTCCACAATACCTGACGAACATTTAATTTTTGGGCTTCCGTGGCGCAATTATTAGCGCGTTCAACTGTTAATCGAAAGGCTTGTGGTTCAGGCCCACCCGGAAGAGGTGTTGTGGGGTCTCAGATGTAGCGTAAAAAGTAAAAACTTATCCACAATACGTGACAAAAATTTAATTTCTGAGCTTCTGTGGCTCAATGGTTAGCGCGTTCGGCTGTTAACCAATTGGTTGGTGGTTCGAGCCCACCCGGGAGCGGTGGTGTGGGATCTCAAATGTAACGTAGAAAGCCAAAGTTTTGCCACAATACCTGACGACCATTAAATTTTTGGGCTTCCTTGGCGCAATGGTTAGCGCGTTCGGCTGTTAACCGAAAGGTTGGTGGTTCGAGACAACCGGAAGAGGTGTTGTAGGGTCACACATGTAACGTAAAAAGTCATAACTTATCCACAATACCTGACAACCATTTAATTTCTGAGCTTCCGTGGCTCAAAGGTTAGCGCGTTCGGCTGTTTACCAATAGGTGTGTGGTTCGAGCCCATCCGGGAGCGGTTTTGTGACGTCTCAGATGTGACGTAAAAAGTCAAGGTTTTTTTCCACAACACCTGACGATCATTTAATTTTTGGTCTTCCGTGGCGCAATGGTTAGCGCGTTCGGCTGTTAACCAATAGGTTGGTGGTTCGAGCCCATCCGGGAGCGGTGTTGTGAGGTCTCAGATGTAACATAAAATGTCAGAGTTTTTCCACAATACCTGACGAACATTGAAATTTTGGGCTTCCGTGGCGCAATGGTTAGCGCGTTCAGCTGTTAATCGAAAGGTTGGTGGTTCGAGCCCACCCGGGAGAGGTGTTGTGGGGTCTCAGATGTAGCCTAAAAAGTCAAAACTTTTCCACAATACGTGACAACCATTTAATTTCTGAGCTTCCGTGGCTCAATGGTTAGCGCGTTCGGCTGTTAACTAATAGGTTAGTGGTTCGAGCCCACCCGGGAGCGGCGTTGTGGGATCTCAAATGTAACGTAGAAAGCCAAAGTTTTTCCACAATACCTGACGATCATTTAATTTTTGGGCTTCCGTGGCGCAATGCTTAGGGCGTTCGGCTGTTAACCAATAGGTTGGTGGTTCGAGCCCACCCGGGTGCGGTGTTGTGGGATCTCAAACGTAACGTGGAAAGCCAAAGTTTTTCCACAATACCTGACGACCATTTAATTTTTGGGCTTCCGTGGCGCAATGATTAGCACGTTCAGCTGTTAATCGAAAGGTTGAAGGTTCGAGCCCACCCGGGAGAGGTGTTGTGGGGTCTCAGATGTAGCGTAAAAAGTCAAAACTTTTCCACAATACGTGACAACCATTTAATTTCTGAGCTTCCGTGGCGCAATGGTTAGCGCGTTCAGCAGTTAACAAATAATTTAGTGGTTCGAGCCCACCCGGGAGCGGCGTTGTGGGATCTCAAACGTAACGTAGAAAGCCAAAGTTTTTCCACAATACCTGACGACCATTTAATGTTTGGGCTTCCGTGGCGCAATGGTTAACGCGTTCGGCTGTTAACCAATAGGTTGGTGGTTCGAGCCCACCCGGGAGCGGTGTTGTGGGATCTCAAATGTAACGTAGAAAGCCAAAGTTTTTCCACAATACGTGACGACCATTTAATTTCTGAGCTTCGTGGCTCAATGGTTAGCGCGTTCGGCTGTTAACCAATAGGTTGGTGGTTAGAGCCCATCCGGGAGCGGTGTTGTGAGGTCTCAGATGTGACGTAAAAAGTCAAGGTTTTTCCACAATACCTGACGAACATTGAATTTTTGGGCTTCCGTGGCGCAATGGTTAGCGCGTTCAGCTGTTAATCGAAAGGTTGGTGGTTCGAGCCCAACCAGGAGAGGTGTTGTGGGGTCTCAGATGTAGCGTAAAAAGTCATAACTTTTCCACAATACGTGACAACCATTTAATTTCTGAGCTTCCGTGGCTGAATGGTTAGCGCGTTCGGCTGTTAACCAATAGGTTGGTGGTTAGAGCCCATCCGGGAGCGGTGTTGTGAGGTCTCAGATGTAACGTAAAATGTCAGAGTTTTTCCACAATACCTGACGAACATTTAATTTTTGGGCTTCCCTGGCGCAATTATTAGCGCGTTCAACTGTTAATCGAAAGGCTGGTGGTTCAGGCCCACCCGGAAGAGGTGTTGTGGGGTCTCAGATGTAGCGTAAAAAGTCAAAACTTATCCACAATACGTGACAACCATTTAATTTCTGAGCTTCCGTGGCTCAATGGTTAGCGCGTTCGGCTGTTAACCAATAGGTTGGTGGTTCGAGCCCATCCGGGAGCGGTGTTGTGAGGTCTCAGATGTGACGTAAAAAGTCAAGGTTTTTCCACAATACCTGACGAACATTGAATTTTTGGGCTTCCGTGGCGCAATGGTTAGCGCGTTCAGCTGTTAATCGAAAGGTTGGTGGTTCGAGCCCAACCGGGAGAGGTGTTGTGGGGTCTCAGATGTAGCGTAAAAAGTCAAAACTTTTCCACAATACGTGACAACCATTTAATTTCTGAGCTTCCGTGGCTGAATGGTTAGCGCGTTCGGCTGTTAACCAATAGGTTGGTGGTTAGAGCCCATCCGGGAGCGGTGTTGTGAGGTCTCAGATGTAACGTAAAATGTCAGAGTTTTTCCACAATACCTGACGAACATTTAATTTTTGGGCTTCCGTGGCGCAATTATTAGCGCGTTCAACTGTTAATCGAAAGGCTTGTGGTTCAGGCCCACCCGGAAGAGGTGTTGTGGGGTCTCAGATGTAGCGTAAAAAGTAAAAACTTATCCACAATACGTGACAAAAATTTAATTTCTGAGCTTCTGTGGCTCAATGGTTAGCGCGTTCGGCTGTTAACCAATTGGTTGGTGGTTCGAGCCCACCCGGGAGCGGTGGTGTGGGATCTCAAATGTAACGTAGAAAGCCAAAGTTTTGCCACAATACCTGACGACCATTAAATTTTTGGGCTTCCTTGGCGCAATGGTTAGCGCGTTCGGCTGTTAACCGAAAGGTTGGTGGTTCGAGACAACCGGAAGAGGTGTTGTAGGGTCACACATGTAACGTAAAAAGTCATAACTTATCCACAATACCTGACAACCATTTAATTTCTGAGCTTCCGTGGCTCAAAGGTTAGCGCGTTCGGCTGTTTACCAATAGGTGTGTGGTTCGAGCCCATCCGGGAGCGGTTTTGTGACGTCTCAGATGTGACGTAAAAAGTCAAGGTTTTTTTCCACAACACCTGACGATCATTTAATTTTTGGTCTTCCGTGGCGCAATGGTTAGCGCGTTCGGCTGTTAACCAATAGGTTGGTGGTTCGAGCCCATCCGGGAGCGGTGTTGTGAGGTCTCAGATGTAACGTAAAATGTCAGAGTTTTTCCACAATACCTGACGAACATTTAATTTTTGGGCTTCCGTGGCGCAATGATTAGCGCGTTCAGCTGTTAACCGAAAGGTTGGTGGTTCGAGCCCATCCGGGAGCGGTGTTGTGACGTCTCAAATGTAACGTAAAATGTTAAAACTTTTCCACAATATGTGACAACCACTTAAATTCTGAGCTTCCGTGGCTCAATGGTTAGCGAATTCGGCTGTTAACCAATAGGTTGGTGGTTCGAGCCCACCCGGGAGCGGTATTTTGGGATCTCAAATGTAACGTTGAAAGCCAAAATTTTTCCACAATACCTGACGACCATTTATTTTTTGGGCTTCCGTGGCGCAATGGTCAGCGCGTTCAGCTGTTAATCGAAAGGCTGGCGGTTCAAGCCCACCCGGAAGAGGTGTTGTGGGGTCTCAGATGTAGTGTAAAAAGTCAAAACCTACCCACAATACGTGACAACCATTTAATTTCTGAGCTTCCGTGGCTCAATGGTTAGCGCGTTCGGCTGTTAACCAATAGGTTGGTGGTTTGAGCCCACCCGGGACCAGTGGTGTGGGATCTCAAATGTAACGTAGAAAGCCAAAGTTTTGCCAATATACCTGACGACCATTAAATTTTTGGGCTTCCTTGGCTCAAAGGTTAGCGCGTTCGGCTGTTAACGAATAGGTGTGTGGTTCGAGCCCATCCGGGAGCGGCGTTGTGGGATCTCAGATGTAGCGTAAAAAGTCAAAACTTTTCCACAATACGTGACAACCATTTAATTTCTGAGCTTCCGTGGCTCAATGGTTAGCGCGTTCGGCTGTTAACTAATAGGTTAGTGGTTCGAGCCCACCCGGGAGCGGCGTTGTGGGATCTCAAATGTAACGTAGAAAGCCAAAGTTTTTCCACAATACCTGACGATCATTTAATTTTTGGGCTTCCGTGGCGCAATGCTTAGGGCGTTCGGCTGTTAACCAATAGGTTGGTGGTTCGAGCCCACCCGGGTGCGGTGTTGTGGGATCTCAAACGTAACGTGGAAAGCCAAAGTTTTTCCACAATACCTGACGACCATTTAATTTTTGGGCTTCCGTGGCGCAATGATTAGCACGTTCAGCTGTTAATCGAAAGGTTGAAGGTTCGAGCCCACCCGGGAGAGGTGTTGTGGGGTCTCAGATGTAGCGTAAAAAGTCAAAACTTTTCCACAATACGTGACAACCATTTAATTTCTGAGCTTCCGTGGCGCAATGGTTAGCGCGTTCAGGAGTTAACAAATAATTTAGTGGTTCGAGCCCACCCGGGAGCGGCGATGTGGGATCTCAAACGTAACGTAGAAAGCCAAAGTTTTTCCACAATACCTGACGACCATTTAATGTTTGGGCTTCCGTGGCGCAATGGTTAACGCGTTCGGCTGTTAACCAATAGGTTGGTGGTTCGAGCCCACCCGGGAGCGGTGTTGTGGGATCTCAAATGTAACGTAGAAAGCCAAAGTTTTTCCACAATACGTGACGACCATTTAATTTCTGAGCTTCGTGGCTCAATGGTTAGCGCGTTCGGCTGTTAACCAATAGGTTGGTGGTTAGAGCCCATCCGGGAGCGGTGTTGTGAGGTCTCAGATGTGACGTAAAAAGTCAAGGTTTTTCCACAATACCTGACGAACATTGAATTTTTGGGCTTCCGTGGCGCAATGGTTAGCGCGTTCAGCTGTTAATCGAAAGGTTGGTGGTTCGAGCCCAACCAGGAGAGGTGTTGTGGGGTCTCAGATGTAGCGTAAAAAGTCAAAACTTTTCCACAATACGTGACAACCATTTAATTTCTGAGCTTCCGTGGCTGAATGGTTAGCGCGTTCGGCTGTTAACCAATAGGTTGGTGGTTAGAGCCCATCCGGGAGCGGTGTTGTGAGGTCTCAGATGTAACGTAAAATGTCAGAGTTTTTCCACAATACCTGACGAACATTTAATTTTTGGGCTTCCCTGGCGCAATTATTAGCGCGTTCAACTGTTAATCGAAAGGCTGGTGGTTCAGCCCCACCCGGAAGAGGTGTTGTGGGGTCTCAGATGTAGCGTAAAAAGTCAAAACTTATCCACAATACGTGACAACCATTTAATTTCTGAGCTTCCGTGGCTCAATGGTTAGCGCGTTCGGCTGTTAACCAATAGGTTGGTGGTTCGAGCCCATCCGGGAGCGGTGTTGTGAGGTCTCAGATGTGACGTAAAAAGTCAAGGTTTTTCCACAATACCTGACGAACATTGAATTTTTGGGCTTCCGTGGCGCAATGGTTAGCGCGTTCAGCTGTTAATCGAAAGGTTGGTGGTTCGAGCCCAACCGGGAGAGGTGTTGTGGGGTCTCAGATGTAGCGTAAAAAGTCAAAACTTTTCCACAATACGTGACAACCATTTAATTTCTGAGCTTCCGTGGCTGAATGGTTAGCGCGTTCGGCTGTTAACCAATAGGTTGGTGGTTAGAGCCCATCCGGGAGCGGTGTTGTGAGGTCTCAGATGTAACGTAAAATGTCAGAGTTTTTCCACAATACCTGACGAACATTTAATTTTTGGGCTTCCGTGGCGCAATTATTAGCGCGTTCAACTGTTAATCGAAAGGCTTGTGGTTCAGGCCCACCCGGAAGAGGTGTTGTGGGGTCTCAGATGTACCGTAAAAAGTCAAAACTTATCCACAATACGTGACAACCATTTAATTTCTGAGCTTCTGTGGCTCAATGGTTAGCGCGTTCGGCTGTTAACCAATTGGTTGGTGGTTCGAGCCCACCCGGGAGCGGTGGTGTGGGATCTCAAATGTAACGTAGAAAGCCAAAGTTTTGCCACAATACCTGACGACCATTAAATTTTTGGGCTTTCTTGGCGCAATGGTTAGCGCGTTCGGCTGTTAACCGAAAGGTTGGTGGTTCGAGCCCAACCGGAAGAGGTGTTGTAGGGTCACACATGTAACGTAAAAAGTCATAACTTATCCACAATACCTGACAACCATTTAATTTCTGAGCTTCCTTGGCTCAAAGGTTAGCGCGTTCGGCTGTTTACCAATAGGTGTGTGGTTCGAGCCCATCCGGGAGCGGTTTTGAGACGTCTCAGATGTGACGTAAAAAGTCAAGGTTTTTTCCACAACACCTGACGACCATTTAATTTTTGGTCTTCCGTGGCGCAATGGTTAGCGCGTTCGGCTGTTAACCAATAGGTTGGTGGTTCGAGCCCATCCGGGAGCGGTGTTGTGAGGTCTCAGATGTAACGTAAAATGTCAGAGTTTTTCCACAATACCTGACGAACATTTAATTTTTGGGCTTCCGTGGCGCAATGATTAGCGCGTTCAGCTGTTAACCGAAAGGTTGGTGGTTCGAGCCCATCCGGGAGCGGTGTTGTGACGTCTCAAATGTAACGTAAAATGTTAAAACTTTTCCACAATATGTGACAACCACTTAAATTCTGAGCTTCCGTGGCTCAATGGTTAGCGAATTCGGCTGTTAACCAATAGGTTGGTGGTTCGAGCCCACCCGGGAGCGGTATTTTGGGATCTCAAATGTAACGTTGAAAGCCAAAATTTTTCCACAGCACCTGACGACCATTTATTTTTTGGGCTTCCGTGGCGCAATGGTCAGCGCGTTCAGCTGTTAATCGAAAGGCTGGCGGTTCAAGCCCACCCGGAAGAGGTGTTGTGGGGTCTCAGATGTAGTGTAAAAAGTCAAAACCTACCCACAATACGTGACAACCATTTAATTTCTGAGCTTCCGTGGCTCAATGGTTAGCGCGTTCGGCTGTTAACCAATAGGAAGGTGGTTTGAGCCCACCCGGGACCGGTGGTGTGGGATCTCAAATGTAACGTAGAAAGCCAAAGTTTTGCCACAATACCTGACGACCATTAAATTTTTGGGCTTCCTTGGCTCAAAGGTTAGCGCGTTCGGCTGTTAACGAATAGGTGTGTGGTTCGAGCCCATCCGGGAGCGGTGTTGTGACGTCTCAGATGTGACGTAAAAAGTCAAGGTTTTTTCCACAGCACCTGACGACCATTTAATTTTTGGGCTTCCGTGGCGCAATGATTAGCGCGTTCAGCTGTTAATCGAAAGGTTGAAGGTTCGAGCCCACCCGAGAGAGGTGTTGTGGGGTCTCAGATGTAGCGTAAAAAGTCAAAACTTTTCCGCAATACGTGACAACCATTTAAATTCTGAGCTTCCGTGGCTCAATGGTTAGCGCGTTCGCCTGTTAACCAATAGGTTGTTGGTTCGAGCCCATCCGGGAGCGGTGTTGTGACGTCTTAGATGTGACGTAAAAAGTCAAGGTTTTTCCACAATACCGGACGACCATTTAATTTTTGGGCTTCCGTGGCGCAATCGTTAGCGCGTTCGGCTGTTAACAGAAAGGTTGGTGGTTCGAGCACACCCGGGAGCGGTGCTATGAGGTCTCAGATGTTACGTAAAAAGTCAAAGTTTTTCCACAATACCGGACGACCATTTAATTTTTGGGCTTCCGTTGCGCAATGGTTAGCGCGTTCAGCTGCTGTTCAAAAGACTGGTGGTTTGAGCCCTCCCGGGAGCGGTGTTGTGACGTCTCAGATGTAACAAAAAATGTCAGAGTTTTTCCACAATACGTGACGACCATTTAATTTCTGAGCTTCGTGGCTCAATGGTTAGCGCGTTCGGCTGTTAACCAATAGGTTGGTGGTTAGAGCCCATCCGGGAGCGGTGTTGTGAGGTCTCAGATGTGACGTAAAAAGTCAAGGTTTTTCCACAATACCTGACGAACATTGAATTTTTGGGCTTCCGTGGCGCAATGGTTAGCGCGTTCAGCTGTTAATCGAAAGGTTGGTGGTTCGAGCCCAACCAGGAGAGGTGTTGTGGGGTCTCAGATGTAGCGTAAAAAGTCAAAACTTTTCCACAATACGTGACAACCATTTAATTTCTGAGCTTCCGTGGCTGAATGGTTAGCGCGTTCGGCTGTTAACCAATAGGTTGGTGGTTAGAGCCCATCCGGAAGAGGTGTTGTGGGGTCTCAGATGTAGCGTAAAAAGTCAGAGTTTTTCCACAATACCTGACGAACATTTAATTTTTGGGCTTCCCTGGCGCAATTATTAGCGCGTTCAACTGTTAATCGAAAGGCTGGTGGTTCAGCCCCACCCGTGGCGCAATCGTTAGCGCGTTCGGCTGTTAACAGAAAGGTTGGTGGTTCGAGCACACCCGGGAGCGGTGCTATGAGGTCTCAGATGTTACGTAAAAAGTCAAAGTTTTTCCACAATACCGGACGACCATTTAATTTTTGGGCTTCCGTTGCGCAATGGTTAGCGCGTTCAGCTGCTGTTCAAAAGACTGGTGGTTTGAGCCCTCCCGGGAGCGGTGTTGTGACGTCTCAGATGTAACAAAAAATGTCAGAGTTTTTCCACAATACGTGACGACCATTTAATTTCTGAGCTTCGTGGCTCAATGGTTAGCGCGTTCGGCTGTTAACCAATAGGTTGGTGGTTAGAGCCCATCCGGGAGCGGTGTTGTGAGGTCTCAGATGTGACGTAAAAAGTCAAGGTTTTTCCACAATACCTGACGAACATTGAATTTTTGGGCTTCCGTGGCGCAATGGTTAGCGCGTTCAGCTGTTAATCGAAAGGTTGGTGGTTCGAGCCCAACCAGGAGAGGTGTTGTGGGGTCTCAGATGTAGCGTAAAAAGTCAAAACTTTTCCACAATACGTGACAACCATTTAATTTCTGAGCTTCCGTGGCTGAATGGTTAGCGCGTTCGGCTGTTAACCAATAGGTTGGTGGTTCAGCCCCACCCGGAAGAGGTGTTGTGGGGTCTCAGATGTAGCGTAAAAAGTCAAAACTTATCCACAATACGTGACAATTATTTAATTTCTGAGCTTCCGTGGCTCAATGGTTAGCGCGTTCGGCTGTTAACCAATAGGTTGGTGGTTCGAGCCCATCCGGGAGCGGTGTTGTGAGGTCTCAGATGTGACGTAAAAAGTCAAGGTTTTTCCACAATACCTGACGAACATTGAATTTTTGGGCTTCCGTGGCGCAATGGTTAGCGCGTTCAGCTGTTAATCGAAAGGTTGGTGGTTCGAGCCCAACCGGGAGAGGTGTTGTGGGGTCTCAGATGTAGCGTAAAAAGTCAAAACTTTTCCACAATACGTGACAACCATTTAATTTCTGAGCTTCCGTGGCTGAATGGTTAGCGCGTTCGGCTGTTAACCAATAGGTTGGTGGTTAGAGCCCATCCGGGAGCGGTGTTGTGAGGTCTCAGATGTAACGTAAAATGTCAGAGTTTTTCCACAATACCTGACGAACATTTAATTTTTGGGCTTCCGTGGCGCAATTATTAGCGCGTTCAACTGTTAATCGAAAGGCTTGTGGTTCAGGCCCACCCGGAAGAGGTGTTGTGGGGTCTCAGATGTAGCGTAAAAAGTCAAAACTTATCCACAATACGTGACAACCATTTAATTTCTGAGCTTCTGTGGCTCAATGGTTAGCGCGTTCGGCTGTTAACCAATTGGTTGGTGGTTCGAGCCCACCCGGGAGCGGTGGTGTGGGATCTCAAATGTAACGTAGAAAGCCAAAGTTTTGCCACAATACCTGACGACCATTAAATTTTTGGGCTTTCTTGGCGCAATGGTTAGCGCGTTCGGCTGTTAACCGAAAGGTTGGTGGTTCGAGCCCAACCGGAAGAGGTGTTGTAGGGTCACACATGTAACGTAAAAAGTCATAACTTATCCACAATACCTGACAACCATTTAATTTCTGAGCTTCCTTGGCTCAAAGGTTAGCGCGTTCGGCTGTTTACCAATAGGTGTGTGGTTCGAGCCCATCCGGGAGCGGTTTTGAGACGTCTCAGATGTGACGTAAAAAGTCAAGGTTTTTTCCACAACACCTGACGACCATTTAATTTTTGGTCTTCCGTGGCGCAATGGTTAGCGCGTTCGGCTGTTAACCAATAGGTTGGTGGTTCGAGCCCATCCGGGAGCGGTGTTGTGAGGTCTCAGATGTAACGTAAAATGTCAGAGTTTTTCCACAATACCTGACGAACATTTAATTTTTGGGCTTCCGTGGCGCAATGATTAGCGCGTTCAGCTGTTAACCGAAAGGTTGGTGGTTCGAGCCCATCCGGGAGCGGTGTTGTGACGTCTCAAATGTAACGTAAAATGTTAAAACTTTTCCACAATATGTGACAACCACTTAAATTCTGAGCTTCCGTGGCTCAATGGTTAGCGAATTCGGCTGTTAACCAATAGGTTGGTGGTTCGAGCCCACCCGGGAGCGGTATTTTGGGATCTCAAATGTAACGTTGAAAGCCAAAATTTTTCCACAATACCTGACGACCATTTATTTTTTGGGCTTCCGTGGCGCAATGGTCAGCGCGTTCAGCTGTTAATCGAAAGGCTGGCGGTTCAAGCCCACCCGGAAGAGGTGTTGTGGGGTCTCAGATGTAGTGTAAAAAGTCAAAACCTACCCACAATACGTGACAACCATTTAATTTCTGAGCTTCCGTGGCTCAATGGTTAGCGCGTTCGGCTGTTAACCAATAGGAAGGTGGTTTGAGCCCACCCGGGACCGGTGGTGTGGGATCTCAAATGTAACGTAGAAAGCCAAAGTTTTGCCACAATACCTGACGACCATTAAATTTTTGGGCTTCCTTGGCTCAAAGGTTAGCGCGTTCGGCTGTTAACGAATAGGTGTGTGGTTCGAGCCCATCCGGGAGCGGTGTTGTGACGTCTCAGATGTGACGTAAAAAGTCAAGGTTTTTTCCACAGCACCTGACGACCATTTAATTTTTGGGCTTCCGTGGCGCAATGATTAGCGCGTTCAGCTGTTAATCGAAAGGTTGAAGGTTCGAGCCCACCCGAGAGAGGTGTTGTGGGGTCTCAGATGTAGCGTAAAAAGTCAAAACTTTTCCGCAATACGTGACAACCATTTAAATTCTGAGCTTCCGTGGCTCAATGGTTAGCGCGTTCGCCTGTTAACCAATAGGTTGGTGGTTCGAGCCCATCCGGGAGCGGTGTTGTGACGTCTTAGATGTGACGTAAAAAGTCAAGGTTTTTCCACAATACCGGACGACCATTTAATTTTTGGGCTTCCGTGGCGCAATCGTTAGCGCGTTCGGCTGTTAACAGAAAGGTTGGTGGTTCGAGCCCACCCGGGAGCGGCGTTGTGGGATCTCAAATGTAACGTAGAAAGCCAAAGTTTTTCCACAATACCTGACGATTTAATTTTTGGGCTTCCGTGGCGCAATGGTTAGGGCGTTCGGCTGTTAACCAATAGGTTGGTGGTTCGAGCCCTCCCGGGCGCGGTGTTGTGGGATCTCAAACGTAACGTAGAAAGCCAAAGTTTTTCCACAATACCTGACGACCATTTAATTTTTGGGCTTCCGTGGCGCAATGATTAGCGCGTTCAGCTGTTAATCGAAAGGTTGAAGGTTCGAGCCCACCCGGGAGAGGTGTTGTGGGGTCTCAGATGTAGCGTAAAAATTCAAAACTTTTCCACAATACGTGACAACCATTTAATTTCTGAGCTTCCGTGGCTCAATGGTTAGCGCTTTCGGCTGATAACCAATAGGTTGGTGGTTCGAGCCCATCCGATAGCGGTGTTGTGAAGTCTCAGATGTGACGTAAAAAGTCAAGGTTTTTACACAATACCTGACGAGCATTTAATTTTTGGGCTTCCGTGGCGCAATGGTTAGCGCGTTCAGCAGTTAACAAATAGGTTAGTGGTTCGAGCCCACCCGGGAGCGGCGTTGTGGGATCTCAAACGTAACGTAGAAAGCCAAAGTTTTTCCACAATACCTGACGACCATTTAATTTTTGGGCTTCCGTGGCGCAATGGTTAGCGCGTTCGGCTGTTAACCAATAGGTTGGTGGTTCGAGCCCATCCGGGAGCGGTGTTGTGAGGTCTCAGAAGTGACGTAAAAAGTCAAGGTTTTTCCACAATACCTGACGAACATTTAATTCTTGGGCTTCCTTGGCGCAACGGTTAGCGCGTTCGGCTGTTAACCGAAAGGTTGGTGGTTCGAGCCCAACCGGGAGAGGTGTTGTAGGGTCTCAGATGTAACGTAATAAGTCATAACTTATCCACAATACCTGACAACCATTTAATTTCTGAGCTTCCGTGGCTCAATGGTTAGCGCTTTCGGCTGTTAACCAATAGGTTGGTGGTTCGAGCCCACCCGGGAGCGGTGTTGTGAGGTCTCAGATGTGACGTAAAAATTTAAGGTTTTTACACAATACCTGACGAGCATTTAATTTTTTAACTTCCGTGGTGCAATGGTTAGCGCGTTCAGCTTTTAACCAATAGGGTGGTGGTTCGAGCCCACCCGGGAGCGGTGTTGTGGGATCTCAAATGTAACGTAGAAAGACAAAGTTTTTCCACAATACCTGACGACCATTTATTTTTTGGGCTTCCTTGGCGCAATGGTTAGCGCGTTCGGCTGTTAACCGAAAGGTTGGTGGTTCGAGCCCAACCGAGAGAGGTGTTGTAGGGTCTCAGATGTAACGTAATAAGTCATAACTTATCCACAATACCTGACGAACATTTAATTTTTGGGCTTCCGTGGCGCAATGGTTAGCGCGTTCGGCTGTTAACCAATAGGTGGGTTGTTCGAGCGGTGTTGTGTGATCTCAAATGTAACGTAGAAAGCCAAAGTTTTTCCACAATACCTGACGACTATTTAATTTTTGGGCTTCCGTGGCGCAATGATTAGCGCGTTCAGCTGTTAACCAATAGGTTGGTGGTTCGACCCCATCCGGAAGCGGTGTTGTGAGGTCTCAGATGTGACGTAAAAAGTCAAGGTTTTTACATAATACCTGACGAGCATTTAACTTTTGGGCTTCCGTGGCGCAATGGTTAGCGCGTTCAGCTGCTATTCAAAAGACTGGTGGTTTGAGCTCTCCCGGGAGCGGTGTTGTGACGTCTCAAATGTAACATAAAATGTCAGAGTTTTTCCACAATACCTGTCGAACATTGAATTTTTGGGCTTCCGTGGCGCAATGGTTAGCGCGTTCAGCTGTTAATCGAGAGGTTGGTGGTACGAGCCCACCCGGGAGAGGTGTTGTGGGGTCTCAGATGTAGCGTAAAAGTCAAAACCTTTCCACAATACGTGACAACCATTTAATTTCTGGGCTTCCGTGGCTCAATGATTAGCGCGTTCGGCTGTTAACCAATAGGTTTGTGGTTCGAGCCCATCCGGGATGCGGTGTTGTGAGGTCTCAGATGTAACGTAAAATGTCAGAGTTTTTCACAATACCTGACGAACATTTAATTTTTGGGCTTCCGTGGCGCAATGATTAGCGCGTTCAGCTGTTAATCGAAAGGTTGAAGGTTCGAGCCCACCCGGGAGAGGTGTTGTGGGGTCTCATATGTAGCGTAAAAAGTCAAAACTTATCCACAATACGTGACAATCATTTAATTTCTGAGCTTCCGTGGCTCAATGGTTAGCGCGTTCGGCTGTTAACCAATAGGTTGGTGGTTCGAGCTCATCCGGGAGCGGTGTTGTGAGGTCTCAGATGTGACGTAGAAAGCCAAAGTTTTTCCACAATACCTGACGACCATTTAATTTTTTGGCTTCCGTGGCTCAATGGTTAGCGCGTTCGGCTGTTAACCAATAGGTTGGTGGTTCGAGCCCATCCGGGAGCGGTGTTGTGTGATCTCAAATGTAACGTAGAAAGCCAAAGTTTTTCCACAATACCTGACGACCATTTAATTTTTGGGCTTCCGTGGCGCAATGATTAGCGCGTTCAGCTGTTAATCGAAAGGTTGGTGGTTCGAGCCCAACCGAGAGAGGTGTTGTAGGGTCTCAGATGTAACGTAATAAGTCATAACTTATCCACAATACCTGACAACCATTTAATTTCTGAGCTTCCGTGGCTCAATGGTTAGCGCGTTCGGCTGTTAACCAATAGGTTGGTGGTACGAGCCCACCCGGGAGAGGTGTTGTGAGGTGTCAGATGTAACGTAAAATGTCAGAGTTTTTCCACAATACCTGACGAACATTTAATTTTTGGGCTTCCGTGGCGCAATGGTTAGCGCGTTCGGCTGTTAACCAATAGGTGGGTTGTTCGAGCGGTGTTGTGTGATCTCAAATGTAACGTAGAAAGCCAAAGTTTTTCCACAATACCTGACGACTATTTAATTTTTGGGCTTCCGTGGCGCAATGATTAGCGCGTTCAGCTGTTAACCAATAGGTTGGTGGTTCGACCCCATCCGGAAGCGGTGTTGTGAGGTCTCAGATGTGACGTAAAAAGTCAAGGTTTTTACATAATACCTGACGAGCATTTAACTTTTGGGCTTCCGTGGCGCAATGGTTAGCGCGTTCAGCTGCTATTCAAAAGACTGGTGGTTTGAGCTCTCCCGGGAGCGGTGTTGTGACGTCTCAAATGTAACATAAAATGTCAGAGTTTTTCCACAATACCTGTCGAACATTGAATTTTTGGGCTTCCGTGGCGCAATGGTTAGCGCGTTCAGCTGTTAATCGAGAGGTTGGTGGTACGAGCCCACCCGGGAGAGGTGTTGTGGGGTCTCAGATGTAGCGTAAAAGTCAAAACCTTTCCACAATACGTGACAACCATTTAATTTCTGGGCTTCCGTGGCTCAATGATTAGCGCGTTCGGCTGTTAACCAATAGGTTTGTGGTTCGAGCCCATCCGGGATGCGGTGTTGTGAGGTCTCAGATGTAACGTAAAATGTCAGAGTTTTTCACAATACCTGACGAACATTTAATTTTTGGGCTTCCGTGGCGCAATGATTAGCGCGTTCAGCTGTTAATCGAAAGGTTGAAGGTTCGAGCCCAACCGGGAGAGGTGTTGTGGGGTCTCATATGTAGCGTAAAAAGTCAAAACTTATCCACAATACGTGACAATCATTTAATTTCTGAGCTTCCGTGGCTCAATGGTTAGCGCGTTCGGCTGTTAACCAATAGGTTGGTGGTTCGAGCTCATCCGGGAGCGGTGTTGTGAGGTCTCAGATGTGACGTAGAAAGCCAAAGTTTTTCCACAATACCTGACGACCATTTAATTTTTTGGCTTCCGTGGCTCAATGGTTAGCGCGTTCGGCTGTTAACCAATAGGTTGGTGGTTCGAGCCCATCCGGGAGCGGTGTTGTGTGATCTCAAATGTAACGTAGAAAGCCAAAGTTTTTCCACAATACCTGACGACCATTTAATTGTTGGGCTTCCGTGGCGCAATGATTAGCGCGTTCAGCTGTTAATCGAAAGGTTGAAGGTTCGAGCCCACCCGGGAGAGGTGTTGTGGGGTCTCAGATGTAGCGTAAAAAGTCAAAACTTTTCCACAATACGTGACAACAATTTAATTTCTGAGCTTCCGTGGCTCAATGGTTAGCGCTTTCGGCTGTTAACCAATAGGTTGGTGGTTCGAGCCCATCCGGGAGCGGTGTTGTGAGGTCTCAGATGTGACGTAAAAAGTCAAGATTTTTCCACAATACCTGACGAGCATTTAATTTTTGGGCTTCCGTGGCGCGTTCGGCTGTTAACCAATAGGTTGGTGGTTCGAGCCCACCCGGGAGCGGTGTTGTGGGATCTCAAATGTAACGTAGAAAGCCAAAGTTTTTCCACAATACGTGACGACCATTTAATTTCTGAGCTTCCGTGGCTCAATTGTTAGCGCGTTCGGCTGTTAACCAATAGGTTGGTGGTTCGAGCCCATCCGGGAGCGGTGTTGTGAGGTCTCAGATGTGACGTAAAAAGTCAAGGTTTTACCACAATACCTGACGAACATTTAATTTTTGGGCTTCCATGGCGCAATGGTTAGCGCGTTCGGCTGTTAACCGAAAGGTTGGTGGTTCGAGCCCACCCGAGAGAGGTGTTGTGGGGTCTCAGATGTAGCGTAAAAAGTCAAAAATTTTCCGCAATACGTGAAAACCATTTAATTTCTGAGCTTCCGTGGCTCAATGATTAGCGCGTTCGGCTGTTAACCAATAGGTTGGTGGTTCGAGCCCATCCGGGAGCGGTGTTGTGAGGTCTCAGATGTGACGTAAAAAGTCCAGGTTTTTCCACAATACCGGACGACCATTTAATTTTGGGGCTTCCGTGGCGCAATCGTTAGCGCGTTCGGCTGTTAACAGAAAGGTTGGTGGTTCGAGCACACCCGGGAGCGGTGCTATGAGGTCTCAGATGTTACGCAAAAAGTCCAGGTTTTTCCACAATACCGGACGACCATTGAATTTTTGGGCTTCCGTGGCGCAATGGTTAGCGCTTTCAGCTGTTAATCGAGAGGTTAGTGGTTCGAGCCCACCCGGGAGCGGCGTTGTGGGATCTCAAACGTAACGTAGAAAGCCAAAGTTTTTCCACAATACCTGACGACCATTTAATTTTTGGGCTTCCGTGGCGCAATGGTTAACGCGTTCGGCTGTTAACAAATAGGTTGGTGGTTCGAGCCCACCCGGGAGCGGTGTTGTGGGATCTCAAATGTAACGTAGAAAGCCAAAGTTTTTCCACAATACGTGACAACCATTTAATTTCTGAGCTTCCGTGGCTGAATGGTTAGCGCGTTCAGCTTTTAACCAATAGGGTGGTGGTTCGAGCCCACCCGGGAGCGGTGTTGTGGGATCTCAAATGTAACGTAGAAAGACAAAGTTTTTCCACAATACCTGACGACCATTTATTTTTTGGGCTTCCTTGGCGCAATGGTTAGCGCGTTCGGCTGTTAACCGAAAGGTTGGTGGTTCGAGACCAACCGAGAGAGGTGTTGTAGGGTCTCAGATGTAACGTAATAAGTCATAACTTATCCACAACACCTGACAACCATTTAATCTCTGAGCTTCCGTGGCTCAATGGTTAGCGCGTTCGGCTGTTAACCAATAGGTTGGTGGTTCGAGCCCATCCGGGAGCGGTGTTGTTGTGAGGTCTCAGATGTAACGTAAAATGTCAGAGTTTTTCCACAATACCTGACGAACATTTAATTTTTGGGCTTCCGTGGCGCAATGGTTAGCGCGTTCGGCTGTTAACCAATAGGTTGGTGGTTCTAGCCCATCCGGGAGCGGTGTTGTGAGGTCTCAGATGTGACGTAAAAAGTCAAGGTTTTTACACAATACCTGACGAGTATTTAATTTTTAGCTTCCGTGGCGCAATGGTTAGCGCGTTCAGCAGTTAACAAATAGGTTAGTGGTTCGAGCCCACCCGGGAGCGGCGTTGTGGGATCTCAAACGTAACGTAGAAAGCCAAAGTTTTTCCACAATACCTGACGACCATTTAATTTTTGGGCTTCCTTGGCGCAATGGTTAACGCGTTCGGCTGTTAACCAATAGGTTGGTGGTTCGAGCCCACCCGGGAGCGGTGTTGTGGGATCTCAAATGTAACGTAGAAAGCCAAAGTTTTTCCACAATACGTGACAACCATTTAATTTCTGAGCTTCCGTGGCTGAATGGTTAGCGCGTTCAGCTTTTAACCAATAGGGTGGTGGTTCGAGCCCACCCGGGAGCGGTGTTGTGGGATCTCAAATGTAACGTAGAAAGACAAAGTTTTTCCACAATACCTGACGACCATTTATTTTTTGGGCTTCCTTGGCGCAATGGTTAGCGCGTTCGGCTGTTAACCGAAAGGTTGGTGGTTCGAGACCAAACGAGAGAGGTGTTGTAGGGTCTCAGATGTAACGTAATAAGTCATAACTTATCCACAACACCTGACAACCATTTAATCTCTGAGCTTCCGTGGCTCAATGGTTAGCGCGTTCGGCTGTTAACCAATAGGTTGGTGGTTCGAGCCCATCCGGGAGCGGTGTTGTGAGGTCTCAGATGTAACGTAAAATGTCAGAGTTTTTCCACAATACCTGACGAACATTTAATTTTTGGGCTTCCGTGGCGCAATGGTTAGCGCGTTCGGCTGTTAACCAATAGGTTGGTGGTTCTAGCCCATCCGGGAGCGGTGTTGTGAGGTCTCAGATGTGACGTAAAAAGTCAAGGTTTTTGCACAATACCTGACGAGCATTTAATTTTTAGCTTCCGTGGCGCAATGGTTAGCGCGTTCAGCAGTTAACAAATAGGTTAGTGGTTCGAGCCCACCCGGGAGCGGCGTTGTGGGATCTCAAACGTAACGTAGAAAGCCAAAGTTTTTCCACAATACCTGACGACCATTTAATTTTTGGGCTTCCTTGGCGCAATGGTTAACGCGTTCGGCTGTTAACCAATAGGTTGGTGGTTCGAGCCCATCCGGGAGCGGTGTTGTGAGGTCTCAGAAGTGACGTAAAAAGTCAAGGTTTTTCCACAATACCTGACGAACATTTAATTTTTGGGCTTCCATGGCGCAATGGTTAGCGCGTTCGGCTGTTAACCGAAAGGTTGGTGGTTCGAGCCCAACCGGGAGAGGTGTTGTGGGGTCTCAGATGTAGCGTAAAAAGTCAAAACTTTTCCACAATACGTGACGACCATTTAATTTCTGAGCTTCCGTGGCTGAATGGTTAGCGCGTTCAGCTTTTAACCAATAGGGTGGTGGTTCGAGCCCACCCGGGAGCGGTGTTGTGGGATCTCAAACGTAACGTAGAAAGCCAATGTTTTTCCACAATACCTGACGACCATTTAATTTTTGGGCTTCCGTGGCGCAATGATTAGCGCGTTCAGCTGTTAATCGAAAGGTTGAAGGTTCGTGCCCACCCGAGAGAGGTGTTGTGGGGTCTCAGATGTAGCGTAAAAAGTCAAAAATTTTCCGCAATACGTGAAAACCATTTAATTTCTGAGCTTCCGTGGCTCAATGATTAGCGCGTTCGGCTGTTAACCAATAGGTTGGTGGTTCGAGCCCATCCGGGAGCGGTGTTGTGAGGTCTCAGATGTGACGTAAAAAGTCAAGGTTTTTACACAATACCTGACGAGCATTTAATTTTTAGCTTCCGTGGCGCAATGGTTAGCGCGTTCAGCAGTTAACAAATAGGTTAGTGGTTCGAGCCCACCCGGGAGCGGCGTTGTGGGATCTCAAACGTAACGTAGAAAGCCAAAGTTTTTCCACAATACCTGACGACCATTTAATTTTTGGGCTTCCTTGGCGCAATGGTTAACGCGTTCGGCTGTTAACCAATAGGTTGGTGGTTCGAGCCCATCCGGGAGCGGTGTTGTGAGGTCTCAGAAGTGACGTAAAAAGTCAAGGTTTTTCCACAATACCTGACGAACATTTAATTTTTGGGCTTCCATGGCGCAATGGTTAGCGCGTTCGGCTGTTAACCGAAAGGTTGGTGGTTCGAGCCCAACCGGGAGAGGTGTTGTGGGGTCTCAGATGTAGCGTAAAAAGTCAAAACTTTTCCACAATACGTGACGACCATTTAATTTCTGAGCTTCCGTGGCTGAATGGTAAGCGCGTTCAGCTTTTAACCAATAGGGTGGTGGTTCGAGCCCACCCGGGAGCGGTGTTGTGGGATCTCAAATGTAACGTAGAAAGACAAAGTTTTTCCACAATACCTGACGACCATTTATTTTTTGGGCTTCCTTGGCGCAATGGTTAGCGCGTTCGGCTGTCAACCGAAAGGTTGGTGGTTCGAGCCCAACCGTGAGAGGTGTTGTAGGGTCTCAGATGTAACGTAATAAGTCATAACTTATCCACAATACCTGACAACCATTTAGTCTCTGAGCTTCCGTGGCTCAATGGTTAGCGCGTTCGGCTGTTAACCAATAGGGTGGTGGTTCGAGCCCATCCGGGAGCGGTGTTGTGAGGTCTCAGATGTAACGTAAAATGTCAGAGTTTTTCCACAATACCTGACGAACATTTAATTTTTGGGCTTCCTTGGCGCAATTATTAGCGCGTTCAACTGTTAATCGAAAGGCTGGTGGTTCAAGCCCACCCGGAAGAGGTGTTGTGGGGTCTCAGATGTAGCGTAAAAAGTCAAAACTTATCCACAATACGTGACAACCATTTAATTTCTTAGATTCCGTGGCTCAATGGTTAGCGCGTTCGGCTGTTAACCAATAGGTTGGTGGTTCGAGCCCACCCGGGAGCGGTGGTGTGGGATCTCAAATGTAACGTAGAAAGCCAAAGTTTTGCCACAATACCTGACGACCATTAAATTTTTGGGCTTCCTTGGCGCAATTGTTAGTGCGTTCGGCTGTTAACCGAAAGGTTGGTGGTTCGTGCCCAACCGGAAGAGGTGTTGTAGGGTCTCAGATGTAACGTAAAAAGTCATAACTTATCTACAATACCTGACAACCATTTATTTTGTGAGCTTCCGTGGCTCAAAGGTTAGCGCGTTCGGCTGTTAACTAATAGGTGTGTGGTTCGAGCCCATCCGGGAGCGGTGTTGTGACGTCTCAGATGTGATGTAAAAAGTCAAGGTTTTTTCCACAACACCTGACGACCATTTAAATTTTGGGCTTCCGTGGCGCAATGGTTAGCGCGTTCGGCTGTTAACAAATAGGTTGGTGGTTCGAGCCCATCCGGGAGCGGTGTTGTGAGGTCTCAGATGTAACGTAAAATGTCAAGGTTTTTACACAATACCTGACGAGCATTTAAGTTTGGGCTTCCGTGGCTCAATGGTTAGCGCGTTCGGCTGTTAACCAATAGGTTGGTGGTTCAAGCCCATCCGGGAGCGGTGTTGTGAGGTCTCAGATGTGACGTAAAAAGTCAAGGTTTTTACACAATACCTGACGAGCATTTAATTTTGGGCTTCCGTGGCTCAATGGTTAGCGCGTTCGGCTGTTAACCAATAGGTTGGTGGTTCGAGCCCATCCGGGAGCGGTATTGTGACGTCTCAGATGTGACGTTAAAAGTCAAGGTTTTTCCAAAATACCTGACGACCATTTAATTTTTGGGCTTCCGTGGCGCAATGGTTAGCGCGTTCAGCTGCTATTCAAAAGACTGGTGGTTTGAGCTCTCCCGGGAGCGGTGTTGTGACGTCTCAAATGTAACATAAAATGTCAGAGTTTTTCCACAATACCTGTCGAACATTGAATTTTTGGGCTTCCGTGGCGCAATGGTTAGCGCGTTCAGCTGTTAATCGAAAGGTTGGTGGTACGAGCCCACCCGGGAGAGGTGTTGTGGGGTCTCAGATGTAGCGTAAAAAGTCAAAACTCTTCCACAATACGTGAAAACCATTTAATTTCTGGGCTTCCGTGGCTCAATGATTAGCGCGTTCGGCTGTTAACAAATAGGTTGGTGGTTCGAGCCCACCCGGGAGCGGTGTTGTGGGATCTCAAATGTAACGTAAAATTTCAAGGTTTTTCCACAATACCTGACGAACATTTAATTTTTGGGATTCCTTGGGGCAATGGTTAGCGCGTTCGGCTGTTAACCGAAAGGTTGGTGGTTCGATCCCAACCGGGAGAGGTGTTGTAGGGTATCAGATGTAACGTAATAAGTCATAACTTATCCACAATACCTGACAACCATTTAATTTCCGAGCTTCCTTGGCTCAATGGTTATCGCGTTCGGCTGTTAACCAATAGGTTTGTGGTTCGAGCCCATCCGGGATGCGGTGTTGTGAAGTCTCAGATGTAACGTAAAATGTCAGAGTTTTTCACAATACCTGACGAACATTTAATTTTTGGGCTTCCGTGGCGCAATGGTTAGCGCGTTCAGCTGTTAATCGAAAGGTTAAAGGTTCGAGCCCACCCGGGAGAGGTGTTGTGGGGTCTCATATGTAGCGTAAAAAGTCAAAACTTATCCACAATACGTGACAATCATTTAATTTCTGAGCTTCCGTGGCTCAATGGTTAGCGCGTTCGGCTGTTAACCAATAGGTTGGTGGTTCGAGCTCATCCGGGAGCGGTGTTGTGAGGTCTCAGATGTGACGTAAAAAGTCAAGGTTTTTACGCAAAACCTGACGAGCATTTAATTTTTGGGCTTCCGTGGCGCAATGGTTAGCGCGTTCTGCTGTTGACCCATAGGTTGGTGGTTCGAGCCCACCCAGGAGCGGTGTTGTGGGATCTCAAATGTAACGTAGAAAGCCAAAGTTTTTCCACAATACCTGACAACCATTTAATTTCTGAGCTTCCGTGGCTCAATGGTTAGCGCGTTCGGCTGTTGGCCAATAGGTTGGTGCTTCAAGCATACCCGGGAGCGGTGTTGTGGGATCTCGAATGTAACGTAGAAAGCCAAAGTTTTTCCACAATACCTGACGACCATTTAACTTTTGGGCTTCCGTGGCGCAATGGTTAGCGCGTTCGGCTGTTAACCGAAAGGTTGGTGGTTCAAGCCCATCCGGGAGCGGTGTTGTGACGTCTCAGATGTTACGTAAAAAGTCAAGGTTTTTCCACAATACCTGACGACCATTTAATTTTTGGGCTTCCGCGGCTCAATAGTTAGCGCGTTCGGCTGTTAACCAATGGGTTGGTGGTTCGAGGCCACCCGGGAGCGGTGTTGTGGGATCTCACATGTAACGTAGAAAGCCAAAGTTTTTCCACAATACCTGACGACCATTTAATTTTTGGGCTTCCGTGGCGCAATGGTTAGCGCGTTCGGCTGGTAACCGAAAGGTTGGTGGTTCAAGCCCACCCGGGAGCGGTGTTGTGGGATCACGAATGTAACGTAGAAAGCCAAAATTTTTCCAGAATACCTGACGACCATTTAATTTTTGGGCTTCCGTGGCGCAATAATTAGCGCGTTCAGCTGTTAATCGAAAGGTTGGTGGTTCGAGCCCACCCGAGAGAGGTGTTGTGGGGTCTCAGATGTAGCGTAAAAAGTCAAAACTTTTCCACAATACGTGACAACCATTTAATTTCTGAGCTTTCGTGGCTCAATGGTTAGCGCGTTCGGCTGTTTGCCAATAGGTTGGTGGTTCGAGCCCACCCGGGAGCGGTGTTGTGGGATCTCAAATGTAACGTAGAAAGCGAAATTTTTTCCACAATACCTGACGACCATTTAATTTTTGGGCTTCCGGGGCGCAATGGTTAGCGCGTTCAGCTGTTATTCAAAAGACTGGTGGTTTGAGCCCTTTCGGGAGCGGTGTTGTGAGGTCTCAGATGTAGCGTAAAAAGTCAAAACTTTTCCACAATACGTGACAACCATTTAATATCTGAGCCTTCGTGGCTCAATGGTTAGCGCGTTCGGCTGTTAGCCAATAGGTTGGTGGTTCGAGCCCACCCGGGAGCGGTGTTGTGGGATCTCAAATGTAACGTAGAAAGCCAAAGTTTTTCCACAATACCTGACGACCATTTAATTTCTGAGCTTCCGTGGCTCAATGGTTAGCGCGTTCAGCTGTTAATCGAAAGGTTGGTGGTTGTGGGGTCTCAAATGTAACGTAGAAAGCCAAAGTTTTTCCACAATACCTGACAACCATTTAATTTCTGAGCTTCCGTGGCTCAATGGTTAGCGCGTTCGGCTGCTAGCCAATAGGTTGGTGCTTCAAGCATACCCGGGAGCGGTGTTGTGGGATCTCGAATGTAACGTAGAAAGCCAAAGTTTTTCCACAATACCTGACGACCATTTAATTTTTGGGCTTCCGTGGCGCAATGGTTAGCGCGTTCGGCTGTTAACCGAAAGGTTGGTGGTTCAAGCCCATCCGGGAGCGGTGTTGTGACGTCTCAGATGTTACGTAAAAAGTCAAGGTTTTTCCACAATACCTGACGAACATTTAATTTTTGGGCTTCCGTGGCTCAATAGTTAGCGCGTTCGGCTGTTAACCAATAGGTTGGTGGTTCGAGGCCACCCGGGAGCGGTGTTGTGGGATCTCACATGTAACGTAGAAAGCCAAAGTTTTTCCACAATACCTGACGACCATTTAATTTTTGGGCTTCCTTGGCGCAATGGTTAGCGCGTTCGGCTGGTAACCGAAAGGTTGGTGGTTCAAGCCCACCCGGGAGCGGTGTTGTGGGATCACGAATGTAACGTAGAAAGCCAAAGTTTTTCCAGAATACCTGACGACCATTTAATTTTTGGGCTTCCGTGGCGCAATAATTAGCGCGTTCAGCTGTTAATCGAAAGGTTGGTGGTTCGAGCCCACCCGAGAGAGGTGTTGTGGGGTCTCAGATGTAGCGTAAAAAGTCAAAACTTTTCCACAATACGTGACAACCATTTAATTTCTGAGCTTTCGTGGCTCAATGGTTAGCGCGTTCGGCTGTTAGCCAATAGGTTGGTGGTTCGAGCCCACTCGGGAGCGGTGTTGTGGGATCTCAAATGTAACGTAGAAAGCCAAAGTTTTTCCACAATACCTGACGACCATTTAATTTTTGGGCTTCCGGGGCGCAA
This sequence comes from Phalangium opilio, assembly GCF_054372755.1. Classification (NCBI taxonomy): domain Eukaryota; kingdom Metazoa; phylum Arthropoda; class Arachnida; order Opiliones; family Phalangiidae; genus Phalangium; species Phalangium opilio. The sequence continues at coordinate 3,167,196 of NW_028324192.1, read as the reverse complement.
TGGTTAGCGCGTTCAGCTGTTATTCAAAAGACTGGTGGTTTGAGCCCTTTCGGGAGCGGTGTTGTGAGGTCTCAGATGTGACGTAAAAAGTCAAGGTTTTTCCACAATACCTGACGACCATTTAATTTTTGAGCTTCCGTGGCGCAATGTTTAGCGCGTTCTTCTGTTAATCGAAAGGTTGGTGGTTCGAGCCCACCCGGGAGAGGTGTTGTGGGGTCTCAGATGTGACGTAAAAAGTCAAGGTTTTTCCACAATACCTGACGAGCATTTAATTTTTGAGCTTCCGTGGCGCAATGGTTAGCGCGTTCTTCTGTTAATCGAAAGGTTGGTGGTTCGAGCCCACCCGGGAGAGGTGTTGTGGGGTCTCAGATGTAGCGTAAAAAGTCAAAACTTTTCCACAATACGTGACAACGATTTAATTTCTGAGCTTCCGTGGCTCAATGTTTAGCGTGTTCGGCTGTTAACCAATAGGTTGGTGGTTCGGGCCCACCCGGGAGCGGTGTTGTGAGTTCTCAGATGTGACGTAAAATGTCAGAGTTTTTCCACAATACCTGACGAATATTTAATATTTGGGCTTCCTTGGCGCAATGGTTAGCGCGTTTGGCTGTTAACAGAAAGTTTGGTGGTTCGAGCACACCCGGGAGCGGTGCTATGAGGTCTCAGATGTTACGTAAAAAGTCAAAGTTTTTCCACAATACCGGACGACCATTTAATTTCAGAGCTTCCGTGGCTCAATGGCTAGCGCTTTCGGCTTTTAACCGAAATTTTGGTTTTTCGAGCCCATCCGGGAGCGTTTTGTGAGGTCTCAGATGTAACGTAAAAAGTCAGAGTTTTTCCACAATACATGACGACCATTTAATATTTAGGCTTCCGTGGCGCAATGGTTAGCGCGTTCAGCTTCTATTCAAAAGACTGGTGGTTTGAGCCCTCCCGGGAGCGGTGTTGTGACGTCTCGAATGTAACGTAAAATGTCAGAGTTTTTCCACAATACCTGACGAACATTTAATTTTTGGGCTTCCGTGGCGCAATAATTAGCGCGTTCAGCTGTTATTCGAAAGGTTGGTGGTTCGAGCCCACCCGGGAGAGGTTTTGTGGGGTCTCAGATGTAGCGTAAAATGTCAAAACTTTTCCACAATACGTAACAACCTTTTAATTTCTGAGCTTCCGTGGCTCAATGCTTAGCGCGTTCGGCTGTTAGCCAATAGGTTGGTGGTTCGAGCCCACCCGGGAGCGGTGTTGTGGGATCTCAAATGTAACGTAGAAAGCCAAAGTTTTTCCACAATACCTGACGACCATTTATTTTTTGGGCTTCCTTGGCGCAATGGTTAGAGCGTTCGGCTGTTAACCGAAAGGTTGGTGGTTCGAGCCCAACCGAGAGAGGTGTTGTAGGGTCTCAGATGTAACGTAATAAGTCATAACTTATCCACAATACGTGACAACCATTTAATTTCTGAGCTTCCGTGGCTCAATGGTTAGCGCGTTCGGCTGTTAACCAATAGGTTGGTGGTTCGAGCCCACCCAGGAGCGGTGGTGTGGGATCTCAAATGTAACGTAGAAAGCCCTTGTTTTGCCACAATACCTGACGACCATTAAATTTTTGGGCTTCCTTGGCGCAATGGTTAGCGCGTTCGGCTGTTAACCGAAAGGTTGGTGGTTCGAGCCCAACCGGAATAGGTGTTGTGACGTCTCAGGTGTGACGTAAAAAGCCAAGGTTTTTTCCACAACACCTGACGACCATTTAATTTTTGGGCTTCCGTGGCGCAATGGTTAGCGCGTTCGGCTTTTAACCAATAGGTTGGTGGTTCGAGCCCATCCGGGAGCGGTGTAGTGAGGTCTCAGATGTAACGTAAAATGTCAGAGTTTTTCCACAATACCTGACGAACATTTAATTTTTGGGCTTCCGTGCCGCAATGACTAGCGCGTTCAGCTGTTAATCGAAAGGTTGAAGGTTCGAGCCCACCCGGGAGAGGTGTTGTGGGGTCTCAGATGTAGCGTAAAAAGTCAAAACTTTTCCACAATACGTGACAACCATTTAATTTCTGAGCTTCCGTGGCTCAATGGTTAGCGCGTTCGGCTGTTAACCAATAGGTTGGTGGTTCGAGCCCATCCGGGAGCGGTGTTGTGACGTCTCAGATGTGACGTAAAAAGTCAAGGTTTTTCCACAATTCCGGACGACCATTTAAATTTTGGGCTTCCGTGGCGCAATCGTTAGCGCGTTCGGCTGTTAACCAATAGGTTGGTGGTTCGAGCCCACCCGGGTGCGGTGTTGTGGGATCTCAAACGTAACGTGGAAAGCCAAAGTTTTTCCACAATACCTGACGACCATTTAATTTTTGGGCTTCCGTGGCGCAATGATTAGCACGTTCAGCTGTTAATCGAAATGTTGAAGGTTCGAGCCCACCCGGGAGAGGTGTTGTGGGGTCTCAGATGTAGCGTAAAAAGTCAAAACTTTTCCACAATACGTGACAACCATTTAATTTCTGAGCTTCCGTGGCGCAATGGTTAGCGCGTTCAGCAGTTAACAAATAATTTAGTGGTTCGAGCCCACCCGGGAGCGGCGTTGTGGGATCTCAAACGTAACGTAGAAAGCCAAAGTTTTTCCACAATACCTGACGACCATTTAATGTTTGGGCTTCCGTGGCGCAATGGTTAACGCGTTCGGCTGTTAACCAATAGGTTGGTGGTTCGAGCCCACCCGGGAGCGGTGTTGTGGGATCTCAAATGTAACGTAGAAAGCCAAAGTTTTTCCACAATACGTGACGACCATTTAATTTCTGAGCTTCCGTGGCTGAATGGTTAGCGCGTTCGGCTGTTAACCAATAGGTTGGTGGTTAGAGCCCATCCGGGAGCGGTGTTGTGAGGTCTCAGATGTGACGTAAAAAGTCAAGGTTTTTCCACAATACCTGACGAACATTGAATTTTTGGGCTTCCGTGGCGCAATGGTTAGCGCGTTCAGCTGTTAATCGAAAGGTTGGTGGTTCGAGCCCAACCAGGAGAGGTGTTGTGGGGTCTCAGATGTAGCGTAAAAAGTCAAAACTTTTCCACAATACGTGACAACCATTTAATTTTTGAGCTTCCGTGGCTGAATGGTTAGCGCGTTCGGCTGTTAACCAATAGGTTGGTGGTTAGAGCCCATCCGGGAGCGGTGTTGTGAGGTCTCAGATGTAACGTAAAATGTCAGAGTTTTTCCACAATACCTGACGAACATTTAATTTTTGGGCTTCCCTGGCGCAATTATTAGCGCGTTCAACTGTTAATCGAAAGGCTGGTGGTTCAGGCCCACCCGGAAGAGGTGTTGTGGGGTCTCAGATGTAGCGTAAAAAGTCAAAACTTATCCACAATACGTGACAACCATTTAATTTCTGAGCTTCCGTGGCTCAATGGTTAGCGCGTTCGGCTGTTAACCAATAGGTTGGTGGTTCGAGCCCATCCGGGAGCGGTGTTGTGAGGTCTCAGATGTGACGTAAAAAGTCAAGGTTTTTCCACAATACCTGACGAACATTGAATTTTTGGGCTTCCGTGGCGCAATGGTTAGCGCGTTCAGCTGTTAATCGAAAGGTTGGTGGTTCGAGCCCAACCGGGAGAGGTGTTGTGGGGTCTCAGATGTAGCGTAAAAAGTCAAAACTTTTCCACAATACGTGACAACCATTTAATTTCTGAGCTTCCGTGGCTGAATGGTTAGCGCGTTCGGCTGTTAACCAATAGGTTGGTGGTTAGAGCCCATCCGGGAGCGGTGTTGTGAGGTCTCAGATGTAACGTAAAATGTCAGAGTTTTTCCACAATACCTGACGAACATTTAATTTTTGGGCTTCCGTGGCGCAATTATTAGCGCGTTCAACTGTTAATCGAAAGGCTTGTGGTTCAGGCCCACCCGGAAGAGGTGTTGTGGGGTCTCAGATGTAGCGTAAAAAGTCAAAACTTATCCACAATACGTGACAACCATTTAATTTCTGAGCTTCCGTGGCTCAATGGTTAGCGCGTTCGGCTGTTAACCAATTGGTTGGTGGTTCGAGCCCACCCGGGAGCGTTGGTGTGGGATCTCAAATGTAACGTAGAAAGCCAAAGTTTTTCCACAATACCTGACGACCATTAAATTTTTGGGCTTCCTTGGCGCAATGGTTAGCGCGTTCGGCTGTTAACCGAAAGGTTGGTGGTTCGAGCCCAACCGGAAGAGGTGTTGTAGGGTCACACATGTAACGTAAAAAGTCATAACTTATCCACAATACCTGACAACCATTTAATTTCTGAGCTTCCGTGGCTCAAAGGTTAGCGCGTTCGGTTGTTTACCAATAGGTGTGTGGTTCGAGCCCATCCGGGAGCGGTTTTGTGACGTCTCAGATGTGACGTAAAAAGTCAAGGTTTTTTCCACAACACCTGACGACCATTTAATTTTTGGTCTTCCGTGGCGCAATGGTTAGCGCGTTCGGCTGTTAACCAATAGGTTGGTGGTTCGAGCCCATCCGGGAGCGGTGTTGTGAGGTCTCAGATGTAACGTAAAATGTCAGAGTTTTTCCACAATACCTGACGAACATTTAATTTTTGGGCTTCCGTGGCGCAATGATTAGCGCGTTCAGCTGTTAACCGAAAGGTTGGTGGTTCGAGCCCATCCGGGAGCGGTGTTGTGAGGTCTCAGATGTAACGTAAAATGTCAGAGTTTTTCCACAATACCTGACGAACATTTAATTTTTGGGCTTCCGTGGCGCAATGATTAGCGCGTTCAGCTGTTAACCGAAAGGTTGGTGGTTCGAGCCCATCCGGGAGCGGTGTTGTGACGTCTCAAATGTAACGTAAAATGTTAAAACTTTTCCACAATATGTGACAACCACTTAAATTCTGAGCTTCCGTGGCTCAATGGTTAGCGAATTCGGCTGTTAACCAATAGGTTGGTGGTTCGAGCCCACCCGGGAGCGGTATTTTGGGATCTCAAATGTAACGTTGAAAGCCAAAATTTTTCCACAATACCTGACGACCATTTATTTTTTGGGCTTCCGTGGCGCAATGGTCAGCGCGTTCAGCTGTTAATCAAAAGGCTGGCGGTTCAAGCCCACCCGGAAGAGGTGTTGTGGGGTCTCAGATGTAGTGTAAAAAGTCAAAACCTACCCACAATACGTGACAACCATTTAATTTCTGAGCTTCCGTGGCTCAATGGTTAGCGCGTTCGGCTGTTAACCAATAGGTTGGTGGTTTGAGCCCACCCGGGACCGGTGGTGTGGGATCTCAAATGTAACGTAGAAAGCCAAAGTTTTGCCACAATACCTGACGACCATTAAATTTTTGGGCTTCCTTGGCTCAAAGGTTAGCGCGTTCGGCTGTTAACGAATAGGTGTGTGGTTCGAGCCCATCCGGGAGCGGTGTTGTGACGTCTCAGATGTGACGTAAAAAGTCAAGGTTTTTTCCACAGCACCTGACGACCATTTAATTTTTGGGCTTCCGTGGCGCAATGATTAGCGCGTTCAGCTGTTAATCGAAAGGTTGAAGGTTCGAGCCCACCCGAGAGAGGTGTTGTGGGGTCTCAGATGTAGCGTAAAAAGTCAAAACTTTTCCACAATACGTGACAACCATTTAATTTCTGAGCTTTCGTGGCTCAATGGTTAGCGCGTTCGGCTGTTAGCCAATAGGTTGGTGGTTCGAGCCCACTCGGGAGCGGTGTTGTGGGATCTCAAATGTAACGTAGAAAGCCAAAGTTTTTCCACAATACCTGACGACCATTTAATTTTTGGGCTTCCGGGGCGCAATGGTTAGCGCGTTCAGCTGTTATTCAAAAGACTGGTGGTTTGAGCCCTTTCGGGAGCGGTGTTGTGAGGTCTCAGATGTGACGTAAAAAGTCAAGGTTTTTCCACAATACCTGACGACCATTTAATTTTTGAGCTTCCGTGGCGCAATGTTTAGCGCGTTCTTCTGTTAATCGAAAGGTTGGTGGTTCGAGCCCACCCGGGAGAGGTGTTGTGGGGTCTCAGATGTGACGTAAAAAGTCAAGGTTTTTCCACAATACCTGACGAGCATTTAATTTTTGAGCTTCCGTGGCGCAATGGTTAGCGCGTTCTTCTGTTAATCGAAAGGTTGGTGGTTCGAGCCCACCCGGGAGAGGTGTTGTGGGGTCTCAGATGTAGCGTAAAAAGTCAAAACTTTTCCACAATACGTGACAACGATTTAATTTCTGAGCTTCCGTGGCTCAATGTTTAGCGTGTTCGGCTGTTAACCAATAGGTTGGTGGTTCGGGCCCACCCGGGAGCGGTGTTGTGAGTTCTCAGATGTGACGTAAAATGTCAGAGTTTTTCCACAATACCTGACGAATATTTAATATTTGGGCTTCCTTGGCGCAATGGTTAGCGCGTTTGGCTGTTAACAGAAAGTTTGGTGGTTCGAGCACACCCGGGAGCGGTGCTATGAGGTCTCAGATGTTACGTAAAAAGTCAAAGTTTTTCCACAATACCGGACGACCATTTAATTTCAGAGCTTCCGTGGCTCAATGGCTAGCGCTTTCGGCTTTTAACCGAAATTTTGGTTTTTCGAGCCCATCCGGGAGCGTTTTGTGAGGTCTCAGATGTAACGTAAAAAGTCAGAGTTTTTCCACAATACATGACGACCATTTAATATTTAGGCTTCCGTGGCGCAATGGTTAGCGCGTTCAGCTTCTATTCAAAAGACTGGTGGTTTGAGCCCTCCCGGGAGCGGTGTTGTGACGTCTCGAATGTAACGTAAAATGTCAGAGTTTTTCCACAATACCTGACGAACATTTAATTTTTGGGCTTCCGTGGCGCAATAATTAGCGCGTTCAGCTGTAAATCGAAAGGTTGGTGGTTCGAGCCCACCCGGGAGAGGTTTTGTGGGGTCTCAGATGTAGCGTAAAATGTCAAAACTTTTCCACAATACGTAACAACCTTTTAATTTCTGAGCTTCCGTGGCTCAATGCTTAGCGCGTTCGGCTGTTAGCCAATAGGTTGGTGGTTCGAGCCCACCCGGGAGCGGTGTTGTGGGATCTCAAATGTAACGTAGAAAGCCAAAGTTTTTCCACAATACCTGACGACCATTTATTTTTTGGGCTTCCTTGGCGCAATGGTTAGAGCGTTCGGCTGTTAACCGAAAGGTTGGTGGTTCGAGCCCAACCGAGAGAGGTGTTGTAGGGTCTCAGATGTAACGTAATAAGTCATAACTTATCCACAATACGTGACAACCATTTAATTTCTGAGCTTCCGTGGCTCAATGGTTAGCGCGTTCGGCTGTTAACCAATAGGTTGGTGGTTCGAGCCCACCCAGGAGCGGTGGTGTGGGATCTCAAATGTAACGTAGAAAGCCCTTGTTTTGCCACAATACCTGACGACCATTAAATTTTTGGGCTTCCTTGGCGCAATGGTTAGCGCGTTCGGCTGTTAACCGAAAGGTTGGTGGTTCGAGCCCAACCGGAATAGGTGTTGTGACGTCTCAGGTGTGACGTAAAAAGCCAAGGTTTTTTCCACAACACCTGACGACCATTTAATTTTTGGGCTTCCGTGGCGCAATGGTTAGCGCGTTCGGCTTTTAACCAATAGGTTGGTGGTTCGAGCCCATCCGGGAGCGGTGTAGTGAGGTCTCAGATGTAACGTAAAATGTCAGAGTTTTTCCACAATACCTGACGAACATTTAATTTTTGGGCTTCCGTGCCGCAATGACTAGCGCGTTCAGCTGTTAATCGAAAGGTTGAAGGTTCGAGCCCACCCGGGAGAGGTGTTGTGGGGTCTCAGATGTAGCGTAAAAAGTCAAAACTTTTCCACAATACGTGACAACCATTTAATTTCTGAGCTTCCGTGGCTCAATGGTTAGCGCGTTCGGCTGTTAACCAATAGGTTGGTGGTTCGAGCCCATCCGGGAGCGGTGTTGTGACGTCTCAGATGTGACGTAAAAAGTCAAGGTTTTTCCACAATTCCGGACGACCATTTAAATTTTGGGCTTCCGTGGCGCAATGATTAGCACGTTCAGCTGTTAATCGAAATGTTGAAGGTTCGAGCCCACCCGGGAGAGGTGTTGTGGGGTCTCAAACGTAACGTGGAAAGCCAAAGTTTTTCCACAATACCTGACGACCATTTAATTTTTGGGCTTCCGTGGCGCAATGATTAGCACGTTCAGCTGTTAATCGAAATGTTGAAGGTTCGAGCCCACCCGGGAGAGGTATTGTGGGGTCTCAGATGTAGCGTAAAAAGTCAAAACTTTTCCACAATACGTGACAACCATTTAATTTCTGAGCTTCCGTGGCGCAATGGTTAGCGCGTTCAGCAGTTAACAAATAATTTAGTGGTTCGAGCCCACCCGGGAGCGGCGTTGTGGGATCTCAAACGTAACGTAGAAAGCCAAAGTTTTTCCACAATACCTGACGACCATTTAATGTTTGGGCTTCCGTGGCGCAATGGTTAACGCGTTCGGCTGTTAACCAATAGGTTGGTGGTTCGAGCCCACCCGGGAGCGGTGTTGTAAGATCTCAAATGTAACGTAGAAAGCCAAAGTTTTTCCACAATACGTGACAACCATTTAATTTCTGAGCTTCCGTGGCTCAATGGTTAGCGCGTTCGGCTGTTAACCAATAGGTTGGTGGTTCGAGCCCATCCGGGAGCGGTGTTGTGAGGTCTCAGATGTGACGTAAAAAGTCAAGGTTTTTCCACAATACCTGACGAACATTGAATTTTTGGGCTTCCGTGGCGCAATGGTTAGCGCGTTCAGCTGTTAATCGAAAGGTTGGTGGTTCGAGCCCAACCGGGAGAGGTGTTGTGGGGTCTCAGATGTAGCGTAAAAAGTCAAAACTTTTCCACAATACGTGACAACCATTTAATTTCTGAGCTTCCGTGGCTGAATGGTTAGCGCGTTCGGCTGTTAACCAATAGGTTGGTGGTTAGAGCCCATCCGGGAGCGGTGTTGTGAGGTCTCAGATGTAACGTAAAATGTCAGAGTTTTTCCACAATACCTGACGAACATTTAATTTTTGGGCTTCCGTGGCGCAATTATTAGCGCGTTCAACTGTTAATCGAAAGGCTTGTGGTTCAGGCCCACCCGGAAGAGGTGTTGTGGGGTCTCAGATGTAGCGTAAAAAGTCAAAACTTATCCACAATACGTGACAACCATTTAATTTCTGAGCTTCCGTGGCTCAATGGTTAGCGCGTTCGGCTGTTAAACAATTGGTTGGTGGTTCGAGCCCACCCGGGAGCGTTGGTGTGGGATCTCAAATGTAACGTAGAAAGCCAAAGTTTTTCCACAATACCTGACGACCATTAAATTTTTGGGCTTCCTTGGCGCAATGGTTAGCGCGTTCGGCTGTTAACCGAAAGGTTGGTGGTTCGAGCCCAACCGGAAGAGGTGTTGTAGGGTCACACATGTAACGTAAAAAGTCATAACTTATCCACAATACCTGACAACCATTTAATTTCTGAGCTTCCGTGGCTCAAAGGTTAGCGCGTTCGGCTGTTTACCAATAGGTGTGTGGTTCGAGCCCATCCGGGAGCGGTTTTGTGACGTCTCAGATGTGACGTAAAAAGTCAAGGTTTTTTCCACAACACCTGACGACCATTTAATTTTTGGTCTTCCGTGGCGCAATGGTTAGCGCGTTCGGCTGTTAACCAATAGGTTGGTGGTTCGAGCCCATCCGGGAGCGGTGTTGTGAGGTCTCAGATGTAACGTAAAATGTCAGAGTTTTTCCACAATACCTGACGAACATTTAATTTTTGGGCTTCCGTGGCGCAATGATTAGCGCGTTCAGCTGTTAACCGAAAGGTTGGTGGTTCGAGCCCATCCGGGAGCGGTGTTGTGAGGTCTCAGATGTAACGTAAAATGTCAGAGTTTTTCCACAATACCTGACGAACATTTAATTTTTGGGCTTCCGTGGCGCAATGATTAGCGCGTTCAGCTGTTAACCGAAAGGTTGGTGGTTCGAGCCCATCCGGGAGCGGTGTTGTGACGTCTCAAATGTAACGTAAAATGTTAAAACTTTTCCACAATATGTGACAACCACTTAAATTCTGAGCTTCCGTGGCTCAATGGTTAGCGAATTCGGCTGTTAACCAATAGGTTGGTGGTTCGAGCCCACCCGGGAGCGGTATTTTGGGATCTCAAATGTAACGTTGAAAGCCAAAATTTTTCCACAATACCTGACGACCATTTATTTTTTGGGCTTCCGTGGCGCAATGGTCAGCGCGTTCAGCTGTTAATCAAAAGGCTGGCGGTTCAAGCCCACCCGGAAGAGGTGTTGTGGGGTCTCAGATGTAGTGTAAAAAGTCAAAACCTACCCACAATACGTGACAACCATTTAATTTCTGAGCTTCCGTGGCTCAATGGTTAGCGCGTTCGGCTGTTAACCAATAGGTTGGTGGTTTGAGCCCACCCGGGACCGGTGGTGTGGGATCTCAAATGTAACGTAGAAAGCCAAAGTTTTGCCACAATACCTGACGACCATTAAATTTTTGGGCTTCCTTGGCTCAAAGGTTAGCGCGTTCGGCTGTTAACGAATAGGTGTGTGGTTCGAGCCCATCCGGGAGCGGTGTTGTGACGTCTCAGATGTGACGTAAAAAGTCAAGGTTTTTTCCACAGCACCTGACGACCATTTAATTTTTGGGCTTCCGTGGCGCAATGATTAGCGCGTTCAGCTGTTAATCGAAAGGTTGAAGGTTCGAGCCCACCCGAGAGAGGTGTTGTGGGGTCTCAGATGTAGCGTAAAAAGTCAAAACTTTTCCGCAATACGTGACAACCATTTAAATTCTGAGCTTCCGTGGCTCAATGGTTAGCGCGTTCGCCTGTTAACCAATAGGTTGGTGGTTCGAGCCCATCCGGGAGCGGTGTTGTGACGTCTTAGATGTGACGTAAAAAGTCAAGGTTTTTCCACAATACCGGACGACCATTTAATTTTTGGGCTTCCGTGGCGCAATCGTTAGCGCGTTCGGCTGTTAACAGAAAGGTTGGTGGTTCGAGCACACCCGGGAGCGGTGCTATGAGGTCTCAGATGTTACGTAAAAAGTCAAAGTTTTTCCACAATACCGGACGACCATTTAATTTTTGGGCTTCCGTTGCGCAATGGTTAGCGCGTTCAGCTGCTGTTCAAAAGACTGGTGGTTTGAGCCCTCCCGGGAGCGGTGTTGTGACGTCTCAGATGTAACATAAAATGTCAGAGTTTTTCCACAATACCTGACGAACATTGAATTTTTGGGCTTCCGTGGCGCAATGGTTAGCGCGTTCAGCTGTTAATCGAAAGGTTGGTGGTTCGAGCCCACCCGGGAGAGGTGTTGTGGGGTCTCAGATGTAGCGTAAAAAGTCAAAACGTTTCCACAATACGTGACAACCATTTAATTTCTGAGCCTCCGTGGCTCAATGGTTAGCGAGTTCGGCTGTTAACCAATTAGCCCAGGACTTTTAGGGTTTGACCTAGAACATTTGAACATAAAGATGAAAATTGGTACATGTGTTGTTTTTGACCCAACAAAAAATATACTAAAAGTCCCCTGCTGTAGAGCGCGAGCTTTCGCCGCCATCTTGGAAAATGGCCGCCTGGAATGCCAGCTGCAATGTATTCAACGTTCTTCTTCAAAAATTATGAAAATTGGTACACATTATGATTGGAACGACATGAACATCATGGCCAAATTTTACAGCTCTGTATTCAATAGTTTAGTCGCCATATTGGAAAATGGCCGCCGTTAATGCTAGGTACAGTATATTTCACCATGTTGTTGGAAAATTATGAAAATTTATAGGTGTTACAATCAGAGCTGTGTGAACCTCATAGTAAAATATCGAAGCCATTAATCAGATAGTTTGGCCGCCATGTTGGAAAATGGCCGCCATCAATGTCATATAGATACAGTATATGGTTCAAAAATTATGAAAATTGGTAATAATTATGCTTAAGACCGTCTCAGCATCATTCTTGAATATTGAAGACGTGCTACTGTTAGTTTGGGTGCCATCTTCGAAAATGACTGCTGGAAATGCTAAATATATTTCAAATATATAAATCTTTTTCAAATTCCTTTTTTGAATAGATGATTTTCATTAACGTAATAAACAACAAAAAATGGATATTTCGAAGTCGAAATTATCGACGCCATCTTTAAAAATGGCCACATGAAAATCATTGCCCTAAATTCTGAAAGAAAGAAAAGTTATTCTAAGCTGTTATTCTCAACATGTTGATTAGAGAATATGATTTAATATGGGGTTTATACATTCTAGTGTTGTTTAAGATTAGAATTTAGACAAATCTCTAGCATTTCATACATATTCATCGTCGTCCTGAAGATTTTTCATAATAATTGCATGTCATAACCCTTGATTAGGCGCTACACATAGCCTGGGGCCTTATCAGCGCCCCTTCCCATCATATTCCAAATTGAACCTGCGGAACTGCCCTCATGGCATACGGGATCGGCCAGTGGGACCGACAAACGCTACTTGAGCAGGTGACAGAAGCTGGACACCGTCATCGGCGAGCCCAGTCAGGAGGTGGTCGGTGACAGGGATGGATTAAGGCAGCAGAAGACTCGAGGGGACGGGGAGTTCTCTCCAAGCACAACAGTGCCATACGGCCCAAACAAATAGTGTATCCGCGACCCCTAGAGGGCTGCCAATAGCGGAGGCGAGCCATGGCAACACCTGAGCGGGGGCGAAGCGGCCCAGCAAAACCTTCACGGAATGGCAAGGAACGGTCTGAACCAAGGGCGAACCCAAGGAACTCCCGAACCGTCACGCCGAACTCGGGCCCCCTCCGCCACGATAAGTCCTTTGAGTTAAAAAGGTTAAGAGAACATTTCTTTCATTTACGTGCTGTAACTGGGTGTGGTTATGATAAGGCGTGGTTTAAAGTAATGACAGATAATCAACATCTTACAAATTTGTTGCGCTTTTTTAATGACCATATTGCATCTAGGGAAGCCATAGCTGCTGCCGAAGAGAGATTTCTTTTCGCTTTTTTTAGGGTGATAATTGACACGTCACGCTTCAACTATCTAGAAATTACACGTATAATGGAACCGTTGTCACATATACTGTCAAGTCCTCATTTGATCTCCAGCAATCGACACCGCAAAACTACATTTTTTTCCGAGCGTATCTTCAAGTCCAAAATAGCTAGGAAACGATTTAATCCCATTCACACCATTCTCCTTCTGGCATCAGATGATTTTGTAACACTCATTATTTGTACCTGCAGTCTGCAGAACATCTTGTATAAAGAACTGTGAATGCAGACGATCTGAGTTAGCTTGCTGGGCAATGTGTGGTCATTGTCAAGGTATTAGCCGTAATAAAAAATCTTCAGGATGACGAGAAATATGAACGAAATGTTAAAAATGTGTCTTAAATCTAATCTTTAACGACATTAGAATGTATATACCCCATATAAAACGGTTTTTCATAACCAAATCCGAGTAATATGGCTTTCCTTTTCTTTTTCCAGATTTTAGGATAGTAATATTTCAGCGACCATTTTTGAAGATGGGTCGATAATTTAGACTCGAAAATAGTTATTTTTATGGCGTTTTATACGTTCATGAAAATCATCTACTCAATAAAAAAATATCGAAAAAATTTATATATCGGCAATATATTTGCCATTTCAAGCAGTCATTTTCGAAGATGGCGCCCAAACTATCAGTAACACGTCTTCAATATTCAAGTATGATGTTTAGACGGTCTTCAACATAATTATTACCAATTTTCATAATTTTTGAACCATATACTGTATCTAAATGACATTGATGGCGGCCATTTTCCAACATGGCGGCCAAACTATCTGACTAATGGCTTCAATATTTTACTATGAGATTCACACAGCTCTGATTATAATACCTATCAATTTTCATAGTTTTCCAACAACATGGTGAAATATACTGTACCTAGCATTAACGGCGGCCATTTTCCAATATGGTGACCAAAATATTCAACACAGAGCTTTAAAATTTTGCCATGATGTTCACGTTGTACCAATCATAATGCGTACCAATTTTCATAATTTTTGAAGAAGAACGTGGAATACATTGTAGCTGTAATTCCAGGCGGCCATTTTCCAAGATGGCGGCGAAAGCTCGCGCTCTACAGCAGGGGACTTTTAGTATAATTTTTGTTGGGTCAAAAACAACACATTTACCAATTTTCATCTTTATGTTCAAATGTTCTAGGTCAAGCCCTTTTTTGGCCTATCTGTCCTGGCCTAAATAGGTTAGTGGTTCGAGCCCACCCGGGAGCGGCGTTGTGGGATCTCAAATGTAACGTAGAAAGCCAAAGTTTTTCCACAATACCTGACGATTTAATTTTTGGGCTTCCGTGGCGCAATGGTTAGGGCGTTCGGCTGTTAACCAATAGGTTGGTGGTTCGAGCCCATCCGGGAGCGGTGTTGTGAAGTCTCAGATGTGACGTAAAAAGTCAAGGTTTTTACACAATACCTGACGAGCATTTAATTTTTGGGCTTCCGTGGCGCAATGGTTAGCGCGTTCAGCAGTTAACAAATAGGTTAGTGGTTCGAGCCCACCCGGGAGCGGCGTTGTGGGATCTCAAACGTAACGTAGAAAGCCAAAGTTTTTCCACAATACCTGACGACCATTTAATTTTTGGGCTTCCGTGGCGCAATGGTTAGCGCGTTCGGCTGTTAACCAATAGTTTGGTGGTTCGAGCCCATCCGGGAGCGGTGTTGTGAGGTCTCAGAAGTGACGTAAAAAGTCAAGGTTTTTCCACAATACCTGACGAACATTTAATTCTTGGGCTTCCTTGGCGCAACGGTTAGCGCGTTCGGCTGTTAACCGAAAGGTTGGTGGTTCGAGCCCAACCGGGAGAGGTGTTGTAGGGTCTCAGATGTAACGTAATAAGTCATAACTTATCCACAATACCTGACAACCATTTAATTTCTGAGCTTCCGTGGCTCAATGGTTAGCGCTTTCGGCTGTTAACCAATAGGTTGGTGGTTCGAGCCCACCCGGGAGCGGCGTTGTGGGATCTCAAATGTAACGTAGAAAGCCAAAGTTTTTCCACAATACCTGACGATTTAATTTTTGGGCTTCCGTGGCGCAATGGTTAGGGCGTTCGGCTGTTAACCAATAGGTTGGTGGTTCGAGCCCTCCCGGGCGCGGTGTTGTGGGATCTCAAACGTAACGTAGAAAGCCAAAGTTTTTCCACAATACCTGACGACCATTTAATTTTTGGGCTTCCGTGGCGCAATGATTAGCGCGTTCAGCTGTTAATCGAAAGGTTGAAGGTTCGAGCCCACCCGGGAGAGGTGTTGTGGGGTCTCAGATGTAGCGTAAAAATTCAAAACTTTTCCACAATACGTGACAACCATTTAATTTCTGAGCTTCCGTGGCTCAATGGTTAGCGCTTTCGGCTGATAACCAATAGGTTGGTGGTTCGAGCCCATCCGGGAGCGGTGTTGTGAAGTCTCAGATGTGACGTAAAAAGTCAAGGTTTTTACACAATACCTGACGAGCATTTAATTTTTGGGCTTCCGTGGCGCAATGGTTAGCGCGTTCAGCAGTTAACAAATAGGTTAGTGGTTCGAGCCCACCTGGGAGCGGCGTTGTGGGATCTCAAACGTAACGTAGAAAGCCAAAGTTTTTCCACAATACCTGACGACCATTTAATTTTTGGGCTTCCGTGGCGCAATGGTTAGCGCGTTCGGCTGTTAACCAATAGTTTGGTGGTTCGAGCCCATCCGGGAGCGGTGTTGTGAGGTCTCAGAAGTGACGTAAAAAGTCAAGGTTTTTCCACAATACCTGACGAACATTTAATTCTTGGGCTTCCTTGGCGCAACGGTTAGCGCGTTCGGCTGTTAACCGAAAGGTTGGTGGTTCGAGCCCAACCGGGAGAGGTGTTGTAGGGTCTCAGATGTAACGTAATAAGTCATAACTTATCCACAATACCTGACAATCATTTAATTTCTGAGCTTCCGTGGCTCAATGGTTAGCGCTTTCGGCTGTTAACCAATAGGTTGGTGGTTCGAGCCCACCCGGGAGCGGTGTTGTGAGGTCTCAGATGTGACGTAAAAAGTCAAGGTTTTTACACAATACCTGACGAGCATTTAATTTTTTAACTTCCGTGGCGCAATGGTTAGCGCGTTCAGCTTTTAACCAATAGGGTGGTGGTTCGAGCCCACCCGGGAGCGGTGTTGTGGGATCTCAAATGTAACGTAGAAAGACAAAGTTTTTCCACAATACCTGACGACCATTTATTTTTTGGGCTTCCTTGGCGCAATGGTTAGCGCGTTCGGCTGTTAACCGAAAGGTTGATGGTTCGAGCCCAACCGAGAGAGGTGTTGTAGGGTCTCAGATGTAACGTAATAAGTCATAACTTATCCACAATACCTGACAACCATTTAATTTCTGAGCTTCCGTGGCTCAATGGTTAGCGCGTTCGGCTGTTAACCAATAGGTTGGTGGTTCGAGCCCATCCGGGAGCGGTGTTGTGACGTCTTAGATGTGACGTAAAAAGTCAAGGTTTTTCCACAATACCGGACGACCATTTAATTTTTGGGCTTCCGTGGCGCAATCGTTAGCGCGTTCGGCTGTTAACAGAAAGGTTGGTGGTTCGAGCACACCCGGGAGCGGTGCTATGAGGTCTCAGATGTTACGTAAAAAGTCAAAGTTTTTCCACAATACCGGACGACCATTTAATTCTTGGGCTTCCTTGGCGCAACGGTTAGCGCGTTCGGCTGTTAACCGAAAGGTTGGTGGTTCGAGCCCAACCGAGAGAGGTGTTGTAGGGTCTCAGATGTAACGTAATAAGTCATAACTTATCCACAATACCTGACAACCATTTAATTTCTGAGCTTCCGTGGCTCAATGGTTAGCGCGTTCGGCTGTTAACCAATAGGTTGGTGGTTCGAGCCCATCCGGGAGCGGTGTTGTGACGTCTTAAATGTGACGTAAAAAGTCAAGGTTTTTCCACAATACCGGACGACCATTTAATTTTTGGGCTTCCGTGGCGCAATCGTTAGCGCGTTCGGCTGTTAACAGAAAGGTTGGTGGTTCGAGCACACCCGGGAGCGGTGCTATGAGGTCTCAGATGTTACGTAAAAAGTCAAAGTTTTTCCACAATACCGGACGACCATTTAATTTTTGGGCTTCCGTTGCGCAATGGTTAGCGCGTTCAGCTGCTGTTCAAAAGACTGGTGGTTTGAGCCCTCCCGGGAGCGGTGTTGTGACGTCTCAGATGTAACATAAAATGTCAGAGTTTTTCCACAATACCTGACGAACATTGAATTTTTGGGCTTCCGTGGCGCAATGGTTAGCGCGTTCAGCTGTTAATCGAAAGGTTGGTGGTTCGAGCCCACCCGGGAGAGGTGTTGTGGGGTCTCAGATGTAGCGTAAAAAGTCAAAACGTTTCCACAATACGTGACAACCATTTAATTTCTGAGCCTCCGTGGCTCAATGGTTAGCGAGTTCGGCTGTTAACCAATAGGTTAGTGGTTCGAGCCCACCCGGGAGCGGCGTTGTGGGATCTCAAATGTAACGTAGAAAGCCAAAGTTTTTCCACAATACCTGACGAGCATTTAATTTTTGGGCTTCCGTGGCTCAATGGTTAGCGCTTTCGGCTGATAACCAGTAGGTTGGTGGTTCGAGCCCATCCGGGAGCGGTGTTGTGAAGTCTCAGATGTGACGTAAAAAGTCAAGGTTTTTACCCAATACCTGACGAGCATTTAATTTTTGGGCTTCCGTGGCGCAATGGTTAGCGCGTTCAGCAGTTAACAAATAGGTTAGTGGTTCGAGAACACCCGGGAGCGGCGTTGTGGGATCTCAAACGTAACGTAGAAAGCCAAAGTTTTTCCACAATACCTGACGACCATTTAATTTTTGGGCTTCCGTGGCGCAATGGTTAGCGCGTTCGGCTGTTAACCGATAGTTTGGTGGTTCGAGCCCATCCGGGAGCGGTGTTGTGAGGTCTCAGAAGTGACGTAAAAAGTCAAGGTTTTTCCACAATACCTGACGAACATTTAATTCTTGGGCTTCCTTGGCGCAACGGTTAGCGCGTTCGGCTGTTAACCGAAAGGTTGGTGGTTCGAGCCCAACCGGGAGAGGTGTTGTAGGGTCTCAGATGTAACGTAATAAGTCATAACTTATCCACAATACCTGACAACCATTTAATTTCTGAGCTTCCGTGGCTCAATGGTTAGCGCTTTCGGCTGTTAACCAATAGGTTGGTGGTTCGAGCCCACCCGGGAGCGGTGTTGTGAGGTCTCAGATGTGACGTAAAAAGTCAAGGTTTTTACACAATACCTGACGAGCATTTAATTTTTTAACTTCCGTGGCGCAATGGTTAGCGCGTTCAGCTTTTAACCAATAGGGTGGTGGTTCGAGCCCACCCGGGAGCGGTGTTGTGGGATCTCTAATGTAACGTAGAAAGACAAAGTTTTTCCACAATACCTGACGACCATTTATTTTTTGGGCTTCCTTGGCGCAATGGTTAGCGCGTTCGGCTGTTAACCGAAAGGTTGATGGTTCGAGCCCAACCGAGAGAGGTGTTGTAGGGTCTCAGATGTAACGTAATAAGTCATAACTTATCCACAATACCTGACAACCATTTAATTTCTGAGCTTCCGTGGCTCAATGGTTAGCGCGTTCGGCTGTTAACCAATAGGTTGGTGGTTCGAGCCCATCCGGGAGTGGTGGTGTGGGATCTCATATGTAACGTAGAAAGCCAAAGTTTTGCCACAATACCTGACGACCATTAAATTTTTGGGCCTTCTTAGCGCAATTGTTAGTGCGTTCGGCTGTTAACCGAAAGGTTGGTGGTTCGAGCCCAATCGGAAGAGGTGTTGTAGGGTCTCGGATGTAACGTAAAAAGTCATAACTTATCTACAATACCTGACAACCATTTAATTTCTGAGCTTCCGTGGCTCAAAGGTTAGCGCGTTCGGCTGTTAACCAATAGGTGTGTGGTTCGAGCCCATCTGGGAGCGGTGTTGTGACGTCTCAGATGTGACGTAAAAAGTCAAGGTTTTTTCCACAACACCTGACGACCATTTAAATTTTGGGCTTCCGTGGCGCAATGGTTAGCGCGTTCGGCTGTTAACCAATAGGTTGGTGGTTCGAGCCCATCTGGTAGCGGTGTTGTGAGGTCTCAGATGTAACGTAAAATGTCAGAGTTTTTCCACAATACCTGACGAACATTTAATTTTTGGGCTTCCGTGGCGCAATGATTAGCGCGTTCAGCTGTTAATCGAAAGTTTGAAGGTTCGAGCCCACCCGGGAGAGGTGTTGTAGGGTCTCAGATGTAACGTAAAAAGTCTTAACTTATCTACAATACCTGACAACCATTTAATTTCTGAGCTTCCGTGGCTCAAAGGTTAGCGCGTTCGGCTGTTAACCAATAGGTGTGTGGTTCGAGCCCATCCGGGAGCGGTGTTGTGACGTCTCAGATGTGACGTAAAAGTCAAGGTTTTTTCCACAACACCTGACAAACATTTAAATTCTGAGCTTCCGTGGCTCAATGGTTAGCGAATTCGGCTGTTAACAAATAGGTTGGTGGTTCGAGCCCACCCGGGAGCGGTGTTTTGGGATCTCAAATGTAACGTTGAAAGCCAAAATTTTTCCACAATACCTGACGACCATTTAATTTTTGGGCTTCCGTGGCGCAATGGTCAGCGCGTTCAGCTGTTAACCGAAAGGTTGGTGGTTCGAGCCCATCCGGGAGCGGTGTTGTGACGTCTCAGATGTAACGTAAAATGTCAGAGTTTTTCCACAATACCTGACGAACATTTAATTTTTGGGCTTCCGTGGCGCAATTATTAGCGCGTTCAACTGTTAATCGAAAGGCTGGTGGTTCAAGCGCACCCGGAAGAGGTGTTGTGGGGTCTCAGATGTAGCGTAAAAAGTCAAAACTTATCCACAATACGTGACAACCATTTAAATTCTGAGCTTCCGTGGCTCAATGGTTAGCGCGTTCGGCTGTTAACCAATAGGTTGGTGGTTCGAGCCCACCCGGGAGCGGTGGTGTGGGATCTCAAATGTAACGTAGAAAGCCAAAGTTTTGCCACAATACCTGACGAACATTTAATTTTTGGGCTTCCGTGGCGCAATGATTAGCGCGTTCAGCTGTTAATCGAAATTTTGAAGGTTCGAGCCCACCCGGGAGAGGTGTTGTGGGGTCTCAGATGTAGCGTAAAAAGTCAAAACTTTTCCACAATACGTGACAACCATTTAATTTCTGAGCTTCCGTGGCTCAATGGTTAGCGCGTTCGGCTGTTAACCAATAGGTTGGTGGTTCGAGCCCATCCGGGAGCGGTGTTGTGAGGTCTCAGATGTGAAGTAAAAAGTCAAAGTTTTACCTCAATACCTGACGACCATTTAATATTTGGCCTCCGTTGCGCAATGGTTAGCGCGTTCGGCTGTTAACCGAAAGGTTGGTGGTTCGAGCCCACCCGGGAGCGGTGTTGTGGGATCTCTAATGTAACGTAAAAAGCCAAAGTTTTTCCACAATACCTGACGACCATTTTTTTTTGGGCGTCCGTGGCGCAATGGTTAGCGCGTTCGGCTGTTAACCGAAAGGTTGGTGGTTCGAGCCCATCCGGGAGCGGTGTTGTGACGTCTCAGATGTTACGTAAAATGTCAGAGTTTTTCCACAATACCTGACGAACATTTATTTTTCGGGCTTCCTTGGCGCAATGGTTAGCGCGTTCGGCTGTTAAATGAAAGGTTGGTGGTTCGAGCCCAACCGGGAGAGGTGTTGTAGGGTCTCAGATGTAACGTAATAAGTCATAACTTATCCACAATACCTGACAACCATTTAATTTCTGAGCTTCCGTGGCTCAATGGTTAGCGCTTTCGGCTGTTAACCAATAGGTTGGTGGTTCGAGCCCACCCGGGAGCGGTGTTGTGAGGTCTCAGATGTGACGTAAAAAGTCAAGGTTTTTACACAATACCTGACGAGCATTTAATTTTTTAACTTCCGTGGCGCAATGGTTAGCGCGTTCAGCTTTTAACCAATAGGGTGGTGGTTCGAGCCCACCCGGGAGCGGTGTTGTGGGATCTTGTTAACTCGTGATATTAACTCGTTTTGTCAGGTTCAAAATAATTAAACATCGTGGTTGAAAGAATGTAAAAAGGGTCAACGTTTATTCAATTTGGGTAGGAACTCGTAATAATACTACATCGTTCGCGTGGGAGCTAAAGAGTGTCTCTCGCCTCTGACCTCAGTTCTATTTATAGCCTCGGTTCAAAGGTTTTACAGATCGATGGGAACACACTCGCCATCTATATTTCAAACTAGTAACTACGATTCATAATCGGGCCTTACATTCGGCCATCCTAAATTTAAAAATCTCCTGGTTTTTTTTTTGTGCTCACAATTCTACAATATTATACAAATGAGTTAAAATTAATTACATTTCCTAAAATAATACATTGACATTGCAAAATTGAATTATTGAGCTGCTTGTCGTGATTGGGTCATTAACGTTAAAATTTGTATTAAAGAATAAAGTCTTTCAGGTAGCTAGGTAATTTTCGTTTCCGTGAACTTCTTTGTCGTTGTCCATCGGTGAGGTCACTGTCCGTCTCTGGATCTTGTTCGTTTCCAGGAACTTCTTCGCTCTGAGATTCCAATTCGTCGTCTTTGTCTGGATTGGATAACGCGGGTGATGGACTGATTTCATCATCAGAGGACTCTTCTTTGTCGGACGTATTATCTATGATTGGGAATCTTTTCAACTTGTCTACCGGAGCGGTGTTCCTGTAGAATCGGTTCGTGCGTTGGTTTTCGGGTAAATCTTCAATTACATATCGATCATAGTTCAATTTGTCGGTGACTACGTATGGTCCCCTATACTTGGCTGAAGTTTTCAACGGCTGTCCCGTAGCTCGTGGCTGACGTTCAACTACTACTAAGTCTCCCGGTTGGTAGTTAGGTGCGTGCGCTCTCTTGGCGTTGTAACGTTTTCGTTGTTTTTCCTGATCAATTTTAATTGATTCTATGGCTTTGTTTCTTCGTTGCATAACTTCCTCGGAAAACGTTTCATGGAGTTCGTCTTCGATGAAAGAATTGCTTGGATTGTTCGATCTATAGTTAAATAGTAGACTAAACGGCGTTTGTTTGATGGCGGAATGATACGTGTTGTTTATTCCCCATTGTATATATAACAGGTGGGAATCCCAATCCTTCTCGTCGTCACGCTTACACATACTGGCTATTGCGGGTGTTAGCTGCCTATTCAACCTTTCCACTTGGCCGTTTCCTCTGGGAGTTGCGGTCGCGTTTACTACGTGCGTGATATTCGTTGACTTGCATAACTTATCAAATGCTCGCCCAGTGTACGCAGTCCCTTGATCGGATATAATTCGGTTTGGTGGTCCAAAAATCCCGATCAACTCTTCTAAAAACCTAACAGTAGGTCCCATGCCCGCGTCTCGTACGGCTCTTATCGTTGTGAATTTTGTAAAGGCGTCTATCGCTACTATCAGGAAGGTGTTGCCTTTGGTACTTCGGATAAAGGGACCCAAGTGGTCCATATGGATCGTGTGGAACGGTGTGCCTATCTTGTCTATTGGATGTAGCATTCCTGGTTTTTTTCCTGTCGGTCGCTTATGAAATAAGCATTCCAGGCATGATGAGATGTATCTCCTAACGTACCTTCGTAGTCTAGGAAACCAGAAGAGTTCTTGTACCTTTAAACAGGTTTTCTCGATGCCTACATGACCAATGTCGTCGTGGTTCATCTTGACGATACGCCATCGCGCGGCGTCCGGTACAACCCATAACTTCATTTCTTTTTCGTCCGTTTTGAAACGACGGAAAACTCTACCTCGTTCCAGAATAAACTCTTCTTGGATTCTTTTATCCTCTTTCGTTAGTTTAGTTCGTTTCTGGAGAGTTTCCTTAATTGACTGGATTTTCTTATCGTTGTACTGGGCCATTATTAGCCAATCGTCCGTTTGTACTTCCGTGTGTAATACTGTGATGTCGGAAACTATCTCCATCTCTTCCGCTTCTTCCGTTGGTGCTCTACTCAAGGCGTCTACGTGCGCCATTCTTTCGCCTGGTCGGTGTTGAACTTCGAATTCGTACTCTTGGAGAGAGAGCCACCAACGACCTATACGTGGTACAAGGTGCTTTTTTCCCAACGCTGACCTCACAGCGCTACAATCGGTTATAACGGTGAACGGAATACCGATAAGGTATACTCTGAATTTCGAGAGTCCCCATACTACTGCTAACGTCTCTAGCTCGCTAGAGTGGTAGCGTGACTCTTCCTTCGTGAGCTTCCTGCTTGCGTAATGAACTGGGTGTAGTTTTTGTTGCTCGTCTCGTTGCATCAACATGGCCCCAAGGCCAACTTGGCTAGCGTCGGTGTGTACCTCGGTTGACGCTCGTGGGTCGTAAAGCCCCAAGATGGGTCTAGTCGTTAACAGTTCCTTGCAGGTTTTGAATGACTTCTCTTGGTCGTCTGTCCAGTTAAATTCTTCGTCTTTCCTCAGTAAGGTTGATAAAGGTGCTGTTATCGTAGCGAATCCTTTCACGAACCTCCGGAAGTAGCTAGTTAACCCAAGGAATCGGCGAACTTCGTGAACGTTTTGGGGTCTAGGGAAGTCCCTTACGCCTGTTATTTTTCTTTCTCCCGGTCGTATTCCATTTTCCGTAATTTCGAATCCTAGATAGTCGATGTTGGTTTGTAGAAAGTAACATTTCTTCAAATTTAATGTTAATTTCGCTCGTCGGAATACTTCGAGAATGGTCCTAAGGTTTTCAATTCCTTGTTGTTCGTTCTGTGATGGGATTAAGACGTCATCCATATATGTTAACGCGATCGCGAAGCGTAGCGATCCTAAGACAGAGTTCATCATCTTTTGAAAGATTGCAGGGCCGTTTACTAGTCCAAATGGCATACGGAGAAAGTGGTAATGCCCGTCTGGTGTAATGAAAGCTGTTTTATCTTGCGATTCCTCGTCCACGGGTATTTGATAATACCCGGAAATCAAATCTAAACTCGTAAAGAACTTGTTTCCGCTCAGCCTTTCGAGTTGGTCGTCTATCAGTGGAAGGGGAAACGCATCCTTCTTCGTTATTCGGTTGAGTGCCCGATAGTCTACACACAGTCTTTCATCTCCGGTCTTTTTCTTTACGATCAATATAGGGCTCGAGTATGGTGAGCTTGACTCTTCGATCACCCCAGCATCCAATAGTTCTGCTATTTTCGTCCTTACTTTCCCTCGTTCTGCATGTGATAGTCGATAGGGTCGGTAGGTGATTGGCTTATCCGTTGTTAGCTCAATTTTTATTGCCGTTTGGGTCGTGTGACCCAGTTCGCGTAATTCGCTGGCGAAACAGTCCCCATATTCGTTAAGAAGGTTACATAACTGTACCTTGTAGTCGTCGTGAACTTGAGAAGCAACGTTTATCTCGTTTATCGTAATGTTTTTAGACGTTTTCGTATCAACGTGGAGGGTCTCGATGACTTGATCCTCCGGCAATGCTTCGCATAGCTTCGCTCGTAACATCTTCTCTCCTGTCTTGATTTTCAATTCGGATCCAGACAGATTTATTATTGGTACACTTGAAAAACCGTCCTTATCAACTGAGTAGACTCCTCGAGGTATATAGTATTCCTTTCCAGGAGCCATCCTAAGTTGTTCGTCAACAAATACCTCTAATTCGCTTTCTTGAGGGACTCTTGAATGCAGATCAATGAAGCCCACGTAGTCAGTTTGAATAACTGACGCTTTACATGCCCACAGATTAACGGCTTGTGGGGGTAGTTCCGGAATTTGCATTTTATGTAGCGAATTATCTTCGATCGTTGAGTGGTCCTCCTCGAATAGTCTGATAGCGTTTTTACGTTTGATAACTGTGACGTTCGGTAGTTCAGTCAGTGGTTGTCCAATTAGGAGAGGAATATCTTGATTTTCGTCACGTACCACTATCATTTCTACCTCAGCGTTAACTTGGTCCACTTTAATCTTTGCCTTGGTCATTCCGACTGGCAATATTCGAGAGCCACCTCCATATCCTCCAATGGTTAACCCTCTCTCGGGTTCTCTAATAGTTAAACCATATTCGTCAGCCGTACTCTTCCGAATTAATACGCATTTACTCCCCATATCGACATATGACTGGATTGGCTTCTCATTAACGTAAGCTTGCATAAAATATTTCTCGTTACCGTCGACTTTGGGTTGATCATCGTCTATAAGCATAATTTCCCTTGACGTGGCGCTTTGACGGCAGTCTTTGGTTTCGTGACCTACTCGTTGGCAGGTTTCGCATCGAATTCTCTTTTGCGGTTTTGGGCAGGTTCTAGCTATGTGTCCATATTCATTACAGTTGTAACATAGCGACTGGCCCCTATCGTTATACTTCGGTTTTCCAAAACGAGGCTTAGCGTGCTGGACGTTTTGGTTAGTCTGCTTGTGATCCATTTCGCGTGGAGGCCATCTGGTGGACGTTTCTTGCGGTTTTCCAGTTGGCGGTCTTCTCCGATTTTCGTTGGAAGAATTCGTGACTCGCAAACGTCCTTCTAATTGTTGAATGCACTTGAGTAATTCTGGTGGACTCTTGAATTCTCTAACACTCAACGCTGTGATTAACTCTCTATCGTTTAAACCCGTTATGAGATACTCGATCATTGCTTCCTCCGTTAGTCCGCAAAGTCTAGCCTTCGCGACCTTATCGTGGTAATACTTTTCTACGGTGTCGTTGGGTTTTCTTACGTATTGTTCCATTTCGCGATGTAGCTGTTGACATCCTTTCGATGGTGGAAACCATTCCTCTAATTTCGTCTTCCACTCGGTCCACGTGTATACGCTAGTTGAGAGTCCTTCGAACCAGGTTTTGGCCGAACCCTTCAATTTTGGTAGTGCGCTGTTGATGGTCATGCGTTCGTTCCATCCGTAGGCAGTGGCAGCATCGTCCACTTTCTTTAACCACATAGTTATCGTTTGGTGTGGCGCGTTTTCGGGATCAAAATTGGGGATAATCTGGCTCGTATCACCCCAATGGTGATGCACGTTGTTCGTTGCATTTGGCAAATTCGGGTTAGGATTTACTTGTGGTGCAGGAGCAGGTACTAAAGCCGCCATGGTTTGCTGTACTGCGTTGGATACTGCTAGTCGTATGGCTTCTTGAAAATCGTTCATCGCTATGTACCCTGCTGGGTGCGCTCCGTTGGTGTCTTCGTCAGACATGTTGCTTTTCCGTATTGGACGTTTTGCTAATTCGTTTTCCCTCGTTGTCTTAGTAGACTTCTCGTTAGGGTTAATCGCGTAGTCGTTCGCTGAAATTCGTGTAGCGTTGACTGTATTAAACTCGTAATCGTGGGTGTCTTCGTAGTTATCGTGTTCGCTAGCGCTCTCGTCGTTGTTAGAGTCTTCGCTTTCCAACCAATTTACGTGAATACTACTATTTCTTGAACTAATTTCGTTGGAATTATCGTTTTCCGTATCGTTCTCGTTGAAATGGTGTTTCAAATTGTTGGTGTTATCGTTACCTCTACTTCGTTTTGCCTCCTCGCGTTGGGCATGAGAATCGCTGCTTATTTCGTAATTTTCGTTCGTTTCTGCTTTGCACGTGTTGCAGATTTCTTTAGTTTTCACCCTGTATTTGACTCTTTCGCTCCGTCGTACATGAGGACAATCCTTTTCTACTTGCATCCGTGATATCGTGGTTTTTGTCCGTAATGGCGTCGCCTCGTGTTACGTCGTGGGGTTTTCCAAATCCGTTCGCATCGCGTTGACCGTGGTCTCGTTTTTCGTATTTATTCAGAATATAGATTACTATCCCACTTCTGAGATGTTAACTCGTGATATTAACTCGTTTTGTCAGGTTCAAAATAATTAAACATCGTGGTTGAAAGAATGTAAAAAGGGTCAACGTTTATTCAATTTGGGTAGGAACTCGTAATAATACTACATCGTTCGCGTGGGAGCTAAAGAGTGTCTCTCGCCTCTGACCTCAGTTCTATTTATAGCCTCGGTTCAAAGGTTTTACAGATCGATGGGAACACACTCGCCATCTATATTTCAAACTAGTAACTACGATTCATAATCGGGCCTTACAATCTCAAATGTAACGTAGAAACACAAAGTTTTTCCACAATACCTGACGACCATTTATTTTTTGGGCTTCCTTGGCGCAATGGTTAGCGCGTTCAGCTGTTAACCGAAAGGTTGGTGGTTCGAGCCCAACCGAGAGAGGTGTTGTAGGGTCTCAGATGTAACGTAATAAGTCATAACTTATCCACAATACCTGACAACCATTTAATTTCTGAGCTTCCGTGGCTCAATGGTTAGCGCGTTCGGCTGTTAACCAATAGGTTGGTGGTTCGAGCCCATCCGGGAGTGGTGTTGTGAGGTCTCAGATGTAACGTAAAATGTCAGAGTTTTTCCACAATACCTGACGAACATTTAATTTTTGGGTTTTCCGTGGCGCAATGGTTAGCGCGTTCGGCTGTTAACCAATAGGTGGGTTGTTCGAGCCCATCCGGGAGCGGTGTTGTCAGGTCTCAGATGTGACGCAAAAAGTCAAGGTTTTTACACAATACCTGACGAGCATTTAATTTTTGGGCTTCCGTGGCTCAATGGTTAGCGCGTTCGGCTGTTAACCAATAGGTTGGTGGTTCGAGCCCACCCGGGAGCGGTGGTGTGGGATCTCATATGTAACGTAGAAAGCCAAAGTTTTGCCACAATACCTGACGACCATTAAATTTTTGGGCCTTCTTGGCGCAATTGTTAGTGCGTTCGGCAGTTAACCGAAAGGTTGGTGGTTCGATCCCAAAACACCGCTCCCGGGTGGGCTCGAACCACCAACCTATTTGTTAACAGCCGAATTCGCTAACCATTGAGCCACGGAAGCTCAGAATTTAAATGGTCGTCAGGTGTTGTGGAAAAAACCTTGACTTTTACGTCACATCTGAGACGTCACAACACCGCTCCCGGATGGGCTCGAACCACACACCTATTGGTTAAAAGCCGAACGCGCTAACCTTTGAGCCACGGAAGCTCAGAAATTAAATGGTTGTCAGGTATTGTAGATAAGTTAAGACTTTTTACGTTACATCTGAGAAAATAGTGAAGAAATATTCAAAATATGCTTCTTTGGCCGTGAAACGTCGATTTTGAAAATGTTATTAAAAATTGAGGAACATTTTTATTTATTGTTCAATCGAGATGAAATCACTTTTAATGAGTGTTTTATAGGGAATTAAGCTGAATTCGGTCAAAAATTTCTCCAGAAAAAAATTCATTCAAAAAAGTACCGAAAAAATCGCAGGTTTTTCTTCTTCAAGACACAAAATCCGTGAATACGATTTCTTATTGAAAATTGAATTTTAACAGTTTTTTGAATGAATATCGTTACATTGCTTGAATTAAAGCAAAAAGTATAAAAATAATGGTTTCAATGAATATATTTGAAAATAGTGAAGAAATACTCAAAGTATGCTTCTTTGGCCGTAAAACGTCGATTTTGAAAATGTTATTAAAAATCGAGGTAAATTTTTAATTATTGGTCAATCGAGATGAAATCACTTTCAATGAGTGTTTTATAGGGAATTAAGCTGAATTCGGTCAAAAATTTCTCCTGAAAAAAATGCATTCAAAAAAGTACCGAAAAAATCGCATGTTTTTCTTCTTCAAGATACAAAATCCGTGACAACGATTTCTTATTGAAAAATTTAATTTTAACAGTTTTTTGATTGAATATCGTTACATTTGCTTGAATTAAAGCAAAAAGTATAAAAATAATGCTTTCAGTGAACATATTTGAAAATAGTGAAGAAATACTCAAAGTATGCTTCTTTGGCCGTGAAACGTCGATTTTGAAAATGTTATTAAAAATCGAGGTAAATTTTTAATTATTGTTCAATCAAGATGAAATCACTTTCAAAGAGTGTTTTATAGGGAACGTAGAAAGCCAAAGTTTTTCCACAATACGTGACAACCATTTAATTTCTGAGCCTCCGTGGCTCAATGGTTAGCGCGTTCGGCTGTTAACCAATAGGTTAGTGGTTCGAGCCCACCCGGGAGCGGCGTTGTGGGATCTCAAATGTAACGTAGAAAGCCAAAGTTTTTCCACAATACCTGACGATTTAATTTTTGGGCTTCCGTGGCGCAATGGTTAGGGCGTTCGGCTGTTAACCAATAGGTTGGTGGTTCGAGCCCTCCCGGGCGCGGTGTTGTGGGATCTCAAATGTAACGTAGAAAGCCAAGGTTTTTACACATTACCTGACGAGCATTTAAATTTTGGGCTTCCTTGGCGCAATGGTTAGCGCGTTCGGCTGTTAACCAATAGGTTGGTGGTTCGAGCCCACCCGGGAGCGGTGTTGTGTGATCTCAAATGTAACGTAGAAAGCCAAAATTTTTCCACAATACCTGACGACCATTTAATTTTTGGGCTTCCGTGGCGCAATGGTTAGCACGTTCGGCTGTTAACCAATAGGTTGGTGGTTCGAGCCCATCCGGGAGCGGTGTTGTGAGGTCTCAGATGTGACGTAAAAAGTCAAGGTTTTCCACAATACCTGACAACCATTTAATTTCTGAGCTTCCGTGGCTCAATGGTTAGCGCGTTCGGCTGTTAACCAATAGGTTGGTGGTTCGAGCCCACCCGGGAGCGGTGTTGTGGGATCTGAAATGTAACGTAGAAAGCCAAAGTTTTTGCACAATAAATGACGACCATTTAATTTTTGGGCTTCCGTGGCGCAATGGTTAGCGCGTTCGGCTGTTAGTTAATAGGTTGGTGGTTCGACCCCATCCGGAAGCGGTGTTGTGAGGTCTCAGATGTGACGTAAAAAGTCAAGGTTTTTACATAATACCTGACGAGCATTTAACTTTTGGGCTTCCGTGGCGCAATGGTTAGCGCGTTCAGCTGCTATTCGAAAGACTGGTGGTTTGAGCTCTCCCGGGAGCGGTGTTGTGACGTCTCAAATGTAACATAAAATGTCAGAGTTTTTCCACAATACCTGTCGAACATTGAATTTTTGGGCTTCCGTGGCGCAATGGTTAGCGCGTTCAGCTGTTAATCGAGAGGTTGGTGGTACGAGCCCACCCGGGAGAGGTGTTGTGGGGTCTCAGATGTAGCGTAAAAAGTCAAAACCTTTCCACAATACGTGACAACCATTTAATTTCTGGGCTTCCGTGGCTCAATGATTAGCGCGTTCGGCTGTTAACCAATAGGTTTGTGGTTCGAGCCCATCCGGGATGCGGTGTTGTGAACCACTGTGAACCACCAACCTTTCGGTTAACAGCTGAACGCGCTAATAATTGCGCCACGGAAGCCCAAAAATTAAATGTTCGTCAGGTATTGTGGAAAAACTCTGACATTTTACGTTACATCTGAGACCTCACAACACCGCTCCCGGATGGGCTCGAACCACCAACCTATTGGTTAACAGCCGAACGCGCTAACCATTGCGCCACGGAAGACCAAAAATTAAATGGTCGTCAGGTGTTGTGGAAAAAACCTTGACTTTTTACGTCACATCTGAGACGTCACAAAACCGCTCCCGGATGGGCTCGAACCACACACCTATTGGTAAACAGCCGAACGCGCTAACCTTTGAGCCACGGAAGCTCAGAAATTAAATGGTTGTCAGGTATTGTGGATAAGTTATGACTTTTTACGTTACATGTGTGACCCTACAACACCTCTTCCGGTTGGGCTCGAACCACCAACCTTTCGGTTAACAGCCGAACGCGCTAACCATTGCGCCAAGGAAGCCCAAAAATTTAATGGTCGTCAGGTATTGAGGCAAAACTTTGGCTTTCTACGTTACATTTGAGATCCCACACCACCGCTCCCGGGTGGGCTCGAACCACCAACCAATTGGTTAACAGCCGAACGCGCTAACCATTGAGCCACGGAAGCTCAGAAATTAAATGGTTGTCACGTATTGTGGATAAGTTTTGACTTTTTACGCTACATCTGAGACCCCACAACACCTCTTCCGGGTGGGCCTGAACCACAAGCCTTTCGATTAACAGTTGAACGCGCTAATAATTGCGCCACGGAAGCCCAAAAATTAAATGTTCGTCAGGTATTGTGGAAAAACTCTGACATTTTACGTTACATCTGAGACCTCACAACACCGCTCCCGGATGGGCTCTAACCACCAACCTATTGGTTAACAGCCGAACGCGCTAACCATTCAGCCACGGAAGCTCAGAAATTAAATGGTTGTCACGTATTGTGGAAAAGTTTTGACTTTTTACGCTACATCTGAGACCCCACAACACCTCTCCCGGTTGGGCTCGAACCACCAACCTTTCGATTAACAGCTGAACGCGCTAACCATTGCGCCACGGAAGCCCAAAAATTCAATGTTCGTCAGGTATTGTGGAAAAACCTTGACTTTTTACGTCACATCTGAGACCTCACAACACCGCTCCCGGATGGGCTCGAACCACCAACCTATTGGTTAACAGCCGAACGCGCTAACCATTGAGCCACGGAAGCTCAGAAATTAAATGGTTGTCACGTATTGTGGATAAGTTTTGACTTTTTACGCTACATCTGAGACCCCACAACACCTCTTCCGGGTGGGCCTGAACCACCAGCCTTTCGATTAACAGTTGAACGCGCTAATAATTGCGCCAGGGAAGCCCAAAAATTAAATGTTCGTCAGGTATTGTGGAAAAACTCTGACATTTTACGTTACATCTGAGACCTCACAACACCGCTCCCGGATGGGCTCTAACCACCAACCTATTGGTTAACAGCCGAACGCGCTAACCATTCAGCCACGGAAGCTCAGAAATTAAATGGTTGTCACGTATTGTGGAAAAGTTTTGACTTTTTACGCTACATCTGAGACCCCACAACACCTCTCCTGGTTGGGCTCGAACCACCAACCTTTCGATTAACAGCTGAACGCGCTAACCATTGCGCCACGGAAGCCCAAAAATTCAATGTTCGTCAGGTATTGTGGAAAAACCTTGACTTTTTACGTCACATCTGAGACCTCACAACACCGCTCCCGGATGGGCTCGAACCACCAACCTATTGGTTAACAGCCGAACGCGTTAACCATTGCGCCACGGAAGCCCAAACATTAAATGGTCGTCAGGTATTTTGGAAAAACTTTGGCTTTCTACGTTACGTTTGAGATCCCACAACGCCGCTCCCGGGTGGGCTCGAACCACTAAATTATTTGTTAACTGCTGAACGCGCTAACCATTGCGCCACGGAAGCTCAGAAATTAAATGGTTGTCACGTATTGTGGAAAAGTTTTGACTTTTTACGCTACATCTGAGACCCCACAACACCTCTCCCGGGTGGGCTCGAACCTTCAACCTTTCGATTAACAGCTGAACGTGCTAATCATTGCGCCACGGAAGCCCAAAAATTAAATGGTCGTCAGGTATTGTGGAAAAACTTTGGCTTTCCACGTTACGTTTGAGATCCCACAACACCGCACCCGGGTGGGCTCGAACCACCAACCTATTGGTTAACAGCCGAACGCCCTAAGCATTGCGCCACGGAAGCCCAAAAATTAAATGATCGTCAGGTATTGTGGAAAAACTTTGGCTTTCTACGTTACATTTGAGATCCCACAACGCCGCTCCCGGGTGGGCTCGAACCACTAACCTATTAGTTAACAGCCGAACGCGCTAACCATTGAGCCACGGAAGCTCAGAAATTAAATGGTTGTCACGTATTGTGGAAAAGTTTTGACTTTTTACGCTACATCTGAGACCCCACAACACCTCTCCCGGGTGGGCTCGAACCACCAACCTTTCGATTAACAGCTGAACGCGCTAACCATTGCGCCACGGAAGCCCAAAATTTCAATGTTCGTCAGGTATTGTGGAAAAACTCTGACATTTTATGTTACATCTGAGACGTCACAACACCGCTCCCGGGAGGGCTCAAACCACCAGTCTTTTGAATAGCAGCTGAACGCGCTAACCATTGCGCCACGGAAGCCCAAAAATTAAATGGTCGTCCGGTATTGTGGAAAAACTTTGACTTTTTACGTAACATCTGAGACCTCATAGCACCGCTCCCGGGTGTGCTCGAACCACCAACCTTTCTGTTAACAGCCGAACGCGCTAACGATTGCGCCACGGAAGCCCAAAATTTAAATGGTCGTCCGGTATTGTGGAAAAACCTTAACTTTTTACGTCACATCTGAGACGTCACAACACCGCTCCCGGATGGGCTCGAACCACCAACCTATTGGTTAACAGCCGAACGCGCTAACCATTGAGCCACGGAAGCTCAGAAATTAAATGGTTGTCACGTATTGTGGAAAAGTTTTGACTTTTTACGCTACATCTGAGACCCCACAACACCTCTCCCGGGTGGGCTCGAACCTTCAACCTTTCGATTAACAGCTGAACGCGCTAGTCATTGCGGCACGGAAGCCCAAAAATTAAATGTTCGTCAGGTATTGTGGAAAAACTCTGACATTTTACGTTACATCTGAGACCTCACTACACCGCTCCCGGATGGGCTCGAACCACCAACCTATTGGTTAAAAGCCGAACGCGCTAACCATTGCGCCACGGAAGCCCAAAAATTAAATGGTCGTCAGGTGTTGTGGAAAAAACCTTGGCTTTTTACGTCACACCTGAGACGTCACAACACCTATTCCGGTTGGGCTCGAACCACCAACCTTTCGGTTAACAGCCGAACGCGCTAACCATTGCGCCAAGGAAGCCCAAAAATTTAATGGTCGTCAGGTATTGTGGCAAAACTTTGGCTTTCTACGTTACATTTGAGATCCCACACCACCGCTCCTGGGTGGGCTCGAACCACCAACCTATTGGTTAACAGCCGAACGCGCTAACCATTGAGCCACGGAAGCTCAGAAATTAAATGGTTGTCACGTATTGTGGATAAGTTATGACTTATTACGTTACATCTGAGACCCTACAACACCTCTCTCGGTTGGGCTCGAACCACCAACCTTTCGGTTAACAGCCGAACGCTCTAACCATTGCGCCAAGGAAGCCCAAAAAATAAATGGTCGTCAGGTATTGTGGAAAAACTTTGGCTTTCTACGTTACATTTGAGATCCCACAACACCGCTCCCGGGTGGGCTCGAACCACCAACCTATTGGCTAACAGCCGAACGCGCTAAGCATTGAGCCACGGAAGCTCAGAAATTAAAAGGTTGTTACGTATTGTGGAAAAGTTTTGACATTTTACGCTACATCTGAGACCCCACAAAACCTCTCCCGGGTGGGCTCGAACCACCAACCTTTCGATTAACAGCTGAACGCGCTAATTATTGCGCCACGGAAGCCCAAAAATTAAATGTTCGTCAGGTATTGTGGAAAAACTCTGACATTTTACGTTACATTCGAGACGTCACAACACCGCTCCCGGGAGGGCTCAAACCACCAGTCTTTTGAATAGCAGCTGAACGCGCTAACCATTGCGCCACGGAAGCCTAAATATTAAATGGTCGTCATGTATTGTGGAAAAACTCTGACTTTTTACGTTACATCTGAGACCTCACAAAACGCTCCCGGATGGGCTCGAAAAACCAAAATTTCGGTTAAAAGCCGAAAGCGCTAGCCATTGAGC
Organism: Phalangium opilio; assembly: GCF_054372755.1. NCBI lineage: Eukaryota > Metazoa > Arthropoda > Arachnida > Opiliones > Phalangiidae > Phalangium > Phalangium opilio. The sequence continues at coordinate 3,132,747 of NW_028324192.1, read as the reverse complement.
CACGGAAGCTCTGAAATTAAATGGTCGTCCGGTATTGTGGAAAAACTTTGACTTTTTACGTAACATCTGAGACCTCATAGCACCGCTCCCGGGTGTGCTCGAACCACCAACCTATTGGTTAACAGCCAAACGCGCTAACCATTGCGCCAAGGAAGCCCAAATATTAAATATTCGTCAGGTATTGTGGAAAAACTCTGACATTTTACGTCACATCTGAGAACTCACAACACCGCTCCCGGGTGGGCCCGAACCACCAACCTATTGGTTAACAGCCGAACACGCTAAACATTGAGCCACGGAAGCTCAGAAATTAAATCGTTGTCACGTATTGTGGAAAAGTTTTGACTTTTTACGCAACATCTGAGACCCCACAACACCTCTCCCGGGTGGGATCGAACCACCAACCTTTCGATTAACAGAAGAACGCGCTAACCATTGCGCCCCGGAAGCCCAAAAATTAAATGGTCGTCAGGTATTGTGGAAAAACTTTGGCTTTCTACGTTACATTTGAGATCCCACAACACCGCTCCCGGGTGGGCTCGAACCACCAACCTATTGGCTAACAGCCGAACGCGCTAACCATTGAGAAACGAAAGCTCAGAAATTAAATGGTTGTCACGTATTGTGGAAAAGTTTTGACTTTTTACGCTACATCTGAGACCCCACAACACCTCTCTCGGGTGGGCTCGAACCACCAACCTTTCGATTAACAGCTGAACGCGCTAATTATTGCGCCACGGAAGCCCAAAAAGTCGTCAGGTATTCTGGAAAAACTTTGGCTTTCTACGTTACATTCGTGATCCCACAACACCGCTCCCGGGTGGGCTTGAACCACCAACCTTTCGGTTACCAGCCGAACGCGCTAACCATTGCGCCAAGGAAGCCCAAAAATTAAATGTTCGTCAGGTATTGTGGAAAAACCTTGACTTTTTACGTAACATCTGAGACGTCACAACACCGCTCCCGGATGGGCTTGAACCACCAACCTTTCGGTTAACAGCCGAACGCGCTAATCACTGCGCCACGGAAGCCCAAAAATTAAATGGTCGTCAGGTATTGTGGAAAAACTTTGGCTTTCTACGTTATATTCGAGATCCCACAACACCGCTCCCGGGTATGCTTGAAGCACCAACCTATTGGCTAACAGCCGAACGCGCTAACCATTGAGCCACGGAAGCTCAGAAATTAAATGGTCGTCAGGTATTGTGGAAAAACTTTGGCTTTCTACGTTACATTTGAGATCCCACAACACCGCTCCCGGGTGGGCTCGAACCACCAACCTATTGGCTAACAGCCGAACGCGCTAACCATTGAGCCACGAAGGCTCAGATATTAAATGGTTGTCACGTATTGTGGAAAAGTTTTGACTTTTTACGCTACATCTGAGACCTCACAACACCGCTCCCGAAAGGGCTCAAACCACCAGTCTTTTGAATAACAGCTGAACGCGCTAACCATTGCGCCCCGGAAGCCCAAAAATTAAATGGTCGTCAGGTATTGTGGAAAAACTTTCGCTTTCTACGTTACATTTGAGATCCCACAACACCGCTCCCGGGTGGGCTCGAACCACCAACCTATTGGCAAACAGCCGAACGCGCTAACCATTGAGCCACGAAAGCTCAGAAATTAAATGGTTGTCACGTATTGTGGAAAAGTTTTGACTTTTTACGCTACATCTGAGACCCCACAACACCTCTCTCGGGTGGGCTCGAACCACCAACCTTTCGATTAACAGCTGAACGCGCTAATAATTGCGCCACGGAAGCCCAAAAATTAAATGGTCGTCAGGTATTCTGGAAAAATTTTGGCTTTCTACGTTACATTCGTGATCCCACAACACCGCTCCCGGGTGGGCTTGAACCACCAACCTTTCGGTTACCAGCCGAACGCGCTAACCATTGCGCACGGAAGCCCAAAAATTAAATGGTCGTCAGGTATTGTGGAAAAACTTTGGCTTTCTACGTTACATGTGAGATCCCACAACACCGCTCCCGGGTGGCCTCGAACCACCAACCCATTGGTTAACAGCCGAACGCGCTAACTATTGAGCCGCGGAAGCCCAAAAATTAAATGGTCGTCAGGTATTGTGGAAAAACCTTGACTTTTTACGTAACATCTGAGACGTCACAACACCGCTCCCGGATGGGCTTGAACCACCAACCTTTCGGTTAACAGCCGAACGCGCTAACCATTGCGCCACGGAAGCCCAAAAGTTAAATGGTCGTCAGGTATTGTGGAAAAACTTTGGCTTTCTACGTTACATTCGAGATCCCACAACACCGCTCCCGGGTATGCTTGAAGCACCAACCTATTGGCCAACAGCCGAACGCGCTAACCATTGAGCCACGGAAGCTCAGAAATTAAATGGTTGTCAGGTATTGTGGAAAAACTTTGGCTTTCTACGTTACATTTGAGACCCCACAACCACCAACCTTTCGATTAACAGCTGAACGCGCTAACCATTGAGCCACGGAAGCTCAGAAATTAAATGGTCGTCAGGTATTGTGGAAAAACTTTGGCTTTCTACGTTACATTTGAGATCCCACAACACCGCTCCTGGGTGGGCTCGAACCACCAACCTATGGGTCAACAGCAGAACGCGCTAACCATTGCGCCACGGAAGCCCAAAAATTAAATGCTCGTCAGGTTTTGCGTAAAAAGCTTGACTTTTTACGTCACATCTGAGACCTCACAACACCGCTCCCGGATGAGCTCGAACCACCAACCTATTGGTTAACAGCCGAACGCGCTAACCATTGAGCCACGGAAGCTCAGAAATTAAATGATTGTCACGTATTGTGGATAAGTTTTGACTTTTTACGCTACATATGAGACCCCACAACACCTCTCCCGGGTGGGCTCGAACCTTCAACCTTTCGATTTACAGCTGAACGCGCTAACCATTGCGCCACGGAAGCCCAAAAATTAAATGTTTGTCAGGTATTGTGAAAAACTCTGACATTTTACGTTACATCTGAGACTTCACAACACCGCATCCCGGATGGGCTCGAACCACAAACCTATTGGTTAACAGCCGAACGCGATAACCATTGAGCCAAGGAAGCTCGGAAATTAAATGGTTGTCAGGTATTGTGGATAAGATATGACTTATTACGTTACATCTGATACCCTACAACACCTCTCCCGGTTGGGATCGAACCACCAACCTTTCGGTTAACAGCCGAACGCGCTAACCATTGCCCCAAGGAAGCCCAAAAATTAAATGTTCGTCAGGTATTGTGGAAAAACCTTGAAATTTTACGTTACATTTGAGATCCCACAACACCGCTCCCGGGTGGGCTCGAACCACCAACCTATTGGTTAACAGCCGAACGCGCTAATCATTGAGCCACGGAAGCCCAGAAATTAAATGGTTTTCACGTATTGTGGAAGAGTTTTGACTTTTTACGCTACATCTGAGACCCTACAACACCTCTCCCGGGTGGGCTCGTACCACCAACCTTTCGATTAACAGCTGAACGCGCTAACCATTGCGCCACGGAAGCCCAAAAATTCAATGTTCGACAGGTATTGTGGAAAAACTCTGACATTTTATGTTACATTTGAGACGTCACAACACCGCTCCCGGGAGAGCTCAAACCACCAGTCTTTTGAATAGCAGCTGAACGCGCTAACCATTGCGCCACGGAAGCCCAAAAATTAAATGGTCGTCAGGTATTTTGGAAAAACCTTGACTTTTAACGTCACATCTGAGACGTCACAATACCGCTCCCGGATGGGCTCGAACCACCAACCTATTGGTTAACAGCCGAACGCGCTAACCATTGAGCCACAGAAGCCCAAAGTTAAATGCTCGTCAGGTATTGTGTAAAAACCTTGACTTTTTACGTCACATCTGAGACCTCACAACACCGCTCCCGGATGGGCTCGAACCACCAACCTATTGGTTAACAGCCGAACGCGCTAACCATTGAGCCACGGAAGCCCAAAGTTAAATGCTCGTCAGGTATTGTGTAAAAACCTTGACATTTTACGTTACATCTGAGACATCACAACACCTCTCCCGGATGGGCTCGAACCACCAACCTATTGGTTAACAGCCGAACGCGCTAACCATTGCGCCACGGAAGCCCAAAATTTAAATGGTCGTCAGTTGTTGTGGAAAAAACCTTGACTTTTTACATCACATCTGAGACGTCACAACACCGCTCCCGGATGGGCTCGAACCACACACCTATTAGTTAACAGCCGAACGCGCTAACCTTTGAGCCACGGAAGCTCACAAATTAAACGGTTGTCAGGTATTGTAGATAAGTTATGACTTTTTACGTTACATCTGAGACCCTACAACACCTCTTCCGGTTGGGCACGAACCACCAACCTTTCGGTTAACAGCCGAACGCAATAACAATTGCGCCAAGGAAGCCCAAAAATTTAATGGTCGTCAGGTATTGTGGCAAAACTTTGGCTTTCTACGTTACATTTGAGATCCCACACCACCGCTCCCGGGTGGGCTCGAACCACCAACCTATTGGTTAACAGCCGAACGCGCTAACCATTGAGCCACGGAATCTCAGAAATTAAATGGTTGTCACGTATTGTGGATAAGTTTTGACTTTTTACGCTACATCTGAGACCCCACAACACCTCTTCCGGGTGGGCTTGAACCACCAGCCTTTCGATTAACAGTTGAACGCGCTAATAATTGCGCCAAGGAAGCCCAAAAATTAAATGTTCGTCAGGTATTGTGGAAAAACTCTGACATTTTACGTTACATCTGAGACCTCACAACACCGCTCCCGGATGGGCTCGAACAACCAACCTATTGGTTAACAGCCGAACGCGCTAACCATTGCGCCACGGAAGCCCAAAAATTAAATGTTCGTCAGGTATTGTGGAAAAACTCTGACATTTTACGTTACATCTAAGACCTCACAACACCGCTCCCGGATGGGCTCGAACCACCAACCTATTGGTTAACAGCCGAACGCGCTAACCATTGAGCCACGGAAGCTCAGAGACTAAATGGTTGTCAGGTATTGTGGATAAGTTATGACTTATTACGTTACATCTGAGACCCTACAACACCTCTCACGGTTGGGCTCGAACCACCAACCTTTCGGTTGACAGCCGAACGCGCTAACCATTGCGCCAACGAAGCCCAAAAAATAAATGGTCGTCAGGTATTGTGGAAAAACTTTGTCTTTCTACGTTACATTTGAGATCCCACAACACCGCTCCCGGGTGGGCTCGAACCACCACCCTATTGGTTAAAAGCTGAACGCGCTAACCATTCAGCCACGGAAGCTCAGAAATTAAATGGTCGTCACGTATTGTGGAAAAGTTTTGACTTTTTACGCTACATCTGAGACCCCACAACACCTCTCCCGGTTGGGCTCGAACCACCAACCTTTCGGTTAACAGCCGAACGCGCTAACCATTGCGCCATGGAAGCCCAAAAATTAAATGTTCGTCAGGTATTGTGGAAAAACCTTGACTTTTTACGTCACTTCTGAGACCTCACAACACCGCTCCCGGATGGGCTCGAACCACCAACCTATTGGTTAACAGCCGAACGCGCTAACCATTGAGCCACGGAAGCTCAGAAATTAAATGGTCGTCACGTATTGTGGAAAAACTTTGGCTTTCTACGTTACATTTGAGATCCCACAACACCGCTCCCGGGTGGGCTCGAACCACCAACCTATTGGTTAACAGCCGAACGCGTTAACCATTGCGCCATGGAAGCCCAAAAATTAAATGGTCGTCAGGTATTGTGGAAAAACTTTGGCTTTCTACGTTACGTTTGAGATCCCACAACGCCGCTCCCGGGTGGGCTCGAACCACTAACCTATTTGTTAACTGCTGAACGCGCTAACCATTGCGCCACGGAAGCTAAAAATTAAATGCTCGTCAGGTATTGTGTAAAAACCTTGACTTTTTACGTCACATCTGAGACCTCACAACACCGCTCCCGGATGGGCTCGAACCACCAACCTATTGGTTAACAGCCGAACGCGCTAACCATTGAGCCACAGAAGCCCAAAGTTAAATGCTCGTCAGGTATTGTGTAAAAACCTTGACTTTTTACGTCACATCTGAGACCTCACAACACCGCTCCCGGATGGGCTCGAACCACCAACCTATTGGTTAACAGCCGAACGCGCTAACCATTGAGCCACGGAAGCCCAAAGTTAAATGCTCGTCAGGTATTGTGTAAAAACCTTGACATTTTACGTTACATCTGAGACCTCACAACACCTCTCCCGGATGGGCTCGAACCACCAACCTATTGGTTAACAGCCGAACGCGCTAACCATTGCGCCACGGAAGCCCAAAATTTAAATGGTCGTCAGTTGTTGTGGAAAAAACCTTGACTTTTTACATCACATCTGAGACGTCACAACACCGCTCCCGGATGGGCTCGAACCACACACCTATTAGTTAACAGCCGAACGCGCTAACCTTTGAGCCACGGAAGCTCACAAATTAAACGGTTGTCAGGTATTGTAGATAAGTTATGACTTTTTACGTTACATCTGAGACCCTACAACACCTCTTCCGGTTGGGCACGAACCACCAACCTTTCGGTTAACAGCCGAACGCAATAACAATTGCGCCAAGGAAGCCCAAAAATTTAATGGTCGTCAGGTATTGTGGCAAAACTTTGGCTTTCTACGTTACATTTGAGATCCCACACCACCGCTCCCGGGTGGGCTCGAACCACCAACCTATTGGTTAACAGCCGAACGCGCTAACCATTGAGCCACGGAATCTCAGAAATTAAATGGTTGTCACGTATTGTGGATAAGTTTTGACTTTTTACGCTACATCTGAGACCCCACAACACCTCTTCCGGGTGGGCTCGAACCACTAACCTATTTGTTAACTGCTGAACGCGCTAACCATTGCGCCACGGAAGCTAAAAATTAAATGCTCGTCAGGTATTGTGTAAAAACCTTGACTTTTTACGTCACATCTGAGACCTCACAACACCGCTCCCGGATGGGCTCGAACCACCAACCTATTGGTTAACAGCCGAACGCGCTAACCATTGAGCCACAGAAGCCCAAAGTTAAATGCTCGTCAGGTATTGTGTAAAAACCTTGACTTTTTACGTCACATCTGAGACCTCACAACACCGCTCCCGGATGGGCTCGAACCACCAACCTATTGGTTAACAGCCGAACGCGCTAACCATTGAGCCACGGAAGCCCAAAGTTAAATGCTCGTCAGGTATTGTGTAAAAACCTTGACATTTTACGTTACATCTGAGACCTCACAACACCTCTCCCGGATGGGCTCGAACCACCAACCTATTGGTTAACAGCCGAACGCGCTAACCATTGCGCCACGGAAGCCCAAAATTTAAATGGTCGTCAGTTGTTGTGGAAAAAACCTTGACTTTTTACATCACATCTGAGACGTCTCAACACCGCTCCCGGATGGGCTCGAACCACACACCTATTAGTTGACAGCCGAACGCGCTAACCTTTGAGCCACGGAAGCTCACAAATTAAACGGTTGTCAGGTATTGTAGATAAGTTATGACTTTTTACGTTACATCTGAGACCCTACAACACCTCTTCCGGTTGGGCACGAACCACCAACCTTTCGGTTAACAGCCGAACGCAATAACAATTGCGCCAAGGAAGCCCAAAAATTTAATGGTCGTCAGGTATTGTGGCAAAACTTTGGCTTTCTACGTTACATTTGAGATCCCACACCACCGCTCCCGGGTGGGCTCGAACCACCAACCTATTGGTTAACAGCCGAACGCGCTAACCATTGAGCCACGGAATCTCAGAAATTAAATGGTTGTCACGTATTGTGGATAAGTTTTGACTTTTTACGCTACATCTGAGACCCCACAACACCTCTTCCGGGTGGGCTTGAACCACCAGCCTTTCGATTAACAGTTGAACGCGCTAATAATTGCGCCAAGGAAGCCCAAAAATTAAATGTTCGTCAGGTATTGTGGAAAAACTCTGACATTTTACGTTACATCTGAGACCTCACAACACCGCTCCCGGATGGGCTCGAACAACCAACCTATTGGTTAACAGCCGAACGCGCTAACCATTGCGCCACGGAAGCCCAAAAATTAAATGTTCGTCAGGTATTGTGGAAAAACTCTGACATTTTACGTTACATCTAAGACCTCACAACACCGCTCCCGGATGGGCTCGAACCACCAACCTATTGGTTAACAGCCGAACGCGCTAACCATTGAGCCACGGAAGCTCAGAGACTAAATGGTTGTCAGGTATTGTGGATAAGTTATGACTTATTACGTTACATCTGAGACCCTACAACACCTCTCACGGTTGGGCTCGAACCACCAACCTTTCGGTTGACAGCCGAACGCGCTAACCATTGCGCCAAGGAAGCCCAAAAAATAAATGGTCGTCAGGTATTGTGGAAAAACTTTGTCTTTCTACGTTACATTTGAGATCCCACAACACCGCTCCCGGGTGGGCTCGAACCACCACCCTATTGGTTAAAAGCTGAACGCGCTAACCATTCAGCCACGGAAGCTCAGAAATTAAATGGTCGTCACGTATTGTGGAAAAGTTTTGACTTTTTACGCTACATCTGAGACCCCACAACACCTCTCCCGGTTGGGCTCGAACCACCAACCTTTCGGTTAACAGCCGAACGCGCTAACCATTGCGCCATGGAAGCCCAAAAATTAAATGTTCGTCAGGTATTTTGGAAAAACCTTGACTTTTTACGTCACTTCTGAGACCTCACAACACCGCTCCCGGATGGGCTCGAACCACCAACCTATTGGTTAACAGCCGAACGCGCTAACCATTGAGCCACGGAAGCTCAGAAATTAAATGGTCGTCACGTATTGTGGAAAAACTTTGGCTTTCTACGTTACGTTTGAGATCCCACAACGCCGCTCCCGGGTGGGCTCGAACCACTAACCTATTTGTTAACTGCTGAACGCGCTAACCATTGCGCCACGGAAGCTAAAAATTAAATGCTCGTCAGGTATTGTGTAAAAACCTTGACTTTTTACGTCACATCTGAGACCTCACAACACCGCTCCCGGATGGGCTCGAACCACCAACCTATTGGTTAACAGCCGAACGCGCTAACCATTGCGCCACGGAAGCCCAAAATTTAAATGGTCGTCAGTTGTTGTGGAAAAAACCTTGACTTTTTACATCACATCTGAGACGTCACAACACCGCTCCCGGATGGGCTCGAACCACACACCTATTAGTTAACAGCCGAACGCGCTAACCTTTGAGCCACGGAAGCTCACAAATTAAACGGTTGTCAGGTATTGTAGATAAGTTATGACTTTTTACGTTACATCTGAGACCCTACAACACCTCTTCCGGTTGGGCACGAACCACCAACCTTTCGGTTAACAGCCGAACGCAATAACAATTGCGCCAAGGAAGCCCAAAAATTTAATGGTCGTCAGGTATTGTGGCAAAACTTTGGCTTTCTACGTTACATTTGAGATCCCACACCACCGCTCCCGGGTGGGCTCGAACCACCAACCTATTGGTTAACAGCCGAACGCGCTAACCATTGAGCCACGGAATCTCAGAAATTAAATGGTTGTCACGTATTGTGGATAAGTTTTGACTTTTTACGCTACATCTGAGACCCCACAACACCTCTTCCGGGTGGGCTCGAACCACTAACCTATTTGTTAACTGCTGAACGCGCTAACCATTGCGCCACGGAAGCTAAAAATTAAATGCTCGTCAGGTATTGTGTAAAAACCTTGACTTTTTACGTCACATCTGAGACCTCACAACACCGCTCCCGGATGGGCTCGAACCACCAACCTATTGGTTAACAGCCGAACGCGCTAACCATTGAGCCACAGAAGCCCAAAGTTAAATGCTCGTCAGGTATTGTGTAAAAACCTTGACTTTTTACGTCACATCTGAGACCTCACAACACCGCTCCCGGATGGGCTCGAACCACCAACCTATTGGTTAACAGCCGAACGCGCTAACCATTGAGCCACGGAAGCCCAAAGTTAAATGCTCGTCAGGTATTGTGTAAAAACCTTGACATTTTACGTTACATCTGAGACCTCACAACACCTCTCCCGGATGGGCTCGAACCACCAACCTATTGGTTAACAGCCGAACGCGCTAACCATTGCGCCACGGAAGCCCAAAATTTAAATGGTCGTCAGTTGTTGTGGAAAAAACCTTGACTTTTTACATCACATCTGAGACGTCTCAACACCGCTCCCGGATGGGCTCGAACCACACACCTATTAGTTGACAGCCGAACGCGCTAACCTTTGAGCCACGGAAGCTCACAAATTAAACGGTTGTCAGGTATTGTAGATAAGTTATGACTTTTTACGTTACATCTGAGACCCTACAACACCTCTTCCGGTTGGGCACGAACCACCAACCTTTCGGTTAACAGCCGAACGCAATAACAATTGCGCCAAGGAAGCCCAAAAATTTAATGGTCGTCAGGTATTGTGGCAAAACTTTGGCTTTCTACGTTACATTTGAGATCCCACACCACCGCTCCCGGGTGGGCTCGAACCACCAACCTATTGGTTAACAGCCGAACGCGCTAACCATTGAGCCACGGAATCTCAGAAATTAAATGGTTGTCACGTATTGTGGATAAGTTTTGACTTTTTACGCTACATCTGAGACCCCACAACACCTCTTCCGGGTGGGCTTGAACCACCAGCCTTTCGATTAACAGTTGAACGCGCTAATAATTGCGCCAAGGAAGCCCAAAAATTAAATGTTCGTCAGGTATTGTGGAAAAACTCTGACATTTTACGTTACATCTGAGACCTCACAACACCGCTCCCGGATGGGCTCGAACAACCAACCTATTGGTTAACAGCCGAACGCGCTAACCATTGCGCCACGGAAGCCCAAAAATTAAATGTTCGTCAGGTATTGTGGAAAAACTCTGACATTTTACGTTACATCTAAGACCTCACAACACCGCTCCCGGATGGGCTCGAACCACCAACCTATTGGTTAACAGCCGAACGCGCTAACCATTGAGCCACGGAAGCTCAGAGACTAAATGGTTGTCAGGTATTGTGGATAAGTTATGACTTATTACGTTACATCTGAGACCCTACAACACCTCTCACGGTTGGGCTCGAACCACCAACCTTTCGGTTGACAGCCGAACGCGCTAACCATTGCGCCAAGGAAGCCCAAAAAATAAATGGTCGTCAGGTATTGTGGAAAAACTTTGTCTTTCTACGTTACATTTGAGATCCCACAACACCGCTCCCGGGTGGGCTCGAACCACCACCCTATTGGTTAAAAGCTGAACGCGCTAACCATTCAGCCACGGAAGCTCAGAAATTAAATGGTCGTCACGTATTGTGGAAAAGTTTTGACTTTTTACGCTACATCTGAGACCCCACAACACCTCTCCCGGTTGGGCTCGAACCACCAACCTTTCGGTTAACAGCCGAACGCGCTAACCATTGCGCCATGGAAGCCCAAAAATTAAATGTTCGTCAGGTATTTTGGAAAAACCTTGACTTTTTACGTCACTTCTGAGACCTCACAACACCGCTCCCGGATGGGCTCGAACCACCAACCTATTGGTTAACAGCCGAACGCGCTAACCATTGAGCCACGGAAGCTCAGAAATTAAATGGTCGTCACGTATTGTGGAAAAACTTTGGCTTTCTACGTTACGTTTGAGATCCCACAACGCCGCTCCCGGGTGGGCTCGAACCACTAACCTATTTGTTAACTGCTGAACGCGCTAACCATTGCGCCACGGAAGCTAAAAATTAAATGCTCGTCAGGTATTGTGTAAAAACCTTGACTTTTTACGTCACATCTGAGACCTCACAACACCGCTCCCGGATGGGCTCGAACCACCAACCTATTGGTTAACAGCCGAACGCGCTAACCATTGAGCCACGGAAGCTCAGAGATTAAATGGTTGTCAGGTGTTGTGGATAAGTTATGACTTATTACGTTACATCTGAGACCCTACAACACCTCTCTCGGTTGGTCTCGAACCACCAACCTTTCGGTTAACAGCCGAACGCGCTAACCATTGCGCCAAGGAAGCCCAAAAAATAAATGGTCGTCAGGTATTGTGGAAAAACTTTGTCTTTCTACGTTACATTTGAGATCCCACAACACCGCTCCCGGGTGGGCTCGAACCACCACCCTATTGGTTAAAAGCTGAACGCGCTAACCATTCAGCCACGGAAGCTCAGAAATTAAATGGTTGTCACGTATTGTGGAAAAACTTTGGCTTTCTACGTTACATTTGAGATCCCACAACACCGCTCCCGGGTGGGCTCGAACCACCAACCTATTTGTTAACAGCCGAACGCGTTAACCATTGCGCCACGGAAGCCCAAAAATTAAATGGTCGTCAGGTATTGTGGAAAAACTTTGGCTTTCTACGTTACGTTTGAGATCCCACAACGCCGCTCCCGGGTGGGCTCGAACCACTAACCTCTCGATTAACAGCTGAAAGCGCTAACCATTGCGCCACGGAAGCCCAAAAATTCAATGGTCGTCCGGTATTGTGGAAAAACCTGGACTTTTTGCGTAACATCTGAGACCTCATAGCACCGCTCCCGGGTGTGCTCGAACCACCAACCTTTCTGTTAACAGCCGAACGCGCTAACGATTGCGCCACGGAAGCCCCAAAATTAAATGGTCGTCCGGTATTGTGGAAAAACCTGGACTTTTTACGTCACATCTGAGACGTCACAACACCGCTCCCGGATGGGCTCGAACCACCAACCTATTGGTTAACAGCCGAACGCGCTAATCATTGAGCCACGGAAGCTCAGAAATTAAATGGTTTTCACGTATTGCGGAAAATTTTTGACTTTTTACGCTACATCTGAGACCCCACAACACCTCTCTCGGGTGGGCACGAACCTTCAACCTTTCGATTAACAGCTGAACGCGCTAATCATTGCGCCACGGAAGCCCAAAAATTAAATGGTCGTCAGGTATTGTGGAAAAACATTGGCTTTCTACGTTACGTTTGAGATCCCACAACACCGCGCCCGGATGGGCTCGAACCACCAACCTAATGGTTAACAGCCGAACGCCCTAACCATTGCGCCACGGAAGCCCAAAAATTAAATGATCGTCAGGTATTGTGGAAAAACTTTGGCTTTCTACGTTACATTTGAGATCCCACAACGCCGCTCCCGGGTGGGCTCGAACCACTAACCTATTGGTTAACAGCCGAACGCGCTAACAATTGAGCCACGGAGGCTCAGAAATTAAATGGTTGTCACGTATTGTGGAAACGTTTTGACTTTTAACGCTACATCTGAGACCCCACAACACCTCTCCCGGGTGGGCTCGAACCACCAACCTTTCGGTTAACAGCCGAACGCGCTAACCATTGCGCCATGGAAGCCCAAAAATTAAATGTTCGTCAGGTATTGTGGAAAAACCTTGACTTTTTACGTCACATCTGAGACCTCACAACACCGCTCCCGGATGGGCTCGAACCACCAACCTATTGGTTAACAGCCGAACGCGCTAACCATTGAGCCACGGAAGCTCAGAAATTAAATGGTCGTCACGTATTGTGGAAAAACTTTGGCTTTCTACGTTACATTTGAGATCCCACAACACCGCTCCCGGGTGGGCTCGAACCACCAACCTATTGGTTAACAGCCGAACGCGCCACGGAAGCCCAAAAATTAAATGCTCGTCAGGTATTGTGGAAAAACCTTGACTTTTTACGTCACATCTGAGACCTCACAACACCGCTCCCGGATGGGCTCGAACCACCAACCTATTGGTTAACAGCCGAAAGCGCTAACCATTGAGCCACGGAAGCTCAGAAATTAAATGGTTGTCACGTATTGTGGAAAAGTTTTGACTTTTTACGCTACATCTGAGACCCCACAACACCTCTCCCGGGTGGGCTCGAACCTTCAACCTTTCGATTAACAGCTGAACGCGCTAATCATTGCACCACGGAAGCCCAAAAATTAAATGTTCGTCAGGTATTGTGAAAAACTCTGACATTTTACGTTACATCTGAGACCTCACAACACCGCATCCCGGATGGGCTCGAACCACAAACCTATTGGTTAACAGCCGAACGCGCTAATCATTGAGCCACGGAAGCCCAGAAATTAAATGGTTGTCACGTATTGTGGAAAGGTTTTGACTTTTTACGCTACATCTGAGACCCCACAACACCTCTCCCGGGTGGGCTCGTACCACCAACCTCTCGATTAACAGCTGAACGCGCTAACCATTGCGCCACGGAAGCCCAAAAATTCAATGTTCGACAGGTATTGTGGAAAAACTCTGACATTTTATGTTACATTTGAGACGTCACAACACCGCTCCCGGGAGAGCTCAAACCACCAGTCTTTTGAATAGCAGCTGAACGCGCTAACCATTGCGCCACGGAAGCCCAAAAGTTAAATGCTCGTCAGGTATTATGTAAAAACCTTGACTTTTTACGTCACATCTGAGACCTCACAACACCGCTTCCGGATGGGGTCGAACCACCAACCTATTGGTTAACAGCTGAACGCGCTAATCATTGCGCCACGGAAGCCCAAAAATTAAATGGTCGTCAGGTATTGTGGAAAAACTTTGGCTTTCTACGTTACATTTGAGATCACACAACACCGCTCCCGGATGGGCTCGAACCACCAACCTATTGGTTAACAGCCGAACGCGCTAACCATTGAGCCACGGAAGCCCAAAAATTAAATGGTCGTCAGGTATTGTGGAAAAACTTTGGCTTTCTACGTCACATCTGAGACCTCACAACACCGCTCCCGGATGAGCTCGAACCACCAACCTATTGGTTAACAGCCGAACGCGCTAACCATTGAGCCACGGAAGCTCAGAAATTAAATGATTGTCACGTATTGTGGATAAGTTTTGACTTTTTACGCTACATATGAGACCCCACAACACCTCTCCCGGGTGGGCTCGAACCTTCAACCTTTCGATTAACAGCTGAACGCGCTAATCATTGCGCCACGGAAGCCCAAAAATTAAATGTTCGTCAGGTATTGTGAAAAACTCTGACATTTTACGTTACATCTGAGACCTCACAACACCGCATCCCGGATGGGCTCGAACCACAAACCTATTGGTTAACAGCCGAACGCGCTAATCATTGAGCCACGGAAGCCCAGAAATTAAATGGTTGTCACGTATTGTGGAAAGGTTTTGACTTTTTACGCTACATCTGAGACCCCACAACACCTCTCCCGGGTGGGCTCGTACCACCAACCTCTCGATTAACAGCTGAACGCGCTAACCATTGCGCCACGGAAGCCCAAAAATTCAATGTTCGACAGGTATTGTGGAAAAACTCTGACATTTTATGTTACATTTGAGACGTCACAACACCGCTCCCGGGAGAGCTCAAACCACCAGTCTTTTGAATAGCAGCTGAACGCGCTAACCATTGCGCCACGGAAGCCCAAAAGTTAAATGCTCGTCAGGTATTATGTAAAAACCTTGACTTTTTACGTCACATCTGAGACCTCACAACACCGCTTCCGGATGGGGTCGAACCACCAACCTATTGGTTAACAGCTGAACGCGCTAATCATTGCGCCACGGAAGCCCAAAAATTAAATGGTCGTCAGGTATTGTGGAAAAACTTTGGCTTTCTACGTCACATCTGAGACCTCACAACACCGCTCCCGGATGAGCTCGAACCACCAACCTATTGGTTAACAGCCGAACGCGCTAACCATTGAGCCACGGAAGCCCAAAAATTAAATGGTCGTCAGGTATTGTGGAAAAACTTTGGCTTTCTACGTCACATCTGAGACCTCACAACACCGCTCCCGGATGAGCTCGAACCACCAACCTATTGGTTAACAGCCGAACGCGCTAACCATTGAGCCACGGAAGCTCAGAAATTAAATGATTGTCACGTATTGTGGATAAGTTTTGACTTTTTACGCTACATATGAGACCCCACAACACCTCTCCCGGGTGGGCTCGAACCTTCAACCTTTCGATTAACAGCTGAACGCGCTAATCATTGCGCCACGGAAGCCCAAAAATTAAATGTTCGTCAGGTATTGTGAAAAACTCTGACATTTTACGTTACATCTGAGACCTCACAACACCGCATCCCGGATGGGCTCGAACCACCAACCTCTCGATTAACAGCTGAACGCGCTAACCATTGCGCCACGGAAGCCCAAAAATTCAATGTTCGACAGGTATTGTGGAAAAACTCTGACATTTTATGTTACATTTGAGACGTCACAACACCGCTCCCGGGAGAGCTCAAACCACCAGTCTTTTGAATAGCAGCTGAACGCGCTAACCATTGCGCCACGGAAGCCCAAAAGTTAAATGCTCGTCAGGTATTATGTAAAAACCTTGACTTTTTACGTCACATCTGAGACCTCACAACACCGCTTCCGGATGGGGTCGAACCACCAACCTATTGGTTAACAGCCGAACGCGCTAACCATTGCGCCACGGAAGCCCAAAAATTAAATGGTCGTCATTTATTGTGCAAAAACTTTGGCTTTCTACGTTACATTTCAGATCCCACAACACCGCTCCCGGGTGGGCTCGAACCACCAACCTATTGGTTAACAGCCGAACGCGCTAACCATTGAGCCACGGAAGCTCAGAAATTAAATGGTTGTCAGGTATTGTGGAAAACCTTGACTTTTTACGTCACATCTGAGACCTCACAACACCGCTCCCGGATGGGCTCGAACCACCAACCTATTGGTTAACAGCCGAACGTGCTAACCATTGCGCCACGGAAGCCCAAAAATTAAATGGTCGTCAGGTATTGTGGAAAAATTTTGGCTTTCTACGTTACATTTGAGATCACACAACACCGCTCCCGGGTGGGCTCGAACCACCAACCTATTGGTTAACAGCCGAACGCGCTAACCATTGCGCCAAGGAAGCCCAAAATTTAAATGCTCGTCAGGTATTGTGTAAAAACCTTGACTTTTTACGTCACATCTGAGACCTCACAACACCGCTCCCGGATGGGCTCGAACCACCAACCTATTGGTTAACAGCCGAACGCGCTAAACATTGCGCCACGGAAGCCCAAATGTTAAACGCTCGTCAGGTATTGTGTAAAAACCTTGACTTTTTACGTCACATCTGAGACCTCACAACACCGCTCCCGGATGGGCTCGAACCACCAACCTATTGGTTAACAGCCGAACGCGCTAACCATTGCGCCACGGAAGCCCATAAGTTAAATGCTCGTCAGGTATTGTGTAAAAACCTTATATTATTAAAACTGATAAGAATTTAAATTGGGACCTCCTAGATAATAAACCCTTCATGATAATAACCCTTTTCAATTTGGATTAGCTGTTGTAGATTCAATTAATCGAAATAATATAATAGGCTCAACTTTTCTTGATTTTTTGATTTAAACTTTGTTTTTATTATTAACTTTGTTTTTAAATTAATTTATTTATTAATTTATTACCAGTTTTAAATACTAGAATTTTATTATTTGTATTGTTATAAAAATCTATGCGAAGCAGGGCTAAAAAGTCGCTAGTTGACTTAGGCCCTTATAAAACGAATCTAATGTAAACGTGAATTGGAAATAAACTTTGGAAACTTTGGAAACCTTGATTTTTTACGTCAAATCTGAGACCTCACAACACCGCTCCCGGATGGGGTCGAACCACCAACCTATTGGTTAGCAGCCGAACGCGCTAACCATTGCGCCACGGAAGCCCAAAAATTAAATGGTCGTCATTTATTGTGCAAAAACTTTGGCTTTCTACGTTACATTTGAGATCACACAACACCGCTCCCGGGTGGGCTCGAACCACCAACCTATTGGTTAACAGCCGAACGCGCTAACCATTGAGCCACGGAAGCTCAGAAATTAAATGGTTGTCAGGTATTGTGGAAAACCTTGACTTTTTACGTCACATCTGAGACCTCACAACACCGCTCCCGGATGGGCTCGAACCACCAACCTATTGGTTAACAGCCGAACGTGCTAACCATTGCGCCACGGAAGCCCAAAAATTAAATGGTCGTCAGGTATTGTGGAAAAATTTTGGCTTTCTACGTTACATTTGAGATCACACAACACCGCTCCCGGATGGGCTCGAACCACCAACCTATTGGTTAACAGCCGAACGCGCTAACCATTGAGCCACGGAAGCCCGAAAATTAAATGGTCGTCAGGTATTGTGGAAAAACTTTGGCTTTCTACGTCACATCTGAGACCTCACAACATCGCTCCCGGATGAGCTCGAACCACCAACCTATTGGTTAACAGCCGAACGCGCTAACCATTGAGCCACGGAAGCTCAGAAATTAAATGATTGTCACGTATGGTGGATAAGTTTTGACTTTTTACGCTACATATGAGACCCCACAACACCTCTCCCGGGTGGGCTCGAACCTTCAACCTTTCGATTAACAGCTGAACGCGCTAATCATTGCGCCACGGAAGCCCAAAAATTAAATGTTCGTCAGGTATTGTGAAAAACTCAGACATTTTACGTTACATCTGAGACCTCACAACACCGCATCCCGGATGGGCTCGAACCACAAACCTATTGGTTAACAGCCGAACGCGCTAATCATTGAGCCACGGGAGCCCAGAAATTAAATGGTTGTCACGTATTGTGGAAAAGTTTTGACTTTTTACGCTACATCTGAGACCCCACAACACCTCTCCCGGGTGGGCTCGTACCACCAACCTCTCGATTAACAGCTGAACGCGCTAACCATTGCGCCACGGAAGCCCAAAAATTAAATGTTCGTCAGGTATTGTGGAAAAACTCTGACATTTTATGTTACATTTGAGACGTCACAACACCGCTCCCGGGAGAGCTCAAACCACCAGTCTTTTGAATAGCAGCTGAACGCGCTAACCATTGCGCCACGGAAGCCCAAAAATTAAATGGTCGTCAGGTATTGTGGAAAAACTTTGGCTTTCTACGTTACATTTGAGATCACACAACACCGCTCCCAGGTGGGCTCGAACCACCAACCTATTGGTTAACAGCCGAGCGCGCTAACCATTGCGCCACGGAAGCCCAAAAGTTAAATGCTCGTCAGGTATTATGTAAAAACCTTGACTTTTTACGTCACATCTGAGACCTCACAACACCGCTCCCGGATGGGGTCGAACCACCAACCTATTGGTTAACAGCCGAACGCGCTAACCATTGCGCCACGGAAGCCCAAAAATTAAATGGTCGTCATTTATTGTGCAAAAACTTTGGCTTTCTACGTTACATTTCAGATCCCACAACACCGCTCCCGGGTGGGCTCGAACCACCAACCTATTGGTTAACAGCCGAACGCGCTAACCATTGAGCCACGGAAGCTCAGAAATTAAATGCTCGTCAGGTATTGTGTAAAAACCTTGACTTTTTACGTCACATCTGAGACCTCACAACACCGCTCCCGGGTGGGCTCGAACCACCAACCTATTGGTTAACAGCCGAACGCGCTAACCATTGAGCCACGGAAGCTCAGAAATTAAATGCTCGTCAGGTATTGTGTAAAAACCTTGACTTTTTACGTCACATCTGAGACCTCACAACACCGCTCCCGGATGGGCTCGAACCACCAACCTATTGGTTAACAGCCGAACGCGCTAAACATTGCGCCACGGAAGCCCAAATGTTAAACGCTCGTCAGGTATTGTGTAAAAACCTTGACTTTTTACGTCACATCTGAGACCTCACAACACCGCTCCCGGATGGGCTCGAACCACCAACCTATTGGTTAACAGCCGAACGCGCTAACCATTGCGCCACGGAAGCCCATAAGTTAAATGCTCGTCAGGTATTGTGTAAAAACCTTGACTTTTTACGTCAAATCTGAGACCTCACAACACCGCTCCCGGATGGGGTCGAACCACCAACCTATTGGTTAGCAGCCGAACGCGCTAACCATTGCGCCACGGAAGCCCAAAAATTAAATGGTCGTCATTTATTGTGCAAAAACTTTGGCTTTCTACGTTACATTTGAGATCACACAACACCGCTCCCGGATGGGCTCGAACCACCAACCTATTGGTTAACAGCCGAACGCGCTAACCATTGAGCCACGGAAGCCCAAAAATTAAATGGTCGTCAGGTATTGTGGAAACTCTTTGGCTTTCTACGTCACATCTGAGACGTCACAACACCGCTCCCGGATGGGCTCGAACCACACACCTATTGGTTAAAAGCCGAACGCGCTAACCTTTGAGCCACGGAAGCTCAGAAATTAAATGGTTGTCAGGTATTGTAGATAAGTTAAGACTTTTTACGTTACATCTGAGACCCCACAACACCTCTCCCGGGTGGGCTCGTACCACCAACCTCTCGATTAACAGCTGAACGCGCTAACCATTGCGCCACGGAAGCCCAAAAATTCAATGTTCGACAGGTATTGTGGAAAAACTCTGACATTTTATGTTAGATTTGAGACGTCACAACACCGCTCCCGGGAGAGCTCAAACCACCCGTCTTTTGAATAGCAGCTGAACGCGCTAACCATTGCGCCACGGAAGCCCAAAAATTAAATGGTCGTCAGGTATTGTGGAAAAACTTTGGCTTTCTACGTTACATTTGAGATCACACAACACCGCTCCCAGGTGGGCTCGAACCACCAACCTATTGGTTAACAGCCGAGCGCGCTAACCATTGCGCCACGGAAGCCCAAAAGTTAAATGCTCGTCAGGTATTATGTAAAAACCTTGACTTTTAACGTCACATCTGAGACCTCACAACACCGCTCCCGGATGGGCTCGAACCACCAACCTATTGGTTAACAGCCGAACGTGCTAACCATTGCGCCACGGAAGCCCAAAAATTAAATGGTCGTCAGGTATTGTGGAAAAATTTTGGCTTTCTACGTTACATTTGAGATCACACAACACCGCTCCCGGGTGGGCTCGAACCACCAACCTATTGGTTAACAGCCGAACGCGCTAACCATTGCGCCAAGGAAGCCCAAAATTTAAATGCTCGTCAGGTATTGTGTAAAAACCTTGACTTTTTACGTCACATCTGAGACCTCACAACACCTCTCCCGGGTGGGCTCGAACCTTCAACCTTTCGATTAACAGCTGAACGCGCTAATCATTGCGCCACGGAAGCCCAAAAATTAAACGGTCGTCAGGTATTGTGGAAAAACTTTGGCTTTCTACGTTACGTTTGAGATCCCACAACACCGCGCCCGGGAGGGCTCGAACCACCAACCTATTGGTTAACAGCCGAACGCCCTAACCATTGCGCCACGGAAGCCCAAAAATTAAATCGTCAGGTATTGTGGAAAAACTTTGGCTTTCTACGTTACATTTGAGATCCCACAACGCCGCTCCCGGGTGGGCTCGAACCACTAACCTATTGGTTAACAGCCGAACGCGCTAACCATTGAGCCACGGAGGCTCAGAAATTAAATGGTTGTCACGTATTGTGGAAAAACTTTGGCTTTCTACGTTCCCTATAAAACACTCTTTGAAAGTGATTTCATCTTGATTGAACAATAATTAAAAATTTACCTCGATTTTTAATAACATTTTCAAAATCGACGTTTCACGGCCAAAGAAGCTTACTTTGAGTATTTCTTCACTATTTTCAAATATGTTCACTGAAACCATTATTTTTATACTTTTTGCTTTAATTCAAGCAAATGTAACGATATTCATTCAAAAAACTGTTAAAATTCAATTTTTCAATAAGAGATCGTTGTCACGGATTTTGTATCTTGAAGAAGAAAAACATGCGATTTTTTTCGGTACTTTTTTGAATGCATTTTTTTCAGGAGAAATTTTTGACCGAATTCAGCTTAATTCCCTATAAAACACTCATTGAAAGTGATTTCATCTCGATTGAACAATAATTAAAAATTTACCTCGATTTTTAATAACATTTTCAAAATCGACGTTTCACGGCCAAAGAAGCATACTTTGAGTATTTCTTCACTATTTTCAAATATGTTCACTGAAAGCATTATTTTTATACTTTTTGCTTTAATTCAAGCAAATGTAACGATATTCAATCAAAAAACTGTTAAAATTAAATTTTTCAATAAGAAATCGTTGTCACGGATTTTGTATCTTGAAGAAGAAAAACATGCGATTTTTTCGGTACTTTTTTGAATGCATTTTTTTCAGGAGAAATTTTTGACAGAATTCATTCCCTATAAAACACTCATTAAAAGTGATTTCATCTCGATTGAACAATAAATAAAAATGTACCTCGATTTTTAATAACATTTTCAAAATCGACGTTTCACGGCCAAAGAAGCATATTTTGAATATTTCTTCACTATTTTCAAAAATAACCACTGAAACCATTATTTTTATACTTTTTGCTTTAATTCAAGCAAGTGTAACGATATTCATTCAAAAAACTGTTAAAATTCAATTTTCAATAAGAAATCGTATTCACGGATTTTGTGTCTTGAAGAAGAAAAACCTGCGATTTTTTCGGTACTTTTTTGAATGAATTTTTTTCTGGAGAAATTTTTGACCGAATTCAGCTTAATTCCCTATAAAACACTCATTAAAAGTGATTTCATCTCGATTGAACAATAAATAAAAATGTACCTCGATTTTAAATAACATTTTCAAAATCGACGTAACTCGGCCTAAGAAAAACATTTTGAGTATTTGTTCACTGTTTTCAAATATAACCACTGAAACCATTATTTTTGTAATTTTTGCGTTAATTCAAGCAAATGTAACGATATTCATTCAACAAACTGTTAAAATTCAATTTTCAATAAGAAATCGTTGTCACGGATTTTGTATCTTGAAGAAAAAAAACATGCGATTTTTTCGGTACACTTTTGAATGCATTTTTTTCTGGAGAAATGTTTGACCGAATTCAGCTTAATTCCCTATAAAACACTCATTGAAAGTGATTTCATCTCGATTGAACAATAATTAAAAATTTACCTCGATTTTTAATAACATTTTCAAAATCGACGTTTCACGGCCAAAGAAGCTTACTTTGAGTATTTCTTCACTATTTTCAAATATGTTCACTGAAACCATTATTTTTATACTTTTTGCTTTAATTCAAGCAAATGTAACGATATTCAATCAAAAAACTGTTAAAATTAAATTTTTCAATAAGAAATCGTTGTCACGGATTTTGTATCTTGAAGAAGAAAAACATGCGATTTTTTCGGTACTTTTTTGAATGCATTTTTTTCAGGAGAAATTTTGGACCGAATTCAGCTTAATTCCCTATAAAACACTCATTAAAAGTGATTTCATCTCGATTGAACAATAAATAAAAATGTACCTCGATTTTTAATAACATTTTCAAAATCGACGTTTCACGGCCAAAGAAGCATACTTTGAGTATTTCTTCACTATTTTCAAATATGTTCACTGAAAGCATTATTTTTATACTTTTTGCTTTAATTCAAGCAAATGTAACGATATTCAATCAAAAAACTGTTAAAATTAAATTTTTCTATAAGAAATCGTTGTCACGGATTTTGTATCTTGAAGAAGAAAAACATGAGATTTTTTCGGTACTTTTTTGAGTGCATTTTTTTCAGGAGAAATTTTTGACCGAATTCAGCTTAATTCCCTATAAAACACTCATTAAAAGTGATTTCATCTCGATTGAACAATAAACAAAAATGCACCTCGATTTTTAATAACATTTTCAAAATCGACGTAACTCGGCCAAAGAAAAACATTTTGAGTATTTGTTCACTGTTTTCAAATATAACCAATGAAACCATTATTTTTGTAATTTTTGCGTTAATTCAAGCAAATGTAACGATATTCATTCAACAAACTGTTAAAATTCAATTTTAAATAAGAAATCGTTGTCACGGATATTGTATCTTGAAGAAAAAAAACATGCGATTTTTTCGGTACACTTTTGAATGCATTTTTTTTTGGAGAAATGTTTGACCGAATTCAGCTTAATTCCCTATAAAACACTCTTTGAAAGTGATTTCATCTCGATTGAACAATAATTAAAAATTTACCTCGATTTTTAATAACATTTTCAAAATCGACGTTTCACGGCCAAAGAAGCATACTTTGAGTATTTCTTCACTATTTTCAAATATGTTCACTGAAACCATTATTTTTATACTTTTTGCTTTAATTCAAGCAATGTAACGATATTCATTCATAAAACTGTTAAAATTCAATTTTCAGTAAGAAATCGTATTCACGGATTTTGTGTCTTGAAGAAGAAAAACCTGCGATTTTTTCGGTACTTTTTTGAATGAATTTTTTTCTGGAGAAATTTTTGACCGAATTCAGCTTAAATCCCCATAAAACACTCATTAAAAGTGATTTCATCTCGATTGAACAATAAATAAAAATGTACCTCGATTTTTAATAACATTTTCAAAATCGACGTTTCACGGCCAAAGAAGCATATTTTGAGTATTTCTTCACTATTTTCAAAAATAACCACTGAAACCATTATTTTTATACTTTTTGCTTTAATTCAAGCAAATGTAACGATTCCCTATAAAACACTCTTTGAAAGTGATTTCATCTCGATTGAACAATAATTAAAAATTTACCTCGATTTTTAATAACATTTTCAAAATCGACGTTTCACGGCCAAAGAAGCATACTTTGAGTATTTCTTCACTATTTTCAAATATGTTCACTGAAACCATTATTTTTATACTTTTTGCTTTAATTCAAGCAATGTAACGATATTCATTCAAAAAACAGTTAAAATTCAATTTTCAGTAAGAAATCGTATTCACGGATTTTGTGTCTTGAAGAAGAAAAACATGCGATTTTTTCGGTACTTTTTTGAATGCATTTTTTTCTGGAGAAATTTTTGACCGAATTCAGCTTAATTCCCTATAAAACACTCATTGAAAGTGATTTCATCTCGATTGAACAATAATTAAAAATTTACCTCGATTTTTAATAACATTTTCAAAATCGACGTTTCACGGCCAAAGAAGCATACTTTGAGTATTTCTTCACTATTTTCAAATATGTTCACTGAAAGCATTATTTTTATACTTTTTGCTTTAATTCAAGCAAATGTAACGATATTCAATCAAAAAACTGTTAAAATTAAATTTTTCAATAAGAAATCGTTGTCACGGATTTTGTATCTTGAAGAAGAAAAACATGCGATTTTTTCGGTACTTTTTTGAATGCATTTTTTTCAGGAGAAATTTTTGACCGAATTCATTCCCTATAAAACACTCATTAAAAGTGATTTCATCTCGATTGAACAATAAATAAAAATGTACCTCGATTTTTAATAACATTTTCAAAATCGACGTTTCACGGCCAAAGAAGCATATTTTGAGTATTTCTTCACTATTTTCAAATATAACCACTGAAACCATTATTTTTATACTTTTTGCTTTAATTCAAGCAATGTAACGATATTCATTCAAAAAACTGTTAAAATTAAATTTTTCAATAAGAAATCGTTGTCACGGATTTTGTATCTTGAAGAAGAAAAACATGCGATTTTTTCGGTACTTTTTGAATGCATTTTTTTCTGGAGAAATTTTTGACCGAATTCAGCTTAATTCCCTATAAAACACTCATTAAAAGTGATTTCATCTCGATTGAACAATAAATAAAAATGTACCTCGATTTTTAATAACATTTTCAAAATCGACGTTTCACGGCCAAAGAAGCATATTTTGAATATTTCTTCACTATTTTCAAAAATAACCACTGAAACCATTATTTTTATACTTTTTGCTTTAATTCAAGCAAGTGTAACGATATTCATTCAAAAAACTGTTAAAATTCAATTTTCAATAAGAAATCGTATTCACGGATTTTGTGTCTTGAAGAAGAAAAACCTGCGATTTTTTCGGTACTTTTTTGAATGAATTTTTTTCTGGAGAAATTTTTGACCGAATTCAGCTTAATTCCCTATAAAACACTCATTAAAAGTGATTTCATCTCGATTGAACAATAAATAAAAATGTACCTCGATTTTAAATAACATTTTCAAAATCGACGTAACTCGGCCTAAGAAAAACATTTTGAGTATTTGTTCACTGTTTTCAAATATAACCACTGAAACCATTATTTTTGTAATTTTTGCGTTAATTCAAGCAAATGTAACGATATTCATTCAACAAACTGTTAAAATTCAATTTTCAATAAGAAATCGTTGTCACGGATTTTGTATCTTGAAGAAAAAAAACATGCGATTTTTTCGGTACACTTTTGAATGCATTTTTTTCTGGAGAAATGTTTGACCGAATTCAGCTTAATTCCCTATAAAACACTCATTGAAAGTGATTTCATCTCGATTGAACAATAATTAAAAATTTACCTCGATTTTTAATAACATTTTCAAAATCGACGTTTCACGGCCAAAGAAGCTTACTTTGAGTATTTCTTCACTATTTTCAAATATGTTCACTGAAACCATTATTTTTATACTTTTTGCTTTAATTCAAGCAAATGTAACGATATTCAATCAAAAAACTGTTAAAATTAAATTTTTCAATAAGAAATCGTTGTCACGGATTTTGTATCTTGAAGAAGAAAAACATGCGATTTTTTCGGTACTTTTTTGAATGCATTTTTTTCAGGAGAAATTTTGGACCGAATTCAGCTTAATTCCCTATAAAACACTCATTAAAAGTGATTTCATCTCGATTGAACAATAAATAAAAATGTACCTCGATTTTTAATAACATTTTCAAAATCGACGTTTCACGGCCAAAGAAGCATACTTTGAGTATTTCTTCACTATTTTCAAATATGTTCACTGAAAGCATTATTTTTATACTTTTTGCTTTAATTCAAGCAAATGTAACGATATTCAATCAAAAAACTGTTAAAATTAAATTTTTCAATAAGAAATCGTTGTCACGGATTTTGTATCTTGAAGAAGAAAAACATGCGATTTTTTCGGTACTTTTTTGAGTGCATTTTTTTCAGGAGAAATTTTTGACCGAATTCAGCTTAATTCCCTATAAAACACTCATTAAAAGTGATTTCATCTCGATTGAACAATAAACAAAAATGCACCTCGATTTTTAATAACATTTTCAAAATCGACGTAACTCGGCCAAAGAAAAACATTTTGAGTATTTGTTCACTGTTTTCAAATATAACCAATGAAACCATTATTTTTGTAATTTTTGCGTTAATTCAAGCAAATGTAACGATATTCATTCAACAAACTGTTAAAATTCAATTTTAAATAAGAAATCGTTGTCACGGATATTGTATCTTGAAGAAAAAAAACATGCGATTTTTTCGGTACACTTTTGAATGCATTTTTTTTTGGAGAAATGTTTGACCGAATTCAGCTTAATTCCCTATAAAACACTCTTTGAAAGTGATTTCATCTCGATTGAACAATAATTAAAAATTTACCTCGATTTTTAATAACATTTTCAAAATCGACGTTTCACGGCCAAAGAAGCATACTTTGAGTATTTCTTCACTATTTTCAAATATGTTCACTGAAACCATTATTTTTATACTTTTTGCTTTAATTCAAGCAATGTAACGATATTCATTCATAAAACTGTTAAAATTCAATTTTCAGTAAGAAATCGTATTCACGGATTTTGTGTCTTGAAGAAGAAAAACCTGCGATTTTTTCGGTACTTTTTTGAATGAATTTTTTTCTGGAGAAATTTTTGACCGAATTCAGCTTAAATCCCCATAAAACACTCATTAAAAGTGATTTCATCTCGATTGAACAATAAATAAAAATGTACCTCGATTTTTAATAACATTTTCAAAATCGACGTTTCACGGCCAAAGAAGCATATTTTGAGTATTTCTTCACTATTTTCAAAAATAACCACTGAAACCATTATTTTTATACTTTTTGCTTTAATTCAAGCAAATGTAACGATTCCCTATAAAACACTCTTTGAAAGTGATTTCATCTCGATTGAACAATAATTAAAAATTTACCTCGATTTTTAATAACATTTTCAAAATCGACGTTTCACGGCCAAAGAAGCATACTTTGAGTATTTCTTCACTATTTTCAAATATGTTCACTGAAACCATTATTTTTATACTTTTTGCTTTAATTCAAGCAATGTAACAATATTCATTCAAAAAACTGTTAAAATTCAATTTTCAGTAAGAAATCGTATTCACGGATTTTGTGTCTTGAAGAAGAAAAACATGCGATTTTTTCGGTACTTTTTTGAATGCATTTTTTTCTGGAGAAATTTTTGACCGAATTCAGCTTAATTCCCTATAAAACACTCATTAAAAGTGATTTCATCTCGATTGAACAATAAATAAAAATGTACCTCGATTTTTAATAACATTTTCAAAATCGACGTTTCACGGCCAAAGAAGCATATTTTGAGTATTTCTTCACTATTTTCAAATATAACCACTGAAACCATTATTTTTATACTTTTTGCTTTAATTCAAGCAAATGTAACGATATTCATTCAAAAAACTGTTAAAATTCAATTTTTCAATAAGAAATCGTTGTCACGGATTTTGTATCTTGAAGAAGAAAAACATGCGATTTATTCGGTACACTTTTGAATGCATTTTTTTCTGGAGAAATTTTTGACCGAATTCAGCTTTATTCCCTATAAAACACTCATTGAAAGTGATTTCATCTCGATTTAACAATAATTAAAAATTTACCTCGATTTTTAATAACATTTTCAAAATCGACGTTTCACGGCCAAAGAAGCATACTTTGAGTATTTCTTCACTATTTTCAAATATGTTCACTGAAACCATTATTTTTATACTTTTTGCTTTAATTCAAGCAAATGTAACGATATTCATTCAAAAACTGTTAAAATTCAATTTTAAATAAGAAATCGTTGTCACGGATTTTGTATCTTGAAGAAAAAAAACATGCGATTTTTTCGGTACACTTTTGAATGCATTTTTTTCTGGAGAAATTTTTGACCGAATTCAGCCTTACTCCCTATAAAACACTCATTAAAAGTGATTTCATCTCGACTGAACAATATATAAAAATGTACCTCGATTTTTAATAACATTTTCAAAATCGACGTAACTCGGCCTAAGAAAAACATTTTGAGTATTTGTTCACTATTTTCTAATATAACCACTGAAACCATTATTTTTGTAATTTTTGCGTTAATTCAAGCAAATGTAACGATATTCATTCAACAAGCTGTTAAAATTCAATTTTAAATAAGAAATCGTTGTCACGGATTTTGTATCTTGAAAAAAAAAACATGCGATTTTTTCGGTACACTTTTAAATGCATTTTTTTCTGGAGAAATGTTTGACCGAATTCAGCTTAATTCCCTATAAAACACTCATTAAAAGTGATTTCATCTCGATTGAACAATAATTAAAAATTTACCTCGATTTTTAATAACATTTTAAAAATCGACGTTTCACCGCCAACGAAGCATATTTTGAGTATTTCTTCACTATTTACAAATATATTCACTGAAACCATTATTTTTATACTTTTTGCTTTAATTCAAGCAAATGTAACGATATTCAATCAAAAAACTGTTAAAATTAAATTTTTCAATAAGAAATCGTTGTCACGGATTTTGTTTCTTGAAGAAGAAAAACATGCGATTTTTTCGGTACTTTTTTGAATGCATTTTTTTCTGGAGAAATTTTTGACCGAATTCAGCTTAATTCCCTATAAAACACTCATTAAAAGTGATTTCATCTCGATTGAACAATAAATAAAAATGTACCTCGATTTTTAATAACATTTTCAAAATCGACGTTTCACGGCCAAAGAAGCATATTTTGAGTATTTCTTCACTATTTTCAAATATAACCACTGAAACCATTATTTTTATACTTTTTGCTTTAATTCAAGCAAATGTAACGATATTCATTCAAAAAACTGTTAAAATTCAATTTTTCAATAAGAAATCGTTGTCACGGATTTTGTATCTTGAAGAAGAAAAACATGCGATTTATTCGGTACACTTTTGAATGCATTTTTTTCTGGAGAAATTTTTGACCGAATTCAGCTTAATTCCCTATAAAACACTCATTGAAAGTGATTTCATCTCGATTTAACAATAATTAAAAATTTACCTCGATTTTTAATAACATTTTCAAAATCGACGTTTCACGGCCAAAGAAGCATACTTTGAGTATTTCTTCACTATTTTCAAATATGTTCACTGAAACCATTATTTTTATACTTTTTGCTTTAATTCAAGCAAATGTAACGATATTCATTCAAAAACTGTTAAAATTCAATTTTAAATAAGAAATCGTTGTCACGGATTTTGTATCTTGAAGAAAAAAAACATGCGGTTTTTTCGGTACACTTTTGAATGCATTTTTTTCTGGAGAAATTTTTGACCGAATTCAGCCTTACTCCCTATAAAACACTCATTAAAAGTGATTTCATCTCGACTGAACAATATATAAAAATGTACCTCGATTTTTAATAACATTTTCAAAACCGACGTAACTCGGCCTAAGAAAAACATTTTGAGTATTTGTTCACTATTTTCTAATATAACCACTGAAACCATTATTTTTGTAATTTTTGCGTTAATTCAAGCAAATGTAACGATATTCATTCAACAAACTGTTAAAATTCAATTTTAAATAAGAAATCGTTGTCACGGATTTTGTATCTTGAAAAAAAAACATGCGATTTTTTCGGTACACTTTTAAATGCATTTTTTTCTGGAGAAATGTTTGACCGAATTCAGCTTAATTCCCTATAAAACACTCATTAAAAGTGATTTCATCTCGATTGAACAATAATTAAAAATTTACCTCGATTTTTAATAACATTTTAAAAATCGACGTTTCACCGCCAACGAAGCATATTTTGAGTATTTCTTCACTATTTACAAATATATTCACTGAAACCATTATTTTTATACTTTTTGCTTTAATTCAAGCAAATGTAACGATATTCAATCAAAAAACTGTTAAAATTAAATTTTTCAATAAGAAATCGTTGTCACGGATTTTGTTTCTTGAAGAAGAAAAACATGCGATTTTTTCGGTACTTTTTTGAATGCATTTTTTTCTGGAGAAATTTTTGACCGAATTCAGCTTAATTCCCTATTAAACACTCATTAAAAGTGATTTCATCTCGATTGAACAATAAATAAAAATGTACCTCGATTTTTAATAACATTTTCAAAATCGACGTTTCACGGCCAAAGAAGCATATTTTGAGTATTTCTTCACTATTTTCAAATATAACCACTGAAACCATTATTTTTATACTTTTTGCTTTAATTCAAGCAAATGTAACGATATTCATTCAAAAAACTGTTAAAATTCAATTTTTCAATAAGAAATCGTTGTCACGGATTTTGTATCTTGAAGAAGAAAAACATGCGATTTTTTCGGTACTTTTTTCAATGCATTTTTTTCAGGAGAAATTTTTGACCGAATTCAGCTTAATTTCCTATAAAACACTCAATAAAAGTGATTTCATCTCGATTGAACAATAAATAAAAATGTACCTCGATTTTTAATAACATTTTCAAAATCGACGTTTCACGGCCAAAGAAGCATATTTTGAGTATTTCTTCACTATTTTCAAATATAACCACTGAAACCATTATTTTTATACTTTTTGCTTTAATTCAAGCAATGTAACGATATTCATTCAAAAAACTGTTAAAATTCAATTTTCAATAAGAAATCGTATTCACGGATTTTGTGTCTTGAAGAAGAAAAACCTGCGATTTTTTCGGTACTTTTTTGAATGCTTTTTTTTCTGGAGAAATTTTTTTTTCTGGAGATGAAATCACTTTTAATTCGTGTTTTATAGGGAATTAAGCTGAATTCGGTCAAAAATTTCTCCAGAAAAAAATGCATTCAAAAAAGTACCGAAAAAATCGCAGGTTTTTCTTCTTCAAGACACAAAATCCGTGACAACGATTTCTTATTGAAAATTGAATTTTAAAAGTTTTTTGAATGAATATCGTTACATTGCTTGAATTAAAGCAAAAAGTATAAAAATAATGGTTTCAGTGGTTATATTTGAAAATAGTGAAGAAATACTCAAAATATGCTTCTTTGGCCGTGAAACGTCGATTTTGAAAATGTTATTAAAAATCGAGGTACATTTTTATTTATTGTCCTGACGAACATTTAATTTTTGGGCTTCCGTGGCTCAATGTTAGCGCGTTCGGCTGTTAATCAAACGGTTGGTGGTTCGAGCCCATCCGGGAGCGGTGTTGTGAGGTCTCAGATGTAGCGTGAAAAGTCAAACTTTTTCCATAATACGTGATAACCATTTATTTTCTGAGCTTCCGTGGCTCAATGGTTAGCGCGTTCGGCTGTTAAGCAATAGGTTGGTGGTTCGAGCCCACCCGGGAGCGGTGTTTTGGGATCTCAAATGTAACGTAAATAGCCAAAGTTTTTCCACAATACCTGACGACCATTTCATTTTTGGGCTTCCTTGGCGCAATGGTTAGCGCGTTCGGCTGTTAACCGAAAGGATGGTGGTTCGAGCCCACCTGGGAGAGGTGTTGTAGGGTCTCAGATGTAACGTAAAAAGTCATAACTTATCCACAAAACCTAACAACCATTTAATTTCTGAGCTTCTGTGGCTCAATGGTTAGCGCGTTCGGCTGTTAACCAATTGGTTGGTTTTTCGAGCCTATCCGGGAGAAGTGTTGTGACGTCTCAGATGTAACGTAAAATGTCAGAGTTTTTCCACAATATCTGACGAACATTTAATTTTTGGGCTTGCGTGGCGCAATGGTTAGCGCGTTCAGCTGTTAATCGAAAGGTTGGTGGTTCGAGCCCACCCGGGAGAGGTGTTGTTGGGTCTCATATGTAGCGTTAAAAGTCAAAACTTTTCCACAATACGTGACAACCATTTAATTTCTGATCTTCCGTGGCTCAATGGTTAGCGCGTTCGGCTGTTAACCAATAGGTTGGTGGTTCGAGCCCACCCGGGAGCGGTGTTTTTGGATCTCAAATGTAACGTAAATAGCCAAAGTTTTTCCACAATACCTGACGACCATTTAATTTTTGGGCCTCAGTGGCGAATGGTTAGCGCGTTCGGCTGTTAACCGAAAGGTTAGTGTTCGAGCCCATCCGGGAGCGGTGTTGTGAGGTCTCAGATGGTAAGTAAAAAGTCAAGGTTTTACCTCAATACCTGACGAAAATTTAATTTTTGGGCTACAGTGGCGCAATGGTCAGCGCGTTCAGCTGTTAACCGAAAGGTTGGTGGTTGAGCCCTCCCGGGAGCGGTGTTGTGACGTCTCAGATGTAACGTAAAATGTCAGAGTTTTTCCAAAACACCTGACGAACATTTAACTTTTGGGCTTCCGTGGCGCAATGGTTAGCGCGTTCAGCTGTTAATCGAAAGGTTGGTGGTTCGAGCCCGCCCGGAAGAGGTATTGTGAGGTTGTCAGGTATTGTAGATAAATTATGACTTTTTACGTTACATCTGAGACCCTACAACACCTCTTCCGGTTGGGCTCGAACCACCAACCTTTCGGTTAACAGCCGAACGCACTAACAATTGCGCCAAGAAGGTCCAAAAATTTAATGGTCGTCAGGTATTGTGGCAAAACTTTGGCTTTCTACGTTACATATGAGATCCCACACCACCGCTCCCGGGTGGGCTCGAACCACCAACCTATTGGTTAACAGCCGAACGCGCTAACCATTGAGCCACGGAAGCCCAAAAATTAAATGCTCGTCAGGTATTGTGTAAAAACCTTGACTTTTTGCGTCACATCTGAGACCTGACAACACCGCTCCCGGATGGGCTCGAACAACCCACCTATAGGTTAACAGCCGAACGCGCTAACCATTGCGCCACGGAAAACCCAAAAATTAAATGTTCGTCAGGTATTGTGGAAAAACTCTGACATTTTACGTTACATCTGAGACCTCACAACACCACTCCCGGATGGGCTCGAACCACCAACCTATTGGTTAACAGCCGAACGCGCTAACCATTGAGCCACGGAAGCTCAGAAATTAAATGGTTGTCAGGTATTGTGGATAAGTTATGACTTATTACGTTACATCTGAGACCCTACAACACCTCTCCCGGTTGGGCTCGAACCACCAACCTTTCGGTTAACAGCCGAACGCGCTAACCGTTGCGCCAAGGAAGCCCAAGAATTAAATGTTCGTCAGGTATTGTGGAAAAACCTTGACTTTTTACGTCACTTCTGAGACCTCACAACACCGCTCCCGGATGGGCTCGAACCACCAACCTATTGGTTAACAGCCGAACGCGCTAACCATTGAGCCACGGAAGCTCAGAAATTAAATGGTCGTCACGTATTCTGGAAAAACTTTGGCTTTCTACGTTACATTTGAGATCCCACAACACCGCTCCCGGGTGGGCTCGAAAAACCAACCTATTGGTTAACAGCCGAACGCGTTAACCATTGCGCCACGGAAGCCCAAAAATTAAATGGTCGTCAGGTATTGTGGAAAAACTTTGGCTTTCTACGTTACGTTTGAGATCCCACAACGCCGCTCCCGGGTGGGCTCGAACCACTAACCTATTTGTTAACTGCTGAACGCGCTAACCATTGCGCCACGGAAGCCCAAAAATTAAATGCTCGTCAGGTATTGTGTAAAAACCTTGACTTTTTACGTCACATCTGAGACGTCACAATACCGCTCCCGGATGGGCTTGAACCACCAACCTATTGGTTAACAGCCGAACGCGCTAACCATTGAGCCACGGAAGCCCAAAGTTAAATGCTCGTCAGGTATTGTGTAAAAACCTAGACTTTTTACGTCACATCTGAGACCTCACAACACCGCTCCCGGATGGGCTCGAACCACCAACCTATTGGTTAACAGCCGAACGCGCTAACCATTGAGCCACGGAAGCCCAAAGTTAAATGCTCGTCAGGTATAGTGTAAAAACCTTGACATTTTACGTTACATCCGAGACCTCACAACACCGCTCCCGGATGGGCTCGAACCACCAACCTATTGGTTAACAGCCGAACGCGCTAACCATTGCGCCACGGAAGCCCAAAATTTAAATGGTCGTCAGGTGTTGTGGAAAAAACCTTGACTTTTTACATCACATCTGAGACCCCACAACACCTCTTCCGGGTGGGCTTGAACCACCAGCCTTTCGATTAACAGTTGAACGCGCTAATAATTGCGCCAAGGAAGCCCAAAAATTAAATGTTCGTCAGGTATTGTGGAAAAACTCTGACATTTTACGTTAAATCTGAGACCTCACAACACCGCTCCCGGATGGGCTCGAACCACCAACCTTTCGGTTAACAGCCGAACGCGCTAACCATTGCGCCAAGGAAGCCCAAAAAATAAATGGTCGTCACGTATTGTGGAAAAACTTTGGCTTTCTACGTTACATTTGAGATCCCACAACACCGCTCCCGGGTGGGCTCGAACCACCAACCTATTGGTTAACAGCCGAACGCGTTAACCATTGCGCCACGGAAGCCCAAAAATTAAATGGTCGTCAGGTATTGTGGAAAAACTTTGGCTTTCTACGTTACGTATGAGATCCCACAACGCCGCTCCCGGGTGGGCTCGAGCCCATCCGGGAGCGGTGTTGTGAGGTCTCAGATGTAGCGTGAAAAGTCAAACTTTTTCCATAATACGTGATAACCATTTATTTTCTGAGCTTCCGTGGCTCAATGGTTAGCGCGTTCGGCTGTTAAGCAATAGGTTGGTGGTTCGAGCCCACCCGGGAGCGGTGTTTTGGGATCTCAAATGTAACGTAAATAGCCAAAGTTTTTCCACAATACCTGACGACCATTTCATTTTTGGGCTTCCTTGGCGCAATGGTTAGCGCGTTCGGCTGTTAACCGAAAGGATGGTGGTTCGAGCCCACCTGGGAGAGGTGTTGTAGGGTCTCAGATGTAACGTAAAAAGTCATAACTTATCCACAAAACCTAACAACCATTTAATTTCTGAGCTTCTGTGGCTCAATGGTTAGCGCGTTCGGCTGTTAACCAATTGGTTGGTTTTTCGAGCCTATCCGGGAGAAGTGTTGTGACGACTCAGATGTAACGTAAAATGTCAGAGTTTTTCCACAATATCTGACGAACATTTAATTTTTGGGCTTGCGTGGCGCAATGGTTAGCGCGTTCAGCTGTTAATCGAAAGGTTGGTGGTTCGAGCCCACCCGGGAGAGGTGTTGTTGGGTCTCATATGTAGCGTTAAAAGTCAAAACTTTTCCACAATACGTGACAACCATTTAATTTCTGATCTTCCGTGGCTCAATGGTTAGCGCGTTCGGCTGTTAACCAATAGGTTGGTGGTTCGAGCCCACCCGGGAGCGGTGTTTTTGGATCTCAAATGTAACGTAAATAGCCAAAGTTTTTCCACAATACCTGACGACCATTTAATTTTTGGGCCTCAGTGGCGAATGGTTAGCGCGTTCGGCTGTTAACCGAAAGGTTAGTGTTCGAGCCCATCCGGGAGCGGTGTTGTGAGGTCTCAGATGGTAAGTAAAAAGTCAAGGTTTTACCTCAATACCTGACGAAAATTTAATTTTTGGGCTACAGTGGCGCAATGGTCAGCGCGTTCAGCTGTTAACCGAAAGGTTGGTGGTTGAGCCCTCCCGGGAGCGGTGTTGTGACGTCTCAGATGTAACGTAAAATGTCAGAGTTTTTCCAAAACACCTGACGAACATTTAACTTTTGGGCTTCCGTGGCGCAATGGTTAGCGCGTTCAGCTGTTAATCGAAAGGTTGGTGGTTCGAGCCCGCCCGGAAGAGGTATTGTGAGGTTGTCAGGTATTGTAGATAAATTATGACTTTTTACGTTACATCTGAGACCCTACAACACCTCTTCCGGTTGGGCTCGAACCACCAACCTTTCGGTTAACAGCCGAACGCACTAACAATTGCGCCAAGAAGGTCCAAAAATTTAATGGTCGTCAGGTATTGTGGCAAAACTTTGGCTTTCTACGTTACATATGAGATCCCACACCACCGCTCCCGGGTGGGCTCGAACCACCAACCTATTGGTTAACAGCCGAACGCGCTAACCATTGAGCCACGGAAGCCCAAAAATTAAATGCTCGTCAGGTATTGTGTAAAAACCTTGACTTTTTGCGTCACATCTGAGACCTGACAACACCGCTCCCGGATGGGCTCGAACAACCCACCTATAGGTTAACAGCCGAACGCGCTAACCATTGCGCCACGGAAAACCCAAAAATTAAATGTTCGTCAGGTATTGTGGAAAAACTCTGACATTTTACGTTACATCTGAGACCTCACAACACCACTCCCGGATGGGCTCGAACCACCAACCTATTGGTTAACAGCCGAACGCGCTAACCATTGAGCCACGGAAGCTCAGAAATTAAATGGTTGTCAGGTATTGTGGATAAGTTATGACTTATTACGTTACATCTGAGACCCTACAACACCTCTCCCGGTTGGGCTCGAACCACCAACCTTTCGGTTAACAGCCGAACGCGCTAACCGTTGCGCCAAGGAAGCCCAAGAATTAAATGTTCGTCAGGTATTGTGGAAAAACCTTGACTTTTTACGTCACTTCTGAGACCTCACAACACCGCTCCCGGATGGGCTCGAACCACCAACCTATTGGTTAACAGCCGAACGCGCTAACCATTGAGCCACGGAAGCTCAGAAATTAAATGGTCGTCACGTATTCTGGAAAAACTTTGGCTTTCTACGTTACATTTGAGATCCCACAACACCGCTCCCGGGTGGGCTCGAAAAACCAACCTATTGGTTAACAGCCGAACGCGTTAACCATTGCGCCACGGAAGCCCAAAAATTAAATGGTCGTCAGGTATTGTGGAAAAACTTTGGCTTTCTACGTTACGTTTGAGATCCCACAACGCCGCTCCCGGGTGGGCTCGAACCACTAACCTATTTGTTAACTGCTGAACGCGCTAACCATTGCGCCACGGAAGCCCAAAAATTAAATGCTCGTCAGGTATTGTGTAAAAACCTTGACTTTTTACGTCACATCTGAGACGTCACAATACCGCTCCCGGATGGGCTTGAACCACCAACCTATTGGTTAACAGCCGAACGCGCTAACCATTGAGCCACGGAAGCCCAAAGTTAAATGCTCGTCAGGTATTGTGTAAAAACCTAGACTTTTTACGTCACATCTGAGACCTCACAACACCGCTCCCGGATGGGCTCGAACCACCAACCTATTGGTTAACAGCCGAACGCGCTAACCATTGAGCCACGGAAGCCCAAAGTTAAATGCTCGTCAGGTATAGTGTAAAAACCTTGACATTTTACGTTACATCCGAGACCTCACAACACCGCTCCCGGATGGGCTCGAACCACCAACCTATTGGTTAACAGCCGAACGCGCTAACCATTGCGCCACGGAAGCCCAAAATTTAAATGGTCGTCAGGTGTTGTGGAAAAAACCTTGACTTTTTACATCACATCTGAGACCCCACAACACCTCTTCCGGGTGGGCTTGAACCACCAGCCTTTCGATTAACAGTTGAACGCGCTAATAATTGCGCCAAGGAAGCCCAAAAATTAAATGTTCGTCAGGTATTGTGGAAAAACTCTGACATTTTACGTTAAATCTGAGACCTCACAACACCGCTCCCGGATGGGCTCGAACAACCAACCTATTGGTTAACAGCCGAACGCGCTAACCATTGCGCCACGGAAGCCCAAAAATTAAATGTTCGTCAGGTATTGTGGAAAAACTCTGACATTTTACGTTACATCTAAGACCTCACAACACCGCTCCCGGATGGGCTCGAACCACCAACCTATTGGTTAACAGCCGAACGCGCTAACCATTGAGCCACGGAAGCTCAGAGACTAAATGGTTGTCAGGTATTGTGGATAAGTTATGACTTATTACGTTACATCTGAGACCCTACAACACCTCTCACGGTTGGGCTCGAACCACCAACCTTTCGGTTAACAGCCGAACGCGCTAACCATTGCGCCAAGGAAGCCCAAAAAATAAATGGTCGTCAGGTATTGTGGAAAAACTTTGTCTTTCTACGTTACATTTGAGATCCCACAACACCGCTCCCGGGTGGGCTCGAACCACCACCCTATTGGTTAAAAGCTGAACGCGCTAACCATTCAGCCGCGGAAGCTCAGAAATTAAATGGTCGTCACGTATTGTGGAAAAGTTTTGACTTTTTACGCTACATCTGAGACCCCACAACACCTCTCCCGGTTGGGCTCGAACCACCAACCTTTCGGTTAACAGCCGAACGCGCTAACCATTGCGCCATGGAAGCCCAAAAATTAAATGTTCGTCAGGTATTGTGGAAAAACCTTGACTTTTTACGTCACTTCTGAGACCTCACAACACCGCTCCCGGATGGGCTCGAACCACCAACCTATTGGTTAACAGCCGAACGCGCTAACCATTGAGCCACGGAAGCTCAGAAATTAAATGGTCGTCACGTATTGTGGAAAAACTTTGGCTTTCTACGTTACATTTGAGATCCCACAACACCGCTCCCGGGTGGGCTCGAACCACCAACCTATTGGTTAACAGCCGAACGCGTTAACCATTGCGCCACGGAAGCCCAAAAATTAAATGGTCGTCAGGTATTGTGGAAAAACTTTGGCTTTCTACGTTACGTATGAGATCCCACAACGCCGCTCCCGGGTGGGCTCGAACCACTAACCTATTTGTTAACTGCTGAACGCGCTAACCATTGCGCCACGGAAGCTAAAAATTAAATGCTCGTCAGGTATTGTGTAAAAACCTTGACTTTTTACGTCACATCTGAGACCTCACAACACCGCTCCCGGATGGGCTCGAACCACCAACCTATTGGTTAACAGCCGAACGCGCTAACCATTGCGCCACGGAAGCCCAAAAATTAAATGTTCGTCAGGTATTGTGGAAAAACTCTGACATTTTACGTTACATCTGAGACCTCACAACACCGCTCCCGGATGGGCTCGAACCACCAACCTATTGGTTAACAGCCGAACGCGCTAACCATTGAGCCACGGAAGCTCAGAGATTAAATGGTTGTCAGGTGTTGTGGATAAGTTATGACTTATTACGTTACATCTGAGACCCTACAACACCTCTCTCGGTTGATCTCGAACCACCAACCTTTCGGTTAACAGCCGAACGCGCTAACCATTGCGCCAAGGAAGCCCAAAAAATAAATGGTCGTCAGGTATTGTGGAAAAACTTTGTCTATCTACGTTACATTTGAGATCCCACAACACCGCTCCCGGGTGGGCTCGAACCACCACCCTATTGGTTAAAAGCTGAACGCGCTAACCATTCAGCCACGGAAGCTCAGAAATTAGATGGTTGTCACGTATTGTGGAAAAACTTTGGCTTTCTACGTTACATTTGAGATCCCACAACACCGCTCCCGGGTGGGCTCGAACCACCAACCTATTTGTTAACAGCCGAACGCGTTAAACATTGCGCCACGGAAGCCCAAAAATTAAATGGTCGTCAGGTATTGTGGAAAAACTTTGGCTTTCTACGTTACGTTTGAGATCCCACAACGCCGCTCCCGGGTGGGCTCGAACCACTAACCTCTCGATTAACAGCTGAACGCGCTAACCATTGCGCCACGGAAGCCCAAAAATTCAATGGTCGTCCGGTATTGTGGAAAAACCTGGACTTTTTACGTAACATCTGAGACCTCATAGCACCGCTCCCGGGTGTGCTCGAACCACCAACCTTTCTGTTAACAGCTGAACGCGCTAACCATTGCGCCACGGAAGCCCAAAAATTCAATGGTCGTCCGGTATTGTGGAAAAACCTGGACTTTTTACGTCACATCTGAGACGTCACAACACCGCTCCCGGATGGGCTCGAACCACCAACCTATTGGTTAACAGCCGAACGCGCTAATCATTGAGCCACGGAAGCTCAGAAATTAAATGGTTTTCACGTATTGCGGAAAATTTTTGACTTTTTACGCTACATCTGAGACCCCACAACACCTCTCTCGGGTGGGCACGAACCTTCAACCTTTCGATTAACAGCTGAACGCGCTAATCATTGCGCCACGGAAGCCCAAAAATTAAATGGTCGTCAGGTATTGTGGAAAAACATTGGCTTTCTACGTTACGTTTGAGATCCCACAACACCGCGCCCGGGTGGGCTCGAACCACCAACCTAATGGTTAACAGCCGAACGCCCTAACCATTGCGCCACGGAAGCCCAAAAATTAAATGATCGTCAGGTATTGTGGAAAAACTTTGGCTTTCTACGTTACATTTGAGATCCCACAACGCCGCTCCCGGGTGGGCTCGAACCACCAACCTTTCGGTTAACAGCCGAACGCGCTAACCATTGCGCCATGGAAGCCCAAAAATTAAATGTTCGTCAGGTATTGTGGAAAAACCTTGACTTTTTACGTCACATCTGAGACCTCACAACACCGCTCCCGGATGGGCTCGAACCACCAACCTATTGGTTAACAGCCGAACGCGCTAACCATTGAGCCACGGAAGCTCAGAAATTAAATGGTCGTCACGTATTGTGGAAAAACTTTGGCTTTCTACGTTACATTTGAGATCCCACAACACCGCTCCCGGGTGGGCTCGAACCACCAACCTATTGGTTAACAGCCGAACGCGCCACGGAAGCCCAAAAATTAAATGCTCGTCAGGTATTGTGGAAAAACCTTGACTTTTCACGTCACATCTGAGACCTCACAACACCGCTCCCGGATGGGCTCGAACCACCAACCTATTGGTTAACAGCCGAAAGCGCTAACCATTGAGCCACGGAAGCTCAGAAATTAAATGGTTGTCACGTATTGTGGAAAAGTTTTGACTTTTTACGCTACATCTGAGACCCCACAACACCCCTCCCGGGTGGGCTCGAACCTTCAACCTATTGGTTAACAGCCGAACGCGCTAACCATTGAGCCACGGAAGCCCAAAAATTAAATGGTCGTCAGGTATTGTGGAAAAACTTTGGCTTTCCACGTCACATCTGAGACCTCACAACACCGCTCCCGGATGAGCTCGAACCACCAACCTTTCGATTAACAGCTGAACGCGCTAATCATTGCGCCACGGAAGCCCAAAAATTAAATGTTCGTCAGGTATTGTTAAAAACTCTGACATTTTACGTTACATCTGAGACCTCACAACACCGCATCCCGGATTGGCTCGAACCACAAACCTATTGGTTAACAGCCGAACGCGCTAATCATTGAGCCACGGAAGCCCAGAAATTAAATGGTTGTCACGTATTGTGGAAAGGTTTTGACTATTTACGCTACATCTGAGACCCCACAACACCTCTCCCGGGTGGGCTCGTACCACCAACCTCTCGATTAACAGCTGAACGCGCTAACCATTGCGCCACGGAAGCCCAAAAATTCAATGTTCGACAGGTATTGTGGAAAAACTCTGACATTGTATGTTACATTTGAGACGTCACAACACCGCTCCCGGGAGAGCTCAAACCACCAGTCTTTTGAATAGCAGCTGAACGCGCTAACCATTGAGCCACGGAAGCTCAGAAATTAAATGGTCGTCACGTATTGTGGAAAAACTTTGGCTTTCTACGTTACATTTGAGATCCCACAACACCGCTCCCGGGTGGGCTCGAACCACCAACCTATTGGTTAACAGCCGAACGCGCCACGGAAGCCCAAAAATTAAATGCTCGTCAGGTATTGTGGAAAAACCTTGACTTTTCACGTCACATCTGAGACCTCACAACACCGCTCCCGGATGGGCTCGAACCACCAACCTATTGGTTAACAGCCGAAAGCGCTAACCATTGAGCCACGGAAGCTCAGAAATTAAATGGTTGTCACGTATTGTGGAAAAGTTTTGACTTTTTACGCTACATCTGAGACCCCACAACACCCCTCCCGGGTGGGCTCGAACCTTCAACCTATTGGTTAACAGCCGAACGCGCTAACCATTGAGCCACGGAAGCCCAAAAATTAAATGGTCGTCAGGTATTGTGGAAAAACTTTGGCTTTCCACGTCACATCTGAGACCTCACAACACCGCTCCCGGATGAGCTCGAACCACCAACCTTTCGATTAACAGCTGAACGCGCTAATCATTGCGCCACGGAAGCCCAAAAATTAAATGTTCGTCAGGTATTGTTAAAAACTCTGACATTTTACGTTACATCTGAGACCTCACAACACCGCATCCCGGATTGGCTCGAACCACAAACCTATTGGTTAACAGCCGAACGCGCTAATCATTGAGCCACGGAAGCCCAGAAATTAAATGGTTGTCACGTATTGTGGAAAGGTTTTGACTTTTTACGCTACATCTGAGACCCCACAACACCTCTCCCGGGTGGGCTCGTACCACCAACCTCTCGATTAACAGCTGAACGCGCTAACCATTGCGCCACGGAAGCCCAAAAATTCAATGTTCGACAGGTATTGTGGAAAAACTCTGACATTGTATGTTACATTTGAGACGTCACAACACCGCTCCCGGGAGAGCTCAAACCACCAGTCTTTTGAATAGCAGCTGAACGCGCTAACCATTGCGCCACGGAAGCCCAAAAGTTAAATGCTCGTCAGGTATTATGTAAAAACCTTGACTTTTTACGTCACATCTGAGACCTCACAACACCGCTTCCGGATGGGGTCGAACCACCAACCTATTGGTTAACAGCCGAACGCGCTAACCATTGCGCCACGG
Organism: Phalangium opilio; assembly: GCF_054372755.1. Classification (NCBI taxonomy): domain Eukaryota; kingdom Metazoa; phylum Arthropoda; class Arachnida; order Opiliones; family Phalangiidae; genus Phalangium; species Phalangium opilio. Next base: position 3,089,330 of record NW_028324192.1, on the reverse strand, counting down.
AAGCCCAAAAATTAAATGGTCGTCATTTATTGTGCAAAAACTTTGGCTTTCTACGTTACATTTCAGATCCCACAACATCGCTCCCGGGTGGGCTCGAACCACCAACCTATTGGTTAACAGCCGAACGCGCTAACCATTGAGCCACGGAAGCTCAGAAATTAAATGGTTGTCAGGTATTGTGGAAAACCTTGACTTTTTACGTCACATCTGAGACCTCACAACACCGCTCCCGGATGGGCTCGAACCACCAACCTATTGGTTAACAGCCGAACGTGCTAACCATTGCGCCAAGGAAGCCCAAAATTTAAATGCCCGTCAGGTATTGTGTAAAAACCTTGACTTTTTACGCTACATCTGAGACCCCACAACACCTCTCTCGGGTGGGCACGAACCTTCAACCTTTCGATTAACAGCTGAACGCGCTAATCATTGCGCCACGGAAGCCCAAAAATTAAATTGTCGTCAGGTATTGTGGAAAAATTTTGGCTTTCTACGTTACATTTGAGATCACACAACACCGCTCCCGGGTGGGCTCGAACCACCAACCTATTGGTTAACAGCCGAACGCGCTAACCATTGCGCCAAGGAAGCCCAAAATTTAAATGCCCGTCAGGTATTGTGTAAAAACCTTGACTTTTTACGCTACATCTGAGACCCCACAACACCTCTCTCGGGTGGGCACGAACCTTCAACCTTTCGATTAACAGCTGAACGCGCTAATCATTGCGCCACGGAAGCCCAAAAATTAAATGGTCGTCAGGTATTGTGGAAAAACATTGGCTTTCTACGTTACGTTTGAGATCCCACAACACCGCGCCCGGGTGGGCTCGAACCACCAACCTAATGGTTAACAGCCGAACGCCCTAACCATTGCGCCACGGAAGCCCAAAAATTAAATGATCGTCAGGTATTGTGGAAAAACTTTGGCTTTCTACGTTACATTTGAGATCCCACAACGCCGCTCCCGGGTGGGCTCGAACCACCAACCTTTCGGTTAACAGCCGAACGCGCTAACCATTGCGCCATGGAAGCCCAAAAATTAAATGTTCGTCAGGTATTGTGGAAAAACCTTGACTTTTTACGTCACATCTGAGACCTCACAACACCGCTCCCGGATGGACTCGAACCACCAACCTATTGGTTAACAGCCGAACGCGCTAACCATTGAGCCACGGAAGCTCAGAAATTAAATGGTCGTCACGTATTGTGGAAAAACTTTGGCTTTCTACGTTACATTTGAGATCCCACAACACCGCTCCCGGGTGGGCTCGAACCACCAACCTATTGGTTAACAGCCGAACGCGCCACGGAAGCCCAAAAATTAAATGCTCGTCAGGTATTGTGGGAAAACCTTGACTTTTTACGTCACATCTGAGACCTCACAACACCGCTCCCGGATGGGCTCGAACCACCAACCTATTGGTTAACAGCCGAAAGCGCTAACCATTGAGCCACGGAAGCTCAGAAATTAAATGATTGTCACGTATTGTGGATAAGTTTTGACTTTTTACGCTACATATGAGACCCCACAACACCTCTCCCGGATGGGCTCGAACCACCAACCTATTGGTTAACAGCCGAACGCGCTAACCATTGAGCCACGGAAGCCCAAAAATTAAATGGTCCTCAGGTATTGTGGAAAAACTTTGGCTTTCTACGTCACATCTGAGACCTCACAACACCGCTCCCGGATGAGCTCGAACCACCAACCTATTGGTTAACAGCCGAACGCGCTAACCATTGAGCCACGGAAGCCCATAAGTTAAATGCTCGTCAGGTATTGTGTAAAAACCTTGATTTTTTACGTCAAATCTGAAACCTCACAACACCGCTCCCGGATGGGGTCGAACCACCAACCTATTGGTTAGCAGCCGAACGCGCTAACCATTGCGCCACGGAAGCCCAAAAATTAAATGGTCGTCATTTATTGTGCAAAAACTTTGGCTTTCTACGTTACATTTGAGATCACACAACACCGCTCCCGGATGGGCTCGAACCACCAACCTATTGGTTAACAGCCAAACGCGCTAACCATTGAGCCACGGAAGCGCAAAAATTAAATGGTCGTCAGGTATTGTGGAAAAACTTTGGCTTTCTACGTCACATCTGAGACCTCACTACACCGCTCCCGGATGAGCTCGAACCACCAACCTATTGGTTAACAGCCGAACGCGCTAACCATTGAGCCACGGAAGCTCACAAATTAAATGATTGTCACGTATTGTGGATAAGTTTTGACTTTTTACGCTACATATGAGACCCCACAACACCTCTCCCGGGTGGGCTCGAACCTTCAACCTTTCGATTAACAGCTGAACGCGCTAATCATTGCGCCACGGAAGCCCAAAAGTTAAATGTTCGTCAGGTATTGTGAAAAACTCAGACATTTTACGTTACATCTGAGACCTCACAACACCGCATCCCGGATGGGCTCGAACCACAAACCTATTGGTTAACAGCCGAACGCGCTAATCATTGAGCCACGGAAGCCCAGAAATTAAATGGTTGTCACGTATTGTGGAAAAGTTTTGACTTTTTACGCTACATCTGAGACCCCACAACACCTCTCCCGGGTGGGCTCGTACCACCAACCTCTCGATTAACAGCTGAACGCGCTAACCATTGCGCCACGGAAGCCCAAAAATTCAATGGTCGTCCGGTATTGTGGAAAAACCTGGACTTTTTACGTAACATCTGAGACCTCATAGCACCGCTCCCGGGTGTGCTCGAACCACCAACCTTTCTGTTAACAGCCGAACGCGCTAACGATTGCGCCACGGAAGCCCCAAAATTAAATGGTCGTCCGGTATTGTGGAAAAACCTTGACTTTTTACGTCACATCTGAGACCTCACAACACCGCTCCCGGATGGGGTCGAACCACCAACCTTTCGGTTAACAGCTGAACGCGCTGACCATTGCGCCACGGAAGCCCAAAAATTAAATGGTCGTCAGGTATTGTGGAAAAATTTTGGCTTTCAACGTTACATTTGAGATCCCAAAACACCGCTCCCGGGTGGGCTCGAACCACCAACCTATTTGTTAACAGCCGAATTCGCTAACCATTGAGCCACGGAAGCTCAGAATTTAATTGGTCGTCAGGTGTTGTGGAAAAAACCTTGACTTTTACGTCACATCTGAGACGTCACAACACCGCTCCCGGATGGGCTCGAACCACACACCTATTGGTTAAAAGCCGAACGCGCTAACCTTTGAGCCACGGAAGCTCAGAAATTAAATGGTTGTCAGGTATTGTAGATAAGTTAAGACTTTTTACGTTACATCTGAGACCCTACAACACCTCTCCCGGGTGGGCTCGAACCTTCAACCTTTCGATTAACAGCTGAACGCGCTAATCATTGCGCCACGGAAGCCCAAAAATTAAATGTTCGTCAGGTATTGTGGAAAAACTCTGACATTTTACGTTACATCTGAGACCTCACAACACCGCTACCGGATGGGCTCGAACCACCAACCTATTGGTTAACAGCCGAACGCGCTAACCATTGCGCCACGGAAGCCCAAAATTTAAATGGTCGTCAGGTGTTGTGGAAAAAACCTTGACTTTTTACGTCACATCTGAGACGTCACAACACCGCTCCCGGATGTGCTCGAACCACACACCTATTGGTTAACAGCCGATCGCTGTAAAAAGTCAAGGTTTTTACACAATACCTGACGAGCATTTATTTTTTTAACTTCCGTGGCTCAATGGTTAGCGCGTTCGGCTGTTAACCAATAGGTTGGTGGTTCGAGCCCACCCGGGAGCGGTGGTGTGGGATCTCATATGTAACGTAGAAAGCCAAAGTTTTGCCACAATACCTGACGACCATTAAATTTTTGGGCCTTCTTGGCGCAATTGTTAGTGCGTTCGGCTGTTAACCGAAAGGTTGGTGGTTCGAGCCCAACCGGAAGAGGTGTTGTAGGGTCTCAGATGTAACGTGAAAAGTCATAACTTATCTACAATACCTGACAACCATTTAATTTCTGAGCTTCCGTGGCTCAAAGGTTAGCGCGTTCGGCTGTTAACCAATAGGTGTGTGGTTCGAGCCCATCCGGGAGCGGTGTTGTGACGTCTCAGATGTGACGTAAAAAGTCAAGGTTTTTTCCACAACACCTGACGACCATTTAAATTTTGGGCTTCCGTGGCGCAATGGTTAGCGCGTTCGGCTGTTAACCAATAGGTTGGTGGTTCGAGCCCATCCGGTAGCGGTGTTGTGAGGTCTCAGATGTAACGTAAAATGTCAGAGTTTTTCCACAATACCTGACGAACATTTAATTTTTGGGCTTCCGTGGCGCAATGATTAGCGCGTTCAGCTGTTAATCGAAAGGTTGAAGGTACGAGCCCACCCGGGAGAGGTGTTGTGGGGTCTCAGATGTAGCGTAAAAAGTCTTAACTTATCTACAATACCTGACAACCATTTAATTTCTGAGCTTCCGTGGCTCAAAGGTTAGCGCGTTCGGCTTTTAACCAATAGGTGTGTGGTTCGAGCCCATCCGGGAGCGGTGTTGTGACGTCTCAGATGTGACGTAAAAGTCAAGGTTTTTTCCACAACACCTGACGACCATTTAAATTCTGAGCTTCCGTGGCTCAATGGTTAGCGAATTCGGCTGTTAACAAATAGGTTGGTGGTTCGAGCCCACCCGGGAGCGGTGTTTTGGGATCTCAAATGTAACGTTGAAAGCCAAAATTTTTCCACAATACCTGACGACCATTTAATTTTTGGGCTTCCGTGGCGCAATGGTCAGCGCGTTCAGCTGTTAACCGAAAGGTTGGTGGTTCGAGCCCATCCGGGAGCGGTGTTGTGATGTCTCAGATGTAACGTAAAATGTCAGAGTTTTTCCACAATACCTGACGAACATTTAATTTTTGGGCTTCCGTGGCGCAATTATTAGCGCGTTCAACTGTTAATCGAAAGGCTGGTGGTTCAAGCGCACCCGGAAGAGGTGTTGTGGGGTCTCAGATGTAGCGTAAAAAGTCAAAACTTATCCACAATACGTGACAACCATTTAATTTCTGAGCTTCCGTGGCTCAATGGTTAGCGCGTTCGGCTGTTAACCAATAGGTTGGTGGTTCGAGCCCACCCGGGAGCGGTGGTGTGGGATCTCAAATGTAACATAGAAAGCCAAAGTTTTGCCACAATACCTGACGACCATTAAATTTTTGGGCTTCCTTGGCGCAATGGTTAGCGCGTTCGGCTGTTAACCGAAAGGTTGGTGGTTCGAGCCCAACCGGAAGATGTGTTGTAGGGTCTCAGATGTAACGTAAAATGTCAGAGTTTTTCCACAATACCTGACGAACATTTAATTTTTGGGCTTCCGTGGCGCAATGATTAGCGCGTTCAGCTGTTAATCGAAATTTTGAAGGTTCGAGCCCACCCGGGAGAGGTGTTGTGGGGTCTCAGATGTAGCGTAAAAAGTCAAAGTTTTACCTCAATACCTGACGACCATTTAATATTTGGCCTCCGTTGCGCAATAGTTAGCGCGTTCGGCTGTTAACCGAAAGGTTGGTGGTTCGAGCCCACCCGGGAGCGGTGTTGTGGGATCTCTAATGTAACGTAAAAAGCCAAAGTTTTTCCACAATACCTGACGACCATTTGTTTTTTGAGCGTCCGTGGCGCAATGGTTAGCGCGTTCGGCTGTTAACCGAAAGGTTGGTGGTTCGAGCCCATCCGGGAGCGGTGTTGTGACGTCTCAGATGTTACGTAAAAAGTCAAAGTTTTACCTCAATACCTGACGACCATTTAATATTTGGCCTCCGTTGCGCAATGGTTAGCGCGTTCGGCTGTTAATCGAAAGGTTGGTGGTTCGAGCCCACCCGGGAGCGGTGTTGTGGGATCTCAAATGTAACGTAGAAAACCAAAGTTTTTCCACAATACCTGACTACCATTTAATTTTTGGGCTTCCTTGGCGCAATGGTTAGCGCGTTCGGCTGTTAACCGAAAGGATGGTGGTTCGAGCCCACCTGGGAGAAGTGTTGTAGGGTCTCAGATGTAACGTAAAAAGTCATAACTTATCCACAAAACCTAACAACCATTAAATTTTTGAGCTTCTGTGGCTCAATGGTTAGCGCGTTCGGCTGTTAACCAATTGGTTGGTGGTTCGAGCCTATCCGGGAGAAGTGTTGTGACGTCTCAGATGTAACGTAAAATGTCAGAGTTTTTCCACAATACCTGACGAACATTTAATTTTTGGGCTTGCGTGGCGCAATGTTTAGCGCGGTCAGCTGTTAATCGAAAGGTTGGTGGTTCGAGCCCACCCGGGAGAGGTGTTGTTGGGTCTCATATGTAGCGTAAAAAGACAAAACTTTTCCACAATACGTGACAACCATTTATTTTCTGAGCTTTCGTGGCTCAATGGTTAGCGCGTTCGGCTGTTAACCAATAGGTTGGTGGTTCGAGCCCACCCGGGAGCGGTGTTTTTGGATCTCAAATGTAACATAAATAGCCAAAGTTTTTCCACAATACCTGACGACCATTTAATTTTTGGGCGTCCGTGGCGAATGGTTAGCGGGTTCGGCTGTTAACCGAAAGGTTGGTGGTTCGAGCCCTCCCGGGAGCGGTGTTGTGACGTCTCAGATGTAACTAAAATGTCAGAGTTTTTCCACAATACCTGACGAGCATTTAATATTTGGGCTTCCGTGGCGTAATGGTTAGCGCGTTCAGCTGTTAATCGAAAGGTTGGTGGTTCGACCCCACCCGGAAGAGGTGTTGTGGGGTCTCAGATGTAGCGTAAAAAGTCAAAACTTTTCCACAATACGTGACAACCATTTAATTTCTGAGCTTCCGTGGCTCAATGGTTAGCGCGTTCGGCTGTTAATCGAAAGGTTGGTGGTTCGAGCCCATCCGGGAGCGGTGTTGTGAGGTCTCGGATGTGAAGTAAAAAGTCAAAGTTTTACCTCAATACCTGACGAAAATTTAATTTTTGGGCTTCCGTGGCGCAATGGTCAGCGCATTCAGCTGTTAACCGAAAGGTTGGTGGTTCGAGCCCTCCCAGGAGCGGTGTTGTGTCGTCTCAGATATAACGTAAAATGTCAGAGTTTTTCCACAATACCTGACGAACATTTAATTTTTGGGCGTCCGTGGCGAATGGTTAGCGCGTTCGGCTGTTAACCGAAAGGTTGGTGGTTCGAGCCCTCCCGGGAGCGGTGTTGTGACGTCTCAGATGTAACGTAAAATGTCAGAGTTTTTCCACAATACCTGACGAGCATTTAATATTTGGGCTTCCGTGGCGCAATGGTTAGCGCGTTCAGCTGTTAATCGAAAGGTTGGTGGTTCGAGCCCACCCGGGAGAGGTGTTGTGAGGTCTCAGATGTAGCGTGAAAAGTCAAACTTTTTCCATAATACGTGATAACCATTTATTTTCTGATCTTTCGTGGCTCAATGGTTAGCGCGTTCGGCTGTTAACCAAAAGCTTGGTGTTTCGAGCCCACCCGGGAGCGGTGTTTTTGGATCTCAAATGTAACGTAAATAGCCAAAGTTTTTCCGCAATACCTGACGACCATTTTTTTGGGCGTCCGTGGCGCAATGGTTAGCGCGTTCGGCTGTTAACCGAAAGGTTGGTGGTTCGAGCCCATCCGGGAGCGGTGTTGTGAGGCCTCAGATGTGAAGTAAAAAGTCAAAGTTTTACCTCAATACCTGACGAGCATTTAATTTTTGGGCTTCCGTGGCGCAATGGTTAGCGCGTTCAGCATTTAATCGAAAGGTTGGTGGTTCGAGCCCACCCGGAAGAGGTGTTGTGGGGTCTCAGATGTAGCGTAAAAAGTCAAAACTTTTCCACCATACTAAAAACATTGAGCTACGACAAACAGTAGTCGAGTAATTAAGCTAATCGTAAACAAACAAACCCCTCCATAGGAAATGCATTAGACTATACTTTGCAGGCCCATAACTCTGTGTCTACTAGAGATACGGGGATATCCTTAGGATATGTTATAGTCCAAATTGTCCCCCATCTAACCATACTAAAAACTTTGGGCTACGACAAACAGGGGCCGAGTACTTAAGCAAAACGTAACGAAACAAACCCCCTCCATAGGAAATGCATTAGACTATACTTTGGAGGCTCTTAACTCTGTTTCTACTGGATATACGGGGAAGTCCTTTGAGTATGTTATAGTCCAATTTGTCCCCCATCTAACCATACTAAAAATTTTGAGCTACGACAAACAGGGGCCGAGTAATTAAGCTAAACGTAAACAAACAACCCGTCCATAGGAAATGCATTAGACTATATTTTGCAGGCCCATAACTCTGTGTCTACTAAAGATACGGGGATGTCCTTAGGATATGCTATAGTCCAAATTGTCCCCCATCTAACCATACTAAAAACATTGAGCTACGACAAACAAGGGCCGAGATATTAAGCAAAATGTTCGTCAACTTTGGTATCGTCTCACTTATTTTTATTATGTTACTTATGATTTTTGCACTAAACTTTGGAGGCTCATAACTCTTGTTCTACAAGAGATACTGGGATCTCCTTTGGATATGTTATAGTACTCATTGCTCCCCATACAAGGATACTTTAAACTTGAGGCTACCTCAATATCGTCGTCAACTTATTTTTTGTCTCACTTATTGTTAGAAGGTTACTTTTGATTTTTGAAAATAAACTTCGCAGGCTCGTAACTCTGGTTCTACCAGAGATACGGGGATGTAAATAATGTGACCTTGACACAAATGTTCGGATACTTATAAAGGTCTTTGCATGTTCCAAGCAAAAAAAAACTTCGCGGTTTCGAACCTGTGGCCTTCCGGGAGTGAGGCGGATGCGATAACCGCTACACTAAAGATATGTTATTATTTTTAATCGAAAGAACAGGGTCAAGTAATTAAGCAATACGTGAACAAACAAACGCCTCCATAGGAAATGCATTAGACTATGCTTTGCAGGCCCATAACTCTGTGTCTACTAGAGATACCGGGATGTCCTTAGGATATGTTATAGTCCAATTTGTCCTTCATCTAACCATACTGAAAACATTGAGCTACGACAAACAGGGGCCGAGATATTAAGCAAAATGTTCGTCAACTTTGGTATCGTCTCACTTATTTTTATTATGTTACTTATGATTTTTGCACTAAACTTTGGAGGCTCATAACTCTTGTTCTACAAGAGATACTGGGATCTCCTTTGCATATGTTATAGTACTCTTTGCTCCCCATACAAGGATACTTTAAACTTGAGGCTACCTCAATATCGTCGTCAACTTACTTTTTGTCTCACTTATTGTTAGAAGGTTACTTTTGATTTTTGAAAATAAACTTTGCAGGCTCGTAACTCTGTTTCTACTGGAGATAAGGGGATGTCCTTTGAGTATGTTATAGACCAATTTGTCCCCCATCTAGCCATACTAAGAATTAGGGCTACGACAAACAGTAGTCGAGTAATTAAGCTAATCGTATACAAACAAACCCCTCCATAGGAAATACATTAGACTAAATTCTGGAGGCTCGTAACTCTGGTTCTACCAGAGATACGGGGATGTAAATAATGTGACCTTGACACAAATGTTCGGATAATTATAAAGGTCTTTGCATGTTCCAAGCAAAAAAAAAAAACTTCGTGGTTTCGAATCTGTGGCCTTCCGAGAGTGAGGCGGATGCGATAACCGCTACACTAAAGATATGTTATTATTTTTAATCGAAAGAACAGGGTCAAGTAATTAAGCAATACGTGAACAAACAAACCCCTCCATAGAAAATGCATTAGACTATACTTTGCAGGCTCGTAACTCTGTTTCTACTGGAGATACGGGGATTTCCTTTGAGTATGTTATAGTCCAATTTGTCCCCCATCTAACCATACTAAAAACATTGAGCTACGACAAACAGTAGTCGAGTAATTAAGCTAATCGTAAACAAACAAACCCCTCCATAGGAAATGCATTAGACTATACTTTGCAGGCCCATAACTCTGTGTCTACTAGAGATACGGGGATATCCTTAGGATATGTTATAGTCCAAATTGTCCCCCATCTAACCATACTAAAAACTTTGGGCTACGACAAACAGGGGCCGAGTACTTAAGCAAAACGTAACGAAACAAACCCCCTCCATAGGAAATGCATTAGACTATACTTTGGAGGCTCTTAACTCTGTTTCTACTGGATATACGGGGAAGTCCTTTGAGTATGTTATAGTCCAATTTGTCCCCCATCTAACCATACTAAAAATTTTGAGCTACGACAAACAGGGGCCGAGTAATTAAGCTAAACGTAAACAAACAACCCGTCCATAGGAAATGCATTAGACTATATTTTGCAGGCCCATAATTCTGTGTCTACTAAAGATACGGAGATGTCCTTAGGATATGCTATAGTCCAAATTGTCCCCCATCTAACCATACTAAAAACATTGAGCTACGACAAACAAGGGCCGAGATATTAAGCAAAATGTTCGTCAACTTTGGTATCGTCCATTTCCTATGGAGGGGGTTTGTTTCGTTACGTTTTGCTTAAGTACTCGGCCCCTGTTTGTCGTAGCCCAAAGTTTTTAGTATGGTTAGATGGGGATAATTTCGACTATAACATATCCTAAGGACATCCCCGTATCTCTAGTAGACACAGAGTTATGGGCCTGCAAAGTATAGTCTAATGCATTTCCTATGGAGGGGTTTGTTTGTTTACGATTAGCTTAATTACTCGACTACTGTTTGTCGTAGCTCAATGTTTTTAGTATGGTTAGATGGGGGACAAATTGGACTATAACATACTCAAAGGAAATCCCCGTATCTCCAGTAGAAACAGAGTTACGAGCCTGCAAAGTGTAGTCTAATGCATTTTCTATGGAGGGGTTTGTTTGTTCACGTATTGCTTAATTACTTGACCCTGTTCTTTCGATTAAAAATAATAACATATCTTTAGTGTAGCGGTTATCGCATCCGCCTCACTCTCGGAAGGCCACAGATTCGAAACCACGAAGTTTTTTTTTTTTTGCTTGGAACATGCAAAGACCTTTATAATTATCCGAACATTTGTGTCAAGGTCACATTATTTACATCCCCGTATCTCTGGTAGAACCAGAGTTACGAGCCTCCAGAATTTAGTCTAATGTATTTCCTATGGAGGGGTTTGTTTGTATACGATTAGCTTAATTACTCGACTACTGTTTGTCGTAGCCCTAATTCTTAGTATGGCTAGATGGGGGACAAATTGGTCTATAACATACTCAAAGGACATCCCCTTATCTCCAGTAGAAACAGAGTTACGAGCCTGCAAAGTTTATTTTCAAAAATCAAAAGTAACCTTCTAACAATAAGTGAGACAAAAAATAAGTTGACGACGATATTGAGGTAGCCTCAAGTTTAAAGTATCCTTGTATGGGGAGCAATGAGTACTATAACATATCCAAAGGAGATCCCAGTATCTCTTGTAGAACAAGAGTTATGAGCCTCCAAAGTTTAGTGCAAAAATCATAAGTAACATAATAAAAATAAGTGAGACGATACCAAAGTTGACGAACATTTTGCTTAATATCTCGGCCCTTGTTTGTCGTAGCTCAATGTTTTTAGTATGGTTAGATGGGGGACAATTTGGACTATAGCATATCCTAAGGACATCCCCGTATCTTTAGTAGACACAGAGTTATTGGCCTGCAAAATATAGTCTAATGCATTTCCTATGGACGGGTTGTTTGTTTACGTTTAGCTTAATTACTCGGCCCCTGTTTGTCGTAGCTCAAAATTTTTAGTATGGTTAGATGGGGGACAAATTGGACTATAACATACTCAAAGGACTTCCCCGTATATCCAGTAGAAACAGAGTTAAGAGCGTCCAAAGTATAGTCTAATGCATTTCCTATGGAGGGGGTTTGTTTCGTTACGTTTTGCTTAAGTACTCGGCCCCTGTTTGTCGTAGCCCAAAGTTTTTAGTATGGTTAGATGGGGGACAATTTGGACTATAACATATCCTAAGGACATCCCCGTATCTCTAGTAGACACAGAGTTATGGGCCTGCAAAGTATAGTCTAATGCATTTCCTATGGAGGGGTTTGTTTGTTTACGATTAGCTTAATTACTCGACTACTGTTTGTCGTAGCTCAATGTTTTTAGTATGGTGGAAAAGTTTTGACTTTTTACGCTACATCTGAGACCCCACAACACCTCTTCCGGGTGGGCTCGAACCACCAACCTTTCGATTAAAAGCTGAACGCGCTAACCATTGCGCCACGGAAGCCCAAAAATTATATGCTCGTCAGGCATTGAGGTAAAACTTTGACTTTTTACTTCACATCTGAGGCCTCACAACACCGCTCCCGGATGGGCTCGTACCACCAACCTTTCGGTTAACAGCCGAACGCGCTAACCATTGCGCCACGGACGCCCAAAAAAAATGGTCGTCAGGTATTGCGGAAAAACTTTGGCTATTTACGTTACATTTGAGATCCAAAAACACCGCTCCCGGGTGGGCTCGAAACACCAAGCTGTTGGTTAACAGCCGAACGCGCTAACCATTGAGCCACGAAAGATCAGAAAATAAATGGTTATCACGTATTATGGAAAAAGTTTGACTTTTCACGCTACATCTGAGACCTCACAACACCTCTCCCGGGTGGGCTCGAACCACCAACCTTTCGATTAACAGCTGAACGCGCTAACCATTGCGCCACGGAAGCCCAAATATTAAATGCTCGTCAGGTATTGTGGAAAAACTCTGACATTTTACGTTACATCTGAGACGTCACAACACCGCTCCCGGGAGGGCTCGAACCACCAACCTTTCGGTTAACAGCCGAACGCGCTAACCATTCGCCACGGACGCCCAAAAATTAAATGTTCGTCAGGTATTGTGGAAAAACTCTGACATTTTACGTTATATCTGAGACGACACAACACCGCTCCTGGGAGGCTCGAACCACCAACCTTTCGGTTAACAGCTGAATGCGCTGACCATTGCGCCACTGAAGCCCAAAAATTAAATTTTCGTCAGGTATTGAGGTAAAACTTTGACTTTTTACTTCACATCCGAGACCTCACAACACCGCTCCCGGATGGGCTCGAACCACCAACCTTTCGATTAACAGCCGAACGCGCTAACCATTGAGCCACGGAAGCTCAGAAATTAAATGGTTGTCACGTATTGTGGAAAAGTTTTGACTTTTTACGCTACATCTGAGACCCCACAACACCTCTTCCGGGTGGGGTCGGACCACCAACCTTTCGATTAACAGCTGAACGCGCTAACCATTGCGCCACGGAAGCCCAAATATTAAATGCTCGTCAGGTATTGTGGAAAAACTCTGACATTTTACGTTACATCTGAGACGTCACAACACCGCTCCCGCGAGGGCTCGAACCACCAACCTTTCGGTTAACAGCCGAACCCGCTAACCATTCGCCACGGACGCCCAAAAATTAAATGGTCGTCAGGTATTGTGGAAAAACTTTGGCTATTTATGTTACATTTGAGATCCAAAAACACCGCTCCCGGGTGGGCTCGAACCACCAACCTATTGGTTAACAGCCGAACGCGCTAACCATTGAGCCACGAAAGCTCAGAAAATAAATGGTTGTCACGTATTGTGGAAAAGTTTTGTCTTTTTACGCTACATATGAGACCCAACAACACCTCTCCCGGGTGGGCTCGAACCACCAACCTTTCGATTAACAGCTGACCGCGCTAACCATTGCGCCACGCAAGCCCAAAAATTAAATGTTCGTCAGGTATTGTGGAAAAACTCTGACATTTTACGTTACATCTGAGACGTCACAACACTTCTCCCGGATAGGCTCGAACCACCAACCAATTGGTTAACAGCCGAACGCGCTAACCATTGAGCCACAGAAGCTCAAAAATTAAATGGTTGTTAGGTTTTGTGGATAAGTTATGACTTTTTACGTTACATCTGAGACCCTACAACACTTCTCCCAGGTGGGCTCGAACCACCATCCTTTCGGTTAACAGCCGAACGCGCTAACCATTGCGCCAAGGAAGCCCAAAAATTAAATGGTAGTCAGGTATTGTGGAAAAACTTTGGTTTTCTACGTTACATTTGAGATCCCACAACACCGCTCCCGGGTGGGCTCGAACCACCAACCTTTCGATTAACAGCTGGACGCGCTAATTATTGCGCCAGGCAAGCCCGAAAAATAAATGTTCGTCAGGTATTGTGGAAAAACTCTGACATTTTACGTAACATCTGAGACGTCACAACACCGCTCCCGGATGGGCTCGAACCACCAACCTTTCGGTTAACAGCCGAACGCGCTAACCATTGCGCCACGGACGCCCAAAAAAAAAATGGTCGTCAGGTATTGTGGAAAAACTTTGGCTTTTTACGTTACATTAGAGATCCCACAACACCGCTCCCGGGTGGGCTCGAACCACCAACCTTTCGGTTAACAGCCGAACGCGCTAACCATTGCGCAACGGAGGCCAAATATTAAATGGTCGTCAGGTATTGAGGTAAAACTTTGACTTTTTACTTCACATCTGAGACCTCACAACACCGCTCCCGGATGGGCTCGAACCACCAACCTATTGGTTAACAGCCGAACGCGCTAACCATTGAGCCACGGAAGCTCAGAAATTAAATGGTTGTCACGTATTGTGGAAAAGTTTTGACTTTTTACGCTACATCTGAGACCCCACAACACCTCTCCCGGGTGGGCTCGAACCTTCAAAATTTCGATTAACAGCTGAACGCGCTAATCATTGCGCCACGGAAGCCCAAAAATTAAATGTTCGTCAGGTATTGTGGAAAAACTCTGACATTTTACGTTACATCTGAGACCCTACAACACCTCTTCCGGTTGGGCTCGAACCACCAACCTTTCGGTTAACAGCCGAACGCGCTAACCATTGCGCCAAGGAAGCCCAAAAATTTAATGGTCGTCAGGTATTGTGGCAAAACTTTGGCTTTCTACGTTACATTTGAGATCCCACACCACCGCTCCCGGGTGGGCTCGAACCACCAACCTATTGGTTAACAGCCGAACGCGCTAACCATTGAGCCACGGAAGCTCAAAAATTAAATGGTTGTTAGGTTTTGTGGATAAGTTATGACTTTTTACGTTACATCTGAGACCCTACAACACTTCTCCCAGGTGGGCTCGAACCACCATCCTTTCGGTTAACAGCCGAACGCGCTAACCATTGCGCCAAGGAAGCCCAAAAATTAAATGGTAGTCAGGTATTGTGGAAAAACTTTGGTTTTCTACGTTACATTTGAGATCCCACAACACCGCTCCCGGGTGGGCTCGAACCACCAACCTTTCGATTAACAGCTGGACGCGCTAATTATTGCGCCAGGCAAGCCCGAAAAATAAATGTTCGTCAGGTATTGTGGAAAAACTCTGACATTTTACGTAACATCTGAGACGTCACAACACCGCTCCCGGATGGGCTCGAACCACCAACCTTTCGGTTAACAGCCGAACGCGCTAACCATTGCGCCACGGACGCCCAAAAAAAAAATGGTCGTCAGGTATTGTGGAAAAACTTTGGCTTTTTACGTTACATTAGAGATCCCACAACACCGCTCCCGGGTGGGCTCGAACCACCAACCTTTCGGTTAACAGCCGAACGCGCTAACCATTGCGCAACGGAGGCCAAATATTAAATGGTCGTCAGGTATTGAGGTAAAACTTTGACTTTTTACTTCACATCTGAGACCTCACAACACCGCTCCCGGATGGGCTCGAACCACCAACCTATTGGTTAACAGCCGAACGCGCTAACCATTGAGCCACGGAAGCTCAGAAATTAAATGGTTGTCACGTATTGTGGAAAAGTTTTGACTTTTTACGCTACATCTGAGACCCCACAACACCTCTCCCGGGTGGGCTCGAACCTTCAAAATTTCGATTAACAGCTGAACGCGCTAATCATTGCGCCACGGAAGCCCAAAAATTAAATGTTCGTCAGGTATTGTGGAAAAACTCTGACATTTTACGTTACATCTGAGACCCTACAACACCTCTTCCGGTTGGGCTCGAACCACCAACCTTTCGGTTAACAGCCGAACGCGCTAACCATTGCGCCAAGGAAGCCCAAAAATTTAATGGTCGTCAGGTATTGTGGCAAAACTTTGGCTTTCTACGTTACATTTGAGATCCCACACCACCGCTCCCGGGTGGGCTCGAACCACCAACCTATTGGTTAACAGCCGAACGCGCTAACCATTGAGCCACGGAAGCTCAGAAATTAAATGGTTGTCACGTATTGTGGATAAGTTTTGACTTTTTACGCTACATCTGAGACCCCACAACACCTCTTCCGGGTGCGCTTGAACCACCAGCCTTTCGATTAACAGTTGAACGCGCTAATAATTGCGCCAAGAAGGCCCAAAAATTTAATGGTCGTCAGGTATTGTGGCAAAACTTTGGCTTTCTACGTTACATATGAGATCCCACACCACCGCTCCCGGGTGGGCTCGAACCACCAACCTATTGGTTAACAGCCGAACGCGCTAACCATTGCGCCAAGGAAGCCCAAAAATTAAATGGTAGTCAGGTATTGTGGAAAAACTTTGGTTTTCTACGTTACATTTGAGATCCCACAACACCGCTCCCGGGTGGGCTCGAACCACCAACCTTTCGATTAACAGCTGGACGCGCTAATTGTTGCGCCAGGCAAGCCCGAAAAATAAATGTTCGTCAGGTATTGTGGAAAAACTCTGACATTTTACGTTACATCTGAGACATCACAACACCGCTCCCGGATGGGCTCGAACCACCAACCTTTCGGTTAACAGCTGAACGCGCTGACCATTGCGACACGGAAGCCCAAAAATTAAATGGTCGTCAGGTATTGTGGAAAAATTTTGGGTTTCAACGTTACATTTGAGATCCCAAAACACCGCTCCCGGGTGGGCTCGAACCACCAACCTATTTGTTAACAGCCGAATTCGCTAACCATTGAGCCACGGAAGCTCAGAATTTAAATGGTCGTCAGGTGTTGTGGAAAAAACCTTGACTTTTACGTCACATCTGAGACGTCACAACACCGCTCCCGGATGGGCTCGAACCACACACCTATTGGTTAAAAGCCGAACGCGCTAACCTTTGAGCCACGGAAGCTCAGAAATTAAATGGTTGTCAGGTATTGTAGATAAGTTAAGACTTTTTACGTTACATCTGAGACCCTACAACACCTCTCCCGGGTGGGCTCGAACCTTCAACCTTTCGATTAACAGCTGAACGCGCTAATCATTGCGCCACGGAAGCCCAAAAATTAAATGTTCGTCAGGAATTGTGGAAAAACTCTGACATTTTACGTTACATCTGAGACCTCACAACACCGCTACCGGATGGGCTCGAACCACCAACCTATTGGTTAACAGCCGAACGCGCTAACCATTGCGCCACGGAAGCCCAAAATTTAAATGGTCGTCAGGTGTTGTGGAAAAAACCTTGACTTTTTACGTCACATCTGAGACGTCACAACACCGCTCCCGGATGGGCTCGAACCACACACCTATTGGTTAACAGCCGAGCGCGCTAACCTTTGAGCCACGGAAGCTCAGAAATTAAATGGTTGTCAGGTATTGTAGATAAGTTATGACTTTTCACGTTACATCTGAGACCCTACAACACCTCTTCCGGTTGGGCTCGAACCACCAACCTTTCGGTTAACAGCCGAACGCACTAATAATTGCGCCAAGAAGGCCCAAAAATTTAATGGTCGTCAGGTATTGTGGCAAAACTTTGGCTTTCTACGTTACATATGAGATCCCACACCACCGCTCCCGGGTGGGCTCGAACCACCAACCTATTGGTTAACAGCCGAACGCGCTAACCATTGAGCCACGGAAGCCCAAAAATTAAATGCTCGTCAGGTATTGTGTAAAAACCTTGACTTTTTGCGTCACATCTGAGACCTGACAACACCGCTCCCGGATGGGCTCGAACAACCCACCTATTGGTTAACAGCCGAACGCGCTAACCATTGCGCCACGGAAAACCCAAAAATTAAATGTTCGTCAGGTATTGTGGAAAAACTCTGACATTTTACGTTACATCTGAGACCTCACAACACCACTCCCGGATGGGCTCGAACCACCAACCTATTGGTTAACAGCCGAACGCGCTAACCATTGAGCCACGGAAGCTCAGAAATTAAATGGTTGTCAGGTATTGTGGATAAGTTATGACTTATTACGTTACATCTGAGACCCTACAACACCTCTCTCGGTTGGGCTCGAACCACCAACCTTTCGGTTAACAGCTGAACGCGCTAACCATTGCGCCAAGGAAGCCCAAAAAATAAATGGTCGTCAGGTATTGTGGAAAAACTTTGTCTTTCTACGTTACATTTGAGATCCCACAACACCGCTCCCGGGTGGGCTCGAACCACCACCCTATTGGTTAAAAGCTGAACGCGCTAACCATTGCGCCACGGAAGTTAAAAAATTAAATGCTCGTCAGGTATTGTGTAAAAACCTTGACTTTTTACAGCGTTCGGCTGTTAACCAATAGGTGTGTGGTTCGAGCCCATCCGGGAGCGGTGTTGTGACGTCTCAGATGTGACGTAAAAAGTCAAGGTTTTTTCCACAACACCTGACGACCATTTAAATTTTGGGCTTCCGTGGCGCAATGGTTAGCGCGTTCGGCTGTTAACCAATAGGTTGGTGGTTCGAGCCCATCCGGTAGCGGTGTTGTGAGGTCTCAGATGTAACGTAAAATGTCAGAGTTTTTCCACAATACCTGAAGAACATTTAATTTTTGGGCTTCCGTGGCGCAATGATTAGCGCGTTCAGCTGTTAATCGAAAGGTTGAAGGTTCGAGCCCACCCGGGAGAGGTGTTGTAGGGTCTCAGATGTAACGTAAAAAGTCTTACCTTATCTACAATACCTGACAACCATTTAATTTCTGAGCTTCCGTGGCTCAAAGGTTAGCGCGTTCGGCTTTTAACCAATAGGTGTGTGGTTCGAGCCCATCCGGGAGCGGTGTTGTGACGTCTCAGATGTGACGTAAAAGTCAAGGTTTTTTCCACAACACCTGACGACCATTTAAATTCTGAGCTTCCGTGGCTCAATGGTTAGCGAATTCGGCTGTTAACAAATAGGTTGGTGGTTCGAGCCCACCCGGGAGCGGTGTTTTGGGATCTCAAATGTAACGTTGAAAGCCAAAATTTTTCCACAATACCTGACGACCATTTAATTTTTGGGCTTCCGTGGCGCAATGGTCAGCGCGTTCAGCTGTTAACCGAAAGGTTGGTGGTTCGACCCCATCCGGGAGCGGTGTTGTGAGGTCTCAGATGTGACGTAAAAAGTCAAGGTTTTTACATAATACCTGACGAGCATTTAACTTTTGGGCTTCCGTGGCGCAATGGTTAGCGCGCTCGGCTGTTAACCAATAGGTTGGTGGTTCGAGCCCACCCGGGAGCGGTGTTGTGTGATCTCAAATGTAACGTAGAAAGCCAAAGTTTTTCCACAATACCTGACGACCATTTAATTTTTGGGCTTCCGTGGCGCAATGGTTAGCGCGTTCAGCTGCTATTCAAAAGACTGGTGGTTTGAGCTCTCCCGGGAGCGGTGTTGTGACGTCTCAAATGTAACATAAAATGTCAGAGTTTTTCCACAATACCTGTCGAACATTGAATTTTTGGGCTTCCGTGGCGCAATGGTTAGCGCGTTCAGCTGTTAATCGAGAGGTTGGTGGTACGAGCCCACCCTGGAGAGGTGTTGTGGGGTCTCAGATGTAGCGTAAAAAGTCAAAACTTTTCCACAATACGTGACAACCATTTAATTTCTGGGCTTCCGTGGCTCAATGATTAGCGCGTTCGGCTGTTAACCAATAGGTTTGTGGTTCGAGCCCATCCGGGATGCGGTGTTGTGAGGTCTCAGATGTAACGTAGAAAGCCAAAGTTTTTCCACAATACCTGACGACCATTTAATTTTTGGGCTTCCGTGGCTCAATGGTTAGCGCGTTTGGCTGTTAACCAATAGGTTGGTGGTTCGAGCCCATCCGGGAGCGGTGTTGTGTGATCTCAAATGTAACGTAGAAAGCCAAAGTTTTTGCACAATAAATGACGACCATTTAATTTTTGGGCTTCCGTGGCGCAATGGTTAGCGCGTTCGGCTGCTAACCAATAGGTTGGTGGTTCGACCCCATCCGGGAGCGGTGTTGTGAGGTTTCAGATTTGACGTAAAAAATCAAGGTTTTTACACAATACCTGACGAGCATTTAACTTATGGGCTTCCGTGGCGCAATGGTTAGCGCGTTCGGCTGTTAACCAATAGGTTGGAGGTTCGAGCCCATCCGGGAGCGGTGTTGTGAGGTCTCAGATGTGACGTAAAAAGTCAAGGTTTTTACACAATACCTGACGAGCATTTAACATTTGGGCTTCCGTGGCGCAATGTTTAGCGCGTTCGGCTGTTAACCAATAGGTTGGTGGTTCGAGCCCACCCGGGAGCGGTGTTGTGTGATCTCAAATGTAACGTAGAAAGCCAAAATTTTTCCACAATACCTGACGACCATTTAATTTTTGGGCTTCCGTGGCGCAGTGGTTAGCACGTTCGGCTGTTAACCAATAGGTTGGTGGTTCGAGCCCATCCGGGAGCGGTGTTGTGAGGTCTCAGATGTGACGTAAAAATTCAAGGTTTTCCACAATACCTGACAACCATTTAATTTCTGAGCTTCCGTGGCTCAATGGTTAGCGCGTTCGGCTGTTAACCAATAGGTTGGTGGTTCGAGCCCACCCGGGAGCGATGTTGTGGGATCTGAAATGTAACGTAGAAAGCCAAAGTTTTTGCACAATAAATGACGACCATTTAATTTTTGGGCTTCCGTGGCGCAATGGTTAGCGCGTTCGGCTGTTAACCAATAGGTTGGTGGTTCGACCCCATCCGGAAGCGGTGTTGTGAGGTCTCAGATGTGACGTAAAAAGTCAAGGTTTTTACATAATACCTGACGAGCATTTAACTTTTGGGCTTCCGTGGCGCAATGGTTAGCGCGTTCAGCTGCTATTCAAAAGACTGGTGGTTTGAGCTCTCCCGGGAGCGGTGTTGTGAGGTCTCAGATGTAACGTAAAATGTCAGAGTTTTTCCACAATACCTGACGAACATTTAATTTTTGGGCTTCCGTGGCGCAATGATTAGCGCGTTCAGCTGTTAATCGAAAGGTTGAAGGTTCGAGCCCACCCGGGAGAGGTGTTGTAGGGTCTCAGATGTAACGTAAAAAGTCTTAACTTATCTACAATACCTGACAACCATTTAATTTCTGAGCTTCCGTGGCTCAAAGGTTAGCGCGTTCGGCTTTTAACCAATAGGTGTGTGGTTCGAGCCCATCCGGGAGCGGTGTTGTGACGTCTCAGATGTGACGTAGAAAGCCAAAGTTTTTCCACAATACCTGACGACCATTTAATTTTTGGGCTTCCGTGGCTCAATGGTTAGCGCGTTCGGCTGTTAACCAATAGGTTGGTGGTTCGAGCCCATCCGGGAGCGGTGTTGTGTGATCTCAAATGTAACGTAGAAAGCCAAAGTTTTTGCACAATAAATGACGACCATTTAATTTTTGGGCTTCCGTGGCGCAATGGTTAGCGCGTTCGGCTGCTAACCAATAGGTTGGTGGTTCGACCCCATCCGGGAGCGGTGTTGTGAGGTCTCAGATTTGACGTAAAAAATCAAGGTTTTTACACAATACCTGACGAGCATTTAACTTATGGGCTTCCGTGGCGCAATGGTTAGCGCGTTCGGCTGTTAACCAATAGGTTGGTGGTTCGAGCCCATCCGGGAGCGGTGTTGTGAGGTCTCAGATGTGACGTAAAAAGTCAAGGTTTTTACACAATACCTGACGAGCGTTTAACATTTGGGCTTCCGTGGCGCAATGTTTAGCGCGTTCGGCTGTTAACCAATAGGTTGGTGGTTCGAGCCCATCCGGGAGCGGTGTTGTGAGGTCTCAGATGTGACGTAAAAAGTCAAGGTTTTTACACAATACCTGACGAGCATTTAACTTTTGGGCTTCCGTGGCGCAATGTTTAGCGCGTTCGGCTGTTAACCAATAGGTTGGTGGTTCGAGCCATCCGGGAGCGGTGTTGTGAGGTCTCAGATGTGACGTAAAAAGTCAAGGTTTTTACACAATACCTGACGAGCATTTAAATTTTGGGCTTCCTTGGCGCAATGGTTAGCGCGTTCGGCTGTTAACCAATAGGTTGGTGGTTCGAGCCCACCCGGGAGCGGTGTTGTGTGATCTCAAATGTAACGTAGAAAGCCAAAATTTTTCCACAATACCTGACGACCATTTAATTTTTGGGATTCCATGGCGCAATGGTTAGCACGTTCGGCTGTTAACCAATAGGTTGGTGGTTCGAGCCCATCCGGGAGCGGTGTTGTGAGGTCTCAGATGTGACGTAAAAAGTCAAGGTTTTCCACAATACCTGACAACCATTTAATTTCTGAGCTTCCGTGGCTCAATGGTTAGCGCGTTCGGCTGTTAACCAATAGGTTAGTGGTTCGAGCCCACCCGGGAGCGGTGTTGTGGGATCTGAAATGTAACGTAGAAAGCCAAAGTTTTTGCACAATAAATGACGACCATTTAATTTTTGGGCTTCCGTGGCGCAATGGTTAGCGCGTTCGGCTGTTAACCAATAGGTTGGTGGTTCGACCCCATCCGGAAGCGGTGTTGTGAGGTCTCAGATGTGACGTAAAAAGTCAAGGTTTTTACATAATACCTGACGAGCATTTAACTTTTGGGCTTCCGTGGCGCAATGGTTAGCGCGTTCAGCTGCTATTCAAAAGACTGGTGGTTTGAGCTCTCCCGGGAGCGGTGTTGTGACGTCTCAAATGTAACATAAAATGTCAGAGTTTTTCCACAATACCTGTCGAACATTGAATTTTTGGGCTTCCGTGGCGCAATGGTTAGCGCGTTCAGCTGTTAATCGAGAGGTTGGTGGTACGAGCCCACCCGGGAGAGGTGTTGTGGGGTCTCAGATGTAGCGTAAAAAGTCAAAACCTTTCCACAATACGTGACAACCATTTAATTTCTGGGCTTCCGTGGCTCAATGATTAGCGCGTTCGGCTGTTAACCAATAGGTTTGTGGTTCGAGCCCATCCGGGATGCGGTGTTGTGAGGTCTCAGATGTAACGTAAAATGTCAGAGTTTTTCACAATACCTGACGAACATTTAATTTTTGGGCTTCCGTGGCGCAATGATTAGCGCGTTCAGCTGTTAATCGAAAGGTTGAAGGTTCGAGCCCACCCGGGAGAGGTGTTGTGGGGTCTCATATGTAGCGTAAAAAGTCAAAACTTATCCACAATACGTGACAATCATTTAATTTCTGAGCTTCCGTGGCTCAATGGTTAGCGCGTTCGGCTGTTAACCAATAGGTTGGTGGTTCGAGCTCATCCGGGAGCGGTGTTGTGAGGTCTCAGATGTGACGTAGAAAGCCAAAGTTTTTCCACAATACCTGACGACCATTTAATTTTTGGGCTTCCGTGGCTCAATGGTTAGCGCGTTCGGCTGTTAACCAATAGGTTGGTGGTTCGAGCCCATCCGGGAGCGGTGTTGTGTGATCTCAAATGTAACGTAGAAAGCCAAAGTTTTTCCACAATACCTGACGACCATTTAATTTTTGGGCTTCCGTGGCTCAATGATTAGCGCGTTCAGCTGTTAATCGAAAGGTTGAAGGTTCGAGCCCACCCGGGAGAGGTGTTGTGGGGTCTCAGATGTAGCGTAAAAAGTCAAAACTTTTCCACAATACGTGACAACCATTTAATTTCTGAGCTTCCGTGGCTCAATGGTTAGCGCTTTCGGCTGTTAACCAATAGGTTGGTGGTTCGAGCCCATCCGGGAGCGGTGTTGTGAGGTCTCAGATGTGACGTAAAAAGTCAAGGTTTTTCCACAATACCTGACGAGCATTTAATTTTTGGGCTTCCGTGGCGCGTTCGGCTGTTAACCAATAGGTTGGTGGTTCGAACCCACCCGGGAGCGGTGTTGTGGGATCTCAAATGTAACGTAGAAAGCCAAAGTTTTTCCACAATACGTGACGACCATTTAATTTCTGAGCTTCCGTGGCTCAATGGTTAGCGCGTTCGGCTGTTAACCAATAGGTTGGTGGTTCGAGCCCATCCGGGAGCGGTGTTGTGAGGTCTCAGATGTGACGTAAAAAGTCAAGGTTTTTCCACAATACCTGACGAACATTTAATTTTTGGGCTTCCATGGCGCAATGGTTAGCGCGTTCGGCTGTTAACCGAAAGGTTGGTGGTTCGAGCCCACCCGGGAGAGGTGTTGTGGGGTCTCAGATGTAGCGTTAAAAGTCAAAACGTTTCCACAATACGTGACAACCATTTAATTTCTGAGCCTCCGTGGCTCAATTGTTAGCGCGTTCGGCTGTTAACCAATAGGTTAGTGGTTCGAGCCCACCCGGGCGCGGTGTTGTGGGATCTCAAACGTAACGTAGAAAGCCAATGTTTTTCCACAATACCTGACGACCATTTAATTTTTGGGCTTCCGTGGCGCAATGATTAGCGCGTTCAGCTGTTAATCGAAAGGTTGAAGGTTCGTGCCCACCCGAGAGAGGTGTTGTGGGGTCTCAGATGTAGCGTAAAAAGTCAAAAATTTTCCACAATACGTGACAACCATTTAATTTCTGAGCTTCCGTGGCTGAATGGTTAGCGCGTTCAGCTTTTAACCAATAGGGTGGTGGTTCGAGCCCACCCGGGAGCGGTGTTGTGGGATCTCAAATGTAACGTAGAAAGACAAAGTTTTTCCACAATACCTGACGACCATTTATTTTTTGGGCTTCCTTGGCGCAATGGTTAGCGCGTTCGGCTGTTAACCGAAAGGTTGGTGGTTCGAGACCAACCGAGAGAGGTGTTGTAGGGTCTCAGATGTAACGTAATAAGTCATAACTTATCCACAACACCTGACAACCATTTAATCTCTGAGCTTCCGTGGCTCAATGGTTAGCGCGTTCGGCTGTTAACCAATAGGTTGGTGGTTCGAGCCCATCCGGGAGCGGTGTTGTGAGGTCTCAGATGTAACGTAAAATGTCAGAGTTTTTCGACAATACCTGACGAACATTTAATTTTTGGGCTTCCGTGGCGCAATGGTTAGCGCGTTCGGCTGTTAACCAATAGGTTGGTGGTTCGAGCCCATCCGGGAGCGGTGTTGTGAGGTCTCAGAAGTGACGTAAAAAGTCAAGGTTTTTACACAATACCTGACGAGCATTTAATTTTTAGCTTCCGTGGCGCAATGGTTAGCGCGTTCAGCAGTTAACAAATAGGTTAGTGGTTCGAGCCCACCCGGGAGCGGCGTTGTGGGATCTCAAACGTAACGTAGAAAGCCAAAGTTTTTCCACAATACCTGACGACCATTTAATTTTTGGGCTTCCGTGGCGCAATGGTTAACGCGTTCGGCTGTTAACCAATAGGTTGGTGGTTCGAGCCCACCCGGGCGCGGTGTTGTGGGATCTCAAACGTAACGTAGAAAGCCAATGTTTTTCCACAATACCTGACGACCATTTAATTTTTGGGCTTCCGTGGCGCAATGATTAGCGCGTTCAGCTGTTAATCGAAAGGTTGAAGGTTCGTGCCCACCCGAGAGAGGTGTTGTGGGGTCTCAGATGTAGCGTAAAAAGTCAAAAATTTTCCGCAATACGTGAAAACATATTTAATTTCTGAGCTTCCGTGGCTCAATGATTAGCGCGTTCGGCTGTTAACCAATAGGTTGGTGGTTCGAGCCCATCCGGGAGCGGTGTTGTGACGTCTCAGATGTGACGTAAAAAGTCCAGGTTTTTCCACAATACCGGACGACCATTTAATTTTGGGGCTTCCGTGGCGCAATCGTTAGCGCGTTCGGCTGTTAACAGAAAGGTTGGTGGTTCGAGCACACCCGGGAGCGGTGCTATGAGGTCTCAGATGTTACGCAAAAAGTCCAGGTTTTTCCACAATACCGGACGACCATTGAATTTTTGGGCTTCCGTGGCGCAATGGTTAGCGCTTTCAGCTGTTAATCGAGAGGTTAGTGGTTCGAGCCCACCCGGGAGCGGCGTTGTGGGATCTCAAACGTAACGTAGAAAGCCAAAGTTTTTCCACAATACCTGACGACCATTTAATTTTTGGGCTTCCGTGGCGCAATGGTTAACGCGTTCGGCTGTTAACAAATAGGTTGGTGGTTCGAGCCCACCCGGGAGCGGTGTTGTGGGATCTCAAATGTAACGTAGAAAGCCAAAGTTTTTCCACAATACGTGACAACCATTTAATTTCTGAGCTTCCGTGGCTGAGTGGTTAGCGCGTTCAGCTTTTAACCAATAGGGTGGTGGTTCGAGCCCACCCGGGAGCGGTGTTGTGGGATCTCAAATGTAACGTAGAAAGACAAAGTTTTTCCACAATACCTGACGACCATTTATTTTTTGGGCTTCCTTGGCGCAATGGTTAGCGCGTTCGGCTGTTAACCGAAAGGTTGGTGGTTCGAGACCAACCGAGAGAGGTGTTGTAGGGTCTCAGATGTAACGTAATAAGTCATAACTTATCCACAACACCTGACAACCATTTAATCTCTGAGCTTCCGTGGCTCAATGGTTAGCGCGTTCGGCTGTTAACCAATAGGTTGGTGGTTCGAGCCCATCCGGGAGCGGTGTTGTGAGGTCTCAGATGTAACGTAAAATGTCAGAGTTTTTCGACAATACCTGACGAACATTTAATTTTTGGGCTTCCGTGGCGCAATGGTTAGCGCGTTCGGCTGTTAACCAATAGGTTGGTGGTTCGAGCCCATCCGGGAGCGGTGTTGTGAGGTCTCAGAAGTGACGTAAAAAGTCAAGGTTTTTACACAATACCTGACGAGCATTTAATTTTTAGCTTCCGTGGCGCAATGGTTAGCGCGTTCAGCAGTTAACAAATAGGTTAGTGGTTCGAGCCCACCCGGGAGCGGCGTTGTGGGATCTCAAACGTAACGTAGAAAGCCAAAGTTTTTCCACAATACCTGACGACCATTTAAATTTTGGGCTTCCGTGGCGCAATGGTTAACGCGTTCGGCTGTTAACCAATAGGTTGGTGGTTCGAGCCCACCCGGGAGCGGTGTTGTGGGATCTCAAATGTAACGTAGAAAGCCAAAGTTTTTCCACAATACGTGACGACCATTTAATTTCTGAGCTTCCGTGGCTCAATGGTTAGCGCGTTCGGCTGTTAACCAATAGGTTGGTGGTTCGAGCCCATCCGGGAGCGGTGTTGTGAGGTCTCAGAAGTGACGTAAAAAGTCAAGGTTTTTCCACAATACCTGACGAACATTTAATTTTTGGGCTTCCATGGCGCAATGGTTAGCGCGTTCGGCTGTTAACCGAAAGGTTGGTGGTTCGAGCCCAACCGGGAGAGGTGTTGTGGGGTCTCAGATGTAGCGTAAAAAGTCAAAACTTTTCCACAATACGTGACGACCATTTAATTTCTGAGCTTCCGTGGCTGAATGGTTAGCGCGTTCAGCTTTTAACCAATAGGGTGGTGGTTCGAGCCCACCCGGGAGCGGTGTTGTGGGATCTCAAATGTAACGTAGAAAGACAAAGTTTTTCCACAATACCTGACGACCATTTATTTTTTGGGCTTCCTTGGCGCAATGGTTAGCGCGTTCGGCTGTCAACCGAAAGGTTGGTGGTTCGAGCCCAACCGTGAGAGGTGTTGTAGGGTCTCAGATGTAACGTAATAAGTCATAACTTATCCACAATACCTGACAACCATTTAGTCTCTGAGCTTCCGTGGCTCAATGGTTAGCGCGTTCGGCTGTTAACCAATAGGTCGGTGGTTCGAGCCCATCCGGGAGCGGTGTTGTGAGGTCTTAGATGTAACGTAAAATGTCAGAGTTTTTCCACAATACCTGACGAACATTTAATTTTTGGGCTTCCGTGGCGCAATGGTTAGCGCGTTCGGCTGTTAACCAATAGGTTGGTTGTTCGAGCCCATCCGGGAGCGGTGTTGTGAGGTCTGAGATGTAACGTAAAATGTCAGAGTTTTTCCACAATACCTGACGAACATTTAATTTTTGGGCTTCCTTGGCGCAATTATTAGCGCGTTCAACTGTTAATCGAAAGGCTGGTGGTTCAAGCCCACCCGGAAGAGGTGTTGTGGGGTCTCAGATGTAGCGTAAAAAGTCAAAACGTATCCACAATACGTGACAACCATTTAATTTCTGAGATTCCGTGGCTCAATGGTTAGCGCGTTCGGCTGTTAACCAATAGGTTGGTGGTTCGAGCCCACCCGGGAGCGGTGGTGTGGGATCTCAAATGTAACGTAGAAAGCCAAAGTTTTGCCACAATACCTGACGACCATTAAATTTTTGGGCTTCCTTGGCGCAATTGTTAGTGCGTTCGGCTGTTAACCGAAAGGTTGGTGGTTCGTGCCCAACCGGAAGAGGTGTTGTAGGGTCTCAGATGTAACGTAAAAAGTCATAACTTATCTACAATACCTGACAACCATTTAATTTGTGAGCTTCCGTGGCTCAAAGGTTAGCGCGTTCGGCTGTTAACTAATAGGTGTGTGGTTCGAGCCCATCCGGGAGCGGTGTTGTGACGTCTCAGATGTGATGTAAAAAGTCAAGGTTTTTTCCACAACACCTGACGACCATTTAAATTTTGGGCTTCCGTGGCGCAATGGTTAGCGCGTTCGGCTGTTAACCAATAGGTTGGTGGTTCGAGCCCATCCGGGAGCGGTGTTGTGAGGTCTCAGATGTAACGTAAAATGTCAAGGTTTTTACACAATACCTGACGAGCATTTAATTTTGGGCTTCCGTGGCTCAATGGTTAGCGCGTTCGGCTGTTAACCAATAGGTTGGTGGTTCGAGCCCATCCGGGAGCGGTGTTGTGAGGTCTCAGATGTGACGTAAAAAGTCAAGGTTTTTACACAATACCTGACGAGCATTTAACTTTGGGCTTCCGTGGCTCAATGGTTAGCGCGTTCGGCTGTTAACCAATAGGTTGGTGGTTCGAGCCCATCCGGGGGCGGTATTGTGACGTCTCAGATGTGACGTTAAAAGTCAAGGTTTTTCCAAAATACCTGACGACCATTTAATTTTTGGGCTTCCGTGGCGCAATGGTTAGCGCGTTCAGCTGTTAATCGAAAGGTTGGTGGTACGAGCCCACCCGGGAGAGGTGTTGTGGGGTCTCAGATGTAGCGTAAAAAGTCAAAACTCTTCCACAATACGTGAAAACCATTTAATTTCTGGGCTTCCGTGGCTCAATGATTAGCGCGTTCGGCTGTTAACCAATAGGTTGGTGGTTCGAGCCCACCCGGGAGCGGTGTTGTGGGATCTCAAATGTAACGTAAAATTTCAAGGTTTTTCCACAATACCTGACGAACATTTAATTTTTGGGCTTCCTTGGGGCAATGGTTAGCGCGTTCGGCTGTTAACCGAAAGGTTGGTGGTTCGATCCCAACCGGGAGAGGTGTTGTAGGGTATCAGATGTAACGTAATAAGTCATAACTTATCCACAATACCTGACAACCATTTAATTTCCGAGCTTCCTTGGCTCAATGGTTAGCGCGTTCGGCTGTTAACCAATAGATTGGTGGTTCGAGCTCATCCGGGAGCGGTGTTGTGAGGTCTCAGATGTGACGTAAAAAGTCAAGGTTTTTACGCAAAACCTGACGAGCATTTAATTTTTGGGCTTACGTGGCGCAATGGTTAGCGCGTTCTGCTGTTGACCCATAGGTTGGTGGTTCGAGCCCACCCAGGAGCGGTGTTGTGGGGTCTCAAATGTAACGTAGAAAGCCAAAGTTTTTCCACAATACCTGACAACCATTTAATTTCTGAGCTTCCGTGGCTCAATGGTTAGCGCGTTCAGCTGTTAATCGAAAGGTTGGTGGTTGTGGGGTCTCAAATGTAACGTAGAAAGCCAAAGTTTTTCCACAATACCTGACGACCATTTAATTTTTGGGCTTCCGTGGCGCAATGGTTAGCGCGTTCGGCTGGTAACCGAAAGGTTGGTGGTTCAAGCCCACCCGGGAGCGGTGTTGTGGGATCACGAATGTAACGTAGAAAGCCAAAATTTTTCCAGAATACCTGACGACCATTTAATTTTTGGGCTTCCGTGGCGCAATAATTAGCGCGTTCAGCTGTTAATCGAAAGGTTGGTAGTTCGAGCCCACCCGAGAGAGGTGTTGTGGGGTCTCAGATGTAGCGTAAAAAGTCAAAACTTTTCCACAATACGTGACAACCATTTAATTTCTGAGCTTTCGTGGCTCAATGGTTAGCGCGTTCGGCTGTTTGCCAATAGGTTGGTGGTTCGAGCCCACCCGGGAGCGGTGTTGTGGGATCTCAAATGTAACGTAGAAAGCGAAAGTTTTTCCACAATACCTGACGACCATTTAATTTTTGGGCTTCCGGGGCGCAATGGTTAGCGCGTTCAGCTGTTATTCAAAAGACTGGTGGTTTGAGCCCTTTCGGGAGCGGTGTTGTGAGGTCTCAGATGTAGCGTAAAAAGTCAAAACTTTTCCACAATACCTGACAACCATTTAATATCTGAGCCTTCGTGGCTCAATGGTTAGCGCGTTCGGCTGTTAGCCAATAGGTTGGTGGTTCGAGCCCACCCGGGAGCGGTGTTGTGGGATCTCAAATGTAACGTAGAAAGCCAAAGTTTTTCCACAATACCTGACGACCATTTAATTTCTGAGCTTCCGTGGCTCAATGGTTAGCGCGTTCAGCTGTTAATCGAAAGGTTGGTGGTTGTGGGGTCTCAAATGTAACGTAGAAAGCCAAAGTTTTTCCACAATACCTGACAACCATTTAATTTCTGAGCTTCCGTGGCTCAATGGTTAGCGCGTTCGGCTGTTAGCCAATAGGTTGGTGCTTCAAGCATACCCGGGAGCGGTGTTGTGGGATCTCGAATGTAACGTAGAAAGCCAAAGTTTTTCCACAATACCTGACGACCATTTAATTTTTGGGCTTCCGTGGCGCAATGGTTAGCGCGTTCGGCTGTTAACCGAAAGGTTGGTGGTTCAAGCCCATCCGGGAGCGGTGTTGTGACGTCTCAGATGTTACGTAAAAAGTCAAGGTTTTTCCACAATACCTGACGAACATTTAATTTTTGGGCTTCCGTGGCTCAATAGTTAGCGCGTTCGGCTGTTAACCAATAGGTTGGTGGTTCGAGGCCACCCGGGAGCGGTGTTGTGGGATCTCACATGTAACGTAGAAAGCCAAAGTTTTTCCACAATACCTGACGACCATTTAATTTTTGGACTTCCTTGGCGCAATGGTTAGCGCGTTCGGCTGGTAACCGAAAGGTTGGTGGTTCAAGCCCACCCGGGAGCGGTGTTGTGGGATCACGAATGTAACGTAGAAAGCCAAAGTTTTTAAAGAATACCTGACGACCATTTAATTTTTGGGCTTCCGTGGCGCAATAATTAGCGCGTTCAGCTGTTAATCGAAAGGTTGGTGGTTCGAGCCCACCCGAGAGAGGTGTTGTGGGGTCTCAGATGTAGCATAAAAAGTCAAAACTTTTCCACAATACGTGACAACCATTTAATTTCTGAGCTTTCGTGGCTCAATGGTTAGCGCGTTCGGCTGTTAGCCAATAGGTTGGTGGTTCGAGCCCACCCGGGAGCGGTGTTGTGGGATCTCAAATGTAACGTAGAAAGCCAAAGTTTTTCCACAATACCTGACGACCATTTAATTTTTGGGCTTCCGGGGCGCAATGGTTAGCGCGTTCAGCTGTTATTCAAAAGACTGGTGGTTTGAGCCCTTTCGGGAGCGGTGTGGTGAGGTCTCAGATGTGACGTAAAAAGTCAAGGTTTTTCCACAATACCTGACGACCATTTAATTTTTGAGCTTCCGTGGCGCAATGTTTAGCGCGTTCTTCTGTTAATCGAAAGGTTGGTGGTTCGAGCCCACCCGGGAGAGGTGTTGTGGGGTCTCAGATGTGACGTAAAAAGTCAAGGTTTTTCCACAATACCTGACGACCATTTAATTTTTGAGCTTCCGTGGCGCAATGGTTAGCGCGTTCTTCTGTTAATCGAAAGGTTGGTGGTTCGAGCCCACCCGGGAGAGGTGTTGTGGGGTCTCAGATGTAGCGTAAAAAGTCAAAACTTTTCCACAATACGTGACAACGATTTAATTTCTGAGCTTCCGTGGCTCAATGTTTAGCGTGTTCGGCTGTTAACCAATAGGTTGGTGGTTCGGGCCCACCCGGGAGCGGTGTTGTGAGTTCTCAGATGTGACGTAAAATGTCAGAGTTTTTCCACAATACCTGACGAATATTTAATATTTGGGCTTCCTTGGCGCAATGGTTAGCGCGTTTGGCTGTTAACAGAAAGTTTGGTGGTTCGAGCACACCCGGGAGCGGTGCTATGAGGTCTCAGATGTTACGTAAAAAGTCAAAGTTTTTCCACAATAGCGGACGACCATTTAATTTCAGAGCTTCCGTGGCTCAATGGCTAGCGCTTTCGGCTTTTAACCGAAATTTTGGTCTTTCGAGCCCATCCGGGAGCGTTTTGTGAGGTCTCAGATGTAACGTAAAAAGTCAGAGTTTTTCACAATACATGACGACCATTTAATATTTAGGCTTCCGTGGCGCAATGGTTAGCGCGTTCAGCTGCTATTCAAAAGACTGGTGGTTTGAGCCCTCCCGGGAGCGGTGTTGTGACGTCTCGAATGTAACGTAAAATGTCAGAGTTTTTCCACAATACCTGACGAACATTTAATTTTTGGGCTTCCCTGGCGCAATAATTAGCGCGTTCAGCTGTTAATCGAAAGGTTGGTGGTTCGAGCCCACCCGGGAGAGGATTTGTGGGGTCTCAGATGTAGCGTAAAATGTCAAAACTTTTCCACAATACGTAACAACCTTTTAATTTCTGAGCTTCCGTGGCTCAATGGTTAGCGCGTTCGGCTGTTAACCAATAGGTTGGTGGTTCGAGCTCATCCGGGAGCGGTGTTGTGAGGTCTCAGATGTGACGTAAAAAGTCAAGGTTTTTACGCAAAACCTGACGAGCATTTAATTTTTGGGCTTCCGTGGCGCAATGGTTAGCGCGTTCTGCTGTTGACCCATAGGTTGGTGGTTCGAGCCCACCCAGGAGCGGTGTTGTGGGATCTCAAATGTAACGTAGAAAGCCAAAGTTTTTCCACAATACCTGACGACCATTTAATTTCTGAGCTTCCGTGGCTCAATGGTTAGCGCGTTCAGCTGTTAATCGAAAGGTTGGTGGTTGTGGGGTCTCAAATGTAACGTAGAAAGCCAAAGTTTTTCCACAATACCTGACAACCATTTAATTTCTGAGCTTCCGTGGCTCAATGGTTAGCGCGTTCGGCTGTTGGCCAATAGGTTGGTGCTTCAAGCATACCCGGGAGCGGTGTTGTGGGATCTCGAATGTAACGTAGAAAGCCAAAGTTTTTCCACAATACCTGACGACCATTTAACTTTTGGGCTTCCGTGGCGCAATGGTTAGCGCGTTCGGCTGTTAACCGAAAGGTTGGTGGTTCAAGCCCATCCGGGAGCGGTGTTGTGACGTCTCAGATGTTACGTAAAAAGTCAAGGTTTTTCCACAATACCTGACGACCATTTAATTTTTGGGCTTCCGCGGCTCAATAGTTAGCGCGTTCGGCTGTTAACCAATGGGTTGGTGGTTCGAGGCCACCCGGGAGCGGTGTTGTGGGATCTCACATGTAACGTAGAAAGCCAAAGTTTTTCCACAATACCTGACGACCATTTAATTTTTGGGCTTCCGTGGCGCAATGGTTAGCGCGTTCGGCTGGTAACCGAAAGGTTGGTGGTTCAAGCCCACCCGGGAGCGGTGTTGTGGGATTACGAATGTAACGTAGAAAGCCAAAATTTTTCCAGAATACCTGACGACCATTTAATTTTTGGGCTTCCGGGGCGCAATGGTTAGCGCGTTCAGCTGTTATTCAAAAGACTGGTGGTTTGAGCCCTTTCGGGAGCGGTGTTGTGAGGTCTCAGATGTAGCGTAAAAAGTCAAAACTTTTCCACAATACCTGACAACCATTTAATATCTGAGCCTTCGTGGCTCAATGGTTAGCGCGTTCGGCTGTTAGCCAATAGGTTGGTGGTTCGAGCACACCCGGGAGCGGTGTTGTGGGATCTCAAATGTAACGTAGAAAGCCAAAGTTTTTCCACAATACCTGACGACCATTTAATTTGTGAGCTTCCGTGGCTCAATGGTTAGCGCGTTCAGCTGTTAATCGAAAGGTTGGTGGTTGTGGGGTCTCAAATGTAACGTAGAAAGCCAAAGTTTTTCCACAATACCTGACAACCATTTAATTTCTGAGCTTCCGTGGCTCAATGGTTAGCGCGTTCGGCTGTTAGCCAATAGGTTGGTGCTTCAAGCATACCCGGGAGCGGTGTTGTGGGATCTCGAATGTAACGTAGAAAGCCAAAGTTTTTCCACAATACCTGACGACCATTTAATTTTTGGGCTTCCGTGGCGCAATGGTTAGCGCGTTCGGCTGTTAACCGAAAGGTTGGTGGTTCAAGCCCATCCGGGAGCGGTGTTGTGACGTCTCAGATGTTACGTAAAAAGTCAAGGTTTTTCCACAATACCTGACGAACATTTAATTTTTGGGCTTCCGTGGCTCAATAGTTA
Organism: Phalangium opilio; assembly: GCF_054372755.1. Lineage (NCBI taxonomy): Eukaryota > Metazoa > Arthropoda > Arachnida > Opiliones > Phalangiidae > Phalangium > Phalangium opilio. The sequence goes on along the minus strand of NW_028324192.1, from coordinate 3,054,875 downwards.
GCGCGTTCGGCTGTTAACCAATAGGTTGGTGGTTCGAGGCCACCCGGGAGCGGTGTTGTGGGATCTCACATGTAACGTAGAAAGCCAAAGTTTTTCCACAATACCTGACGACCATTTAATTTTTGGGCTTCCTTGGCGCAATGGTTAGCGCGTTCGGCTGGTAACCGAAAGGTTGGTGGTTCAAGCCCACCCGGGAGCGGTGTTGTGGGATCACGAATGTAACGTAGAAAGCCAAAGTTTTTCCAGAATACCTGACGACCATTTAATTTTTGGGCTTCCGTGGCGCAATAATTAGCGCGTTCAGCTGTTAATCGAAAGGTTGGTGGTTCGAGCCCACCCGAGAGAGGTGTTGTGGGGTCTCAGATGCAGCGTAAAAAGTCAAAACTTTTCCACAATACGTGACAACCATTTAATTTCTGAGCTTTCGTGGCTCAATGGTTAGCGCGTTCGGCTGTTAGCCAATAGGTTGGTGGTTCGAGCCCACCCGGGAGCGGTGTTGTGGGATCTCAAATGTAACGTAGAAAGCCAAAGTTTTTCCACAATACCTGACGACCATTTAATTTTTGGGCTTCCGGGGCGCAATGGTTAGCGCGTTCAGCTGTTATTCAAAAGACTGGTGGTTTGAGCCCTTTCGGGAGCGGTGTTGTGAGGTCTCAGATGTGACGTAAAAAGTCAAGGTTTTCCCACAATACCTGACGACCATTTAATTTTTGAGCTTCCGTGGCGCAATGTTTAGCGCGTTCTTCTGTTAATCGAAAGGTTGGTGGTTCGAGCCCACCCGGGAGAGGTGTTGTGGGGTCTCAGATGTGACGTAAAAAGTCAAGGTTTTTCCACAATACCTGACGACCATTTAATTTTTGAGCTTCCGTGGCGCAATGGTTAGCGTGTTCTTCTGTTAATCGAAAGGTTGGTGGTTCGAGCCCATCCGGGAGAGGTGTTGTGTGGTCTCAGATGTAGCGTAAAAAGTCAAAACTTTTCCACAATACGTGACAACGATTTAATTTCTGAGCTTCCGTGGCTCAATGTTTAGCGTGTTCGGCTGTTAACCAATAGGTTGGTGGTTCGGGCCAACCCGGGAGCGGTGTTGTGAGTTCTCAGATGTGACGTAAAATGTCAGAGTTTTTCCACAATACCTGACGAATATTTAATATTTGGGCTTGCTTGGCGCAATGGTTAGCGCGTTTGGCTGTTAACAGAAAGTTTGGTGGTTCGAGCACACCCGGGAGCGGTGCTATGAGGTCTCAGATGTTACGTAAAAAGTCAAAGTTTTTCCACAATACCGGACGACCATTTAATTTCAGAGCTTCCGTGGCTCAATGGCTAGCGCTTTCGGCTTTTAACCGAAATTTTGGTTTTTCGAGCCCATCCGGGAGCGTTTTGTGAGGTCTCAGATGTAACGTAAAAAGTCAGAGTTTTTCCACAATACATGACGACCATTTAATATTTAGGCTTCCGTGGCGCAATGGTTAGCGCGTTCAGCTGTTAATCGAAAGGTTGAAGGTTCGAGCCCACCCGGGAGAGGTTTTGTGGGGTCTCAGATGTAGCGTAATATGTCAAAACTTTTCCACAATACGTAACAACCTTTTAATTTCTGAGCTTCCGTGGCTCAATGCTTAGCGCGTTCGGCTGTTAGCCAATAGGTTGGTGGTTCGAGCCCACCCGGGAGCGGTGTTGTGGGATCTCAAATGTAACGTAGAAAGCCAAAGTTTTTCCACAATACCTGACGACCATTTATTTTTTGGGCTTCCTTGGCGCAATGGTTAGAGCGTTCGGCTGTTAACCGAAAGGTTGGTGGTTCGAGCCCAACCGAGAGAGGTGTTGTAGGGTCTCAGATGTAACGTAATAAGTCATAACTTATCCACAATACGTGACAACCATTTAATTTCTGAGCTTCCGTGGCTCAATGGTTAGCGCGTTCGGCTGTTAACCAATAGGTTGGTGGTTCGAGCCCACCCAGGAGCGGTGGTGTGGGATCTCAAATGTAACGTAGAAAGCCAAAGTTTTGCCACAATACCTGACGACCATTAAATTTTTGGGCTTCCTTGGCGCAATGGTTAGCGCGTTCGGCTGTTAACCGAAAGGTTGGTGGTTCGAGCCCAACCGGAATAGGTGTTGTGACGTCTCAGGTGTGACGTAAAAAGCCAAGGTTTTTTCCACAACACCTGACGACCATTTAATTTTTGGGCTTCCGTGGCGCAATGGTTAGCGCGTTCGGCTTTTAACCAATAGGTTGGTGGTTCGAGCCCATCCGGGAGCGGTGTAGTGAGGTCTCAGATGTAACGTAAAATGTCAGAGTTTTTCCACAATACCTGACGAACATTTAATTTTTGGGCTTCCGTGCCGCAATGACTAGCGCGTTCAGCTGTTAATCGAAAGGTTGAAGGTTCGAGCCCACCCGGGAGAGGTGTTGTGGGGTCTCAGGTGTAGCGTAAAAAGTCAAAACTTTTCCACAATACGTGACAACCATTTAATTTCTGAGCTTCCGTGGCTCAATGGTTAGCGCGTTCGGCTGTTAACCAATAGGTTGGTAGTTCGAGCCCATCCGGGAGCGGTGTTGTGACGTCTCAGATGTGACGTAAAAAGTCAAGGTTTTTCCACAATACCGGACGACCATTTAAATTTTGGGCTTCCGTGGCGCAATCGTTAGCGCGTTCGGCTGTTAACAGAAAGGTTGGTGGTTCGAGCACACCCGGGAGCGGTGCTATGAGGTCTCAGATGTTACGTAAAAAGTCAAAGTTTTTCCACAATACCGGACGACCATTTAATTTTTGGGCTTCCGTGGCGCAATGGTTAGCGCGTTCAGCTGCTATTCAAAAGACTGGTGGTTTGAGCCCTCCCGGGAGCGGTGTTGTGACGTCTCAGATGTAACATAAAATGTCAGAGTTTTTCCACAATACCTGACGAACATTGAAATTTTGGGCTTCCGTGGCGCAATGGTTAGCGCGTTCAGCTGTTAATCGAAAGGTTGGTGGTTCGAGCCCACCCGGGAGAGGTGTTGTGGGGTCTCAGATGTAGCGTAAAAAGTCAAAACTTTTCCACAATACGTGACAACCATTTAATTTCTGAGCTTCCGTGGCTCAATGGTTAGCGCGTTCGGCTGTTAACTAATAGGTTAGTGGTTCGAGCCCACCCGGGAGCGGCGTTGTGGGATCTCAAATGTAACGTAGAAAGCCAAAGTTTTTCCACAATACCTGACGATCATTTAATTTTTGGGCTTCCGTGGCGCAATGCTTAGGGCGTTCGGCTGTTAACCAATAGGTTGGTGGTTCGAGCCCACCCGGGTGCGGTGTTGTGGGATCTCAAACGTAACGTGGAAAGCCAAAGTTTTTCCACAATACCTGACGACCATTTAATTTTTGGGCTTCCGTGGCGCAATGATTAGCACGTTCAGCTGTTAATCGAAAGGTTGAAGGTTCGAGCCCACCCGGGAGAGGTGTTGTGGGGTCTCAGATGTAGCGTAAAAAGTCAAAACTTTTCCACAATACGTGACAACCATTTAATTTCTGAGCTTCCGTGGCGCAATGGTTAGCGCGTTCAGCAGTTAACAAATAATTTAGTGGTTCGAGCCCACCCGGGAGCGGCGTTGTGGGATCTCAAACGTAACGTAGAAAGCCAAAGTTTTTCCACAATACCTGACGACCATTTAATGTTTGGGCTTCCGTGGCGCAATGGTTAACGCGTTCGGCTGTTAACCAATAGGTTGGTGGTTCGAGCCCACCCGGGAGCGGTGTTGTGGGATCTCAAATGTAACGTAGAAAGCCAAAGTTTTTCCACAATACGTGACGACCATTTAATTTCTGAGCTTCGTGGCTCAATGGTTAGCGCGTTCGGCTGTTAACCAATAGGTTGGTGGTTAGAGCCCATCCGGGAGCGGTGTTGTGAGGTCTCAGATGTGACGTAAAAAGTCAAGGGTTTTCCACAATACCTGACGAACATTGAATTTTTGGGCTTCCGTGGCGCAATGGTTAGCGCGTTCAGCTGTTAATCGAAAGGTTGGTGGTTCGAGCCCAACCAGGAGAGGTGTTGTGGGGTCTCAGATGTAGCGTAAAAAGTCAAAACTTTTCCACAATACGTGACAACCATTTAATTTCTGAGCTTCCGGGGCTGAATGGTTAGCGCGTTCGGCTGTTAACCAATAGGTTGGTGGTTAGAGCCCATCCAGGAGCGGTGTTGTGAGGTCTCAGATGTAACGTAAAATGTCAGAGTTTTTCCACAATACCTGACGAACATTTAATTTTTGGGCTTCCCTGGCGAAATTATTAGCGCGTTCAACTGTTAATCGAAAGGCTGGTGGTTCAGGCCCACCCGGAAGAGGTGTTGTGGGGTCTCAGATGTAGCGTAAAAAGTCAAAACTTATCCACAATACGTGACGACCATTTAATTTCTGAGCTTCGTGGCTCAATGGTTAGCGCGTTCGGCTGTTAACCAATAGGTTGGTGGTTAGAGCCCATCCGGGAGCGGTGTTGTGAGGTCTCAGATGTGACGTAAAAAGTCAAGGGTTTTCCACAATACCTGACGAACATTGAATTTTTGGGCTTCCGTGGCGCAATGGTTAGCGCGTTCAGCTGTTAATCGAAAGGTTGGTGGTTCGAGCCCAACCAGGAGAGGTGTTGTGGGGTCTCAGATGTAGCGTAAAAAGTCAAAACTTTTCCACAATACGTGACAACCATTTAATTTCTGAGCTTCCGGGGCTGAATGGTTAGCGCGTTCGGCTGTTAACCAATAGGTTGGTGGTTAGAGCCCATCCGGGAGCGGTGTTGTGAGGTCTCAGATGTAACGTAAAATGTCAGAGTTTTTCCACAATACCTGACGAACATTTAATTTTTGGGCTTCCGTGGCGCAATTTTTAGCGCGTTCAACTGTTAATCGAAAGGCTTGTGGTTCAGGCCCACCCGGAAGAGGTGTTGTGGGGTCTCAGATGTAGCGTAAAAAGTCAAAACTTATCCACAATACGTGACAACCATTTAATTTCTGAGCTTCCGTGGCTCAATGGTTAGCGCGTTCAGCTGTTAACCAATTGGTTGGTGGTTCGAGCCCACCCGGGAGCGGTGGTGTGGGATCTCAAATGTAACGTAGAAAGCCAAAGTTTTGCCACAATACCTGACGACCATTAAATTTTTGGGCTTCCTTGGCGCAATGGTTAGCGCGTTCGGCTGTTAACCGAAAGGTTGGTGGTTCGAGCCCAACCGGAAGAGGTGTTGTAGGGTCACACATGTAACGTAAAAAGTCATAACTTATCCACAATACCTGACAACCATTTAATTTCTGAGCTTCCGTGGCTCAAAGGTTAGCGCGTTCGGCTGTTTACCAATAGGTGTGTGGTTCGAGCCCATCCGGGAGCGGTTTTGTGACGTCTCAGATGTGACGTAAAAAGTCAAGGTTTTTTCCACAACACCTGACGACCATTTACTTTTTGGTCTTCCGTGGCGCAATGGTTAGCGCGTCCGGCTGTTAACCAATAGGTTGGTGGTTCGAGCCCATCCGGGAGCGGTGTTGTGAGGTCTCAGATGTAACGTAAAATGTCAGAGTTTTTCCACAATACCTGACGAACATTTAATTTTTGGGCTTCCGTGGCGCAATGATTAGCGCGTTCAGCTGTTAACCGAAAGGTTGGTGGTTGTGACGTCTCAGATGTTACGTAAAAAGTCAAGGTTTTTCCACAATACCTGACGAACATTTAATTTTTGGGCTTCCGTGGCTCAATAGTTAGCGCGTTCGGCTGTTAACCAATAGATTGGTGGTTCGAGGCCACCCGGGAGCGGTGTTGTGGGATCTCACATGTAACGTAGAAAGCCAAAGTTTTTCCACAATACCTGACGACCATTTAATTTTTGGGCTTCCTTGGCGCAATGGTTAGCGCGTTCGGCTGGTAACCGAAAGGTTGGTGGTTCAAGCCCACCCGGGAGCGGTGTTGTGGGATCACGAATGTAACGTAGAAAGCCAAAGTTTTTCCAGAATACCTGACGACCATTTAATTTTTGGGCTTCCGTGGCGCAATAATTAGCGCGTTCAGCTGTTAATCGAAAGGTTGGTGGTTCGAGCCCACCCGAGAGAGGTGTTGTGGGGTCTCAGATGCAGCGTAAAAAGTCAAAACTTTTCCACAATACGTGACAACCATTTAATTTCTGAGCTTTCGTGGCTCAATGGTTAGCGCGTTCGGCTGTTAGCCAATAGGTTGGTGGTTCGAGCCCACCCGGGAGCGGTGTTGTGGGATCTCAAATGTAACGTAGAAAGCCAAAGTTTTTCCACAATACCTGACGACCATTTAATTTTTGGGCTTCCGGGGCGCAATGGTTAGCGCGTTCAGCTGTTATTCAAAAGACTGGTGGTTTGAGCCCTTTCGGGAGCGGTGTTGTGAGGTCTCAGATGTGACGTAAAAAGTCAAGGTTTTTCCACAATACCTGACGACCATTTAATTTTTGAGCTTCCGTGGCGCAATGTTTAGCGCGTTCTTCTGTTAATCGAAAGGTTGGTGGTTCGAGCCCACCCGGGAGAGGTGTTGTGGGGTCTCAGATGTGACGTAAAAAGTCAAGGTTTTTCCACAATACCTGACGACCATTTAATTTTTGAGCTTCCGTGGCGCAATGGTTAGCGCGTTCTTCTGTTAATCGAAAGGTTGGTGGTTCGAGCCCACCCGGGAGAGGTGTTGTGTGGTCTCAGATGTGACGTAAAATGTCAGAGTTTTTCCACAATACCTGACGAATATTTAATATTTGGGCTTCCTTGGCGCAATGGTTAGCGCGTTTGGCTGTTAACCAATAGGTTGGTGGTTCGGACCCACCCGGGAGCGGTGTTGTGAGTTCTCAGATGTGACGTAAAATGTCAGAGTTTTTCCACAATACCTGACGAATATTTAATATTTGGGCTTCCTTGGCGCAATGGTTAGCGCGTTTGGCTGTTAACAGAAAGTTTGGTGGTTCGAGCACACCCGGGAGCGGTGCTATGAGGTCTCAGATGTTACGTAAAAAGTCAAAGTTTTTCCACAATACCGGACGACCATTTAATTTCAGAGCTTCCGTGGCTCAATGGCTAGCGCTTTCGGCTTTTAACCGAAATTTTGGTTTTTCGAGCCCATCCGGGAGCGTTTTGTGAGGTCTCAGATGTAACGTAAAAAGTCAGAGTTTTTCCACAATACATGACGACCATTTAATATTTAGGCTTCCGTGGCGCAATGGTTAGCGCGTTCAGCTGCTATTCAAAAGACTGGTGGTTTGAGCCCTCCCGGGAGCGGTGTTGTGACGTCTCGAATGTAACGTAAAATGTCAGAGTTTTTCCACAATACCTGACGAACATTTAATTTTTGGGCTTCCGTGGCGCAATAATTAGCGCGTTCAGCTGTTAATCGAAAGGTTGGTGGTTCGAGCCCACCCGGGAGAGGTTTTGTGGGGTCTCAGATGTAGCGTAAAATGTCAAAACTTTTCCACAATACGTAACAACCTTTTAATTTCTGAGCTTCCGTGGCTCAATGCTTAGCGCGTTCGGCTGTTAGCCAATAGGTTGGTGGTTCGAGCCCACCCGGGAGCGGTGTTGTGGGATCTCAAATGTAACGTAGAAAGCCAAAGTTTTTCCACAATACCTGACGACCATTTATTTTTTGGGCTTCCTTGGCGCAATGGTTAGAGCGTTCGGCTGTTAACCGAAAGGTTGGTGGTTCGAGCCCAACCGAGAGAGGTGTTGTAGGGTCTCAGATGTAACGTAATAAGTCATAACTTATCCACAATACGTGACAACCATTTAATTTCTGAGCTTCCGTGGCTCAATGGTTAGCGCGTTCGGCTGTTAACCAATAGGTTGGTGGTTCGAGCCCACCCAGGAGCGGTGGTGTGGGATCTCAAATGTAACGTAGAAAGCCAAAGTTTTGCCACAATACCTGACGACCATTAAATTTTTGGGCTTCCTTGGCTTAATGGTTAGCGCGTTCGGCTGTTAACCGAAAGGTTGGTGGTTCGAGCCCAACCGGAATAGGTGTTGTGACGTCTCAGGTGTGACGTAAAAAGCCAAGGTTTTTTCCACAACACCTGACGACCATTTAATTTTTGGGCTTCCGTGGCGCAATGGTTAGCGCGTTCGGCTTTTAACCAATAGGTTGGTGGTTCGAGCCCATCCGGGAGCGGTGTAGTGAGGTCTCAGATGTAACGTAAAATGTCAGAGTTTTTCCACAATACCTGACGAACATTTAATTTTTGGGCTTCCGTGGCTCAATGGTTAGCGCGTTCGGCTGTTAACCAATAGGTTGGTGGTTCGAGCCCATCCGGGAGCGGTGTTGTGACGTCTCAGATGTGACGTAAAAAGTCAAGGTTTTTCCACAATACCGGACGACCATTTAAATTTTGGGCTTCCGTGGCGCAATCGTTAGCGCGTTCGGCTGTTAACAGAAAGAATGGTGGTTCGAGCACACCCGGGAGCGGTGCTATGAGGTCTCAGATGTTACGTAAAAAGTCAAAGTTTTTCCACAATACCGGACGACCATTTAATTTTTGGGCTTCCGTGGCGCAATGGTTAGCGCGTTAAGCTGCTATTCAAAAGACTGGTGGTTTGAGCCCTCCCGGGAGCGGTGTTGTGACGTCTCAGATGTAACATAAAATGTCAGAGTTTTTCCACAATACCTGACGAACATTGAAATTTTGGGCTTCCGTGGCGCAATGGTTAGCGCGTTCAGCTGTTAATCGAAAGGTTGGTGGTTCGAGCCCACCCGGGAGAGGTGTTGTGGGGTCTCAGATGTAGCGTAAAAAGTCAAAACTTTTCCACAATACGTGACAACCATTTAATTTCTGAGCTTCCGTGGCTCAATGGTTAGCGCGTTCGGCTGTTAACTAATAGGTTAGTGGTTCGAGCCCACCCGGGAGCGGCGTTGTGGGATCTCAAATGTAACGTAGAAAGCCAAAGTTTTTCCACAATACCTGACGATCATTTAATTTTTGGGCTTCCGTGGCGCAATGCTTAGGGCGTTCGGCTGTTAACCAATAGGTTGGTGGTTCGAGCCCACCCGGGTGCGGTGTTGTGGGATCTCAAACGTAACGTGGAAAGCCAAAGTTTTTCCACAATACCTGACGACCATTTAATTTTTGGGCTTCCGTGGCGCAATGATTAGCACGTTCAGCTGTTAATCGAAAGGTTGAAGGTTCGAGCCCACCCGGGAGAGGTGTTGTGGGGTCTCAGATGTAGCGTAAAAAGTCAAAACTTTTCCACAATACGTGACAACCATTTAATTTCTGAGCTTCCGTGGCGCAATGGTTAGCGCGTTCAGCAGTTAACAAATAATTTAGTGGTTCGAGCCCACCCGGGAGCGGCGTTGTGGGATCTCAAACGTAACGTAGAAAGCCAAAGTTTTTCCACAATACCTGACGACCATTTAATGTTTGGGCTTCCGTGGCGCAATGGTTAACGCGTTCGGCTGTTAACCAATAGGTTGGTGGTTCGAGCCCACCCGGGAGCGGTGTTGTGGGATCTCAAATGTAACGTAGAAAGCCAAAGTTTTTCCACAATACGTGACGACCATTTAATTTCTGAGCTTCGTGGCTCAATGGTTAGCGCGTTCGGCTGTTAACCAATAGGTTGGTGGTTAGAGCCCATCCGGGAGCGGTGTTGTGAGGTCTCAGATGTGACGTAAAAAGTCAAGGTTTTTCCACAATACCTGACGAACATTGAATTTTTGGTCTTCCGTGGCGCAATGGTTAGCGCGTTCAGCTGTTAATCGAAAGGTTGGTGGTTCGAGCCCAACCAGGAGAGGTGTTGTGGGGTCTCAGATGTAGCGTAAAAAGTCAAAACTTTTCCACAATACGTGACAACCATTTAATTTCTGAGCTTCCGTGGCTGAATGGTTAGCGCGTTCGGCTGTTAACCAATAGGTTGGTGGTTAGAGCCCATCCGGGAGCGGTGTTGTGAGGTCTCAGATGTAACGTAAAATGTCAGAGTTTTTCCACAATACCTGACGAACATTTAATTTTTGGGCTTCCCTGGCGCAATTATTAGCGCGTTCAACTGTTAATCGAAAGGCTGGTGGTTCAGGCCCACCCGGAAGAGGTGTTGTGGGGTCTCAGATGTAGCGTAAAAAGTCAAAACTTATCCACAATACGTGACAACCATTTAATTTCCGAGCTTCCGTGGCTCAATGGTTAGCGCGTTCGGCTGTTAACCAATTGGTTGGTGGTTCGAGCCCACCCGGGAGCGGTGGTGTGGGATCTCAAATGTAACGTAGAAAGCCAAAGTTTTGCCACAATACCTGACGACCATTAAATTTTTGGGCTTCCTTGGCGCAATGGTTAGCGCGTTCGGCTGTTAACCGAAAGGTTGGTGGTTCGAGCCCAACCGGAAGAGGTGTTGTAGGGTCACACATGTAACGTAAAAAGTCATAACTTATCCACAATACCTGAAAACCATTTAATTTCTGAGCTTCCGTGGCTCAAAGGTTAGCGCGTTCGGCTGTTTACCAATAGGTGTGTGGTTCGAGCCCATCCGGGAGCGGTTTTGTGACGTCTCAGATGTGACGTAAAAAGTCAAGGTTTTTTCCACAACACCTGACGACCATTTACTTTTTGGTCTTCCGTGGCGCAATGGTTAGCGCGTTCGGCTGTTAACCAATAGGTTGGTGGTTCGAGCCCATCCGGGAGCGGTGTTGTGAGGTCTCAGATGTAACGTAAAATGTCAGAGTTTTTCCACAATACCTGACGAACATTTAATTTTTGGGCTTCCGTGGCGCAATGATTAGCGCGTTCAGCTGTTAACCGAAAGGTTGGTGGTTCGAGCCCATCCGGGAGCGGTGTTGTGACGTCTCAAATGTAAGGTAAAATGTTAAACCTTTTCCACAATATGTGACAACCACTTAAATTCTGAGCTTCCGTGGCTCAATGGTTAGCGAATTCGGCTGTTAACCAATAGGTTGGTGGTTCGAGCCCACCCGGGAGCGGTATTTTGGGATCTCAAATGTAACGTTGAAAGCCAAAATTTTTCCACAATACCTGACGACCATTTATTTTTTGGGCTTCCGTGGCGCAATGGTCAGCGCGTTCAGCTGTTAATCGAAAGGCTGGCGGTTCAAGCCCACCCGGAAGAGGTGTTGTGGGGTCTCAGATGTAGTGTAAAAAGTCAAAACCTACCCACAATACGTGACAACCATTTAATTTCTGAGCTTCCGTGGCTCAATGGTTAGCGCGTTCGGCTGTTAACCAATAGGTTGGTGGTTTGAGCCCACCCGGGACCGGTGGTGTGGGATCTCAAATGTAACGTAGAAAGCCAAAGTTTTGCCACAATACCTGACGACCATTAAATTTTTGGGCTTCCTTGGCTCAAAGGTTAGCGCGTTCGGCTGTTAACGAATAGGTGTGTGGTTCGAGCCCATCCGGGAGCGGTGTTGTGACGTCTCAGATGTGACGTAAAAAGTCAAGGTTTTTCCACAATACCTGACGAACATTGAATTTTTGGGCTTCCGTGGCGCAATGGTTAGCGCGTTCAGCTGTTAATCGAAAGGTTGGTGGTTCGAGCCCACCCGGGAGAGGTGTTGTGGGGTCTCAGATGTAGCGTAAAAAGTCAAAACGTTTCCACAATACGTGACAACCATTTAATTTCTGAGCCTCCGTGGCTCAATGGTTAGCGCGTTCGGCTGTTAACCAATAGGTTAGTGGTTCGAGCCCACCCGGGAGCGGCGTTGTGGGATCTCAAATGTAACGTAGAAAGCCAAAGTTTTTCCACAATACCTGACGATTTAATTTTTGGGCTTCCGTGGCGCAATGGTTAGGGCGTTCGGCTGTTAACCAATAGGTTGGTGGTTCGAGCCCTCCCGGGCGCGGTGTTGTGGGATTTCAAACGTAACGTAGAAAGCCAAAGTTTTTCCACAATACCTGACGACCGTTTAATTTTTGGGCTTCCGTGGCGCAATGATTAGCGCGTTCAGCTGTTAATCGAAAGGTTGAAGGTTCGAGCCCACCCGGGAGAGGTGTTGTGGGGTCTCAGATGTAGCGTAAAAATTCAAAACTTTTCCACAATACGTGACAACCATTTAATTTCTGAGCTTCCGTGGCTCAATGGTTAGCGCTTTCGGCTGATAACCAATAGGTTGGTGGTTCGAGCCCATCCGGGAGCGGTGTTGTGAAGTCTCAGATGTGACGTAAAAAGTCAAGGTTTTTACACAATACCTGACGAGCATTTAATTTTTGGGCTTCCGTGGCGCAATGGTTAGCGCGTTCAGCAGTTAACAAATAGGTTAGTGGTTCGAGCCCACCCGGGAGCGGCGTTGTGGGATCTCAAACGTAACGTAGAAAGCCAAAGTTTTTCCACAATACCTGACGACCATTTAATTTTTGGGCTTCCGTGGCGCAATGGTTAGCGCGTTCGGCTGTTAACCAATAGGTTGGTGGTTCGAGCCCATCCGGGAGCGGTGTTGTGAGGTCTCAGAAGTGACGTAAAAAGTCAAGGTTTTTCCACAATACCTGACGAACATTTAATTCTTGGGCTTCCTTGGCGCAACGGTTAGCGCGTTCGGCTGTTAACCGAAAGGTTGGTGGTTCGAGCCCAACCGGGAGAGGTGTTGTAGGGTCTCAGATGTAACGTAATAAGTCATAACTTATCCACAATACCTGACAACCATTTAATTTCTGAGCTTCCGTGGCTCAATGGTTAGCGCTTTCGGCTGTTAACCAATAGGTTGGTGGTTCGAGCCCACCCGGGAGCGGTGTTGTGAGGTCTCAGATGTGACGTAAAAAGTCAAGGTTTTTACACAATACCTGACGAGCATTTAATTTTTTAACTTCCGTGGCGCAATGGTTAGCGCGTTCAGCTTTTAACCAATAGGGTGGTGGTTCGAGCCCACCCGGGAGCGGTGTTGTGGGATCTCAAATGTAACGTAGAAAGACAAAGTTTTTCCACAATACCTGACGACCATTTATTTTTTGGGCTTCCTTGGGGCAATGGTTAGCGCGTTCGGCTGTTAACCGAAAGGTTGGTGGTTCGAGCCCAACCGAGAGAGGTGTTGTAGGGTCTCAGATGTAACGTAATAAGTCATAACTTATCCACAATACCTGACAACCATTTAATTTCTGAGCTTCCGTGGCTCAATGGTTAGCGCGTTCGGCTGTTAACCAATAGGTTGGTGGTTCGAGCCCATCCGGGAGTGGTGTTGTGAGGTGTCAGATGTAACGTAAAATGTCAGAGTTTTTCCACAATACCTGACGAACATTTAATTTTTGGGCTTCCGTGGCGCAATGGTTAGGGCGTTCGGCTGTTAACCAATAGGTTGGTGGTTCGAGCCCTCCCGGGCGCGGTGTTGTGGGATTTCAAACGTAACGTAGAAAGCCAAAGTTTTTCCACAATACCTGACGAACATTTAATTTTTGGGCTTCCGTGGCGCAATGATTAGCGCGTTCAGCTGTTAATCGAAATTTTGAAGGTTCGAGCCCACCCGGGAGAGGTGTTGTGGGGTCTCAGATGTAGCGTAAAAAGTCAAAACTTTTCCACAATACGTGACAACCATTTAATTTCTGAGCTTCCGTGGCTCAATGGTTAGCGCGTTCGGCTGTTAACCAATAGGTTGGTGGTTCGAGCCCATCCGGGAGCGGTGTTGTGAGGTCTCAGATGTGAAGTAAAAAGTCAAAGTTTTACCTCAATACCTGACGACCATTTAATATTTGGCCTCCGTTGCGCAATGGTTAGCGCGTTCGGCTGTTAACCGAAAGGTTGGTGGTTCGAGCCCACCCGGGAGCGGTGTTGTGGGATCTCTAATGTAACGTAAAAAGCCAAAGTTTTTCCACAATACCTGACGACCATTTTTTTTTTGGGCGTCCGTGGCGCAATGGTTAGCGCGTTCGGCTGTTAACCGAAAGGTTGGTGGTTCGAGCCCATCCGGGAGCGGTGTTGTGACGTCTCAGATGTTACGTAAAATGTCAGAGTTTTTCCACAATACCTGACGAACATTTATTTTTCGGGCTTGCCTGGCGCAATAATTAGCGCGTCCAGCTGTTAATCGAAAGGTTGGTGGTTCGAGCCCACCCGGGAGCGGTGTTGTGGGATCTCAAATGTAACGTAGAAAACCAAAGTTTTTCCACAATACCTGACTACCATTTAATTTTTGGGCTTCCTTGGCGCAATGGTTAGCGCGTTCGGCTGTTAACCGAAAGGATGGTGGTTCGAGCCCACCTGGGAGAAGTGTTGTAGGGTCTCAGATGTAACGTAAAAAGTCATAACTTATCCACAAAACCTAACAACCATTTAATTTTTGAGCTTCCGTGGCTCAATGGTTAGCGCGTTCGGCTGTTAACCAATAGGTTGGTGGTTCGAGCCCACCCGGGAGCGGTGGTGTGGGATCTCAAATGTAACGTAGAAAGCCAAAGTTTTGCCACAATACCTGACGACCATTAAATTTTTGGGCTTCCTTGGCGCAATGGTTAGCGCGTTCGGCTGTTAACCGAAAGGTTGGTGGTTCGAGCCCAACCGGAAGAGGTGTTGTAGGGTCTCAGATGTAACGTAAAATGTCAGAGTTTTTCCACAATACCTGACGAACATTTAATTTTTGGGCTTCCGTGGCGCAATGATTAGCGCGTTCAGCTGTTAATCGAAATTTTGAAGGTTCGAGCCCACCCGGGAGAGGTGTTGTGGGGTCTCAGATGTAGCGTAAAAAGTCAAAACTTTTCCACAATACGTGACAACCATTTAATTTCTGAGCTTCCGTGGCTCAATGGTTAGCGCGTTCGGCTGTTAACCAATAGGTTGGTGGTTCGAGCCCATCCGGGAGCGGTGTTGTGAGGTCTCAGATGTGAAGTAAAAAGTCAAAGTTTTACCTCAATACCTGACGACCATTTAATATTTGGCCTCCGTTGCGCAATGGTTAGCGCGTTCGGCTGTTAACCGAAAGGTTGGTGGTTCGAGCCCACCCGGGAGCGGTGTTGTGGGATCTCTAATGTAACGTAAAAAGCCAAAGTTTTTCCACAATACCTGACGACCATTTTTTTTTTGGGCGTCCGTGGCGCAATGGTTAGCGCGTTCGGCTGTTAACCGAAAGGTTGGTGGTTCGAGCCCATCCGGGAGCGGTGTTGTGACGTCTCAGATGTTACGTAAAATGTCAGAGTTTTTCCACAATACCTGACGAACATTTATTTTTCGGGCTTGCCTGGCGCAATAATTAGCGCGTCCAGCTGTTAATCGAAAGGTTGGTGGTTCGAGCCCACCCGGGAGCGGTGTTGTGGGATCTCAAATGTAACGTAGAAAACCAAAGTTTTTCCACAATACCTGACTACCATTTAATTTTTGGGCTTCCTTGGCGCAATGGTTAGCGCGTTCGGCTGTTAACCGAAAGGATGGTGGTTCGAGCCCACCTGGGAGAAGTGTTGTAGGGTCTCAGATGTAACGTAAAAAGTCATAACTTATCCACAAAACCTAACAACCATTTAATTTTTGAGCTTCTGTGGCTCAATGGTTAGCGCGTTCGGCTGTTAACCAATTGGTTGGTGGTTCGAGCCTATCCGGGAGAAGTGTTGTGACGTCTCAGATGTAACGTAAAATGTCAGAGTTTTTCCACAATACCTGACGAACATTTAATTTTTGGGCTTGCGTGGCGCAATGGTTAGCGCGGTCAGCTGTTAATCGAAAGGTTGGTGGTTCGAGCCCACCCGGGAGAGGTGTTGTTGGGTCTCATATGTAGCGTAAAAAGACAAAACTTTTCCACAATACGTGACAACCATTTATTTTCTGAGCTTTCGTGGCTCAATGGTTAGCGCGTTCGGCTGTTAACCAATAGGTTGGTGGTTCGAGCCCACCCGGGAGCGGTGTTTTTGGATCTCAAATGTAACATAAATAGCCAAAGTTTTTCCACAATACCTGACGACCATTTAATTTTTGGGCGTCCGTGGCGAATGGTTAGCGGGTTCGGCTGTTAACCGAAAGGTTGGTGGTTCGAGCCCTCGCGGGAGCGGTGTTGTGACGTCTCAGATGTAACGTAAAATGTCAGAGTTTTTCCACAATACCTGACGAGCATTTAATATTTGGGCTTCCGTGGCGCAATGGTTAGCGCGTTCAGCTGTTAATCGAAAGGTTGGTGGTCCGACCCCACCCGGAAGAGGTGTTGTGGGGTCTCAGATGTAGCGTAAAAAGTCAAAACTTTTCCACAATACGTGACAACCATTTAATTTCTGAGCTTCCGTGGCTCAATGGTTAGCGCGTTCGGCTGTTAATCGAAAGGTTGGTGGTTCGAGCCCATCCGGGAGCGGTGTTGTGAGGTCTCGGATGTGAAGTAAAAAGTCAAAGTTTTACCTCAATACCTGACGAAAATTTAATTTTTGGGCTTCAGTGGCGCAATGGTCAGCGCATTCAGCTGTTAACCGAAAGGTTGGTGGTTCGAGCCTCCCAGGAGCGGTGTTGTGTCGTCTCAGATATAACGTAAAATGTCAGAGTTTTTCCACAATACCTGACGAACATTTAATTTTTGGGCGTCCGTGGCGAATGGTTAGCGCGTTCGGCTGTTAACCGAAAGGTTGGTGGTTCGAGCCCTCCCGGGAGCGGTGTTGTGACGTCTCAGATGTAACGTAAAATGTCAGAGTTTTTCCACAATACCTGACGAGCATTTAATATTTGGGCTTCCGTGGCGCAATGGTTAGCGCGTTCAGCTGTTAATCGAAAGGTTGGTGGTTCGAGCCCACCCGGGAGAGGTGTTGTGAGGTCTCAGATGTAGCGTGAAAAGTCAAACTTTTTCCATAATACGTGATAACCATTTATTTTCTGATCTTTCGTGGCTCAATGGTTAGCGCGTTCGGCTGTTAACCAACAGCTTGGTGTTTCGAGCCCACCCGGGAGCGGTGTTTTTGGATCTCAAATGTAACGTAAATAGCCAAAGTTTTTCCGCAATACCTGACGACCATTTTTTTTGGGCGTCCGTGGCGCAATGGTTAGCGCGTTCGGCTGTTAACCGAAAGGTTGGTGGTACGAGCCCATCCGGGAGCGGTGTTGTGAGGCCTCAGATGTGAAGTAAAAAGTCAAAGTTTTACCTCAATGCCTGACGAGCATATAATTTTTGGGCTTCCGTGGCGCAATGGTTAGCGCGTTCAGCTTTTAATCGAAAGGTTGGTGGTTCGAGCCCACCCGGAAGAGGTGTTGTGGGGTCTCAGATGTAGCGTAAAAAGTCAAAACTTTTCCACCATACTAAAAACATTGAGCTACGACAAACAGTAGTCGAGTAATTAAGCTAATCGTAAACAAACAAACCCCTCCATAGGAAATGCATTAGACTATACTTTGCAGGCCCATAACTCTGTGTCTACTAGAGATACGGGGATGTCCTTAGGATATGTATGGGGAGCAATGAGTACTATAACATATCCAAAGGAGATCCCAGTATCTCTTGTAGAACAAGAGTTATGAGCCTCCAAAGTTTAGTGCAAAAATCATAAGTAACATAATAAAAATAAGTGAGACGATACCAAAGTTGACGAACATTTTGCTTAATATCTCGGCCCTTGTTTGTCGTAGCTCAATGTTTTTAGTATGGTTAGATGGGGGACAATTTGGACTATAGCATATCCTAAGGACATCCCCGTATCTTTAGTAGACACAGAGTTATTGGCCTGCAAAATATAGTCTAATGCATTTCCTATGGACGGGTTGTTTGTTTACGTTTAGCTTAATTACTCGGCCCCTGTTTGTCGTAGCTCAAAATTTTTAGTATGGTTAGATGGGGGACAAATTGGACTATAACATACTCAAAGGACTTCCCCGTATATCCAGTAGAAACAGAGTTAAGAGCGTCCAAAGTATAGTCTAATGCATTTCCTATGGAGGGGGTTTGTTTCGTTACGTTTTGCTTAAGTACTCGGCCCCTGTTTGTCGTAGCCCAAAGTTTTTAGTATGGTTAGATGGGGGACAATTTGGACTATAACATATCCTAAGGACATCCCCGTATCTCTAGTAGACACAGAGTTATGGGCCTGCAAAGTATAGTCTAATGCATTTCCTATGGAGGGGTTTGTTTGTTTACGATTAGCTTAATTACTCGACTACTGTTTGTCGTAGCTCAATGTTTTTAGTATGGTGGAAAAGTTTTGACTTTTTACGCTACATCTGAGACCCCACAACACCTCTTCCGGGTGGGCTCGAACCACCAACCTTTCGATTAAAAGCTGAACGCGCTAACCATTGCGCCACGGAAGCCCAAAAATTATATGCTCGTCAGGCATTGAGGTAAAACTTTGACTTTTTACTTCACATCTGAGGCCTCACAACACCGCTCCCGGATGGGCTCGTACCACCAACCTTTCGGTTAACAGCCGAACGCGCTAACCATTGCGCCACGGACGCCCAAAAAAAATGGTCGTCAGGTATTGCGGAAAAACTTTGGCTATTTACGTTACATTTGAGATCCAAAAACACCGCTCCCGGGTGGGCTCGAAACACCAAGCTGTTGGTTAACAGCCGAACGCGCTAACCATTGAGCCACGAAAGATCAGAAAATAAATGGTTATCACGTATTATGGAAAAAGTTTGACTTTTCACGCTACATCTGAGACCTCACAACACCTCTCCCGGGTGGGCTCGAACCACCAACCTTTCGATTAACAGCTGAACGCGCTAACCATTGCGCCACGGAAGCCCAAATATTAAATGCTCGTCAGGTATTGTGGAAAAACTCTGACATTTTACGTTACATCTGAGACGTCACAACACCGCTCCCGGGAGGGCTCGAACCACCAACCTTTCGGTTAACAGCCGAACGCGCTAACCATTCGCCACGGACGCCCAAAAATTAAATGTTCGTCAGGTATTGTGGAAAAACTCTGACATTTTACGTTATATCTGAGACGACACAACACCGCTCCTGGGAGGCTCGAACCACCAACCTTTCGGTTAACAGCTGAATGCGCTGACCATTGCGCCACTGAAGCCCAAAAATTAAATTTTCGTCAGGTATTGAGGTAAAACTTTGACTTTTTACTTCACATCCGAGACCTCACAACACCGCTCCCGGATGGGCTCGAACCACCAACCTTTCGATTAACAGCCGAACGCGCTAACCATTGAGCCACGGAAGCTCAGAAATTAAATGGTTGTCACGTATTGTGGAAAAGTTTTGACTTTTTACGCTACATCTGAGACCCCACAACACCTCTTCCGGGTGGGGTCGGACCACCAACCTTTCGATTAACAGCTGAACGCGCTAACCATTGCGCCACGGAAGCCCAAATATTAAATGCTCGTCAGGTATTGTGGAAAAACTCTGACATTTTACGTTACATCTGAGACGTCACAACACCGCTCCCGCGAGGGCTCGAACCACCAACCTTTCGGTTAACAGCCGAACCCGCTAACCATTCGCCACGGACGCCCAAAAATTAAATGGTCGTCAGGTATTGTGGAAAAACTTTGGCTATTTATGTTACATTTGAGATCCAAAAACACCGCTCCCGGGTGGGCTCGAACCACCAACCTATTGGTTAACAGCCGAACGCGCTAACCATTGAGCCACGAAAGCTCAGAAAATAAATGGTTGTCACGTATTGTGGAAAAGTTTTGTCTTTTTACGCTACATATGAGACCCAACAACACCTCTCCCGGGTGGGCTCGAACCACCAACCTTTCGATTAACAGCTGACCGCGCTAACCATTGCGCCACGCAAGCCCAAAAATTAAATGTTCGTCAGGTATTGTGGAAAAACTCTGACATTTTACGTTACATCTGAGACGTCACAACACTTCTCCCGGATAGGCTCGAACCACCAACCAATTGGTTAACAGCCGAACGCGCTAACCATTGAGCCACAGAAGCTCAAAAATTAAATGGTTGTTAGGTTTTGTGGATAAGTTATGACTTTTTACGTTACATCTGAGACCCTACAACACTTCTCCCAGGTGGGCTCGAACCACCATCCTTTCGGTTAACAGCCGAACGCGCTAACCATTGCGCCAAGGAAGCCCAAAAATTAAATGGTAGTCAGGTATTGTGGAAAAACTTTGGTTTTCTACGTTACATTTGAGATCCCACAACACCGCTCCCGGGTGGGCTCGAACCACCAACCTTTCGATTAACAGCTGGACGCGCTAATTATTGCGCCAGGCAAGCCCGAAAAATAAATGTTCGTCAGGTATTGTGGAAAAACTCTGACATTTTACGTAACATCTGAGACGTCACAACACCGCTCCCGGATGGGCTCGAACCACCAACCTTTCGGTTAACAGCCGAACGCGCTAACCATTGCGCCACGGACGCCCAAAAAAAAAATGGTCGTCAGGTATTGTGGAAAAACTTTGGCTTTTTACGTTACATTAGAGATCCCACAACACCGCTCCCGGGTGGGCTCGAACCACCAACCTTTCGGTTAACAGCCGAACGCGCTAACCATTGCGCAACGGAGGCCAAATATTAAATGGTCGTCAGGTATTGAGGTAAAACTTTGACTTTTTACTTCACATCTGAGACCTCACAACACCGCTCCCGGATGGGCTCGAACCACCAACCTATTGGTTAACAGCCGAACGCGCTAACCATTGAGCCACGGAAGCTCAGAAATTAAATGGTTGTCACGTATTGTGGAAAAGTTTTGACTTTTTACGCTACATCTGAGACCCCACAACACCTCTCCCGGGTGGGCTCGAACCTTCAAAATTTCGATTAACAGCTGAACGCGCTAATCATTGCGCCACGGAAGCCCAAAAATTAAATGTTCGTCAGGTATTGTGGAAAAACTCTGACATTTTACGTTACATCTGAGACCCTACAACACCTCTTCCGGTTGGGCTCGAACCACCAACCTTTCGGTTAACAGCCGAACGCGCTAACCATTGCGCCAAGGAAGCCCAAAAATTTAATGGTCGTCAGGTATTGTGGCAAAACTTTGGCTTTCTACGTTACATTTGAGATCCCACACCACCGCTCCCGGGTGGGCTCGAACCACCAACCTATTGGTTAACAGCCGAACGCGCTAACCATTGAGCCACGGAAGCTCAAAAATTAAATGGTTGTTAGGTTTTGTGGATAAGTTATGACTTTTTACGTTACATCTGAGACCCTACAACACTTCTCCCAGGTGGGCTCGAACCACCATCCTTTCGGTTAACAGCCGAACGCGCTAACCATTGCGCCAAGGAAGCCCAAAAATTAAATGGTAGTCAGGTATTGTGGAAAAACTTTGGTTTTCTACGTTACATTTGAGATCCCACAACACCGCTCCCGGGTGGGCTCGAACCACCAACCTTTCGATTAACAGCTGGACGCGCTAATTATTGCGCCAGGCAAGCCCGAAAAATAAATGTTCGTCAGGTATTGTGGAAAAACTCTGACATTTTACGTAACATCTGAGACGTCACAACACCGCTCCCGGATGGGCTCGAACCACCAACCTTTCGGTTAACAGCCGAACGCGCTAACCATTGCGCCACGGACGCCCAAAAAAAAAATGGTCGTCAGGTATTGTGGAAAAACTTTGGCTTTTTACGTTACATTAGAGATCCCACAACACCGCTCCCGGGTGGGCTCGAACCACCAACCTTTCGGTTAACAGCCGAACGCGCTAACCATTGCGCAACGGAGGCCAAATATTAAATGGTCGTCAGGTATTGAGGTAAAACTTTGACTTTTTACTTCACATCTGAGACCTCACAACACCGCTCCCGGATGGGCTCGAACCACCAACCTATTGGTTAACAGCCGAACGCGCTAACCATTGAGCCACGGAAGCTCAGAAATTAAATGGTTGTCACGTATTGTGGAAAAGTTTTGACTTTTTACGCTACATCTGAGACCCCACAACACCTCTCCCGGGTGGGCTCGAACCTTCAAAATTTCGATTAACAGCTGAACGCGCTAATCATTGCGCCACGGAAGCCCAAAAATTAAATGTTCGTCAGGTATTGTGGAAAAACTCTGACATTTTACGTTACATCTGAGACCCTACAACACCTCTTCCGGTTGGGCTCGAACCACCAACCTTTCGGTTAACAGCCGAACGCGCTAACCATTGCGCCAAGGAAGCCCAAAAATTTAATGGTCGTCAGGTATTGTGGCAAAACTTTGGCTTTCTACGTTACATTTGAGATCCCACACCACCGCTCCCGGGTGGGCTCGAACCACCAACCTATTGGTTAACAGCCGAACGCGCTAACCATTGAGCCACGGAAGCTCAGAAATTAAATGGTTGTCACGTATTGTGGATAAGTTTTGACTTTTTACGCTACATCTGAGACCCCACAACACCTCTTCCGGGTGCGCTTGAACCACCAGCCTTTCGATTAACAGTTGAACGCGCTAATAATTGCGCCAAGAAGGCCCAAAAATTTAATGGTCGTCAGGTATTGTGGCAAAACTTTGGCTTTCTACGTTACATATGAGATCCCACACCACCGCTCCCGGGTGGGCTCGAACCACCAACCTATTGGTTAACAGCCGAACGCGCTAACCATTGCGCCAAGGAAGCCCAAAAATTAAATGGTAGTCAGGTATTGTGGAAAAACTTTGGTTTTCTACGTTACATTTGAGATCCCACAACACCGCTCCCGGGTGGGCTCGAACCACCAACCTTTCGATTAACAGCTGGACGCGCTAATTGTTGCGCCAGGCAAGCCCGAAAAATAAATGTTCGTCAGGTATTGTGGAAAAACTCTGACATTTTACGTTACATCTGAGACATCACAACACCGCTCCCGGATGGGCTCGAACCACCAACCTTTCGGTTAACAGCTGAACGCGCTGACCATTGCGACACGGAAGCCCAAAAATTAAATGGTCGTCAGGTATTGTGGAAAAATTTTGGGTTTCAACGTTACATTTGAGATCCCAAAACACCGCTCCCGGGTGGGCTCGAACCACCAACCTATTTGTTAACAGCCGAATTCGCTAACCATTGAGCCACGGAAGCTCAGAATTTAAATGGTCGTCAGGTGTTGTGGAAAAAACCTTGACTTTTACGTCACATCTGAGACGTCACAACACCGCTCCCGGATGGGCTCGAACCACACACCTATTGGTTAAAAGCCGAACGCGCTAACCTTTGAGCCACGGAAGCTCAGAAATTAAATGGTTGTCAGGTATTGTAGATAAGTTAAGACTTTTTACGTTACATCTGAGACCCTACAACACCTCTCCCGGGTGGGCTCGAACCTTCAACCTTTCGATTAACAGCTGAACGCGCTAATCATTGCGCCACGGAAGCCCAAAAATTAAATGTTCGTCAGGAATTGTGGAAAAACTCTGACATTTTACGTTACATCTGAGACCTCACAACACCGCTACCGGATGGGCTCGAACCACCAACCTATTGGTTAACAGCCGAACGCGCTAACCATTGCGCCACGGAAGCCCAAAATTTAAATGGTCGTCAGGTGTTGTGGAAAAAACCTTGACTTTTTACGTCACATCTGAGACGTCACAACACCGCTCCCGGATGGGCTCGAACCACACACCTATTGGTTAACAGCCGAGCGCGCTAACCTTTGAGCCACGGAAGCTCAGAAATTAAATGGTTGTCAGGTATTGTAGATAAGTTATGACTTTTCACGTTACATCTGAGACCCTACAACACCTCTTCCGGTTGGGCTCGAACCACCAACCTTTCGGTTAACAGCCGAACGCACTAATAATTGCGCCAAGAAGGCCCAAAAATTTAATGGTCGTCAGGTATTGTGGCAAAACTTTGGCTTTCTACGTTACATATGAGATCCCACACCACCGCTCCCGGGTGGGCTCGAACCACCAACCTATTGGTTAACAGCCGAACGCGCTAACCATTGAGCCACGGAAGCCCAAAAATTAAATGCTCGTCAGGTATTGTGTAAAAACCTTGACTTTTTGCGTCACATCTGAGACCTGACAACACCGCTCCCGGATGGGCTCGAACAACCCACCTATTGGTTAACAGCCGAACGCGCTAACCATTGCGCCACGGAAAACCCAAAAATTAAATGTTCGTCAGGTATTGTGGAAAAACTCTGACATTTTACGTTACATCTGAGACCTCACAACACCACTCCCGGATGGGCTCGAACCACCAACCTATTGGTTAACAGCCGAACGCGCTAACCATTGAGCCACGGAAGCTCAGAAATTAAATGGTTGTCAGGTATTGTGGATAAGTTATGACTTATTACGTTACATCTGAGACCCTACAACACCTCTCTCGGTTGGGCTCGAACCACCAACCTTTCGGTTAACAGCTGAACGCGCTAACCATTGCGCCAAGGAAGCCCAAAAAATAAATGGTCGTCAGGTATTGTGGAAAAACTTTGTCTTTCTACGTTACATTTGAGATCCCACAACACCGCTCCCGGGTGGGCTCGAACCACCACCCTATTGGTTAAAAGCTGAACGCGCTAACCATTGCGCCACGGAAGTTAAAAAATTAAATGCTCGTCAGGTATTGTGTAAAAACCTTGACTTTTTACAGCGTTCGGCTGTTAACCAATAGGTGTGTGGTTCGAGCCCATCCGGGAGCGGTGTTGTGACGTCTCAGATGTGACGTAAAAAGTCAAGGTTTTTTCCACAACACCTGACGACCATTTAAATTTTGGGCTTCCGTGGCGCAATGGTTAGCGCGTTCGGCTGTTAACCAATAGGTTGGTGGTTCGAGCCCATCCGGTAGCGGTGTTGTGAGGTCTCAGATGTAACGTAAAATGTCAGAGTTTTTCCACAATACCTGAAGAACATTTAATTTTTGGGCTTCCGTGGCGCAATGATTAGCGCGTTCAGCTGTTAATCGAAAGGTTGAAGGTTCGAGCCCACCCGGGAGAGGTGTTGTAGGGTCTCAGATGTAACGTAAAAAGTCTTACCTTATCTACAATACCTGACAACCATTTAATTTCTGAGCTTCCGTGGCTCAAAGGTTAGCGCGTTCGGCTTTTAACCAATAGGTGTGTGGTTCGAGCCCATCCGGGAGCGGTGTTGTGACGTCTCAGATGTGACGTAAAAGTCAAGGTTTTTTCCACAACACCTGACGACCATTTAAATTCTGAGCTTCCGTGGCTCAATGGTTAGCGAATTCGGCTGTTAACAAATAGGTTGGTGGTTCGAGCCCACCCGGGAGCGGTGTTTTGGGATCTCAAATGTAACGTTGAAAGCCAAAATTTTTCCACAATACCTGACGACCATTTAATTTTTGGGCTTCCGTGGCGCAATGGTCAGCGCGTTCAGCTGTTAACCGAAAGGTTGGTGGTTCGACCCCATCCGGGAGCGGTGTTGTGAGGTCTCAGATGTGACGTAAAAAGTCAAGGTTTTTACATAATACCTGACGAGCATTTAACTTTTGGGCTTCCGTGGCGCAATGGTTAGCGCGCTCGGCTGTTAACCAATAGGTTGGTGGTTCGAGCCCACCCGGGAGCGGTGTTGTGTGATCTCAAATGTAACGTAGAAAGCCAAAGTTTTTCCACAATACCTGACGACCATTTAATTTTTGGGCTTCCGTGGCGCAATGGTTAGCGCGTTCAGCTGCTATTCAAAAGACTGGTGGTTTGAGCTCTCCCGGGAGCGGTGTTGTGACGTCTCAAATGTAACATAAAATGTCAGAGTTTTTCCACAATACCTGTCGAACATTGAATTTTTGGGCTTCCGTGGCGCAATGGTTAGCGCGTTCAGCTGTTAATCGAGAGGTTGGTGGTACGAGCCCACCCTGGAGAGGTGTTGTGGGGTCTCAGATGTAGCGTAAAAAGTCAAAACTTTTCCACAATACGTGACAACCATTTAATTTCTGGGCTTCCGTGGCTCAATGATTAGCGCGTTCGGCTGTTAACCAATAGGTTTGTGGTTCGAGCCCATCCGGGATGCGGTGTTGTGAGGTCTCAGATGTAACGTAGAAAGCCAAAGTTTTTCCACAATACCTGACGACCATTTAATTTTTGGGCTTCCGTGGCTCAATGGTTAGCGCGTTTGGCTGTTAACCAATAGGTTGGTGGTTCGAGCCCATCCGGGAGCGGTGTTGTGTGATCTCAAATGTAACGTAGAAAGCCAAAGTTTTTGCACAATAAATGACGACCATTTAATTTTTGGGCTTCCGTGGCGCAATGGTTAGCGCGTTCGGCTGCTAACCAATAGGTTGGTGGTTCGACCCCATCCGGGAGCGGTGTTGTGAGGTTTCAGATTTGACGTAAAAAATCAAGGTTTTTACACAATACCTGACGAGCATTTAACTTATGGGCTTCCGTGGCGCAATGGTTAGCGCGTTCGGCTGTTAACCAATAGGTTGGAGGTTCGAGCCCATCCGGGAGCGGTGTTGTGAGGTCTCAGATGTGACGTAAAAAGTCAAGGTTTTTACACAATACCTGACGAGCATTTAACATTTGGGCTTCCGTGGCGCAATGTTTAGCGCGTTCGGCTGTTAACCAATAGGTTGGTGGTTCGAGCCCACCCGGGAGCGGTGTTGTGTGATCTCAAATGTAACGTAGAAAGCCAAAATTTTTCCACAATACCTGACGACCATTTAATTTTTGGGCTTCCGTGGCGCAGTGGTTAGCACGTTCGGCTGTTAACCAATAGGTTGGTGGTTCGAGCCCATCCGGGAGCGGTGTTGTGAGGTCTCAGATGTGACGTAAAAATTCAAGGTTTTCCACAATACCTGACAACCATTTAATTTCTGAGCTTCCGTGGCTCAATGGTTAGCGCGTTCGGCTGTTAACCAATAGGTTGGTGGTTCGAGCCCACCCGGGAGCGATGTTGTGGGATCTGAAATGTAACGTAGAAAGCCAAAGTTTTTGCACAATAAATGACGACCATTTAATTTTTGGGCTTCCGTGGCGCAATGGTTAGCGCGTTCGGCTGTTAACCAATAGGTTGGTGGTTCGACCCCATCCGGAAGCGGTGTTGTGAGGTCTCAGATGTGACGTAAAAAGTCAAGGTTTTTACATAATACCTGACGAGCATTTAACTTTTGGGCTTCCGTGGCGCAATGGTTAGCGCGTTCAGCTGCTATTCAAAAGACTGGTGGTTTGAGCTCTCCCGGGAGCGGTGTTGTGAGGTCTCAGATGTAACGTAAAATGTCAGAGTTTTTCCACAATACCTGACGAACATTTAATTTTTGGGCTTCCGTGGCGCAATGATTAGCGCGTTCAGCTGTTAATCGAAAGGTTGAAGGTTCGAGCCCACCCGGGAGAGGTGTTGTAGGGTCTCAGATGTAACGTAAAAAGTCTTAACTTATCTACAATACCTGACAACCATTTAATTTCTGAGCTTCCGTGGCTCAAAGGTTAGCGCGTTCGGCTTTTAACCAATAGGTGTGTGGTTCGAGCCCATCCGGGAGCGGTGTTGTGACGTCTCAGATGTGACGTAGAAAGCCAAAGTTTTTCCACAATACCTGACGACCATTTAATTTTTGGGCTTCCGTGGCTCAATGGTTAGCGCGTTCGGCTGTTAACCAATAGGTTGGTGGTTCGAGCCCATCCGGGAGCGGTGTTGTGTGATCTCAAATGTAACGTAGAAAGCCAAAGTTTTTGCACAATAAATGACGACCATTTAATTTTTGGGCTTCCGTGGCGCAATGGTTAGCGCGTTCGGCTGCTAACCAATAGGTTGGTGGTTCGACCCCATCCGGGAGCGGTGTTGTGAGGTCTCAGATTTGACGTAAAAAATCAAGGTTTTTACACAATACCTGACGAGCATTTAACTTATGGGCTTCCGTGGCGCAATGGTTAGCGCGTTCGGCTGTTAACCAATAGGTTGGTGGTTCGAGCCCATCCGGGAGCGGTGTTGTGAGGTCTCAGATGTGACGTAAAAAGTCAAGGTTTTTACACAATACCTGACGAGCGTTTAACATTTGGGCTTCCGTGGCGCAATGTTTAGCGCGTTCGGCTGTTAACCAATAGGTTGGTGGTTCGAGCCCATCCGGGAGCGGTGTTGTGAGGTCTCAGATGTGACGTAAAAAGTCAAGGTTTTTACACAATACCTGACGAGCATTTAACTTTTGGGCTTCCGTGGCGCAATGTTTAGCGCGTTCGGCTGTTAACCAATAGGTTGGTGGTTCGAGCCATCCGGGAGCGGTGTTGTGAGGTCTCAGATGTGACGTAAAAAGTCAAGGTTTTTACACAATACCTGACGAGCATTTAAATTTTGGGCTTCCTTGGCGCAATGGTTAGCGCGTTCGGCTGTTAACCAATAGGTTGGTGGTTCGAGCCCACCCGGGAGCGGTGTTGTGTGATCTCAAATGTAACGTAGAAAGCCAAAATTTTTCCACAATACCTGACGACCATTTAATTTTTGGGATTCCATGGCGCAATGGTTAGCACGTTCGGCTGTTAACCAATAGGTTGGTGGTTCGAGCCCATCCGGGAGCGGTGTTGTGAGGTCTCAGATGTGACGTAAAAAGTCAAGGTTTTCCACAATACCTGACAACCATTTAATTTCTGAGCTTCCGTGGCTCAATGGTTAGCGCGTTCGGCTGTTAACCAATAGGTTAGTGGTTCGAGCCCACCCGGGAGCGGTGTTGTGGGATCTGAAATGTAACGTAGAAAGCCAAAGTTTTTGCACAATAAATGACGACCATTTAATTTTTGGGCTTCCGTGGCGCAATGGTTAGCGCGTTCGGCTGTTAACCAATAGGTTGGTGGTTCGACCCCATCCGGAAGCGGTGTTGTGAGGTCTCAGATGTGACGTAAAAAGTCAAGGTTTTTACATAATACCTGACGAGCATTTAACTTTTGGGCTTCCGTGGCGCAATGGTTAGCGCGTTCAGCTGCTATTCAAAAGACTGGTGGTTTGAGCTCTCCCGGGAGCGGTGTTGTGACGTCTCAAATGTAACATAAAATGTCAGAGTTTTTCCACAATACCTGTCGAACATTGAATTTTTGGGCTTCCGTGGCGCAATGGTTAGCGCGTTCAGCTGTTAATCGAGAGGTTGGTGGTACGAGCCCACCCGGGAGAGGTGTTGTGGGGTCTCAGATGTAGCGTAAAAAGTCAAAACCTTTCCACAATACGTGACAACCATTTAATTTCTGGGCTTCCGTGGCTCAATGATTAGCGCGTTCGGCTGTTAACCAATAGGTTTGTGGTTCGAGCCCATCCGGGATGCGGTGTTGTGAGGTCTCAGATGTAACGTAAAATGTCAGAGTTTTTCACAATACCTGACGAACATTTAATTTTTGGGCTTCCGTGGCGCAATGATTAGCGCGTTCAGCTGTTAATCGAAAGGTTGAAGGTTCGAGCCCACCCGGGAGAGGTGTTGTGGGGTCTCATATGTAGCGTAAAAAGTCAAAACTTATCCACAATACGTGACAATCATTTAATTTCTGAGCTTCCGTGGCTCAATGGTTAGCGCGTTCGGCTGTTAACCAATAGGTTGGTGGTTCGAGCTCATCCGGGAGCGGTGTTGTGAGGTCTCAGATGTGACGTAGAAAGCCAAAGTTTTTCCACAATACCTGACGACCATTTAATTTTTGGGCTTCCGTGGCTCAATGGTTAGCGCGTTCGGCTGTTAACCAATAGGTTGGTGGTTCGAGCCCATCCGGGAGCGGTGTTGTGTGATCTCAAATGTAACGTAGAAAGCCAAAGTTTTTCCACAATACCTGACGACCATTTAATTTTTGGGCTTCCGTGGCTCAATGATTAGCGCGTTCAGCTGTTAATCGAAAGGTTGAAGGTTCGAGCCCACCCGGGAGAGGTGTTGTGGGGTCTCAGATGTAGCGTAAAAAGTCAAAACTTTTCCACAATACGTGACAACCATTTAATTTCTGAGCTTCCGTGGCTCAATGGTTAGCGCTTTCGGCTGTTAACCAATAGGTTGGTGGTTCGAGCCCATCCGGGAGCGGTGTTGTGAGGTCTCAGATGTGACGTAAAAAGTCAAGGTTTTTCCACAATACCTGACGAGCATTTAATTTTTGGGCTTCCGTGGCGCGTTCGGCTGTTAACCAATAGGTTGGTGGTTCGAACCCACCCGGGAGCGGTGTTGTGGGATCTCAAATGTAACGTAGAAAGCCAAAGTTTTTCCACAATACGTGACGACCATTTAATTTCTGAGCTTCCGTGGCTCAATGGTTAGCGCGTTCGGCTGTTAACCAATAGGTTGGTGGTTCGAGCCCATCCGGGAGCGGTGTTGTGAGGTCTCAGATGTGACGTAAAAAGTCAAGGTTTTTCCACAATACCTGACGAACATTTAATTTTTGGGCTTCCATGGCGCAATGGTTAGCGCGTTCGGCTGTTAACCGAAAGGTTGGTGGTTCGAGCCCACCCGGGAGAGGTGTTGTGGGGTCTCAGATGTAGCGTTAAAAGTCAAAACGTTTCCACAATACGTGACAACCATTTAATTTCTGAGCCTCCGTGGCTCAATTGTTAGCGCGTTCGGCTGTTAACCAATAGGTTAGTGGTTCGAGCCCACCCGGGCGCGGTGTTGTGGGATCTCAAACGTAACGTAGAAAGCCAATGTTTTTCCACAATACCTGACGACCATTTAATTTTTGGGCTTCCGTGGCGCAATGATTAGCGCGTTCAGCTGTTAATCGAAAGGTTGAAGGTTCGTGCCCACCCGAGAGAGGTGTTGTGGGGTCTCAGATGTAGCGTAAAAAGTCAAAAATTTTCCACAATACGTGACAACCATTTAATTTCTGAGCTTCCGTGGCTGAATGGTTAGCGCGTTCAGCTTTTAACCAATAGGGTGGTGGTTCGAGCCCACCCGGGAGCGGTGTTGTGGGATCTCAAATGTAACGTAGAAAGACAAAGTTTTTCCACAATACCTGACGACCATTTATTTTTTGGGCTTCCTTGGCGCAATGGTTAGCGCGTTCGGCTGTTAACCGAAAGGTTGGTGGTTCGAGACCAACCGAGAGAGGTGTTGTAGGGTCTCAGATGTAACGTAATAAGTCATAACTTATCCACAACACCTGACAACCATTTAATCTCTGAGCTTCCGTGGCTCAATGGTTAGCGCGTTCGGCTGTTAACCAATAGGTTGGTGGTTCGAGCCCATCCGGGAGCGGTGTTGTGAGGTCTCAGATGTAACGTAAAATGTCAGAGTTTTTCGACAATACCTGACGAACATTTAATTTTTGGGCTTCCGTGGCGCAATGGTTAGCGCGTTCGGCTGTTAACCAATAGGTTGGTGGTTCGAGCCCATCCGGGAGCGGTGTTGTGAGGTCTCAGAAGTGACGTAAAAAGTCAAGGTTTTTACACAATACCTGACGAGCATTTAATTTTTAGCTTCCGTGGCGCAATGGTTAGCGCGTTCAGCAGTTAACAAATAGGTTAGTGGTTCGAGCCCACCCGGGAGCGGCGTTGTGGGATCTCAAACGTAACGTAGAAAGCCAAAGTTTTTCCACAATACCTGACGACCATTTAATTTTTGGGCTTCCGTGGCGCAATGGTTAACGCGTTCGGCTGTTAACCAATAGGTTGGTGGTTCGAGCCCACCCGGGCGCGGTGTTGTGGGATCTCAAACGTAACGTAGAAAGCCAATGTTTTTCCACAATACCTGACGACCATTTAATTTTTGGGCTTCCGTGGCGCAATGATTAGCGCGTTCAGCTGTTAATCGAAAGGTTGAAGGTTCGTGCCCACCCGAGAGAGGTGTTGTGGGGTCTCAGATGTAGCGTAAAAAGTCAAAAATTTTCCGCAATACGTGAAAACATATTTAATTTCTGAGCTTCCGTGGCTCAATGATTAGCGCGTTCGGCTGTTAACCAATAGGTTGGTGGTTCGAGCCCATCCGGGAGCGGTGTTGTGACGTCTCAGATGTGACGTAAAAAGTCCAGGTTTTTCCACAATACCGGACGACCATTTAATTTTGGGGCTTCCGTGGCGCAATCGTTAGCGCGTTCGGCTGTTAACAGAAAGGTTGGTGGTTCGAGCACACCCGGGAGCGGTGCTATGAGGTCTCAGATGTTACGCAAAAAGTCCAGGTTTTTCCACAATACCGGACGACCATTGAATTTTTGGGCTTCCGTGGCGCAATGGTTAGCGCTTTCAGCTGTTAATCGAGAGGTTAGTGGTTCGAGCCCACCCGGGAGCGGCGTTGTGGGATCTCAAACGTAACGTAGAAAGCCAAAGTTTTTCCACAATACCTGACGACCATTTAATTTTTGGGCTTCCGTGGCGCAATGGTTAACGCGTTCGGCTGTTAACAAATAGGTTGGTGGTTCGAGCCCACCCGGGAGCGGTGTTGTGGGATCTCAAATGTAACGTAGAAAGCCAAAGTTTTTCCACAATACGTGACAACCATTTAATTTCTGAGCTTCCGTGGCTGAGTGGTTAGCGCGTTCAGCTTTTAACCAATAGGGTGGTGGTTCGAGCCCACCCGGGAGCGGTGTTGTGGGATCTCAAATGTAACGTAGAAAGACAAAGTTTTTCCACAATACCTGACGACCATTTATTTTTTGGGCTTCCTTGGCGCAATGGTTAGCGCGTTCGGCTGTTAACCGAAAGGTTGGTGGTTCGAGACCAACCGAGAGAGGTGTTGTAGGGTCTCAGATGTAACGTAATAAGTCATAACTTATCCACAACACCTGACAACCATTTAATCTCTGAGCTTCCGTGGCTCAATGGTTAGCGCGTTCGGCTGTTAACCAATAGGTTGGTGGTTCGAGCCCATCCGGGAGCGGTGTTGTGAGGTCTCAGATGTAACGTAAAATGTCAGAGTTTTTCGACAATACCTGACGAACATTTAATTTTTGGGCTTCCGTGGCGCAATGGTTAGCGCGTTCGGCTGTTAACCAATAGGTTGGTGGTTCGAGCCCATCCGGGAGCGGTGTTGTGAGGTCTCAGAAGTGACGTAAAAAGTCAAGGTTTTTACACAATACCTGACGAGCATTTAATTTTTAGCTTCCGTGGCGCAATGGTTAGCGCGTTCAGCAGTTAACAAATAGGTTAGTGGTTCGAGCCCACCCGGGAGCGGCGTTGTGGGATCTCAAACGTAACGTAGAAAGCCAAAGTTTTTCCACAATACCTGACGACCATTTAAATTTTGGGCTTCCGTGGCGCAATGGTTAACGCGTTCGGCTGTTAACCAATAGGTTGGTGGTTCGAGCCCACCCGGGAGCGGTGTTGTGGGATCTCAAATGTAACGTAGAAAGCCAAAGTTTTTCCACAATACGTGACGACCATTTAATTTCTGAGCTTCCGTGGCTCAATGGTTAGCGCGTTCGGCTGTTAACCAATAGGTTGGTGGTTCGAGCCCATCCGGGAGCGGTGTTGTGAGGTCTCAGAAGTGACGTAAAAAGTCAAGGTTTTTCCACAATACCTGACGAACATTTAATTTTTGGGCTTCCATGGCGCAATGGTTAGCGCGTTCGGCTGTTAACCGAAAGGTTGGTGGTTCGAGCCCAACCGGGAGAGGTGTTGTGGGGTCTCAGATGTAGCGTAAAAAGTCAAAACTTTTCCACAATACGTGACGACCATTTAATTTCTGAGCTTCCGTGGCTGAATGGTTAGCGCGTTCAGCTTTTAACCAATAGGGTGGTGGTTCGAGCCCACCCGGGAGCGGTGTTGTGGGATCTCAAATGTAACGTAGAAAGACAAAGTTTTTCCACAATACCTGACGACCATTTATTTTTTGGGCTTCCTTGGCGCAATGGTTAGCGCGTTCGGCTGTCAACCGAAAGGTTGGTGGTTCGAGCCCAACCGTGAGAGGTGTTGTAGGGTCTCAGATGTAACGTAATAAGTCATAACTTATCCACAATACCTGACAACCATTTAGTCTCTGAGCTTCCGTGGCTCAATGGTTAGCGCGTTCGGCTGTTAACCAATAGGTCGGTGGTTCGAGCCCATCCGGGAGCGGTGTTGTGAGGTCTTAGATGTAACGTAAAATGTCAGAGTTTTTCCACAATACCTGACGAACATTTAATTTTTGGGCTTCCGTGGCGCAATGGTTAGCGCGTTCGGCTGTTAACCAATAGGTTGGTTGTTCGAGCCCATCCGGGAGCGGTGTTGTGAGGTCTGAGATGTAACGTAAAATGTCAGAGTTTTTCCACAATACCTGACGAACATTTAATTTTTGGGCTTCCTTGGCGCAATTATTAGCGCGTTCAACTGTTAATCGAAAGGCTGGTGGTTCAAGCCCACCCGGAAGAGGTGTTGTGGGGTCTCAGATGTAGCGTAAAAAGTCAAAACGTATCCACAATACGTGACAACCATTTAATTTCTGAGATTCCGTGGCTCAATGGTTAGCGCGTTCGGCTGTTAACCAATAGGTTGGTGGTTCGAGCCCACCCGGGAGCGGTGGTGTGGGATCTCAAATGTAACGTAGAAAGCCAAAGTTTTGCCACAATACCTGACGACCATTAAATTTTTGGGCTTCCTTGGCGCAATTGTTAGTGCGTTCGGCTGTTAACCGAAAGGTTGGTGGTTCGTGCCCAACCGGAAGAGGTGTTGTAGGGTCTCAGATGTAACGTAAAAAGTCATAACTTATCTACAATACCTGACAACCATTTAATTTGTGAGCTTCCGTGGCTCAAAGGTTAGCGCGTTCGGCTGTTAACTAATAGGTGTGTGGTTCGAGCCCATCCGGGAGCGGTGTTGTGACGTCTCAGATGTGATGTAAAAAGTCAAGGTTTTTTCCACAACACCTGACGACCATTTAAATTTTGGGCTTCCGTGGCGCAATGGTTAGCGCGTTCGGCTGTTAACCAATAGGTTGGTGGTTCGAGCCCATCCGGGAGCGGTGTTGTGAGGTCTCAGATGTAACGTAAAATGTCAAGGTTTTTACACAATACCTGACGAGCATTTAATTTTGGGCTTCCGTGGCTCAATGGTTAGCGCGTTCGGCTGTTAACCAATAGGTTGGTGGTTCGAGCCCATCCGGGAGCGGTGTTGTGAGGTCTCAGATGTGACGTAAAAAGTCAAGGTTTTTACACAATACCTGACGAGCATTTAACTTTGGGCTTCCGTGGCTCAATGGTTAGCGCGTTCGGCTGTTAACCAATAGGTTGGTGGTTCGAGCCCATCCGGGGGCGGTATTGTGACGTCTCAGATGTGACGTTAAAAGTCAAGGTTTTTCCAAAATACCTGACGACCATTTAATTTTTGGGCTTCCGTGGCGCAATGGTTAGCGCGTTCAGCTGTTAATCGAAAGGTTGGTGGTACGAGCCCACCCGGGAGAGGTGTTGTGGGGTCTCAGATGTAGCGTAAAAAGTCAAAACTCTTCCACAATACGTGAAAACCATTTAATTTCTGGGCTTCCGTGGCTCAATGATTAGCGCGTTCGGCTGTTAACCAATAGGTTGGTGGTTCGAGCCCACCCGGGAGCGGTGTTGTGGGATCTCAAATGTAACGTAAAATTTCAAGGTTTTTCCACAATACCTGACGAACATTTAATTTTTGGGCTTCCTTGGGGCAATGGTTAGCGCGTTCGGCTGTTAACCGAAAGGTTGGTGGTTCGATCCCAACCGGGAGAGGTGTTGTAGGGTATCAGATGTAACGTAATAAGTCATAACTTATCCACAATACCTGACAACCATTTAATTTCCGAGCTTCCTTGGCTCAATGGTTAGCGCGTTCGGCTGTTAACCAATAGATTGGTGGTTCGAGCTCATCCGGGAGCGGTGTTGTGAGGTCTCAGATGTGACGTAAAAAGTCAAGGTTTTTACGCAAAACCTGACGAGCATTTAATTTTTGGGCTTACGTGGCGCAATGGTTAGCGCGTTCTGCTGTTGACCCATAGGTTGGTGGTTCGAGCCCACCCAGGAGCGGTGTTGTGGGGTCTCAAATGTAACGTAGAAAGCCAAAGTTTTTCCACAATACCTGACAACCATTTAATTTCTGAGCTTCCGTGGCTCAATGGTTAGCGCGTTCAGCTGTTAATCGAAAGGTTGGTGGTTGTGGGGTCTCAAATGTAACGTAGAAAGCCAAAGTTTTTCCACAATACCTGACGACCATTTAATTTTTGGGCTTCCGTGGCGCAATGGTTAGCGCGTTCGGCTGGTAACCGAAAGGTTGGTGGTTCAAGCCCACCCGGGAGCGGTGTTGTGGGATCACGAATGTAACGTAGAAAGCCAAAATTTTTCCAGAATACCTGACGACCATTTAATTTTTGGGCTTCCGTGGCGCAATAATTAGCGCGTTCAGCTGTTAATCGAAAGGTTGGTAGTTCGAGCCCACCCGAGAGAGGTGTTGTGGGGTCTCAGATGTAGCGTAAAAAGTCAAAACTTTTCCACAATACGTGACAACCATTTAATTTCTGAGCTTTCGTGGCTCAATGGTTAGCGCGTTCGGCTGTTTGCCAATAGGTTGGTGGTTCGAGCCCACCCGGGAGCGGTGTTGTGGGATCTCAAATGTAACGTAGAAAGCGAAAGTTTTTCCACAATACCTGACGACCATTTAATTTTTGGGCTTCCGGGGCGCAATGGTTAGCGCGTTCAGCTGTTATTCAAAAGACTGGTGGTTTGAGCCCTTTCGGGAGCGGTGTTGTGAGGTCTCAGATGTAGCGTAAAAAGTCAAAACTTTTCCACAATACCTGACAACCATTTAATATCTGAGCCTTCGTGGCTCAATGGTTAGCGCGTTCGGCTGT
Source organism: Phalangium opilio (assembly GCF_054372755.1). Classification (NCBI taxonomy): domain Eukaryota; kingdom Metazoa; phylum Arthropoda; class Arachnida; order Opiliones; family Phalangiidae; genus Phalangium; species Phalangium opilio. Next base: position 3,018,501 of record NW_028324192.1, on the reverse strand, counting down.
TAGCCAATAGGTTGGTGGTTCGAGCCCACCCGGGAGCGGTGTTGTGGGATCTCAAATGTAACGTAGAAAGCCAAAGTTTTTCCACAATACCTGACGACCATTTAATTTCTGAGCTTCCGTGGCTCAATGGTTAGCGCGTTCAGCTGTTAATCGAAAGGTTGGTGGTTGTGGGGTCTCAAATGTAACGTAGAAAGCCAAAGTTTTTCCACAATACCTGACAACCATTTAATTTCTGAGCTTCCGTGGCTCAATGGTTAGCGCGTTCGGCTGTTAGCCAATAGGTTGGTGCTTCAAGCATACCCGGGAGCGGTGTTGTGGGATCTCGAATGTAACGTAGAAAGCCAAAGTTTTTCCACAATACCTGACGACCATTTAATTTTTGGGCTTCCGTGGCGCAATGGTTAGCGCGTTCGGCTGTTAACCGAAAGGTTGGTGGTTCAAGCCCATCCGGGAGCGGTGTTGTGACGTCTCAGATGTTACGTAAAAAGTCAAGGTTTTTCCACAATACCTGACGAACATTTAATTTTTGGGCTTCCGTGGCTCAATAGTTAGCGCGTTCGGCTGTTAACCAATAGGTTGGTGGTTCGAGGCCACCCGGGAGCGGTGTTGTGGGATCTCACATGTAACGTAGAAAGCCAAAGTTTTTCCACAATACCTGACGACCATTTAATTTTTGGACTTCCTTGGCGCAATGGTTAGCGCGTTCGGCTGGTAACCGAAAGGTTGGTGGTTCAAGCCCACCCGGGAGCGGTGTTGTGGGATCACGAATGTAACGTAGAAAGCCAAAGTTTTTAAAGAATACCTGACGACCATTTAATTTTTGGGCTTCCGTGGCGCAATAATTAGCGCGTTCAGCTGTTAATCGAAAGGTTGGTGGTTCGAGCCCACCCGAGAGAGGTGTTGTGGGGTCTCAGATGTAGCATAAAAAGTCAAAACTTTTCCACAATACGTGACAACCATTTAATTTCTGAGCTTTCGTGGCTCAATGGTTAGCGCGTTCGGCTGTTAGCCAATAGGTTGGTGGTTCGAGCCCACCCGGGAGCGGTGTTGTGGGATCTCAAATGTAACGTAGAAAGCCAAAGTTTTTCCACAATACCTGACGACCATTTAATTTTTGGGCTTCCGGGGCGCAATGGTTAGCGCGTTCAGCTGTTATTCAAAAGACTGGTGGTTTGAGCCCTTTCGGGAGCGGTGTGGTGAGGTCTCAGATGTGACGTAAAAAGTCAAGGTTTTTCCACAATACCTGACGACCATTTAATTTTTGAGCTTCCGTGGCGCAATGTTTAGCGCGTTCTTCTGTTAATCGAAAGGTTGGTGGTTCGAGCCCACCCGGGAGAGGTGTTGTGGGGTCTCAGATGTGACGTAAAAAGTCAAGGTTTTTCCACAATACCTGACGACCATTTAATTTTTGAGCTTCCGTGGCGCAATGGTTAGCGCGTTCTTCTGTTAATCGAAAGGTTGGTGGTTCGAGCCCACCCGGGAGAGGTGTTGTGGGGTCTCAGATGTAGCGTAAAAAGTCAAAACTTTTCCACAATACGTGACAACGATTTAATTTCTGAGCTTCCGTGGCTCAATGTTTAGCGTGTTCGGCTGTTAACCAATAGGTTGGTGGTTCGGGCCCACCCGGGAGCGGTGTTGTGAGTTCTCAGATGTGACGTAAAATGTCAGAGTTTTTCCACAATACCTGACGAATATTTAATATTTGGGCTTCCTTGGCGCAATGGTTAGCGCGTTTGGCTGTTAACAGAAAGTTTGGTGGTTCGAGCACACCCGGGAGCGGTGCTATGAGGTCTCAGATGTTACGTAAAAAGTCAAAGTTTTTCCACAATAGCGGACGACCATTTAATTTCAGAGCTTCCGTGGCTCAATGGCTAGCGCTTTCGGCTTTTAACCGAAATTTTGGTCTTTCGAGCCCATCCGGGAGCGTTTTGTGAGGTCTCAGATGTAACGTAAAAAGTCAGAGTTTTTCACAATACATGACGACCATTTAATATTTAGGCTTCCGTGGCGCAATGGTTAGCGCGTTCAGCTGCTATTCAAAAGACTGGTGGTTTGAGCCCTCCCGGGAGCGGTGTTGTGACGTCTCGAATGTAACGTAAAATGTCAGAGTTTTTCCACAATACCTGACGAACATTTAATTTTTGGGCTTCCCTGGCGCAATAATTAGCGCGTTCAGCTGTTAATCGAAAGGTTGGTGGTTCGAGCCCACCCGGGAGAGGATTTGTGGGGTCTCAGATGTAGCGTAAAATGTCAAAACTTTTCCACAATACGTAACAACCTTTTAATTTCTGAGCTTCCGTGGCTCAATGGTTAGCGCGTTCGGCTGTTAACCAATAGGTTGGTGGTTCGAGCTCATCCGGGAGCGGTGTTGTGAGGTCTCAGATGTGACGTAAAAAGTCAAGGTTTTTACGCAAAACCTGACGAGCATTTAATTTTTGGGCTTCCGTGGCGCAATGGTTAGCGCGTTCTGCTGTTGACCCATAGGTTGGTGGTTCGAGCCCACCCAGGAGCGGTGTTGTGGGATCTCAAATGTAACGTAGAAAGCCAAAGTTTTTCCACAATACCTGACGACCATTTAATTTCTGAGCTTCCGTGGCTCAATGGTTAGCGCGTTCAGCTGTTAATCGAAAGGTTGGTGGTTGTGGGGTCTCAAATGTAACGTAGAAAGCCAAAGTTTTTCCACAATACCTGACAACCATTTAATTTCTGAGCTTCCGTGGCTCAATGGTTAGCGCGTTCGGCTGTTGGCCAATAGGTTGGTGCTTCAAGCATACCCGGGAGCGGTGTTGTGGGATCTCGAATGTAACGTAGAAAGCCAAAGTTTTTCCACAATACCTGACGACCATTTAACTTTTGGGCTTCCGTGGCGCAATGGTTAGCGCGTTCGGCTGTTAACCGAAAGGTTGGTGGTTCAAGCCCATCCGGGAGCGGTGTTGTGACGTCTCAGATGTTACGTAAAAAGTCAAGGTTTTTCCACAATACCTGACGACCATTTAATTTTTGGGCTTCCGCGGCTCAATAGTTAGCGCGTTCGGCTGTTAACCAATGGGTTGGTGGTTCGAGGCCACCCGGGAGCGGTGTTGTGGGATCTCACATGTAACGTAGAAAGCCAAAGTTTTTCCACAATACCTGACGACCATTTAATTTTTGGGCTTCCGTGGCGCAATGGTTAGCGCGTTCGGCTGGTAACCGAAAGGTTGGTGGTTCAAGCCCACCCGGGAGCGGTGTTGTGGGATTACGAATGTAACGTAGAAAGCCAAAATTTTTCCAGAATACCTGACGACCATTTAATTTTTGGGCTTCCGGGGCGCAATGGTTAGCGCGTTCAGCTGTTATTCAAAAGACTGGTGGTTTGAGCCCTTTCGGGAGCGGTGTTGTGAGGTCTCAGATGTAGCGTAAAAAGTCAAAACTTTTCCACAATACCTGACAACCATTTAATATCTGAGCCTTCGTGGCTCAATGGTTAGCGCGTTCGGCTGTTAGCCAATAGGTTGGTGGTTCGAGCACACCCGGGAGCGGTGTTGTGGGATCTCAAATGTAACGTAGAAAGCCAAAGTTTTTCCACAATACCTGACGACCATTTAATTTGTGAGCTTCCGTGGCTCAATGGTTAGCGCGTTCAGCTGTTAATCGAAAGGTTGGTGGTTGTGGGGTCTCAAATGTAACGTAGAAAGCCAAAGTTTTTCCACAATACCTGACAACCATTTAATTTCTGAGCTTCCGTGGCTCAATGGTTAGCGCGTTCGGCTGTTAGCCAATAGGTTGGTGCTTCAAGCATACCCGGGAGCGGTGTTGTGGGATCTCGAATGTAACGTAGAAAGCCAAAGTTTTTCCACAATACCTGACGACCATTTAATTTTTGGGCTTCCGTGGCGCAATGGTTAGCGCGTTCGGCTGTTAACCGAAAGGTTGGTGGTTCAAGCCCATCCGGGAGCGGTGTTGTGACGTCTCAGATGTTACGTAAAAAGTCAAGGTTTTTCCACAATACCTGACGAACATTTAATTTTTGGGCTTCCGTGGCTCAATAGTTAGCGCGTTCGGCTGTTAACCAATAGGTTGGTGGTTCGAGGCCACCCGGGAGCGGTGTTGTGGGATCTCACATGTAACGTAGAAAGCCAAAGTTTTTCCACAATACCTGACGACCATTTAATTTTTGGGCTTCCTTGGCGCAATGGTTAGCGCGTTCGGCTGGTAACCGAAAGGTTGGTGGTTCAAGCCCACCCGGGAGCGGTGTTGTGGGATCACGAATGTAACGTAGAAAGCCAAAGTTTTTCCAGAATACCTGACGACCATTTAATTTTTGGGCTTCCGTGGCGCAATAATTAGCGCGTTCAGCTGTTAATCGAAAGGTTGGTGGTTCGAGCCCACCCGAGAGAGGTGTTGTGGGGTCTCAGATGCAGCGTAAAAAGTCAAAACTTTTCCACAATACGTGACAACCATTTAATTTCTGAGCTTTCGTGGCTCAATGGTTAGCGCGTTCGGCTGTTAGCCAATAGGTTGGTGGTTCGAGCCCACCCGGGAGCGGTGTTGTGGGATCTCAAATGTAACGTAGAAAGCCAAAGTTTTTCCACAATACCTGACGACCATTTAATTTTTGGGCTTCCGGGGCGCAATGGTTAGCGCGTTCAGCTGTTATTCAAAAGACTGGTGGTTTGAGCCCTTTCGGGAGCGGTGTTGTGAGGTCTCAGATGTGACGTAAAAAGTCAAGGTTTTCCCACAATACCTGACGACCATTTAATTTTTGAGCTTCCGTGGCGCAATGTTTAGCGCGTTCTTCTGTTAATCGAAAGGTTGGTGGTTCGAGCCCACCCGGGAGAGGTGTTGTGGGGTCTCAGATGTGACGTAAAAAGTCAAGGTTTTTCCACAATACCTGACGACCATTTAATTTTTGAGCTTCCGTGGCGCAATGGTTAGCGTGTTCTTCTGTTAATCGAAAGGTTGGTGGTTCGAGCCCATCCGGGAGAGGTGTTGTGTGGTCTCAGATGTAGCGTAAAAAGTCAAAACTTTTCCACAATACGTGACAACGATTTAATTTCTGAGCTTCCGTGGCTCAATGTTTAGCGTGTTCGGCTGTTAACCAATAGGTTGGTGGTTCGGGCCAACCCGGGAGCGGTGTTGTGAGTTCTCAGATGTGACGTAAAATGTCAGAGTTTTTCCACAATACCTGACGAATATTTAATATTTGGGCTTGCTTGGCGCAATGGTTAGCGCGTTTGGCTGTTAACAGAAAGTTTGGTGGTTCGAGCACACCCGGGAGCGGTGCTATGAGGTCTCAGATGTTACGTAAAAAGTCAAAGTTTTTCCACAATACCGGACGACCATTTAATTTCAGAGCTTCCGTGGCTCAATGGCTAGCGCTTTCGGCTTTTAACCGAAATTTTGGTTTTTCGAGCCCATCCGGGAGCGTTTTGTGAGGTCTCAGATGTAACGTAAAAAGTCAGAGTTTTTCCACAATACATGACGACCATTTAATATTTAGGCTTCCGTGGCGCAATGGTTAGCGCGTTCAGCTGTTAATCGAAAGGTTGAAGGTTCGAGCCCACCCGGGAGAGGTTTTGTGGGGTCTCAGATGTAGCGTAATATGTCAAAACTTTTCCACAATACGTAACAACCTTTTAATTTCTGAGCTTCCGTGGCTCAATGCTTAGCGCGTTCGGCTGTTAGCCAATAGGTTGGTGGTTCGAGCCCACCCGGGAGCGGTGTTGTGGGATCTCAAATGTAACGTAGAAAGCCAAAGTTTTTCCACAATACCTGACGACCATTTATTTTTTGGGCTTCCTTGGCGCAATGGTTAGAGCGTTCGGCTGTTAACCGAAAGGTTGGTGGTTCGAGCCCAACCGAGAGAGGTGTTGTAGGGTCTCAGATGTAACGTAATAAGTCATAACTTATCCACAATACGTGACAACCATTTAATTTCTGAGCTTCCGTGGCTCAATGGTTAGCGCGTTCGGCTGTTAACCAATAGGTTGGTGGTTCGAGCCCACCCAGGAGCGGTGGTGTGGGATCTCAAATGTAACGTAGAAAGCCAAAGTTTTGCCACAATACCTGACGACCATTAAATTTTTGGGCTTCCTTGGCGCAATGGTTAGCGCGTTCGGCTGTTAACCGAAAGGTTGGTGGTTCGAGCCCAACCGGAATAGGTGTTGTGACGTCTCAGGTGTGACGTAAAAAGCCAAGGTTTTTTCCACAACACCTGACGACCATTTAATTTTTGGGCTTCCGTGGCGCAATGGTTAGCGCGTTCGGCTTTTAACCAATAGGTTGGTGGTTCGAGCCCATCCGGGAGCGGTGTAGTGAGGTCTCAGATGTAACGTAAAATGTCAGAGTTTTTCCACAATACCTGACGAACATTTAATTTTTGGGCTTCCGTGCCGCAATGACTAGCGCGTTCAGCTGTTAATCGAAAGGTTGAAGGTTCGAGCCCACCCGGGAGAGGTGTTGTGGGGTCTCAGGTGTAGCGTAAAAAGTCAAAACTTTTCCACAATACGTGACAACCATTTAATTTCTGAGCTTCCGTGGCTCAATGGTTAGCGCGTTCGGCTGTTAACCAATAGGTTGGTAGTTCGAGCCCATCCGGGAGCGGTGTTGTGACGTCTCAGATGTGACGTAAAAAGTCAAGGTTTTTCCACAATACCGGACGACCATTTAAATTTTGGGCTTCCGTGGCGCAATCGTTAGCGCGTTCGGCTGTTAACAGAAAGGTTGGTGGTTCGAGCACACCCGGGAGCGGTGCTATGAGGTCTCAGATGTTACGTAAAAAGTCAAAGTTTTTCCACAATACCGGACGACCATTTAATTTTTGGGCTTCCGTGGCGCAATGGTTAGCGCGTTCAGCTGCTATTCAAAAGACTGGTGGTTTGAGCCCTCCCGGGAGCGGTGTTGTGACGTCTCAGATGTAACATAAAATGTCAGAGTTTTTCCACAATACCTGACGAACATTGAAATTTTGGGCTTCCGTGGCGCAATGGTTAGCGCGTTCAGCTGTTAATCGAAAGGTTGGTGGTTCGAGCCCACCCGGGAGAGGTGTTGTGGGGTCTCAGATGTAGCGTAAAAAGTCAAAACTTTTCCACAATACGTGACAACCATTTAATTTCTGAGCTTCCGTGGCTCAATGGTTAGCGCGTTCGGCTGTTAACTAATAGGTTAGTGGTTCGAGCCCACCCGGGAGCGGCGTTGTGGGATCTCAAATGTAACGTAGAAAGCCAAAGTTTTTCCACAATACCTGACGATCATTTAATTTTTGGGCTTCCGTGGCGCAATGCTTAGGGCGTTCGGCTGTTAACCAATAGGTTGGTGGTTCGAGCCCACCCGGGTGCGGTGTTGTGGGATCTCAAACGTAACGTGGAAAGCCAAAGTTTTTCCACAATACCTGACGACCATTTAATTTTTGGGCTTCCGTGGCGCAATGATTAGCACGTTCAGCTGTTAATCGAAAGGTTGAAGGTTCGAGCCCACCCGGGAGAGGTGTTGTGGGGTCTCAGATGTAGCGTAAAAAGTCAAAACTTTTCCACAATACGTGACAACCATTTAATTTCTGAGCTTCCGTGGCGCAATGGTTAGCGCGTTCAGCAGTTAACAAATAATTTAGTGGTTCGAGCCCACCCGGGAGCGGCGTTGTGGGATCTCAAACGTAACGTAGAAAGCCAAAGTTTTTCCACAATACCTGACGACCATTTAATGTTTGGGCTTCCGTGGCGCAATGGTTAACGCGTTCGGCTGTTAACCAATAGGTTGGTGGTTCGAGCCCACCCGGGAGCGGTGTTGTGGGATCTCAAATGTAACGTAGAAAGCCAAAGTTTTTCCACAATACGTGACGACCATTTAATTTCTGAGCTTCGTGGCTCAATGGTTAGCGCGTTCGGCTGTTAACCAATAGGTTGGTGGTTAGAGCCCATCCGGGAGCGGTGTTGTGAGGTCTCAGATGTGACGTAAAAAGTCAAGGGTTTTCCACAATACCTGACGAACATTGAATTTTTGGGCTTCCGTGGCGCAATGGTTAGCGCGTTCAGCTGTTAATCGAAAGGTTGGTGGTTCGAGCCCAACCAGGAGAGGTGTTGTGGGGTCTCAGATGTAGCGTAAAAAGTCAAAACTTTTCCACAATACGTGACAACCATTTAATTTCTGAGCTTCCGGGGCTGAATGGTTAGCGCGTTCGGCTGTTAACCAATAGGTTGGTGGTTAGAGCCCATCCAGGAGCGGTGTTGTGAGGTCTCAGATGTAACGTAAAATGTCAGAGTTTTTCCACAATACCTGACGAACATTTAATTTTTGGGCTTCCCTGGCGAAATTATTAGCGCGTTCAACTGTTAATCGAAAGGCTGGTGGTTCAGGCCCACCCGGAAGAGGTGTTGTGGGGTCTCAGATGTAGCGTAAAAAGTCAAAACTTATCCACAATACGTGACGACCATTTAATTTCTGAGCTTCGTGGCTCAATGGTTAGCGCGTTCGGCTGTTAACCAATAGGTTGGTGGTTAGAGCCCATCCGGGAGCGGTGTTGTGAGGTCTCAGATGTGACGTAAAAAGTCAAGGGTTTTCCACAATACCTGACGAACATTGAATTTTTGGGCTTCCGTGGCGCAATGGTTAGCGCGTTCAGCTGTTAATCGAAAGGTTGGTGGTTCGAGCCCAACCAGGAGAGGTGTTGTGGGGTCTCAGATGTAGCGTAAAAAGTCAAAACTTTTCCACAATACGTGACAACCATTTAATTTCTGAGCTTCCGGGGCTGAATGGTTAGCGCGTTCGGCTGTTAACCAATAGGTTGGTGGTTAGAGCCCATCCGGGAGCGGTGTTGTGAGGTCTCAGATGTAACGTAAAATGTCAGAGTTTTTCCACAATACCTGACGAACATTTAATTTTTGGGCTTCCGTGGCGCAATTTTTAGCGCGTTCAACTGTTAATCGAAAGGCTTGTGGTTCAGGCCCACCCGGAAGAGGTGTTGTGGGGTCTCAGATGTAGCGTAAAAAGTCAAAACTTATCCACAATACGTGACAACCATTTAATTTCTGAGCTTCCGTGGCTCAATGGTTAGCGCGTTCAGCTGTTAACCAATTGGTTGGTGGTTCGAGCCCACCCGGGAGCGGTGGTGTGGGATCTCAAATGTAACGTAGAAAGCCAAAGTTTTGCCACAATACCTGACGACCATTAAATTTTTGGGCTTCCTTGGCGCAATGGTTAGCGCGTTCGGCTGTTAACCGAAAGGTTGGTGGTTCGAGCCCAACCGGAAGAGGTGTTGTAGGGTCACACATGTAACGTAAAAAGTCATAACTTATCCACAATACCTGACAACCATTTAATTTCTGAGCTTCCGTGGCTCAAAGGTTAGCGCGTTCGGCTGTTTACCAATAGGTGTGTGGTTCGAGCCCATCCGGGAGCGGTTTTGTGACGTCTCAGATGTGACGTAAAAAGTCAAGGTTTTTTCCACAACACCTGACGACCATTTACTTTTTGGTCTTCCGTGGCGCAATGGTTAGCGCGTCCGGCTGTTAACCAATAGGTTGGTGGTTCGAGCCCATCCGGGAGCGGTGTTGTGAGGTCTCAGATGTAACGTAAAATGTCAGAGTTTTTCCACAATACCTGACGAACATTTAATTTTTGGGCTTCCGTGGCGCAATGATTAGCGCGTTCAGCTGTTAACCGAAAGGTTGGTGGTTGTGACGTCTCAGATGTTACGTAAAAAGTCAAGGTTTTTCCACAATACCTGACGAACATTTAATTTTTGGGCTTCCGTGGCTCAATAGTTAGCGCGTTCGGCTGTTAACCAATAGATTGGTGGTTCGAGGCCACCCGGGAGCGGTGTTGTGGGATCTCACATGTAACGTAGAAAGCCAAAGTTTTTCCACAATACCTGACGACCATTTAATTTTTGGGCTTCCTTGGCGCAATGGTTAGCGCGTTCGGCTGGTAACCGAAAGGTTGGTGGTTCAAGCCCACCCGGGAGCGGTGTTGTGGGATCACGAATGTAACGTAGAAAGCCAAAGTTTTTCCAGAATACCTGACGACCATTTAATTTTTGGGCTTCCGTGGCGCAATAATTAGCGCGTTCAGCTGTTAATCGAAAGGTTGGTGGTTCGAGCCCACCCGAGAGAGGTGTTGTGGGGTCTCAGATGCAGCGTAAAAAGTCAAAACTTTTCCACAATACGTGACAACCATTTAATTTCTGAGCTTTCGTGGCTCAATGGTTAGCGCGTTCGGCTGTTAGCCAATAGGTTGGTGGTTCGAGCCCACCCGGGAGCGGTGTTGTGGGATCTCAAATGTAACGTAGAAAGCCAAAGTTTTTCCACAATACCTGACGACCATTTAATTTTTGGGCTTCCGGGGCGCAATGGTTAGCGCGTTCAGCTGTTATTCAAAAGACTGGTGGTTTGAGCCCTTTCGGGAGCGGTGTTGTGAGGTCTCAGATGTGACGTAAAAAGTCAAGGTTTTTCCACAATACCTGACGACCATTTAATTTTTGAGCTTCCGTGGCGCAATGTTTAGCGCGTTCTTCTGTTAATCGAAAGGTTGGTGGTTCGAGCCCACCCGGGAGAGGTGTTGTGGGGTCTCAGATGTGACGTAAAAAGTCAAGGTTTTTCCACAATACCTGACGACCATTTAATTTTTGAGCTTCCGTGGCGCAATGGTTAGCGCGTTCTTCTGTTAATCGAAAGGTTGGTGGTTCGAGCCCACCCGGGAGAGGTGTTGTGTGGTCTCAGATGTGACGTAAAATGTCAGAGTTTTTCCACAATACCTGACGAATATTTAATATTTGGGCTTCCTTGGCGCAATGGTTAGCGCGTTTGGCTGTTAACCAATAGGTTGGTGGTTCGGACCCACCCGGGAGCGGTGTTGTGAGTTCTCAGATGTGACGTAAAATGTCAGAGTTTTTCCACAATACCTGACGAATATTTAATATTTGGGCTTCCTTGGCGCAATGGTTAGCGCGTTTGGCTGTTAACAGAAAGTTTGGTGGTTCGAGCACACCCGGGAGCGGTGCTATGAGGTCTCAGATGTTACGTAAAAAGTCAAAGTTTTTCCACAATACCGGACGACCATTTAATTTCAGAGCTTCCGTGGCTCAATGGCTAGCGCTTTCGGCTTTTAACCGAAATTTTGGTTTTTCGAGCCCATCCGGGAGCGTTTTGTGAGGTCTCAGATGTAACGTAAAAAGTCAGAGTTTTTCCACAATACATGACGACCATTTAATATTTAGGCTTCCGTGGCGCAATGGTTAGCGCGTTCAGCTGCTATTCAAAAGACTGGTGGTTTGAGCCCTCCCGGGAGCGGTGTTGTGACGTCTCGAATGTAACGTAAAATGTCAGAGTTTTTCCACAATACCTGACGAACATTTAATTTTTGGGCTTCCGTGGCGCAATAATTAGCGCGTTCAGCTGTTAATCGAAAGGTTGGTGGTTCGAGCCCACCCGGGAGAGGTTTTGTGGGGTCTCAGATGTAGCGTAAAATGTCAAAACTTTTCCACAATACGTAACAACCTTTTAATTTCTGAGCTTCCGTGGCTCAATGCTTAGCGCGTTCGGCTGTTAGCCAATAGGTTGGTGGTTCGAGCCCACCCGGGAGCGGTGTTGTGGGATCTCAAATGTAACGTAGAAAGCCAAAGTTTTTCCACAATACCTGACGACCATTTATTTTTTGGGCTTCCTTGGCGCAATGGTTAGAGCGTTCGGCTGTTAACCGAAAGGTTGGTGGTTCGAGCCCAACCGAGAGAGGTGTTGTAGGGTCTCAGATGTAACGTAATAAGTCATAACTTATCCACAATACGTGACAACCATTTAATTTCTGAGCTTCCGTGGCTCAATGGTTAGCGCGTTCGGCTGTTAACCAATAGGTTGGTGGTTCGAGCCCACCCAGGAGCGGTGGTGTGGGATCTCAAATGTAACGTAGAAAGCCAAAGTTTTGCCACAATACCTGACGACCATTAAATTTTTGGGCTTCCTTGGCTTAATGGTTAGCGCGTTCGGCTGTTAACCGAAAGGTTGGTGGTTCGAGCCCAACCGGAATAGGTGTTGTGACGTCTCAGGTGTGACGTAAAAAGCCAAGGTTTTTTCCACAACACCTGACGACCATTTAATTTTTGGGCTTCCGTGGCGCAATGGTTAGCGCGTTCGGCTTTTAACCAATAGGTTGGTGGTTCGAGCCCATCCGGGAGCGGTGTAGTGAGGTCTCAGATGTAACGTAAAATGTCAGAGTTTTTCCACAATACCTGACGAACATTTAATTTTTGGGCTTCCGTGGCTCAATGGTTAGCGCGTTCGGCTGTTAACCAATAGGTTGGTGGTTCGAGCCCATCCGGGAGCGGTGTTGTGACGTCTCAGATGTGACGTAAAAAGTCAAGGTTTTTCCACAATACCGGACGACCATTTAAATTTTGGGCTTCCGTGGCGCAATCGTTAGCGCGTTCGGCTGTTAACAGAAAGAATGGTGGTTCGAGCACACCCGGGAGCGGTGCTATGAGGTCTCAGATGTTACGTAAAAAGTCAAAGTTTTTCCACAATACCGGACGACCATTTAATTTTTGGGCTTCCGTGGCGCAATGGTTAGCGCGTTAAGCTGCTATTCAAAAGACTGGTGGTTTGAGCCCTCCCGGGAGCGGTGTTGTGACGTCTCAGATGTAACATAAAATGTCAGAGTTTTTCCACAATACCTGACGAACATTGAAATTTTGGGCTTCCGTGGCGCAATGGTTAGCGCGTTCAGCTGTTAATCGAAAGGTTGGTGGTTCGAGCCCACCCGGGAGAGGTGTTGTGGGGTCTCAGATGTAGCGTAAAAAGTCAAAACTTTTCCACAATACGTGACAACCATTTAATTTCTGAGCTTCCGTGGCTCAATGGTTAGCGCGTTCGGCTGTTAACTAATAGGTTAGTGGTTCGAGCCCACCCGGGAGCGGCGTTGTGGGATCTCAAATGTAACGTAGAAAGCCAAAGTTTTTCCACAATACCTGACGATCATTTAATTTTTGGGCTTCCGTGGCGCAATGCTTAGGGCGTTCGGCTGTTAACCAATAGGTTGGTGGTTCGAGCCCACCCGGGTGCGGTGTTGTGGGATCTCAAACGTAACGTGGAAAGCCAAAGTTTTTCCACAATACCTGACGACCATTTAATTTTTGGGCTTCCGTGGCGCAATGATTAGCACGTTCAGCTGTTAATCGAAAGGTTGAAGGTTCGAGCCCACCCGGGAGAGGTGTTGTGGGGTCTCAGATGTAGCGTAAAAAGTCAAAACTTTTCCACAATACGTGACAACCATTTAATTTCTGAGCTTCCGTGGCGCAATGGTTAGCGCGTTCAGCAGTTAACAAATAATTTAGTGGTTCGAGCCCACCCGGGAGCGGCGTTGTGGGATCTCAAACGTAACGTAGAAAGCCAAAGTTTTTCCACAATACCTGACGACCATTTAATGTTTGGGCTTCCGTGGCGCAATGGTTAACGCGTTCGGCTGTTAACCAATAGGTTGGTGGTTCGAGCCCACCCGGGAGCGGTGTTGTGGGATCTCAAATGTAACGTAGAAAGCCAAAGTTTTTCCACAATACGTGACGACCATTTAATTTCTGAGCTTCGTGGCTCAATGGTTAGCGCGTTCGGCTGTTAACCAATAGGTTGGTGGTTAGAGCCCATCCGGGAGCGGTGTTGTGAGGTCTCAGATGTGACGTAAAAAGTCAAGGTTTTTCCACAATACCTGACGAACATTGAATTTTTGGTCTTCCGTGGCGCAATGGTTAGCGCGTTCAGCTGTTAATCGAAAGGTTGGTGGTTCGAGCCCAACCAGGAGAGGTGTTGTGGGGTCTCAGATGTAGCGTAAAAAGTCAAAACTTTTCCACAATACGTGACAACCATTTAATTTCTGAGCTTCCGTGGCTGAATGGTTAGCGCGTTCGGCTGTTAACCAATAGGTTGGTGGTTAGAGCCCATCCGGGAGCGGTGTTGTGAGGTCTCAGATGTAACGTAAAATGTCAGAGTTTTTCCACAATACCTGACGAACATTTAATTTTTGGGCTTCCCTGGCGCAATTATTAGCGCGTTCAACTGTTAATCGAAAGGCTGGTGGTTCAGGCCCACCCGGAAGAGGTGTTGTGGGGTCTCAGATGTAGCGTAAAAAGTCAAAACTTATCCACAATACGTGACAACCATTTAATTTCCGAGCTTCCGTGGCTCAATGGTTAGCGCGTTCGGCTGTTAACCAATTGGTTGGTGGTTCGAGCCCACCCGGGAGCGGTGGTGTGGGATCTCAAATGTAACGTAGAAAGCCAAAGTTTTGCCACAATACCTGACGACCATTAAATTTTTGGGCTTCCTTGGCGCAATGGTTAGCGCGTTCGGCTGTTAACCGAAAGGTTGGTGGTTCGAGCCCAACCGGAAGAGGTGTTGTAGGGTCACACATGTAACGTAAAAAGTCATAACTTATCCACAATACCTGAAAACCATTTAATTTCTGAGCTTCCGTGGCTCAAAGGTTAGCGCGTTCGGCTGTTTACCAATAGGTGTGTGGTTCGAGCCCATCCGGGAGCGGTTTTGTGACGTCTCAGATGTGACGTAAAAAGTCAAGGTTTTTTCCACAACACCTGACGACCATTTACTTTTTGGTCTTCCGTGGCGCAATGGTTAGCGCGTTCGGCTGTTAACCAATAGGTTGGTGGTTCGAGCCCATCCGGGAGCGGTGTTGTGAGGTCTCAGATGTAACGTAAAATGTCAGAGTTTTTCCACAATACCTGACGAACATTTAATTTTTGGGCTTCCGTGGCGCAATGATTAGCGCGTTCAGCTGTTAACCGAAAGGTTGGTGGTTCGAGCCCATCCGGGAGCGGTGTTGTGACGTCTCAAATGTAAGGTAAAATGTTAAACCTTTTCCACAATATGTGACAACCACTTAAATTCTGAGCTTCCGTGGCTCAATGGTTAGCGAATTCGGCTGTTAACCAATAGGTTGGTGGTTCGAGCCCACCCGGGAGCGGTATTTTGGGATCTCAAATGTAACGTTGAAAGCCAAAATTTTTCCACAATACCTGACGACCATTTATTTTTTGGGCTTCCGTGGCGCAATGGTCAGCGCGTTCAGCTGTTAATCGAAAGGCTGGCGGTTCAAGCCCACCCGGAAGAGGTGTTGTGGGGTCTCAGATGTAGTGTAAAAAGTCAAAACCTACCCACAATACGTGACAACCATTTAATTTCTGAGCTTCCGTGGCTCAATGGTTAGCGCGTTCGGCTGTTAACCAATAGGTTGGTGGTTTGAGCCCACCCGGGACCGGTGGTGTGGGATCTCAAATGTAACGTAGAAAGCCAAAGTTTTGCCACAATACCTGACGACCATTAAATTTTTGGGCTTCCTTGGCTCAAAGGTTAGCGCGTTCGGCTGTTAACGAATAGGTGTGTGGTTCGAGCCCATCCGGGAGCGGTGTTGTGACGTCTCAGATGTGACGTAAAAAGTCAAGGTTTTTCCACAATACCTGACGAACATTGAATTTTTGGGCTTCCGTGGCGCAATGGTTAGCGCGTTCAGCTGTTAATCGAAAGGTTGGTGGTTCGAGCCCACCCGGGAGAGGTGTTGTGGGGTCTCAGATGTAGCGTAAAAAGTCAAAACGTTTCCACAATACGTGACAACCATTTAATTTCTGAGCCTCCGTGGCTCAATGGTTAGCGCGTTCGGCTGTTAACCAATAGGTTAGTGGTTCGAGCCCACCCGGGAGCGGCGTTGTGGGATCTCAAATGTAACGTAGAAAGCCAAAGTTTTTCCACAATACCTGACGATTTAATTTTTGGGCTTCCGTGGCGCAATGGTTAGGGCGTTCGGCTGTTAACCAATAGGTTGGTGGTTCGAGCCCTCCCGGGCGCGGTGTTGTGGGATTTCAAACGTAACGTAGAAAGCCAAAGTTTTTCCACAATACCTGACGACCGTTTAATTTTTGGGCTTCCGTGGCGCAATGATTAGCGCGTTCAGCTGTTAATCGAAAGGTTGAAGGTTCGAGCCCACCCGGGAGAGGTGTTGTGGGGTCTCAGATGTAGCGTAAAAATTCAAAACTTTTCCACAATACGTGACAACCATTTAATTTCTGAGCTTCCGTGGCTCAATGGTTAGCGCTTTCGGCTGATAACCAATAGGTTGGTGGTTCGAGCCCATCCGGGAGCGGTGTTGTGAAGTCTCAGATGTGACGTAAAAAGTCAAGGTTTTTACACAATACCTGACGAGCATTTAATTTTTGGGCTTCCGTGGCGCAATGGTTAGCGCGTTCAGCAGTTAACAAATAGGTTAGTGGTTCGAGCCCACCCGGGAGCGGCGTTGTGGGATCTCAAACGTAACGTAGAAAGCCAAAGTTTTTCCACAATACCTGACGACCATTTAATTTTTGGGCTTCCGTGGCGCAATGGTTAGCGCGTTCGGCTGTTAACCAATAGGTTGGTGGTTCGAGCCCATCCGGGAGCGGTGTTGTGAGGTCTCAGAAGTGACGTAAAAAGTCAAGGTTTTTCCACAATACCTGACGAACATTTAATTCTTGGGCTTCCTTGGCGCAACGGTTAGCGCGTTCGGCTGTTAACCGAAAGGTTGGTGGTTCGAGCCCAACCGGGAGAGGTGTTGTAGGGTCTCAGATGTAACGTAATAAGTCATAACTTATCCACAATACCTGACAACCATTTAATTTCTGAGCTTCCGTGGCTCAATGGTTAGCGCTTTCGGCTGTTAACCAATAGGTTGGTGGTTCGAGCCCACCCGGGAGCGGTGTTGTGAGGTCTCAGATGTGACGTAAAAAGTCAAGGTTTTTACACAATACCTGACGAGCATTTAATTTTTTAACTTCCGTGGCGCAATGGTTAGCGCGTTCAGCTTTTAACCAATAGGGTGGTGGTTCGAGCCCACCCGGGAGCGGTGTTGTGGGATCTCAAATGTAACGTAGAAAGACAAAGTTTTTCCACAATACCTGACGACCATTTATTTTTTGGGCTTCCTTGGGGCAATGGTTAGCGCGTTCGGCTGTTAACCGAAAGGTTGGTGGTTCGAGCCCAACCGAGAGAGGTGTTGTAGGGTCTCAGATGTAACGTAATAAGTCATAACTTATCCACAATACCTGACAACCATTTAATTTCTGAGCTTCCGTGGCTCAATGGTTAGCGCGTTCGGCTGTTAACCAATAGGTTGGTGGTTCGAGCCCATCCGGGAGTGGTGTTGTGAGGTGTCAGATGTAACGTAAAATGTCAGAGTTTTTCCACAATACCTGACGAACATTTAATTTTTGGGCTTCCGTGGCGCAATGGTTAGGGCGTTCGGCTGTTAACCAATAGGTTGGTGGTTCGAGCCCTCCCGGGCGCGGTGTTGTGGGATTTCAAACGTAACGTAGAAAGCCAAAGTTTTTCCACAATACCTGACGACCGTTTAATTTTTGGGCTTCCGTGGCGCAATGATTAGCGCGTTCAGCTGTTAATCGAAAGGTTGAAGGTTCGAGCCCACCCGGGAGAGGTGTTGTGGGGTCTCAGATGTAGCGTAAAAATTCAAAACTTTTCCACAATACGTGACAACCATTTAATTTCTGAGCTTCCGTGGCTCAATGGTTAGCGCTTTCGGCTGATAACCAATAGGTTGGTGGTTCGAGCCCATCCGGGAGCGGTGTTGTGAAGTCTCAGATGTGACGTAAAAAGTCAAGGTTTTTACACAATACCTGACGAGCATTTAATTTTTGGGCTTCCGTGGCGCAATGGTTAGCGCGTTCAGCAGTTAACAAATAGGTTAGTGGTTCGAGCCCACCCGGGAGCGGCGTTGTGGGATCTCAAACGTAACGTAGAAAGCCAAAGTTTTTCCACAATACCTGACGACCATTTAATTTTTGGGCTTCCGTGGCGCAATGGTTAGCGCGTTCGGCTGTTAACCAATAGGTTGGTGGTTCGAGCCCATCCGGGAGCGGTGTTGTGAGGTCTCAGAAGTGACGTAAAAAGTCAAGGTTTTTCCACAATACCTGACGAACATTTAATTCTTGGGCTTCCTTGGCGCAACGGTTAGCGCGTTCGGCTGTTAACCGAAAGGTTGGTGGTTCGAGCCCAACCGGGAGAGGTGTTGTAGGGTCTCAGATGTAACGTAATAAGTCATAACTTATCCACAATACCTGACAACCATTTAATTTCTGAGCTTCCGTGGCTCAATGGTTAGCGCTTTCGGCTGTTAACCAATAGGTTGGTGGTTCGAGCCCACCCGGGAGCGGTGTTGTGAGGTCTCAGATGTGACGTAAAAAGTCAAGGTTTTTACACAATACCTGACGAGCATTTAATTTTTTAACTTCCGTGGCGCAATGGTTAGCGCGTTCAGCTTTTAACCAATAGGGTGGTGGTTCGAGCCCACCCGGGAGCGGTGTTGTGGGATCTCAAATGTAACGTAGAAAGACAAAGTTTTTCCACAATACCTGACGACCATTTATTTTTTGGGCTTCCTTGGGGCAATGGTTAGCGCGTTCGGCTGTTAACCGAAAGGTTGGTGGTTCGAGCCCAACCGAGAGAGGTGTTGTAGGGTCTCAGATGTAACGTAATAAGTCATAACTTATCCACAATACCTGACAACCATTTAATTTCTGAGCTTCCGTGGCTCAATGGTTAGCGCGTTCGGCTGTTAACCAATAGGTTGGTGGTTCGAGCCCATCCGGGAGTGGTGTTGTGAGGTGTCAGATGTAACGTAAAATGTCAGAGTTTTTCCACAATACCTGACGAACATTTAATTTTTGGGCTTCCGTGGCGCAATGGTTAGCGCGTTCGGCTGTTAACCAATAGGTGGGTTGTTCGAGCCCATCCGGGAGCGGTGTTGTCAGGTCTCAGATGTGACGCAAAAAGTCAAGGTTTTTACACAATACCTGACGAGCATTTAATTTTTGGGCTTCCGTGGCTCAATGGTTAGCGCGTTCGGCTGTTAACCAATAGGTTGGTGGTTCGAGCCCACCCGGGAGCGGTGGTGTGGGATCTCATATGTAACGTAGAAAGCCAAAGTTTTGCCACAATACCTGACGACCATTAAATTTTTGGGCCTTCTTGGCGCAATTGTTAGTGCGTTCGGCTGTTAACCGAAAGGTTGGTGGTTCGAGCCCAATCGGAAGAGGTGTTGTAGGGTCTCAGATGTAACGTAAAAAGTCATAACTTATCTACAATACCTGACAACCATTTAATTTCTGAGCTTCCGTGGCTCAAAGGTTAGCGCGTTCGGCTGTTAACCAATAGGTGTGTGGTTCGAGCCCATCTGGGAGCGGTGTTGTGACGTCTCAGATGTGACGTAAAAAGTCAAGGTTTTTTCCACAACACCTGACGACCATTTAAATTTTGGGCTTCCGTGGCGCAATGGTTAGCGCGTTCGGCTGTTAACCAATAGGTTGGTGGTTCGAGCCCATCCGGTAGCGGTGTTGTGAGGTCTCAGATGTAACGTAAAATGTCAGAGTTTTTCCACAATACCTGACGAACATTTAATTTTTGGGCTTCCGTGGCGCAATGATTAGCGCGTTCAGCTGTTAATCGAAAGGTTGAAGGTTCGAGCCCACCCGGGAGAGGTGTTGTAGGGTCTCAGATGTAACGTAAAAAGTCTTAACTTATCTACAATACCTGACAACCATTTAATTTCTGAGCTTCCGTGGCTCAAAGGTTAGCGCGTTCGGCTGTTAACCAATAGGTGTGTGGTTCGAGCCCATCCGGGAGCGGTGTTGTGACGTCTCAGATGTGACGTAAAAGTCAAGGTTTTTTCCACAACACCTGACAAACATTTAAATTCTGAGCTTCCGTGGCTCAATGGTTAGCGAATTCGGCTGTTAACAAATAGGTTGGTGGTTCGAGCCCACCCGGGAGCGGTGTTTTGGGATCTCAAATGTAACGTTGAAAGCCAAAATTTTTCCACAATACCTGACGACCATTTAATTTTTGGGCTTCCGTGGCGCAATGGTCAGCGCGTTCAGCTGTTAACCGAAAGGTTGGTGGTTCGAGCCCATCCGGGAGCGGTGTTGTGACGTCTCAGATGTAACGTAAAATGTCAGAGTTTTTCCACAATACCTGACGAACATTTAATTTTTGGGCTTCCGTGGCGCAATTATTAGCGCGTTCAACTGTTAATCGAAAGGCTGGTGGTTCAAGCGCACCCGGAAGAGGTGTTGTGGGGTCTCAGATGTAGCGTAAAAAGTCAAAACTTATCCACAATACGTGACAACCATTTAATTTCTGAGCTTACGTGGCTCAATGGTTAGCGCGTTCGGCTGTTAACCAATAGGTTGGTGGTTCGAGCCCACCCGGGAGCGGTGGTGTGGGATCTCATATGTAACGTAGAAAGCCAAAGTTTTGCCACAATACCTGACGACCATTAAATTTTTGGGCCTTCTTGGCGCAATTGTTAGTGCGTTCGGCTGTTAACCGAAAGGTTGGTGGTTCGAGCCCAATCGGAAGAGGTGTTGTAGGGTCTCAGATGTAACGTAAAAAGTCATAACTTATCTACAATACCTGACAACCATTTAATTTCTGAGCTTCCGTGGCTCAAAGGTTAGCGCGTTCGGCTGTTAACCAATAGGTGTGTGGTTCGAGCCCATCTGGGAGCGGTGTTGTGACGTCTCAGATGTGACGTAAAAAGTCAAGGTTTTTTCCACAACACCTGACGACCATTTAAATTTTGGGCTTCCGTGGCGCAATGGTTAGCGCGTTCGGCTGTTAACCAATAGGTTGGTGGTTCGAGCCCATCCGGTAGCGGTGTTGTGAGGTCTCAGATGTAACGTAAAATGTCAGAGTTTTTCCACAATACCTGACGAACATTTAATTTTTGGGCTTCCGTGGCGCAATGATTAGCGCGTTCAGGTGTTAATCGAAAGGTTGAAGGTTCGAGCCCACCCGGGAGAGGTGTTGTAGGGTCTCAGATGTAACGTAAAAAGTCTTAACTTATCTACAATACCTGACAACCATTTAATTTCTGAGCTTCCGTGGCTCAAAGGTTAGCGCGTTCGGCTGTTAACCAATAGGTGTGTGGTTCGAGCCCATCCGGGAGCGGTGTTGTGACGTCTCAGATGTGACGTAAAAGTCAAGGTTTTTTCCACAACACCTGACAAACATTTAAATTCTGAGCTTCCGTGGCTCAATGGTTAGCGAATTCGGCTGTTAACAAATAGGTTGGTGGTTCGAGCCCACCCGGGAGCGGTGTTTTGGGATCTCAAATGTAACGTTGAAAGCCAAAATTTTTCCACAATACCTGACGACCATTTAATTTTTGGGCTTCCGTGGCGCAATGGTCAGCGCGTTCAGCTGTTAACCGAAAGGTTGGTGGTTCGAGCCCATCCGGGAGCGGTGTTGTGACGTCTCAGATGTAACGTAAAATGTCAGAGTTTTTCCACAATACCTGACGAACATTTAATTTTTGGGCTTCCGTGGCGCAATTATTAGCGCGTTCAACTGTTAATCGAAAGGCTGGTGGTTCAAGCGCACCCGGAAGAGGTGTTGTGGGGTCTCAGATGTAGCGTAAAAAGTCAAAACTTATCCACAATACGTGACAACCATTTAATTTCTGAGCTTCCGTGGCTCAATGGTTAGCGCGTTCGGCTGTTAACCAATAGGTTGGTGGTTCGAGCCCACCCGGGAGCGGTGGTGTGGGATCTCAAATGTAACGTAGAAAGCCGAATTTTTACCACAATACCTGACGAACATTTAATTTTTGGGCTTCCGTGGCGCAATGATTAGCGCGTTCAGCTGTTAATCGAAATTTTGAAGGTTCGAGCCCACCCGGGAGAGGTGTTGTGGGGTCTCAGATGTAGCGTAAAAAGTCAAAACT
Source organism: Phalangium opilio (assembly GCF_054372755.1). Lineage (NCBI taxonomy): Eukaryota > Metazoa > Arthropoda > Arachnida > Opiliones > Phalangiidae > Phalangium > Phalangium opilio. The sequence continues at coordinate 2,996,763 of NW_028324192.1, read as the reverse complement.
TTTCCACAATACGTGACAACCATCTAATTTCTGAGCTTCCGTGGCTCAATGGTTAGCGCGTTCGGCTGTTAACCAATAGGTTGGTGGTTCGAGCCCATCCGGGAGCGGTGTTGTGAGGTCTCAGATGTGAAGTAAAAAGTCAAAGTTTTACCTCAATACCTGACGACCATTTAATATTTGGCCTCCGTTGCGCAATGGTTAGCGCGTTCAGCTGTTAACCGAAAGGTTGGTGGTTCGAGCCCACCCGGGAGCGGTGTTGTGGGATCTCTAATGTAACGTAAAAAGCCAAAGTTTTTCCACAATACCTGACGACCATTTTTTTTTTGGGCGTCCGTGGCGCAATGGTTAGCGCGTTCGGCTGTTAACCGAAAGGTTGGTGGTTCGAGCCCATCCGGGAGCGGTGTTGTGACGTCTCAGATGTTACGTAAAATGTCAGAGTTTTTCCACAATACCTGACGAACATTTATTTTTCGGGCTTCCTTGGCGCAATGGTTAGCGCGTTCGGCTGTTAACCGAAAGGTTGGTGGTTCGAGCCCAACCGGGAGAGGTGTTGTAGGGTCTCAGATGTAACGTAATAAGTCATAACTTATCCACAATACCTGACAACCATTTAATTTCTGAGCTTCCGTGGCTCAATGGTTAGCGCTTTCGGCTGTTAACCAATAGGTTGGTGGTTCGAGCCCACCCGGGAGCGGTGTTGTGAGGTCTCAGATGTGACGTAAAAAGTCAAGGTTTTTACACAATACCTGACGAGCATTTAATTTTTTAACTTCCGTGGCGCAATGGTTAGCGCGTTCAGCTTTTAACCAATAGGGTGGTGGTTCGAGCCCACCCGGGAGCGGTGTTGTGGGATCTCAAATGTAACGTAGAAAGACAAAGTTTTTCCACAATACCTGACGACCATTTATTTTTTGGGCTTCCTTGGCGCAATGGTTAGCGCGTTCAGCTGTTAACCGAAAGGTTGGTGGTTCGAGCCCAACCGAGAGAGGTGTTGTAGGGTCTCAGATGTAACGTAATAAGTCATAACTTATCCACAATACCTGACAACCATTTAATTTCTGAGCTTCCGTGGCTCAATGGTTAGCGCGTTCGGCTGTTAACCAATAGGTTGGTGGTTCGAGCCCATCCGGGAGTGGTGTTGTGAGGTCTCAGATGTAACGTAAAATGTCAGAGTTTTTCCACAATACCTGACGAACATTTAATTTTTGGGTTTTCCGTGGCGCAATTGTTAGCGCGTTCGGCTGTTAACCAATAGGTGGGTTGTTCGAGCCCATCCGGGAGCGGTGTTGTCAGGTCTCAGATGTGACGCAAAAAGTCAAAATTTTTCCACAATACCTGACGACCATTTAATTTTTGGGCTTCCGTGGCGCAATGGTCAGCGCGTTCAGCTGTTAACCGAAAGGTTGGTGGTTCGAGCCCATCCGGGAGCGGTGTTGTGATGTCTCAGATGTAACGTAAAATGTCAGAGTTTTTCCACAATACCTGACGAACATTTAATTTTTGGGCTTCCGTGGCGCAATTATTAGCGCGTTCAACTGTTAATCGAAAGGCTGGTGGTTCAAGCGCACCCGGAAGAGGTGTTGTGGGGTCTCAGATGTAGCGTAAAAAGTCAAAACTTATCCACAATACGTGACAACCATTTAATTTCTGAGCTTCCGTGGCTCAATGGTTAGCGCGTTCGGCTGTTAACCAATAGGTTGGTGGTTCGAGCCCACCCGGGAGCGGTGGTGTGGGATCTCAAATGTAACGTAGAAAGCCAAAGTTTTGCCACAATACCTGACGACCATTAAATTTTTGGGCTTCCTTGGCGCAATGGTTAGCGCGTTCGGCTGTTAACCGAAAGGTTGGTGGTTCGAGCCCACCCGGGAGCGGTGTTGTGGGATCTCTAATGTAACGTAAAAAGCCAAAGTTTTTCCACAATACCTGACGACCATTTTTTTTTGGGCGTCCGTGGCGCAATGGTTAGCGCGTTCGGCTGTTAACCGAAAGGTTGGTGGTTCGAGTCCATCCGGGAGCGGTGTTGTGACGTCTCAGATGTTACGTAAAATGTCAGAGTTTTTCCACAATACCCGACGAACATTTATTTTTCGGGCTTGCCTGGTGCAATAATTAGCGCGTCCAGCTGTTAATCGAAAGGTTGGTGGTTCGAGCCCACCCGGGAGCGGTGTTGTGGGATCTCAAATGTAACGTAGAAAACCAAAGTTTTTCCACAATACCTGACTACCATTTAATTTTTGGGCTTCCTTGGCGCAATGGTTAGCGCGTTCGGCTGTTAACCGAAAGGATGGTGGTTCGAGCCCACCTGGGAGAAGTGTTGTAGGGTCTCAGATGTAACGTAAAAAGTCATAACTTATCCACAAAACCTAACAACCATTTAATTTCTGAGCTTCTGTGGCTCAATGGTTAGCGCGTTCGGCTGTTAACCAATTGGTTGGTGGTTCGAGCCTATCCGGGAGAAGTGTTGTGACGTCTCAGATGTAACGTAAAATGTCAGAGTTTTTCCACAATACCTGACGAACATTTAATTTTTGGGCTTCCGTGGCGCAATGATTAGCGCGTTCAGCTGTTAATCGAAATTTTGAAGGTTCGAGCCCACCCGGGAGAGGTGTTGTGGGGTCTCAGATGTAGCGTAAAAAGTCAAAACTTTTCCACAATACGTGACAACCATTTAATTTCTGAGCTTCCGTGGCTCAATGGTTAGCGCGTTCGGCTGTTAACCAATAGGTTGGTGGTTCGAGCCCATCCGGGAGCGGTGTTGTGAGGTCTCAGATGTGAAGTAAAAAGTCAAAGTTTTACCTCAATACCTGACGACCATTTAATATTTGGCCTCCGTTGCGCAATGGTTAGCGCGTTCGGCTGTTAACCGAAAGGTTGGTGGTTCGAGCCCACCCGGGAGCGGTGTTGTGGGATCTCTAATGTAACGTAAAAAGCCAAAGTTTTTCCACAATACCTGACGACCATTTTTTTTTTGGGCGTCCGTGGCGCAATGGTTAGCGCGTTCGGCTGTTAACCGAAAGGTTGGTGGTTCGAGCCCATCCGGGAGCGGTGTTGTGACGCCTCAGATGTTACGTAAAATGTCAGAGTTTTTCCACAATACCCGACGAACATTTATTTTTCGGGCTTGCCTGGCGCAATAATTAGCGCGTCCAGCTGTTAATCGAAAGGTTGGTGGTTCGAGCCCACCCGGGAGCGGTGTTGTGGGATCTCAAATGTAACGTAGAAAACCAAAGTTTTTCCACAATACCTGACTACCATTTAATTTTTGGGCTTCCTTGGCGCAATGGTTAGCGCGTTCGGCTGTTAACCGAAAGGATGGTGGTTCGAGCCCACCTGGGAGAAGTGTTGTAGGGTCTCAGATGTAACGTAAAAAGTCATAACTTATCCACAAAACCTAACAACCATTTAATTTCTGAGCTTCTGTGGCTCAATGGTTAGCGCGTTCGGCTGTTAACCAATTGGTTGGTGGTTCGAGCCTATCCGGGAGAAGTGTTGTGACGTCTCAGATGTAACGTAAAATGTCAGAGTTTTTCCACAATACCTGACGAACATTTAATTTTTGGGCTTGCGTGGCGCAATGGTTAGCGCGGTCAGCTGTTAATCGAAAGGTTGGTGGTTCGAGCCCACCCGGGAGAGGTGTTGTTGGGTCTCATATGTAGCGTAAAAAGACAAAACTTTTCCACAATACGTGACAACCATTTATTTTCTGAGCTTTCGTGGCTCAATAGTTAGCGCGTTCGGCTGTTAACCAATAGGTTGGTGGTTCGAGCCCACCCGGGAGCGGTGTTTTTGGATCTCAAATGTAACATAAATAGCCAAAGTTTTTCCACAATACCTGACGACCATTTAATTTTTGGGCGTCCGTGGCGAATGGTTAGCGGGTTCGGCTGTTAACCGAAAGGTTGGTGGTTCGAGCCCTCCCGGGAGCGGTGTTGTGACGTCTCAGATGTAACGTAAAATGTCAGAGTTTTTCCACAATACCTGACGAGCATTTAATATTTGGGCTTCCGTGGCGCAATGGTTAGCGCGTTCAGCTGTTAATCGAAAGGTTGGTGGTTCGACCCCACCCGGAAGAGGTGTTGTGGGGTCTCAGATGTAGCGTAAAAAGTCAAAACTTTTCCACAATACGTGACAACCATTTAATTTCTGAGCTTCCGTGGCTCAATGGTTAGCGCGTTCGGCTGTTAATCGAAAGGTTGGTGGTTCGAGCCCATCCGGGAGCGGTGTTGTGAGGTCTCGGATGTGAAGAAAAAAGTCAAAGTTTTACCTCAATACCTGACGAAAATTTGATTTTTGGGCTTCAGTGGCGCAATGGTCAGCGCATTCAGCTGTTAACCGAAAGGTTGGTGGTTCGAGCCCTCCCAGGAGCGGTGTTGTGTCGTCTCAGATATAACGTAAAATGTCAGAGTTTTTCCACAATACCTGACGAACATTTAATTTTTGGGCGTCCGTGGCGAATGGTTAGCGCGTTCGGCTGTTAACCGAAAGGTTGGTGGTTCGAGCCCTCCCGGGAGCGGTGTTGTGACGTCTCAGATGTAACGTAAAATGTCAGAGTTTTTCCACAATACCTGACGAGCATTTAATATTTGGGCTTCCGTGGCGCAATGGTTAGCGCGTTCAGCTGTTAATCGAAAGGTTGGTGGTTCGAGCCCACCCGGGAGAGGTGTTGTGAGGTCTCAGATGTAGCGTGAAAAGTCAAACTTTTTCCATAATACGTGATAACCATTTATTTTCTGATCTTTCGTGGCTCAATGGTTAGCGCGTTCGGCTGTTAACCAATAGCTTGGTGTTTCGAGCCCACCCGGGAGCGGTGTTTTTGGATCTCAAATGTAACGTAAATAGCCAAAGTTTTTCCGCAATACCTGACGACCATTTTTTTTGGGCGTCCGTGGCGCAATGGTTAGCGCGTTCGGCTGTTAACCGAAAGGTTGGTGGTTCGAGCCCATCCGGGAGCGGTGTTGTGAGGCCTCAGATGTGAAGTAAAAAGTCAAAGTTTTACCTCAATACCTGACGAGCATTTAATTTTTGGGCTTCCGTGGCGCAATGGTTAGAGCGTTCAGCTTTTAATCGAAAGGTTGGTGGTTCGAGCCCACCCGGAAGAGGTGTTGTGGGGTCTCAGATGTAGCGTAAAAAGTCAAAACTAAATATAGTCTAATGCATTTCCTATGGAGGGGTTTGTTTGTTTACGATTAGCTTAATTACTCGACTACTGTTTGTCGTAGCTCAATGTTTTTAGTATTAAAAACATTGAGCTACGACAAACAGTAGTCGAGTAATTAAGCTAATCGTAAACAAACAAACCCCTCCATAGGAAATGCATTAGACTATATTTTGCAGGCCCATAACTCTGTGTCTACTAGAGATACGGGGATGTCCTTAGGATATGTTATAGTCCAAATTGTCCCCCATCTAACCATACTAAAAACTTTGGGCTACGACAAACAGGGGCCGAGTACTTAAGCAAAACGTAACGAAACAAACCCCCTCCATAGGAAATGCATTAGACTATACTTTGGAGGCTCTTAACTCTGTTTCTACTGGATATACGGGGAAGTCCTTTGAGTATGTTATAGTCCAATTTGTCCCCCATCTAACCATACTAAAAATTTTGAGCTACGACAAACAGGGGCCGAGTAATTAAGCTAAACGTAAACAAACAACCCGTCCATAGGAAATGCATTAGACTATATTTTGCAGGCCCATAACTCTGTGTCTACTAAAGATACGGGGATGTCCTTAGGATATGCTATAGACCAAATTGTCCCCCATCTAACCATACTAAAAACATTGAGCTACGACAAACAAGGGCCGAGATATTAAGCAAAATGTTCGTCAACTTTGGTATCGTCTCACTTATTTTTATTATGTTACTTATGATTTTTGCACTAAACTTTGGAGGCTCATAACTCTTGTTCTACAAGAGATACTGGGATCTCCTTTGCATATGTTATAGTACTCTTTGCTCCCCATACAAGGATACTTTAAACTTGAAGCTACCTCAATATCGTCGTCAACTTACTTTTTGTCTCACTTATTGTTAGAAGGTTACTTTTGATTTTTGAAAATAAACTTTGCAGGCTCGTAACTCTGTTTCTACTGGAGATAAGGAGATGTCCTTTGAGTATGTTATAGACCAATTTGTCCCCCATCTAGCCATACTAAGAATTAGGGCTACGACAAACAGTAGTCGAGTAATTAAGCTAATCGTATACAAACAAACCCCTCCATAGGAAATACATTAGACTAAATTCTGGAGGCTCGTAACTATGGTTCTACCAGAGATACGGGGATGTAAATAATGTGACCTTGACACAAATGTTCGGATAATTATAAAGGTCTTTGCATGTTCCAAGCAAAAAAAAAAACTTCGTGGTTTCGAATCTGTGGCCTTCCGAGAGTGAGGCGGATGCGATAACCGCTACACTAAAGATATGTTATTATTTTTAATCGAAAGAACAGGGTCAAGTAATTAAGCAATACGTGAACAAACAAACCCCTCCATAGAAAATGCATTAGACTATACTTTGCAGGCTCGTAACTCTGTTTCTACTGGAGATACGGGGATGTCCTTTGAGTATGTTATAGTCCAATTTGTCCCCCATCTAACCATACTAAAAACATTGAGCTACGACAAACAGTAGTCGAGTAATTAAGCTAATCGTAAACAAACAAACCCCTCCATAGGAAATGCATTAGACTATACTTTGCAGGCCCATAACTCTGTGTCTACTAGAGATACGGGGATGTCCTTAGGATATGTTATATTCCAAATTGTCATCCATCTAACCATACTAAAAACTTTGGGCTACGACAAACAGGGGCCGAGTACTTAAGCAAAACGTAACGAAACAAACCCCCTCCATAGGAAATGCATTAGACCATACTTTGGAGGCTCTTAACTCTGTTTCTACTGGAGATACGGGGAAGTCCTTTGAGTATGTTATAGTCCAATTTGTCCCCCATCTAACCATACTAAAAACATTGAGCTACGAAAAACAGGGGCCGAGTAATTAAGCTAAACGTAAACAAACAACCCGTCCAAAGGAAATGCATTAGACTATGCTTTGCAGGCCCATAACTCTGTGTTTACTAGAGATACGGGGATGTCCTTAGGATATGTTATAGTCCAAATTGTCCCCCATCTAATCATACTAAAAACATTGAGCTACGACAAACAGGGGCCGAGATATTAAGCAAAATGTTCGTCAACTTTGGTATCGTCTCACTTATTTTTATTATGTTACTTATGATTTTTGCACTAAACTTTGGAGGCTCATAACTCTTGTTCTACACGAGATACTGGGATCTCCTTTGGATATGTTATAGTACTCTTTGCTCCCCATGCAAGGATACTTTAAACCTGAGGCAACCTCAATATCGTCGTCAACTTACTTTTTGTCTCACTTATTGTTAGAAAGTTACTTTTGATTTTTGAAAATAAACTTTGCAGGCTCGTAACTCTGTTTCTACTGGAGATACGGGGATGTCCTTTGAGTATGTTATAGACCAATTTGTCCCCCATCTAGCCATACTAAGAATTAGGGCTACGACAAACAGTAGTCGAGTAATTAAGCTAATCGTAAACAAACAAACCCCTCCATAGGAAATACATTAGACTAAATTCTGGAGGCTCGTAACTCTGGTTCTACCAGAGATACGGGGATGTAAATAATGTGACCTTGACACAAATGTTCGGATAATTATAAAGGTCTTTGCATGTTCCAAGCAAAAAAAAAAACTTCGCGGTTTCGAACCTGTGGCCTTCCGGGAGTGAGGCGGATGCGATAACCGCTACACTAAAGATATGTTATTATTTTTAATCGAAAGAACAGGGTCAAGTAATTAAGCAATACGTGAATAAACAAACCCCTCCATAGAAAATGCATTAGACTATACTTTGCAAGGCCCATAACTCTGTGTCTACTAGAGATACCGGGATGTCCTTAGGATATGTTATGGTCCAATTTGTCCTTCATCTAACCATACTAAAAACTTTGGGTTACGACAAACAGGGGCCGAGTACTTAAGCAAAACGTAAAGAAACAAACCCCCTCCATAGGAAATGAGTTAGACTATACTTTGCAGGCTCGTAACTCAGTTTCCACTGGAGATACGGGGATGTCCTTTGAGTATGTTATAGTCCAATTTGTCCCCCATCTAACCATACTAAAAACATTGAGCTACGACAAACAGGAGCCGAGTAATTAAGCCAAACGTAAACATACAACCCGTCCATAGGAAATGCATTAGACTATACTTTGCAGGCCCATAACTCTGTGTCTACTAAAGATAAGGGGATGTCCATAGGATATGCTATAGTCCAAATTGTCCCCCATCTAACCATACTAAAAATATTGAGCTACGACAAACAAGGGCCGAGATATTAAGCAAAATGTTCGTCATTTTTGGTATCGTCTCACTTATTTTTATTATGTTACTTATGATTTTTGCACTAAACTTTGGAGGCTCATAATTAACATTTTTTCAGGAGAAATTTTTGACCGAATTCAGCTTAATTCCCTATAAAACACTCATTAAAAGTGATTTCATCTCGATTGAACAATAAATAAAAATGTACCTCGATTTTTAATAACATTTTCAAAATCGACGTAACTCGGCCTAAGAAAAACATTTTGAGTATTTGTTCACTGTTTTCAAATATAACCACTGAAACCATTATTTTTGTAATTTTTGCGTTAATTCAAGCAAATGTAACGATATTCATTCAACAAACTGTTAAAATTCAATTTTAAATAAGAAATCGTTGTCACGGATATTGTATCTTGAAGAAAAAAAACATGCGATTTTTTCGGTACACTTTTGAATGCATTTTTTTTTTTGGAGAAATGTTTGACCGAATTCTGCTTAATTCCCTATAAAACACTCTTTGAAAGTGATTTCATCTCGATTGAACAATAATTAAAAATTTACCTCGATTTTTAATAACATTTTCGAAATCGACGTTTCACGGCCAAAGAAGCATACTTTGAGTATTTTTTCACAATTTTCAAATATGTTCACTGAAACCATTATTTTTATACTTTTTGCTTTAATTCAAGCAATGTAACGATATTCATTCAAAAAACTGTTAAAATTCAATTTTCAGTAAGAAATCGTATTCAAGGATTTTGTGTCTTGAAGAAGAAAAACCTGCGATTTTTTCGGTACTTTTTTGAATGAATTTTTTTCTGGAGAAATTTTTGACCGAATTCAGCTTAATTCCCTATAAAACACTCATTAAAAGTGATTTCATCTCGATTGAACAATAAATAAAAATGTACCTCGATTTTTAATAACATTTTCAAAATCGACGTTTCACGGCCAAAGAAGCATATTTTGAGTATTTCTTCACTATTTTCAAAAATAACCACTGAAACCATTATTTTTATACTTTTTGCTTTAATTCAAGCAAATGTAACGATATTCATTCAACAAACTGTTAAAATTCAATTTTAAATAAGAAATCGTTGTCACGGATTTTGTATCTTGAAGAAAAAAAACATGCGATTTTTTCGGTACTTTTTTGAATGCATTTTTTTCAGGAGAAATTTTTGACCGAATTGAGCTTAATTCCCTATAAAACACTCATTAAAAGTGATTTCATCTCGATTGAACAATAAATAAAAATGTACCTCGATTTTTAATAACATTTTCAAAATCGACGTTTCACGGCCAAAGAAGCATATTTTGAGTATTTCTTCACTATTTTCAAATATAACCACTGAAACCATTATTTTTATACTTTTTGCTTTAATTCAAGCAAATGTAACGATATTCATTCAAAAAACTGTTAAAATTCAATTTTTCAATAAGAAATCGTTGTCACGGATTTTGTATCTTGAAGAAGAAAAACATGCGATTTTTTCGGTACACTTTTGAATGCATTTTTTTCTGGAGAAATTTTTGACCGAATTCAGCTTAATTCCCTATAAAACACTCTTTGAAAGTGATTTCATCTCGATTTAACAATAATTAAAAATTTACCTCGATTTTTGATAACATTTTCAAAATCGACGTTTCACGGCCAAAGAAGCATACTTTGAGTATTTCTTCACTATTTTCAAATATGTTCACTGAAACCATTATTTTTATACTTTTTGCTTTAATTCAAGCAAATGTAACGATATTCAATCAAAAAACTGTTAAAATTAAATTTTTCAATAAGAAATCGTTGTCACGGATTTTGTATCTTGAAGAAGAAAAACATGCAATTTTTTCGGTACTTTTTTGAATGCATTTTTTTCTGGAGAAAAAAGTTTTGACCGAATTCAGCTTAATTCCCTATAAAACACTCAATAAAAGTGATTTCATCTCGATTGAACAATAAATAAAAATGTACCTCGATTTTTAATAACATTTTCAAAATCGACGTTTCACGGCCAAAGAAGCATATTTTGAGAATTTCTTCACTATTTTCAAATATAACCACTGAAACCATTATTTTTATACTTTTTGCTTTAATTCAAGCAATGTAACGATATTCATTCAAAAAACTGTTAAAATTCAATTTTCAATAAGAAATCGTATTCACGGATTTTGTGTCTTGAAGAAGAAAAACCTGCGATTTTTTCGGTACTTTTTTGAATGCTTTTTTTTCTGGAGAAATTTTTTTTTCTGGAGATGAAATCACTTTTAATTCGTGTTTTATAGGGAATTAAGCTGAATTCGGTCAAAAATTTCTCCAGAAAAAAATGCATTCAAAAAAGTACCGAAAAAATCGCAGGTTTTTCTTCTTCAAGACACAAAATCCGTGAATACGATTTCTTATTGAAAATTGAATTTTAACAGTTTTTTGAATGAATATCGTTACATTGCTTGAATTAAAGCAAAAAGTTTAAAAATAATGGTTTCAGTGGTTATATTTGAAAATAGTGAAGAAATACTCAAAATATGCTTCTTTGGCCGTGAAACGTCGATTTTGAAAATGTTATTAAAAATCGAGGTACATTTTTATTTATTGTCCTGACGAACATTTAATGTTTGGGCTTCCGTGGCACAATGTTAGCGCGTTCGGCTGTTAATCGAAAGGTTGGTGGTTCGAGCCCATCCGGGAGCGGTGTTGTGAGGTCTCAGATGTAGCGTGAAAAGTCAAACTTTTTCCATAATACGTGATAACCATTTATTTTCTGAGCTTCCGTGGCTCAATGGTTAGCGCGTTCGGCTGTTAAGCAATAGGTTGGTGTTTCGAGCCCACCCGGGAGCGGTGTTTTGGGATCTCAAATGTAACGTAAATAGCCAAAGTTTTTCCACAATACCTGACGACCATTTCATTTTTGGGCTTCCTTGGCGCAATGGTTAGCGCGTTCGGCTGTTAACCGAAAGGATGGTGGTTCGAGCCCACCTGGGAGAGGTGTTGTGGGATTACGAATGTAACGTAGAAAGCCAAAATTTTTCCAGAATACCTGACGACCATTTAATTTTTGGGCTTCCGTGGCGCAATAATTAGCGCGTTCAGCTGTTAATCGAAAGGTTGGTGGTTCGAGCCCACCCGAGAGAGGTGTTGTGGGGTCTCAGATGTAGCGTAAAAAGTCAAAACTTTTCCACAATACGTGACAACCATTTAATTTCTGAGCTTTCGTGGCTCAATGGTTAGCGCGTTCGGCTGTTTGCCAATAGGTTGGTGGTTCGAGCCCACCCGGGAGCGGTGTTGTGGGATCTCAAATGTAACGTAGAAAGCGAAAGTTTTTCCACAATACCTGACGACCATTTAATTTTTGGGCTTCCGGGGCGCAATGGTTAGCGCGTTCAGCTGTTATTCAAAAGACTGGTGGTTTGAGCCCTTTCGGGAGCGGTGTTGTGAGGTCTCAGATGTAGCGTAAAAAGTCAAAACTTTTCCACAATACCTGACAACCATTTAATATCTGAGCCTTCGTGGCTCAATGGTTAGCGCGTTCGGCTGTTAGCCAATAGGTTGGTGGTTCGAGCACACCCGGGAGCGGTGTTGTGGGATCTCAAATGTAACGTAGAAAGCCAAAGTTTTTCCACAATACCTGACGACCATTTAATTTCTGAGCTTCCGTGGCTCAATGGTTAGCGCGTTCAGCTGTTAATCGAAAGGTTGGTGGTTGTGGGGTCTCAAATGTAACGTAGAAAGCCAAAGTTTTTCCACAATACCTGACAACCATTTAATTTCTGAGCTTCCGTGGCTCAATGGTTAGCGCGTTCGGCTGTTAGCCAATAGGTTGGTGCTTCAAGCATACCCGGGAGCGGTGTTGTGGGATCTCGAATGTAACGTAGAAAGCCAAAGTTTTTCCACAATACCTGACGACCATTTAATTTTTGGGCTTCCGTGGCGCAATGGTTAGCGCGTTCGGCTGTTAACCGAAAGGTTGGTGGTTCAAGCCCATCCGGGAGCGGTGTTGTGACGTCTCAGATGTTACGTAAAAAGTCAAGGTTTTTCCACAATACCTGACGAACATTTAATTTTTTGTCTTCCGTGGCTCAATAGTTAGCGCGTTCGGCTGTTAACCAATAGGTTGGTGGTTCGAGGCCACCCGGGAGCGGTGTTGTGGGATCTCACATGTAACGTAGAAAGCCAAAGTTTTTCCACAATACCTGACGACCATTTAATTTTTGGGCTTCCTTGGCGCAATGGTTAGCGCGTTCGGCTGGTAACCGAAAGGTTGGTGGTTCAAGCCCACCCGGGAGCGGTGTTGTGGGATCACGAATGTAACGTAGAAAGCCAAAGTTTTTCCAGAATACCTGACGACCATTTAATTTTTGGGCTTCCGTGGCGCAATAATTAGCGCGTTCAGCTGTTAATCGAAAGGTTGGTGGTTCGAGCCCACCCGAGAGAGGTGTTGTGGGGTCTCAGATGCAGCGTAAAAAGTCAAAACGTTTCCACAATACGTGACAACCATTTAATTTCTGAGCTTTCGTGGCTCAATGGTTAGCGCGTTCGGCTGTTAGCCAATAGGTTGGTGGTTCGAGCCCACCCGGGAGCGGTGTTGTGGGATCTCAAATGTAACGTAGAAAGCCAAAGTTTTTCCACAATACCTGACGACCATTTAATTTTTGGGCTTCCGGGGCGCAATGGTTAGCGCGTTCAGCTGTTATTCAAAAGACTGGTGGTTTGAGCCCTTTCGGGAGCGGTGTTGTGAGGTCTCAGATGTGACGTAAAAAGTCAAGGTTTTCCCACAATACCTGACGACCATTTAATTTTTGAGCTTCCGTGGCGCAATGTTTAGCGCGTTCTTCTGTTAATCGAAAGGTTGGTGGTTCGAGCCCACCCGGGAGAGGTGTTGTGGGGTCTCAGATGTGACGTAAAAAGTCAAGGTTTTTCCACAATACCTGACGACCATTTAATTTTTGAGCTTCCGTGGCGCAATGGTTAGCGCGTTCTTCTGTTAATCGAAAGGTTGGTGGTTCGAGCCCATCCGGGAGAGGTGTTGTGTGGTCTCAGATGTAGCGTAAAAAGTCAAAACTTTTCCACAATACGTGACAACGATTTAATTTCTGAGCTTCCGTGGCTCAATGTTTAGCGTGTTCGGCTGTTAACCAATAGGTTGGTGGTTCGGGCCAACCCGGGAGCGGTGTTGTGAGTTCTCAGATGTGACGTAAAATGTCAGAGTTTTTCCACAATACCTGACGAATATTTAATATTTGGGCTTGCTTGGCGCAATGGTTAGCGCGTTTGGCTGTTAACAGAAAGTTTGGTGGTTCGAGCACACCCGGGAGCGGTGCTATGAGGTCTCAGATGTTACGTAAAAAGTCAAAGTTTTTCCACAATACCGGACGACCATTTAATTTCAGAGCTTCCGTGGCTCAATGGCTAGCGCTTTCGGCTTTTAACCGAAATTTTGGTTTTTCGAGCCCATCCGGGAGCGTTTTGTGAGGTCTCAGATGTAACGTAAAAAGTCAGAGTTTTTCCACAATACATGACGACCATTTAATATTTAGGCTTCCGTGGCGCAATGGTTAGCGCGTTCAGCTGTTAATCGAAAGGTTGAAGGTTCGAGCCCACCCGGGAGAGGTTTTGTGGGGTCTCAGATGTAGCGAAAAATGTCAAAACTTTTCCACAATACGTAACAACCTTTTAATTTCTGAGCTTCCGTGGCTCAATGCTTAGCGCGTTCGGCTGTTAGCCAATAGGTTGGTGGTTCGAGCCCACCCGGGAGCGGTGTTGTGGGATCTCAAATGTAACGTAGAAAGCCAAAGTTTTTCCACAATACCTGACGACCATTTATTTTTTGGGCTTCCTTGGCGCAATGGTTAGAGCGTTCGGCTGTTAACCGAAAGGTTGGTGGTTCGAGCCCAACCGAGAGAGGTGTTGTAGGGTCTCAGATGTAACGTAATAAGTCATAACTTATCCACAATACGTGACAACCATTTAATTTCTGAGCTTCCGTGGCTCAATGGTTAGCGCGTTCGGCTGTTAACCAATAGGTTGGTGGTTCGAGCCCACCCAGGAGCGGTGGTGTGGGATCTCAAATGTAACGTAGAAAGCCAAAGTTTTGCCACAATACCTGACGACCATTAAATTTTTGGGCTTCCTTGGCGCAATGGTTAGCGCGTTCGGCTGTTAACCGAAAGGTTGGTGGTTCGAGCCCAACCGGAATAGGTGTTGTGACGTCTCAGGTGTGACGTAAAAAGCCAAGGTTTTTTCCACAACACCTGACGACCATTTAATTTTTGGGCTTCCGTGGCGCAATGGTTAGCGCGTTCGGCTTTTAACCAATAGGTTGGTGGTTCGAGCCCATCCGGGAGCGGTGTAGTGAGGTCTCAGATGTAACGTAAAATGTCAGAGTTTTTCCACAATACCTGACGAACATTTAATTTTTGGGCTTCCGTGCCGCAATGACTAGCGCGTTCAGCTGTTAATCGAAAGGTTGAAGGTTCGAGCCCACCCGGGAGAGGTGTTGTGGGGTCTCAGGTGTAGCGTAAAAAGTCAAAACTTTTCCACAATACGTGACAACCATTTAATTTCTGAGCTTCCGTGGCTCAATGGTTAGCGCGTTCGGCTGTTAACCAATAGGTTGGTAGTTCGAGCCCATCCGGGAGCGGTGTTGTGACGTCTCAGATGTGACGTAAAAAGTCAAGGTTTTTCCACAATACCGGACGACCATTTAAATTTTGGGCTTCCGTGGCGCAATCGTTAGCGCGTTCGGCTGTTAACAGAAAGGTTGGTGGTTCGAGCACACCCGGGAGCGGTGCTATGAGGTCTCAGATGTTACGTAAAAAGTCAAAGTTTTTCCACAATACCGGACGACCATTTAATTTTTGGGCTTCCGTGGCGCAATGGTTAGCGCGTTCAGCTGCTATTCAAAAGACTGGTGGTTTGAGCCCTCCCGGGAGCGGTGTTGTGACGTCTCAGATGTAACATAAAATGTCAGAGTTTTTCCACAATACCTGACGAACATTGAAATTTTGGGCTTCCGTGGCGCAATGGTTAGCGCGTTCAGCTGTTAATCGAAAGGTTGGTGGTTCGAGCCCACCCGGGAGAGGTGTTGTGGGGTCTCAGATGTAGCGTAAAAAGTCAAAACTTTTCCACAATACGTGACAACCATTTAATTTCTGAGCTTCCGTGGCTCAATGGTTAGCGCGTTCGGCTGTTAACTAATAGGTTAGTGGTTCGAGCCCACCCGGGAGCGGCGTTGTGGGATCTCAAATGTAACGTAGAAAGCCAAAGTTTTTCCACAATACCTGACGATCATTTAATTTTTGGGCTTCCGTGGCGCAATGCTTAGGGCGTTCGGCTGTTAACCAATAGGTTGGTGGTTCGAGCCCACCCGGGTGCGGTGTTGTGGGATCTCAAACGTAACGTGGAAAGCCAAAGTTTTTCCACAATACCTGACGACCATTTAATTTTTGGGCTTCCGTGGCGCAATGATTAGCACGTTCAGCTGTTAATCGAAAGGTTGAAGGTTCGAGCCCACCCGGGAGAGGTGTTGTGGGGTCTCAGATGTAGCGTAAAAAGTCAAAATTTTTCCACAATACGTGACAACCATTTAATTTCTGAGCTTCCGTGGCGCAATGGTTAGCGCGTTCAGCAGTTAACAAATAATTTAGTGGTTCGAGCCCACCCGGGAGCGGCGTTGTGGGATCTCAAACGTAACGTAGAAAGCCAAAGTTTTTCCACAATACCTGACGACCATTTAATGTTTGGGCTTCCGTGGCGCAATGGTTAACGCGTTCGGCTGTTAACCAATAGGTTGGTGGTTCGAGCCCACCCGGGAGCGGTGTTGTGGGATCTCAAATGTAACGTAGAAAGCCAAAGTTTTTCCACAATACGTGACGACCATTTAATTTCTGAGCTTCGTGGCTCAATGGTTAGCGCGTTCGGCTGTTAACCAATAGGTTGGTGGTTAGAGCCCATCCGGGAGCGGTGTTGTGAGGTCTCAGATGTGACGTAAAAAGTCAAGGGTTTTCCACAATACCTGACGAACATTGAATTTTTGGGCTTCCGTGGCGCAATGGTTAGCGCGTTCAGCTGTTAATCGAAAGGTTGGTGGTTCGAGCCCAACCAGGAGAGGTGTTGTGGGGTCTCAGATGTAGCGTAAAAAGTCAAAACTTTTCCACAATACGTGACAACCATTTAATTTCTGAGCTTCCGGGGCTGAATGGTTAGCGCGTATGGCTGTTAACCAATAGGTTGGTGGTTAGAGCCCATCCGGGAGCGGTGTTGTGAGGTCTCAGATGTAACGTAAAATGTCAGAGTTTTTCCACAATACCTGACGAACATTTAATTTTTGGGCTTCCCTGGCGAAATTATTAGCGCGTTCAACTGTTAATCGAAAGGCTGGTGGTTCAGGCCCACCCGGAAGAGGTGTTGTGGGGTCTCAGATGTAGCGTAAAAAGTCAAAACTTATCCACAATACGTGACGACCATTTAATTTCTGAGCTTCGTGGCTCAATGGTTAGCGCGTTCGGCTGTTAACCAATAGGTTGGTGGTTAGAGCCCATCCGGGAGCGGTGTTGTGAGGTCTCAGATGTGACGTAAAAAGTCAAGGGTTTTCCACAATACCTGACGAACATTGAATTTTTGGGCTTCCGTGGCGCAATGGTTAGCGCGTTCAGCTGTTAATCGAAAGGTTGGTGGTTCGAGCCCAACCAGGAGAGGTGTTGTGGGGTCTCAGATGTAGCGTAAAAAGTCAAAACTTTTCCACAATACGTGACAACCATTTAATTTCTGAGCTTCCGGGGCTGAATGGTTAGCGCGTTCGGCTGTTAACCAATAGGTTGGTGGTTAGAGCCCATCCGGGAGCGGTGTTGTGAGGTCTCAGATGTAACGTAAAATGTCAGAGTTTTTCCACAATACCTGACGAACATTTAATTTTTGGGCTTCCCTGGCGAAATTATTAGCGCGTTCAACTGTTAATCGAAAGGCTGGTGGTTCAGGCCCACCCGGAAGAGGTGTTGTGGGGTCTCAGATGTAGCGTAAAAAGTCAAAACTTATCCACAATACGTGACAACCATTTAATTTCTGAGCTTCCGTGGCTCAATGGTTAGCGCGTTCGGCTGTTAACCAATAGGTTGGTGGTTCGAGCCCATCCGGGAGCGGTGTTGTGAGGTCTCAGATGTGACGTAAAAAGTCAAGGTTTTTCCACAATACCTGACGAACATTGAATTTTTGGGCTTCCGTGGCGCAATGGTTAGCGCGTTCAGCTGTTAATCGAAAGGTTGGTGGTTCGAGCCCAACCGGGAGAGGTGTTGTGGGGTCTCAGATGTAGCGTAAAAAGTCAAAACTTTTCCACAATACGTGACAACCATTTAATTTCTGAGCTTCCGTGGCTGAATGGTTAGCGCGTTCGGCTGTTAACCAATAGGTTGGTGGTTAGAGCCCATCCGGGAGCGGTGTTGTGAGGTCTCAGATGTAACGTAAAATGTCAGAGTTTTTCCACAATACCTGACGAACATTTAATTTTTGGGCTTCCGTGGCGCAATTTTTAGCGCGTTCAACTGTTAATCGAAAGGCTTGTGGTTCAGGCCCACCCGGAAGAGGTGTTGTGGGGTCTCAGATGTAGCGTAAAAAGTCAAAACTTATCCACAATACGTGACAACCATTTAATTTCTGAGCTTCCGTGGCTCAATGGTTAGCGCGTTCAGCTGTTAACCAATTGGTTGGTGGTTCGAGCCCACCCGGGAGCGGTGGTGTGGGATCTCAAATGTAACGTAGAAAGCCAAAGTTTTGCCACAATACCTGACGACCATTAAATTTTTGGGCTTCCTTGGCGCAATGGTTAGCGCGTTCGGCTGTTAACCGAAAGGTTGGTGGTTCGAGCCCAACCGGAAGAGGTGTTGTAGGGTCACACATGTAACGTAAAAAGTCATAACTTATCCACAATACCTGACAACCATTTAATTTCTGAGCTTCCGTGGCTCAAAGGTTAGCGCGTTCGGCTGTTTACCAATAGGTGTGTGGTTCGAGCCCATCCGGGAGCGGTTTTGTGACGTCTCAGATGTGACGTAAAAAGTCAAGGTTTTTTCCACAACACCTGACGACCATTCACTTTTTGGTCTTCCGTGGCGCAATGGTTAGCGCGTTCGGCTGTTAACCAATAGGTTGGTGGTTCGAGCCCATCCGGGAGCGGTGTTGTGAGGTCTCAGATGTAACGTAAAATGTCAGAGTTTTTCCACAATACCTGACGAACATTTAATTTTTGGGCTTCCGTGGCGCAATGATTAGCGCGTTCAGCTGTTAACCGAAAGGTTGGTGGTTGTGACGTCTCAGATGTTACGTAAAAAGTCAAGGTTTTTCCACAATACCTGACGAACATTTAATTTTTGGGCTTCCGTGGCTCAATAGTTAGCGCGTTCGGCTGTTAACCAATAGATTGGTGGTTCGAGGCCACCCGGGAGCGGTGTTGTGGGATCTCACATGTAACGTAGAAAGCCAAAGTTTTTCCACAATACCTGACGACCATTTAATTTTTGGGCTTCCTTGGCGCAATGGTTAGCGCGTTCGGCTGGTAACCGAAAGGTTGGTGGTTCAAGCCCACCCGGGAGCGGTGTTGTGGGATCACGAATGTAACGTAGAAAGCCAAAGTTTTTCCAGAATACCTGACGACCATTTAATTTTTGGGCTTCCGTGGCGCAATAATTAGCGCGTTCAGCTGTTAATCGAAAGGTTGGTGGTTCGAGCCCACCCGAGAGAGGTGTTGTGGGGTCTCAGATGCAGCGTAAAAAGTCAAAACTTTTCCACAATACATGACAACCATTTAATTTCTGAGCTTTCGTGGCTCAATGGTTAGCGCGTTCGGCTGTTAGCCAATAGGTTGGTGGTTCGAGCCCACCCGGGAGCGGTGTTGTGGGATCTCAAATGTAACGTAGAAAGCCAAAGTTTTTCCACAATACCTGACGACCATTTAATTTTTGGGCTTCCGGGGCGCAATGGTTAGCGCGTTCAGCTGTTATTCAAAAGACTGGTGGTTTGAGCCCTTTCGGGAGCGGTGTTGTGAGGTCTCAGATGTGACGTAAAAAGTCAAGGTTTTTCCACAATACCTGACGACCATTTAATTTTTGAGCTTCCGTGGCGCAATGTTTAGCGCGTTCTTCTGTTAATCGAAAGGTTGGTGGTTCGAGCCCACCCGGGAGAGGTGTTGTGGGGTCTCAGATGTGACGTAAAAAGTCAAGGTTTTTCCACAATACCTGACGACCATTTAATTTTTGAGCTTCCGTGGCGCAATGGTTAGCGCGTTCTTCTGTTAATCGAAAGGTTGGTGGTTCGAGCCCACCCGGGAGAGGTGTTGTGTGGTCTCAGATGTAGCGTAAAAAGTCAAAACTTTTCCACAATACGTGACAACGATTTAATTTCTGAGCTTCCGTGGCTCAATGTTTAGCGTGTTCGGCTGTTAACCAATAGGTTGGTGGTTCGGGCCCACCCGGGAGCGGTGTTGTGAGTTCTCAGATGTGACGTAAAATGTCAGAGTTTTTCCACAATACCTGACGAATATTTAATATTTGGGCTTCCTTGGCGCAATGGTTAGCGCGTTTGGCTGTTAACAGAAACTTTGGTGGTTCGAGCACACCCGGGAGCGGTGCTATGAGGTCTCAGATGTTACGTAAAAAGTCAAAGTTTTTCCACAATACCGGACGACCATTTAATTTCAGAGCTTCCGTGGCTCAATGGCTAGCGCTTTCGGCTTTTAACCGAAATTTTGGTTTTTCGAGACCATCCGGGAGCGTTTTGTGAGGTCTCAGATGTAACGTAAAAAGTCAGAGTTTTTCCACAATACATGACGACCATTTAATATTTAGGCTTCCGTGGCGCAATGGTTAGCGCGTTCAGCTGCTATTCAAAAGACTGGTGGTTTGAGCCCTCCCGGGAGCGGTGTTGTGACGTCTCGAATGTAACGTAAAATGTCAGAGTTTTTCCACAATACCTGACGAACATTTAATTTTTGGGCTTCCGTGGCGCAATAATTAGCGCGTTCAGCTGTTAATCGAAAGGTTGGTGGTTCGAGCCCACCCGGGAGAGGTTTTGTGGGGTCTCAGATGTAGCGTAAAATGTCAAAACTTTTCCACAATACGTAACAACCTTTTAATTTCTGAGCTTCCGTGGCTCAATGCTTAGCGCGTTCGGCTGTTAGCCAATAGGTTGGTGGTTCGAGCCCACCCGGGAGCGGTGTTGTGGGATCTCAAATGTAACGTAGAAAGCCAAAGTTTTTCCACAATACCTGACGACCATTTATTTTTTGGGCTTCCTTGGCGCAATGGTTAGAGCGTTCGGCTGTTAACCGAAAGGTTGGTGGTTCGAGCCCAACCGAGAGAGGTGTTGTAGGGTCTCAGATGTAACGTAATAAGTCATAACTTATCCACAATACGTGACAACCATTTAATTTCTGAGCTTCCGTGGCTCAATGGTTAGCGCGTTCGGCTGTTAACCAATAGGTTGGTGGTTCGAGCCCACCCAGGAGCGGTGGTGTGGGATCTCAAATGTAACGTAGAAAGCCAAAGTTTTGCCACAATACCTGACGACCATTAAATTTTTGGGCTTCCTTGGCGCAATGGTTAGCGCGTTCGGCTGTTAACCGAAAGGTTGGTGGTTCGAGCCCAACCGGAATAGGTGTTGTGACGTCTCAGGTGTGACGTAAAAAGCCAAGGTTTTTTCCACAACACCTGACGACCATTTAATTTTTGGGCTTCCGTGGCGCAATGGTTAGCGCGTTCGGCTTTTAACCAATAGGTTGGTGGTTCGAGCCCATCCGGGAGCGGTGTAGTGAGGTCTCAGATGTAACGTAAAAAGTCAAGGTTTTTCCACAATACCGGACGACCATTTAATTTTTGGGCTTCCGTGGCGCAATGGTTAGCGCGTTCAGCTGCTATTCAAAAGACTGGTGGTTTGAGCCCTCCCGGGAGCGGTGTTGTGACGTCTCAGATGTAACATAAAATGTCAGAGTTTTTCCACAATACCTGACGAACATTGAAATTTTGGGCTTCCGTGGCGCAATGGTTAGCGCGTTCAGCTGTTAATCGAAAGGTTGGTGGTTCGAGCCCACCCGGGAGAGGTGTTGTGGGGTCTCAGATGTAGCGTAAAAAGTCAAAACTTTTCCACAATACGTGACAACCATTTAATTTCTGAGCTTCCGTGGCTCAATGGTTAGCGCGTTCGGCTGTTAACTAATAGGTTAGTGGTTCGAGCCCACCCGGGAGCGGCGTTGTGGGATCTCAAATGTAACGTAGAAAGCCAAAGTTTTTCCACAATACCTGACGATCATTTAATTTTTGGGCTTCCGTGGCGCAATGCTTAGGGCGTTCGGCTGTTAACCAATAGGTTGGTGGTTCGAGCCCACCCGGGTGCGGTGCTGTGGGATCTCAAACGTAACGTGGAAAGCCAAAGTTTTTCCACAATACCTGACGACCATTTAATTTTTGGGCTTCCGTGGCGCAATGATTAGCACGTTCAGCTGTTAATCGAAAGGTTGAAGGTTCGAGCCCACCCGGGAGAGGTGTTGTGGGGTCTCAGATGTAGCGTAAAAAGTCAAAACTTTTCCACAATACGTGACAACCATTTAATTTCTGAGCTTCCGTGGCGCAATGGTTAGCGCGTTCAGCAGTTAACAAATAATTTAGTGGTTCGAGCCCACCCGGGAGCGGCGTTGTGGGATCTCAAACGTAACGTAGAAAGCCAAAGTTTTTCCACAATACCTGACGACCATTTAATGTTTGGGCTTCCGTGGCGCAATGGTTAACGCGTTCGGCTGTTAACCAATAGGTTGGTGGTTCGAGCCCACCCGGGAGCGGTGTTGTGGGATCTCAAATGTAACGTAGAAAGCCAAAGTTTTTCCACAATACGTGACGACCATTTAATTTCTGAGCTTCGTGGCTCAATGGTTAGCGCGTTCGGCTGTTAACCAATAGGTTGGTGGTTAGAGCCCATCCGGGAGCGGTGTTGTGAGGTCTCAGATGTGACGTAAAAAGTCAAGGTTTTTCCACAATACCTGACGAACATTGAATTTTTGGTCTTCCGTGGCGCAATGGTTAGCGCGTTCAGCTGTTAATCGAAAGGTTGGTGGTTCGAGCCCAACCAGGAGAGGTGTTGTGGGGTCTCAGATGTAGCGTAAAAAGTCAAAACTTTTCCACAATACGTGACAACCATTTAATTTCTGAGCTTCCGTGGCTGAATGGTTAGCGCGTTCGGCTGTTAACCAATAGGTTGGTGGTTAGAGCCCATCCGGGAGCGGTGTTGTGAGGTCTCAGATGTAACGTAAAATGTCAGAGTTTTTCCACAATACCTGACGAACATTTAATTTTTGGGCTTCCCTGGCGCAATTATTAGCGCGTTCAACTGTTAATCGAAAGGCTGGTGGTTCAGGCCCACCCGGAAGAGGTGTTGTGGGGTCTCAGATGTAGCGTAAAAAGTCAAAACTTATCCACAATACGTGACAACCATTTAATTTCTGAGCTTCCGTGGCTCAATGGTTAGCGCGTTCGGCTGTTAACCAATAGGTTGGTGGTTCGAGCCCATCCGGGAGCGGTGTTGTGAGGTCTCAGATGTGACGTAAAAAGTCAAGGTTTTTCCACAATACCTGACGAACATTGAATTTTTGGGCTTCCGTGGCGCAATGGTTAGCGCGTTCAGCTGTTAATCGAAAGGTTGGTGGTTCGAGCCCAACCGGGAGAGGTGTTGTGGGGTCTCAGATGTAGCGTAAAAAGTCAAAACTTTTCCACAATACGTGACAACCATTTAATTTCTGAGCTTCCGTGGCTGAATGGTTAGCGCGTTCGGCTGTTAACCAATAGGTTGGTGGTTAGAGCCCATCCGGGAGCGGTGTTGTGAGGTCTCAGATGTAACGTAAAATGTCAGAGTTTTTCCACAATACCTGACGAACATTTAATTTTTGGGCTTCCGTGGCGCAATTATTAGCGCGTTCAACTGTTAATCGAAAGGCTTGTGGTTCAGGCCCACCCGGAAGAGGTGTTGTGGGGTCTCAGATGTAGCGTAAAAAGTCAAAACTTATCCACAATACGTGACAACCATTTAATTTCTGAGCTTCCGTGGCTCAATGGTTAGCGCGTTCGGCTGTTAACCAATTGGTTGGTGGTTCGAGCCCACCCGGGAGCGGTGGTGTGGGATCTCAAATGTAACGTAGAAAGCCAAAGTTTTGCCACAATACCTGACGACCATTAAATTTTTGGGCTTCCTTGGCGCAATGGTTAGCGCGTTCGGCTGTTAACCGAAAGGTTGGTGGTTCGAGCCCAACCGGAAGAGGTGTTGTAGGGTCACACATGTAACGTAAAAAGTCATAACTTATCCACAATACCTGACAACCATTTAATTTCTGAGCTTCCGTGGCTCAAAGGTTAGCGCGTTCGGCTGTTTACCAATAGGTGTGTGGTTCGAGCCCATCCGGGAGCGGTTTTGTGACGTCTCAGATGTGACGTAAAAAGTCAAGGTTTTTTCCACAACACCTGACGACCATTTAATTTTTGGTCTTCCGTGGCGCAATGGTTAGCGCGTTCGGCTGTTAACCAATAGGTTGGTGGTTCGAGCCCATCCGGGAGCGGTGTTGTGAGGTCTCAGATGTGACGTAAAAAGTCAAGGTTTTTCCACAATACCTGACGAACATTGAATTTTTGGGCTTCCGTGGCGCAATGGTTAGCACGTTCAGCTGTTAATCGAAAGGTTGGTGGTTCGAGCCCAACCGGGAGAGGTGTTGTGGGGTCTCAGATGTAGCGTAAAAAGTCAAAACTTTTCCACAATACGTGACAACCATTTAATTTCTGAGCTTCCGTGGCTGAATGGTTAGCGCGTTCGGCTGTTAACCAATAGGTTGGTGGTTCGAGCCCACCCGGGAGCGGTGGTGTGGGATCTCAAATGTAACGTAGAAAGCCAAAGTTTTGCCACAATACCTGACGACCATTAAATTTTTGGGCATCCTTGGCGCAATGGTTAGCGCGTTCCGCTGTTAACCGAAAGGTTGGTGGTTCGAGCCCAACCGGAAGAGGTGTTGTAGGGTCACACATGTAACGTAAAAAGTCATAACTTATCCACAATACCTGACAACCATTTAATTTCTGAGCTTCCGTGGCTCAAAGGTTAGCGCGTTCGGCTGTTTACCAATAGGTGTGTGGTTCGAGCCCATCCGGGAGCGGTTTTGTGACGTCTCAGATGTGACGTAAAAAGTCAAGGTTTTTTCCACAACACCTGACGACCATTTAACTTTTGGTCTTCCGTGGCGCAATGGTTAGCGCGTTCGGCTGTTAACCAATAGGTTGGTGGTTCGAGCCCATCCGGGAGCGGTGTTGTGAGGTCTCAGATGTAACGTAAAATGTCAGAGTTTTTCCACAATACCTGACGAACATTTAATTTTTGGGCTTCCGTGGCGCAATGATTAGCGCGTTCAGCTGTTAACCGAAAGGTTGGTGGTTCGAGCCCATCCGGGAGCGGTGTTGTGACGTCTCAAATGTAACGTAAAATGTTAAAACTTTTCCACAATATGTGACAACCACTTAAATTCTGAGCTTCCGTGGCTCAATGGTTAGCGAATTCGGCTGTTAACCAATAGGTTGGTGGTTCGAGCCCACCCGGGAGCGGTATTTTGGGATCTCAAATGTAACGTTGAAAGCCAAAATTTTTCCACAATACCTGACGACCATTTATTTTTTGGGCTTCCGTGGCGCAATGGTCAGCGCGTTCAGCTGTTAATCGAAAGGCTGGCGGTTCAAGCCCACCCGGAAGAGGTGTTGTGGGGTCTCAGATGTAGTGTAAAAAGTCAAAACCTACCCACAATACGTGACAACCATTTAATTTCTGAGCTTCCGTGGCTAAATGGTTAGCGCGTTCGGCTGTTAACCAATAAGTTGGTGGTTTGAGCCCACCCGGGACCGGTGGTGTGGGATCTCAAATGTAACGTAGAAAGCCAAAGTTTTGCCACAATACCTGACGACCATTAAATTTTTGGGCTTCCTTGGCTCAAAGGTTAGCGCGTTCGACTGTTAACGAATAGGTGTGTGGTTAGAGCCCATCCGGGAGCGGTGTTGTGAGGTCTCAGATGTGACGTAAAAAGTCAAGGTTTTTCCACAATACGTGACAACCATTTAATTTCTGAGCTTCCGTGGCTGAATGGTTAGCGCGTTCGGCTGTTAACCAATAGGTTGGTGGTTAGAGCCCATCCGGGAGCGGTGTTGTGAGGTCTCAGATGTAACGTAAAATGTCAGAGTTTTTCCACAATACCTGACGAACATTAAATTTTTGGGCTTCCCTGGCGCAATTATTAGCGCGTTCAACTGTTAATCGAAAGGCTGGTGGTTCAGGCCCACCCGGAAGAGGTGTTGTGGGGTCTCAGATGTAGCGTAAAAAGTCAAAACTTATCCACAATACGTGACAACCATTTAATTTCTGAGCTTCCGTGGCTCAATGGTTAGCGCGTTCGGCTGTTAACCAATAGGTTGGTGGTTCGAGCCCATCCGGGAGCGGTGTTGTGAGGTCTCAGATGTGACGTAAAAAGTCAAGGTTTTTCCACAATACCTGACGAACATTGAATTTTTGGGCTTCCGTGGCGCAATGGTTAGCACGTTCAGCTGTTAATCGAAAGGTTGGTGGTTCGAGCCCAACCGGGAGAGGTGTTGTGGGGTCTCAGATGTAGCGTAAAAAGTCAAAACTTTTCCACAATACGTGACAACCATTTAATTTCTGAGCTTCCGTGGCTGAATGGTTAGCGCGTTCGGCTGTTAACCAATAGGTTGGTGGTTCGAGCCCACCCGGGAGCGGTGGTGTGGGATCTCAAATGTAACGTAGAAAGCCAAAGTTTTGCCACAATACCTGACGACCATTAAATTTTTGGGCATCCTTGGCGCAATGGTTAGCGCGTTCCGCTGTTAACCGAAAGGTTGGTGGTTCGAGCCCAACCGGAAGAGGTGTTGTAGGGTCACACATGTAACGTAAAAAGTCATAACTTATCCACAATACCTGACAACCATTTAATTTCTGAGCTTCCGTGGCTCAAAGGTTAGCGCGTTCGGCTGTTTACCAATAGGTGTGTGGTTCGAGCCCATCCGGGAGCGGTTTTGTGACGTCTCAGATGTGACGTAAAAAGTCAAGGTTTTTTCCACAACACCTGACGACCATTTAATTTTTGGTCTTCCGTGGCGCAATGGTTAGCGCGTTCGGCTGTTAACCAATAGGTTGGTGGTTCGAGCCCATCCGGGAGCGGTGTTGTGAGGTCTCAGATGTAACGTAAAATGTCAGAGTTTTTCCACAATACCTGACGAACATTTAATTTTTGGGCTTCCGTGGCGCAATGATTAGCGCGTTCAGCTGTTAACCGAAAGGTTGGTGGTTCGAGCCCATCCGGGAGCGGTGTTGTGACGTCTCAAATGTAACGTAAAATGTTAAAACTTTTCCACAATATGTGACAACCACTTAAATTCTGAGCTTCCGTGGCTCAATGGTTAGCGAATTCGGCTGTTAACCAATAGGTTGGTGGTTCGAGCCCACCCGGGAGCGGTATTTTGGGATCTCAAATGTAACGTTGAAAGCCAAAATTTTTCCACAATACCTGACGACCATTTATTTTTTGGGCTTCCGTGGCGCAATGGTCAGCGCGTTCAGCTGTTAATCGAAAGGCTGGCGGTTCAAGCCCACCCGGAAGAGGTGTTGTGGGGTCTCAGATGTAGTGTAAAAAGTCAAAACCTACCCACAATACGTGACAACCATTTAATTTCTGAGCTTCCGTGGCTAAATGGTTAGCGCGTTCGGCTGTTAACCAATAAGTTGGTGGTTTGAGCCCACCCGGGACCGGTGGTGTGGGATCTCAAATGTAACGTAGAAAGCCAAAGTTTTGCCACAATACCTGACGACCATTAAATTTTTGGGCTTCCTTGGCTCAAAGGTTAGCGCGTTCGACTGTTAACGAATAGGTGTGTGGTTAGAGCCCATCCGGGAGCGGTGTTGTGAGGTCTCAGATGTGACGTAAAAAGTCAAGGTTTTTCCACAATACCTGACGAACATTGAATTTTTGGGCTTCCGTGGCGCAATGGTTAGCGCGTTCAGCTGTTAATCGAAAGGTTGGTGGTTCGAGCCCAACCAGGAGAGGTGTTGTGGGGTCTCAGATGTAGCGTAAAAAGTCAAAACTTTTCCACAATACGTGACAACCATTTAATTTCTGAGCTTCCGTGGCTGAATGGTTAGCGCGTTCGGCTGTTAACCAATAGGTTGGTGGTTAGAGCCCATCCGGGAGCGGTGTTGTGAGGTCTCAGATGTAACGTAAAATGTCAGAGTTTTTCCACAATACCTGACGAACATTTAATTTTTGGGCTTCCCTGGCGCAATTATTAGCGCGTTCAACTGTTAATCGAAAGGCTGGTGGTTCAGGCCCACCCGGAAGAGGTGTTGTGGGGTCTCAGATGTAGCGTAAAAAGTCAAAACTTATCCACAATACGTGACAACCATTTAATTTCTGAGCTTCCGTGGCTCAATGGTTAGCGCGTTCGGCTGTTAACCAATAGGTTGGTGGTTCGAGCCCATCCGGGAGCGGTGTTGTGACGTCTCAGATGTGACGTAAAAAGTCAAGGTTTTTCCACAATACCTGACGAACATTGAATTTTTGGGCTTCCGTGGCGCAATGGTTAGCGCGTTCAGCTGTTAATCGAAAGGTTGGTGGTTCGAGCCCAACCGGGAGAGGTGTTGTGGGGTCTCAGATGTAGCGTAAAAAGTCAAAACTTTTCCACAATACGTGACAACCATTTAATTTCTGAGCTTCCGTGGCTGAATGGTTAGCGCGTTCGGCTGTTAACCAATAGGTTGGTGGTTAGAGCCCATCCGGGAGCGGTGTTGTGAGGTCTCAGATGTAACGTAAAATGTCAGAGTTTTTCCACAATACCTGACGAACATTTAATTTTTGGGCTTCCGTGGCGCAATTATTAGCGCGTTCAACTGTTAATCGAAAGGCTTGTGGTTCAGGCCCACCCGGAAGAGGTGTTGTGGGGTCTCAGATGTAGCGTAAAAAGTCAAAACTTATCCACAATACGTGACAACCATTTAATTTCTGAGCTTCCGTGGCTCAATGGTTAGCGCGTTCGGCTGTTAACCAATTGGTTGGTGGTTCGAGCCCACCCGGGAGCGGTGGTGTGGGATCTCAAATGTAACGTAGAAAGCCAAAGTTTTGCCACAATACCTGACGACCATTAAATTTTTGGGCTTCCTTGGCGCAATGGTTAGCGCGTTCGGCTGTTAACCGAAAGGTTGGTGGTTCGAGCCCAACCGGAAGAGGTGTTGTAGGGTCACACATGTAACGTAAAAAGTCATAACTTATCCACAATACCTGACAACCATTTAATTTCTGAGCTTCCGTGGCTCAAAGGTTAGCGCGTTCGGCTGTTTACCAATAGGTGTGTGGTTCGAGCCCATCCGGGAGCGGTTTTGTGACGTCTCAGATGTGACGTAAAAAGTCAAGGTTTTTTCCACAACACCTGACGACCATTTAATTTTTGGTCTTCCGTGGCGCAATGGTTAGCGCGTTCGGCTGTTAACCAATAGGTTGGTGGTTCGAGCCCATCCGGGAGCGGTGTTGTGAGGTCTCAGATGTGACGTAAAAAGTCAAGGTTTTTCCACAATACCTGACGAACATTGAATTTTTGGGCTTCCGTGGCGCAATGGTTAGCACGTTCAGCTGTTAATCGAAAGGTTGGTGGTTCGAGCCCAACCGGGAGAGGTGTTGTGGGGTCTCAGATGTAGCGTAAAAAGTCAAAACTTTTCCACAATACGTGACAACCATTTAATTTCTGAGCTTCCGTGGCTGAATGGTTAGCGCGTTCGGCTGTTAACCAATAGGTTGGTGGTTCGAGCCCACCCGGGAGCGGTGGTGTGGGATCTCAAATGTAACGTAGAAAGCCAAAGTTTTGCCACAATACCTGACGACCATTAAATTTTTGGGCATCCTTGGCGCAATGGTTAGCGCGTTCCGCTGTTAACCGAAAGGTTGGTGGTTCGAGCCCAACCGGAAGAGGTGTTGTAGGGTCACACATGTAACGTAAAAAGTCATAACTTATCCACAATACCTGACAACCATTTAATTTCTGAGCTTCCGTGGCTCAAAGGTTAGCGCGTTCGGCTGTTTACCAATAGGTGTGTGGTTCGAGCCCATCCGGGAGCGGTTTTGTGACGTCTCAGATGTGACGTAAAAAGTCAAGGTTTTTTCCACAACACCTGACGACCATTTAACTTTTGGTCTTCCGTGGCGCAATGGTTAGCGCGTTCGGCTGTTAACCAATAGGTTGGTGGTTCGAGCCCATCCGGGAGCGGTGTTGTGAGGTCTCAGATGTAACGTAAAATGTCAGAGTTTTTCCACAATACCTGACGAACATTTAATTTTTGGGCTTCCGTGGCGCAATGATTAGCGCGTTCAGCTGTTAACCGAAAGGTTGGTGGTTCGAGCCCATCCGGGAGCGGTGTTGTGACGTCTCAAATGTAACGTAAAATGTTAAAACTTTTCCACAATATGTGACAACCACTTAAATTCTGAGCTTCCGTGGCTCAATGGTTAGCGAATTCGGCTGTTAACCAATAGGTTGGTGGTTCGAGCCCACCAGGGAGCGGTATTTTGGGATCTCAAATGTAACGTTGAAAGCCAAAATTTTTCCACAATACCTGACGACCATTTATTTTTTGGGCTTCCGTGGCGCAATGGTCAGCGCGTTCAGCTGTTAATCGAAAGGCTGGCGGTTCAAGCCCACCCGGAAGAGGTGTTGTGGGGTCTCAGATGTAGTGTAAAAAGTCAAAACCTACCCACAATACGTGACAACCATTTAATTTCTGAGCTTCCGTGGCTAAATGGTTAGCGCGTTCGGCTGTTAACCAATAAGTTGGTGGTTTGAGCCCACCCGGGACCGGTGGTGTGGGATCTCAAATGTAACGTAGAAAGCCAAAGTTTTGCCACAATACCTGACGACCATTAAATTTTTGGGCTTCCTTGGCTCAAAGGTTAGCGCGTTCGACTGTTAACGAATAGGTGTGTGGTTAGAGCCCATCCGGGAGCGGTGTTGTGAGGTCTCAGATGTGACGTAAAAAGTCAAGGTTTTTCCACAATACGTGACAACCATTTAATTTCTGAGCTTCCGTGGCTGAATGGTTAGCGCGTTCGGCTGTTAACCAATAGGTTGGTGGTTAGAGCCCATCCGGGAGCGGTGTTGTGAGGTCTCAGATGTAACGTAAAATGTCAGAGTTTTTCCACAATACCTGACGAACATTAAATTTTTGGGCTTCCCTGGCGCAATTATTAGCGCGTTCAACTGTTAATCGAAAGGCTGGTGGTTCAGGCCCACCCGGAAGAGGTGTTGTGGGGTCTCAGATGTAGCGTAAAAAGTCAAAACTTATCCACAATACGTGACAACCATTTAATTTCTGAGCTTCCGTGGCTCAATGGTTAGCGCGTTCGGCTGTTAACCAATAGGTTGGTGGTTCGAGCCCATCCGGGAGCGGTGTTGTGAGGTCTCAGATGTGACGTAAAAAGTCAAGGTTTTTCCACAATACCTGACGAACATTGAATTTTTGGGCTTCCGTGGCGCAATGGTTAGCACGTTCAGCTGTTAATCGAAAGGTTGGTGGTTCGAGCCCAACCGGGAGAGGTGTTGTGGGGTCTCAGATGTAGCGTAAAAAGTCAAAACTTTTCCACAATACGTGACAACCATTTAATTTCTGAGCTTCCGTGGCTGAATGGTTAGCGCGTTCGGCTGTTAACCAATAGGTTGGTGGTTCGAGCCCACCCGGGAGCGGTGGTGTGGGATCTCAAATGTAACGTAGAAAGCCAAAGTTTTGCCACAATACCTGACGACCATTAAATTTTTGGGCATCCTTGGCGCAATGGTTAGCGCGTTCCGCTGTTAACCGAAAGGTTGGTGGTTCGAGCCCAACCGGAAGAGGTGTTGTAGGGTCACACATGTAACGTAAAAAGTCATAACTTATCCACAATACCTGACAACCATTTAATTTCTGAGCTTCCGTGGCTCAAAGGTTAGCGCGTTCGGCTGTTTACCAATAGGTGTGTGGTTCGAGCCCATCCGGGAGCGGTTTTGTGACGTCTCAGATGTGACGTAAAAAGTCAAGGTTTTTTCCACAACACCTGACGACCATTTAATTTTTGGTCTTCCGTGGCGCAATGGTTAGCGCGTTCGGCTGTTAACCAATAGGTTGGTGGTTCGAGCCCATCCGGGAGCGGTGTTGTGAGGTCTCAGATGTAACGTAAAATGTCAGAGTTTTTCCACAATACCTGACGAACATTTAATTTTTGGGCTTCCGTGGCGCAATGATTAGCGCGTTCAGCTGTTAACCGAAAGGTTGGTGGTTCGAGCCCATCCGGGAGCGGTGTTGTGACGTCTCAAATGTAACGTAAAATGTTAAAACTTTTCCACAATATGTGACAACCACTTAAATTCTGAGCTTCCGTGGCTCAATGGTTAGCGAATTCGGCTGTTAACCAATAGGTTGGTGGTTCGAGCCCACCCGGGAGCGGTATTTTGGGATCTCAAATGTAACGTTGAAAGCCAAAATTTTTCCACAATACCTGACGACCATTTATTTTTTGGGCTTCCGTGGCGCAATGGTCAGCGCGTTCAGCTGTTAATCGAAAGGCTGGCGGTTCAAGCCCACCCGGAAGAGGTGTTGTGGGGTCTCAGATGTAGTGTAAAAAGTCAAAACCTACCCACAATACGTGACAACCATTTAATTTCTGAGCTTCCGTGGCTAAATGGTTAGCGCGTTCGGCTGTTAACCAATAAGTTGGTGGTTTGAGCCCACCCGGGACCGGTGGTGTGGGATCTCAAATGTAACGTAGAAAGCCAAAGTTTTGCCACAATACCTGACGACCATTAAATTTTTGGGCTTCCTTGGCTCAAAGGTTAGCGCGTTCGACTGTTAACGAATAGGTGTGTGGTTAGAGCCCATCCGGGAGCGGTGTTGTGAGGTCTCAGATGTGACGTAAAAAGTCAAGGTTTTTCCACAATACCTGACGAACATTGAATTTTTGGGCTTCCGTGGCGCAATGGTTAGCGCGTTCAGCTGTTAATCGAAAGGTTGGTGGTTCGAGCCCAACCAGGAGAGGTGTTGTGGGGTCTCAGATGTAGCGTAAAAAGTCAAAACTTTTCCACAATACGTGACAACCATTTAATTTCTGAGCTTCCGTGGCTGAATGGTTAGCGCGTTCGGCTGTTAACCAATAGGTTGGTGGTTAGAGCCCATCCGGGAGCGGTGTTGTGAGGTCTCAGATGTAACGTAAAATGTCAGAGTTTTTCCACAATACCTGACGAACATTTAATTTTTGGGCTTCCCTGGCGCAATTATTAGCGCGTTCAACTGTTAATCGAAAGGCTGGTGGTTCAGGCCCACCCGGAAGAGGTGTTGTGGGGTCTCAGATGTAGCGTAAAAAGTCAAAACGTATCCACAATACGTGACAACCATTTAATTTCTGAGCTTCCGTGGCTCAATGGTTAGCGCGTTCGGCTGTTAACCAATAGGTTGGTGGTTCGAGCCCATCCGGGAGCGGTGTTGTGAGGTCTCAGATGTGACGTAAAAAGTCAAGGTTTTTCCACAATACCTGACGAACATTGAATTTTTGGGCTTCCGTGGCGCAATGGTTAGCACGTTCAGCTGTTAATCGAAAGGTTGGTGGTTCGAGCCCAACCGGGAGAGGTGTTGTGGGGTCTCAGATGTAGCGTAAAAAGTCAAAACTTTTCCACAATACGTGACAACCATTTAATTTCTGAGCTTCCGTGGCTGAATGGTTAGCGCGTTCGGCTGTTAACCAATAGGTTGGTGGTTCGAGCCCACCCGGGAGCGGTGGTGTGGGATCTCAAATGTAACGTAGAAAGCCAAAGTTTTGCCACAATACCTGACGACCATTAAATTTTTGGGCATCCTTGGCGCAATGGTTAGCGCGTTCCGCTGTTAACCGAAAGGTTGGTGGTTCGAGCCCAACCGGAAGAGGTGTTGTAGGGTCACACATGTAACGTAAAAAGTCATAACTTATCCACAATACCTGACAACCATTTAATTTCTGAGCTTCCGTGGCTCAAAGGTTAGCGCGTTCGGCTGTTTACCAATAGGTGTGTGGTTCGAGCCCATCCGGGAGCGGTTTTGTGACGTCTCAGATGTGACGTAAAAAGTCAAGGTTTTTTCCACAACACCTGACGACCATTTAATTTTTGGTCTTCCGTGGCGCAATGGTTAGCGCGTTCGGCTGTTAACCAATAGGTTGGTGGTTCGAGCCCATCCGGGAGCGGTGTTGTGAGGTCTCAGATGTAACGTAAAATGTCAGAGTTTTTCCACAATACCTGACGAACATTTAATTTTTGGGCTTCCGTGGCGCAATGATTAGCGCGTTCAGCTGTTAACCGAAAGGTTGGTGGTTCGAGCCCATCCGGGAGCGGTGTTGTGACGTCTCAAATGTAACGTAAAATGTTAAAACTTTTCCACAATATGTGACAACCACTTAAATTCTGAGCTTCCGTGGCTCAATGGTTAGCGAATTCGGCTGTTAACCAATAGGTTGGTGGTTCGAGCCCACCCGGGAGCGGTATTTTGGGATCTCAAATGTAACGTTGAAAGCCAAAATCTTTCCACAATACCTGACGACCATTTATTTTTTGGGCTTCCGTGGCGCAATGGTCAGCGCGTTCAGCTGTTAATCGAAAGGCTGGCGGTTCAAGCCCACCCGGAAGAGGTGTTGTGGGGTCTCAGATGTAGTGTAAAAAGTCAAAACCTACCCACAATACGTGACAACCATTTAATTTCTGAGCTTCCGTGGCTAAATGGTTAGCGCGTTCGGCTGTTAACCAATAAGTTGGTGGTTTGAGCCCACCCGGGACCGGTGGTGTGGGATCTCAAATGTAACGTAGAAAGCCAAAGTTTTGCCACAATACCTGACGACCATTAAATTTTTGGGCTTCCTTGGCTCAAAGGTTAGCGCGTTCGACTGTTAACGAATAGGTGTGTGGTTAGAGCCCATCCGGGAGCGGTGTTGTGAGGTCTCAGATGTGACGTAAAAAGTCAAGGTTTTTCCACAATACGTGACAACCATTTAATTTCTGAGCTTCCGTGGCTGAATGGTTAGCGCGTTCGGCTGTTAACCAATAGGTTGGTGGTTAGAGCCCATCCGGGAGCGGTGTTGTGAGGTCTCAGATGTAACGTAAAATGTCAGAGTTTTTCCACAATACCTGACGAACATTAAATTTTTGGGCTTCCCTGGCGCAATTATTAGCGCGTTCAACTGTTAATCGAAAGGCTGGTGGTTCAGGCCCACCCGGAAGAGGTGTTGTGGGGTCTCAGATGTAGCGTAAAAAGTCAAAACTTATCCACAATACGTGACAACCATTTAATTTCTGAGCTTCCGTGGCTCAATGGTTAGCGCGTTCGGCTGTTAACCAATAGGTTGGTGGTTCGAGCCCATCCGGGAGCGGTGTTGTGAGGTCTCAGATGTGACGTAAAAAGTCAAGGTTTTTCCACAATACCTGACGAACATTGAATTTTTGGGCTTCCGTGGCGCAATGGTTAGCACGTTCAGCTGTTAATCGAAAGGTTGGTGGTTCGAGCCCAACCGGGAGAGGTGTTGTGGGGTCTCAGATGTAGCGTAAAAAGTCAAAACTTTTCCACAATACGTGACAACCATTTAATTTCTGAGCTTCCGTGGCTGAATGGTTAGCGCGTTCGGCTGTTAACCAATAGGTTGGTGGTTCGAGCCCACCCGGGAGCGGTGGTGTGGGATCTCAAATGTAACGTAGAAAGCCAAAGTTTTGCCACAATACCTGACGACCATTAAATTTTTGGGCATCCTTGGCGCAATGGTTAGCGCGTTCCGCTGTTAACCGAAAGGTTGGTGGTTCGAGCCCAACCGGAAGAGGTGTTGTAGGGTCACACATGTAACGTAAAAAGTCATAACTTATCCACAATACCTGACAACCATTTAATTTCTGAGCTTCCGTGGCTCAAAGGTTAGCGCGTTCGGCTGTTTACCAATAGGTGTGTGGTTCGAGCCCATCCGGGAGCGGTTTTGTGACGTCTCAGATGTGACGTAAAAAGTCAAGGTTTTTTCCACAACACCTGACGACCATTTAATTTTTGGTCTTCCGTGGCGCAATGGTTAGCGCGTTCGGCTGTTAACCAATAGGTTGGTGGTTCGAGCCCATCCGGGAGCGGTGTTGTGAGGTCTCAGATGTAACGTAAAATGTCAGAGTTTTTCCACAATACCTGACGAACATTTAATTTTTGGGCTTCCGTGGCGCAATGATTAGCGCGTTCAGCTGTTAACCGAAAGGTTGGTGGTTCGAGCCCATCCGGGAGCGGTGTTGTGACGTCTCAAATGTAACGTAAAATGTTAAAACTTTTCCACAATATGTGACAACCACTTAAATTCTGAGCTTCCGTGGCTCAATGGTTAGCGAATTCGGCTGTTAACCAATAGGTTGGTGGTTCGAGCCCACCCGGGAGCGGTATTTTGGGATCTCAAATGTAACGTTGAAAGCCAAAATTTTTCCACAATACCTGACGACCATTTATTTTTTGGGCTTCCGTGGCGCAATGGTCAGCGCGTTCAGCTGTTAATCGAAAGGCTGGCGGTTCAAGCCCACCCGGAAGAGGTGTTGTGGGGTCTCAGATGTAGTGTAAAAAGTCAAAACCTACCCACAATACGTGACAACCATTTAATTTCTGAGCTTCCGTGGCTAAATGGTTAGCGCGTTCGGCTGTTAACCAATAAGTTGGTGGTTTGAGCCCACCCGGGACCGGTGGTGTGGGATCTCAAATGTAACGTAGAAAGCCAAAGTTTTGCCACAATACCTGACGACCATTAAATTTTTGGGCTTCCTTGGCTCAAAGGTTAGCGCGTTCGACTGTTAACGAATAGGTGTGTGGTTAGAGCCCATCCGGGAGCGGTGTTGTGAGGTCTCAGATGTGACGTAAAAAGTCAAGGTTTTTCCACAATACCTGACGAACATTGAATTTTTGGGCTTCCGTGGCGCAATGGTTAGCGCGTTCAGCTGTTAATCGAAAGGTTGGTGGTTCGAGCCCAACCAGGAGAGGTGTTGTGGGGTCTCAGATGTAGCGTAAAAAGTCAAAACTTTTCCACAATACGTGACAACCATTTAATTTCTGAGCTTCCGTGGCTGAATGGTTAGCGCGTTCGGCTGTTAACCAATAGGTTGGTGGTTAGAGCCCATCCGGGAGCGGTGTTGTGAGGTCTCAGATGTAACGTAAAATGTCAGAGTTTTTCCACAATACCTGACGAACATTTAATTTTTGGGCTTCCCTGGCGCAATTATTAGCGCGTTCAACTGTTAATCGAAAGGCTGGTGGTTCAGGCCCACCCGGAAGAGGTGTTGTGGGGTCTCAGATGTAGCGTAAAAAGTCAAAACTTATCCACAATACGTGACAACCATTTAATTTCTGAGCTTCCGTGGCTCAATGGTTAGCGCGTTCGGCTGTTAACCAATAGGTTGGTGGTTCGAGCCCATCCGGGAGCGGTGTTGTGAGGTCTCAGATGTGACGTAAAAAGTCAAGGTTTTTCCACAATACCTGACGAACATTGAATTTTTGGGCTTCCGTGGCGCAATGGTTAGCACGTTCAGCTGTTAATCGAAAGGTTGGTGGTTCGAGCCCAACCGGGAGAGGTGTTGTGGGGTCTCAGATGTAGCGTAAAAAGTCAAAACTTTTCCACAATACGTGACAACCATTTAATTTCTGAGCTTCCGTGGCTGAATGGTTAGCGCGTTCGGCTGTTAACCAATAGGTTGGTGGTTCGAGCCCACCCGGGAGCGGTGGTGTGGGATCTCAAATGTAACGTAGAAAGCCAAAGTTTTGCCACAATACCTGACGACCATTAAATTTTTGGGCATCCTTGGCGCAATGGTTAGCGCGTTCCGCTGTTAACCGAAAGGTTGGTGGTTCGAGCCCAACCGGAAGAGGTGTTGTAGGGTCACACATGTAACGTAAAAAGTCATAACTTATCCACAATACCTGACAACCATTTAATTTCTGAGCTTCCGTGGCTCAAAGGTTAGCGCGTTCGGCTGTTTACCAATAGGTGTGTGGTTCGAGCCCATCCGGGAGCGGTTTTGTGACGTCTCAGATGTGACGTAAAAAGTCAAGGTTTTTTCCACAACACCTGACGACCATTTAATTTTTGGTCTTCCGTGGCGCAATGGTTAGCGCGTTCGGCTGTTAACCAATAGGTTGGTGGTTCGAGCCCATCCGGGAGCGGTGTTGTGAGGTCTCAGATGTAACGTAAAATGTCAGAGTTTTTCCACAATACCTGACGAACATTTAATTTTTGGGCTTCCGTGGCGCAATGATTAGCGCGTTCAGCTGTTAACCGAAAGGTTGGTGGTTCGAGCCCATCCGGGAGCGGTGTTGTGACGTCTCAAATGTAACGTAAAATGTTAAAACTTTTCCACAATATGTGACAACCACTTAAATTCTGAGCTTCCGTGGCTCAATGGTTAGCGAATTCGGCTGTTAACCAATAGGTTGGTGGTTCGAGCCCACCCGGGAGCGGTATTTTGGGATCTCAAATGTAACGTTGAAAGCCAAAATTTTTCCACAATACCTGACGACCATTTATTTTTTGGGCTTCCGTGGCGCAATGGTCAGCGCGTTCAGCTGTTAATCGAAAGGCTGGCGGTTCAAGCCCACCCGGAAGAGGTGTTGTGGGGTCTCAGATGTAGTGTAAAAAGTCAAAGCCTACCCACAATACGTGACAACCATTTAATTTCTGAGCTTCCGTGGCTAAATGGTTAGCGCGTTCGGCTGTTAACCAATAAGTTGGTGGTTTGAGCCCACCCGGGACCGGTGGTGTGGGATCTCAAATGTAACGTAGAAAGCCAAAGTTTTGCCACAATACCTGACGACCATTAAATTTTTGGGCTTCCTTGGCTCAAAGGTTAGCGCGTTCGACTGTTAACGAATAGGTGTGTGGTTCGAGCCCATCCGGGAGCGGTGTTGTGACGTCTCAGATGTGACGTAAAAAGTCAAGGTTTTTTCCACAGCACCTGACGACCATTTAATTTTTGGGCTTCCGTGGCGCAATGATTAGCGCGTTCAGCTGTTAATCGAAAGGTTGAAGGTTCGAGCCCACCCGAGAGAGGTGTTGTGGGGTCTCAGATGTAGCGTAAAAAGTCAAAACTTTTCCGCAATACGTGACAACCATTTAAATTCTGAGCTTCCGTGGCTCAATGGTTAGCGCGTTCGCCTGTTAACCAATAGGTTGGTGGTTCGAGCCCATCCGGGAGCGGTGTTGTGACGTCTTAGATGTGACGTAAAAAGTCAAAGTTTTTCCACAATACCGGACGACCATTTAATTTTTGGGCTTCCGTGGCGCAATCGTTAGCGCGTTCGGCTGTTAACAGAAAGGTTGGTGGTTCGAGCACACCCGGGAGCGGTGCTATGAGGTCTCAGATGTTACGTAAAAAGTCAAAGTTTTTCCACAATACCGGACGACCATTTAATTTTTGGGCTTCCGTTGCGCAATGGTTAGCGCGTTCAGCTGCTGTTCAAAAGACTTGTGGTTTGAGCCCTCCCGGGAGCGGTGTTGTGACGTCTCAGATGTAACATAAAATGTCAGAGTTTTTCCACAATACCTGACGAACATTGAATTTTTGGGCTTCCGTGGCGCAATGGTTAGCGCGTTCAGCTGTTAATCGAAAGGTTGGTGGTTCGAGCCCACCCGGGAGAGGTGTTGTGGGGTCTCAGATGTAGCGTAAAAAGTCAAAACGTTTCCACAATACGTGACAACCATTTAATTTCTGAGCCTCCGTGGCTCAATGGTTAGCGCGTTCGGCTGTTAACCAATAGGTTAGTGGTTCGAGCCCACCCGGGAGCGGCGTTGTGGGATCTCAAATGTAACGTAGAAAGCCAAAGTTTTTCCACAATACCTGACGATTTAATTTTTGGGCTTCCGTGGCGCAATGGTTAGGGCGTTCGGCTGTTAACCAATAGGTTGGTGGTTCGAGCCCTCCCGGGCGCGGTGTTGTGGGATCTCAAACGTAACGTAGAAAGCCAAAGTTTTTCCACAATACCTGACGACCATTTAATTTTTGGGCTTCCGTGGCGCAATGATTAGCGCGTTCAGCTGTTAATCGAAAGGTTGAAGGTTCGAGCCCACCCGGGAGAGGTGTTGTGGGGTCTCAGATGTAGCGTAAAAATTCAAAACTTTTCCACAATACGTGACAACCATTTAATTTCTGAGCTTCCGTGGCTCAATGGTTATCGCTTTCGGCTGATAACCAATAGGTTGGTGGTTCGAGCCCATCCGGGAGCGGTGTTGTGAAGTCTCAGATGTGACGTAAAAAGTCAAGGTTTTTACACAATACCTGACGAGCATTTAATTTTTGGACTTCCGTGGCGCAATGGTTAGCGCGTTCAGCAGTTAACAAATAGGTTAGTGGTTCGAGCCCACCCGGGAGCGGCGTTGTGGGATCTCAAACGTAACGTAGAAAGCCAAAGTTTTTCCACAATACCTGACGACCATTTAATTTTTGGGCTTCCGTGGCGCAATGGCTAACGCGTTCGGCTGTTAACCAATAGGTTGGTTTTTCGAGCCCACCCGGGAGCGGTGTTGTGGGATCTCAAATGTAACGTAGAAAGCCAAAGTTTTTCCAGAATACGTGACGACCATTTAATTTCTGAGCTTCCGTGGCTCAATGGTTAGCGCGTTCGGCTGTTAACCAATAGGTTGGTGGTTCGAGCCCATCCGGGAGCGGTGTTGTGAGGTCTCAGAAGTGACGTAAAAAGTCAAGGTTTTTCCACAATACCTGACGAACATTTAATTCTTGGGCTTACTTGGCGCAACGGTTAGCGCGTTCGGCTGTTAACCGAAAGGTTGGTGGTTCGAGCCCAACCGGGAGAGGTGTTGTAGGGTCTCAGATGTAACGTAATAAGTCATAACTTATCCACAATACCTGACAACCATTTAATTTCTGAGCTTCCGTGACGCAATGGTTAGCGCGTTCAGCTGTTAACCAATAGGTTGGTGGTTCGAGCCCACCCGGGAGCGGTGTTGTGGGATCTCAGATGTAACGTAAAATGTCAGAGTTTTTCCACAATACCTGACGAACATTTAATTTTTGGGCTTCCGTGGCGCAATGGTTAGCGCGTTCGGCTGTTAACCAATAGGTGGGTTGTTCGAGCCCATCCGGGAGCGGTGTTGTCAGGTCTCAGATGTGACGCAAAAAGTCAAGGTTTTTACACAATACCTGACGAGCATTTAACTTTTGGGCTTCCGTGGCTCAATGGTTAGCGCGTTCGGCTGTTAACCAATAGGTTGGTGGTTCGAGCCCACCCGGGAGCGGTGGTGTGGGATCTCATATGTAACGTAGAAAGCCAAAGTTTTGCCACAATACCTGACGACCATTAAATTTTTGGGCCTTCTTGGCGCAATTGTTAGTGCGTTCGGCTGTTAACCGAAAGGTTGGTGGTTCTAGCCCAATCGGAAGAGGTGTTGTAGGGTCTCAGATGTAACGTAAAAAGTCATAACTTATCTACAATACCTGACAACCATTTAATTTCTGAGCTTCCGTGGCTCAAAAGTTAGCGCGTTCGGCTGTTAACCAATAGGTGTGTGGTTCGAGCCCATCCGGGCGCGGTGTTGTGAGGTCTCAGATGTGAAGTAAAAAGTCAAAGTTTTACCTCAATACCTGACGACCATTTAATATTTGGCCTCCGTTGCGCAATGGTTAGCGCGTTCGGCTGTTAACCGAAAGGTTGGTGGTTCGAGCCCACCCGGGAGCGGTGTTGTGGGATCTCTAATGTAACGTAAAAAGCCAAAGTTTTTCCACAATACCTGACGACCATTTTTTTTTTGGGCGTCCGTGGCGCAATGGTTAGCGCGTTCGGCTGTTAACCGAAAAGTTGGTGGTTCGAGCCCATCCGGGAGCGGTGTTGTGACGTCTCAGATGTTACGTAAAATGTCAGAGTTTTTCCACAATACCTGACGAACATTTATTTTTCGGGCTTGCGTGGCGCAATAATTAGCGCGTCCAGCTGTTAATCGAAAGGTTGGTGGTTCGAGCCCACCCGGGAGCGGTGTTGTGGGATCTCAAATGTAACGTAGAAAACCAAAGTTTTTCCACAATACCTGACTACCATTTAATTTTTGGGCTTCCTTGGCGCAATGGTTAGCGCGTTCGGCTGTTAACCGAAAGGATGGTGGTTCGAGCCCACCTGGGAGAAGTGTTGTAGGGTCTCAGATGTAACGTAAAAAGTCATAACTTATCCACAAAACCTAACAACCATTTAATTTCTGAGCTTCTGTGGCTCAATGGTTAGCGCGTTCGGCTGTTAACCAATTGGTTGGTGGTTCGAGCCTATCCGGGAGAAGTGTTGTGACGTCTCAGATGTAACGTAAAATGTCAGAGTTTTTCCACAATACCTGACGAACATTTAATTTTTGGGCTTGCGTGGCGCAATGGTTAGCGCGGTCAGCTGTTAATCGAAAGGTTGGTGGTTCGAGCCCACCCGGGAGAGGTGTTGTTGGGTCTCATATGTAGCGTAAAAAGACAAAACTTTTCCACAATACGTGACAACCATTTATTTTCTGAGCTTTCGTGGCTCAATGGTTAGCGCGTTCGGCTGTTAACCAATA
This sequence comes from Phalangium opilio, assembly GCF_054372755.1. Taxonomy (NCBI): domain Eukaryota; kingdom Metazoa; phylum Arthropoda; class Arachnida; order Opiliones; family Phalangiidae; genus Phalangium; species Phalangium opilio. Next base: position 2,954,764 of record NW_028324192.1, on the reverse strand, counting down.
GGTTGGTGGTTCGAGCCCACCCGGGAGCGGTGTTTTTGGATCTCAAATGTAACATAAATAGCCAAAGTTTTTCCACAATACCTGACGACCATTTAATTTTTGGGCGTCCGTGGCGAATGGTTAGCGGGTTCGGCTGTTAACCGAAAGGTTGGTGGTTCGAGCCCTCCCGGGAGCGGTGTTGTGAGGTCTCAGATGTAACGTAAAAGGTCAGAGTTTTTCCACAATACCTGACGAACATTTAATTTTTGGGCTTTCGTGGCGCAATGATTAGCGCGTTCAGCTGTTAATCGAAAGGTTGAAGGTTCGAGCCCACCCGGGAGAGGTGTTGTAGGGTCTCAGATGTAACGTAAAAAGTCTTAACTTATCTACAATACCTGACAACCATTTAATTTCTGAGCTTCCGTGGCTCAAAGGTTAGCGCGTTCGGCTGTTAACCAATAGGTGTGTGGTTCGAGCCCATCCGGGAGCGGTGTTGTGACGTCTCAGATGTGACGTAAAAGTCAAGGTTTTTTCCACAACACCTGACGACCATTTAAATTCTGAGCTTCCGTGGCTCAATGGTTAGCGAATTCGGCTGTTAACAAATAGGTTGGTGGTTCGAGCCCACCCGGGAGCGGTGTTTTGGGATCTCAAATGTAACGTTGAAAGCCAAAATTTTTCCACAACACCTGACGACCATTTAATTTTTGGGCTTCCGTGGCGCAATGGTTAGCGCGTTCGGCTGTTAACCAATAGGTTGGTGGTTCGAGCCCATCCGGGAGCGGTGTTGTGAGGTCTCAGATGTAACATAAAATGTCAGAGTTTTTCCACAATACCTGACGAACATTTAATTTTTGGGCTTCCGTGGCGCAATGATTAGCGCGTTCAGCTGTTAATCGAAATTTTGAAGGTTCGAGCCAACCCGGGAGAGGTGTTGTGGGGTCTCAGATGTAGCGTAAAAAGTCAAAACTTTTCCACAATACGTGACAACCATTTAATTTCTGAGCTTCCGTGGCTCAATGGTTAGCGCGTTCGGCTGTTAACCAATAGGTTGGTGGTTCGAGCCCATCCGGGAGCGGTGTTGTGAGGTCTCAGATGTGAAGTAAAAAGTCAAAGTTTTACCTCAATACCTGACGACCATTTAATATTTGGCCTCCGTTGCGCAATGGTTAGCGCGTTCGGCTGTTAACCGAAAGGTTGGTGGTTCGAGCCCACCCGGGAGCGGTGTTGTGGGATCTCTAATGTAACGTAAAAAGCCAAAGTTTTTCCACAATACCTGACGACCATTTTTTTTTTGGGCGTCCGTGGCGCAATGGTTAGCGCGTTCGGCTGTTAACCGAAAGGTTGGTGGTTCGAGCCCATCCGGGAGCGGAGTTGTGACGTCTCAGATGTTACGTAAAATGTCAGAGTTTTTCCACAATACCTGACGAACATTTATTTTTCGGGCTTGCGTGGCGCAATAATTAGCGCGTCCGGCTGTTAACCGAAAGGATGGTGGTTCGAGCCCACCCGGGAGCGGTGTTGTGGGATCTCAAATGTAACGTAGAAAACCAAAGTTTTTCCACAATACCTGACTACCATTTAATTTTTGGGCTTCCTTGGCGCAATGGTTAGCGCGTTCGGCTGTTAACCGAAAGGATGGTGGTTCGAGCCCACCTGGGTGAAGTGTTGTAGGGTCTCAGATGTAACGTAAAAAGTCATAACTTATCCACAAAACCTAACAACCATTTAATTTCTGAGCTTCTGTGGCTCAATGGTTAGCGCGTTCGGCTGTTAACCAATTGGTTGGTGGTTCGAGCCTATCCGGGAGAAGTGTTGTGACGTCTCAGATGTAACGTAAAATGTCAGAGTTTTTCCACAATACCTGACGAACATTTAATTTTTGGGCTTGCGTGGCGCAATGGTTAGCGCGGTCAGCTGTTAATCGAAAGGTTGGTGGTTCGAGCCCACCCGGGAGAGGTGTTGTTGGGTCTCATATGTAGCGTAAAAAGACAAAACTTTTCCACAATACGTGACAACCATTGATTTTCTGAGCTTCGTGGCTCAATGGTTAGCGCGTTCAGCTGTTAACCAATAGGTTGGTGGTTCGAGCCCACCCGGGAGTGGTGTTTTTGGATCTCAAATGTAACATAAATAGCCAAAGTTTTTCGACAATACCTGACGACCATTTAATTTTTGGGCGTCCGTGGCGAATGGTTAGCGGGTTCGGCTGTTAACCGAAAGGTTGGTGGTTCGAGCCCTCCCAGGAGCGGTGTTGTGAGGCCTCAGATGTGAAGTAAAAAGTCAAAGTTTTACCTCAATACCTGACGAGCATTTAATTTTTGGGCTTCCGTGGCGCAATGGTTAGCGCGTTCAGCTTTTAATCGAAAGGTTGGTGGTTCGAGCCCACCCGGAAGAGGTGTTGTGGGGTCTCAGATGTAGCGTAAAAAGTCAAAACTTTTCCACCATACTAAAAACATTGAGCTACGACAAACAGTAGTCGAGTAATTAAGCTAATCGTAAACAAACAAACCCCTCCATAGGAAATGCATTAGACTATACTTTGCAGGCCCATAACTCTGTGTCTTCTAGAGATACGGGGATGTCCTTAGGATATGTTATAGTCCAAATTGTCCCCCATCTAACCATACTAAAAACTTTGGGCTACGATAAACAGGGGCCGAGTACTTAAGCAAAACGTAACGAAACAAACCCCCTCCATAGGAAATGCATTAGACCATACTTTGGAGGCTCTTAACTCTGTTTCTACTGGAGATACGGGGAAGTCCTTTGAGTATGTTATAGTCCAATTTGTCCCCCATCTAACCATACTAAAAACATTGAGCTACGACAAACAGGGGCCGAGATATTAAGCAAAATGTTCGTCAACTTTGGTATCGTCTCACTTATTTTTATTATGTTACTTATGATTTTTGCACTAAACTTTGGAGGCTCATAACTCTTGTTCTACAAGAGATACTGGGATCTCCTTTGGATATGTTATAGTACTCTTTGCTCCCCATGCAAGGATACTTTAAACCTGAGGCTACCTCAATATCGTCGTCAACTTACTTTTTGTCTCACTTATTGTTAGAAGGTTACTTTTGATTTTTGAAAATAAACTTTGCAGGCTCGTAACTCTGTTTCTACTGGAGATACGGGGATGTCCTTTGAGTATGTTATAGACCAATTTGTCCCCCATCTAGCCATACTAAGAATTAGGGCTACGACAAACAGTAGTCGAGTAATTAAGCTAATCGTAAACAAACAAACCCCTCCATAGGAAATACATTAGACTAAATTCTGGAGGCTCGTAACTCTGGTTCTAGCAGAGATACGGGGATGTAAATAATGTGACCTTGACACAAATGTTCGGATAATTATAAAGGTCTTTGCATGTTCCAAGCAAAAAAAAACTTCGCGGTTTCGAACCTGTGGCCTTCCGGGAGTGAGGCGGATGCGATAACCGCTACACTAAAGATATGTTATTATTTTTAATCGAAAGAACAGGGTCAAGTAATTAAGCAATACGTGAACAAACAAACCCCTCCATAGGAAATGCATTAGACTATGCTTTGCAGGCCCATAACTCTGTGTCTACTAGAGATACCGGGATGTCCTTAGGATATGTTATAGACCAATTTGTCCCCCATCTAGCCATACTAAGAATTAGGGCTACGACAAACAGTAGTCGAGTAATTAAGCTAATCGTAAACAAACAAACCCCTTCATAGGAAATACATTAGACTAAATTTTGGAGGCTCGTAACTCTGGTTCTACTAGAGATACGGGGATGTAAATAATGTGACCTTGACACAAATGTTCGGATAATTATAAAGAAATTTGCATGTTCCAATAAAAAAAAAACTTCGCGGTTTCGAACTTGTGGCCTTCCGGGAGTGAGGCGGATGCGATAACCGCTACACTAAAGATATGTTATTATTTTTAATCGAAAGAACAGGGTCAAGTAATTAAGCAATACGTGAACAAACAAACCCCTCCATAGAAAATGCATTAGACTATACTTTGCAGGCTCGTAACTCTGTTTCGACTGGAGATACGGGGATGTCCTTTGAGTATGTTATAGTCCAATTTGTCCCCCATCTAACCATACTAAAAACATTGAGCTACGACAAACAGTAGTCGAGTAATTAAGCTAATCGTAAACAAACAAACCCCTCCATAGGAAATGCATTAGACTATACTTTGCAGGCCCATAACTCTGTGTCTACTAAAGATAAGGGGATGTCCTTAGGATATGCTATAGTCCAAATTGTCCCCCATCTAACCATACTAAAAATATTGAGCTACGACAAACAAGGGCCGAGATATTAAGCAAAATGTTCGTCAACTTTGGTATCGTCTCACTTATTTTTATTATGTTACTTATGATTTTTGCACTAAACTTTGGAGGCTCATAATTAACATTTTTTTCAGGAGAAATTTTTGACCGAATTCAGCTTAATTCCCTATAAAACACTCATTAAAAGTGATTTCATCTCGATTGAACAATAAATAAAAATGTACCTCGATTTTTAATAACATTTTCAAAATCGACGTAACTCGGCCTAAGAAAAACATTTTGAGTATTTGTTCACTGTTTTCAAATATAACCACTGAAACCATTATTTTTGTAATTTTTGCGTTAATTCAAGCAAATGTAACGATATTCATTCAACAAACTGTTAAAATTCAATTTTAAATAAGAAATCGTTGTCACGGATATTGTATCTTGAAGAAAAAAAACATGCGATTTTTTCGGTACACTTTTGAATGCATTTTTTTTTGGAGAAATGTTGGACCGAATTCAGCTTAATTCCCTATAAAACACTCTTTGAAAGTGATTTCATCTCGATTGAACAATAATTAAAAATTTACCTCGATTTTTAATAACATTTTCAAAATCGACGTTTCACGGCCAAAGAAGCATACTTTGAGTATTTCTTCACAATTTTCAAATATGTTCACTGAAACCATTATTTTTATACTTTTTGCTTTAATTCAAGCAATGTAACGATATTCATTCAAAAAACTGTTAAAATTCAATTTTCAGTAAGAAATCGTATTCAAGGATTTTGTGTCTTGAAGAAGAAAAACCTGCGATTTTTTCGGTACTTTTTTGAATGAATTTTTTTCTGGAGAAATTTTTGACCGAATTCAGCTTAATTCCCTATAAAACACTCATTAAAAGTGATTTCATCTCGATTGAACAATAAATAAAAATGTACCTCGATTTTTAATAACATTTTCAAAATCGACGTTTCACGGCCAAAGAAGCATATTTTGAGTATTTCTTCACTATTTTCAAAAATAACCACTGAAACCATTACTTTTATACTTTTTGCTTTAATTCAAGCAAATGTAACGATATTCATTCAACAAACTGTTAAAATTCAATTTTAAATAAGAAATCGTTGTCACGGATTTTGTATCTTGAAGAAAAAAAACATGCGATTTTTTCGGTACTTTTTTGAATGCATTTTTTTCAGGAGAAATTTTTGACCGAATTCAGCTTAATTCCCTATAAAACACTCATTAAAAGTGATTTCATCTCGATTGAACAATAAATAAAAATGTACCTCGATTTTTAATAACATTTTCAAAATCGACGTTTCACGGCCAAAGAAGCATACTTTGAGTATTTCTTCACTATTTTCAAATATGTTCACTGAAACCATTATTTTTATACTTTTTGCTTTAATTCAAGCAAATGTAACGATATTCAATCAAAAAACTGTTAAAATTAAATTTTTCAATAAGAAATCGTTGTCACGGATTTTGTATCTTGAAGAAGAAAAACATGCGATTTTTTCGGTACTTTTTTGAATGCATTTTTTTCTGGAGAAAAAAGTTTTGACCGAATTCAGCTTAATTCCCTATAAAACACTCAATAAAAGTGATTTCATCTCGATTGAACAATAAATAAAAATGTACCTCGATTTTTAATAACATTTTCAAAATCGACGTTTCACGGCCAAGGAAGCATATTTTGAGTATTTCTTCACTATTTTCAAATATAACCACTGAAACCATTATTTTTATACTTTTTGCTTTAATTCAAGCAATGTAACGATATTCATTCAAAAAACTGTTAAAATTCAATTTTCAATAAGAAATCGTATTCACGGATTTTGTGTCTTGAAGAAGAAAAACCTGCGATTTTTTCGGTACTTTTTTGAATGCTTTTTTTTCTGGAGAAATTTTTTTTTTCTGGAGATGAAATCACTTTTAATTCGTGTTTTATAGGGAATTAGGCTGAATTCGGTCAAAAATTTCTCCAGAAAAAAATGCATTCAAAAAAGTACCGAAAAAATCGCAGGTTTTTCTTCTTCAAGACACAAAATCCGTGAATACGATTTCTTATTGAAAATTGAATTTTAACAGTTTTTTGAATGAATATCGTTACATTGCTTGAATTAAAGCAAAAAGTTTAAAAATAATGGTTTCAGTGAATATATATGAAAATAGTGAAGAAATACTCAAAATATGCTTCTTTGGCCGTGAAACGTCGATTTTGAAAATGTTATTAAAAATCGAGGTACATTTTTATTTATTGTCCTGACGAACATTTAATTTTTGGGCTTCCGTGGCTCAATGTTAGCGCGTTCGGCTGTTAATCGAAAGGTTGGTGGTTCGAGCCCATCCGGGAGCGGTGTTGTGAGGTCTTAGATGTGACGTAAAAAGTCAAGGTTTTTCCACAATACCTGACAACCGTTTAATTTCTGAGCTTCCGTGGCGCAATGGTTAGCGCGTTCGGCTGTTAACCAATAGGTTGGTGGTTCGAGCCCATCCGGGAGCGGTGTTGTGTGATCTCAAATGTAACGTAGAAAGCCAAAGTTTTTCCACAATACCTGACGACCATTTAATTTTTGGGCCTCAGTGGCGAATGGTTAGCGCGTTCGGCTGTTAACCGAAATGTTGGTGGTTCGAGCCCATCCGGGAGCGGTGTTGTGAGGTCTCAGATGGTAAGTAAAAAGTCAAGGTTTTACCTCAATACCTGACGAAAATTTAATTTTTGGGCTACAGTGGCGCAATGGTCAGCGCGTTCAGCTGTTAACCGAAAGGTTGGTGGTTCGAGCCCTCCCAGGAGCGGTGTTGTGACGTCTCAGATGTAACGTAAAATGTCAGAGTTTTTCCAAAACACCTGACGAACATTTAACTTTTGGGCTTCCGTGGCGCAATGGTTAGCGCGTTCAGCTGTTAATCGAAAGGTTGGTGGTTCGAGCTAGCCCGGAAGAGGTATTGTGTGGTCTCAGATGTAGCGTAAAAAGTCAAAACATTTCCACAATACGTGACAACCATTTAATTTCTGAGCTTCCGTGGCTCAATGGTTAGCGCGTTCGGCTGTTAATCGAAAGGTTGGTGGTTCGAGCCCATCCGGGAGCGGTATTGTGAGGTCTCAGATGTAGCGTGAAAAGTCAAACTTTTTCCATAATACGTGATAACCATTTATTTTCTGAGCTTCCGCGGCTCAATGGTTAGCGCGTTCGGCTGTTAACCAATAGGTTGCTGGTTCGAGCCCACCCGGGAGCGGTGTTTTGGCATCTCAAATGTAACGTAAATAGCCAAAGTTTTTCCACAATACCTGACGACCATTTAATTTTTGGGCCTCAGTAGCGCAATGGTTAGCGCGTTTAGCTGTTAACCGAAAGGTTGGTGGTTCGAGCACAAACGAGAGAGGATTCGTGGGGTCTCAGAAGTAGCGTGAAAAGTAACTTTTCAACAATACCTGACAACCATTTAATTATTGGGCGTCCGTGGCGCAATGGTTAGCGCGTTCGGCTGTTAACCAATAGGTTGGTGGTTCGAGCCCATCCGGGAGCGGTGTTGTAAGGTCTTAGATGTGACGTAAAAAGTCAAGGTTTTTCCACAATACCTGACAACCGTTTAATTTCTGAGCTTCCGTGGCGCAATGGTTAGCGCGTTCGGCTGTTAACCAATAGGTTGGTGGTTCGAGCCCATTCGGGAGAAGTGTTGTGACGTCTCAGATGTAACGTAAAATGTCGGAGTTTTTCCACAATACCTGACGAACATTTAATTTTTGGGCTTCAGTGGCGCAATGGTCAGCGCGTTCAGCTGTTAACCGAAAGGTTGGTGGTTCGAGCCCAAACGAGAGAGGTTTTGTGGGGTCTCAGATGTAGCGTGAAAAGTCGTAACTTTTCAACAATACCTGACAACCATTTAATTTTTGGGCGTCCGTGGCGCAATGGCTAGCGCGTTCGGCTGTTAACCGAAAGGTTGGTGGTTCGAGCCCATCCGGGAGCGGTGTTGTGACGTCTCAGATGTTACGTAAAATGTCAGAGTTTTTCCACAATACCTGACAACCATTTAATTTCGGAGCTTCCGTGGCGCAGTAATTAGCGCGTACAGCTCTTAATCGAAAGGTTGGTGGTTCGAGCCCACCCGGAAGAGGTGTTGTGGGGTCTCAGATGTAGCGTTAAAAGTCAAAACTTTTCCACAATACGTGACAACCATTTAATTTCTGATCTTCCGTGGCTCAATGGTTAGCGCGTTCGGCTGATAACCAATAGGTTGGTGGTTCGAGCCCACCCGGGAGCGGTGTTTTTGGATCTCAAATGTACCGTAAATAGCCAAAGTTTTTCCACAATACCTGACGACCATTTAATTTTTGGGCCTCAGTGGCGAATGGTTAGCGCGTTCGGCTGTTAACCGAAAGGTTGGTGGTTCGAGCCCATCCGGGAGCGGTGTTGTGAGGTCTCAGATGTGAAGTAAAAAGTCAAGGTTTTACCTCAATACCTGAAGAAAATTTAATTTTTGGGCTACAGTGGCGCAATGGTCAGCGCGTTCAGCTGTTAACCGAAAGGTTGGTGGTTCGAGCCCTCCCGGGTGCGGTGTTGTGACGTCTCAGATGTAACGTAAAATGTCAGAGTTTTTCCAAAACACCTGACGAACATTTAACTTTTGGGCTTCCGTGGCGCAATGGTTAGCGCGTTCAGCTGTTAATCGAAAGGTTGGTGGTTCGAGCCCGCCCGGAAGAGGTATTGTGTGGTCTCAGATGTAGCGTAAAAAGTCAAAACTTTTCCACACTACGTGACAACCATTTAATTTCTCAGCTTCCGTGGCTCAATGGTTAGCGCGTTCGGCTGTTAATCGAAAGGTTGGTGGTTCGAGCCCATCCGGGAGCGGTGTTGTGAGGTCTCAGATGTAGCGTGAAAAGTCAAACTTTTTCCATAATACGTGATAACCATTTATTTTCTGAGCTTCCGTGGCTCAATGGTTAGCGCGTTCGGCTGTAAACCAATAGGTTGGTGGTTCGAGCCCACCCGGGAGCGGTGTTTTGGGATCTCAAATGTAACGTAAATAGCCAAAGTTTTTCTACAATACCTGACGACCATTTAATTTTTGGGCCTCAGTGGCGCAATGGTTAGCGCGGTCAGCTGTTAACCGAAAGGTTGGTGGTTCGAGCCCACCCTGGAGAGGTGTTGTGGGGTCTCAAATGTAACGTAGAAAGCCAAAGTCTTTCCACGATACCTGACAACCGTTTAATTTCTGAGCTTCCGTGGCTCAATGGTTAGCGCGTTCAGCTGTTAAGCAATAGGTTGGTGGTTCGAGCCCAAACGAGAGAGGATTTGTGGGGTCTCAGAAGTAGCGTGAAAAGTCGTAACTTTTCAACAATACCTGACAACCATTTAATTATTGGGCGTCCGTGGCGCAATGGTTAGCGCGTTCGGCTGTTAACCAATAGGTTGGTGGTTCGAGCCCATCCGGGAGCGGTGTTGTGAGGTCTTAGATGTGACGTAAAAAGTCAAGGTTTTTACACAATATCTGACGAGCATCTAATTTTTGGGCTTCCGTGGCGCAATGGTTAGCGCGTTCAGCTGTTAATCGAAAGGTTGGTGGTTCGAGCCCACCCGGGAGAGGTGTTGTGGGGTCTCAAATGTAACGTAGAAAGCCAAAGTTTTTCCACAATACCTGACGACCGTTTAATTTTTGGGCTTCCGTGGCGCAATGGTTAGCGCGTTCGGCTGTTAACCGAAAGGTTGGTGGTTCGAGCCCATCCGGGAGCGGTGTTGTGAGGCCTCAGATGTAAAGTAAAAAGTCAAAGTTTTACCTCAATACCTGACGAAAATTTAATTTTTGGGCTTCAGTGGCGCAATGGTTAGCGCGTTCGGCTATTAACCAATAGGTTGGTGGTTCGAGCCCATCCGGGAGAAGTGTTGTGACGTCTCAGATGTAACGTAAAATGTCAGAGTTTTTCCACAATACCTGACGAACATTTAATTTTTGGGCTTCAGTGGCGCAATGGTCAGCGCGTTCAGCTGTTAACCGAAAGGTTGGTGGTTCGAGCCCAAACGAGAGAGGTTTTGTGGGGTCTCAGATATAGCGTGAAAAGTCGTAACTTTTCAACAATACCTGACAACCATTTAATTTCTGAGCTTCCGTGGCTCAATGGTTAGCGCGTTCGGCTGTTAACCAATAGGTTGGTGGTTCTAGCCCATCCGGGAGCGGTGTTGTGATGTCTCAGATGTAACGTAAAATGTCAGAGTTTTTCCACAATACCTGACGAACATTTAATTTTTGGGCTTCCTTGGCGCAATGGTTAGCGCGTTCAGCTGTTAATCGAAAGGTTGGTGGTTCGAGCCCACCCGGAAGAGGTGATGTGGGGTCTCAGATGTAGCGTAAAAAGTCAAAACTTTTCCACAATACGTGACAACCATTTAATTTCTGAGCTTCAGTGGCGCAATGGTCAGCGCGTTCAGCTGTTAACCGAAAGGTTGGTGGTTCGAGCCCTCCCGGGAGCGGTGTTGTGACGTCTCAGATGTAACGTAAAATGTCAGAGTTTTTCCAAAACACCTGAAGAACATTTAACTTTTGGGCTTCCGTGGCGCAATGGTTAGTGCGTTCAGCTGTTAATCGAAAGGTTGGTGGTTCGAGCCCGCCCGGAAGAGGTATTGTGTTGTCTCAGATGTAGCGTAAAAAGTCGAAACTTTTCCACAATACGTGACAACCATTTAATTTCTCAGCTTCCGTGGCTCAATGGTTAGCGCGTTCGGCTGTTAATCGAAAGGTTGGTGGTTCGAGCCCATCCGGGAGCGGTGTTGTGAGGTCTCAGATGTAGCGTGAAAAGTCAAACTTTTTCCATAATACGTGATAACCATTTATTTTCTGAGCTTCCGTGGCTCAATGGTTAGCGCGTTCGGCTGTTAACCAATAGGTTGGTGGTTCGAGCCCACCCGGGAGCGGTGTTTTGGGATCTCAAATGTAACGTAAATAGCCAAAGTTTTTCCACAATACCTGACGACCATTTAATTTTTGGGCCTCAGTGGCGCAATGGTTAGCGCGTTCAGCTGTTAACCGAAAGGTTGGTGGTTCGAGCCCACCCGGGAGAGGTGTTGTGGGGTCTCAAATGTAACGTAGAAAGCCAAAGTCTTTCCACAATACCTGACAACCGTTTAATTTCTGAGCTTCCGTGGCTCAATGGTTAGCGCGTTCAGCTGTTAAGCAATAGGTTGGTGGTTCGAGCCCAAACGAGAGAGGATTTGTGGGGTCTCAGAAGTATCGTGAAAAGTCGTAACTTTTCAACAATACCTGACAACCATTTAATTATTGGGCGTCCGTGGCGCAATGGTTAGCGCGTTCGGCTGTTAACCAATAGGTTGGTGGTTCGAGCCCATCCGGGAGCGGTGTTGTGAGGTCTTAGATGTGACGTAAAAAGTCAAGGTTTTTACACAATATCTGACGAGCATCTAATTTTTGGGCTTCCGTGGCGCAATGGTTAGCGCGTTCAGCTGTTAATCGAAAGGTTGGTGGTTCGAGCCCACCCGGGAGAGGTGTTGTGGGGTCTCAAATGTAACGTAGAAAGCCAAAGTTTTTCCACAATACCTGACAACCGTTTAATTTCTGAGCTTCCGTGGCTCAATGGTTAGCGCGTTCAGCTGTTAACCAATAGGTTGGTGGTTCGAGCCCACCCGGGAGCGGTGTTGTGTGATCTCAAATGTAACGTAGAAAGCCAAAGTTTTTCCACAATACCTGACGACCATTTAATTTTTGGGCTTCCGTGGCGCAATGGTTAGCGCGTTCGGCTGTTAACCGAAAGGTTGGTGGTTCGAGCCCATCCGGGAGCGTTTTGTGAGAGTTGATAGAATGCCGTATCTACAATAGAAACAGAGTTACGGGCCTGCAAAGTATAGTCTAATGCATTTTCTATGGAGGGGTTTGTTTGTTCATGTATTGCTTAATTACTTGACCCTGTTCTTTCGATTAAAAATAATAACATATCTTTAGTGTAGCGGTTATCGCATCCGCCTCACTCCCGGAAGGCCACAGGTTCGAAACCGCGAAGTTTTTTTTTATAATTATCCGAACATTTGTGTCAAGGTCACATTATTTACATCCCCGTATCTCTGGTAGAACCAGAGTTACGAGCCTCCAGAATTTGGTCTAATGGATTTCCAATGGAGGGGTTTGTTTGATTACGATTAGCTTAATTACTCGACTACTGTTTGACGTAGCTCAATGTTTTTAGTATGGTTAGATGGGGGACAATTTGGACTATAGCATATCCTAAGGACATCCCCGTATCTTTAGTAGACACAGAGTTATGGGCCTGCAAAATATAGTCTAATGCATTTCCTATGGACGGGTTGTTTGTTTACGTTTAGCTTAATTACTCGGCCCCTGTTTGTCGTAGCTCAATATTTTTAAAATGGTTAGATGGGGGACAAATTGGACTATAACATACTCAAAGGACTTCCCCGTATCTCCAGTAGAAACAGAGTTACGAGCCTCCAAAGTATAGTCTAATGCATTTCCTATGGAGGGGGTTTGTTTCGTTACGTTTTGCTTAAGTACTCGGCCCCTGTTTGTCGTAGCCCAAAGTTTTTAGTATGGTTAGATGGGGGACAATTTGGACTATAACATATCCTAAGGACATCCCCGTATCTCTAGTAGACACAGAGTTATGGGCCTGCAAAGTATAGTCTAATGCATTTCCTATGGAGGGGTTTGTTTGTTCACGTATTGCTTAATTACTTGACCTTGTTCTTTCGATTAAAAATAATAACATATCTTTAGTGTAGCGGTTATCGCATCCGCCTCACTCTCGGAAGGCCACAGATTCGAAACCACGAAGTTTTTTTTTTTGCTTGGAACATGCAAAGACCTTTATAATTATCCGAACATTTGTGTCAAGGTCACATTATTTACATGCCCGTATCTCTGGTAGAACCAGAGTTACGAGCCTCCAGAATTTAGTCTAATGTATTTCCTATGGAGGGGTTTGTTTGTATACGATTAGCTTAATTACACGACTACTGTTTGTCGTAGCCCTAATTCTTAGTATGGCTAGATGGGGGACAAATTGGTCTATAACATACTCAAAGGACATCCCCTTATCTCCAGTAGAAACAGAGTTACGAGCCTGCAAAGTTTATTTTCAAAAATTAAAAGTAACCTTCTAACAATAAGTGAGACAAAAAGTAAGTTGACGACGATATTGAGGTAGCCTCAAGTTTAAAGTATCCTTGTATGGGGAGCAAAGAGTACTATAACATATGCAAAGGAGATCCCAGTATCTCTTGTAGAACAAGAGTTATGAGCCTCCAAAGTTTAGTGCAAAAATCATAAGTAACATAATAAAAATAAGTGAGACGATACCAAAGTTGACGAACATTTTGCTTAATATCTCGGCCCCAGTTTGTCGTAGCTCAATGTTTTCAGTATGGTTAGATGAAGGACAAATTGGACTATAACATATCCTAAGGACATCCCGGTATCTCTAGTAGACACATAGTTATGGGCCTGCAAAGCATAGTCTAATGCATTTCCTATGGAGGCGTTTGTTTGTTCACGTATTGCTTAATTACTTGACCCTGTTCTTTCGATTAAAAATAATAACATATCTTTAGTGTAGCGGTTATCGCATCCGCCTCACTCCCGGAAGGCCACAGGTTCGAAACCGCGAAGTTTTTTTTTTGCTTGGAACATGCAAAGACCTTTATAATTATCCGAACATTTGTGTCAAGGTCACATTATTTACATCCCCGTATCTCTGGTAGAACCAGAGTTACGAGCCTCCAGAATTTAGTCTAATGTATTTCCTATGGAGGGGTTTGTTTGTATACGATTAGCTTAATTACACGACTACTGTTTGTCGTAGCCCTAATTCTTAGTATGGCTAGATGGGGGACAAATTGGTCTATAACATACTCAAAGGACATCCCCTTATCTCCAGTAGAAACAGAGTTACGAGCCTGCAAAGTTTATTTTCAAAAATTAAAAGTAACCTTCTAACAATAAGTGAGACAAAAAGTAAGTTGACGACGATATTGAGGTAGCCTCAAGTTTAAAGTATCCTTGTATGGGGAGCAAAGAGTACTATAACATATGCAAAGGAGATCCCAGTATCTCTTGTAGAACAAGAGTTATGAGCCTCCAAAGTTTAGTGCAAAAATCATAAGTAACATAATAAAAATAAGTGAGACGATACCAAAGTTGACGAACATTTTGCTTAATATCTCGGCCCTTGTTTGTCGTAGCTCAATGTTTTTAGTATGGTTAGATGGGGGACAATTTGGACTACAGCATATCCTAAGGACATCCCCGTATCTTTAGTAGACACAGAGTTATGGGCCTGCAAAATATAGTCTAATGCATTTCCTATGGACGGGTTGTTTGTTTACGTTTAGCTTAATTACTTGACCCTGTTCTTTCGATTAAAAATAATAACATATCTTTAGTGTAGCGGTTATCGCATCCGCCTCACTCCCGGAAGGCCACAGGTTCGAAACCGCGAAGTTTTTTTTTATAATTATCCGAACATTTGTGTCAAGGTCACATTATTTACATCCCCGTATCTCTGGTAGAACCAGAGTTACGAGCCTCCAGAATTTAGTCTAATGTATTTCCTATGGAGGGGTTTGTTTGTTTACGATTAGCTTAATTACTCGACTACTGTTTGTCGTAGCTCAATGTTTTTAGTATGGTTAGATGGGGGACAAATTGGACTATAACATACTCAAAGGACATCCCCGTATCTCCAGTAGAAACAGAGTTACGAGCCTGCAAAGTATAGTCTAATGCATTTTCTATGGAGGGGTTTGTTTGTTCACGTATTGCTTAATTACTTGACCCTGTTCTTTCGATTAAAAATAATAACATATCTTTAGTGTAGCGGTTATCGCATCCGCCTCACTCCCGGAAGGCCACAGGTTCGAAACCGCGAAGTTTTTTTTTTGCTTGGAACATGCAAAGACCTTTATAATTATCCGAACATTTGTGTCAAGGTCACATTATTTACATCCCCGTATCTCTGGTAGAACCAGAGTTACGAGCCTCCAGAATTTAGTCTAATGTATTTCCTATGGAGGGGTTTGTTTGTATACGATTAGCTTAATTACACGACTACTGTTTGTCGTAGCCCTAATTCTTAGTATGGCTAGATGGGGGACAAATTGGTCTATAACATACTCAAAGGACATCCCCTTATCTCCAGTAGAAACAGAGTTACGAGCCTGCAAAGTTTATTTTCAAAAATTAAAAGTAACCTTCTAACAATAAGTGAGACAAAAAGTAAGTTGACGACGATATTGAGGTAGCCTCAAGTTTAAAGTATCCTTGTATGGGGAGCAAAGAGTACTATAACATATGCAAAGGAGATCCCAGTATCTCTTGTAGAACAAGAGTTATGAGCCTCCAAAGTTTAGTGCAAAAATCATAAGTAACATAATAAAAATAAGTGAGACGATACCAAAGTTGACGAACATTTTGCTTAATATCTCGGCCCTTGTTTGTCGTAGCTCAATGTTTTTAGTATGGTTAGATGGGGGACAATTTGGACTATAGCATATCCTAAGGACATCCCCGTATCTTTAGTAGACACAGAGTTATGGGCCTGCAAAATATAGTCTAATGCATTTCCCATGGACGGGTTGTTTGTTTACGTTTAGCTTAATTACTTGACCCTGTTCTTTCGATTAAAAATAATAACATATCTTTAGTGTAGCGGTTATCGCATCCGCCTCACTCCCGGAAGGCCACAAGTTCGAAACCGCGAAGTTTTTTTTATAATTATCCGAACATTTGTGTCAAGGTCACATTATTTACATCCCCGTATCTCTGGTAGAACCAGAGTTACGAGCCTCCAGAATTCAGTCTAATGTATTTCCTATGGAGGGGTTTGTTTGCTTACGATTAGCTTAATTACTCGACTACTGTTTGTCGTAGCTCAATGTTTTTAGTATGGTTAGATGGGGGACAAATTGGACTATAACATACTCAAAGGACATCCCCGTATCTCCAGTAGAAACAGAGTTACGAGCCTGCAAAGTATAGTCTAATGCATTTTCTATGGAGGGGTTTGTTTGTTCACGTATTGCTTAATTACTTGACCCTGTTCTTTCGATTAAAAATAATAACATATATTTAGTGTAGCGGTTATCGCATCCGCCTCACTCCCGGAAGGCCACAGGTTCGAAACCGCGAAGTTTTTTTTTTGCTTGGAACATGCAAAGACCCTTATAATTATCCGATTATTTGTGTCAAGGTCACATTATTTACATCCCCGTATCTCTGGTAGAACCAGAGTTACGAGCCTGCAAAGTTTATTTTCAAAAATCAAAAGTAACCTTCTAACAATAAGTGAGACAAAAAATAAGTTGACGACGATATTGAGGTAGCCTCAAGTTTAAAGTATCCTTGTATGGGGAGCAAAGAGTACTATAACATTTCCAAAGGAGATCCCAGTATCTCTTGTAGAACAAGAGTTATGAGCCTCCAAAGTTTAGTGCAAAAATCATAAGAAACATAATAAAAATAAGTGAGACGATACCAAAGTTGACGAACATTTTGCTTAATATCTCGGCCCTTGTTTGTCGTAGCTCAATGTTTTTAGTATGGTTAGATGGGGGACAATTTGGACTATAGCATATCCTAAGGACATCCCCGTATCTTTAGTAGACACAGAGTTATGGGCCTGCAAAATATAGTCTAATGCATTTCCTATGGACGGGTTGTTTGTTTACGTTTAGCTTAATTACTCGGCCCCTGTTTGTCGTAACTCAATGTTTTTAGTATGGTTAGATGGGGGACAAATTGGACTATAACATACTCAAAGGACATCCCCGTATCTTCAGTGGAAACAGAGTTACGAGCCTGCAAAGTATAGTCTAACTCATTTCCTATGGAGGGGGTTTGTTTCTTTACGTTTCGCTTAAGTACACGGCCCCTGTTTGTCGTAGCCCAAAGTTTTTAGTATGGTTAGATGAATGACAAATTGGACTATAACATATCCTAAGGACATCCCGGTATCTCTAGTAGATACAGAGTTATGGGCCTTGCAAAGTATAGTCTAATGCATTTTCTATGGAGGGGTTTGTTTGTTCACGTATTGCTTAATTACTTGACCCTGTTCTTTCGATTAAAAATAATAACATATCTTTAGTGTAGCGGTTATCGCATCCGCCTCACTCCCGGAAGGCCACAGGTTCGAAACCGCGAAGTTTTTTTTTTTGCTTGGAACATGCAAAGACCTTTATAATTATCCGAACATTTGTGTCAAGGTCACATTATTTACATCCCCGTATCTATGGTAGAACCAGAGTTACGAGCCTGCAAAGTTTATTTTCAAAAATCAAAAGTAACCTTCTAACAATAAGTGAGACAAAAAATAAGTTGACGACGATATTGAGGTAGCCTCAAGTTTAAAGTATCCTGGTATGGGGAGCAAAGAGTACTATAACATTTCCAAAGGAGATCCCAGTATCTCTTGTAGAACAAGAGTTATGAGCCTCCAAAGTTTAGTGCAAAAATCATAAGTAACATAATAAAAATAAGTGAGACGATACCAAAGTTGACGAACATTTTGCTTAATATCTCGGCCCTTGTTTGTCGTAGCTCAATGTTTTTAGTATGGTTAGATGGGTGACAATTTGGACTATAACATATCCTAAGGACATCCCCGTATCTCTAGTAGACACAGAATTATGGGCCTGCAAAATATAGTCTAATGCATTTCCTATGGACGGGTTGTTTGTTTACGTTTAGCTTAATTACTCGGCCCCTGTTTGTCGTAGCTCAAAATTTTTAGTATGGTTAGATGGGGGACAAATTAGACTATAACATACTCAAAGGACTTCCCCGTATCTCCAGTAGAAACAGAGTTAAGAGCCTCCAAAGTATGGTCTAATGCATTTCCTATGGAGGGGGTTTGTTTCGTTACGTTTTGCTTAAGTACTCGGCCCCTGTTTGTCGTAGCCCAAAGTTTTTAGTATGGTTAGATGGGGGACAATTTGGACTATAACATATTGAGTGTTTTATAGGGAATTAAGCTGAATTCGGTCAAAAATTTCTACAAAAAAAATTCATTCAAAAAAGTACCGAAAAAATCGCAGGTTTTTCTTCTTCAAGACACAAAATCCGTGAATACGATTTCTTATTGAAAATTGAATTTTAACAGTTTGTTGAATGAATATCGTTACATTTGCTTGAATTAAAGCAAAAAGTATAAAAATAATGGTTTCAGTGGTTATATTTGAAAACAGTGAAGAAATACTCAAAGTATGCTTCTTTGGCCGTGAAACGTCGATTTTGAAAATGTTATTAAAAATCGAGGTACATTTTTATTTATTGTTCAATCGAGATGAAATCACTTTTAATGAGTGTTTTATAGGGAATTAAGCTGAATTCGGTCAAAAATTTCTCCAGAAAAAAATGCATTCAAAAAAGTACCTAAAAAATCGCATGTTTTTCTTCTTCAAGATACAAAATCCGTGACAACGATTTCTTATTGAAAAATTGAATTTTAACAGTTTTTTGAATGAATATCGTTACATTGCTTGAATTAAAGCAAAAAGTATAAAAATAATGGTTTCAGTGAACATATTTGAAAATAGTGAAGAAATACTCAAAGTATGCTTCTTTGGCCGTGAAACGTCGATTTTGAAAATGTTATTAAAAATCGAGGTAAATTTTTAATTATTGTTCAATCAAGATGAAATCACTTTCAAAGAGTGTTTTATAGGGAATTAAGCTGAATTCGGTCAAACATTTCTCCAAAAAAAAATGCATTCAAAAGTGTACCGAAAAAATCGCATGTTTTTTTCTTCAAGATACAATATCCGTGACAACGATTACTTATTGAAAATTGAATTTTAACAGTTTTTTGAATGAATATCGTTACATTGCTTGAATTAAAGCAAAAAGTATAAAAATAATGGTTTCAGTGGTTATATTTGAAAATAGTGAAGAAATACTCAAAATATGCTTCTTTGGCCGTGAAACGTCGATTTTGAAAATGTTATTAAAAATCGAGGTACATTTTTATTTATTGTTCAATCGAGATGAAATCACTTTTAATGAGTGTTTTATAGGGAATTAAGCTGAATTCGGTCAAAAATTTCTCCTGAAAAAAATGCATTCAAAAAAGTACCGAAAAAATCGCATGTTTTTCTTCTTCAAGATACAAAATCCGTGACAACGATTTCTTATTGAAAAATTTAATTTTAACAGTTTTTTGATTGAATATCGTTACATTTGCTTGAATTAAAGCAAAAAGTATAAAAATAATGCTTTCAGTGAACATATTGGAAAATAGTGAAGAAATACTCAAAGTATGCTTCTTTGGCCGTGAAACGTCGATTTTGAAAATGTTATTAAAAATCGAGGTAAATTTTTAATTATTGTTCAATCGAGATGAAATCACTTTCAATAAGTGTTTTATAGGGAATTAAGCTGAAGTCGGTCAAACATTTCTCCAGGAAAAAATGCATTCAAAAAAGTACCGAAAAAAATCGCATGTTTTTCTTCTTCAAGATACAAAATCCGTGACAACGATTTCTTATTGAAAAATTGAATTTTTACAGTTTTTTGAATGAATATCGTTACATTTGCTTGAATTAAAGCAAAAAGTATAAAAATAATGGTTTCAGTGAACATATTTGAAAATAGTGAAGAAATACTCAAAGTAAGCTTCTTTGGCCGTGAAACGTCGATTTTGAAAATGTTATTAAAAATCGAGGTAAATTTTTAATTATTGTTCAATCGAGATGAAATCACTTTCAATGAGTGTTTTATAGGGAATTAAGCTGAATTCGGTCAAACATTTCTCCAGAAAAAATGCATTCAAAAGTGTACCGAAAAAATCGCATGTTTTTTTTCTTCAAGATACAAAATCCGTGACAACGATTTCTTATTGAAAAATTGAATTTTAACAGTTTTTTGAATGAATATCGTTACATTTGCTTGAATTAGGTATTGTGGAAAAACTTTGGCTTTCTACGTTACGTTTGAGATCCCACAACGCCGCTCCCGGGTGGGCTCGAACCACTAAATTATTTGTTAACTGCTGAACGCGCTAACCATTGCGCCACGGAAGCTCAGAAATTAAATGGTTGTCACGTATTGTGGAAAAGTTTTGACTTTTTACGCTACATCTGAGACCCCACAACACCTCTCCCGGTTGGGCTCGAACCACCAACCTTTCGATTAACAGCTGAACGTGCTAACCATTGCGCCACGGAAGCCCAAAAATTCAATGTTCGTCAGGTATTGTGGAAAAACCTTGACTTTTTACGTCACATCTGAGACCTCACAACACCGCTCCCGGATGGGCTCGAACCACCAACCTATTGGTTAACAGCCGAACGCGCTAACCATTGAGCCACGGAAGCTCAGAAATTAAATGGTTGTCACGTATTGTGGATAAGTTTTGACTTTTTACGCTACATCTGAGACCCCACAACACCTCTTCCGGGTGGGCCTGAACCACCAGCCTTTCGATTAACAGTTGAACGCGCTAATAATTGCGCCAGGGAAGCCCAAAAATTAAATGTTCGTCAGGTATTGTGGAAAAACTCTGACATTTTACGTTACATCTGAGACCTCACAACACCGCTCCCGGATGGGCTCTAACCACCAACCTATTGGTTAACAGCCGAACGCGCTAACCATTCAGCCACGGAAGCTCAGAAATTAAATGGTTGTCACGTATTGTGGAAAAGTTTTGACTTTTTACGCTACATCTGAGACCCCACAACACCTCTCCCGGGTGGGCTCGAACCACCAACCTTTCGATTAACAGCTGAACGCGCTAACCATTGCGCCACGGAAGCCCAAAAATTCAATGTTCGTCAGGTATTGTGGAAAAACTCTGACATTTTATGTTACATCTGAGACGTCACAACACCGCTCCCGGGAGGGCTCAAACCATCAGTCTTTTGAACAGCAGCTGAACGCGCTAACCATTGCGCCACGGAAGCCCAAAAATTCAATGTTCGTCAGGTATTGTGGAAAAACCTTGACTTTTTACGTCACATCTGAGACCTCACAACACCGCTCCCGGATGGGCTCTAACCACCAACCTATTGGTTAACAGCCGAACGCGCTAACCATTGAGCCACGAAGCTCAGAAATTAAATGGTCGTCACGTATTGTGGAAAAACTTTGGCTTTCTACGTTACATTTGAGATCCCACAACACCGCTCCCGGGTGGGCTCGAACCACCAACCTATTGGTTAACAGTCGAACGCGTTAACCATTGCGCCACGGAAGCCCAAACATTAAATGGTCGTCAGGTATTGTGGAAAAACTTTGGCTTTCTACGTTACATTTGAGATCCCACAACGCCGCTCCCGGGTGGGCTCGAACCACTAACCTATTGGTTAACAGCCGAACGCGCTAACCATTGAGCCACGGAGGCTCAGAAATTAAATGGTTGTCACGTATTGTGGAAACGTTTTGACTTTTTACGCTACATCTGAGACCCCACAACACCTCTCCCGGGTGGGCTCGAACCACCAACCTTTCGATTAACAGCTGAACGCGCTAACCATTGCGCCACGGAAGCCCAAAAATTCAATGTTCGTCAGGTATTGTGGAAAAACTCTGACATTTTATGTTACATCTGAGACGTCACAACACCGCTCCCGGGAGGGCTCAAACCACCAGTCTTTTGAACAGCAGCTGAACGCGCTAACCATTGCGCAACGGAAGCCCAAAAATTAAATGGTCGTCCGGTATTGTGGAAAAACTTTGACTTTTTACGTCACATCTAAGACGTCACAACACCGCTCCCGGATGGGCTCGAACCACCAACCTATTGGTTAACAGGCGAACGCGCTAACCATTGAGCCACGGAAGCTCAGAATTTAAATGGTTGTCACGTATTGCGGAAAAGTTTTGACTTTTTACGCTACATCTGAGACCCCACAACACCTCTCTCGGGTGGGCTCGAACCTTCAACCTTTCGATTAACAGCTGAACGCGCTAATCATTGCGCCACGGAAGCCCAAAAATTAAATGGTCGTCAGGTGCTGTGGAAAAAACCTTGACTTTTTACGTCACATCTGAGACGTCACAACACCGCTCCCGGATGGGCTCGAACCACACACCTATTTGTTAACAGCCGAACGCGCTAACCTTTGAGCCAAGGAAGCCCAAAAATTTAATGGTCGTCAGGTATTGTGGCAAAACTTTGGCTTTCTACGTTACATTTGAGATCCCACACCACCGGTCCCGGGTGGGCTCAAACCACCAACCTATTTGTTAACAGCCGAACGCGCTAACCATTGAGCCACGGAAGCTCAGAAATTAAATGGTTGTCACGTATTGTGGGTAGGTTTTGACTTTTTACACTACATCTGAGACCCCAAAACACCTCTTCCGGGTGGGCTTGAACCGCCAGCCTTTCGATTAACAGCTGAACGCGCTGACCATTGCGCCACGGAAGCCCAAAAAATAAATGGTCGTCAGGTATTGTGGAAAAATTTTGGCTTTCAACGTTACATTTGAGATCCCAAAATACCGCTCCCGGGTGGGCTCGAACCACCAACCTATTGGTTAACAGCCGAATTCGCTAACCATTGAGCCACGGAAGCTCAGAATTTAAGTGGTTGTCACATATTGTGGAAAAGTTTTAACATTTTACGTTACATTTGAGACGTCACAACACCGCTCCCGGATGGGCTCGAACCACCAACCTTTCGGTTAACAGCTGAACGCGCTAATCATTGCGCCACGGAAGCCCAAAAATTAAATGTTCGTCAGGTATTGTGGAAAAACTCTGACATTTTACGTTACATCTGAGACCTCACAACACCGCTCCCGGATGGGCTCGAACCACCAACCTATTGGTTAACAGCCAAACGATCTAACCATTGCGCCATGGAAGACCAAAAATTAAATGGTCGTCAGGTGTTGTGGAAAAAACCTTGACTTTTTACGTCACATCTGAGACGTCACAAAACCGCTCCCGGATGGGCTCGAACCACACACCTATTGGTAAACAGCCGAACGCGCTAACCTTTGAGCCACGGAAGCTCAGAAATTAAATGGTTGTCAGGTATTGTGGATAAGTTATGACTTTTTACGTTACATGTGTGACCCTACAACACCTCTTCCGGTTGGGCTCGAACCACCAACCTTTCGGTTAACAGCCGAACGCGCTAACCATTGCGCCAAGGAAGCCCAAAAATTTAATGGTCGTCAGGTATTGTGGCAAAACTTTGGCTTTCTACGTTACATTTGAGATCCCACACCACCGCTCCCGGGTGGGCTCGAACCACCAACCTATTGGTTAACAGCCGAACGCGCTAACCATTGAGCCACGGAAGCTCAGAAATTAAATGGTTGTCACGTATTGTGGATAAGTTTTGACTTTTTACGCTACATCTGAGACCCCACAACACCTCTTCCGGGTGGGCCTGAACCACCAGCCTTTCGATTAACAGTTGAACGCGCTAATAATTGCGCCACGGAAGCCCAAAAATTCAATGTTCGTCAGGTATTGTGGAAAAACCTTGACTTTTTACGTCACATCTGAGACCTCACAACACCGCTCCCGGATGGGCTCGAACCACCAACCTATTGGTTAACAGCCGAACGCGCTAACCATTCAGCCACGGAAGCTCAGAAATTAAATGGTTGTCACGTATTGTGGAAAAGTTTTGACTTTTTACGCTACATCTGAGACCCCACAACACCTCTCCCGGTTGGGCTCGAACCACCAACCTTTCGATTAACAGCTGAACGCGCTAACCATTGCGCCACGGAAGCCCAAAAATTCAATGTTCGTCAGGTATTGTGGAAAAACCTTGACTTTTTACGTCACATCTGAGACCTCACAACACCGCTCCCGGATGGGCTCGAACCACCAACCTATTGGTTAACAGCCGAACGCGCTAACCATTGAGCCACGGAAGCTCAGAAATTAAACGGTTGTCACGTATTGCGGATAAGTTTTGACTTTTTACGCTACATCTGAGACCCCACAACACCTCTTCCGGGTGGGCCTGAACCACCAGCCTTTCGATTAACAGTTGAACGCGCTAATAATTTCGCCAGGGAAGCCCAAAAATTAAATGTTCGTCAGGTATTGTGGAAAAACTCTGACATTTTACGTTACATCTGAGACCTCACAACACCGCTCCCGGACGGGCTCTAACCACCAACCTATTGGTTAACAGCCGAACGCGCTAACCATTCAGCCACGGAAGCTCAGAAATTAAATGGTTGTCACGTATTGTGGAAAAGTTTTGACTTTTTACGCTACATCTGAGACCCCACAACATCTCTCCTGGTTGGGCTCGAACCACCAACCTTTCGATTAACAGCTGAACGCGCTAACCATTGCGCCACGGAAGCCCAAAAATTCAATGTTCGTCAGGTATTGTGGAAAAACCTTGACTTTTTACGTCACATCTGAGACCTCACAACACCGCTCCCGGATGGGCTCTAACCACCAACCTATTGGTTAACAGCCGAACGCGCTAACCATTGAGCCACGAAGCTCAGAAATTAAATGGTCGTCACGTATTGTGGAAAAACTTTGGCTTTCTACGTTACATTTGAGATCCCACAACACCGCTCCCGGGTGGGCTCGAACCACCAACCTATTGGTTAACAGCCCAACGCGTTAACCATTGCGCCACGGAAGCCCAAACATTAAATGGTCGTCAGGTATTGTGGAAAAACTTTGGCTTTCTACGTTACGTTTGAGATCCCACAACGCCGCTCCCGGGTGGGCTCGAACCACTAAATTATTTGTTAACTGCTGAACGCGCTAACCATTGCGCCACGGAAGCTCAGAAATTAAATGGTTGTCACGTATTGTGGAAAAGTTTTGACTTTTTACGCTACATCTGAGACCCCACAACACCTCTCCCGGGTGGGCTCGAACCTTCAACCTTTCGATTAACAGCTGAACGCGCTAGTCATTGCGGCACGGAAGCCCAAAAATTAAATGTTCGTCAGGTATTGTGGAAAAACTCTGACATTTTACGTTACATCTGAGACCTCACTACACCGCTCCCGGATGGGCTCGAACCACCAACATATTGGTTAAAAGCCGAACGCGCTAACCATTGCGCCACGGAAGCCCAAAAATTAAATGGTCGTCAGGTGTTGTGGAAAAAACCTTGGCTTTTTACGTCACACCTGAGACGTCACAACACCTATTCCGGTTGGGCTCGAACCACCAACCTTTCGGTTAACAGCCGAACGCGCTAACCATTGCGCCAAGGAAGCCCAAAAATTTAATGGTCGTCAGGTATTGTGCAAAAAACTTGACTTTCTACGTTACATTTGAGATCCCACACCACCGCTCCTGGGTGGGCTCGAACCACCAACCTATTGGTTAACAGCCGAACGCGCTAACCATTGCGCCACGGAAGCCCAAAAGTTAAATACTCGTCAGGTATTGTGTAAAAACCTTGACTATTTACGTCACATCTGAGACCTCACAACACCGCTCCCGGATGGGCTCGAACCACCAACCTATTGGTTAACAGCCGAACGCGCTAACCATTGAGCCACGGAAGCTCAGAAATTAAATGGTTGTCACGTATTGTGGATAAGTTTTGACTTTTTACGCTACATCTGAGACCCCACAACACCTCTTCCGGGTGGGCCTGAACCACCAGCCTTTCGATTAACAGTTGAACGCGCTAATAATTGCGCCAGGGAAGCCCAAAAATTAAATGTTCGTCAGGTATTGTGGAAAAACTCTGACATTTTACGTTACATCTGAGACCTCACAACACCGCTCCCGGATGGGCTCTAACCACCAACCTATTGGTTAACAGCCGAACGCGCTAACCATTCAGCCACGGAAGCTCAGAAATTAAATGGTTGTCACGTATTGTGGAAAAGTTTTGACTTTTTACGCTACATCTGAGACCCCACAACACCTCTCCCGGGTGGGCTCGAACCACCAACCTTTCGATTAACAGCTGAACGCGCTAACCATTGCGCCACGGAAGCCCAAAAATTCAATGTTCGTCAGGTATTGTGGAAAAACTCTGACATTTTATGTTACATCTGAGACGTCACAACACCGCTCCCGGGAGGGCTCAAACCATCAGTCTTTTGAACAGCAGCTGAACGCGCTAACCATTGCGCCACGGAAGCCCAAAAATTCAATGTTCGTCAGGTATTGTGGAAAAACCTTGACTTTTTACGTCACATCTGAGACCTCACAACACCGCTCCCGGATGGGCTCTAACCACCAACCTATTGGTTAACAGCCGAACGCGCTAACCATTGAGCCACGAAGCTCAGAAATTAAATGGTCGTCACGTATTGTGGAAAAACTTTGGCTTTCTACGTTACATTTGAGATCCCACAACACCGCTCCCGGGTGGGCTCGAACCACCAACCTATTGGTTAACAGTCGAACGCGTTAACCATTGCGCCACGGAAGCCCAAACATTAAATGGTCGTCAGGTATTGTGGAAAAACTTTGGCTTTCTACGTTACATTTGAGATCCCACAACGCCGCTCCCGGGTGGGCTCGAACCACTAACCTATTGGTTAACAGCCGAACGCGCTAACCATTGAGCCACGGAGGCTCAGAAATTAAATGGTTGTCACGTATTGTGGAAACGTTTTGACTTTTTACGCTACATCTGAGACCCCACAACACCTCTCCCGGGTGGGCTCGAACCACCAACCTTTCGATTAACAGCTGAACGCGCTAACCATTGCGCCACGGAAGCCCAAAAATTCAATGTTCGTCAGGTATTGTGGAAAAACTCTGACATTTTATGTTACATCTGAGACGTCACAACACCGCTCCCGGGAGGGCTCAAACCACCAGTCTTTTGAACAGCAGCTGAACGCGCTAACCATTGCGCAACGGAAGCCCAAAAATTAAATGGTCGTCCGGTATTGTGGAAAAACTTTGACTTTTTACGTCACATCTAAGACGTCACAACACCGCTCCCGGATGGGCTCGAACCACCAACCTATTGGTTAACAGGCGAACGCGCTAACCATTGAGCCACGGAAGCTCAGAATTTAAATGGTTGTCACGTATTGCGGAAAAGTTTTGACTTTTTACGCTACATCTGAGACCCCACAACACCTCTCTCGGGTGGGCTCGAACCTTCAACCTTTCGATTAACAGCTGAACGCGCTAATCATTGCGCCACGGAAGCCCAAAAATTAAATGGTCGTCAGGTGCTGTGGAAAAAACCTTGACTTTTTACGTCACATCTGAGACGTCACAACACCGCTCCCGGATGGGCTCGAACCACACACCTATTTGTTAACAGCCGAACGCGCTAACCTTTGAGCCAAGGAAGCCCAAAAATTTAATGGTCGTCAGGTATTGTGGCAAAACTTTGGCTTTCTACGTTACATTTGAGATCCCACACCACCGGTCCCGGGTGGGCTCAAACCACCAACCTATTTGTTAACAGCCGAACGCGCTAACCATTGAGCCACGGAAGCTCAGAAATTAAATGGTTGTCACGTATTGTGGGTAGGTTTTGACTTTTTACACTACATCTGAGACCCCAAAACACCTCTTCCGGGTGGGCTTGAACCGCCAGCCTTTCGATTAACAGCTGAACGCGCTGACCATTGCGCCACGGAAGCCCAAAAAATAAATGGTCGTCAGGTATTGTGGAAAAATTTTGGCTTTCAACGTTACATTTGAGATCCCAAAATACCGCTCCCGGGTGGGCTCGAACCACCAACCTATTGGTTAACAGCCGAATTCGCTAACCATTGAGCCACGGAAGCTCAGAATTTAAGTGGTTGTCACATATTGTGGAAAAGTTTTAACATTTTACGTTACATTTGAGACGTCACAACACCGCTCCCGGATGGGCTCGAACCACCAACCTTTCGGTTAACAGCTGAACGCGCTAATCATTGCGCCACGGAAGCCCAAAAATTAAATGTTCGTCAGGTATTGTGGAAAAACTCTGACATTTTACGTTACATCTGAGACCTCACAACACCGCTCCCGGATGGGCTCGAACCACCAACCTATTGGTTAACAGCCAAACGATCTAACCATTGCGCCATGGAAGACCAAAAATTAAATGGTCGTCAGGTGTTGTGGAAAAAACCTTGACTTTTTACGTCACATCTGAGACGTCACAAAACCGCTCCCGGATGGGCTCGAACCACACACCTATTGGTAAACAGCCGAACGCGCTAACCTTTGAGCCACGGAAGCTCAGAAATTAAATGGTTGTCAGGTATTGTGGATAAGTTATGACTTTTTACGTTACATGTGTGACCCTACAACACCTCTTCCGGTTGGGCTCGAACCACCAACCTTTCGGTTAACAGCCGAACGCGCTAACCATTGCGCCAAGGAAGCCCAAAAATTTAATGGTCGTCAGGTATTGTGGCAAAACTTTGGCTTTCTACGTTACATTTGAGATCCCACACCACCGCTCCCGGGTGGGCTCGAACCACCAACCTATTGGTTAACAGCCGAACGCGCTAACCATTGAGCCACGGAAGCTCAGAAATTAAATGGTTGTCACGTATTGTGGATAAGTTTTGACTTTTTACGCTACATCTGAGACCCCACAACACCTCTTCCGGGTGGGCCTGAACCACCAGCCTTTCGATTAACAGTTGAACGCGCTAATAATTGCGCCACGGAAGCCCAAAAATTCAATGTTCGTCAGGTATTGTGGAAAAACCTTGACTTTTTACGTCACATCTGAGACCTCACAACACCGCTCCCGGATGGGCTCGAACCACCAACCTATTGGTTAACAGCCGAACGCGCTAACCATTCAGCCACGGAAGCTCAGAAATTAAATGGTTGTCACGTATTGTGGAAAAGTTTTGACTTTTTACGCTACATCTGAGACCCCACAACACCTCTCCCGGTTGGGCTCGAACCACCAACCTTTCGATTAACAGCTGAACGCGCTAACCATTGCGCCACGGAAGCCCAAAAATTCAATGTTCGTCAGGTATTGTGGAAAAACCTTGACTTTTTACGTCACATCTGAGACCTCACAACACCGCTCCCGGATGGGCTCGAACCACCAACCTATTGGTTAACAGCCGAACGCGCTAACCATTGAGCCACGGAAGCTCAGAAATTAAACGGTTGTCACGTATTGCGGATAAGTTTTGACTTTTTACGCTACATCTGAGACCCCACAACACCTCTTCCGGGTGGGCCTGAACCACCAGCCTTTCGATTAACAGTTGAACGCGCTAATAATTTCGCCAGGGAAGCCCAAAAATTAAATGTTCGTCAGGTATTGTGGAAAAACTCTGACATTTTACGTTACATCTGAGACCTCACAACACCGCTCCCGGACGGGCTCTAACCACCAACCTATTGGTTAACAGCCGAACGCGCTAACCATTCAGCCACGGAAGCTCAGAAATTAAATGGTTGTCACGTATTGTGGAAAAGTTTTGACTTTTTACGCTACATCTGAGACCCCACAACATCTCTCCTGGTTGGGCTCGAACCACCAACCTTTCGATTAACAGCTGAACGCGCTAACCATTGCGCCACGGAAGCCCAAAAATTCAATGTTCGTCAGGTATTGTGGAAAAACCTTGACTTTTTACGTCACATCTGAGACCTCACAACACCGCTCCCGGATGGGCTCTAACCACCAACCTATTGGTTAACAGCCGAACGCGCTAACCATTGAGCCACGAAGCTCAGAAATTAAATGGTCGTCACGTATTGTGGAAAAACTTTGGCTTTCTACGTTACATTTGAGATCCCACAACACCGCTCCCGGGTGGGCTCGAACCACCAACCTATTGGTTAACAGCCGAACGCGTTAACCATTGCGCCACGGAAGCCCAAACATTAAATGGTCGTCAGGTATTGTGGAAAAACTTTGGCTTTCTACGTTACGTTTGAGATCCCACAACGCCGCTCCCGGGTGGGCTCGAACCACTAAATTATTTGTTAACTGCTGAACGCGCTAACCATTGCGCCACGGAAGCTCAGAAATTAAATGGTTGTCACGTATTGTGGAAAAGTTTTGACTTTTTACGCTACATCTGAGACCCCACAACACCTCTCCCGGGTGGGCTCGAACCTTCAACCTTTCGATTAACAGCTGAACGCGCTAGTCATTGCGGCACGGAAGCCCAAAAATTAAATGTTCGTCAGGTATTGTGGAAAAACTCTGACATTTTACGTTACATCTGAGACCTCACTACACCGCTCCCGGATGGGCTCGAACCACCAACATATTGGTTAAAAGCCGAACGCGCTAACCATTGCGCCACGGAAGCCCAAAAATTAAATGGTCGTCAGGTGTTGTGGAAAAAACCTTGGCTTTTTACGTCACACCTGAGACGTCACAACACCTATTCCGGTTGGGCTCGAACCACCAACCTTTCGGTTAACAGCCGAACGCGCTAACCATTGCGCCAAGGAAGCCCAAAAATTTAATGGTCGTCAGGTATTGTGCAAAAAACTTGACTTTCTACGT
The DNA here is from genome assembly GCF_054372755.1 of Phalangium opilio. Lineage (NCBI taxonomy): Eukaryota > Metazoa > Arthropoda > Arachnida > Opiliones > Phalangiidae > Phalangium > Phalangium opilio. The sequence goes on along the minus strand of NW_028324192.1, from coordinate 2,924,129 downwards.
TACATTTGAGATCCCACACCACCGCTCCTGGGTGGGCTCGAACCACCAACCTATTGGTTAACAGCCGAACGCGCTAACCATTGCGCCACGGAAGCCCAAAAGTTAAATACTCGTCAGGTATTGTGTAAAAACCTTGACTATTTACGTCACATCTGAGACCTCACAACACCGCTCCCGGATGGGCTCGAACCACCAACCTATTGGTTAACAGCCGAACGCGCTAACCATTGAGCCACGGAAGCTCAGAAATTAAATGGTTGTCAGGTGTTGTGGAAAAACTTTGGCTTTCTACGTTACATTTGAGACCCCACAACACCTCTCCCGGGTGGGCTCGAACCACCAACCTTTCGATTAACAGCTGAACGCGCTAACCATTGCGCCACGGAATCCCAAAAATTAAATGCTCGTCAGGTATTGTGTAAAAACCTTGACTTTTTAACTCACATCTGAGACCTCACAACACCGCTCCCGGATGGGCTCGAACCACCAACCTATTGGTTAACAGCCGAACGCGCTAACCATTGCGCCACGGAAGCCCAAAAGTTAAATGTTCGTCTGGTGTTGTGGAAAAACTCTGACATTTTACGTTACATCTGAGACGTCACAACACCGCTCCCGGGAGGGCTCGAACCACCAACCTTTCGGTTAACAGCTGAACGCGCTGACCATTGCGCCACTGAAGCCCAAAAATTAAATTTTCGTCAGGTATTGAGGTAAAACCTTGACTTTTTACTTCTCATCTGAGACCTCACAACACCGCTCCCGGATGGGCTCGAACCACCAAACTTTCGGTTAACAGCCGAACGCGCTAACCATTCGCCACGGACGCCCAAAAATTAAATGGTCGTAAGGTATTGTGGAAAAACTTTGGCTATTTACGTTACATTTGAGATCCAAAAACACCGCTCCCGGGTGGGCTCGAACCACCAACCTATTGGTTAACAGCCGAACGCGCTAACCATTGAGCCACGGAAGATCAGAAATTAAATGGTTGTCACGTATTGTGGAAAAGTTTTGACTGTTAACGCTACATCTGAGACCCCAAAACACCTCTTCCGGGTGGGCTCAAACCACCAACCTTTCGATTAAGAGCTGGACGCGCTAATTACTGCGCCACGGAAGCCCAAAAATTAAATGTTCGTCAGGTATTGTGGAAAAACTCTGACATTTTACGTAACATCTGAGACGTCACAAAACCGCTCCCGGATGGGCTCGAACCACCAACCTTTCGGTTAACAGCCGAACGCGCAAGCCATTGCGCCACGGACGCCCAAAAATTAAAGGGTTGTCAGGTATTGTTGAAAAGTTACGACTTTTCACGCTACATCTGAGACCCCACAAATCCTCTCTCGTTTGGGCTCGAACCACCAACCTTTCGGTTAACAGCTGAACGCACTAACCATTGCGCCACGGAAGCCCAAAAATTAAATGGTCGTCAGGTATTGTAGAAAAACTTTGGCTATTTACGTTACATTTGAGATCCAAAAACACCGCTCCCGGGTGAGCTCGAACCACCAAGCTATTGGTTAACAGCCGAACGCGCTAACCATTGAGCCACGAAAGATCAGAAAATAAATGGTTATCACGTATTATGGAAAAAGTTTGTCTTTTCACGCTACATCTGAGACCTCACAACACCTCTCCCGGGTGGGCTCGAACCACCAACCTTTCGATTAACAGCTGAACACGCTAACCATTGCGCCACGGAAGCCCAAAAATTAAATGCTCGTCAGGTATTGTGGAAAAACTCTGACATTTTACGTTACATCTGAGACGTCACAACACCGCTCCCGGGAGGGCTCGAACCACCAACCTTTCGGTTAACAGCTGAAAATTAAAAATCGAGGTACATTTTTATTTATTGTCCTGACGAACATTTAATTTTTGGGCTTCCGTGGCTCAATGTTAGCGCGTTCGGCTGTTAATCGAAAGGTTGGTGGTTCGAGCCCATCCGGGAGCGGGGTTGTGAGGTCTCAGATGTAGCGTGAAAAGTCAAACTTTTTCCATAATACGTGATAACCATTTATTTTCTGAGCTTCCGTGGCTCAATGGTTAGCGCGTTCGGCTGTTAAGCAATAGGTTGGTGGTTCGAGCCCACCCGGGAGCGGTGTTTTGGGATCTCAAATGTAACGTAAATAGCCAAAGTTTTACCTCAATACCTGACGAAAATTTAATTTTTGGGCTTCAGTGGCGCAATGGTTAGCGCGTTCGGCTATTAACCAATAGGTTGGTGGTTCGAGCCCATCCGGGAGAAGTGTTGTGACGTCTCAGATGTAACGTAAAATGTCAGAGTTTTTCCACAATACCTGACGAACATTTAATTTTTGGGCTTCAGTGGCGCAATGGTCAGCGCGTTCAGCTGTTAACCGAAAGGTTGGTGGTTCGAGCCCACCCGGAAGAGGTGATGTGGGGTCTCAGATGTAGCGTAAAAAGTCAAAACTTTTCCACAATACGTGACAACCATTTAATTTCTGAGCTTTAGTGGCGCAATGGTCAGCGCTTTCAGCTGTTAACCGAAAGGTTGGTGGTTCGAGCCCATCCGGGAGCGGTGTTGTGAGGTCTCAGATGGTAAGTAAAAAGTCAAGGTTTTACCTCAATACCTGACGAAAATTTAATTTTTGGGCTACAGTGGCGCAATGGTCAGCGCGTTCAGCTGTTAACCGAAAGGTTGGTGGTTCGAGCCCTCCCGGGAGCGGTGTTGTGACGTCTCAGATGTAACGTAAAATGTCAGAGTTTTTCCAAAACACCTGACGAACATTTAACTTTTGGGCTTCCGTGGCGCAATGGTTAGCGCGTTCAGCTGTTAATCGAAAGGTTGGTGGTTCGAGCCCGCCCGGAAGAGGTATTGTGTGGTCTCAGATGTAGCGTGAAAAGTCAAACTTTTTCCATAATACGTGATAACCATTTATTTTCTGATCTTTCGTGGCTCAATGGTTAGCGCGTTCGGCTGTTAACCCATAGCTTGGTGGTTCGAGCCCACCCGGGAGCGGTGTTTTTGGATCTCAAATGTAACGTAAATAGCCAAAGTTTTTCCGCAATACCTGACGACCATTTTTTTTGGGCGTCCGTGGCGCAATGGTTAGCGCGTTCGGCTGTTAACCGAAAGGTTTGTGGTTCGAGCCCATCCGGGAGCGGTGTTGTGAGGCCTCAGATGTGAAGTAAAAAGTCAAAGTTTTACCTCAATACCTCAATAAAAAATTTAATTTTTGGGCTTCAGTGGCGCAATGGTTAGCGCGTTCGGCTATTAACCAATAGGTGTGTGGTTCGAGCCCATTCGGGAGAAGTGTTGTGACGTCTCAGATGTAACGTAAAATGTCGAAGTTTTTCACAATACCTGACGAACATTTAATTTTTGGGCTTCAGTGGCGCAATGGTCAGCGCGTTCAGCTGTTAACCGAAAGGTTGGTGGTTCGAGCCCAAACGAGAGAGGTTTTGTGGGGTCTCAGATGTAGCGTGAAAATTCGTAACTTTTCAACAATACCTGACAACCATTTAATTTTTGGGTGTCCGTGGCGCAATGGCTAGCGCGTTCGGTTGTTAACCGAAAGGTTGGTGGTTCGAGCCCATCCGGGAGCGGTGTTGTGACGTCTCAGATGTTACGTAAAATGTCAGAGTTTTTCCACAATACCTGACGAACATTTAATTTTTGGGCTTCCGTGGCGCAGTAATTAGCGCGTCCAGCTCTTAATCGAAAGGTTGGTGGTTCGAGCCCACCCGGAAGAGGTTCCAAAGTTCCAAAGTTTCCAAAGTTTATTTCCAATTCACGTTTACATTAGATTCGTTTTATAAGGGCCTAAGTCAACTAGCGACTTTTTAGCTCTGCTTCGCATAGATTTTTATAACAATACAAATAATAAAATTCTAGTATTTAAAACTGGTAATAAATTAATAAATAAATTAATTTAAAAACAAAGTTAATAATAAAAACAAAGTTTAAATCAAAAAATCAAGAAAAGTTGAGCCTATTATATTATTTCGATTAATTGAATCTACAACAGCTAATCCAAATTGAAAAGGGTTATTATCATGAAGGGTTTATTATCTAGGAGGTCCCAATTTAAATTCTTATCAGTTTTAATAATATAAGTTCTTTTAGTTTGAATTTGAATAGTTTAATATTATCCAAATCTCGTATTTCTTGGGGAAGGGTGTTAAATAACATCGGACCCATGTAAAATACGGAATTTAATTTTTTCGAGGTGTTACACTTGCTTACACTAAGTGTATCTTTAGACCTAGTATAAACGATTTTGTTAGCTCTGATCGTAAAGAAGGAATTCGTTAATAAATCTCTATATAATATTGTTAATGTTACAAAGTTTACTACTTCGCTTATTTTTAGCAGACGAGACTTTTCGAAGAGAGGTTCCGTATGAGCAAGGAAAGGAACATTATAAATATTTCTTATGGTGCGTTTTTGGATAATTTGTATTCTCTTAATGTTATGATTAGTAGTCCAACCCCAGATGGATATCCCGTATGTAAGGGTTGAGTAGAATAAGGAGTAGTAAATTTCAAATAGTGTAGCTCTCGGGACTAAGTTTTTGCAGTGATGTATTAGTCCACAGGCTTTAGCTAGTCCCTTACATACCATGTCGACTTGAATATTCCATTTTAAGTTTTCATTTAGCCAAATCCCCAAATATTTATAATTTGTGACTCGTTTAAGAATACGACTATTAAAAGTAACCTTTTCGTAAGTGTTTTTGTCGTTGCTGTTGTTGGAGAATATGATATATTCCGTTTTGTCTGTGTTGAGTTCTAGTCCATTTAGTAGCAACCAGGTGTAAATTTTAGCTAAGCTTGTATTGGTTGATTCAACAATGTCATTGACGCATTTACCCGAATATAATAATAGGGCATCATCAGCATATAGAAAAATTGAACTTGGTTCAGTAATGGAGGTCAGGTCGTTAATATACAGATTAAATAAGAGTGGAGAGATGACCGATCCTTGTGGTACTCCGGCCAGCAAAGTACGGTCGGAGGATAGAGTCTTTCCCACTCTTGTATGACATTGTCTATTGAGTAGATAGCTCTCTATCCAATCTCCGGCTTTTCCGCGGACTCCGAGTCGACGCAATTTGGCTATAAGACTAATGTGGGGGACACTATCGAAGGCTTTTCTTAAGTCCAGAAATAATCCGAGGCATTTGTTCCCCGCGTCTAGTGAGTTGAGGATCTGATTGTATGAGCTTGCGATTGCGTCTATAGTTCCTCTGTTTGCACGGAAGCCATATTGTCTATCACTCAGTAGTTTGAAATTATCACAGAAATCTTTAAGTCTATTAAAGTACGCTTTGTCGAATATCTTAGCCACGAAGGAGAGCAGAGAGATAGGTCGATAATTACTAACTTCATGTGGATTTCCTTTTTTATGTATAGGGATTATGATAGTCCTTTTTAGTTTATCAGGATATACTCCACTTGCAAAGGATAGATTAATCAAATATGTTAAGGGTTTAGCCAAAAGAGGCAAGCAGTACTTCATTGGTTTTGAGTGCAGATTATCCATCCCTGCTGCCAAATTGCCTTTGATAGTTCTACCTAAGTGGATTATTTCTGATTCGGTGCACGGGAATAGTGCCATAGTTCGCTGGTTTATTTCAACCGCAGCGGATGGTTTCAAACTACTATTGTATAGGCTGGTGTTCGTAAAATGATCGTTTAGTTTATCCGGGGCGATTGGGATAACTGTAGCAACAGGGGAATCTCTTCCTAATAAGCTATTTAGGGTAGGGGAGGTGTTGTGGGGTCTCAGATGTAGCGTTAAAAGTCAAAACTTTTCCACAATACGTGACAACCATTTAATTTCTGATCTTCCGTGGCTCAATGGTTAGCGCGTTCGGCTGTTAACCGAAAGGTTGGTGGTTCGAGCCCATCCGGGAGCGGTGTTGTGAGGTCTCAGATGGTAAGTAAAAAGTCAAGGTTTTACCTCAATACCTGACGAAAATTTAATTTTTGGGCTTCAGTGGCGCAATGGTTAGCGCGTTCGGCTATTAACCAATAGGTTGGTGGTTCGAGCCCATCCGGGAGAAGTGTTGTGACGTCTCAGATGTAACGTAAAATGTCAGAGTTTTTCCACAATACCTGACGAACATTTAATTTTTGGGCTTCAGTGGCGCAATGGTCAGCGCGTTCAGCTGTTAACCGAAAGGTTGGTGGTTCGAGCCCAAACGAGAGAGGTTTTGTGGGGTCTTAGATGTAGCGTGAAAAGTCGAAACTTTTCCACAATACCTGACAACCATTTAATTTCTGAGCTTCCGTGGATCAATGGTTAGCGCGTTCGGCTGTTAACCAATAGGTTGGTGGTTCTAGCCCATCCGGGAGCGGTGTTGTGATGTCTCAGATGTAACGTAAAATGTCAGAGTTTTTCCACAATACCTGACGAACATTTAATTTTTGGGCTTCCTTGGCGCAATGGTTTGCGCGTTCAGCTGTTAATCGAAAGGTTGGTGGTTCGAGCCCACCCGGAAGAGGTGATGTGGGGTCTCAGATGTAGCGTAAAAAGTCAAAACTTTTCCACAATACGTGACAACCATTTAATTTCTGAGCTTCAGTGGCGCAATGGTCAGCGCGTTCAGCTGTTAACCGAAAGGTTGGTGGTTCGAGCCCTCCCGGGAGCGGTGTTGTGACGTCTCAGATGTAACGTAAAATGTCAGAGTTTTTCCACAATACCTGACGAACATTTAATTTTTGGGCTTCAGTGGCGCAATGGTCAGCGCGTTCAGCTGTTAACCGAAAGGTTGGTGGTTCGAGCCCACCCGGAAGAGGTGATGTGGGGTCTCAGATGTAGCGTAAAAAGTCAAAACTTTTCCACAATACGTGACAACCATTTAATTTCTGAGCTTTAGTGGCGCAATGGTCAGCGCTTTCAGCTGTTAACCGAAAGGTTGGTGGTTCGAGCCCATCCGGGAGCGGTGTTGTGAGGTCTCAGATGGTAAGTAAAAAGTCAAGGTTTTACCTCAATACCTGACGAAAATTTAATTTTTGGGCTACAGTGGCGCAATGGTCAGCGCGTTCAGCTGTTAACCGAAAGGTTGGTGGTTCGAGCCCTCCCGGGAGCGGTGTTGTGACGTCTCAGATGTAACGTAAAATGTCAGAGTTTTTCCAAAACACCTGACGAACATTTAACTTTTGGGCTTCCGTGGCGCAATGGTTAGCGCGTTCAGCTGTTAATCGAAAGGTTGGTGGTTCGAGCCCGCCCGGAAGAGGTATTGTGTGGTCTCAGATGTAGCGTGAAAAGTCAAACTTTTTCCATAATACGTGATAACCATTTATTTTCTGATCTTTCGTGGCTCAATGGTTAGCGCGTTCGGCTGTTAACCCATAGCTTGGTGGTTCGAGCCCACCCGGGAGCGGTGTTTTTGGATCTCAAATGTAACGTAAATAGCCAAAGTTTTTCCGCAATACCTGACGACCATTTTTTTTTGGGCGTCCGTGGCGCAATGGTTAGCGCGTTCGGCTGTTAACCGAAAGGTTTGTGGTTCGAGCCCATCCGGGAGCGGTGTTGTGAGGCCTCAGATGTGAAGTAAAAAGTCAAAGTTTTACCTCAATACCTCAATAAAAAATTTAATTTTTGGGCTTCAGTGGCGCAATGGTTAGCGCGTTCGGCTATTAACCAATAGGTGTGTGGTTCGAGCCCATTCGGGAGAAGTGTTGTGACGTCTCAGATGTAACGTAAAATGTCGAAGTTTTTCACAATACCTGACGAACATTTAATTTTTGGGCTTCAGTGGCGCAATGGTCAGCGCGTTCAGCTGTTAACCGAAAGGTTGGTGGTTTGAGCCCAAACGAGAGAGGTTTTGTGGGGTCTCAGATGTAGCGTGAAAATTCGTAACTTTTCAACAATACCTGACAACCATTTAATTTTTGGGTGTCCGTGGCGCAATGGCTAGCGCGTTCGGTTGTTAACCGAAAGGTTGGTGGTTCGAGCCCATCCGGGAGCGGTGTTGTGACGTCTCAGATGTTACGTAAAATGTCAGAGTTTTTCCACAATACCTGACGAACATTTAATTTTTGGGCTTCCGTGGCGCAGTAATTAGCGCGTCCAGCTCTTAATCGAAAGGTTGGTGGTTCGAGCCCACCCGGAAGAGGTGTTGTGGGGTCTCAGATGTAGCGTTAAAAGTCAAAACTTTTCCACAATACGTGACAACCATTTAATTTCTGATCTTCCGTGGCTCAATGGTTAGCGCGTTCGGCTGTTAACCGAAAGGTTGGTGGTTCGAGCCCATCCGGGAGCGGTGTTGTGAGGTCTCAGATGGTAAGTAAAAAGTCAAGGTTTTACCTCAATACCTGACGAAAATTTAATTTTTGGGCTTCAGTGGCGCAATGGTTAGCGCGTTCGGCTATTAACCAATAGGTTGGTGGTTCGAGCCCATCCGGGAGAAGTGTTGTGACGTCTCAGATGTAACGTAAAATGTCAGAGTTTTTCCACAATACCTGACGAACATTTAATTTTTGGGCTTCCTTGGCGCAATGGTTTGCGCGTTCAGCTGTTAATCGAAAGGTTGGTGGTTCGAGCCCACCCGGAAGAGGTGATGTGGGGTCTCAGATGTAGCGTAAAAAGTCAAAACTTTTCCACAATACGTGACAACCATTTAATTTCTGAGCTTCAGTGGCGCAATGGTCAGCGCGTTCAGCTGTTAACCGAAAGGTTGGTGGTTCGAGCCCTCCCGGGAGCGGTGTTGTGACGTCTCAGATGTAACGTAAAATGTCAGAGTTTTTCCACAATACCTGACGAACATTTAATTTTTGGGCTTCAGTGGCGCAATGGTCAGCGCGTTCAGCTGTTAGCCGAAAGGTTGGTGGTTCGAGCCCAAACGAGAGAGGTTTTGTGGGGTCTCAGATGTAGCGTGAAAAGTCGTAACTTTTCAACAATACGTGACAACCATTTAATTTCTGAGCTTCAGTGGCGCAATGGTCAGCGCGTTCAGCTGTTAACCGAAAGGTTGGTGGTTCGAGCCCTCCCGGGAGCGGTGTTGTGACGTCTCAGATGTAACGTAAAATGTCAGAGTTTTTCCACAATACCTGACGAGCATTTAATTTTTGGGCTTCCGTGGCGCAATTGTTAGCGCGTTCAACTGTTAATCGAAAGGTTGGTGGTTCAAGCCCACCCGGGAGAGGTGTTGTGAGGTCTCAGATGTAGCGTGAAAAGTCAAACTTTTTCCATAATACGTGATAACCATTTATTTTCTGATCTTTCGTGGCTCAATGGTTAGCGCGTTCGGCTGTTAACCAATAGCTTGGTGGTTCGAGCCCACCCGGGAGCGGTGTTTTTGGATCTCAAATGTAACGTAAATAGCCAAAGTTTTTCCGCAATACCTGACGACCATTTTTTTTGGGCGTCCGTGGCGCAATGGTTAGCGCGTTCGGCTGTTAACCGAAAGGTTGGTGGTTCGAGCCCATCCGGGAGCGGTGTTGTGAGGTCTCAGATGTGAAGTAAAAAGCCAAAGTTTTTCCACAATACCTGACAACCGTTTAATTTCTGAGCTTCCGTGGCTCAATGGTTAGCAATTTCAGCTGTTAACCAATAGGTTGGTGGTTCGAGCCCACCCGGGAGCGGTGTTGTGTGATCTCAAGTGTAACGTAGAAAGCCAAAGTTTTTCCACAATACCTGACGACCATTTAATTTTGGGGCTTCCGTGGCGCAATGGTTAGCGCGTTCGGCTGTTAACCAATAGGTTGGTGGTTCGAGCCCATCCGGGAGCGGTGTTGTGAGGTCTCAGATGTGACGTAAAAAGTCAAGGTTTTTACACAATACCTGACGAGCATTTAATTTTTGGGCTTCCGTGGCACAATGGTTACCGCGTTCAGCTGTTAATCGAAAAGTTGGTGGTTCGAGCCCACCCGGGAGAGGTGTTGTGGGGCCTCAAATGTAACGTAAAAAGTTAAGGTTTTTACACAATACCTGACGAGCATTTAACTTTTGGGCTTCCGTGGCGCAATGTTTAGCGCGTTCGGCTGTTAACCAATAGGTTGGTGGTTCGAGCCCATCCGGGAGCGGTGTTGTGAGGTCTCAGATGTGACGTAAAAAGTCAAGGTTTTTACACAATACCTGACGAGCATTAAACTTTTGGGCTTCCGTGGCGCAATGGTTAGCGCGTTCGGCTGTTAACCAATAGGTTGGTGGTTCGAGCCCATCCGGGAGCGGTGTTGTGAGGTCTCAGATGTGACGTAAAAAGTCAAGGTTTTTACACAATACCTGACGAGCATTTAATTTTTGGGCTTCCGTGGCGCAATGGTTAGCGCGTTCAGCAGTTAACAAATAGGTTAGTGGTTCGAGCCCACCTGGGAGCGGCGTTGTGGGATCTCAAACGTAACGTAGAAAGCCAAAGTTTTTCCACAATACCTGACGACCATTTAATTTTTGGGCTTCCGTGGCGCAATGGTTAACGCGTTCGGCTGTTAACAAATAGGTTGGTGGTTCGAGCCCATCCGGGAGCGGTGTTGTGAGGTCTCAGATGTGACGTAAAAAGTCAAGGTTTTTACACAATACCTGACGAGCATTTAATTTTTGGGCTTCCGTGGCACAATGGTTACCGCGTTCAGCTGTTAATCGAAAAGTTGGTGGTTCGAGCCCACCCGGGAGAGGTGTTGTGGGGCCTCAAATGTAACGTAAAAAGTTAAGGTTTTTACACAATACCTGACGAGCATTTAACTTTTGGGCTTCCGTGGCGCAATGTTTAGCGCGTTCGGCTGTTAACCAATAGGTTGGTGGTTCGAGCCCATCCGGGAGCGGTGTTGTGAGGTCTCAGATGTGACGTAAAAAGTCAAGGTTTTTACACAATACCTGACGAGCATTAAACTTTTGGGCTTCCGTGGCGCAATGGTTAGCGCGTTCGGCTGTTAACCAATAGGTTGGTGGTTCGAGCCCATCCGGGAGCGGTGTTGTGAGGTCTCAGATGTGACGTAAAAAGTCAAGGTTTTTACACAATACCTGACGAGCATTTAATTTTTGGGCTTCCGTGGCGCAATGGTTAGCGCGTTCAGCAGTTAACAAATAGGTTAGTGGTTCGAGCCCACCTGGGAGCGGCGTTGTGGGATCTCAAACGTAACGTAGAAAGCCAAAGTTTTTCCACAATACCTGACGACCATTTAATTTTTGGGCTTCCGTGGCGCAATGGTTAACGCGTTCGGCTGTTAACAAATAGGTTGGTGGTTCGAGCCCACCCGGGAGCGGTGTTGTGGGATCTCAAATGTAACGTAGAAAGCCAAAGTTTTTCCACAATACGTGACAACCATTTAATTTCTGAGCTTCCGTGGCTGAATGGTTAGCGCGTTCAGCTTTTAACCAATAGGGTGGTGGTTCGAGCCCACCCGGGAGCGGTGTTGTGGGATCTCAAATGTAACGTAGAAAGACAAAGTTTTTCCACAATACCTGACGACCATTTATTTTTTGGGCTTCCTTGGCGCAATGGTTAGCGCGTTCGGCTGTTAACCGAAAGGTTGGTGGTTCGAGCCCAACCGAGAGAGGTGTTGTGGGGTCTCAGATGTAACGTAATAAGTCATAACTTATCCACAACACCTGACAACCATTTAATCTCTGAGCTTCCGTGGCTCAATGGTTAGCGCGTTCGGCTGTTAACCAATAGGTTGGTGGTTCGAGCCCATCCGGGAGCGGTGTTGTGAGGTCTCAGATGTAACGTAAAATGTCAGAGTTTTTCCACAATACCTGACGAACATTTAATTTTTGGGCTTCCGTGGCGCAATGGTTAGCGCGTTCGGCTGTTAACCAATAGGTTGGTGGTTCGAGCCCATCCTTGAGCGGTGTTGTGAGGTCTCAGATGTGACGTAAAAAGTCAAGGTTTTTACACAATACCTGACGAGCATTTAATTTTTAGCTTCCGTGGCGCAATGGTTAGCGCGTTCAGCAGTTAACAAATAGGTTAGTGGTTCGAGCCCACCCGGGAGCGGCGTTGTGGGATCTCAAACGTAACGTAGAAAGCCAAAGTTTTTCCACAATACCTGACGACCATTTAATTTTTGGGCTTCCGTGGCGCAATGGTTAACGCGTTCGGCTGTTAACCAATAGGTTGGTGGTTCGAGCCCACCCGGGAGCGGTGTTGTGGGATCTCAAATGTAACGTAGAAAGCCAAAGTTTTTCCACAATACGTGACGACCATTTAATTTCTGAGCTTCCGTGGCTCAATGGTTAGCGCGTTCGGCTGTTAACCAATAGGTTGGTGGTTCGAGCCCATCCGGGAGCGGTGTTGTGAGGTCTCAGAAGTGACGTAAAAAGTCAAGGTTTTTCCACAATACCTGACGAACATTTAATTTTCGGGCTTCCATGGCGCAATGGTTAGCGCGTTCGGCTGTTAACCGAAAGGTTGGTGGTTCGAGCCCAACCGGGAGAGGTGTTGTGGGGTCTCAGATGTAGCGTAAAAAGTCAAAACTTTTCCACAATACGTGACAACCATTTAATTTCTGAGCTTCCGTGGCTGAATGGTTAGCGCGTTCAGCTTTTAACCAATAGGGTGGTGGTTCGAGCCCACCCGGGAGCGGTGTTGTGGGATCTCAAATGTAACGTAGAAAGACAAAGTTTTTCCACAATACCTGACGACCATTTATTTTTTGGGCTTCCTTGGCGCAATGGTTAGCGCGTTCGGCTGTTAACCGAAAGGTTGGTGGTTCGAGCCCAACCGTGAGAGGTGTTGTAGGGTCTCAGATGTAACGTAATAAGTCATAACTTATCCACAATACCTGACAACCATTTAATCTCTGAGCTTCCGTGGCTCAATGGTTAGCGCGTTCGGCTGTTAACCAATAGGTTGGTGGTTCGAGCCCATCCGGGAGCGGTGTTGTGAAGTCTCAGATGTAACGTAAAATGTCAGAGTTTTTCCACAATACCTGACGAACATTTAATTTTTGGGCTTCCGTGGCGCAATGGTTAGCGCGTTCGGCTGTTAACCAATAGGTTGGTTGTTCGAGCCCATCCGAGAGCGGTGTTGTGAGGTCTCAGATGTGACGTAAAAAGTCAAGGTTTTTACACAATACCTGACGAGCATTTAACTTTGGGGCTTCCGTGGCGCAATGGTTAGCGCGTTCGGCTGTTAACCAATAGGTTGGTTGTTCGAGCCCATCCGGGAGCGGTGTTGTGAGGTCTCAGATGTGACGCAAAAAGTCAAGGTTTTTACACAATACCTGACGAGCATTTAATTTTTGGGCTTCCTTGGCGCAATTGTTAGTGCGTTCGGCTGTTAACCGAAAGGTTGGTGGTTCGTGCCCAACCGGAAGAGGTGTTGTAGGGTCTCAGATGTAACGTAAAAAGTCATAACTTATCTACAATACCTGACAACCATTTAATTTGTGAGCTTCCGTGGCTCAAAGGTTAGCGCGTTCGGCTGTTAACTAATAGGTGTGTGGTTCGAGCCCATCCGGGAGCGGTGTTGTGACGTCTCAGATGTGATGTAAAAAGTCAAGGTTTTTTCCACAACACCTGACGACCATTTAAATTTTGGGCTTCCGTGGCGCAATGGTTAGCGCGTTCGGCTGTTAACCAATAGGTTGGTGGTTCGAGCCCATCCGGGAGCGGTGTTGTGAGGTCTCAGATGTAACGTAAAATGTCAGAGTTTTTCCACAATACCTGACGAACATTTAATTTTTGGGCTTCCTTGGCGCAATTGTTAGCGCGTTCAGCTGTTAATCGAAAGGTTGAAGGTTCGAGCCCACCCGGGAGAGGTGTTGTAGGGTCTCAGATGTAACGTAAAAAGTCTTAACTTATCTACAATACCTGACAACCATTTAAATTCTGAGCTTCCGTGGCTCAAAGGTTAGCGCGTTCGGCTGTTAACCAATAGGTGTGTGGTTCGAGCCCATCCGGGAGCGGTGTTGTGACGTATCAGATGTGAAGCAAAAAGTCAAGGTTTTTTCCACAACACCTGACGACCATTTAAATTCTGAGCTTCCGTGGCTCAATGGTTAGCGAATTCGGCTGTTAACAAATAGGTTGGTGGTTCGAGCCCACCCGGGAGCGGTGTTTTGGGATCTCAAATGTAACGTTGAAAGCCAAAATTTTTCCACAATACCTGACGACCATTTAATTTTTGGGCTTCCGTGGCGCAATGGTCAGCGCGTTCAGCTGTTAACCGAAAGGTTAATGTTCGAGCCCATCCGGGAGCGGTGTTGTGACGTCTCAGATGTAACGTAAAATGTCAGAGTTTTTCCACAATACCTGACGAACATTTAATTTTTGGGCTTCCTTGGCGCAATTATTAGCGCGTTCAACTGTTAATCGAAAGGCTGGTGGTTCAAGCGCACCCGGAAGAGGTGTTGTGGGGTCTCAGATGTAGCGTAAAAAGTCAAAACTTATCCACAATACGTGACAACCATTTAATTTCTGAGCTTCCGTGGCTCAAAGGTTAGCGCGTTCGGCTGTTAACCAATAGGTGTGTGGTTCGAGCCCATCCGGGAGCGGTGTTGTGACGTCTCAGATGTAACGTAAAATGTCAGAGTTTTTCCACAATACCTGACGAACATTTAATTTTTGGGCTTCCGTGGCGCAATGATTAGCGCGTTCAGCTGTTAATCGAAAGGTTGAAGGTTCGAGCCCACCCGGGAGAGGTGTTGTGGGGTCTCAGATGTAGCGTAAAAAGTCAAAACATTTCCACAATACGTGACAACCATTTAATTTCTGAGCTTCCGTGGCTCAATGGTTAGCGCGTTTGGCTGTTAACCAATAGGTTGGTGGTTCGAGCCCATCCGGGAGCGGTGTTGTGAGGTCTCAGATGTGACGTAAAAAGTCAAGGTTTTTACACAATACCTGACGAGCATTTAACTTTGGGCTTCCGTGGCTCAATGGTTAGCGCGTTCGGCTGTTAACCAATAGGTTGGTGGTTCGAGCCCATCCGGGAGCGGTGTTGTGAGGTCTCAGATGTGACGTAAAAAGTCAAGGTTTTTACACAATACCTGACGAGCATTTAACTTTGGGCTTCCGTGGCTCAATGGTTAGCGCGTTCGGCTGTTAACCAATAGGTTGGTGGTTCGAGCCCATCCGGGAGCGGTATTGTGACGTCTCAGATGTGCCGTTAAAAGTCAAGGTTTTTCCAAAATACCTGACGACCATTTAATTTTTGGGCTTCCGTGGCGCAATGGTTAGCGCGTTCAGCTGCTATTCAAAAGACTGGTGGTTTGAGCTCTCCCGGGAGCGGTGTTGTGACGTCTCAAATGTAACATAAAATGTCAGAGTTTTTCCACAATACCTGTCGAACATTGAATTTTTGGGCTTCCTTGGGGCAATGGTTAGCGCGTTCGGCTGTTAACCGAAAGGTTGGTGGTTCGATCCCAACCGGGAGAGGTGTTGTAGGGTATCAGATGTAACGTAATAAGTCATAACTTATCCACAATACCTGACAACCATTTAATTTCCGAGCTTCCTTGGCTCAATGGTTATCGCGTTCGGCTGTTAACCAATAGGTTTGTGGTTCGAGCCCATCCGGGATGCGGTGTTGTGAGGTCTCAGATGTAACGTAAAATGTCAGAGTTTTTCACAATACCTGACGAACATTTAATTTTTGGGCTTCCGTGGCGGAATGATTAGCGCGTTCAGCTGTTAATCGAAAGGTTGAAGGTTCGAGCCCACCCGGGAGAGGTGTTGTGGGGTCTCATATGTAGCGTAAAAAGTCAAAACTTATCCACAATACGTGACAATCATTTAATTTCTGAGCTTCCGTGGCTCAATGGTTAGCGCGTTCGGCTGTTAACCAATAGGTTGGTTGTTCGAGCTCATCCGGGAGCGGTGTTGTGAGGTCTCAGATGTGACGTAAAAAGTCAAGGCTTTTACGCAAAACCTGACGAGCATTTAATTTCTGAGCATCCGTGGCTCAATGGTTAGCGCGTTCGGCTGTTAACCAATAGTTTGGTAGTTCGAGCCCATCCGGGAGCGGTGTTGTGAGGTCTCAGATGTGACGTAAAAAGTCAAGGTTTTTACGCAAAACCTGACGAGCATTTAATTTTTGGGCTTCCGTGGCGCAATGGTTAGCGCGTTCTGCTGTTGACCCATAGGTTGGTGGTTCGAGCCCACCCGGGAGCGGTGTTGTGGGATCTCAAATGTAACGTAGAAAGCCAAAGTTTTTCCACAACACCTGACGACCATTTAATTTCTGAGCTTCCGTGGCTCAATGGTTAGCGCGTTCAGCTGTTAATCGAAAGGTTTGTGGTTGTGGGGTCTCAAATGTAACGTAGAAAGCCAAAGTTTTTCCACAATACCTGACAACAATATAATTTCCGAGCTTCCTTGGCTCAATGGTTATCGCGTTCGGCTGTTAACCAATAGGTTTGTGGTTCGAGCCCATCCGGGATGCGGTGTTGTGAGGTCTCAGATGTAACGTAAAATGTCAGAGTTTTTCACAATACCTGACGAACATTTAATTTTTGGGCTTCCGTGGCGGAATGATTAGCGCGTTCAGCTGTTAATCGAAAGGTTGAAGGTTCGAGCCCACCCGGGAGAGGTGTTGTGGGGTCTCATATGTAGCGTAAAAAGTCAAAACTTATCCACAATACGTGACAATCATTTAATTTCTGAGCTTCCGTGGCTCAATGGTTAGCGCGTTCGGCTGTTAACCAATAGGTTGGTTGTTCGAGCTCATCCGGGAGCGGTGTTGTGAGGTCTCAGATTTGACGTAAAAAGTCAAGGCTTTTACGCAAAACCTGACGAGCATTTAATTTCTGAGCATCCGTGGCTCAATGGTTAGCGCGTTCGGCTGTTAACCAATAGTTTGGTAGTTCGAGCCCATCCGGGAGCGGTGTTGTGAGGTCTCAGATGTGACGTAAAAAGTCAAGGTTTTTACGCAAAACCTGACGAGCATTTAATTTTTGGGCTTCCGTGGCGCAATGGTTAGCGCGTTCTGCTGTTGACCCATAGGTTGGTGGTTCGAGCCCACCCGGGAGCGGTGTTGTGGGATCTCAAATGTAACGTAGAAAGCCAAAGTTTTTCCACAACACCTGACGACCATTTAATTTCTGAGCTTCCGTGGCTCAATGGTTAGCGCGTTCAGCTGTTAATCGAAAGGTTGGTGGTTGTGGGGTCTCAAATGTAACGTAGAAAGCCAAAGTTTTTCCACAATACCTGACAACCATTTAATTTCTGAGCTTCCGTGGCTCAATGGATAGCGCGTTCGGCTGTTAGCCAATAGGTTGGTGCTTCAAGCATACCCGGGAGCGGTGTTGTGGGATCTCGAATGTAACGTAGAAAGCCAAAGTTTTTCCACAATACCTGACGACCATTTAATTTTTGGGCTTCCGTGGCGCAATGGTTAGCGCGTTCGGCTGTTTACCGAAAGGTTGGTGGTTCAAGCCCATCCGGGAGCGGTGTTGTGACGTCTCAGATGTTACGTAAAAAGTCAAGGTTTTTCCACAATACCTGACGACCATTTAATTTTTGGGCTTCCGTGGCTCAATGGTTAGCGCGTTCGGCTGTTAACCAATAGGTTGGTGGTTCGAGGCCACCCGGGAGCGGTGTTGTGGGATCTCACATGTAACGTAGAAAGCCAAAGTTTTTCCACAATACCTGACGTTCATTTAATTTTTGGGCTTCCGTGGCGCAATGGTTAGCGCGTTCGGCTGTTAACCGAAAGGTTGGTGGTTCAAGCCCACCCGGGAGCGGTGTTGTGGGATCACGAATGTAACGTAGAAAGCCAAAGTGCTTCCAGAATACCTGACGACCATTTAATTTTTGGGCTTCCGTGGCGCAATAATTAGCGCGTTCAGCTGTTAATCGAAAGGTTGGTGGTTCGAGCCCACCCGAGAGAGGTGTTGTGGGGTCTCAGATGTCGCGTAAAAAGTCAAAACTTTTCCACAATACGTGACAACCATTTAATTTCTGAGCTTTCGTGGCTCAATGGTTAGCGCGTTCGGCTGTTAGCCAATAGGTTGGTGGTTCGAGCCCACCCGGGAGCGGTGTTGTGGGATCTCAAATGTAACGTAGAAAGCCAAAGTTTTTCCACAATACCTGACGACCATTTAATTTTTGGGCTTCCGGGGCGCAATGGTTAGCGCGTTCTTCTGTTAATCGAAAGGTTGGTGGTTCGAGCCCACCCGGGAGAGGTGTTGTGGGGTCTCAGATGTAGCGTAAAAAGTCAAAACTTTTCCACAATACGTGACAACCATTTAATTTCTGAGCTTCCGTGGCTCAATGGTTAGCGCGTTTGGCTGTTAACCAATAGGTTGGTGGTTCGAGCCCATCCGGGAGCGGTGTTGTGAGGTCTCAGATGTGACGTAAAAAGTCAAGGTTTTTACACAATACCTGACGAGCATTTAACTTTGGGCTTCCGTGGCTCAATGGTTAGCGCGTTCGGCTGTTAACCAATAGGTTGGTGGTTCGAGCCCATCCGGGAGCGGTGTTGTGAGGTCTCAGATGTGACGTAAAAAGTCAAGGTTTTTACACAATACCTGACGAGCATTTAACTTTGGGCTTCCGTGGCTCAATGGTTAGCGCGTTCGGCTGTTAACCAATAGGTTGGTGGTTCGAGCCCATCCGGGAGCGGTGATGTGACGTTAAAAGTCAAGGTTTTTCCAAAATACCTGACGACCATTTAATTTTTGGGCTTCCGTGGCGCAATGGTTAGCGCGTTCAGCTGCTATTCAAAAGACTGGTGGTTTGAGCTCTCCCGGGAGCGGTGTTGTGACGTCTCAAATGTAACATAAAATGTCAGAGTTTTTCCACAATACCTGTCGAACATTGAATTTTTGGGCTTCCGTGGCGCAATGGTTAGCGCGTTCAGCTGTTAATCGAAAGGTTGGTGGTACGAGCCCACCCGGGAGAGGTGTTGTGGGGTCTCAGATGTAGCGTAAAAAGTCAAAACTTTTCCACAATACGTGACAACCATTTAATTTCTGAGCTTCCGTGGCTCAATGGTTAGCGCGTTTGGCTGTTAACCAATAGGTTGGTGGTTCGAGCCCATCCGGGAGCGGTGTTGTGAGGTCTCAGATGTGACGTAAAAAGTCAAGGTTTTTACACAATACCTGACGAGCATTTAACTTTGGGCTTCCGTGGCTCAATGGTTAGCGCGTTCGGCTGTTAACCAATAGGTTGGTGGTTCGAGCCCATCCGGGAGCGGTGTTGTGAGGTCTCAGATGTGACGTAAAAAGTCAAGGTTCAATTCAATTCCAATTCAAAATGTTTATTTTATTTGCATTACAGATACAGTATACCACGGGGCTAAGTCACATTGTGACTTGTAAGCCCCGTGCCTATCTGTTTAATTTAATATAACAATTTTAATTTAATCAAATAAAAATAGATTTAACAATGGTGTCTTATAATAATTAATGTTAAAGATTCATGAAAAAACTTAATGTATATATTTTATATCCACTTGAAATTAAACAATGGCATGGTATTACATAAAAAATTTAACAATGGGTTATGCCAAAGGTGGCTTTATAAAAACAAATTAAATAAAAAAGTAAAGGTTTTGTTATTTTTTTCCAATATTAGTGATTTTATAGTCTTTTTAAATCTAAATAAATTCGGTTTGGCTTGAATTTCTGGTGATATTGTGTTATATAATTTTATTCCCGAATAAAAGATAGACTTGAATTTTTTTGAAGTGTTACATTTAGGTAAATCTAATAGATCTAATGATCTTGTATGTCTATTTTTCTGGTTTATCTTTACTAGGCTATTTTCACGCTTAATGTTTGTGTGTATGAAAGATAAGCTATTATACTGTATACTCTCTTGTATGTTTAGAATTTTTGTCCTAGTAAAGTACTCTTGGGTATGGTCTCTAAATGATAAGTTATATATTGATCTAATTGCCCTTTTTTGTAGGATATGTATCCTGTTTTGATTAGCTTTTGTTGTGTTGCCCCAGAATTGTATTCCATAAGATAGCACCGAATTAAATAATGCGTGGTATATTTCAATTAGAATATTTTATTTAGGTGTTTACACAATACCTGACGAGCATTTAACTTTGGGCTTCCGTGGCTCAATGGTTAGCGCGTTCGGCTGTTAACCAATAGGTTGGTGGTTCGAGCCCATCCGGGAGCGGTGATGTGACGTTAAAAGTCAAGGTTTTTCCAAAATACCTGACGACCATTTAATTTTTGGGCTTCCGTGGCGCAATGGTTAGCGCGTTCAGCTGCTATTCAAAAGACTGGTGGTTTGAGCTCTCCCGGGAGCGGTGTTGTGACGTCTCAAATGTAACATAAAATGTCAGAGTTTTTCCACGATACCTGTCGAACATTGAATTTTTGGGCTTCCGTGGCGCAATGGTTAGCGCGTTCGGCTGTTAACCAATAGGTTGGTTGTTCGAGCTCATCCGGGAGCGGTGTTGTGAGGTCTCAGATGTGACGTAAAAAGTCAAGGCTTTTACGCAAAACCTGACGAGCATTTAATTTCTGAGCATCCGTGGCTCAATGGTTAGCGCGTTCGGCTGTTAACCAATAGTTTGGTAGTTCGAGCCCATCCGGGAGCGGTGTTGTGAGGTCTCAGATGTGAAGTAAAAAGTCAAGGTTTTTACGCAAAACCTGACGAGCATTTAATTTTTGGGCTTCCGTGGCGCAATGGTTAGCGCGTTCTGCTGTTGACCCATAGGTTGGTGGTTCGAGCCCACCCGGGAGCGGTGTTGTGGGATCTCAAATGTAACGTAGAAAGCCAAAGTTTTTCCACAACACCTGACGACCATTTAATTTCTGAGCTTCCGTGGCTCAATGGTTAGCGCGTTCAGCTGTTAATCGAAAGGTTGGTGGTTGTGGGGTCTCAAATGTAACGTAGAAAGCCAAAGTTTTTCCACAATACCTGACAACCATTTAATTTCTGAGCTTCCGTGGCTCAATGGTTAGCGCGTTCGGCTGTTAGCCAATAGGTTGGTGCTTCAAGCATACCCGGGAGCGGTGTTGTGGGATCTCGAATGTAACGTAGAAAGCCAAAGTTTTTCCACAATACCTGACGACCATTTAATTTTTGGGCTTCCGTGGCGCAATGGTTAGCGCGTTCGGCTGTTAACCGAAAGGTTGGTGGTTCAAGCCCATCCGGGAGCGGTGTTGTGACGTCTCAGATGTTACGTAAAAAGTCAAGGTTTTTCCACAATACCTGACGACCATTTAATTTTTGGGCTTCCGTGGCTCAATGGTTAGCGCGTTCGGCTGTTAACCAATAGGTTGGTGGTTCGAGGCCACCCGGGAGCGGTGTTGTGGGATCTCACATGTAACGTAGAAAGCCAAAGTTTTTCCACAATACCTGACGTTCATTTAATTTTTGGGCTTCCGTGGCGCAATGGTTAGCGCGTTCGGCTGTTAACCGAAAGGTTGGTGGTTCAAGCCCACCCGGGAGCGGTGTTGTGGGATCACGAATGTAACGTAGAAAGCCAAAGTGCTTCCAGAATACCTGACGACCAATTAATTTTTGGGCTTCCGTGGCGCAATAATTAGCGCGTTCAGCTGTTAATCGAAAGGTTGGTGGTTCGAGCCCACCCGAGAGAGGTGTTGTGGGGTCTCAGATGTCGCGTAAAAAGTCAAAACTTTTCCACAATACGTGACAACCAATTAATTTCTGAGCTTTCGTGGCTCAATGGTTAGCGCGTTTGGCTGTTAACCAATAGGTTGGTGGTTCGAGCCCATCCGGGAGCGGTGTTGTGAGGTCTCAGATGTGACGTAAAAAGTCAAGGTTTTTACACAATACCTGACGAGCATTTAACTTTGGGCTTCCGTGGCTCAATGGTTAGCGCGTTCGGCTGTTAACCAATAGGTTGGTGGTTCGAGCCCATCCGGGAGCGGTGTTGTGAGGTCTCAGATGTGACGTAAAAAGTCAAGGTTTTTACACAATACCTGACGAGCATTTAACTTTGGGCTTCCGTGGCTCAATGGTTAGCGCGTTCGGCTGTTAACCAATAGGTTGGTGGTTCGAGCCCATCCGGGAGCGGTGATGTGACGTTAAAAGTCAAGGTTTTTCCAAAATACCTGACGACCATTTAATTTTTGGGCTTCCGTGGCGCAATGGTTAGTGCGTTCAGCTGCTATTCAAAAGACTGGTGGTTTGAGCTCTCCCGGGAGCGGTGTTGTGACGTCTCAAATGTAACATAAAATGTCAGAGTTTTTCCACAATACCTGTCGAACATTGAATTTTTGGGCTTCCGTGGCGCAATGGTTAGCGCGTTCAGCTGTTAATCGAAAGGTTGGTGGTACGAGCCCACCCGGGAGAGGTGTTGTGGGGTCTCAGATGTAGCGTAAAAAGTCAAAACTTTTCCACAATACGTGACAACCATTTAATTTCTGAGCTTCCGTGGCTCAATGGTTAGCGCGTTTGGCTGTTAACCAATAGGTTGGTGGTTCGAGCCCATCCGGGAGCGGTGTTGTGAGGTCTCAGATGTGACGTAAAAAGTCAAGGTTTTTACACAATACCTGACGAGCATTTAACTTTGGGCTTCCGTGGCTCAATGGTTAGCGAGTTCGGCTGTTAACCAATAGGTTGGTGGTTCGAGCCCATCCGGGAGCGGTGTTGTGAGGTCTCAGATGTGACGTAAAAAGTCAAGGTTCAATTCAATTCCAATTCAAAATGTTTATTTTATTTGCATTACAGATACAGTATACCACGGGGCTAAGTCACATTGTGACTTGTAAGCCCCGTGCCTATCTGTTTAATTTAATATAACAATTTTAATTTAATCAAATAAAAATAGATTTAACAATGGTGTCTGATAATAATTAATGTTAAAGATTCATGAAAAAACTTAATGTATATATGTTATATCCACTTGAAATTAAACAATGGCATGGTATAACATAAAAAATTTAACAATGGGTTATGCCAAAGGTGGCTTTATAAAAACAAATTAAATAAAAAAGTAAAGGTTTTGTTATTTTTTTCCAATATTAGTGATTTTATAGTCTTTTTAAATCTAAATAAATTCGGTTTGGCTTGAATTTCTGGTGATATTGTGTTATATAATTTTATTCCCGAATAAAAGATAGACGTGAATTTTTTTGAAGTGTTACATTTAGGTAAATCTAATAGATCTAATGATCTTGTATGTCTATTTTTCTGGTTTATCTTTACTAGGCTATTTTCACGCTTAATGTTTGTGTGTATGAAAGATAAGCTATTATACTGTATACTCTCTTGTATGTTTAGAATTTTTGTCCTAGTAAAGTACTCTTGGGTATGGTCTCTAAATGATAAGTTATATATTGATCTAATTGCCCTTTTTTGTAGGATATGTATCCTGTTTTGATTAGCTTTTGTTGTGTTGCCCCAGAATAGTATTCCATAAGATAGCACCGAATTAAATAATGCGTGGTATATTTCAATTAGAATATTTTATTTAGGTTTTTACGCAAAACCTGACGAGCATTTAATTTTTGGGCTTCCGTGGCGCAATGGTTAGCGCGTTCTGCTGTTGACCCATAGGTTGGTGGTTCGAGCCCACCCGGGAGCGGTGTTGTGGGATCTCAAATGTAACGTAGAAAGCCAAAGTTTTTCCACAACACCTGACGACCATTTAATTTCTGAGCTTCCGTGGCTCAATGGTTAGCGCGTTCAGCTGTTAATCGAAAGGTTGGTGGTTGTGGGGTCTCAAATGTAACGTAGAAAGCCAAAGTTTTTCCACAATACCTGAACACCATTTAATTTCTGAGCTTCCGTGGCTCAATGGTTAGCGCGTTCGGCTGTTAGCCAATAGGTTGGTGCTTCAAGCATACCCGGGAGCGGTGTTGTGGGATCTCGAATGTAACGTAGAAAGCCAAAGTTTTTCCACAATACCTGACGACCATTTAATTTTTGGGCTTCCGTGGCGCAATGGTTAGCGCGTTCGGCTGTTAACCGAAAGGTTGGTGGTTCAAGCCCATCCGGGAGCGGTGTTGTGACGTCTCAGATGTTACGTAAAAAGTCAAGGTTTTTCCACAATACCTGACGACCATTTAATTTTTGGGCTTCCGTGGCTCAATGGTTAGCGCGTTCGGCTGTTAACCAATAGGTTGGTGGTTCGAGGCCACCCGGGAGCGGTGTTGTGGGATCTCACATGTAACGTAGAAAGCCAAAGTTTTTCCACAATACCTGACGTTCATTTAATTTTTGGGCTTCCGTGGCGCAATGGTTAGCGCGTTCGGCTGTTAACCGAAAAGTTGGTGGTTCAAGCCCACCCGGGAGCGGTGTTGTGGGATCACGAATGTAACGTAGAAAGCCAAAGTGCTTCCAGAATACCTGACGACCATTTAATTTTTGGGCTTCCGTGGCGCAATAATTAGCGCGTTCAGCTGTTAATCGAAAGGTTGGTGGTTCGAGCCCACCCGAGAGAGGTGTTGTGGGGTCTCAGATGTCGCGTAAAAAGTCAAAACTTTTCCACAATACGTGACAACCATTTAATTTCTGAGCTTTCGTGGCTCAATGGTTAGCGCGTTCGGCTGTTAGCCAATAGGTTGGTGGTTCGAGCCCACCCGGGAGCGGTGTTGTGGGATCTCAAATGTAACGTAGAAAGCCAAAGTTTTTCCACAATACCTGACGACCATTTAATTTTTGGGCTTCCGGGGCGCAATGGTTAGCGCGTTCTTCTGTTAATCGAAAGGTTGGTGGTTCGAGCCCACCCGGGAGAGGTGTTGTGGGGTCTCAGATGTAGCGTAAAAAGTCAAAACTTTTCCACAATACGTGACAACGATTTAATTTCTGAGCTTTCGTGGCTCAATGGTTAGCGCGTTCGGCTGTTAGCCAATAGGTTGGTGGTTCGAGCCCACCCGGGAGCGGTGTTGTGGGATCTCAAATGTAACGTAGAAAGCCAAAGTTTTTCCACAATACCTGACGACCATTTAATTTCTGAGCATCCGTGGCTCAATGGTTAGCGCAATCGGCTGTTAACCAATAGTTTGGTAGTTCGAGCCCATCCGGGAGCGGTGTTGTGAGGTCTCAGATGTGACGTAAAAAGTCAAGGTTTTTCCACAATACCTGACGACCATTTAATTTTTGGGATTCCGTGGCGCAATGATTAGCGCGTTCAGCTGTTAATCGAAAGGTTGAAGGTTCGAGCCCACCCGGGAGAGGTGTTGTGGGGTCTCATATGTAGCGTAAAAAGTCAAAACTTGTCCACAATACGTGACAATCATTTAATTTCTGAGCTTCCGTGGCTCAATGGTTAGCGCGTTCGGCTGTTAACCAATAGGTTGGTTGTTCGAGCTCATCCGGGAGCGGTGTTGTGAGGTCTCAGATGTGACGTAAAAAGTCAAGGCTTTTTCGCAAAACCTGACGAGCATTTAATTTCTGAGCATCCGTGGCTCAATGGTTAGCGCGTTCGGCTGTTAACCAATAGTTTGGTAGTTCGAGCCCATCCGGGAGCGGAGTTGTGAGGTCTCAGATGTGACGTAAAAAGCCAAGGTTTTTACGCAAAACCTGACGAGCATTTAATTTTTGGGCTTCCGTGGCGCAATGGTTAGCGCGTTCTGCTGTTGACCCATAGGTTGGTGGTTCGAGCCCACCCGGGAGCGGTGTTGTGGGATCACGAATGTAACGTAGAAAGCCAAAGTGCTTCCAGAATACCTGACGACCATTTAATTTTTGGGCTTCCGTGGCGCAATAATTAGCGCGTTCAGCTGTTAATCGAAAGGTTGGTGGTTCGAGCCCACCCGAGAGAGGTGTTGTGGGGTCTCAGATGTCGCGTAAAAAGTCAAAACTTTTCCACAATACGTGACAACCATTTAATTTCTGAGCTTTCGTGGCTCAATGGTTAGCGCGTTCGGCTGTTAGCCAATAGGTTGGTGGTTCGAGCCCACCCGGGAGCGGTGTTGTGGGATCTCAAATGTAACGTAGAAAGCCAAAGTTTTTCCACAATACCTGACGACCATTTAATTTTTGGGCTTCCGGGGCGCAATGGTTAGCGCGTTCTTCTGTTAATCGAAAGGTTGGTGGTTCGAGCCCACCCGGGAGAGGTGTTGTGGGGTCTCAGATGTAGCGTAAAAAGTCAAAACTTTTCCACAATACGTGACAACCATTTAATTTCTGAGCTTCCGTGGCTCAATGGTTAGCGCGTTTGGCTGTTAACCAATAGGTTGGTGGTTCGAGCCCATCCGGGAGCGGTGTTGTGAGGTCTCTGATGTGACGTAAAAAGTCAAGGTTTTTACACAATACCTGACGAGCATTTAACTTTGGGCTTCCGTGGCTCAATGGTTAGCGCGTTCGGCTGTTAACCAATAGGTTGGTGGTTCGAGCCCATCCGGGAGCGGTGATGTGACGTTAAAAGTCAAGGTTTTTCCAAAATACCTGACGACCATTTAATTTTTGGGCTTCCGTGGCGCAATGGTTAGCGCGTTCAGCTGCTATTCAAAAGACTGGTGGTTTGAGCTCTCCCGGGAGCGGTGTTGTGACGTCTCAAATGTAACATAAAATGTCAGAGTTTTTCCACAATACCTGTCGAACATTGAATTTTTGGGCTTCCGTGGCGCAATGGTTAGCGCGTTCAGCTGTTAATCGAAAGATTGGTGGTACGAGCCCACCCGGGAGAGGTGTTGTGGGGTCTCAGATGTAGCGTAAAAAGTCAAAACTTTTCCACAATACGTGACAACCATTTAATTTCTGAGCTTCCGTGGCTCAATGGTTAGCGCGTTTGGCTGTTAACCAATAGGTTGGTGGTTCGAGCCCATCCGGGAGCGGTGTTGTGAGGTCTCAGATGTGACGTAAAAAGTCAAGGTTTTTACACAATACCTGACGAGCATTTAACTTTGGGCTTCCGTGGCTCAATGGTTAGCGCGTTCGGCTGTTAACCAATAGGTTGGTGGTTCGAGCCCATCCGGGAGCGGTGTTGTGAGGTCTCAGATGTGACGTAAAAAGTCAAGGTTCAATTCAATTCCAATTCAAAATGTTTATTTTATTTGCATTACAGATACAGTATACCACGGGGCTAAGTCACATTGTGACTTGTAAGCCCCGTGCCTATCTGTTTAATTTAATATAACAATTTTAATTTAATCAAATAAAAATAGATTTAACAATGGTGTCTTATAATAATTAATGTTAAAGATTCATGAAAAAACTTAATGTATATATGTTATATCCACTTGAAATTAAACAATGGCATGGTATAACATAAAAAATTTAACAATGGGTTATGCCAAAGGTGGCTTTATAAAAACAAATTAAATAAAAAAGTAAAGGTTTTGTTATTTTTTTCCAATATTAGTGATTTTATAGTCTTTTTAAATCTAAATAAATTCGGTTTGGCTTGAATTTCTGGTGATATTGTGTTATATAATTTTATTCCCGAATAAAAGATAGACTTGAATTTTTTTGAAGTGTTACATTTAGGTAAATCTAATAGATCTAATGATCTTGTATGTCTATTTTTCTGGTTTATCTTTACTAGGCTATTTTCACGCTTAATGTTTGTGTGTATGAAAGATAAGCTATTATACTGTATACTCTCTTGTATGTTTAGAATTTTTGTCCTAGTAAAGTACTCTTGGGTATGGTCTCTAAATGATAAGTTATATATTGATCTAATTGCCCTTTTTTGTAGGATATGTATCCTGTTTTGATTAGCTTTTGTTGTGTTGCCCCAGAATTGTATTCCATAAGATAGCACCGAATTAAATAATGCGTGGTATATTTCAATTAGAATATTTTATTTAGGTGTTTACACAATACCTGACGAGCATTTAATTTTTGGGCTTCCGTGGCGCAATGGTTAGCGCGTTCTGCTGTTGACCCATAGGTTGGTGGTTCGAGCCCACCCGGGAGCGGTGTTGTGGGATCTCAAATGTAACGTAGAAAGCCAAAGTTTTTCCACAACACCTGACGACCATTTAATTTCTGAGCTTCCGTGGCTCAATGGTTAGCGCGTTCAGCTGTTAATCGAAAGGTTGGTGGTTGTGGGGTCTCAAATGTAACGTAGAAAGCCAAAGTTTTTCCACAATACCTGACGACCATTTAATTTTTGGGCTTCCGTGGCGCAATGGTTAGCGCGTTCGGCTGTTAACCGAAAGGTTGGTGGTTCAAGCCCATCCGGGAGCGGTGTTGTGACGTCTCAGATGTTACGTAAAAAGTCAAGGTTTTTCCACAATACCTGACGACCATTTAATTTTTGGGCTTCCGTGGCTCAATAGTTAGCGCGTTCGGCTGTTAACCAATAGGTTGGTGGTTCGAGGCCACCCGGGAGCGGTGTTGTGGGATCTCACATGTAACGTAGAAAGCCAAAGTTTTTCCACAATACCTGACGTTCATTTAATTTTTGGGCTTCCGTGGCGCAATGGTTAGCGCGTTCGGCTGTTAACCGAAAGGTTGGTGGTTCAAGCCCACCCGGGAGCG
This sequence comes from Phalangium opilio, assembly GCF_054372755.1. Classification (NCBI taxonomy): domain Eukaryota; kingdom Metazoa; phylum Arthropoda; class Arachnida; order Opiliones; family Phalangiidae; genus Phalangium; species Phalangium opilio. Next base: position 2,895,904 of record NW_028324192.1, on the reverse strand, counting down.
GTGTTGTGGGATCACGAATGTAGCGTAGAAAGCCAAAGTGCTTCCAGAATACCTGACGACCAATTAATTTTTGGGCTTCCGTGGCGCAATAATTAGCGCGTTCAGCTGTTAATCGAAAGGTTGGTGGTTCGAGCCCACCCGAGAGAGGTGTTGTGGGGTCTCAGATGTCGCGTAAAAAGTCAAAACTTTTCCACAATACGTGACAACCATTTAATTTCTGAGCTTTCGTGGCTCAATGGTTAGCGCGTTTGGCTGTTAACCAATAGGTTGGTGGTTCGAGCCCATCCGGGAGCGGTGTTGTGAGGTCTCAGATGTGACGTAAAAAGTCAAGGTTTTTACACAATACCTGACGAGCATTTAACTTTGGGCTTCCGTGGCTCAATGGTTAGCGCGTTCGGCTGTTAACCAATAGGTTGGTGGTTCGAGCCCATCCAGGAGCGGTGTTGTGAGGTCTCAGATGTGACGTAAAAAGTCAAGGTTTTTACACAATACCTGACGAGCATTTAACTTTGGGCTTCCGTGGCTCAATGGTTAGCGCGTTCGGCTGTTAACCAATAGGTTGGTGGTTCGAGCCCATCCGGGAGCGGTGATGTGACGTTAAAAGTCAAGGTTTTTCCAAAATACCTGACGACCATTTAATTTTTGGGCTTCCGTGGCGCAATGGTTAGTGCGTTCAGCTGCTATTCAAAAGACTGGTGGTTTGAGCTCTCCCGGGAGCGGTGTTGTGACGTCTCAAATGTAACATAAAATGTCAGAGTTTTTCCACAATACCTGTCGAACATTGAATTTTTGGGCTTCCGTGGCGCAATGGTTAGCGCGTTCAGCTGTTAATCGAAAGGTTGGTGGTACGAGCCCACCCGGGAGAGGTGTTGTGGGGTCTCAGATGTAGCGTAAAAAGTCAAAACTTTTCCACAATACGTGACAACCATTTAATTTCTGAGCTTCCGTGGCTCAATGGTTAGCGCGTTTGGCTGTTAACCAATAGGTTGGTGGTTCGAGCCCATCCGGGAGCGGTGTTGTGAGGTCTCAGATGTGACGTAAAAAGTCAAGGTTTTTACACAATACCTGACGAGCATTTAACTTTGGGCTTCCGTGGCTCAATGGTTAGCGCGTTCGGCTGTTAACCAATAGGTTGGTGGTTCGAGCCCATCCGGGAGCGGTGTTGTGAGGTCTCAGATGTGACGTAAAAAGTCAAGGTTCAATTCAATTCCAATTCAAAATGTTTATTTTATTTGCATTACAGATACAGTATACCACGGGGCTAAGTCACATTGTGACTTGTAAGCCCCGTGCCTATCTGTTTAATTTAATATAACAATTTTAATTTAATCAAATAAAAATAGATTTAACAATGGTGTCTGATAATAATTAATGTTAAAGATTCATGAAAAAACTTAATGTATATATGTTATATCCACTTGAAATTAAACAATGGCATGGTATAACATAAAAAATTTAACAATGGGTTATGCCAAAGGTGGCTTTATAAAAACAAATTAAATAAAAAAGTAAAGGTTTTGTTATTTTTTTCCAATATTAGTGATTTTATAGTCTTTTTAAATCTAAATAAATTCGGTTTGGCTTGAATTTCTGGTGATATTGTGTTATATAATTTTATTCCCGAATAAAAGATAGACGTGAATTTTTTTGAAGTGTTACATTTAGGTAAATCTAATAGATCTAATGATCTTATATGTCTATTTTTCTGGTTTATCTTTACTAGGCTATTTTCACGCTTAATGTTTGTGTGTATGAAAGATAAGCTATTATACTGTATACTCTCTTGTATGTTTAGAATTTTTGTCCTAGTAAAGTACTCTTGGGTATGGTCTCTAAATGATAAGTTATATATTGATCTAATTGCCCTTTTTTGTAGGATATGTATCCTGTTTTGATTAGCTTTTGTTGTGTTGCCCCAGAATTGTATTCCATAAGATAGCACCGAATTAAATAATGCGTGGTATATTTCAATTAGAATATTTTATTTAGGTGTTTACACAATACCTGACGAGCATTTAACTTTGGGCTTCCGTGGCTCAATGGTTAGCGCGTTCGGCTGTTAACCAATAGGTTGGTGGTTCGAGCCCATCCGGGAGCGGTGATGTGACGTTAAAAGTCAAGGTTTTTCCAAAATACCTGACGACCATTTAATTTTTGGGCTTCCGTGGCGCAATGGTTAGCGCGTTCAGCTGCTATTCAAAAGACTGGTGGTTTGAGCTCTCCCGGGAGCGGTGTTGTGACGTCTCAAATGTAACATAAAATGTCAGAGTTTTTCCACGATACCTGTCGAACATTGAATTTTTGGGCTTCCGTGGCGCAATGGTTAGCGCGTTCGGCTGTTAACCAATAGGTTGGTGGTTCGAGGCCACCCGGGAGCGGTGTTGTGGGATCTCACATGTAACGTAGAAAGCCAAAGTTTTTCCACAATACCTGACGTTCATTTAAAGTGCTTCCAGAATACCTGACGACCAATTAATTTTTGGGCTTCCGTGGCGCAATAATTAGCGCGTTCAGCTGTTAATCGAAAGGTTGGTGGTTCGAGCCCACCCGAGAGAGGTGTTGTGGGGTCTCAGATGTCGCGTAAAAAGTCAAAACTTTTCCACAATACGTGACAACCATTTAATTTCTGAGCTTTCGTGGCTCAATGGTTAGCGCGTTTGGCTGTTAACCAATAGGTTGGTGGTTCGAGCCCATCCGGGAGCGGTGTTGTGAGGTCTCAGATGTGACGTAAAAAGTCAAGGTTTTTACACAATACCTGACGAGCATTTAACTTTGGGCTTCCGTGGCTCAATGGTTAGCGCGTTCGGCTGTTAACCAATAGGTTGGTGGTTCGAGCCCATCCGGGAGCGGTGATGTGACGTTAAAAGTCAAGGTTTTTCCAAAATACCTGACGACCATTTAATTTTTGGGCTTCCGTGGCGCAATGGTTAGTGCGTTCAGCTGCTATTCAAAAGACTGGTGGTTTGAGCTCTCCCGGGAGCGGTGTTGTGACGTCTCAAATGTAACATAAAATGTCAGAGTTTTTCCACAATACCTGTCGAACATTGAATTTTTGGGCTTCCGTGGCGCAATGGTTAGCGCGTTCAGCTGTTAATCGAAAGGTTGGTGGTACGAGCCCACCCGGGAGAGGTGTTGTGGGGTCTCAGATGTAGCGTAAAAAGTCAAAACTTTTCCACAATACGTGACAACCATTTAATTTCTGAGCTTCCGTGGCTCAATGGTTAGCGCGTTTGGCTGTTAACCAATAGGTTGGTGGTTCGAGCCCATCCGGGAGCGGTGTTGTGAGGTCTCAGATGTGACGTAAAAAGTCAAGGTTTTTACACAATACCTGACGAGCATTTAACTTTGGGCTTCCGTGGCTCAATGGTTAGCGCGTTCGGCTGTTAACCAATAGGTTGGTGGTTCGAGCCCATCCGGGAGCGGTGTTGTGAGGTCTCAGATGTGACGTAAAAAGTCAAGGTTCAATTCAATTCCAATTCAAAATGTTTATTTTATTTGCATTACAGATACAGTATACCACGGGGCTAAGTCACATTGTGACTTGTAAGCCCCGTGCCTATCTGTTTAATTTAATATAACAATTTTAATTTAATCAAATAAAAATAGATTTAACAATGGTGTCTGATAATAATTAATGTTAAAGATTCATGAAAAAACTTAATGTATATATGTTATATCCACTTGAAATTAAACAATGGCATGGTATAACATAAAAAATTTAACAATGGGTTATGCCAAAGGTGGCTTTATAAAAACAAATTAAATAAAAAAGTAAAGGTTTTGTTATTTTTTTCCAATATTAGTGATTTTATAGTCTTTTTAAATCTAAATAAATTCGGTTTGGCTTGAATTTCTGGTGATATTGTGTTATATAATTTTATTCCCGAATAAAAGATAGACGTGAATTTTTTTGAAGTGTTACATTTAGGTAAATCTAATAGATCTAATGATCTTGTATGTCTATTTTTCTGGTTTATCTTTACTAGGCTATTTTCACGCTTAATGTTTGTGTGTATGAAAGATAAGCTATTATACTGTATACTCTCTTGTATGTTTAGAATTTTTGTCCTAGTAAAGTACTCTTGGGTATGGTCTCTAAATGATAAGTTATATATTGATCTAATTGCCCTTTTTTGTAGGATATGTATCCTGTTTTGATTAGCTTTTGTTGTGTTGCCCCAGAATTGTATTCCATAAGATAGCACCGAATTAAATAATGCGTGGTATATTTCAATTAGAATATTTTATTTAGGTGTTTACACAATACCTGACGAGCATTTAACTTTGGGCTTCCGTGGCTCAATGGTTAGCGCGTTCAGCTGCTATTCAAAAGACTGGTGGTTTGAGCTCTCCCGGGAGCGGTGTTGTGACGTCTCAAATGTAACATAAAATGTCAGAGTTTTTCCACGATACCTGTCGAACATTGAATTTTTGGGCTTCCGTGGCGCAATGGTTAGCGCGTTCGGCTGTTAACCAATAGGTTGGTTGTTCGAGCTCATCCGGGAGCGGTGTTGTGAGGTCTCAGATGTGACGTAAAAAGTCAAGGCTTTTTCGCAAAACCTGACGAGCATTTAATTTCTGAGCATCCGTGGCTCAATGGTTAGCGCGTTCGGCTGTTAACCAATAGTTTGGTAGTTCGAGCCCATCCGGGAGCGGTGTTGTGAGGTCTCAGATGTGACGTAAAAAGTCAAGGTTTTTACGCAAAACCTGACGAGCATTTAATTTTTGGGCTTCCGTGGCGCAATGGTTAGCGCGTTCTGCTGTTGACCCATAGGTTGGTGGTTCGAGCCCACCCGGGAGCGGTGTTGTGGGATCTCAAATGTAACGTAGAAAGCCAAAGTTTTTCCACAACACCTGACGACCATTTAATTTCTGAGCTTCCGTGGCTCAATGGTTAGCGCGTTCAGCTGTTAATCGAAAGGTTGGTGGTTGTGGGGTCTCAAATGTAACGTAGAAAGCCAAAGTTTTTCCACAATACCTGACAACCATTTAATTTCTGAGCTTCCGTGGCTCAATGGTTAGCGCGTTTGGCTGTTAGCCAATAGGTTGGTGCTTCAAGCATACCCGGGAGCGGTGTTGTGGGATCTCGAATGTAACGTAGAAAGCCAAAGTTTTTCCACAATACCTGACGACCATTTAATTTTTGGGCTTCCGTGGCGCAATGGTTAGCGCGTTCGGCTGTTAACCGAAAGGTTGGTGGTTCAAGCCCATCCGGGAGCGGTGTTGTGACGTCTCAGATGTTACGTAAAAAGTCAAGGTTTTTCCACAATACCTGACGACCATTTAATTTTTGGGCTTCCGTGGCTCAATGGTTAGCGCGTTCGGCTGTTAACCAATAGGTTGGTGGTTCGAGGCCACCCGGGAGCGGTGTTGTGGGATCTCACATGTAACGTAGAAAGCCAAAGTTTTTCCACAATACCTGACGTTCATTTAATTTTTGGGCTTCCGTGGCGCAATGGTTAGCGCGTTCGGCTGTTAACCGAAAGGTTGGTGGTTCAAGCCCACCCGGGAGCGGTGTTGTGGGATCACGAATGTAACGTAGAAAGCCAAAGTGCTTCCAGAATACCTGACGACCATTTAATTTTTGGGCTTCCGTGGCGCAATAATTAGCGCGTTCAGCTGTTAATCGAAAGGTTGGTGGTTCGAGCCCACCCGAGAGAGGTGTTATGGGGTCTCAGATGTCGCGTAAAAAGTCAAAACTTTTCCACAATACGTGACAACCATTTAATTTCTGAGCTTTCGTGGCTCAATGGTTAGCGCGTTCGGCTGTTAGCCAATAGGTTGGTGGTTCGAGCCCACCCGGGAGCGGTGTTGTGGGATCTCAAATGTAACGTAGAAAGCCAAAGTTTTTCCACAATACCTGACGACCATTTAATTTTTGGGCTTCCGGGGCGCAATGGTTAGCGCGTTCTTCTGTTAATCGAAAGGTTGGTGGTTCGAGCCCACCCGGGAGAGGTGTTGTGGGGTCTCAGATGTAGCGTAAAAAGTCAAAACTTTTCCACAATACGTGACAACGATTTAATTTCTGAGCTTTCGTGGCTCAATGGTTAGCGCGTTCGGCTGTTAGCCAATAGGTTGGTGGTTCGAGCCCACCCGGGAGCGGTGTTGTGGGATCTCAAATGTAACGTAGAAAGCCAAAGTTTTTCCACAATACCTGACGACCATTTAATTTCTGAGCATCCGTGGCTCAATGGTTAGCGCAATCGGCTGTTAACCAATAGTTTGGTAGTTCGAGCCCATCCGGGAGCGGTGTTGTGAGGTCTCAGATGTGACGTAAAAAGTCAAGGTTTTTCCACAATACCTGACGAGCATTTAATTTTTGGGCTTCCGTGGCGCAATGGTTAGCGCGTTCTGCTGTTGACCCATAGGTTGGTGGTTCGAGGCCACCCGGGAGCGGTGTTGTGGGATCTCACATGCAACGTAGAAAGCCAAAGTTTTTCCACAATACCTGACGACCATTTAATTTTTGGGCTTCCGGGGCGCAATGGTTAGCGCGTTCAGCTGTTAATCGAAAGGTTCGTGGTTCGAGCCCACCCGGGAGAGGTGTTGTGGGGTCTCAGATGTAGCGTAAAAAGTCAAAACTTTTCCACAATACGTGACAACGATTTAATTTCTGAGCTTCCGTGGCTCAATGTTTAGCGCGTTCGGCTGTTAGCCAATAGGTTGGTGGTTCGAGCCCACCCGGGAGCGGTGTTGTGGGATCTCAAATGTAACGTAGAAAGCCAAAGTTTTTCCACAATACCTGACGACCATTTAATTTCTGAGCTTCCGTGGCTCAATGGTTAGCGCGTTCGGCTGTTAACCAATAGTTTGGTAGTTCGAGCCCATCCGGGAGCGGTGTTGTGAGGTCTCAGATGTGACGTAAAATGTCAAGGTTTTTCCACAATACCTGACGACCATTTAATTTTTGAGCTTCCGTGGCGCAATGGTTAGCGCGTTCTTCTGTTAATCGAAAGGTTGGTGGTTCGAGCCCACCCGGGAGAGGTGTTGTGGGGTCTCAGATGTAGCGTAAAAAGTCAAAACTTTTCCACAATACGTGACAACGATTTAATTTCTGAGCTTCCGTGGCTCAATGTTTAGCGTTTTCGGCTGTTAACCAATAGGTTGGTGGTTCGGGCCCACCCGGGAGCGGTGTTGTGAGTTCTCAGATGTGACGTAAAATGTCAGAGTTTTTCCACAATACCTGACGAATATTTAATATTTGGGCTTCCTTGGCGCAATGGTTAGCGCGTTTGGCTGTTAACAGAAAGGTTGGTGGTTCGAGCACACCCGGGAGCGGTGTTGTGACGTCTCGAATGTAACGTAAAATGTCAGAGTTTTTCCACAATACCTGACGAACATTTAATTTTTGGGCTTCCGTGGCGCAATAATTAGCGCGTTCAGCTGTTAATCGAAAGGTTGGTGTTTCGAGCCCACCCGGGAGCGGTGTTGTGGGATCTCAAATGTAACGTAGAAAGCCAAAGTTTTTCCACAATACCTGACGATCATTTAATTTTTGGGCTTCCGTGGCGCAATGGTTAGGGCGTTCGGCTGTTAACCAATAGGTTGGTGGTTCGAGCCCACCCGGGCGCGGTGTTGTGGGATCTCAAACGTAACGTGGAAAGCCAAAGTTTTTCCACTATACCTGACGAACATTTAATTTTTGGGCTTCCGTGGCGCAATGATTAGCGCGTTCAGCTGTTAATCGAAAGGTTGAAGGTTCGAGCCCACCCGGGAGAGGTGTTGTGGGGTCTCAGATGTAGCGTAAAAAGTCAAAACTTTTCCACAATACGTGACAACCATTTAATTTCTGAGCTTCCGTGGCGCAATGGTTAGCGCGTTCAGCAGTTAACAAATAATTTAGTGGTTCGAGCCCACCCGGGAGCGGCGTTGTGGGATCTCAAACGTAACGTAGAAAGCCAAAGTTTTTCCACAATACCTAATTCAAGCAAATGTAACGATATTCATTCAAAAAACTGTTAAAATTCAATTTTTCAATAAGAAATCGTTGTCACGGATTTTGTATCTTGAAGAAAAAAAACATGCGATTTTTTCGGTACACTTTTGAATGCATTTTTTCTGGAGAAATGTTTGACCGAATTCAGCTTAATTCCCTATAAAACACTCATTGAAAGTGATTTCATCTCGATTGAACAATAATTAAAAATTTACCTCGATTTTTAATAACATTTTCAAAATCGACGTTTCACGGCCAAAGAAGCTTACTTTGAGTATTTCTTCACTATTTTCAAATATGTTCACTGAAACCATTATTTTTATACTTTTTGCTTTAATTCAAGCAAATGTAACGATATTCAATCAAAAAACTGTTAAAATTAAATTTTTCAATAAGAAATCGTTGTCACGGATTTTGTATCTTGAAGAAGAAAAACATGCGATTTTTTCGGTACTTTTTTGAATGCATTTTTTCTGGAGAAATTTTTGACCGAATTCAGCTTAATTCCCTATAAAACACTCATTGAAAGTGATTTCATCTCGATTGAACAATAAATAAAAATGTACTTCGATTTTTAATAACATTTTCAAAATCGACGTAACTCGGCCTAAGAAAAACATTTTGAGTATTTGTTCACTGTTTTCAAATATAACCACTGAAACCATTATTTTTGTAATTTTTGCGTTAATTCAAGCAAATGTAACGATATTCATTCAACAAACTCTTAAAATTCCAATTTAAATAATAAATCGTTGTCACGGATTTTGTAACTTGAAGAAAAAAAACATGCGATTTTTTCGGTACACTTTTGAATGCATTTTTTTCTGGAGAAATGTTTTACTGAATTCAGCTTAATTGCCTATAAAACACTCATTGAAAGTGATTTCATCTCGATTGAACAATAATTAAAAATTTACCTCGATTTTTAATAACATTTTCAAAATCGACGTTTCACGGCCAAAGAAGCATACTTTGAGTATTTCTTCACTATTTTCAAATATGTTCACTGAAACCATTATTTTTATACTTTTTGCTTTAATTCAAGCAAATATAACGATATTCAATCAAAAAACTGTTAAAATTAAATTTTTCAATAAGAAATCGTTGTCACGGATTTTGTATCTTGAAGAAGAAAAACATGCGATTTTTTCGGTTTTTTTTTAATGCATTTTTTTCAGGAGAAATTTTTGACCGAATTCAGCTTAATTCCCTAAAAAACACTCATTAAAAGTGATTTCATCTCGATTGAACAATAAATAATAATGTACCTCGATTTTTAATAACATTTTCAAAATCGACGTATCACGGCCAAAGAAGCATATTTTGAGTATTTCTTCACTATTTTCAAAAATAACCACTGAAACCATTATTTTTATACTTTTTGCTTTAATTCAAGCAAATGTAACGATATTCATTCAAAAAACTGTTAAAATTCTATTTTTCAATAAGAAATCGTTGTCACGGATTTTGTATCTTGAAGAAGAAAAACATGCGATTTTTTTCGGTACTTTTTTGAATGCATTTTTTCCTGGAGAAATGTTTGACCGACTTCAGCTTAATTCCCTATAAAACACTTATTGAAAGTGATTTCATCTCGATTGAACAATAAATAAAAATGTACCTCGATTTTTAATAACATTTTCAAAATCGACGTTTCACGGCCAAAGAAGCATATTTTGAGTATTTCTTCACTATTTTCAAAAATAACCACTGAAACCATTATTTTTATACTTTTTGCTTTAATTCAAGCAAATGTAACGATATTCATTCAACAAACTGTTAAAATTCAATTTTAAATAAGAAATCGTTGTCACGGATTTTGTATCTTGAAGAAAAAAAACATGCGATTTTTTCGGTGCTTTTTTGAATGCATTTTTTTCTGGAGAAATTTTTGACCGAATTCAGCTTAATTCCCTATAAAACACTCAATAAAAGTGATTTCATCTCGATTGAACAATAAATAAAAATGTACCTCGATTTTTAATAACATTTTCAAAATCGACGTAACTCGGCCTAAGAAAAACATTTTGAGTATTTGTTCACTATTTACAAATATATTCACTGAAACCATTATTTTTATACTTTTTGCTTTAATTCAAGCAATGTAACGATATTCATTCAAAAAACTGTTAAAATTCAATTTTCAATAAGAAATCGTTGTCACGGATATGGTATCTTGAAGAAAAAAAACATGCGATTTTTTCGGTACACTTTTGAATGCATTTTTTTGGAGAAATGTTTGACCGAATTCAGCTTAATTCCCTATAAAACACTCATTGAAAGTGATTTCATCTCGATTGAACAATAATTAAAAATTTACCTCGATTTTTAATAACATTTTCAAAATCGACGTTTCACGGCCAAAGAACCATACTTTGAGTATTTCTTCACTATTTTCAAATATGTTCACTGAAAGCATTATTTTTATACTTTTTGCTTTAATTCAAGCAAATGTAACGATATTCATTCAAAAAACTGTTAAAATTCAATTTTAAATAAGAAATCGTTGTCACGGATTTTGTATCTTGAAGAAAAAAAACATGCGATTTTTTCGGTACACTTTTGAATGCATTTTTTTCTGAAGAAATGTTTGACCGAATTCAGCTTAATTCCCTATAGAACACTCATTGAAAGTGATTTCATCTCGATTGAACAATAATTAAAAATTTACCTCGATTTTAAATAACATTTTCAAAATCGACGTTTCACGGCCAAAGAAGCTTACTTTGAGTATTTCTTCACTATTTTCAAATATGTTCACTGAAACCATTATTTTTATACTTTTTGCTTTAATTCAAGCAAATGTAACGATATTCATTCAAAAAACTGTTAAAATTCAATTTTTCAATAAGAAATCGTTGTCACGGATTTTGTATCTTGAAAAAGAAAAACATGCGATTTTTTTCGGTACTTTTTTGAATGCATTTTTTTCTGGAGAAATTTTTGATCGAATTCAGCTTAATTCCCTATAAAACACTCATTGAAAGTGATTTCATCTCGATTGACCAATAATTAAAAATTTACCTCGATTTTTAATAACATTTTCAAAATCGACGTTTCACGGCCAAAGAAGCATACTTTGAGTATTTCTTCACTATTTTCAAATATATTCATTGAAACCATTATTTTTATACTTTTTGCTTTAATTCAAGCAATGTAACGATATTCATTCAAAAAACTGTTAAAATTCAATTTTCAATAAGAAATCGTATTCACGGATTTTGTGTCTTGAAGAAGAAAAACCTGCGATTTTTTCGGTACTTTTTTGAATGAATTTTTTTCTGGAGAAATTTTTGAGCGAATTCAGCTTAATTCCCTATAAAACACTCATTTAAAGTGATTTCATCTCGATTGAACAATAAATAAAAATGTACCTCGATTTTTAATAACATTTTCAAAATCGACGTAACTCGGCCTAAGAAAAACATTTTGAGTATTTGTTCACTGTTTTCAAATATAACCACTGAAACCATTATTTTTGTAATTTTTGCCTTAATTCAAGCAAATGTAACGATATTCAATCAAAAAACTGTTAAAATTAAATTTTCAATAAGAAATCGCTGTCACGGATATGGTATCTTGAAGAAAAAAAACATGCGATTTTTTCGGTACACTTTTGAATGCATTTTTTTGGAGAAATGTTTGACCGAATTCAGCTTAATTCCCTATAAAACACTCATTGAAAGTGATTTCATCTCGATTGAACAATAATTAAAAATTTACCTCGATTTTTAATAACATTTTCAAAATCGACGTTTCACGGCCAAAGAAGCTTACTTTGAGTATTTCTTCACTATTTTCAAATATGTTCACTGAAATCATTATTTTTATACTTTTTGCTTTAATTCAAGCAAATGTAACGATATTCAATCAAAAAACTGTTAAAATTAAATTTTTCAATAAGAAATCGTTGTCACGGATTTTGTATCTTGAAGAAGAAAAACATGCGATTTTTTCGGTACTTTTTTGAATGCATTTTTTCTGGAGAAATTTTTGACCGAATTCAGCTTAATTCCCTATAAAACACTCATTGAAAGTGATTTCATCTCGATTGAACAATAAATAAAAATGTACCTCGATTTTTAATAACATTTTCAAAATCGACGTAACTCGGCCTAAGAAAAACATTTTGAGTATTTGTTCACTGTTTTCAAATATAACCACTGAAACCATTATTTTTGTAATTTTTGCGTTAATTCAAGCAAATGTAACGATATTCATTCAACAAACTCTTAAAATTCCAATTTAAATAAGAAATCGTTGTCACGGATTTTGTAACTTGAAGAAAAAAAACATGCGATTTTTTCGGTACACTTTTGAATGCATTTTTTTCTGGAGAAATGTTTTACTGAATTCAGCTTAATTGCCTATAAAACACTCATTGAAAGTGATTTCATCTCGATTGAACAATAATTTAAAATTTACCTCGATTTTTAATAACATTTTCAAAATCGACGTTTCACGGCCAAAGAAGCATACTTTGAGTATTTCTTCACTATTTTCAAATATATTCATTGAAACCATTATTTTTATACTTTTTGCTTTAATTCAAGCAATGTAACGATATTCATTCAAAAAACTGTTAAAATTCAATTTTCAATAAGAAATCGTATTCACGGATTTTGTGTCTTGAAGAAGAAAAACCTGCGATTTTTTCAGTACATTTTTGAATGAATTTTTTTCTGGAGAAATTTTTGACCGAATTCAGCTTAATTCCCTATAAAACACTCATTGAAAGTGATTTCATCTCGATTGAACAATAATTAAAAATTTACCTCGATTTTTAATAACATTTTCAAAATCGACGTTTCACGGCCAAAGAACCATACTTTGAGTATTTCTTCACTATTTTCAAATATGTTCACTGAAAGCATTATTTTTATACTTTTTGCTTTAATTCAAGCAAATGTAACGATATTCATTCAAAAAACTGTTAAAATTCAATTTTAAATAAGAAATCGTTGTCACGGATTTTGTATCTTGAAGAAAAAAAACATGCGATTTTTTCGGTACACTTTTGAATGCATTTTTTTCTGGAGAAATGTTTGACCGAATTCAGCTTAATTCCCTATAGAACACTCATTGAAAGTGATTTCATCTCGATTGAACAATAATTAAAAATTTACCTCGATTTTAAATAACATTTTCAAAATCGACGTAACTCGGCCTAAGAAAAACATTTTGAGTATTTGTTCACTGTTTTCAAATATAACCACTGAAACCATTATTTTTGTAATTTTTGCCTTAATTCAAGCAAATGTAACGATATTCAATCAAAAAACTGTTAAAATTAAATTTTTCAATAAGAAATCGTTGTCACGGATTATGTATCTTGAAGAAGAAAAACATGCAATTTTTTCGGTACACTTTTGAATGCATTTTTTTCTGGAGAAATGTTTGACCGAATTCAGCTTAATTCCCTATAGAACACTCATTGAAAGTGATTTCATCTCGATTGAACAATAATTAAAAATTTACCTCGATTTTAAATAACATTTTCAAAATCGACGTAACTCGGCCTAAGAAAAACATTTTGAGTATTTGTTCACTGTTTTCAAATATAACCACTGAAACCATTATTTTTGTAATTTTTGCCTTAATTCAAGCAAATGTAACGATATTCAATCAAAAAACTGTTAAAATTAAATTTTTCAATAAGAAATCGTTGTCACGGATTATGTATCTTGAAGAAGAAAAACATGCAATTTTTTCGGTACTTTTTTGAATGCATTTTTTTCAGGAGAAATTTTTGACCGAATTCAGCTTAATTCCCTATAAAACACTCATTAAAAGTGATTTCATCTCGATTGAACAATAAATAAAAATGTACCTCGATTTTTAATAACATTTTCAAAATCGACGTTTCACGGCCAAAGAAGCATACTTTGAGTATTTCTTCACTCTTTTCAAATATGTTCACTGAAAGCATTATTTTTATACTTTTTGCTTTAATTCAAGCAAATGTAACGATATTCAATCAAAAAACTGTTAAAATTAAATTTTTCAATAAGAAATCGTTGTCACGGATTTTGTATCTTGAAGAAGAAAAACATGAGATTTTTTCGGTACTTTTTTGAATGCATTTTTTTCAGGAGAAATTTTTGACCGAATTCAGCTTAATTCCCTATAAAACACTCATTAAAAGTGATTTCATCTCGATTGAACAATAAATGAAAATGTACCTCGATTTTTAATAACATTTTCAAAATCGACGTAACTCGGCCTAAGAAAAACATTTTGAGTATTTGTTCACTGTTTTCAAATATAACCACTGAAACCATTATTTTTGTAATTTTTGCGTTAATTCAAGCAAATGTAACGAAATTCAATCAAAAAACTGTTAAAATTAAATTTTTCAATAAGAAATCGTTGTCACGGATTTTGTATCTTGAAGAAAAAAAACATGCGATTTTTTCGGTACACTTTTGAATGCATTTTTTTCTGGAGAAATGTTTTACTGAATTCAGCTTAATTGCCTATAAAACACTCATTGAAAGTGATTTCATCTCGATTGAACAATAATTAAAAATTTACCTCGATTTTTAATAACATTTTCAAAATCGACGTTTCACGGCCAAAGAAGCATACTTTGAGTATTTCTTCACTATTTTCAAATATATTCATTGAAACCATTATTTTTATACTTTTTGCTTTAATTCAAGCAATGTAACGATATTCATTCAAAAAACTGTTAAAATTCAATTTTCAATAAGAAATCGTATTCACGGATTTTGTGTCTTGAAGAAGAAAAACCTGCGATTTTTTCAGTACATTTTTGAATGAATTTTTTTCTGGAGAAATTTTTGACCGAATTCAGCTTAATTCCCTATAAAACACTCATTGAAAGTGATTTCATCTCGATTGAACAATAATTAAAAATTTACCTCGATTTTTAATAACATTTTCAAAATCGACGTTTCACGGCCAAAGAACCATACTTTGAGTATTTCTTCACTATTTTCAAATATGTTCACTGAAAGCATTATTTTTATACTTTTTGCTTTAATTCAAGCAAATGTAACGATATTCATTCAAAAAACTGTTAAAATTCAATTTTAAATAAGAAATCGTTGTCACGGATTTTGTATCTTGAAGAAAAAAAACATGCGATTTTTTCGGTACACTTTTGAATGCATTTTTTTCTGGAGAAATGTTTGACCGAATTCAGCTTAATTCCCTATAGAACACTCATTGAAAGTGATTTCATCTCGATTGAACAATAATTAAAAATTTACCTCGATTTTAAATAACATTTTCAAAATCGACGTAACTCGGCCTAAGAAAAACATTTTGAGTATTTGTTCACTGTTTTCAAATATAACCACTGAAACCATTATTTTTGTAATTTTTGCGTTAATTCAAGCAAATGTAACGATATTCATTCAAAAAACTGTTAAAATTCCAATTTAAATAAGAAATCGTTGTCACGGATTTTGTAACTTGAAGAAAAAAAACATGCGATTTTTTCGGTACACTTTTGAATGCATTTTTTTCTGGAGAAATGTTTTACTGAATTCAGCTTAATTGCCTATAAAACACTCATTGAAAGTGATTTCATCTCGATTGAACAATAATTAAAAATTTACCTCGATTTTTAATAACATTTTCAAAATCGACGTTTCACGGCCAAAGAAGCATACTTTGAGTATTTCTTCACTATTTTCAAATATATTCATTGAAACCATTATTTTTATACTTTTTGCTTTAATTCAAGCAATGTAACGATATTCATTCAAAAAACTGTTAAAATTCAATTTTCAATAAGAAATCGTATTCACGGATTTTGTGTCTTGAAGAAGAAAAACCTGCGATTTTTTCGGTACTTTTTTGAATGAATTTTTTTCTGGAGAAATTTTTGAGCGAATTCAGCTTAATTCCCTATAAAACACTCATTTAAAGTGATTTCATCTCGATTGAACAATAAATAAAAATGTACCTCGATTTTTAATAACATTTTCAAAATCGACGTAACTCGGCCTAAGAAAAACATTTTGAGTATTTGTTCACTGTTTTCAAATATAACCACTGAAACCATTATTTTTGTAATTTTTGCCTTAATTCAAGCAAATGTAACGATATTCAATCAAAAAACTGTTAAAATTAAATTTTTCAATAAGAAATCGTTGTCACGGATTATGTATCTTGAAGAAGAAAAACATGCAATTTTTTCGGTACTTTTTTGAATGCATTTTTTTCAGGAGAAATTTTTGACCGAATTCAGCTTAATTCCCTATAAAACACTCATTAAAAGTGATTTCATCTCGATTGAACAATAAATAAAAATGTACCTCGATTTTTAATAACATTTTCAAAATCGACGTTTCACGGCCAAAGAAGCATACTTTGAGTATTTCTTCACTCTTTTCAAATATGTTCACTGAAAGCATTATTTTTATACTTTTTGCTTTAATTCAAGCAAATGTAACGATATTCAATCAAAAAACTGTTAAAATTAAATTTTTCAATAAGAAATCGTTGTCACGGATTTTGTATCTTGAAGAAGAAAAACATGAGATTTTTTCGGTACTTTTTTGAATGCATTTTTTTCAGGAGAAATTTTTGACCGAATTCAGCTTAATTCCCTATAAAACACTCATTAAAAGTGATTTCATCTCGATTGAACAATAAATGAAAATGTACCTCGATTTTTAATAACATTTTCAAAATCGACGTAACTCGGCCTAAGAAAAACATTTTGAGTATTTGTTCACTGTTTTCAAATATAACCACTGAAACCATTATTTTTGTAATTTTTGCGTTAATTCAAGCAAATGTAACGAAATTCAATCAAAAAACTGTTAAAATTAAATTTTTCAATAAGAAATCGTTGTCACGGATTTTGTATCTTGAAGAAAAAAAACATGCGATTTTTTCGGTACACTTTTGAATGCATTTTTTTCTGGAGAAATGTTTGACCGAATTCAGCTTAATTCCCTATAAAACACTCATTAAAAGTGATTTCATCTCGATTGAACAATAATTAAAAATGTACCTCGATTTTTAATAACATTTTAAAAATCGACGTTTCACCGCCAACGAAGCATATTTTGAGTATTTCTTCACTATTTACAAATATATTCACTGAAACCATTATTTTTATACTTTTTGCTTTAATTCAAGCAAATGTAACGATATTCATTCAAAAAACTGTTAAAATTCAATTTTTCAATAAGAAATCGTTGTCACGGATTTTGTATCTTGAAGAAGAAAAACATGCGATTTTTTCGGTACTTTTTTGAATTCATTTTTTTCTGGAGAAATTTTTGACCGAATTCAGCTTAATTCCCTATAAAACACTCAATAAAAGTGATTTCATCTCGATTGAACAATAAATAAAAATGTACCTCGATTTTTAATAACATTTTCAAAATCGACGTAACTCGGCCTAAGAAAAACATTTTGAGTATTTGTTCACTGTTTTCAAATATAACCACTGAAACCATTATTTTTGTAATTTTTGCGTTAATTCAAGCAAATGTAACGATATTCATTCAACAAACTGTTAAAATTCAATTTTCAATAAGAAATCGTTGTCACGGATTTTGTATCTTGAAGAAAAAAAACATGCGATTTTTTCGGTACACTTTTGAATGCATTTTTTTTTGGAGAAATGTTTGACCGAATTCAGCTTAATTCCCTATAAAACACTCATTGAAAGTGATTTCATCTCGATTGAACAATAATTAAAAATTTACCTCGAATTTTAATAACATTTTCAAAATCGACGTTTCACGGCCAAAGAAGCATACTTTGAGTATTTCTTCACTATTTTCAAATATGTTCACTGAAACCATTATTTTTATACTTTTTGCTTTAATTCAAGCAATGTAACGATATTCATTCAAAAAACTTTTAAAATTCAATTTTCAATAAGAAATCGTTGTCACGGATTTTGTGTCTTGAAGAAGAAAAACGTGCGATTTTTTCGGTACTTTTTTGAATGCATTTTTTTCTGGAGAAATTTTTGACCGAATTCAGCTTAATTCCCTATAAAACACGAATTAAAAGTGATTTCATCTCCAGAAAAAAAAATTTCTCCAGAAAAAAAAGCATTCAAAAAAGTACCGAAAAAATCGCAGCTTTTTCTTCTTCAAGACACAAAATCCGTGAATACGATTTCTTATTGAAAATTGAATTTTAACAGTTTTTTGAATGAATATCGTTACATTGCTTGAATTAAAGCAAAAAGTATAAAAATAATGGTTTCAGTGGTTATATTTGAAAATAGTGAAGAAATACTCAAAATATGCTTCTTTGGCCGTGAAACGTCGATTTTGAAAATGTTATTAAAAATCGAGGTACATTTTTATTTATTGTTCAATCGAGATGAAATCACTTTTATTGAGTGTTTTATAGGAAATTAAGCTGAATTCGGTCAAAAATTTCTCCTGAAAAAAATGCATTCAAAAAAGTACCGAAAAAATCTCATGTTTTTCTTCTTCAAGATACAAAATCCGTGACAACGATTTCTTATTGAAAAATTTAATTTTAACAGTTTTTTGATTGAATATCGTTACATTTGCTTGAATTAAAGCAAAAAGTATAAAAATAATGGTTTCAGTGAACATATTTGAAAATAGTGAAGAAATACTCAAAGTATGCTTCTTTGGCCGTGAAACGTCGATTTTGAAAATGTTATTAAAATTCGAGGTAAATTTTTAATTATTGTTCATTCGAGATGAAATCACTTTCAATGAGTGTTTTATAGGGAATTAAGCTGAATTCGCTCAAAAATTTCTCCAGAAAAAAATTCATTCAAAAAAGTACCGAAAAAATCGCAGGTTTTTCTTCTTCAAGACACAAAATCCGTGAATACGATTTCTTACTGAAAATTGAATTTTAACAGTTTTTTGAATGAATATCGTTACATTGCTTGAATTAAAGCAAAAAGTATAAAAATAATGGTTTCAATGAATATATTTGAAAATAGTGAAGAAATACTCAAAGTATGCTTCTTTGGCCGTGAAACGTCGATTTTTAAAATGTTATTAAAAATCGAGGTACATTTTTAATTATTGTTCAATCGAGATGAAATCACTTTTAATGAGTGTTTTATAGGGAATTAAGCTGAATTCGGTCAAACATTTGTCCAGAAAAAAATGCATTTAAAAGTGTACCGAAAAAATCGCATGTTTTTTTTCTTCAAGATACAAAATCCGTGACAACGATTTCTTATTTAAAATTGAATTTTAACAGTTTGTTGAATGAATATCGTTACATTTGCTTGAATTAACGCAAAAATTACAAAAATAATGGTTTCAGTGGTTATATTTGAAAACAGTGAACAAATACTCAAAATGTTTTTCTTAGGCCGAGTTACGTCGATTTTGAAAATGTTATTAAAAATCGAGGTACATTTTTATTTATTGTTCAATCGAGATGAAATCACTTTTATTGAGTGTTTTATAGGGAATTAAGCTGAATTCGGTCAAACATTTCTCCAGAAAAAAATGCATTCAAAAGTGTACCGAAAAAATCGCATGTTTTTTTTCTTCAAGATACAAAATCCGTGACAACGATTTCTTATTGAAAAATTGAATTTTAACAGTTTTTTGAATGAATATCGTTACATTTGCTTGAATTAAAGCAAAAAGTATAAAAATAATGGTTTCAGTGAATATATTTGTAAATAGTGAAGAAATACTCAAAATATGCTTCGTTGGCGGTGAAACGTCGATTTTTAAAATGTTATTAAAAATCGAGGTACATTTTTAATTATTGTTCAATCGAGATGAAATCACTTTTAATGAGTGTTTTATAGGGAATTAAGCTGAATTCGGTCAAACATTTGTCCAGAAAAAAATGCATTTAAAAGTGTACCGAAAAAATCGCATGTTTTTTTTCTTCAAGATACAAAATCCGTGACAACGATTTCTTATTTAAAATTGAATTTTAACAGTTTGTTGAATGAATATCGTTACATTTGCTTGAATTAACGCAAAAATTACAAAAATAATGGTTTCAGTGGTTATATTTGAAAACAGTGAACAAATACTCAAAATGTTTTTCTTAGGCCGAGTTACGTCGATTTTGAAAATGTTATTAAAAATCGAGGTACATTTTTATTTATTGTTCAATCGAGATGAAATCACTTTTATTGACTGTTTTATAGGGAATTAAGCTGAATTCGGTCAAACATTTCTCCAGAAAAAAATGCATTCAAAAGTGTACCGAAAAAATCTCATGTTTTTCTTCTTCAAGATACAAAATCCGTGACAACGATTTCTTATTGAAAAATTTAATTTTAACAGTGTTTTGATTGAATATCGTTACATTTGCTTGAATTAAAGCAAAAAGTATAAAAATAATGCTTTCAGTGAACATATTTGAAAAGAGTGAAGAAATACTCAAAGTATGCTTCTTTGGCCGTGAAACGTCGATTTTGAAAATGTTATTAAAAATCGAGGTACATTTTTATTTATTGTTCAATCGAGATGAAATCACTTTTAATGAGTGTTTTATAGGGAATTAAGCTGAATTCGGTCAAAAATTTCTCCTGAAAAAAATGCATTCAAAAAAGTACCGAAAAAATCGCATGTTTTTCTTCTTCAAGATACATAATCCGTGACAACGATTTCTTATTGAAAAATTTAATTTTAACAGTTTTTTGATTGAATATCGTTACATTTGCTTGAATTAACGCAAAAATTACAAAAATAATGGTTTCAGTGGTTATATTTGAAAACAGTGAACAAATACTCAAAATGTTTTTCTTAGGCCGAGTTACGTCGATTTTGAAAATGTTATTAAAAATCGAGGTACATTTTCATTTATTGTTCAATCGAGATGAAATCACTTTTAATGAGTGTTTTATAGGGAATTAAGCTGAATTCGGTCAAAAATTTCTCCTGAAAAAAATGCATTCAAAAAAGTACCGAAAAAATCTCATGTTTTTCTTCTTCAAGATACAAAATCCGTGACAACGATTTCTTATTGAAAAATTTAATTTTAACAGTGTTTTGATTGAATATCGTTACATTTGCTTGAATTAAAGCAAAAAGTATAAAAATAATGCTTTCAGTGAACATATTTGAAAAGAGTGAAGAAATACTCAAAGTATGCTTCTTTGGCCGTGAAACGTCGATTTTGAAAATGTTATTAAAAATCGAGGTACATTTTTATTTATTGTTCAATCGAGATGAAATCACTTTTAATGAGTGTTTTATAGGGAATTAAGCTGAATTCGGTCAAAAATTTCTCCTGAAAAAAATGCATTCAAAAAAGTACCGAAAAAATCGCATGTTTTTCTTCTTCAAGATACATAATCCGTGACAACGATTTCTTATTGAAAAATTTAATTTTAACAGTTTTTTGATTGAATATCGTTACATTTGCTTGAATTAACGCAAAAATTACAAAAATAATGGTTTCAGTGGTTATATTTGAAAACAGTGAACAAATACTCAAAATGTTTTTCTTAGGCCGAGTTACGTCGATTTTGAAAATGTTATTAAAAATCGAGGTACATTTTTATTTATTGTTCAATCGAGATGAAATCACTTTAAATGAGTGTTTTATAGGGAATTAAGCTGAATTCGGTCAAACATTTCTCCAGAAAAAAATGCATTCAAAAAAGTACCGAAAAAATCGCATGTTTTTCTTCTTCAAGATACAAAATCCGTGACAACGATTTCTTATTGAAAAATTGAATTTTAACAGTTTTTTGAATGAATATCGTTACATATGCTTGAATTAAAGCAAAAAGTATAAAAATAATGGTTTCAGTGAATATATTTGTAAATAGTGAAGAAATACTCAAAATATGCTTCGTTGGCGGTGAAACGTCGATTTTTAAAATGTTATTAAAAATCGAGGTACATTTTTAATTATTGTTCAATCGAGATGAAATCACTTTTAATGAGTGTTTTATAGGGAATTAAGCTGAATTCGGTCAAACATTTGTCCAGAAAAAAATGCATTTAAAAGTGTACCGAAAAAATCGCATGTTTTTTTTCTTCAAGATACAAAATCCGTGACAACGATTTCTTATTTAAAATTGAATTTTAACAGTTTGTTGAATGAATATCGTTACATTTGCTTGAATTAACGCAAAAATTACAAAAATAATGGTTTCAGTGGTTATATTTGAAAACAGTGAACAAATACTCAAAATGTTTTTCTTAGGCCGAGTTACGTCGATTTTGAAAATGTTATTAAAAATCGAGGTACATTTTTATTTATTGTTCAATCGAGATGAAATCACTTTTATTGACTGTTTTATAGGGAATTAAGCTGAATTCGGTCAAACATTTCTCCAGAAAAAAATGCATTCAAAAGTGTACCGAAAAAATCGCATGTTTTTTTTCTTCAAGATACAAAATCCGTGACAACGATTTCTTATTGAAAAATTTAATTTTAACAGTTTTTTGATTGAATTTCGTTACATTTGCTTGAATTAACGCAAAAATTACAAAAATAATGGTTTCAGTGGTTATATTTGAAAACAGTGAACAAATACTCAAAATGTTTTTCTTAGGCCGAGTTACGTCGATTTTGAAAATGTTATTAAAAATCGAGGTACATTTTCATTTATTGTTCAATCGAGATGAAATCACTTTTAATGAGTGTTTTAAAGGGAATTAAGCTGAATTCGGTCAAAAATTTCTCCTGAAAAAAATGCATTCAAAAAAGTACCGAAAAAATCTCATGTTTTTCTTCTTCAAGATACAAAATCCGTGACAACGATTTCTTATTGAAAAATTTAATTTTAACAGTGTTTTGATTGAATATCGTTACATTTGCTTGAATTAAAGCAAAAAGTATAAAAATAATGCTTTCAGTGAACATATTTGAAAAGAGTGAAGAAATACTCAAAGTATGCTTCTTTGGCCGTGAAACGTCGATTTTGAAAATGTTATTAAAAATCGAGGTACATTTTTATTTATTGTTCAATCGAGATGAAATCACTTTTAATGAGTGTTTTATAGGGAATTAAGCTGAATTCGGTCAAACATTTCTCCAGAAAAAAATGCATTCAAAAAAGTACCGAAAAAATCGCATGTTTTTCTTCTTCAAGATACAAAATCCGTGACAACGATTTCTTATTGAAAAATTGAATTTTAACAGTTTTTTGAATGAATATCGTTACATTTGCTTGAATTAAAGCAAAAAGTATAAAAATAATGCTTTCAGTGAACATATTTGAAAAGAGTGAAGAAATACTCAAAGTATGCTTCTTTGGCCGTGAAACGTCGATTTTGAAAATGTTATTAAAAATCGAGGTACATTTTTATTTATTGTTCAATCGAGATGAAATCACTTTTAATGAGTGTTTTATAGGGAATTAAGCTGAATTCGGTCAAAAATTTCTCCTGAAAAAAATGCATTCAAAAAAGTACCGAAAAAATCGCATGTTTTTCTTCTTCAAGATACATAATCCGTGACAACGATTTCTTATTGAAAAATTTAATTTTAACAGTTTTTTGATTGAATATCGTTACATTTGCTTGAATTAACGCAAAAATTACAAAAATAATGGTTTCAGTGGTTATATTTGAAAACAGTGAATAAATACTCAAAATGTTTTTCTTAGGCCGAGTTACGTCGATTTTGAAAATGTTATTAAAAATCGAGGTACATTTTTATTTATTGTTCAATCGAGATGAAATAACTTTAAATGAGTGTTTTATAGGGAATTAAGCTGAATTCGGTCAAAAATTTCTCCTGAAAAAAATGCATTCAAAAAAGTACCGAAAAAATCTCATGTTTTTCTTCTTCAAGATACAAAATCCGTGACAACGATTTCTTATTGAAAAATTTAATTTTAACAGTGTTTTGATTGAATATCGTTACATTTGCTTGAATTAAAGCAAAAAGTATAAAAATAATGCTTTCAGTGAACATATTTGAAAAGAGTGAAGAAATACTCAAAGTATGCTTCTTTGGCCGTGAAACGTCGATTTTGAAAATGTTATTAAAAATCGAGGTACATTTTTATTTATTGTTCAATCGAGATGAAATCACTTTTAATGAGTGTTTTATAGGGAATTAAGCTGAATTCGGTCAAACATTTCTCCAGAAAAAAATGCATTCAAAAAAGTACCGAAAAAATCGCATGTTTTTCTTCTTCAAGATACAAAATCCGTGACAACGATTTCTTATTGAAAAATTGAATTTTAACAGTTTTTTGAATGAATATCGTTACATTTGCTTGAATTAAAGCAAAAAGTATAAAAATAATGGTTTCAGTGAATATATTTGTAAATAGTGAAGAAATACTCAAAATATGCTTCGTTGGCGGTGAAACGTCGATTTTTAAAATGTTATTAAAAATCGAGGTACATTTTTAATTATTGTTCAATCGAGATGAAATCACTTTTAATGAGTGTTTTATAGGGAATTAAGCTGAATTCGGTCAAACATTTGTCCAGAAAAAAATGCATTTAAAAGTGTACCGAAAAAATCGCATGTTTTTTTTCTTCAAGATACAAAATCCGTGACAACGATTTCTTATTTAAAATTGAATTTTAACAGTTTGTTGAATGAATATCGTTACATTTGCTTGAATTAACGCAAAAATTACAAAAATAATGGTTTCAGTGGTTATATTTGAAAACAGTGAACAAATACTCAAAATGTTTTTCTTAGGCCGAGTTACGTCGATTTTGAAAATGTTATTAAAAATCGAGGTACATTTTTATTTATTGTTCAATCGAGATGAAATCACTTTTATTGAGTGTTTTATAGGGAATTAAGCTGAATTCGGTCAAACATTTCTCCAGAAAAAAATGCATTCAAAAGTGTACCGAAAAAATCGCATGTTTTTTTTCTTCAAGATACAAAATCCGTGACAACGATTTCTTATTGAAAAATTTAATTTTAACAGTTTTTTGATTGAATTTCGTTACATTTGCTTGAATTAACGCAAAAATTACAAAAATAATGGTTTCAGTGGTTATATTTGAAAACAGTGAACAAATACTCAAAATGTTTTTCTTAGGCCGAGTTACGTCGATTTTGAAAATGTTATTAAAAATCGAGGTACATTTTCATTTATTGTTCAATCGAGATGAAATCACTTTTAATGAGTGTTTTATAGGGAATTAAGCTGAATTCGGTCAAAAATTTCTCCTGAAAAAAATGCATTCAAAAAAGTACCGAAAAAATCTCATGTTTTTCTTCTTCAAGATACAAAATCCGTGACAACGATTTCTTATTGAAAAATTTAATTTTAACAGTGTTTTGATTGAATATCGTTACATTTGCTTGAATTAAAGCAAAAAGTATAAAAATAATGCTTTCAGTGAACATATTTGAAAAGAGTGAAGAAATACTCAAAGTATGCTTCTTTGGCCGTGAAACGTCGATTTTGAAAATGTTATTAAAAATCGAGGTACATTTTTATTTATTGTTCAATCGAGATGAAATCACTTTTAATGAGTGTTTTATAGGGAATTAAGCTGAATTCGGTCAAAAATTTCTCCTGAAAAAAATGCATTCAAAAAAGTACCGAAAAAATCGCATGTTTTTCTTCTTCAAGATACATAATCCGTGACAACGATTTCTTATTGAAAAATTTAATTTTAACAGTTTTTTGATTGAATATCGTTACATTTGCTTGAATTAACGCAAAAATTACAAAAATAATGGTTTCAGTGGTTATATTTGAAAACAGTGAACAAATACTCAAAATGTTTTTCTTAGGCCGAGTTACGTCGATTTTGAAAATGTTATTAAAAATCGAGGTACATTTTTATTTATTGTTCAATCGAGATGAAATCACTTTAAATGAGTGTTTTATAGGGAATTAAGCTGAATTCGGTCAAAAATTTCTCCAGAAAAAAATGCATTCAAAAAAGTACCGAAAAAATCGCATGTTTTTCTTCTTCAAGATACAAAATCCGTGACAACGATTTCTTATTGAAAAATTGAATTTTAACAGTTTTTTGAATGAATATCGTTACATTTGCTTGAATTAAAGCAAAAAGTATAAAAATAATGGTTTCAGTGAATATATTTGTAAATAGTGAAGAAATACTCAAAATATGCTTCGTTGGCGGTGAAACGTCGATTTTTAAAATGTTATTAAAAATCGAGGTACATTTTTATTTATTGTTCAATCGAGATGAAATCACTTTTAATGAGTGTTTTATAGGGAATTAAGCTGAATTCGGTCAAACATTTCTCCAGAAAAAAATGCATTCAAAAAAGTACCGAAAAAATCGCATGTTTTTCTTCTTCAAGATACAAAATCCGTGACAACGATTTCTTATTGAAAAATTGAATTTTAACAGTTTTTTGAATGAATATCGTTACATTTGCTTGAATTAAAGCAAAAAGTATAAAAATAATGCTTTCAGTGAACATATTTGAAAAGAGTGAAGAAATACTCAAAGTATGCTTCTTTGGCCGTGAAACGTCGATTTTGAAAATGTTATTAAAAATCGAGGTACATTTTTATTTATTGTTCAATCGAGATGAAATCACTTTTAATGAGTGTTTTATAGGGAATTAAGCTGAATTCGGTCAAAAATTTCTCTTGAAAAAAATGCATTCAAAAAAGTACCGAAAAAATCGCATGTTTTTCTTCTTCAAGATACATAATCCGTGACAACGATTTCTTATTGAAAAATTTAATTTTAACAGTTTTTTGATTGAATATCGTTACATTTGCTTGAATTAACGCAAAAATTACAAAAATAATGGTTTCAGTGGTTATATTTGAAAACAGTGAACAAATACTCAAAATGTTTTTCTTAGGCCGAGTTACGTCGATTTTGAAAATGTTATTAAAAATCGAGGTACATTTTTATTTATTGTTCAATCGAGATGAAATAACTTTAAATGAGTGTTTTATAGGGAATTAAGCTGAATTCGGTCAAAAATTTCTCCAGAAAAAAATGCATTCAAAAAAGTACCGAAAAAATCGCATGTTTTTCTTCTTCAAGATACAAAATCCGTGACAACGATTTCTTATTGAAAAATTGAATTTTAACAGTTTTTTGAATGAATATCGTTACATTTGCTTGAATTAAAGCAAAAAGTATAAAAATAATGGTTTCAGTGAATATATTTGTAAATAGTGAAGAAATACTCAAAATATGCTTCGTTGGCGGTGAAACGTCGATTTTTAAAATGTTATTAAAAATCGAGGTACATTTTTAATTATTGTTCAATCGAGATGAAATCACTTTTAATGAGTGTTTTATAGGGAATTAAGCTGAATTCGGTCAAACATTTGTCCAGAAAAAAATGCATTTAAAAGTGTACCGAAAAAATCGCATGTTTTTTTTCTTCAAGATACAAAATCCGTGACAACGATTTCTTATTTAAAATTGAATTTTAACAGTTTGTTGAATGAATATCGTTACATTTGCTTGAATTAACGCAAAAATTACAAAAATAATGGTTTCAGTGGTTATATTTGAAAACAGTGAACAAATACTCAAAATGTTTTTCTTAGGCCGAGTTACGTCGATTTTGAAA
Source organism: Phalangium opilio (assembly GCF_054372755.1). Lineage (NCBI taxonomy): Eukaryota > Metazoa > Arthropoda > Arachnida > Opiliones > Phalangiidae > Phalangium > Phalangium opilio. Next base: position 2,868,543 of record NW_028324192.1, on the reverse strand, counting down.
ATGTTATTAAAAATCGAGGTACATTTTTATTTATTGTTCAATCGAGATGAAATCACTTTTATTGAGTGTTTTATAGGGAATTAAGCTGAATTCGGTCAAACATTTCTCCAGAAAAAAATGCATTCAAAAGTGTACCGAAAAAATCGCATGTTTTTTTTCTTCAAGATACAAAATCCGTGACAACGATTTCTTATTGAAAAATTTAATTTTAACAGTTTTTTGATTGAATTTCGTTACATTTGCTTGAATTAACGCAAAAATTACAAAAATAATGGTTTCAGTGGTTATATTTGAAAACAGTGAACAAATACTCAAAATGTTTTTCTTAGGCCGAGTTACGTCGATTTTGAAAATGTTATTAAAAATCGAGGTACATTTTCATTTATTGTTCAATCGAGATGAAATCACTTTTAATGAGTGTTTTATAGGGAATTAAGCTGAATTCGGTCAAAAATTTCTCCTGAAAAAAATGCATTCAAAAAAGTACCGAAAAAATCTCATGTTTTTCTTCTTCAAGATACAAAATCCGTGACAACGATTTCTTATTGAAAAATTTAATTTTAACAGTGTTTTGATTGAATATCGTTACATTTGCTTGAATTAAAGCAAAAAGTATAAAAATAATGCTTTCAGTGAACATATTTGAAAAGAGTGAAGAAATACTCAAAGTATGCTTCTTTGGCCGTGAAACGTCGATTTTGAAAATGTTATTAAAAATCGAGGTACATTTTTATTTATTGTTCAATCGAGATGAAATCACTTTTAATGAGTGTTTTATAGGGAATTAAGCTGAATTCGGTCAAAAATTTCTCCTGAAAAAAATGCATTCAAAAAAGTACCGAAAAAATCGCATGTTTTTCTTCTTCAAGATACATAATCCGTGACAACGATTTCTTATTGAAAAATTTAATTTTAACAGTTTTTTGATTGAATATCGTTACATTTGCTTGAATTAACGCAAAAATTACAAAAATAATGGTTTCAGTGGTTATATTTGAAAACAGTGAACAAATACTCAAAATGTTTTTCTTAGGCCGAGTTACGTCGATTTTGAAAATGTTATTAAAAATCGAGGTACATTTTTATTTATTGTTCAATCGAGATGAAATCACTTTAAATGAGTGTTTTATAGGGAATTAAGCTGAATTCGGTCAAAAATTTCTCCAGAAAAAAATGCATTCAAAAAAGTACCGAAAAAATCGCATGTTTTTCTTCTTCAAGATACAAAATCCGTGACAACGATTTCTTATTGAAAAATTGAATTTTAACAGTTTTTTGAATGAATATCGTTACATTTGCTTGAATTAAAGCAAAAAGTATAAAAATAATGGTTTCAGTGAATATATTTGTAAATAGTGAAGAAATACTCAAAATATGCTTCGTTGGCGGTGAAACGTCGATTTTTAAAATGTTATTAAAAATCGAGGTACATTTTTAATTATTGTTCAATCGAGATGAAATCACTTTTAATGAGTGTTTTATAGGGAATTAAGCTGAATTCGGTCAAACATTTCTCCAGAAAAAAATGCATTTAAAAGTGTACCGAAAAAATCGCATGTTTTTTTTCTTCAAGATACAAAATCCGTGACAACGATTTCTTATTTAAAATTGAATTTTAACAGTTTGTTGAATGAATATCGTTACATTTGCTTGAATTAACGCAAAAATTACAAAAATAATGGTTTCAGTGGTTATATTTGAAAACAGTGAACAAATACTCAAAATGTTTTTCTTAGGCCGAGTTACGTCGATTTTGAAAATGTTATTAAAAATCGAGGTACATTTTCATTTATTGTTCAATCGAGATGAAATCACTTTTAATGAGTGTTTTATAGGGAATTAAGCTGAATTCGGTCAAAAATTTCTCCTGAAAAAAATGCATTCAAAAAAGTACCGAAATATCTCATGTTTTTCTTCTTCAAGATACAAAATCCGTGACAACGATTTCTTATTGAAAAATTTAATTTTAACAGTGTTTTGATTGAATATCGTTACATTTGCTTGAATTAAAGCAAAAAGTATAAAAATAATGCTTTCAGTGAACATATTTGAAAAGAGTGAAGAAATACTCAAACTATGCTTCTTTGGCCGTGAAACGTCGATTTTGAAAATGTTATTAAAAATCGAGGTACATTTTTATTTATTGTTCAATCGAGATGAAATCACTTTTAATGAGTGTTTTATAGGGAATTAAGCTGAATTCGGTCAAAAATTTCTCCTGAAAAAAATGCATTCAAAAAAGTACCGAAAAAATCGCATGTTTTTCTTCTTCAAGATACATAATCCGTGACAACGATTTCTTATTGAAAAATTTAATTTTAACAGTTTTTTGATTGAATATCGTTACATTTGCTTGAATTAACGCAAAAATTACAAAAATAATGGTTTCAGTGGTTATATTTGAAAACAGTGAACAAATACTCAAAATGTTTTTCTTAGGCCGAGTTACGTCGATTTTGAAAATGTTATTAAAAATCGAGGTACATTTTCATTTATTGTTCAATCGAGATGAAATCACTTTTAATGAGTGTTTTATAGGGAATTAAGCTGAATTCGGTCAAAAATTTCTCCAGAAAAAAATGCATTCAAAAAAGTACCGAAAAAATCGCATGTTTTTCTTCTTCAAGATACAAAATCCGTGACAACGATTTCTTATTGAAAAATTGAATTTTAACAGTTTTTTGAATGAATATCGTTACATTTGCTTGAATTAAAGCAAAAAGTATAAAAATAATGGTTTCAGTGAATATATTTGTAAATAGTGAAGAAATACTCAAAATATGCTTCGTTGGCGGTGAAACGTCGATTTTTAAAATGTTATTAAAAATCGAGGTACATTTTTAATTATTGTTCAATCGAGATGAAATCACTTTTAATGAGTGTTTTATAGGGAATTAAGCTGAATTCGGTCAAACATTTCTCCAGAAAAAAATGCATTTAAAAGTGTACCGAAAAAATCGCATGTTTTTTTTCTTCAAGATACAAAATCCGTGACAACGATTTCTTATTTAAAATTGAATTTTAACAGTTTGTTGAATGAATATCGTTACATTTGCTTGAATTAACGCAAAAATTACAAAAATAATGGTTTCAGTGGTTATATTTGAAAACAGTGAACAAATACTCAAAATGTTTTTCTTAGGCCGAGTTACGTCGATTTTGAAAATGTTATTAAAAATCGAGGTACATTTTTATTTATTGTTCAATCGAGATGAAATCACTTTTATTGAGTGTTTTATAGGGAATTAAGCTGAATTCGGTCAAACATTTCTCCAGAAAAAAATGCATTCAAAAGTGTACCGAAAAAATCGCATGTTTTTTTTCTTCAAGATACAAAATCCGTGACAACGATTTCTTATTTAAAATTGAATTTTAACAGTTTTTTGAATGAATATCGTTACATTTGCTTGAATTAAAGCAAAAAGTATAAAAATAATGCTTTCAGTGAACATATTTGAAAATAGTGAAGAAATACTCAAAGTATGGTTCTTTGGCCGTGAAACGTCGATTTTGAAAATGTTATTAAAAATCGAGGTAAATTTTTAATTATTGTTCAATCGAGATGAAATCACTTTCAATGAGTGTTTTATAGGGAATTAAGCTGAATTCGGTCAAAAATTTCTCCAGAAAAAAATTCATTCAAAAATGTACTGAAAAAATCGCAGGTTTTTCTTCTTCAAGACACAAAATCCGTGAATACGATTTCTTATTGAAAATTGAATTTTAACAGTTTTTTGAATGAATATCGTTACATTGCTTGAATTAAAGCAAAAAGTATAAAAATAATGGTTTCAATGAATATATTTGAAAATAGTGAAGAAATACTCAAAGTATGCTTCTTTGGCCGTGAAACGTCGATTTTGAAAATGTTATTAAAAATCGAGGTAAATTTTTAATTATTGTTCAATCGAGATGAAATCACTTTCAATGAGTGTTTTATAGGCAATTAAGCTGAATTCAGTAAAACATTTCTCCAGAAAAAAATGCATTCAAAAGTGTACCGAAAAAATCGCATGTTTTTTTTCTTCAAGTTACAAAATCCGTGACAACGATTTCTTATTTAAATTTGAATTTTAAGAGTTTGTTGAATGAATATCGTTACATTTGCTTGAATTAACGCAAAAATTACAAAAATAATGGTTTCAGTGGTTATATTTGAAAACAGTGAACAAATACTCAAAATGTTTTTCTTAGGCCGAGTTACGTCGATTTTGAAAATGTTATTAAAAATCGAGGTACATTTTTATTTATTGTTCAATCGAGATGAAATCACTTTCAATGAGTGTTTTATAGGGAATTAAGCTGAATTCGGTCAAAAATTTCTCCAGGAAAAATGCATTCAAAAAAGTACCGAAAAAATCGCATGTTTTTCTTCTTCAAGATACAAAATCCGTGACAACGATTTCTTATTGAAAAATTTAATTTTAACAGTTTTTTGATTGAATATCGTTACATTTGCTTGAATTAAAGCAAAAAGTATAAAAATAATGGTTTCAGTGAACATATTTGAAAATAGTGAAGAAATACTCAAAGTATGCTTCTTTGGCCGTGAAACGTCGATTTTGAAAATGTTATTAAAAATCGAGGTAAATTTTTAATTATTGTTAAATCGAGATGAAATCACTTTCAATGAGTGTTTTATAGGGAATTAAGCTGAATTCGGTCAAAAATTTCTCCAGAAAAAAATGCATTCAAAAGTGTACCGAAAAAATCGCATGTTTTTCTTCTTCAAGATACAAAATCCGTGACAACGATTTCTTATTGAAAAATTGAATTTTAACAGTTTTTTGAATGAATATCGTTACATTTGCTTGAATTAAAGCAAAAAGTATAAAAATAATGGTTTCAGTGGTTATATTTGAAAATAGTGAAGAAATACTCAAAATATGATTCTTCGGCCGTGAAACGTCGATTTTGAAAATGTTATTAAAAATCGAGGTAAATTTTTAATTATTGTTCAATCGAGATGAAATTACTTTCAAAGAGTGTTTTATAGGGAATTAAGCTGAATTCGGTCAAACATTTCTCCAAAAAATAATGCATTCAAAAGTGTACCGAAAAAATCGCATGTTTTTTTTCTTCAAGATACAATATCCGTGACAACGATTTCTTATTTAAAATTGAATTTTAACAGTTTGTTGAATGAATATCGTTACATTTGCTTGAATTAAAGCAAAAAGTATAAAAATAATGGTTTCAGTGAACATATTTGAAAATAGTGAAGAAATACTCAAAGTAAGCTTCTTTGGCCGTGAAACGTCGATTTTGAAAATGTTATTAAAAATCGAGGTAAATTTTTAATTATTGTTCAATCGAGATGAAATCACTTTCAATGAGTGTTTTATAGGGAATTAAGCTGAATTCGGTCAAACATTTCTCCAGAAAAAAATGCATTCAAAAGTGTACCGAAAAAATCGCATGTTTTTTTTCTTCATGATACAAAATCCGTGACAACGATTTCTTATTGAAAATTGAATTTTAACAGTTTGTTGAATGAATATCGTTACATTTGCTTGAATTAACGCAAAAATTACAAAAATAATGGTTTCAGTGGTTATATTTGAAAACAGTGAACAAATACTCAAAATGTTTTTCTTAGGCCGAGTTACGTCGATTTTGAAAATGTTATTAAAAATCGAGGTACATTTTTATTTATTGTTCAATCGAGATGAAATCACTTTTATTGAGTGTTTTATAGGGAATTAAGCTGAATTCGGTCAAACATTTCTCCAGAAAAAAATGCATTCAAAAGTGTACCGAAAAAATCGCATGTTTTTTTTCTTCAAGATACAAAATCCGTGACAACGATTTCTTATTTAAAATTGAATTTTAACAGTTTTTTGAATGAATATCGTTACATTTGCTTGAATTAAAGCAAAAAGTATAAAAATAATGCTTTCAGTGAACATATTTGAAAATAGTGAAGAAATACTCAAAGTATGGTTCTTTGGCCGTGAAACGTCGATTTTGAAAATGTTATTAAAAATCGAGGTAAATTTTTAATTATTGTTCAATCGAGATGAAATCACTTTCAATGAGTGTTTTATAGGGAATTAAGCTGAATTCGGTCAAAAATTTCTCCAGAAAAAAATTCATTCAAAAATGTACTGAAAAAATCGCAGGTTTTTCTTCTTCAAGACACAAAATCCGTGAATACGATTTCTTATTGAAAATTGAATTTTAACAGTTTTTTGAATGAATATCGTTACATTGCTTGAATTAAAGCAAAAAGTATAAAAATAATGGTTTCAATGAATATATTTGAAAATAGTGAAGAAATACTCAAAGTATGCTTCTTTGGCCGTGAAACGTCGATTTTGAAAATGTTATTAAAAATCGAGGTAAATTTTTAATTATTGTTCAATCGAGATGAAATCACTTTCAATGAGTGTTTTATAGGCAATTAAGCTGAATTCAGTAAAACATTTCTCCAGAAAAAAATGCATTCAAAAGTGTACCGAAAAAATCGCATGTTTTTTTTCTTCAAGTTACAAAATCCGTGACAACGATTTCTTATTTAAATTTGAATTTTAAGAGTTTGTTGAATGAATATCGTTACATTTGCTTGAATTAACGCAAAAATTACAAAAATAATGGTTTCAGTGGTTATATTTGAAAACAGTGAACAAATACTCAAAATGTTTTTCTTAGGCCGAGTTACGTCGATTTTGAAAATGTTATTAAAAATCGAGGTACATTTTTATTTATTGTTCAATCGAGATGAAATCACTTTCAATGAGTGTTTTATAGGGAATTAAGCTGAATTCGGTCAAAAATTTCTCCAGGAAAAATGCATTCAAAAAAGTACCGAAAAAATCGCATGTTTTTCTTCTTCAAGATACAAAATCCGTGACAACGATTTCTTATTGAAAAATTTAATTTTAACAGTTTTTTGATTGAATATCGTTACATTTGCTTGAATTAAAGCAAAAAGTATAAAAATAATGGTTTCAGTGAACATATTTGAAAATAGTGAAGAAATACTCAAAGTATGCTTCTTTGGCCGTGAAACGTCGATTTTGAAAATGTTATTAAAAATCGAGGTAAATTTTTAATTATTGTTAAATCGAGATGAAATCACTTTCAATGAGTGTTTTATAGGGAATTAAGCTGAATTCGGTCAAAAATTTCTCCAGAAAAAAATGCATTCAAAAGTGTACCGAAAAAATCGCATGTTTTTCTTCTTCAAGATACAAAATCCGTGACAACGATTTCTTATTGAAAAATTGAATTTTAACAGTTTTTTGAATGAATATCGTTACATTTGCTTGAATTAAAGCAAAAAGTATAAAAATAATGGTTTCAGTGGTTATATTTGAAAATAGTGAAGAAATACTCAAAATATGATTCTTCGGCCGTGAAACGTCGATTTTGAAAATGTTATTAAAAATCGAGGTAAATTTTTAATTATTGTTCAATCGAGATGAAATTACTTTCAAAGAGTGTTTTATAGGGAATTAAGCTGAATTCGGTCAAACATTTCTCCAAAAAATAATGCATTCAAAAGTGTACCGAAAAAATCGCATGTTTTTTTTCTTCAAGATACAATATCCGTGACAACGATTTCTTATTTAAAATTGAATTTTAACAGTTTGTTGAATGAATATCGTTACATTTGCTTGAATTAAAGCAAAAAGTATAAAAATAATGGTTTCAGTGAACATATTTGAAAATAGTGAAGAAATACTCAAAGTAAGCTTCTTTGGCCGTGAAACGTCGATTTTGAAAATGTTATTAAAAATCGAGGTAAATTTTTAATTATTGTTCAATCGAGATGAAATCACTTTCAATGAGTGTTTTATAGGGAATTAAGCTGAATTCGGTCAAACATTTCTCCAGAAAAAAATGCATTCAAAAGTGTACCGAAAAAATCGCATGTTTTTTTTCTTCATGATACAAAATCCGTGACAACGATTTCTTATTGAAAATTGAATTTTAACAGTTTGTTGAATGAATATCGTTACATTTGCTTGAATTAACGCAAAAATTACAAAAATAATGGTTTCAGTGGTTATATTTGAAAACAGTGAACAAATACTCAAAATGTTTTTCTTAGGCCGAGTTACGTCGATTTTGAAAATGTTATTTAAAATCGAGGTACATTTTTATTTATTGTTCAATCGAGATGAAATCACTTTTAATGAGTGTTTTATAGGGAATTAAGCTGAATTCGGTCAAAAATTTCTCCAGAAAAAATTCATTCAAAAAAGTACCGAAAAAATCGCAGGTTTTTCTTCTTCAAGACACAAAATCCGTGAATACGATTTCTTATTGAAAATTGAATTTTAACAGTTTTTTGAATGAATATCGTTACACTTGCTTGAATTAAAGCAAAAAGTATAAAAATAATGGTTTCAGTGGTTATTTTTGAAAATAGTGAAGAAATACTCAAAGTATGGTTCTTTGGCCGTGAAACGTCGATTTTGAAAATGTTATTAAAAATCGAGGTACATTTTTATTTATTGTTCAATCGAGATGAAATCACTTTTAATGAGTGTTTTATAGGGAATTAAGCTGAATTCGGTCAAAAATTTCTCCTGAAAAAAATGCATTCAAAAAAGTACCGAAAAAATCGCTTGTTTTTCTTCTTCAAGATACATAATCCCTGACAACGATTTCTTATTGAAAAATTTAATTTTAACAGTTTTTTGATTGAATATCGTTACATTTGCTTGAAATAAAGCAAAAAGTATAAAAATAATGGTTTCAGTGAATATATTTGTAAATAGTGAAGAAATACTCAAAATATGCTTCGTTGGCGGTGAAACGTCGATTTTTAAAATGTTATTAAAAATCGAGGTACATTTTTAATTATTGTTCAATCGAGATGAAATCACTTTTAATGAGTGTTTTATAGGGAATTAAGCTGAATTCGGTCAAACATTTCTCCAGAAAAAAATGCATTTAAAAGTGTACCGAAAAAATCGCATGTTTTTTTTCTTCAAGATACAAAATCCGTGACAACGATTTCTTATTTAAAATTGAATTTTAACAGTTTGTTGAATGAATATCGTTACATTTGCTTGAATTAACGCAAAAATTACAAAAATAATGGTTTCAGTGGTTATATTTGAAAACAGTGAACAAATACTCAAAATGTTTTTCTTAGGCCGAGTTACGTCGATTTTGAAAATGTTATTAAAAATCGAGGTACATTTTTATTTATTGTTCAATCGAGATGAAATCACTTTTATTGAGTGTTTTATAGGGAATTAAGCTGAATTCGGTCAAAAATTTCTCCTGAAAAAAATGCATTCAAAAAAGTACCGAAAAAATCTCATGTTTTTCTTCTTCAAGATACAAAATCCGTGACAACGATTTCTTATTGAAAAATTTAATTTTAACAGTTTTTTGATTGAATATCGTTACATTTGCTTGAATTAAAGCAAAAAGTATAAAAATAATGCTTTCAGTGAACATATTTGAAAAGAGTGAAGAAATACTCAAAGTATGCTTCTTTGGCCGTGAAACGTCGATTTTGAAAATGTTATTAAAAATCGAGGTACATTTTTATTTATTGTTCAATCGAGATGAAATCACTTTTAATGAGTGTTTTATAGGGAATTAAGCTGAATTCGGTCAAAAATTTCTCCTGAAAAAAATGCATTCAAAAAAGTACCGAAAAAATCGCATGTTTTTCTTCTTCAAGATACATAATCCGTGACAACGATTTCTTATTGAAAAATTTAATTTTAACAGTTTTTTGATTGAATATCGTTACATTTGCTTGAATTAACGCAAAAATTACAAAAATAATGGTTTCAGTGGTTATATTTGAAAACAGTGAACACTCAAAATGTTTTTCTTTAATTCAAGCAAATGTAACGATATTCATTCAACAAACTGTTAAAATTCAATTTTCAATAAGAAATCGTTGTCACGGATTTTGTATCTTGAAGAAAAAAAACATGCGATTTTTTCGGTACACTTTTGAATGCATTTTTTTCTGGAGAAATGTTTGACCGAATTCAGCTTAATTCCCTATAAAACACTCATTGAAAGTGATTTCATCTCGATTGAACAATAATTAAAAATTTACCTCGATTTTTAATAACATTTTCAAAATCGACGTTTCACGGCCAAAGAAGCTTACTTTGAGTATTTCTTCACTATTTTCAAATATGTTCACTGAAACCATTATTTTTATACTTTTTGCTTTAATTCAAGCAAATGTAACGATATTCAATCAAAAAACTGTTAAAATTAAATTTTTCAATAAGAAATCGTTGTCACGGATTTTGTATCTTGAAGAAGAAAAACATGCGATTTTTTCGGTACTTTTTTGAATGCATTTTTTTCAGGAGAAATTTTGGACCGAATTCAGCTTAATTCCCTATAAAACACTCATTAAAAGTGATTTCATCTCGATTGAACAATAAATAAAAATGTACCTCGATTTTTAATAACATTTTCAAAATCGACGTTTCACGGCCAAAGAAGCATACTTTGAGTATTTCTTCACTATTTTCAAATATGTTCACTGAAAGCATTATTTTTATACTTTTTGCTTTAATTCAAGCAAATGTAACGATATTCAATCAAAAAACTGTTAAAATTAAATTTTTCAATAAGAAATCGTTGTCACGGATTTTGTATCTTGAAGAAGAAAAACATGCGATTTTTTCGGTACTTTTTTGAATGCATTTTTTTCAGGAGAAATTTTTGACCGAATTCAGCTTAATTCCCTATAAAACACTCATTAAAAGTGATTTCATCTCGATTGAACAATAAATAAAAATGCACCTCGATTTTTAATAACATTTTCAAAATCGACGTAACTCGGCCTAAGAAAAACATTTTGAGTATTTGTTCACTGTTTTCAAATATAACCAATGAAAAAATTATTTTTGTAATTTTTGCGTTAATTCAAGCAAATGTAACGATATTCATTCAACAAACTGTTAAAATTCAATTTTAAATAAGAAATCGTTGTCACGGATATTGTATCTTGAAGAAAAAAAACATGCGATTTTTTCGGTACACTTTTGAATGCATTTTTTTTTGGAGAAATGTTTGACCGAATTCAGCTTAATTCCCTATAAAACACTCTTTGAAAGTGATTTCATCTCGATTGAACAATAATTAAAAATTTACCTCGATTTTTAATAACATTTTCAAAATCGACGTTTCACGGCCAAAGAAGCATACTTTGAGTATTTCTTCACTATTTTCAAATATGTTCACTGAAACCATTATTTTTATACTTTTTGCTTTAATTCAAGCAATGTAACGATATTCATTCAAAAAACTGTTAAAATTCAATTTTCAGTAAGAAATCGTATTCACGGATTTTGTGTCTTGAAGAAGAAAAACCTGCGATTTTTTCGGTACTTTTTTGAATGAATTTTTTTCTGGAGAAATTTTTGACCGAATTCAGCTTAATTCCCAATAAAACACTCATTGAAAGTGATTTCATCTCGATTGAACAATAAATAAAAATGTACCTCGATTTTTAATAACATTTTCAAAATCGACGTTTCACGGCCAAAGAAGCATATTTTGAGTATTTCTTCACTATTTTCAAAAATAACCACTGAAACCATTATTTTTATACTTTTTGCTTTAATTCAAGCAAGTGTAACGATATTCATTCAAAAAACTGTTAAAATTCAATTTTCAATAAGAAATCGTATTCACGGATTTTGTGTCTTGAAGAAGAAAAACCTGCGATTTTTTCGGTACTTTTTTGAATGAATTTTTTCTGGAGAAATTTTTGACCGAATTCAGCTTAATTCCCTATAAAACACTCATTAAAAGTGATTTCATCTCGATTGAACAATAAATAAAAATGTACCTCGATTTTAAATAACATTTTCAAAATCGACGTAACTCGGCCTAAGAAAAACATTTTGAGTATTTGTTCACTGTTTTCAAATATAACCACTGAAACCATTATTTTTGTAATTTTTGCGTTAATTCAAGCAAATGTAACGATATTCATTCAACAAACTGTTAAAATTCAATTTTCAATAAGAAATCGTTGTCACGGATTTTGTATCTTGAAGAAAAAAAACATGCGATTTTTTCGGTACACTTTTGAATGCATTTTTTTCTGGAGAAATGTTTGACCGAATTCAGCTTAATTCCCTATAAAACACTCATTGAAAGTGATTTCATCTCGATTGAACAATAATTAAAAATTTACCTCGATTTTTAATAACATTTTCAAAATCGACGTTTCACGGCCAAAGAAGCTTACTTTGAGTATTTCTTCACTATTTTCAAATATGTTCACTGAAACCATTATTTTTATACTTTTTGCTTTAATTCAAGCAAATGTAACGATATTCATTCAACAAACTGTTAAAATTCAATTTTAAATAAGAAATCGTTGTCACGGATATTGTATCTTGAAGAAAAAAAACATGCGATTTTTTCGGTACACTTTTGAATGCATTTTTTTTGGAGAAATGTTTGACCGAATTCAGCTTAATTCCCTATAAAACACTCTTTGAAAGTAATTTCATCTCGATTGACCAATAATTAAAAATTTACCTCGATTTTTAATAACATTTTCAAAATCGACGTTTCACGGCCGAAGAATCATATTTTGAGTATTTCTTCACTATTTTCAAATATAACCACTGAAACCATTATTTTTATACTTTTTGCTTTAATTCAAGCAAATGTAACGATATTCATTCAAAAAACTGTTAAAATTCAATTTTTCAATAAGAAATCGTTGTCACGGATTTTGTATCTTGAAGAAGAAAAACATGCGATTTTTTCGGTACACTTTTGAATGCATTTTTTTCTGGAGAAATTTTTGACCGAATTCAGCTTAATTCCCTATAAAACACTCATTGAAAGTGATTTCATCTCGATTTAACAATAATTAAAAATTTACCTCGATTTTTAATAACATTTTCAAAATCGACGTTTCACGGCCAAAGAAGCATACTTTGAGTATTTCTTCACTATTTTCAAATATGTTCACTGAAACCATTATTTTTATACTTTTTGCTTTAATTCAAGCAAATGTAACGATATTCAATCAAAAAACTGTTAAAATTAAATTTTTCAATAAGAAATCGTTGTCACGGATTTTGTATCTTGAAGAAGAAAAACATGCGATTTTTTCGGTACTTTTTTGAATGCATTTTTTTCAGGAGAAATTTTGGACCGAATTCAGCTTAATTCCCTATAAAACACTCATTAAAAGTGATTTCATCTCGATTGAACAATAAATAAAAATGTACCTCGATTTTTAATAACATTTTCAAAATCGACGTTTCACGGCCAAAGAAGCATACTTTGAGTATTTCTTCACTATTTTCAAATATGTTCACTGAAAGCATTATTTTTATACTTTTTGCTTTAATTCAAGCAAATGTAACGATATTCAATCAAAAAACTGTTAAAATTAAATTTTTCAATAAGAAATCGTTGTCACGGATTTTGTATCTTGAAGAAGAAAAACATGCGATTTTTTCGGTACTTTTTTGAATGCATTTTTTTCAGGAGAAATTTTTGACCGAATTCAGCTTAATTCCCTATAAAACACTCATTAAAAGTGATTTCATCTCGATTGAACAATAAATAAAAATGCACCTCGATTTTTAATAACATTTTCAAAATCGACGTAACTCGGCCTAAGAAAAACATTTTGAGTATTTGTTCACTGTTTTCAAATATAACCAATGAAACCATTATTTTTGTAATTTTTGCGTTAATTCAAGCAAATGTAACGATATTCATTCAACAAACTGTTAAAATTCAATTTTAAATAAGAAATCGTTGTCACGGATATTGTATCTTGAAGAAAAAAAACATGCGATTTTTTCGGTACACTTTTGAATGCATTTTTTTTTGGAGAAATGTTTGACCGAATTCAGCTTAATTCCCTATAAAACACTCTTTGAAAGTGATTTCATCTCGATTGAACAATAATTAAAAATTTACCTCGATTTTTAATAACATTTTCAAAATCGACGTTTCACGGCCAAAGAAGCATACTTTGAGTATTTCTTCACTATTTTCAAATATGTTCACTGAAACCATTATTTTTATACTTTTTGCTTTAATTCAAGCAATGTAACGATATTCATTCAAAAAACTGTTAAAATTCAATTTTCAATAAGAAATCGTATTCACGGATTTTGTGTCTTGAAGAAGAAAAACCTGCGATTTTTTCGGTACTTTTTTGAATGAATTTTTTCTGGAGAAATTTTTGACCGAATTCAGCTTAATTCCCTATAAAACACTCATTAAAAGTGATTTCATCTCGATTGAACAATAAATAAAAATGTACCTCGATTTTAAATAACATTTTCAAAATCGACGTAACTCGGCCTAAGAAAAACATTTTGAGTATTTGTTCACTGTTTTCAAATATAACCACTGAAACCATTATTTTTGTAATTTTTGCGTTAATTCAAGCAAATGTAACGATATTCATTCAACAAACTGTTAAAATTCAATTTTCAATAAGAAATCGTTGTCACGGATTTTGTATCTTGAAGAAAAAAAACATGCGATTTTTTCGGTACACTTTTGAATGCATTTTTTTCTGGAGAAATGTTTGACCGAATTCAGCTTAATTCCCTATAAAACACTCATTGAAAGTGATTTCATCTCGATTGAACAATAATTAAAAATTTACCTCGATTTTTAATAACATTTTCAAAATCGACGTTTCACGGCCAAAGAAGCTTACTTTGAGTATTTCTTCACTATTTTCAAATATGTTCACTGAAACCATTATTTTTATACTTTTTGCTTTAATTCAAGCAAATGTAACGATATTCATTCAACAAACTGTTAAAATTCAATTTTAAATAAGAAATCGTTGTCACGGATATTGTATCTTGAAGAAAAAAAACATGCGATTTTTTCGGTACACTTTTGAATGCATTTTTTTTGGAGAAATGTTTGACCGAATTCAGCTTAATTCCCTATAAAACACTCTTTGAAAGTAATTTCATCTCGATTGACCAATAATTAAAAATTTACCTCGATTTTTAATAACATTTTCAAAATCGACGTTTCACGGCCGAAGAATCATATTTTGAGTATTTCTTCACTATTTTCAAATATAACCACTGAAACCATTATTTTTATACTTTTTGCTTTAATTCAAGCAAATGTAACGATATTCATTCAAAAAACTGTTAAAATTCAATTTTTCAATAAGAAATCGTTGTCACGGATTTTGTATCTTGAAGAAGAAAAACATGCGATTTTTTCGGTACACTTTTGAATGCATTTTTTTCTGGAGAAATTTTTGACCGAATTCAGCTTAATTCCCTATAAAACACTCATTGAAAGTGATTTCATCTCGATTTAACAATAATTAAAAATTTACCTCGATTTTTAATAACATTTTCAAAATCGACGTTTCACGGCCAAAGAAGCATACTTTGAGTATTTCTTCACTATTTTCAAATATGTTCACTGAAACCATTATTTTTATACTTTTTGCTTTAATTCAAGCAAATGTAACGATATTCAATCAAAAAACTGTTAAAATTAAATTTTTCAATAAGAAATCGTTGTCACGGATTTTGTATCTTGAAGAAGAAAAACATGCGATTTTTTCGGTACTTTTTTGAATGCATTTTTTTCAGGAGAAATTTTGGACCGAATTCAGCTTAATTCCCTATAAAACACTCATTAAAAGTGATTTCATCTCGATTGAACAATAAATAAAAATGTACCTCGATTTTTAATAACATTTTCAAAATCGACGTTTCACGGCCAAAGAAGCATACTTTGAGTATTTCTTCACTATTTTCAAATATGTTCACTGAAAGCATTATTTTTATACTTTTTGCTTTAATTCAAGCAAATGTAACGATATTCAATCAAAAAACTGTTAAAATTAAATTTTTCAATAAGAAATCGTTGTCACGGATTTTGTATCTTGAAGAAGAAAAACATGCGATTTTTTCGGTACTTTTTTGAATGCATTTTTTTCAGGAGAAATTTTTGACCGAATTCAGCTTAATTCCCTATAAAACACTCATTAAAAGTGATTTCATCTCGATTGAACAATAAATAAAAATGCACCTCGATTTTTAATAACATTTTCAAAATCGACGTAACTCGGCCTAAGAAAAACATTTTGAGTATTTGTTCACTGTTTTCAAATATAACCAATGAAACCATTATTTTTGTAATTTTTGCGTTAATTCAAGCAAATGTAACGATATTCATTCAACAAACTGTTAAAATTCAATTTTAAATAAGAAATCGTTGTCACGGATATTGTATCTTGAAGAAAAAAAACATGCGATTTTTTCGGTACACTTTTGAATGCATTTTTTTTTGGAGAAATGTTTGACCGAATTCAGCTTAATTCCCTATAAAACACTCTTTGAAAGTGATTTCATCTCGATTGAACAATAATTAAAAATTTACCTCGATTTTTAATAACATTTTCAAAATCGACGTTTCACGGCCAAAGAAGCATACTTTGAGTATTTCTTCACTATTTTCAAATATGTTCACTGAAACCATTATTTTTATACTTTTTGCTTTAATTCAAGCAATGTAACGATATTCATTCAAAAAACTGTTAAAATTCAATTTTCAGTAAGAAATCGTATTCACGGATTTTGTGTCTTGAAGAAGAAAAACCTGCGATTTTTTCGGTACTTTTTTGAATGAATTTTTTTCTGGAGAAATTTTTGACCGAATTCAGCTTAATTCCCAATAAAACACTCATTGAAAGTGATTTCATCTCGATTGAACAATAAATAAAAATGTACCTCGATTTTTAATAACATTTTCAAAATCGACGTAACTCGGCCTAAGAAAAACATTTTGAGTATTTGTTCACTGTTTTCAAATATAACCACTGAAACCATTATTTTTGTAATTTTTGCGTTAATTCAAGCAAATGTAACGATATTCATTCAACAAACTGTTAAAATTCAATTTTAAATAAGAAATCGTTGTCACGGATTTTGTATCTTGAAGAAAAAAAACATGCGATTTTTTCGGTACACTTTTAAATGCATTTTTTTCTGGAGAAATGTTTGACCGAATTCAGCTTAATTCCCTATAAAACACTCATTAAAAGTGATTTCATCTCGATTGAACAATAATTAAAAATGTACCTCGATTTTTAATAACATTTTAAAAATCGACGTTTCACCGCCAACGAAGCATATTTTGAGTATTTCTTCACTATTTACAAATATATTCACTGAAACCATTATTTTTATACTTTTTGCTTTATTTCAAGCAAATGTAACGATATTCAATCAAAAAACTGTTAAAATTAAATTTTTCAATAAGAAATCGTTGTCAGGGATTATGTATCTTGAAGAAGAAAAACAAGCGATTTTTTCGGTACTTTTTTGAATGCATTTTTTTCTGGAGAAATTTTTGACCGAATTCAGCTTAATTCCCTATAAAACACTCATTAAAAGTGATTTCATCTCGATTGAACAATAAATAAAAATGTACCTCGATTTTTAATAACATTTTCAAAATCGACGTTTCACGGCCAAAGAACCATACTTTGAGTATTTCTTCACTATTTTCAAATATGTTCACTGAAAGCATTATTTTTATACTTTTTGCTTTAATTCAAGCAAATGTAACGATATTCATTCAAAAAACTGTTAAATTTCAATTTTAAATAAGAAATCGTTGTCACGGATTTTGTATCTTGAAGAAAAAAACATGCGATTTTTTCGGTACACTTTTGAATGCATTTTTTTCTGGAGAAATGTTTGACCGAATTCAGCTTAATTCCCTATAGAACACTCATTGAAAGTGATTTCATCTCGATTGAACAATAATTAAAAATTTACCTCGATTTTAAATAACATTTTCAAAATCGACGTTTCACGGCCAAAGAAGCTTACTTTGAGTATTTCTTCACTATTTTCAAATATGTTCACTGAAACCATTATTTTTATACTTTTTGCTTTAATTCAAGCAAATGTAACGATATTCATTCAAAAAACTGTTAAAATTCAATTTTCCAATAAGAAATCGTTGTCACGGATTTTGTATCTTGAAGAAGAAAAACATGCGATTTTTTCGGTACTTTTTTGAATGAATTTTTTCTGGAGAAATTTTTGAGCGAATTCAGCTTAATTCCCTATAAAACACTCATTTAAAGTGATTTCATCTCGATTGAACAATAAATAAAAATGTACCTCGATTTTTAATAACATTTTCAAAATCGACGTAACTCGGCCTAAGAAAAACATTTTGAGTATTTGTTCACTGTTTTCAAATATAACCACTGAAACCATTATTTTTGTAATTTTTGCGTTAATTCAAGCAAATGTAACGATATTCAATCAAAAAACTGTTAAAATTAAATTTTTCAATAAGAAATCGTTGTCACGGATTATGTATCTTGAAGAAGAAAAACATGCGATTTTTTCGGTACTTTTTTGAATGCATTTTTTTCAGGAGAAATTTTTGACCGAATTCAGCTTAATTCCCTATAAAACACTCATTAAAAGTGATTTCATCTCGATTGAACAATAAATAAAAATGTACCTCGATTTTTAATAACATTTTCAAAATCGACGTTTCACGGCCAAAGAAGCATACTTTGAGTATTTCTTCACTCTTTTCAAATATGTTCACTGAAAGCATTATTTTTATACTTTTTTCTTTAATTCAAGCAAATGTAACGATATTCAATCAAAAAACTGTTAAAATTAAATTTTTCAATAAGAAATCGTTGTCACGGATTTTGTATCTTGAAGAAGAAAAACATGAGATTTTTTCGGTACTTTTTTGAATGCATTTTTTTCAGGAGAAATTTTTGACCGAATTCAGCTTAATTCCCTATAAAACACTCATTAAAAGTGATTTCATCTCGATTGAACAATAAATGAAAATGTACCTCGATTTTTAATAACATTTTCAAAATCGACGTAACTCGGCCTAAGAAAAACATTTTGAGTATTTGTTCACTGTTTTCAAATATAACCACTGAAACCATTATTTTTGTAATTTTTGCGTTAATTCAAGCAAATGTAACGAAATTCAATCAAAAAACTGTTAAAATTAAATTTTTCAATAAGAAATCGTTGTCACGGATTTTGTATCTTGAAGAAAAAAAACATGCGATTTTTTCGGTACACTTTTGAATGCATTTTTTTCTGGAGAAATGTTTGACCGAAATCAGCTTAATTCCCTATAAAACACTCAATAAAAGTGATTTCATCTCGATTGAACAATAAATAAAAATGTACCTCGATTTTTAATAACATTTTCAAAATCGACGTAACTCGGCCTAAGAAAAACATTTTGAGTATTTGTTCACTGTTTTCAAATATAACCACTGAAACCATTATTTTTGTAATTTTTGCGTTAATTCAAGCAAATGTAACGATATTCATTCAACAAACTGTTAAAATTCAATTTTAAATAAGAAATCGTTGTCACGGATTTTGTATCTTGAAGAAAAAAAACATGCGATTTTTTCGGTACACTTTTAAATGCATTTTTTTCTGGAGAAATGTTTGACCGAATTCAGCTTAATTCCCTATAAAACACTCATTAAAAGTGATTTCATCTCGATTGAACAATAATTAAAAATGTACCTCGATTTTTAATAACATTTTAAAAATCGACGTTTCACCGCCAACGAAGCATATTTTGAGTATTTCTTCACTATTTACAAATATATTCACTGAAACCATTATTTTTATACTTTTTGCTTTATTTCAAGCAAATGTAACGATATTCAATCAAAAAACTGTTAAAATTAAATTTTTCAATAAGAAATCGTTGTCAGGGATTATGTATCTTGAAGAAGAAAAACAAGCGATTTTTTCGGTACTTTTTTGAATGCATTTTTTTCAGGAGAAATTTTTGACCGAATTCAGCTTAATTCCCTATAAAACACTCATTAAAAGTGATTTCATCTCGATTGAACAATAAATAAAAATGTACCTCGATTTTTAATAACATTTTCAAAATCGACGTTTCACGGCCAAAGAACCATACTTTGAGTATTTCTTCACTATTTTCAAATATGTTCACTGAAAGCATTATTTTTATACTTTTTGCTTTAATTCAAGCAAATGTAACGATATTCATTCAAAAAACTGTTAAAATTCAATTTTAAATAAGAAATCGTTGTCACGGATTTTGTATCTTGAAGAAAAAAACATGCGATTTTTTCGGTACACTTTTGAATGCATTTTTTTCTGGAGAAATGTTTGACCGAATTCAGCTTAATTCCCTATAGAACACTCATTGAAAGTGATTTCATCTCGATTGAACAATAATTAAAAATTTACCTCGATTTTAAATAACATTTTCAAAATCGACGTTTCACGGCCAAAGAAGCTTACTTTGAGTATTTCTTCACTATTTTCAAATATGTTCACTGAAACCATTATTTTTATACTTTTTGCTTTAATTCAAGCAAATGTAACGATATTCATTCAAAAAACTGTTAAAATTCAATTTTCCAATAAGAAATCGTTGTCACGGATTTTGTATCTTGAAGAAGAAAAACATGCGATTTTTTTCGGTACTTTTTTGAATGCAATTTTTTCTGGAGAAATTTTTGATCGAATTCAGCTTAATTCCCTATAAAACACTCATTGAAAGTGATTTCATCTCGATTGACCAATAATTAAAAATTTACCTCGATTTTTAATAAAATTTTCAAAATCGACGTTTCACGGCCAAAGAAGCATACTTTGAGTATTTCTTCACTATTTTCAAATATATTCATTGAAACCATTATTTTTATACTTTTTGCTTTAATTCAAGCAATGTAACGATATTCATTCAAAAAACTGTTAAAATTCAATTTTCAATAAGAAATCGTATTCACGGATTTTGTGTCTTGAAGAAGAAAAACCTGCGATTTTTTCGGTACTTTTTTGAATGAATTTTTTTCTGGAGAAATGTTTGAGCGAATTCAGCTTAATTCCCTATAAAACACTCATTTAAAGTGATTTCATCTCGATTGAACAATAAATAAAAATGTACCTCGATTTTTAATAACATTTTCAAAATCGACGTAACTCGGCCTAAGAAAAACATTTTGAGTATTTGTTCACTGTTTTCAAATATAACCACTGAAACCATTATTTTTGTAATTTTTGCGTTAATTCAAGCAAATGTAACGATATTCAATCAAAAAACTGTTAAAATTAAATTTTTCAATAAGAAATCGTTGTCACGGATTATGTATCTTGAAGAAGAAAAACATGCGATTTTTTCGGTACTTTTTTGAATGCATTTTTTTCAGGAGAAATTTTTGACCGAATTCAGCTTAATTCCCTATAAAACACTCATTAAAAGTGATTTCATCTCGATTGAACAATAAATAAAAATGTACCTCGATTTTTAATAACATTTTCAAAATCGACGTTTCACGGCCAAAGAAGCATACTTTGAGTATTTCTTCACTCTTTTCAAATATGTTCACTGAAAGCATTATTTTTATACTTTTTGCTTTAATTCAAGCAAATGTAACGATATTCAATCAAAAAACTGTTAAAATTAAATTTTTCAATAAGAAATCGTTGTCACGGATTTTGTATCTTGAAGAAGAAAAACATGAGATTTTTTCGGTACTTTTTTGAATGCATTTTTTTCAGGAGAAATTTTTGACCGAATTCAGCTTAATTCCCTATAAAACACTCATTAAAAGTGATTTCATCTCGATTGAACAATAAATGAAAATGTACCTCGATTTTTAATAACATTTTCAAAATCGACGTAACTCGGCCTAAGAAAAACATTTTGAGTATTTGTTCACTGTTTTCAAATATAACCACTGAAACCATTATTTTTGTAATTTTTGCGTTAATTCAAGCAAATGTAACGAAATTCAATCAAAAAACTGTTAAAATTAAATTTTTCAATAAGAAATCGTTGTCACGGATTTTGTATCTTGAAGAAAAAAAACATGCGATTTTTTCGGTACACTTTTGAATGCATTTTTTTCTGGAGAAATGTTTGACCGAATTCAGCTTAATTCCCTATAAAACACTCAATAAAAGTGATTTCATCTCGATTGAACAATAAATAAAAATGTACCTCGATTTTTAATAACATTTTCAAAATCGACGTAACTCGGCCTAAGAAAAACATTTTGAGTATTTGTTCACTGTTTTCAAATATAACCACTGAAACCATTATTTTTGTAATTTTTGCGATAATTCAAGCAAATGTAACGATATTCAATCAAAAAACTGTTAAAATTAAATTTTTCAATAAGAAATCGTTGTCACGGATTTTGTATCTTGAAGAAGAAAAACATGAGATTTTTTCGGTACTTTTTTGAATGCATTTTTTTCTGGAGAAATGTTTGACCGAATTCAGCTTAATTCCCTATAGAACACTCATTGAAAGTGATTTCATCTCGATTGAACAATAATTAAAAATTTACCTCGATTTTAAATAACATTTTCAAAATCGACGTTTCACGGCCAAAGAAGCTTACTTTGAGTATTTCTTCACTATTTTCAAATATGTTCACTGAAACCATTATTTTTATACTTTTTGCTTTAATTCAAGCAAATGTAACGATATTCATTCAAAAAACTGTTAAAATTCAATTTTTCAATAAGAAATCGTTGTCACGGATTTTGTATCTTGAAGAAGAAAAACATGCGATTTTTTTCGGTACTTTTTTGAATGCATTTTTTTCTGGAGAAATTTTTGATCGAATTCAGCTTAATTCCCTATAAAACACTCATTGGAAGTGATTTCATCTCGATTGACCAATAATTAAAAATTTACCTCGATTTTTAATAAAATTTTCAAAATCGACGTTTCACGGCCAAAGAAGCATACTTTGAGTATTTCTTCACTATTTTCAAATATATTCATTGAAACCATTATTTTTATACTTTTTGCTTTAATTCAAGCAATGTAACGATATTCATTCAAAAAACTGTTAAAATTCAATTTTCAATAAGAAATCGTATTCACGGATTTTGTGTCTTGAAGAAGAAAAACCTGCGATTTTTTCGGTACTTTTTTGAATGAATTTTTTTCTGGAGAAATTTTTGAGCGAATTCAGCTTAATTCCCTATAAAACACTCATTTAAAGTGATTTCATCTCGATTGAACAATAAATAAAAATGTACCTCGATTTTTAATAACATTTTCAAAATCGACGTAACTCGGCCTAAGAAAAACATTTTGAGTATTTGTTCACTGTTTTCAAATATAACCACTGAAACCATTATTTTTGTAATTTTTGCGTTAATTCAAGCAAATGTAACGATATTCAATCAAAAAACTGTTAAAATTAAATTTTTCAATAAGAAATCGTTGTCACGGATTATGTATCTTGAAGAAGAAAAACATGCGATTTTTTCGGTACTTTTTTGAATGCATTTTTTTCAGGAGAAATTTTTGACCGAATTCAGCTTAATTCCCTATAAAACACTCATTAAAAGTGATTTCATCTCGATTGAACAATAAATAAAAATGTACCTCGATTTTTAATAACATTTTCAAAATCGACGTTTCACGGCCAAAGAAGCATACTTTGAGTATTTCTTCACTCTTTTCAAATATGTTCACTGAAAGCATTATTTTTATACTTTTTGCTTTAATTCAAGCAAATGTAACGATATTCAATCAAAAAACTGTTAAAATTAAATTTTTCAATAAGAAATCGTTGTCACGGATTTTGTATCTTAAAGAAGAAAAACATGAGATTTTTTCGGTACTTTTTTGAATGCATTTTTTTCAGGAGAAATTTTTGACCGAATTCAGCTTAATTCCCTATAAAACACTCATTAAAAGTGATTTCATCTCGATTGAACAATAAATGAAAATGTACCTCGATTTTTAATAACATTTTCAAAATCGACGTAACTCGGCCTAAGAAAAACATTTTGAGTATTTGTTCACTGTTTTCAAATATAACCACTGAAACCATTATTTTTGTAATTTTTGCGTTAATTCAAGCAAATGTAACGATATTCATTCAACAAACTGTTAAAATTCAATTTTAAATAAGAAATCGTTGTCACGGATTTTGTATCTTAAAGAAGAAAAACATGAGATTTTTTCGGTACACTTTTAAATGCATTTTTTTCTGGAGAAATGTTTGACCGAATTCAGCTTAATTCCCTATAAAACACTCATTAAAAGTGATTTCATCTCGATTGAACAATAATTAAAAATGTACCTCGATTTTTAATAACATTTTAAAAATCGACGTTTCACCGCCAACGAAGCATATTTTGAGTATTTCTTCACTATTTACAAATATATTCACTGAAACCATTATTTTTATACTTTTTGCTTTATTTCAAGCAAATGTAACGATATTCAATCAAAAAACTGTTAAAATTAAATTTTTCAATAAGAAATCGTTGTCAGGGATTATGTATCTTGAAGAAGAAAAACAAGCGATTTTTTCGGTACTTTTTGAATGCATTTTTTTCAGGAGAAATTTTTGACCGAATTCAGCTTAATTCCCTATAAAACACTCATTGAAAGTGATTTCATCTCGATTGAACAATAATTAAAAATTTACCTCGATTTTTAATAACATTTTCAAAATCGACGTTTCACGGCCAAAGAAGCTTACTTTGAGTATTTCTTCACTATTTTCAAATATGTTCACTGAAACCATTATTTTTATACTTTTTGCTTTAATTCAAGCAAATGTAACGATATTCATTCAAAAAACTGTTAAAATTCAATTTTCCAATAAGAAATCGTTGTCACGGATTTTGTATCTTGAAGAAGAAAAACATGCGATTTTTTTCGGTACTTTTTTGAATGCATTTTTTTCTGGAGAAATTTTTGATTGAATTCAGCTTAATTCCCTATAAAACACTCATTGAAAGTGATTTCATCTCGATTGACCAATAATTAAAAATTTACCTCGATTTTTAATAAAATTTTCAAAATCGACGTTTCACGGCCAAAGAAGCATACTTTGAGTATTTCTTCACTATTTTCAAATATATTCATTGAAACCATTGTTTTTATACTTTTTGCTTTAATTCAAGCAATGTAACGATATTCATTCAAAAAACTGTTAAAATTCAATTTTCAATAAGAAATCGTATTCACGGATTTTGTGTCTTGAAGAAGAAAAACCTGCGATTTTTTCGGTACTTTTTTGAATGAATTTTTTTCTGGAGAAATTTTTGAGCGAATTCAGCTTAATTCCCTATAAAACACTCATTTAAAGTGATTTCATCTCGATTGAACAATAAATAAAAATGTACCTCGATTTTTAATAACATTTTCAAAATCGACGTAACTCGGCCTAAGAAAAACATTTTGAGTATTTGTTCACTGTTTTCAAATATAACCACTGAAACCATTATTTTTGTAATTTTTGCGTTAATTCAAGCAAATGTAACGATATTCAATCAAAAAACTGTTAAAATTAAATTTTTCAATAAGAAATCGTTGTCACGGATTATGTATCTTGAAGAAGAAAAACATGCGATTTTTTCGGTACTTTTTTGAATGCATTTTTTTCAGGAGAAATTTTTGACCGAATTCAGCTTAATTCCCTATAAAACACTCATTAAAAGTGATTTCATCTCGATTGAACAATAAATAAAAATGTACCTCGATTTTTAATAACATTTTCAAAATCGACGTTTCACGGCCAAAGAAGCATACTTTGAGTATTTCTTCACTCTTTTCAAATATGTTCACTGAAAGCATTATTTTTATACTTTTTGCTTTAATTCAAGCAAATGTAACGATATTCAATCAAAAAACTGTTAAAATTAAATTTTTCAATAAGAAATCGTTGTCACGGATTTTGTATCTTGAAGAAGAAAAACATGAGATTTTTTCGGTACTTTTTTGAATGCATTTTTTTCAGGAGAAATTTTTGACCGAATTCAGCTTAATTCCCTATAAAACACTCATTAAAAGTGATTTCATCTCGATTGAACAATAAATGAAAATGTACCTCGATTTTTAATAACATTTTCAAAATCGACGTAACTCGGCCTAAGAAAAACATTTTGAGTATTTGTTCACTGTTTTTAAATATAACCACTGAAACCATTATTTTTGTAATTTTTGCGTTAATTCAAGCAAATGTAACGAAATTCAATCAAAAAACTGTTAAAATTAAATTTTTCAATAAGAAATCGTTGTCACGGATTTTGTATCTTGAAGAAAAAAAACATGCGATTTTTTCGGTACACTTTTGAATGCATTTTTTTCTGGAGAAATGTTTGACCGAATTCAGCTTAATTCCCTATAAAACACTCAATAAAAGTGATTTCATCTCGATTGAACAATAAATAAAAATGTACCTCGATTTTTAATAACATTTTCAAAATCGACGTAACTCGGCCTAAGAAAAACATTTTGAGTATTTGTTCACTGTTTTCAAATATAACCACTGAAACCATTATTTTTGTAATTTTTGCGTTAATTCAAGCAAATGTAACGATATTCATTCAACAAACTGTTAAAATTCAATTTTAAATAAGAAATCGTTGTCACGGATTTTGTATCTTGAAGAAAAAAAACATGCGATTTTTTCGGTACACTTTTAAATGCATTTTTTTCTGGAGAAATGTTTGACCGAATTCAGCTTAATTCCCTATAAAACACTCATTAAAAGTGATTTCATCTCGATTGAACAATAATTAAAAATGTACCTCGATTTTTAATAACATTTTAAAAATCGACGTTTCACCGCCAACGAAGCATATTTTGAGTATTTCTTCACTATTTACAAATATATTCACTGAAACCATTATTTTTATACTTTTTGCTTTAATTCAAGCAAACGTAACGATATTCATTCAAAAAACTGTTAAAATTCAATTTTTCAATAAGAAATCGTTGTCACGGATTTTGTATCTTGAAGAAGAAAAACATGCGATTTTTTCGGTACTTTTTTGAATGCATTTTTTTCTGGAGAAATTTTTGACCGAATTCAGCTTAATTCCCTATAAAACACTCATTTAAAGTGATTTCATCTCGATTGAACAATAAATAAAAATGTACCTCGATTTTTAATAACATTTTCAAAATCGACGTAACTCGGCCTAAGAAAAACATTTTGAGTATTTGTTCACTGTTTTCAAATATAACCACTGAAACCATTATTTTTGTAATTTTTGCGTTAATTCAAGCAAATGTAACGACATTCAATCAAAAAACTGTTAAAATTAAATTTTTCAATAAGAAATCGTTGTCACGGATTATGTATCTTGAAGAAGAAAAACATGCGATTTTTTCGGTACTTTTTTGAATGCATTTTTTTCAGGAGAAATTTTTGACCGAATTCAGCTTAATTCCCTATAAAACACTCATTAAAAGTGATTTCATCTCGATTGAACAATAAATAAAAATGTACCTCGATTTTTAATAACATTTTCAAAATCGACGTTTCACGGCCAAAGAAGCATACTTTGAGTATTTCTTCACTCTTTTCAAATATGTTCACTGAAAGCATTATTTTTATACTTTTTGCTTTAATTCAAGCAAATGTAACGATATTCAATCAAAAAACTGTTAAAATTAAATTTTTCAATAAGAAATCGTTGTCACGGATTTTGTATCTTGAAGAAGAAAAACATGAGATTTTTTCGGTACTTTTTTGAATGCATTTTTTTCAGGAGAAATTTTTGACCGAATTCAGCTTAATTCCCTATAAAACACTCAATAAAAGTGATTTCATCTCGATTGAACAATAAATAAAAATGTACCTCGATTTTTAATAACATTTTCAAAATCGACGTAACTCGGCCTAAGAAAAACATTTTGAGTATTTGTTCACTGTTTTCAAATATAACCACTGAAACCATTATTTTTGTAATTTTTGCGTTAATTCAAGCAAATGTAACGATATTCATTCAACAAACTGTTAAAATTCAATTTTAAATAAGAAATCGTTGTCACGGATTTTGTATCTTGAAGAAAAAAAACATGCGATTTTTTCGGTACACTTTTAAATGCATTTTTTTCTGGAGAAATGTTTGACCGAATTCAGCTTAATTCCCTATAAAACACTCATTAAAAGTGATTTCATCTCGATTGAACAATAATTAAAAATGTACCTCGATTTTTAATAACATTTTAAAAATCGACGTTTCACCGCCAACGAAGCATATTTTGAGTATTTCTTCACTATTTACAAATATATTCACTGAAACCATTATTTTTATACTTTTTGCTTTATTTCAAGCAAATGTAACGATATTCAATCAAAAAACTGTTAAAATTAAATTTTTCAATAAGAAATCGTTGTCAGGGATTATGTATCTTGAAGAAGAAAAACAAGCGATTTTTTCGGTACTTTTTTGAATGCATTTTTTTCAGGAGAAATTTTTGACCGAATTCAGCTTAATTCCCTATAAAACACTCATTAAAAGTGATTTCATCTCGATTGAACAATAAATAAAAATGTACCTCGATTTTTAATAACATTTTCAAAATCGACGTAACTCGGCCTAAGAAAAACATTTTGAGTATTTGTTCACTGTTTTCAAATATAACCACTGAAACCATTATTTTTGTAATTTTTGCGTTAATTCAAGCAAATGTAACGACATTCAATCAAAAAACTGTTAAAATTAAATTTTTCAATAAGAAATCGTTGTCACGGATTATGTATCTTGAAGAAGAAAAACATGCGATTTTTTCGGTACTTTTTTGAATGCATTTTTTTCAGGAGAAATTTTTGACCGAATTCAGCTTAATTCCCTATAAAACACTCATTAAAAGTGATTTCATCTCGATTGAACAATAAATAAAAATGTACCTCGATTTTTAATAACATTTTCAAAATCGACGTTTCACGGCCAAAGAAGCATACTTTGAGTATTTCTTCACTCTTTTCAAATATGTTCACTGAAAGCATTATTTTTATACTTTTTGCTTTAATTCAAGCAAATGTAACGATATTCAATCAAAAAACTGTTAAAATTAAATTTTTCAATAAGAAATCGTTGTCACGGATTTTGTATCTTGAAGAAGAAAAACATGAGATTTTTTCGGTACTTTTTTGAATGCATTTTTTTCAGGAGAAATTTTTGACCGAATTCAGCTTAATTCCCTATAAAACACTCAATAAAAGTGATTTCATCTCGATTGAACAATAAATAAAAATGTACCTCGATTTTTAATAACATTTTCAAAATCGACGTAACTCGGCCTAAGAAAAACATTTTGAGTATTTGTTCACTGTTTTCAAATATAACCACTGAAACCATTATTTTTGTAATTTTTGCGTTAATTCAAGCAAATGTAACGATATTCATTCAACAAACTGTTAAAATTCAATTTTAAATAAGAAATCGTTGTCACGGATTTTGTATCTTGAAGAAAAAAAACATGCGATTTTTTCGGTACACTTTTAAATGCATTTTTTTCTGGAGAAATGTTTGACCGAATTCAGCTTAATTCCCTATAAAACACTCATTAAAAGTGATTTCATCTCGATTGAACAATAATTAAAAATGTACCTCGATTTTTAATAACATTTTAAAAATCGACGTTTCACCGCCAACGAAGCATATTTTGAGTATTTCTTCACTATTTACAAATATATTCACTGAAACCATTATTTTTATACTTTTTGCTTTATTTCAAGCAAATGTAACGATATTCAATCAAAAAACTGTTAAAATTAAATTTTTCAATAAGAAATCGTTGTCAGGGATTATGTATCTTGAAGAAGAAAAACAAGCGATTTTTTCGGTACTTTTTTGAATGCATTTTTTTCAGGAGAAATTTTTGACCGAATTCAGCTTAATTCCCTATAAAACACTCATTAAAAGTGATTTCATCTCGATTGAACAATAAATAAAAATGTACCTCGATTTTTAATAACATTTTCAAAATCGACGTTTCACGGCCAAAGAACCATACTTTGAGTATTTCTTCACTATTTTCAAATATGTTCACTGAAAGCATTATTTTTATACTTTTTGCTTTAATTCAAGCAAATGTAACGATATTCATTCAAAAAACTGTTAAATTTCAATTTTAAATAAGAAATCGTTGTCACGGATTTTGTATCTTGAAGAAAAAAACATGCGATTTTTTCGGTACACTTTTGAATGCATTTTTTTCTGGAGAAATGTTTGACCGAATTCAGCTTAATTCCCTATAGAACACTCATTGAAAGTGATTTCATCTCGATTGAACAATAATTAAAAATTTACCTCGATTTTAAATAACATTTTCAAAATCGACGTTTCACGGCCAAAGAAGCTTACTTTGAGTATTTCTTCACTATTTTCAAATATGTTCACTGAAACCATTATTTTTATACTTTTTGCTTTAATTCAAGCAAATGTAACGATATTCATTCAAAAAACTGTTAAAATTCAATTTTCCAATAAGAAATCGTTGTCACGGATTTTGTATCTTGAAGAAGAAAAACATGCGATTTTTTCGGTACTTTTTTGAATGAATTTTTTCTGGAGAAATTTTTGAGCGAATTCAGCTTAATTCCCTATAAAACACTCATTTAAAGTGATTTCATCTCGATTGAACAATAAATAAAAATGTACCTCGATTTTTAATAACATTTTCAAAATCGACGTAACTCGGCCTAAGAAAAACATTTTGAGTATTTGTTCACTGTTTTCAAATATAACCACTGAAACCATTATTTTTGTAATTTTTGCGTTAATTCAAGCAAATGTAACGATATTCAATCAAAAAACTGTTAAAATTAAATTTTTCAATAAGAAATCGTTGTCACGGATTATGTATCTTGAAGAAGAAAAACATGCGATTTTTTCGGTACTTTTTTGAATGCATTTTTTTCAGGAGAAATTTTTGACCGAATTCAGCTTAATTCCCTATAAAACACTCATTAAAAGTGATTTCATCTCGATTGAACAATAAATAAAAATGTACCTCGATTTTTAATAACATTTTCAAAATCGACGTTTCACGGCCAAAGAAGCATACTTTGAGTATTTCTTCACTCTTTTCAAATATGTTCACTGAAAGCATTATTTTTATACTTTTTTCTTTAATTCAAGCAAATGTAACGATATTCAATCAAAAAACTGTTAAAATTAAATTTTTCAATAAGAAATCGTTGTCACGGATTTTGTATCTTGAAGAAGAAAAACATGAGATTTTTTCGGTACTTTTTTGAATGCATTTTTTTCAGGAGAAATTTTTGACCGAATTCAGCTTAATTCCCTATAAAACACTCATTAAAAGTGATTTCATCTCGATTGAACAATAAATGAAAATGTACCTCGATTTTTAATAACATTTTCAAAATCGACGTAACTCGGCCTAAGAAAAACATTTTGAGTATTTGTTCACTGTTTTCAAATATAACCACTGAAACCATTATTTTTGTAATTTTTGCGTTAATTCAAGCAAATGTAACGAAATTCAATCAAAAAACTGTTAAAATTAAATTTTTCAATAAGAAATCGTTGTCACGGATTTTGTATCTTGAAGAAAAAAAACATGCGATTTTTTCGGTACACTTTTGAATGCATTTTTTTCTGGAGAAATGTTTGACCGAATTCAGCTTAATTCCCTATAAAACACTCAATAAAAGTGATTTCATCTCGATTGAACAATAAATAAAAATGTACCTCGATTTTTAATAACATTTTCAAAATCGACGTAACTCGGCCTAAGAAAAACATTTTGAGTATTTGTTCACTGTTTTCAAATATAACCACTGAAACCATTATTTTTGTAATTTTTGCGTTAATTCAAGCAAATGTAACGATATTCATTCAACAAACTGTTAAAATTCAATTTTAAATAAGAAATCGTTGTCACGGATTTTGTATCTTGAAGAAAAAAAACATGCGATTTTTTCGGTACACTTTTAAATGCATTTTTTTCTGGAGAAATGTTTGACCGAATTCAGCTTAATTCCCTATAAAACACTCATTAAAAGTGATTTCATCTCGATTGAACAATAATTAAAAATGTACCTCGATTTTTAATAACATTTTAAAAATCGACGTTTCACCGCCAACGAAGCATATTTTGAGTATTTCTTCACTATTTACAAATATATTCACTGAAACCATTATTTTTATACTTTTTGCTTTATTTCAAGCAAATGTAACGATATTCAATCAAAAAACTGTTAAAATTAAATTTTTCAATAAGAAATCGTTGTCAGGGATTATGTATCTTGAAGAAGAAAAACAAGCGATTTTTTCGGT
Organism: Phalangium opilio; assembly: GCF_054372755.1. Lineage (NCBI taxonomy): Eukaryota > Metazoa > Arthropoda > Arachnida > Opiliones > Phalangiidae > Phalangium > Phalangium opilio. The sequence goes on along the minus strand of NW_028324192.1, from coordinate 2,836,480 downwards.
ACTTTTTTGAATGCATTTTTTTCAGGAGAAATTTTTGACCGAATTCAGCTTAATTCCCTATAAAACACTCATTAAAAGTGATTTCATCTCGATTGAACAATAAATAAAAATGTACCTCGATTTTTAATAACATTTTCAAAATCGACATTTCACGGCCAAAGAACCATACTTTGAGTATTTCTTCACTATTTTCAAATATGTTCACTGAAAGCATTATTTTTATACTTTTTGCTTTAATTCAAGCAAATGTAACGATATTCATTCAAAAAACTGTTAAAATTCAATTTTAAATAAGAAATCGTTGTCACGGATTTTGTATCTTGAAGAAAAAAACATGCGATTTTTTCGGTACACTTTTGAATGCATTTTTTTCTGGAGAAATGTTTGACCGAATTCAGCTTAATTCCCTATAGAACACTCATTGAAAGTGATTTCATCTCGATTGAACAATAATTAAAAATTTACCTCGATTTTAAATAACATTTTCAAAATCGACGTTTCACGGCCAAAGAAGCTTACTTTGAGTATTTCTTCACTATTTTCAAATATGTTCACTGAAACCATTATTTTTATACTTTTTGCTTTAATTCAAGCAAATGTAACGATATTCATTCAAAAAACTGTTAAAATTCAATTTTCCAATAAGAAATCGTTGTCACGGATTTTGTATCTTGAAGAAGAAAAACATGCGATTTTTTTCGGTACTTTTTTGAATGCAATTTTTTCTGGAGAAATTTTTGATCGAATTCAGCTTAATTCCCTATAAAACACTCATTGAAAGTGATTTCATCTCGATTGACCAATAATTAAAAATTTACCTCGATTTTTAATAAAATTTTCAAAATCGACGTTTCACGGCCAAAGAAGCATACTTTGAGTATTTCTTCACTATTTTCAAATATATTCATTGAAACCATTATTTTTATACTTTTTGCTTTAATTCAAGCAATGTAACGATATTCATTCAAAAAACTGTTAAAATTCAATTTTCAATAAGAAATCGTATTCACGGATTTTGTGTCTTGAAGAAGAAAAACCTGCGATTTTTTCGGTACTTTTTTGAATGAATTTTTTTCTGGAGAAATTTTTGAGCGAATTCAGCTTAATTCCCTATAAAACACTCATTTAAAGTGATTTCATCTCGATTGAACAATAAATAAAAATGTACCTCGATTTTTAATAACATTTTCAAAATCGACGTAACTCGGCCTAAGAAAAACATTTTGAGTATTTGTTCACTGTTTTCAAATATAACCACTGAAACCATTATTTTTGTAATTTTTGCGTTAATTCAAGCAAATGTAACGATATTCAATCAAAAAACTGTTAAAATTAAATTTTTCAATAAGAAATCGTTGTCACGGATTATGTATCTTGAAGAAGAAAAACATGCGATTTTTTCGGTACTTTTTTGAATGCATTTTTTTCAGGAGAAATTTTTGACCGAATTCAGCTTAATTCCCTATAAAACACTCATTAAAAGTGATTTCATCTCGATTGAACAATAAATAAAAATGTACCTCGATTTTTAATAACATTTTCAAAATCGACGTTTCACGGCCAAAGAAGCATACTTTGAGTATTTCTTCACTCTTTTCAAATATGTTCACTGAAAGCATTATTTTTATACTTTTTGCTTTAATTCAAGCAAATGTAACGATATTCAATCAAAAAACTGTTAAAATTAAATTTTTCAATAAGAAATCGTTGTCACGGATTTTGTATCTTGAAGAAGAAAAACATGAGATTTTTTCGGTACTTTTTTGAATGCATTTTTTTCAGGAGAAATTTTTGACCGAATTCAGCTTAATTCCCTATAAAACACTCATTAAAAGTGATTTCATCTCGATTGAACAATAAATGAAAATGTACCTCGATTTTTAATAACATTTTCAAAATCGACGTAACTCGGCCTAAGAAAAACATTTTGAGTATTTGTTCACTGTTTTCAAATATAACCACTGAAACCATTATTTTTGTAATTTTTGCGTTAATTCAAGCAAATGTAACGAAATTCAATCAAAAAACTGTTAAAATTAAATTTTTCAATAAGAAATCGTTGTCACGGATTTTGTATCTTGAAGAAAAAAAACATGCGATTTTTTCGGTACACTTTTGAATGCATTTTTTTCTGGAGAAATGTTTGACCGAATTCAGCTTAATTCCCTATAAAACACTCAATAAAAGTGATTTCATCTCGATTGAACAATAAATAAAAATGTACCTCGATTTTTAATAACATTTTCAAAATCGACGTAACTCGGCCTAAGAAAAACATTTTGAGTATTTGTTCACTGTTTTCAAATATAACCACTGAAACCATTATTTTTGTAATTTTTGCGATAATTCAAGCAAATGTAACGATATTCAATCAAAAAACTGTTAAAATTAAATTTTTCAATAAGAAATCGTTGTCACGGATTTTGTATCTTGAAGAAGAAAAACATGAGATTTTTTCGGTACTTTTTTGAATGCATTTTTTTCTGGAGAAATGTTTGACCGAATTCAGCTTAATTCCCTATAGAACACTCATTGAAAGTGATTTCATCTCGATTGAACAATAATTAAAAATTTACCTCGATTTTAAATAACATTTTCAAAATCGACGTTTCACGGCCAAAGAAGCTTACTTTGAGTATTTCTTCACTATTTTCAAATATGTTCACTGAAACCATTATTTTTATACTTTTTGCTTTAATTCAAGCAAATGTAACGATATTCATTCAAAAAACTGTTAAAATTCAATTTTTCAATAAGAAATCGTTGTCACGGATTTTGTATCTTGAAGAAGAAAAACATGCGATTTTTTTCGGTACTTTTTTGAATGCATTTTTTTCTGGAGAAATTTTTGATCGAATTCAGCTTAATTCCCTATAAAACACTCATTGGAAGTGATTTCATCTCGATTGACCAATAATTAAAAATTTACCTCGATTTTTAATAAAATTTTCAAAATCGACGTTTCACGGCCAAAGAAGCATACTTTGAGTATTTCTTCACTATTTTCAAATATATTCATTGAAACCATTATTTTTATACTTTTTGCTTTAATTCAAGCAATGTAACGATATTCATTCAAAAAACTGTTAAAATTCAATTTTCAATAAGAAATCGTATTCACGGATTTTGTGTCTTGAAGAAGAAAAACCTGCGATTTTTTCGGTACTTTTTTGAATGAATTTTTTTCTGGAGAAATTTTTGAGCGAATTCAGCTTAATTCCCTATAAAACACTCATTTAAAGTGATTTCATCTCGATTGAACAATAAATAAAAATGTACCTCGATTTTTAATAACATTTTCAAAATCGACGTAACTCGGCCTAAGAAAAACATTTTGAGTATTTGTTCACTGTTTTCAAATATAACCACTGAAACCATTATTTTTGTAATTTTTGCGTTAATTCAAGCAAATGTAACGATATTCAATCAAAAAACTGTTAAAATTAAATTTTTCAATAAGAAATCGTTGTCACGGATTATGTATCTTGAAGAAGAAAAACATGCGATTTTTTCGGTACTTTTTTGAATGCATTTTTTTCAGGAGAAATTTTTGACCGAATTCAGCTTAATTCCCTATAAAACACTCATTAAAAGTGATTTCATCTCGATTGAACAATAAATAAAAATGTACCTCGATTTTTAATAACATTTTCAAAATCGACGTTTCACGGCCAAAGAAGCATACTTTGAGTATTTCTTCACTCTTTTCAAATATGTTCACTGAAAGCATTATTTTTATACTTTTTGCTTTAATTCAAGCAAATGTAACGATATTCAATCAAAAAACTGTTAAAATTAAATTTTTCAATAAGAAATCGTTGTCACGGATTTTGTATCTTGAAGAAAAAAAACATGCGATTTTTTCGGTACACTTTTGAATGCATTTTTTTCTGGAGAAATGTTTGACCGAATTCAGCTTAATTCCCTATAAAACACTCAATAAAAGTGATTTCATCTCGATTGAACAATAAATAAAAATGTACCTCGATTTTTAATAACATTTTCAAAATCGACGTAACTCGGCCTAAGAAAAACATTTTGAGTATTTGTTCACTGTTTTCAAATATAACCACTGAAACCATTATTTTTGTAATTTTTGCGTTAATTCAAGCAAATGTAACGATATTCATTCAACAAACTGTTAAAATTCAATTTTAAATAAGAAATCGTTGTCACGGATTTTGTATCTTGAAGAAAAAAAACATGCGATTTTTTCGGTACACTTTTAAATGCATTTTTTTCTGGAGAAATGTTTGACCGAATTCAGCTTAATTCCCTATAAAACACTCATTAAAAGTGATTTCATCTCGATTGAACAATAATTAAAAATGTACCTCGATTTTTAATAACATTTTAAAAATCGACGTTTCACCGCCAACGAAGCATATTTTGAGTATTTCTTCACTATTTACAAATATATTCACTGAAACCATTATTTTTATACTTTTTGCTTTATTTCAAGCAAATGTAACGATATTCAATCAAAAAACTGTTAAAATTAAATTTTTCAATAAGAAATCGTTGTCAGGGATTATGTATCTTGAAGAAGAAAAACAAGCGATTTTTTCGGTACTTTTTTGAATGCATTTTTTTCAGGAGAAATTTTTGACCGAATTCAGCTTAATTCCCTATAAAACACTCATTAAAAGTGATTTCATCTCGATTGAACAATAAATAAAAATGTACCTCGATTTTTAATAACATTTTCAAAATCGACGTTTCACGGCCAAAGAACCATACTTTGAGTATTTCTTCACTATTTTCAAATATGTTCACTGAAAGCATTATTTTTATACTTTTTGCTTTAATTCAAGCAAATGTAACGATATTCATTCAAAAAACTGTTAAAATTCAATTTTAAATAAGAAATCGTTGTCACGGATTTTGTATCTTGAAGAAAAAAACATGCGATTTTTTCGGTACACTTTTGAATGCATTTTTTTCTGGAGAAATGTTTGACCGAATTCAGCTTAATTCCCTATAGAACACTCATTGAAAGTGATTTCATCTCGATTGAACAATAATTAAAAATTTACCTCGATTTTAAATAACATTTTCAAAATCGACGTTTCACGGCCAAAGAAGCTTACTTTGAGTATTTCTTCACTATTTTCAAATATGTTCACTGAAACCATTATTTTTATACTTTTTGCTTTAATTCAAGCAAATGTAACGATATTCATTCAAAAAACTGTTAAAATTCAATTTTCCAATAAGAAATCGTTGTCACGGATTTTGTATCTTGAAGAAGAAAAACATGCGATTTTTTTCGGTACTTTTTTGAATGCAATTTTTTCTGGAGAAATTTTTGATCGAATTCAGCTTAATTCCCTATAAAACACTCATTGAAAGTGATTTCATCTCGATTGACCAATAATTAAAAATTTACCTCGATTTTTAATAAAATTTTCAAAATCGACGTTTCACGGCCAAAGAAGCATACTTTGAGTATTTCTTCACTATTTTCAAATATATTCATTGAAACCATTATTTTTATACTTTTTGCTTTAATTCAAGCAATGTAACGATATTCATTCAAAAAACTGTTAAAATTCAATTTTCAATAAGAAATCGTATTCACGGATTTTGTGTCTTGAAGAAGAAAAACCTGCGATTTTTTCGGTACTTTTTTGAATGAATTTTTTTCTGGAGAAATTTTTGAGCGAATTCAGCTTAATTCCCTATAAAACACTCATTTAAAGTGATTTCATCTCGATTGAACAATAAATAAAAATGTACCTCGATTTTTAATAACATTTTCAAAATCGACGTAACTCGGCCTAAGAAAAACATTTTGAGTATTTGTTCACTGTTTTCAAATATAACCACTGAAACCATTATTTTTGTAATTTTTGCGTTAATTCAAGCAAATGTAACGATATTCAATCAAAAAACTGTTAAAATTAAATTTTTCAATAAGAAATCGTTGTCACGGATTATGTATCTTGAAGAAGAAAAACATGCGATTTTTTCGGTACTTTTTTGAATGCATTTTTTTCAGGAGAAATTTTTGACCGAATTCAGCTTAATTCCCTATAAAACACTCATTAAAAGTGATTTCATCTCGATTGAACAATAAATAAAAATGTACCTCGATTTTTAATAACATTTTCAAAATCGACGTTTCACGGCCAAAGAAGCATACTTTGAGTATTTCTTCACTCTTTTCAAATATGTTCACTGAAAGCATTATTTTTATACTTTTTGCTTTAATTCAAGCAAATGTAACGATATTCAATCAAAAAACTGTTAAAATTAAATTTTTCAATAAGAAATCGTTGTCACGGATTTTGTATCTTGAAGAAGAAAAACATGAGATTTTTTCGGTACTTTTTTGAATGCATTTTTTTCAGGAGAAATTTTTGACCGAATTCAGCTTAATTCCCTATAAAACACTCATTAAAAGTGATTTCATCTCGATTGAACAATAAATGAAAATGTACCTCGATTTTTAATAACATTTTCAAAATCGACGTAACTCGGCCTAAGAAAAACATTTTGAGTATTTGTTCACTGTTTTCAAATATAACCACTGAAACCATTATTTTTGTAATTTTTGCGTTAATTCAAGCAAATGTAACGAAATTCAATCAAAAAACTGTTAAAATTAAATTTTTCAATAAGAAATCGTTGTCACGGATTTTGTATCTTGAAGAAAAAAAACATGCGATTTTTTCGGTACACTTTTGAATGCATTTTTTTCTGGAGAAATGTTTGACCGAATTCAGCTTAATTCCCTATAAAACACTCAATAAAAGTGATTTCATCTCGATTGAACAATAAATAAAAATGTACCTCGATTTTTAATAACATTTTCAAAATCGACGTAACTCGGCCTAAGAAAAACATTTTGAGTATTTGTTCACTGTTTTCAAATATAACCACTGAAACCATTATTTTTGTAATTTTTGCGATAATTCAAGCAAATGTAACGATATTCAATCAAAAAACTGTTAAAATTAAATTTTTCAATAAGAAATCGTTGTCACGGATTTTGTATCTTGAAGAAGAAAAACATGAGATTTTTTCGGTACTTTTTTGAATGCATTTTTTTCTGGAGAAATGTTTGACCGAATTCAGCTTAATTCCCTATAGAACACTCATTGAAAGTGATTTCATCTCGATTGAACAATAATTAAAAATTTACCTCGATTTTAAATAACATTTTCAAAATCGACGTTTCACGGCCAAAGAAGCTTACTTTGAGTATTTCTTCACTATTTTCAAATATGTTCACTGAAACCATTATTTTTATACTTTTTGCTTTAATTCAAGCAAATGTAACGATATTCATTCAAAAAACTGTTAAAATTCAATTTTTCAATAAGAAATCGTTGTCACGGATTTTGTATCTTGAAGAAGAAAAACATGCGATTTTTTTCGGTACTTTTTTGAATGCATTTTTTTCTGGAGAAATTTTTGATCGAATTCAGCTTAATTCCCTATAAAACACTCATTGGAAGTGATTTCATCTCGATTGACCAATAATTAAAAATTTACCTCGATTTTTAATAAAATTTTCAAAATCGACGTTTCACGGCCAAAGAAGCATACTTTGAGTATTTCTTCACTATTTTCAAATATATTCATTGAAACCATTATTTTTATACTTTTTGCTTTAATTCAAGCAATGTAACGATATTCATTCAAAAAACTGTTAAAATTCAATTTTCAATAAGAAATCGTATTCACGGATTTTGTGTCTTGAAGAAGAAAAACCTGCGATTTTTTCGGTACTTTTTTGAATGAATTTTTTTCTGGAGAAATTTTTGAGCGAATTCAGCTTAATTCCCTATAAAACACTCATTTAAAGTGATTTCATCTCGATTGAACAATAAATAAAAATGTACCTCGATTTTTAATAACATTTTCAAAATCGACGTAACTCGGCCTAAGAAAAACATTTTGAGTATTTGTTCACTGTTTTCAAATATAACCACTGAAACCATTATTTTTGTAATTTTTGCGTTAATTCAAGCAAATGTAACGATATTCAATCAAAAAACTGTTAAAATTAAATTTTTCAATAAGAAATCGTTGTCACGGATTATGTATCTTGAAGAAGAAAAACATGCGATTTTTTCGGTACTTTTTTGAATGCATTTTTTTCAGGAGAAATTTTTGACCGAATTCAGCTTAATTCCCTATAAAACACTCATTAAAAGTGATTTCATCTCGATTGAACAATAAATAAAAATGTACCTCGATTTTTAATAACATTTTCAAAATCGACGTTTCACGGCCAAAGAAGCATACTTTGAGTATTTCTTCACTCTTTTCAAATATGTTCACTGAAAGCATTATTTTTATACTTTTTGCTTTAATTCAAGCAAATGTAACGATATTCAATCAAAAAACTGTTAAAATTAAATTTTTCAATAAGAAATCGTTGTCACGGATTTTGTATCTTGAAGAAGAAAAACATGAGATTTTTTCGGTACTTTTTTGAATGCATTTTTTTCAGGAGAAATTTTTGACCGAATTCAGCTTAATTCCCTATAAAACACTCATTAAAAGTGATTTCATCTCGATTGAACAATAAATGAAAATGTACCTCGATTTTTAATAACATTTTCAAAATCGACGTAACTCGGCCTAAGAAAAACATTTTGAGTATTTGTTCACTGTTTTCAAATATAACCACTGAAACCATTATTTTTGTAATTTTTGCGTTAATTCAAGCAAATGTAACGAAATTCAATCAAAAAACTGTTAAAATTAAATTTTTCAATAAGAAATCGTTGTCACGGATTTTGTATCTTGAAGAAAAAAAACATGCGATTTTTTCGGTACACTTTTGAATGCATTTTTTTCTGGAGAAATGTTTGACCGAATTCAGCTTAATTCCCTATAAAACACTCAATAAAAGTGATTTCATCTCGATTGAACAATAAATAAAAATGTACCTCGATTTTTAATAACATTTTCAAAATCGACGTAACTCGGCCTAAGAAAAACATTTTGAGTATTTGTTCACTGTTTTCAAATATAACCACTGAAACCATTATTTTTGTAATTTTTGCGATAATTCAAGCAAATGTAACGATATTCAATCAAAAAACTGTTAAAATTAAATTTTTCAATAAGAAATCGTTGTCACGGATTTTGTATCTTGAAGAAGAAAAACATGAGATTTTTTCGGTACTTTTTTGAATGCATTTTTTTCTGGAGAAATGTTTGACCGAATTCAGCTTAATTCCCTATAGAACACTCATTGAAAGTGATTTCATCTCGATTGAACAATAATTAAAAATTTACCTCGATTTTAAATAACATTTTCAAAATCGACGTTTCACGGCCAAAGAAGCTTACTTTGAGTATTTCTTCACTATTTTCAAATATGTTCACTGAAACCATTATTTTTATACTTTTTGCTTTAATTCAAGCAAATGTAACGATATTCATTCAAAAAACTGTTAAAATTCAATTTTTCAATAAGAAATCGTTGTCACGGATTTTGTATCTTGAAGAAGAAAAACATGCGATTTTTTTCGGTACTTTTTTGAATGCATTTTTTTCTGGAGAAATTTTTGATCGAATTCAGCTTAATTCCCTATAAAACACTCATTGGAAGTGATTTCATCTCGATTGACCAATAATTAAAAATTTACCTCGATTTTTAATAAAATTTTCAAAATCGACGTTTCACGGCCAAAGAAGCATACTTTGAGTATTTCTTCACTATTTTCAAATATATTCATTGAAACCATTATTTTTATACTTTTTGCTTTAATTCAAGCAATGTAACGATATTCATTCAAAAAACTGTTAAAATTCAATTTTCAATAAGAAATCGTATTCACGGATTTTGTGTCTTGAAGAAGAAAAACCTGCGATTTTTTCGGTACTTTTTTGAATGAATTTTTTTCTGGAGAAATTTTTGAGCGAATTCAGCTTAATTCCCTATAAAACACTCATTTAAAGTGATTTCATCTCGATTGAACAATAAATAAAAATGTACCTCGATTTTTAATAACATTTTCAAAATCGACGTAACTCGGCCTAAGAAAAACATTTTGAGTATTTGTTCACTGTTTTCAAATATAACCACTGAAACCATTATTTTTGTAATTTTTGCGTTAATTCAAGCAAATGTAACGATATTCAATCAAAAAACTGTTAAAATTAAATTTTTCAATAAGAAATCGTTGTCACGGATTATGTATCTTGAAGAAGAAAAACATGCGATTTTTTCGGTACTTTTTTGAATGCATTTTTTTCAGGAGAAATTTTTGACCGAATTCAGCTTAATTCCCTATAAAACACTCATTAAAAGTGATTTCATCTCGATTGAACAATAAATAAAAATGTACCTCGATTTTTAATAACATTTTCAAAATCGACGTTTCACGGCCAAAGAAGCATACTTTGAGTATTTCTTCACTCTTTTCAAATATGTTCACTGAAAGCATTATTTTTATACTTTTTGCTTTAATTCAAGCAAATGTAACGATATTCAATCAAAAAACTGTTAAAATTAAATTTTTCAATAAGAAATCGTTGTCACGGATTTTGTATCTTAAAGAAGAAAAACATGAGATTTTTTCGGTACTTTTTTGAATGCATTTTTTTCAGGAGAAATTTTTGACCGAATTCAGCTTAATTCCCTATAAAACACTCATTAAAAGTGATTTCATCTCGATTGAACAATAAATGAAAATGTACCTCGATTTTTAATAACATTTTCAAAATCGACGTAACTCGGCCTAAGAAAAACATTTTGAGTATTTGTTCACTGTTTTCAAATATAACCACTGAAACCATTATTTTTGTAATTTTTGCGTTAATTCAAGCAAATGTAACGATATTCATTCAACAAACTGTTAAAATTCAATTTTAAATAAGAAATCGTTGTCACGGATTTTGTATCTTAAAGAAGAAAAACATGAGATTTTTTCGGTACACTTTTAAATGCATTTTTTTCTGGAGAAATGTTTGACCGAATTCAGCTTAATTCCCTATAAAACACTCATTAAAAGTGATTTCATCTCGATTGAACAATAATTAAAAATGTACCTCGATTTTTAATAACATTTTAAAAATCGACGTTTCACCGCCAACGAAGCATATTTTGAGTATTTCTTCACTATTTACAAATATATTCACTGAAACCATTATTTTTATACTTTTTGCTTTATTTCAAGCAAATGTAACGATATTCAATCAAAAAACTGTTAAAATTAAATTTTTCAATAAGAAATCGTTGTCAGGGATTATGTATCTTGAAGAAGAAAAACAAGCGATTTTTTCGGTACTTTTTGAATGCATTTTTTTCAGGAGAAATTTTTGACCGAATTCAGCTTAATTCCCTATAAAACACTCATTGAAAGTGATTTCATCTCGATTGAACAATAATTAAAAATTTACCTCGATTTTTAATAACATTTTCAAAATCGACGTTTCACGGCCAAAGAAGCTTACTTTGAGTATTTCTTCACTATTTTCAAATATGTTCACTGAAACCATTATTTTTATACTTTTTGCTTTAATTCAAGCAAATGTAACGATATTCATTCAAAAAACTGTTAAAATTCAATTTTCCAATAAGAAATCGTTGTCACGGATTTTGTATCTTGAAGAAGAAAAACATGCGATTTTTTTCGGTACTTTTTTGAATGCATTTTTTTCTGGAGAAATTTTTGATTGAATTCAGCTTAATTCCCTATAAAACACTCATTGAAAGTGATTTCATCTCGATTGACCAATAATTAAAAATTTACCTCGATTTTTAATAAAATTTTCAAAATCGACGTTTCACGGCCAAAGAAGCATACTTTGAGTATTTCTTCACTATTTTCAAATATATTCATTGAAACCATTGTTTTTATACTTTTTGCTTTAATTCAAGCAATGTAACGATATTCATTCAAAAAACTGTTAAAATTCAATTTTCAATAAGAAATCGTATTCACGGATTTTGTGTCTTGAAGAAGAAAAACCTGCGATTTTTTCGGTACTTTTTTGAATGAATTTTTTTCTGGAGAAATTTTTGAGCGAATTCAGCTTAATTCCCTATAAAACACTCATTTAAAGTGATTTCATCTCGATTGAACAATAAATAAAAATGTACCTCGATTTTTAATAACATTTTCAAAATCGACGTAACTCGGCCTAAGAAAAACATTTTGAGTATTTGTTCACTGTTTTCAAATATAACCACTGAAACCATTATTTTTGTAATTTTTGCGTTAATTCAAGCAAATGTAACGATATTCAATCAAAAAACTGTTAAAATTAAATTTTTCAATAAGAAATCGTTGTCACGGATTATGTATCTTGAAGAAGAAAAACATGCGATTTTTTCGGTACTTTTTTGAATGCATTTTTTTCAGGAGAAATTTTTGACCGAATTCAGCTTAATTCCCTATAAAACACTCATTAAAAGTGATTTCATCTCGATTGAACAATAAATAAAAATGTACCTCGATTTTTAATAACATTTTCAAAATCGACGTTTCACGGCCAAAGAAGCATACTTTGAGTATTTCTTCACTCTTTTCAAATATGTTCACTGAAAGCATTATTTTTATACTTTTTGCTTTAATTCAAGCAAATGTAACGATATTCAATCAAAAAACTGTTAAAATTAAATTTTTCAATAAGAAATCGTTGTCACGGATTTTGTATCTTGAAGAAGAAAAACATGAGATTTTTTCGGTACTTTTTTGAATGCATTTTTTTCAGGAGAAATTTTTGACCGAATTCAGCTTAATTCCCTATAAAACACTCATTAAAAGTGATTTCATCTCGATTGAACAATAAATGAAAATGTACCTCGATTTTTAATAACATTTTCAAAATCGACGTAACTCGGCCTAAGAAAAACATTTTGAGTATTTGTTCACTGTTTTTAAATATAACCACTGAAACCATTATTTTTGTAATTTTTGCGTTAATTCAAGCAAATGTAACGAAATTCAATCAAAAAACTGTTAAAATTAAATTTTTCAATAAGAAATCGTTGTCACGGATTTTGTATCTTGAAGAAAAAAAACATGCGATTTTTTCGGTACACTTTTGAATGCATTTTTTTCTGGAGAAATGTTTGACCGAATTCAGCTTAATTCCCTATAAAACACTCAATAAAAGTGATTTCATCTCGATTGAACAATAAATAAAAATGTACCTCGATTTTTAATAACATTTTCAAAATCGACGTAACTCGGCCTAAGAAAAACATTTTGAGTATTTGTTCACTGTTTTCAAATATAACCACTGAAACCATTATTTTTGTAATTTTTGCGTTAATTCAAGCAAATGTAACGATATTCATTCAACAAACTGTTAAAATTCAATTTTAAATAAGAAATCGTTGTCACGGATTTTGTATCTTGAAGAAAAAAAACATGCGATTTTTTCGGTACACTTTTAAATGCATTTTTTTCTGGAGAAATGTTTGACCGAATTCAGCTTAATTCCCTATAAAACACTCATTAAAAGTGATTTCATCTCGATTGAACAATAATTAAAAATGTACCTCGATTTTTAATAACATTTTAAAAATCGACGTTTCACCGCCAACGAAGCATATTTTGAGTATTTCTTCACTATTTACAAATATATTCACTGAAACCATTATTTTTATACTTTTTGCTTTAATTCAAGCAAACGTAACGATATTCATTCAAAAAACTGTTAAAATTCAATTTTTCAATAAGAAATCGTTGTCACGGATTTTGTATCTTGAAGAAGAAAAACATGCGATTTTTTCGGTACTTTTTTGAATGCATTTTTTTCTGGAGAAATTTTTGACCGAATTCAGCTTAATTCCCTATAAAACACTCATTTAAAGTGATTTCATCTCGATTGAACAATAAATAAAAATGTACCTCGATTTTTAATAACATTTTCAAAATCGACGTAACTCGGCCTAAGAAAAACATTTTGAGTATTTGTTCACTGTTTTCAAATATAACCACTGAAACCATTATTTTTGTAATTTTTGCGTTAATTCAAGCAAATGTAACGACATTCAATCAAAAAACTGTTAAAATTAAATTTTTCAATAAGAAATCGTTGTCACGGATTATGTATCTTGAAGAAGAAAAACATGCGATTTTTTCGGTACTTTTTTGAATGCATTTTTTTCAGGAGAAATTTTTGACCGAATTCAGCTTAATTCCCTATAAAACACTCATTAAAAGTGATTTCATCTCGATTGAACAATAAATAAAAATGTACCTCGATTTTTAATAACATTTTCAAAATCGACGTTTCACGGCCAAAGAAGCATACTTTGAGTATTTCTTCACTCTTTTCAAATATGTTCACTGAAAGCATTATTTTTATACTTTTTGCTTTAATTCAAGCAAATGTAACGATATTCAATCAAAAAACTGTTAAAATTAAATTTTTCAATAAGAAATCGTTGTCACGGATTTTGCATCTTGAAGAAGAAAAACATGAGATTTTTTCGGTACTTTTTTGAATGAATTTTTTTCTGGAGAAATGTTTGACCGAATTCAGCTTAATTCCCTATAAAACACTCATTGAAAGTGATTTCATCTCGATTGAACAATAATTAAAAATTTACCTCGATTTTTAATAACATTTTCAAAATCGACGTTTCACGGCCAAAGAAGCTTACTTTGAGTATTTCTTCACTATTTTCAAATATGTTCACTGAAACCATTATTTTTATACTTTTTGCTTTAATTCAAGCAAATGTAACGATATTCAATCAAAAAACTGTTAAAATTAAATTTTTCAATAAGAAATCGTTGTCAGGGATTATGTATCTTGAAGAAGAAAAACATGCGATTTTTTCGGCACTTTTTTGAATGCATTTTTTTCAGGAGAAATTTTTGACCGAATTCAGCTTAATTCCCTATAAAACACTCATTAAAAGTGATTTCATCTCGATTAAACCATAAATAAAAATGTACCTCGATTTTTAATAACATTTTCAAAATCGACGTAACTCGGCCTAAGAAAAACATTTTGAGTATTTGTTCACTGTTTTTAAATATAACCACTGAAACCATTATTTTTGTAATTTTTGCGTTAATTCAAGCAAATGTAACGAAATTCAATCAAAAAACTGTTAAAATTAAATTTTTCAATAAGAAATCGTTGTCACGGATTTTGTATCTTGAAGAAAAAAAACATGCGATTTTTTCGGTACACTTTTGAATGCATTTTTTTCTGGAGAAATGTTTGACCGAATTCAGCTTAATTCCCTATAAAACACTCAATAAAAGTGATTTCATCTCGATTGAACAATAAATAAAAATGTACCTCGATTTTTAATAACATTTTCAAAATCGACGTAACTCGGCCTAAGAAAAACATTTTGAGTATTTGTTCACTGTTTTCAAATATAACCACTGAAACCATTATTTTTGTAATTTTTGCGTTAATTCAAGCAAATGTAACGATATTCATTCAACAAACTGTTAAAATTCAATTTTAAATAAGAAATCGTTGTCACGGATTTTGTATCTTGAAGAAAAAAAACATGCGATTTTTTCGGTACACTTTTAAATGCATTTTTTTCTGGAGAAATGTTTGACCGAATTCAGCTTAATTCCCTATAAAACACTCATTAAAAGTGATTTCATCTCGATTGAACAATAATTAAAAATGTACCTCGATTTTTAATAACATTTTAAAAATCGACGTTTCACCGCCAACGAAGCATATTTTGAGTATTTCTTCACTATTTACAAATATATTCACTGAAACCATTATTTTTATACTTTTTGCTTTAATTCAAGCAAACGTAACGATATTCATTCAAAAAACTGTTAAAATTCAATTTTTCAATAAGAAATTGTTGTCACGGATTTTGTATCTTGAAGAAGAAAAACATGCGATTTTTTCGGTACTTTTTTGAATGCATTTTTTTCTGGAGAAATTTTTGACCGAATTCAGCTTAATTCCCTATAAAACACTCATTTAAAGTGATTTCATCTCGATTGAACAATAAATAAAAATGTACCTCGATTTTTAATAACATTTTCAAAATCGACGTAACTCGGCCTAAGAAAAACATTTTGAGTATTTGTTCACTGTTTTCAAATATAACCACTGAAACCATTATTTTTGTAATTTTTGCGTTAATTCAAGCAAATGTAACGACATTCAATCAAAAAACTGTTAAAATTAAATTTTTCAATAAGAAATCGTTGTCACGGATTATGTATCTTGAAGAAGAAAAACATGCGATTTTTTCGGTACTTTTTTGAATGCATTTTTTTCAGGAGAAATTTTTGACCGAATTCAGCTTAATTCCCTATAAAACACTCATTAAAAGTGATTTCATCTCGATTGAACAATAAATAAAAATGTACCTCGATTTTTAATAACATTTTCAAAATCGACGTTTCACGGCCAAAGAAGCATACTTTGAGTATTTCTTCACTCTTTTCAAATATGTTCACTGAAAGCATTATTTTTATACTTTTTGCTTTAATTCAAGCAAATGTAACGATATTCAATCAAAAAACTGTTAAAATTAAATTTTTCAATAAGAAATCGTTGTCACGGATTTTGTATCTTGAAGAAGAAAAACATGAGATTTTTTCGGTACTTTTTTGAATGAATTTTTTTCTGGAGAAATGTTTGACCGAATTCAGCTTAATTCCCTATAAAACACTCATTGAAAGTGATTTCATCTCGATTGAACAATAATTAAAAATTTACCTCGATTTTTAATAACATTTTCAAAATCGACGTTTCACGGCCAAAGAAGCTTACTTTGAGTATTTCTTCACTATTTTCAAATATGTTCACTGAAACCATTATTTTTATACTTTTTGCTTTAATTCAAGCAAATGTAACGATATTCAATCAAAAAACTGTTAAAATTAAATTTTTCAATAAGAAATCGTTGTCAGGGATTATGTATCTTGAAGAAGAAAAACATGCGATTTTTTCGGTACTTTTTTGAATGCATTTTTTTCAGGAGAAATTTTTGACCGAATTCAGCTTAATTCCCTATAAAACACTCATTAAAAGTGATTTCATCTCGATTAAACCATAAATAAAAATGTACCTCGATTTTTAATAACATTTTCAAAATCGACGTTTCACGGCCAAAGAAGCATACTTTGAGTATTTCTTCACTATTTTCAAATATGTTCACTGAAAGCATTATTTTTATACTTTTTGCTTTAATTCAAGCAAATGTAACGATATTCAATCAAAAAACTTAAAATTAAATTTTTCAATAAGAAATCGTTGTCATGGATTTTGTATCTTGAAGAAGAAAAACATGAGATTTTTTCGGTACTTTTTTGAATGCATTTTTTTCAGGAGAAATTTTTGACCGAATTCAGCTTAATTCCCTATAAAACACTCATTAAAAGTGATTTCATCTCGATTGAACAATAAATGAAAATGTACCTCGATTTTTAATAACATTTTCAAAATCGACGTAACTCGGCCTAAGAAAAACATTTTGAGTATTTGTTCACTGTTTTCAAATATAACCACTGAAACCATTATTTTTGTAATTTTTGCGTTAATTCAAGCAAATGTAACGATATTCATTCAACAAACTGTTAAAATTCAATTTTAAATAAGAAATCGTTGTCACGGATATTGTATCTTGAAGAAGAAAAACATGCGATTTTTTCGGTACACTTTTGAATGCATTTTTTTTTGGAGAAATGTTTGACCGAATTCAGCTTAATTCCCTATAAAACACTCTTTGAAAGTGATTTCATCTCGATTGAACAATAATTAAAAATTTACCTCGATTTTTAATAACATTTTCAAAATCGACGTTTCACGGCCAAAGAAGCATACTTTGAGTATTTCTTCACTATTTTCAAATATGTTCACTGAAACCATTATTTTTATACTTTTTGCTTTAATTCAAGCAATGTAACGATATTCATTCAAAAAACTGTTAAAATTCAATTTTCAGTAAGAAATCGTATTCACGGATTTTGTGTCTTGAAGAAGAAAAACCTGCGATTTTTTCGGTACTTTTTTGAATGAATTTTTTTCTGGAGAAATTTTTGACCGAATTCAGCTTAATTCCCTATAAAACACTCATTGAAAGTGATTTCATCTCGATTTAACAATAATTAAAAATTTACCTCGATTTTTAATAACATTTTCAAAATCGACGTTTCACGGCCAAAGAAGCATACTTTGAGTATTTCTTCACTATTTTCAAATATGTTCACTGAAACCATTATTTTTATACTTTTTGCTTTAATTCAAGCAAATGTAACGATATTCAATCAAAAAACTGTTAAAATTAAATTTTTCAATAAGAAATCGTTGTCACGGATTTTGTATCTTGAAGAAGAAAAACATGCGATTTTTTCGGTACTTTTTTGAATGCATTTTTTTCTGGAGAAATTTTTGACCGAATTCAGCTTAATTCCCTATAAAACACTCATTAAAAGTGATTGTGTAAAAACCTTGACTTTTTACGTCACATCTGAGACCTCACAACACCGCTCCCGGATGGGCTCGAACCACCAACCTATTGGTTAACAGCCGAACGCGCTAACCATTGCGCCACGGAAGCCCAAAAGTTAAATGTTCGTCTGGTGTTGTGGAAAAACTCTGACATTTTACGTTACATCTGAGACGTCACAACACCGTTCCCGGGAGGGCTCGAACCACCAACCTTTCGGTTAACAGCTGAACGCGCTGACCATTGCGCCACTGAAGCCCAAAAATTAAATTTTCGTCAGGTATTGAGGTAAAACCTTGACTTTTTACTTCTCATCTGAGACCTCACAACACCGCTCCCGGATGGGCTCGAACCACCAACCTTTCAGTTAACAGCCGAACGCGCTAACCATTCGCCACGGACGCCCAAAAATTAAATGGTCGTCAGGTATTGTGGAAAAACTTTGGCTATTTACGTTACATTTGAGATCCAAAAACACCGCTCCCGGGTGGGCTCGAACCACCAACCTATTGGTTAACAGCCGAACGCGCTAACCATTGAGCCTAGGAAGATCAGAAATTAAATGGTTGTCACGTATTGTGGAAAAGTTTTGACTTTTAACGCTACATCTGAGACCCCACAACACCTCTTCCGGGTGGGCTCAAACCACCAACCTTTCGATTAAGAGCTGGACGCGCTAATTACTGCTTCACGGAAGCCCAAAAATTAAATGTTCGTCAGGTATTGTGGAAAAACTCTGACATTTTACGTAACATCTGAGACGTCACAACACCGCTCTCGGATGGGCTCGAACCACCAACCTTTCGGTTAACAGCCGAACGCGCTAGCCATTGCGCCACGGACGCCCAAAAATTAAATGGTTGTCAGGTATTGTTGAAAAGTTACGACTTTTCACGCTACATCTGAGACCCCACAAATCCTCTCTCGTTTGGGCTCGAACCACCAACCTTTCGGTTAACAGCTGAACGCACTAACCATTGCGCCACGGAAGCCCAAAAATTAAATGGTCGTCAGGTATTTTAGAAAAACTTTGGCTATTTACGTTACATTTGAGATCCAAAAACACCGCTCCCGGGTGGGCTCGAACCACCAAGCTATTGGTTAACAGCCGAACGCGCTAACCATTGAGCCACGAAAGCTCAGAAATTAAATGGTTGTCACGTATTGTGGAAAAGTTTTGACTTTTTACGCTACATCTGAGACCCCACAACACCTCTTCCGGGTGGGCTCGAACCACCAACCTTTCGATTAACAGCTGAACGCGCTAACCATTGCGCCACGGAAGCCCAAAAATTAAATGTTCGTCAGGTATTGTGGAAAAACTCTGACATTTTACGTTACATCTGAGACATCACAACACCGCTCCCGGATGGGCTAGAACCTCCAACCTATTGGTTAACAGCCGAACGCGCTAACCATTGAGCCACGGAAGCTCAGAAATTAAATGGTTCGAGCCCACCCGGGAGCGGTGTTTTGGGATCTCAAATGTAACGTTGAAAGCCAAAATTTTTCCACAATACCTGACGACCATTTAATTTTTGGGCTTCCGTGGCGCAATGGTCAGCGCGTTCAGCTGTTAACCGAAAGGTTAATGTTCGAGCCCATCCGGGAGCGGTGTTGTGACGTCTCAGATGTAACGTAAAATGTCAGAGTTTTTCCACAATACCTGACGAACATTTAATTTTTGGGCTTCCTTGGCGCAATTATTAGCGCGTTCAACTGTTAATAGAAAGGCTGGTGGTTCAAGCGCACCCGGAAGAGGTGTTGTGGGGTCTCAGATGTAGCGTAAAAAGTCAAAACTTATCCACAATACGTGACAACCATTTAATTTCTGAGCTTCCGTGGCTCAAAGGTTAGCGCGTTCGGCTGTTAACCAATAGGTGTGTGGTTCGAGCCCATCCGGGAGCGGTGTTGTGACGTCTCAGATGTAACGTAAAATGTCAGAGTTTTTCCACAATACCTGACGAACATTTAATTTTTGGGCTTCCGTGGCGCAATGATTAGCGCGTTCAGCTGTTAATCGAAAGGTTGAAGGTTCGAGCCCACCCGGGAGAGGTGTTGTGGGGTCTCAGATGTAGCGTAAAAAGTCAAAACATTTCCACAATACGTGACAACCATTTAATTTCTGAGCTTCCGTGGCTCAATGGTTAGCGCGTTTGGCTGTTAACCAATAGGTTGGTGGTTCGAGCCCATCCGGGAGCGGTGTTGTGAGGTCTCAGATGTGACGTAAAAAGTCAAGGTTTTTACACAATACCTGACGAGCATTTAACTTTGGGCTTCCGTGGCTCAATGGTTAGCGCGTTCGGCTGTTAACCAATAGGTTGGTGGTTCGAGCCCATCCGGGAGCGGTATTGTGACGTCTCAGATGTGACGTTAAAAGTCAAGGTTTTTCCAAAATACCTGACGACCATTTAATTTTTGGGCTTCCGTGGCGCAATGGTTAGCGCGTTCAGCTGCTATTCAAAAGACTGGTGGTTTGAGCTCTCCCGGGAGCGGTGTTGTGACGTCTCAAATGTAACATAAAATGTCAGAGTTTTTCCACAATACCTGTCGAACATTGAATTTTTGGGCTTCCGTGGCGCAATGGTTAGCGCGTTCAGCTGTTAATCGAAAGGTTGGTGGTACGAGCCCACCCGGGAGAGGTGTTGTGGGGTCTCAGATGTAGCGTAAAAAGTCAAAACTTTTCCACAATACGTGACAACCATTTAATTTCTGGGCTTCCGTGGCTCAATGATTAGCGCGTTCGGCTGTTAACCAATAGGTTGGTGGTTCGAGCCCAACCGGGAGCGGTGTTGTGGGATCTCAAATGTAACGTAAAAATTCAAGGTTTTTCCACAATACCTGACGAACATTTAATTTTTGGGCTTCCTTGGGGCAATGGTTAGCGCGTTCGGCTGTTAACCGAAAGGTTGGTGGTTCGATCCCAACCGGGAGAGGTGTTGTAGGGTATCAGATGTAACGTAATAAGTCATAACTTATCCACAATACCTGACAACCATTTAATTTCCGAGCTTCCTTGGCTCAATGGTTATCGCGTTCGGCTGTTAACCAATAGGTTTGTGGTTCGAGCCCATCCGGGATGCGGTGTTGTGAGGTCTCAGATGTAACGTAAAATGTCAGAGTTTTTCACAATACCTGACGAACATTTAATTTTTGGGCTTCCGTGGCGGAATGATTAGCGCGTTCAGCTGTTAATCGAAAGGTTGAAGGTTCGAGCCCACCCGGGAGAGGTGTTGTGGGGTCTCAGATGTAGCGTAAAAAGTCAAAACATTTCCACAATACGTGACAACCATTTAATTTCTGAGCTTCCGTGGCTCAATGGTTAGCGCGTTTGGCTGTTAACCAATAGGTTGGTGGTTCGAGCCCATCCGGGAGCGGTGTTGTGAGGTCTCAGATGTGACGTAAAAAGTCAAGGTTTTTACACAATACCTGACGAGCATTTAACTTTGGGCTTCCGTGGCTCAATGGTTAGCGCGTTCGGCTGTTAACCAATAGGTTGGTGGTTCGAGCCCATCCGGGAGCGGTATTGTGACGTCTCAGATGTGACGTTAAAAGTCAAGGTTTTTCCAAAATACCTGACGACCATTTAATTTTTGGGCTTCCGTGGCGCAATGGTTAGCGCGTTCAGCTGCTATTCAAAAGACTGGTGGTTTGAGCTCTCCCGGGAGCGGTGTTGTGACGTCTCAAATGTAACATAAAATGTCAGAGTTTTTCCACAATACCTGTCGAACATTGAATTTTTGGGCTTCCGTGGCGCAATGGTTAGCGCGTTCAGCTGTTAATCGAAAGGTTGGTGGTACGAGCCCACCCGGGAGAGGTGTTGTGGGGTCTCAGATGTAGCGTAAAAAGTCAAAACTTTTCCACAATACGTGACAACCATTTAATTTCTGGGCTTCCGTGGCTCAATGATTAGCGCGTTCGGCTGTTAACCAATAGGTTGGTGGTTCGAGCCCAACCGGGAGCGGTGTTGTGGGATCTCAAATGTAACGTAAAAATTCAAGGTTTTTCCACAATACCTGACGAACATTTAATTTTTGGGCTTCCTTGGGGCAATGGTTAGCGCGTTCGGCTGTTAACCGAAAGGTTGGTGGTTCGATCCCAACCGGGAGAGGTGTTGTAGGGTATCAGATGTAACGTAATAAGTCATAACTTATCCACAATACCTGACAACCATTTAATTTCCGAGCTTCCTTGGCTCAATGGTTATCGCGTTCGGCTGTTAACCAATAGGTTTGTGGTTCGAGCCCATCCGGGATGCGGTGTTGTGAGGTCTCAGATGTAACGTAAAATGTCAGAGTTTTTCACAATACCTGACGAACATTTAATTTTTGGGCTTCCGTGGCGGAATGATTAGCGCGTTCAGCTGTTAATCGAAAGGTTGAAGGTTCGAGCCCACCCGGGAGAGGTGTTGTGGGGTCTCATATGTAGCGTAAAAAGTCAAAACTTATCCACAATACGTGACAATCATTTAATTTCTGAGCTTCCGTGGCTCAATGGTTAGCGCGTTCGGCTGTTAACCAATAGGTTGGTTGTTCGAGCTCATCCGGGAGCGGTGTTGTGAGGTCTCAGATGTGACGTAAAAAGTCAAGGCTTTTACGCAAAACCTGACGAGCATTTAATTTCTGAGCATCCGTGGCTCAATGGTTAGCGCGTTCGGCTGTTAACCAATAGTTTGGTAGTTCGAGCCCATCCGGGAGCGGTGTTGTGAGGTCTCAGATGTGACGTAAAAAGTCAAGGTTTTTACGCAAAACCTGACGAGCATTTAATTTTTGGGCTTCCGTGGCGCAATGGTTAGCGCGTTCTGCTGTTGACCCATAGGTTGGTGGTTCGAGCCCACCCGGGAGCGGTGTTGTGGGATCTCAAATGTAACGTAGAAAGCCAAAGTTTTTCCACAACACCTGACGACCATTTAATTTCTGAGCTTCCGTGGCTCAATGGTTAGCGCGTTCAGCTGTTAATCGAAAGGTTGGTGGTTGTGGGGTCTCAAATGTAACGTAGAAAGCCAAAGTTTTTCCACAATACCTGACAACCATTTAATTTCCGAGCTTCCTTGGCTCAATGGTTATCGCGTTCGGCTGTTAACCAATAGGTTTGTGGTTCGAGCCCATCCGGGATGCGGTGTTGTGAGGTCTCAGATGTAACGTAAAATGTCAGAGTTTTTCACAATACCTGACGAACATTTAATTTTTGGGCTTCCGTGGCGGAATGATTAGCGCGTTCAGCTGTTAATCGAAAGGTTGAAGGTTCGAGCCCACCCGGGAGAGGTGTTGTGGGGTCTCATATGTAGCGTAAAAAGTCAAAACTTATCCACAATACGTGACAATCATTTAATTTCTGAGCTTCCGTGGCTCAATGGTTAGCGCGTTCGGCTGTTAACCAATAGGTTGGTTGTTCGAGCTCATCCGGGAGCGGTGTTGTGAGGTCTCAGATTTGACGTAAAAAGTCAAGGCTTTTACGCAAAACCTGACGAGCATTTAATTTCTGAGCATCCGTGGCTCAATGGTTAGCGCGTTCGGCTGTTAACCAATAGTTTGGTAGTTCGAGCCCATCCGGGAGCGGTGTTGTGAGGTCTCAGATGTGACGTAAAAAGTCAAGGTTTTTACGCAAAACCTGACGAGCATTTAATTTTTGGGCTTCCGTGGCGCAATGGTTAGCGCGTTCTGCTGTTGACCCATAGGTTGGTGGTTCGAGCCCACCCGGGAGCGGTGTTGTGGGATCTCAAATGTAACGTAGAAAGCCAAAGTTTTTCCACAACACCTGACGACCATTTAATTTCTGAGCTTCCGTGGCTCAATGGTTAGCGCGTTCAGCTGTTAATCGAAAGGTTGGTGGTTGTGGGGTCTCAAATGTAACGTAGAAAGCCAAAGTTTTTCCACAATACCTGACAACCATTTAATTTCTGAGCTTCCGTGGCTCAATGGTTAGCGCGTTCGGCTGTTAGCCAATAGGTTGGTGCTTCAAGCATACCCGGGAGCGGTGTTGTGGGATCTCGAATGTAACGTAGAAAGCCAAAGTTTTTCCACAATACCTGACGACCATTTAATTTTTGGGCTTCCGTGGCGCAATGGTTAGCGCGTTCGGCTGTTTACCGAAAGGTTGGTGGTTCAAGCCCATCCGGGAGCGGTGTTGTGACGTCTCAGATGTTACGTAAAAAGTCAAGGTATTTCCACAATACCTGACGACCATTTAATTTTTGGGCTTCCGTGGCTCAATGGTTAGTGCGTTCGGCTGTTAACCAATAGGTTGGTGGTTCGAGGCCAACCGGGAGCGGTGTTGTGGGATCTCACATGTAACGTAGAAAGCCAAAGTTTTTCCACAATACCTGACGTTCATTTAATTTTTGGGCTTCCGTGGCGCAATGGTTAGCGCGTTCGGCTGTTAACCGAAAGGTTGGTGGTTCAAGCCCACCCGGGAGCGGTGTTGTGGGATCACGAATGTAACGTAGAAAGCCAAAGTGCTTCCAGAATACCTGACGACCATTTAATTTTTGGGCTTCCGTGGCGCAATAATTAGCGCGTTCAGCTGTTAATCGAAAGGTTGGTGGTTCGAGCCCACCCGAGAGAGGTGTTGTGGGGTCTCAGATGTCGCGTAAAAAGTCAAAACTTTTCCACAATACGTGACAACCATTTAATTTCTGAGCTTTCGTGGCTCAATGGTTAGCGCGTTCGGCTGTTAGCCAATAGGTTGGTGGTTCGAGCCCACCCGGGAGCGGTGTTGTGGGATCTCAAATGTAACGTAGAAAGCCAAAGTTTTTCCACAATACCTGACGACCATTTAATTTTTGGGCTTCCGGGGCGCAATGGTTAGCGCGTTCTTCTGTTAATCGAAAGGTTGGTGGTTCGAGCCCACCCGGGAGAGGTGTTGTGGGGTCTCAGATGTAGCGTAAAAAGTCAAAACTTTTCCACAATACGTGACAACCATTTAATTTCTGAGCTTCCGTGGCTCAATGGTTAGCGCGTTTGGCTGTTAACCAATAGGTTGGTGGTTCGAGCCCATCCGGGAGCGGTGTTGTGAGGTCTCAGATGTGACGTAAAAAGTCAAGGTTTTTACACAATACCTGACGAGCATTTAACTTTGGGCTTCCGTGGCTCAATGGTTAGCGCGTTCGGCTGTTAACCAATAGGTTGGTGGTTCGAGCCCATCCGGGAGCGGTGTTGTGAGGTCTCAGATGTGACGTAAAAAGTCAAGGTTTTTACACAATACCTGACGAGCATTTAACTTTGGGCTTCCGTGGCTCAATGGTTAGCGCGTTCGGCTGTTAACCAATAGGTTGGTGGTTCGAGCCCATCCGGGAGCGGTGTTGTGAGGTCTCAGATGTGACGTAAAAAGTCAAGGTTTTTACACAATACCTGACGAGCATTTAACTTTGGGCTTCCGTGGCTCAATGGTTAGCGCGTTCGGCTGTTAACCAATAGGTTGGTGGTTCGAGCCCATCCGGGAGCGGTGATGTGACGTTAAAAGTCAAGGTTTTTCCAAAATACCTGACGACCATTTAATTTTTGGGCTTCCGTGGCGCAATGGTTAGCGCGTTCAGCTGCTATTCAAAAGACTGGTGGTTTGAGCTCTCCCGGGAGCGGTGTTGTGACGTCTCAAATGTAACATAAAATGTCAGAGTTTTTCCACAATACCTGTCGAACATTGAATTTTTGGGCTTCCGTGGCGCAATGGTTAGCGCGTTCAGCTGTTAATCGAAAGGTTGGTGGTACGAGCCCACCCGGGAGAGGTGTTGTGGGGTCTCAGATGTAGCGTAAAAAGTCAAAACTTTTCCACAATACGTGACAACCATTTAATTTCTGAGCTTCCGTGGCTCAATGGTTAGCGCGTTTGGCTGTTAACCAATAGGTTGGTGGTTCGAGCCCATCCGGGAGCGGTGTTGTGAGGTCTCAGATGTGACGTAAAAAGTCAAGGTTTTTACACAATACCTGACGAGCATTTAACTTTGGGCTTCCGTGGCTCAATGGTTAGCGCGTTCGGCTGTTAACCAATAGGTTGGTGGTTCGAGCCCATCCGGGAGCGGTGTTGTGAGGTCTCAGATGTGACGTAAAAAGTCAAGGTTCAATTCAATTCCAATTCAAAATGTTTATTTTATTTGCATTACAGATACAGTATACCACGGGGCTAAGTCACATTGTGACTTGTAAGCCCCGTGCCTATCTGTTTAATTTAATATAACAATTTTAATTTAATCAAATAAAAATAGATTTAACAATGGTGTCTTATAATAATTAATGTTAAAGATTCATGAAAAAACTTAATGTATATATGTTATATCCACTTGAAATTAAACAATGGCATGGTATAACATAAAAAATTTAACAATGGGTTATGCCAAAGGTGGCTTTATAAAAACAAATTAAATAAAAAAGTAAAGGTTTTGTTATTTTTTTCCAATATTAGTGATTTTATAGTCT
The DNA here is from genome assembly GCF_054372755.1 of Phalangium opilio. Taxonomy (NCBI): domain Eukaryota; kingdom Metazoa; phylum Arthropoda; class Arachnida; order Opiliones; family Phalangiidae; genus Phalangium; species Phalangium opilio. Next base: position 2,809,693 of record NW_028324192.1, on the reverse strand, counting down.
TTTTAAATCTAAATAAATTCGGTTTGGCTTGAATTTCTGGTGATATTGTGTTATATAATTTTATTCCCGAATAAAAGATAGACGTGAATTTTTTTGAAGTGTTACATTTAGGTAAATCTAATAGATCTAATGATCTTGTATGTCTATTTTTCTGGTTTATCTTTACTAGGCTATTTTCACGCTTAATGTTTGTGTGTATGAAAGATAAGCTATTATACTGTATACTCTCTTGTATGTTTAGAATTTTTGTCCTAGTAAAGTACTCTTGGGTATGGTCTCTAAATGATAAGTTATATATTGATCTAATTGCCCTTTTTTGTAGGATATGTATCCTGTTTTGATTAGCTTTTGTTGTGTTGCCCCAGAATTGTATTCCATAAGATAGCACCGAATTAAATAATGCGTGGTATATTTCAATTAGAATATTTTATTTAGGTGTTTACACAATACCTGACGAGCATTTAACTTTGGGCTTCCGTGGCTCAATGGTTAGCGCGTTCGGCTGTTAACCAATAGGTTGGTGGTTCGAGCCCATCCGGGAGCGGTGATGTGACGTTAAAAGTCAAGGTTTTTCCAAAATACCTGACGACCATTTAATTTTTGGGCTTCCGTGGCGCAATGGTTAGCGCGTTCAGCTGCTATTCAAAAGATTGGTGGTTTGAGCTCTCCCGGGAGCGGTGTTGTGACGTCTCAAATGTAACATAAAATGTCAGAGTTTTTCCACGATACCTGTCGAACATTGAATTTTTGGGCTTCCGTGGCGCAATGGTTAGCGCGTTCGGCTGTTAACCAATAGGTTGGTTGTTCGAGCTCATCCGGGAGCGGTGTTGTGAGGTCTCAGATGTGACGTAAAAAGTCAAGGCTTTTACGCAAAACCTGACGAGCATTTAATTTCTGAGCATCCGTGGCTCAATGGTTAGCGCGTTCGGCTGTTAACCAATAGTTTGGTAGTTCGAGCCCATCCGGGAGCGGTGTTGTGAGGTCTCAGATGTGACGTAAAAAGTCAAGGTTTTTACGCAAAACCTGACGAGCATTTAATTTTTGGGCTTCCGTGGCGCAATGGTGAGCGCGTTCTGCTGTTGACCCATAGGTTGGTGGTTCGAGCCCACCCGGGAGCGGTGTTGTGGGATCTCAAATGTAACGTAGAAAGCCAAAGTTTTTCCACAACACCTGACGACCATTTAATTTCTGAGCTTCCGTGGCTCAATGGTTAGCGCGTTCAGCTGTTAATCGAAAGGTTGGTGGTTGTGGGGTCTCAAATGTAACGTAGAAAGCCAAAGTTTTTCCACAATACCTGACAACCATTTAATTTCTGAGCTTCCGTGGCTCAATGGTTAGCGCGTTCGGCTGTTAGCCAATAGGTTGGTGCTTCAAGCATACCCGGGAGCGGTGTTGTGGGATCTCGAATGTAACGTAGAAAGCCAAAGTTTTTCCACAATACCTGACGACCATTTAATTTTTGGGCTTCCGTGGCGCAATGGTTAGCGCGTTCGGCTGTTAACCGAAAGGTTGGTGGTTCAAGCCCATCCGGGAGCGGTGTTGTGACGTCTCAGATGTTACGTAAAAAGTCAAGGTTTTTCCACAATACCTGACGACCATTTAATTTTTGGGCTTCCGTGGCTCAATGGTTAGCGCGTTCGGCTGTTAACCAATAGGTTGGTGGTTCAAGGCCACCCGGTAGCGGTGTTGTGGGATCTCACATGTAACGTAGAAAGCCAAAGTTTTTCCACAATACCTGACGTTCATTTAATTTTTGGGCTTCCGTGGCGCAATGGTTAGCGCGTTCGGCTGTTAACCGAAAGGTTGGTGGTTCAAGCCCACCCGGGAGCGGTGTTGTGGGATCACGAATGTAACGTAGAAAGCCAAAGTGCTTCCAGAATACCTGACGACCATTTAATTTTTGGGCTTCCGTGGCGCAATAATTAGCGCGTTCAGCTGTTAATCGAAAGGTTGGTGGTTCGAGCCCACCCGAGAGAGGTGTTGTGGGGTCTCAGATGTCGCGTAAAAAGTCAAAACTTTTCCACAATACGTGACAACCATTTAATTTCTGAGCTTTCGTGGCTCAATGGTTAGCGCGTTCGGCTGTTAGCCAATAGGTTGTTGGTTCGAGCCCACCCGGGAGCGGTGTTGTGGGATCTCAAATGTAACGTAGAAAGCCAAAGTTTTTCCACAATACCTGACGACCATTTAATTTTTGGGCTTCCGGGGCGCAATGGTTAGCGCGTTCTTCTGTTAATCGAAAGGTTGGTGGTTCGAGCCCACCCGGGAGAGGTGTTGTGGGGTCTCAGATGTAGCGTAAGAAGTCAAAACTTTTCCACAATACGTGACAACGATTTAATTTCTGAGCTTTCGTGGCTCAATGGTTAGCGCGTTCGGCTGTTAGCCAATAGGTTGGTGGTTCGAGCCCACCCGGGAGCGGTGTTGTGGGATCTCAAATGTAACGTAGAAAGCCAAAGTTTTTCCACAATACCTGACGACCATTTAATTTCTGAGCATCCGTGGCTCAATGGTTAGCGCAATCGGCTGTTAACCAATAGTTTGGTAGTTCGAGCCCATCCGGGAGCGGTGTTGTGAGGTCTCAGATGTGAAGTAAAAAGTCAAGGTTTTTCCACAATAACTGACGACCATTTAATTTTTGGGCTTCCGTGGCTCAATGGTTAGCGCGTTCGGCTGTTAACCAATAGGTTGGTGGTTCGAGGCCACCCGGGAGCGGTGTTGTGGGATCTCACATGTAACGTAGAAAGCCAAAGTTTTTCCACAATACCTGACGTTCATTTAATTTTTGGGCTTCCGTGGCGCAATGGTTAGCGCGTTCGGCTGTTAACCGAAAGGTTGGTGGTTCAAGCCCACCCGGGAGCGGTGTTGTGGGATCACGAATGTAACGTAGAAAGCCAAAGTGCTTCCAGAATACCTGACGACCATTTAATTTTTGGGCTTCCGTGGCGCAATAATTAGCGCGTTCAGCTGTTAATCGAAAGGTTGGTGGTTCGAGCCCACCCGAGAGAGGTGTTGTGGGGTCTCAGATGTCGCGTAAAAAGTCAAAACTTTTCCACAATACGTGACAACCATTTAATTTCTGAGCTTTCGTGGCTCAATGGTTAGCGCGTTCGGCTGTTAGCCAATAGGTTGGTGGTTCGAGGCCACCCGGGAGCGGTGTTGTGGGATCTCAAATGTAACGTAGAAAGCCAAAGTTTTTCCACAATACCTGACGACCATTTAATTTTTGGGCTTCCGGGGCGCAATGGTTAGCGCGTTCTTCTGTTAATCGAAAGGTTGGTGGTTCGAGCCCACCCGGGAGAGGTGTTGTGGGGTCTCAGATGTAGCGTAAAAAGTCAAAACTTTTCCACAATACGTGACAACGATTTAATTTCTGAGCTTTCGTGGCTCAATGGTTAGCGCGTTCGGCTGTTAGCCAATAGGTTGGTGGTTCGAGCCCACCCGGGAGCGGTGTTGTGGGATCTCAAATGTAACGTAGAAAGCCAAAGTTTTTCCACAATACCTGACGACCATTTAATTTCTGAGCATCCGTGGCTCAATGGTTAGCGCAATCGGCTGTTAACCAATAGTTTGGTAGTTCGAGCCCATCCGGGAGCGGTGTTGTGAGGTCTCAGATGTGACGTAAAAAGTCAAGGTTTTTCCACAATACCTGACGACCATTTAATTTTTGGGCTTCCGTGGCGCAATGATTAGCGCGTTCAGCTGTTAATCGAAAGGTTGAAGGTTCGAGCCCACCCGGGAGAGGTGCTGTGGGGTCTCATATGTAGCGTAAAAAGTCAAAACTTGTCCACAATACGTGACAATCATTTAATTTCTGAGCTTCCGTGGCTCAATGGTTAGCGCGTTCGGCTGTTAACCAATAGGTTGGTGGTTCGAGCTCATCCGGGAGCGGTGTTGTGAGGTCTCAGATGTGACGTAAAAAGTCTAGGTTTTTACGCAAAACCTGACGAGCATTTAATTTTTGGGCTTCCGTGGCGCAATGGTTAGCGCGTTCTGCTGTTGACCCATAGGTTGGTGGTTCGAGGCCACCCGGGAGCGGTGTTGTGGGATCTCACATGTAACGTAGAAAGCCAAAGTTTTTCCACAATACCTGACGACCATTTAATTTTTGGGCTTCCGGGGCGCAATGGTTAGCGCGTTCAGCTGTTAATCGAAAGGTTGGTGGTTCGAGCCCACCCGGGAGAGGTGTTGTGGGGTCTCAGATGTAGCGTAAAAAGTCAAAACTTTTCCACAATACGTGACAACGATTTAATTTCTGAGCTTCCGTGGCTCAATGTTTAGCGCGTTCGGCTGTTAGCCAATAGGTTGGTGGTTCGAGCCCACCCGGGAGCGGAGTTGTGGGATCTCAAATGTAACGTAGAAAGCCAAAGTTTTTCCACAATACCTGACGACCATTTAATTTCTGAGCTTCCGTGGCTCAATGGTTAGCGCGTTCGGCTGTTAACCAATAGTTTGGTAGTTCGAGCCCATCCGGGAGCGGTGTTGTGAGGTCTCAGATGTGACGTAAAATGTCAAGGTTTTTCCACAATACCTGACGACCATTTAATTTTTGAGCTTCCGTGGCGCAATGGTTAGCGCGTTCTTCTGTTAATCGAAAGGTTGGTGGTTCGAGCCCACCCGGGAGAGGTGTTGTGGGGTCTCAGATGTAGCGTAAAAAGTCAAAACTTTTCCACAATACGTGACAACGATTTAATTTCTGAGCTTCCGTGGCTCAATGTTTAGCGTGTTCGGCTGTTAACCAATAGGTTGGTGGTTCGGGCCCACCCGGGAGCGGTGTTGTGAGTTCTCAGATGTGACGTAAAATGTCAGAGTTTTTCCACAATACCTGACGAATATTTAATATTTGGGCTTCCTTGGCGCAATGGTTAGCGCGTTTGGCTGTTAACAGAAAGGTTGGTGGTTCGAGCACACCCGGGAGCGGTGTTGTGACGTCTCGAATGTAACGTAAAATGTCAGAGTTTTTCCACAATACCTGACGAACATTTAATTTTTGGGCTTCCGTGGCGCAATAATTAGCGCGTTCAGCTGTTAATCGAAAGGTTGGTGGTTCGAGCCCACCCGAGAGAGGTGTTGTGGGGTCTCAGATGTCGCGTAAAAAGTCAAAACTTTTCCACAATACGTGACAACCATTTAATTTCTGAGCTTTCGTGGCTCAATGGTTAGCGCGTTCGGCTGTTAGCCAATAGGTTGGTGGTTCGAGGCCACCCGGGAGCGGTGTTGTGGGATCTCAAATGTAACGTAGAAAGCCAAAGTTTTTCCACAATACCTGACGACCATTTAATTTTTGGGCTTCCGGGGCGCAATGGTTAGCGCGTTCTTCTGTTAATCGAAAGGTTGGTGGTTCGAGCCCACCCGGGAGAGGTGTTGTGGGGTCTCAGATGTAGCGTAAAAAGTCAAAACTTTTCCACAATACGTGACAACGATTTAATTTCTGAGCTTTCGTGGCTCAATGGTTAGCGCGTTCGGCTGTTAGCCAATAGGTTGGTGGTTCGAGCCCACCCGGGAGCGGTGTTGTGGGATCTCAAATGTAACGTAGAAAGCCAAAGTTTTTCCACAATACCTGACGACCATTTAATTTCTGAGCATCCGTGGCTCAATGGTTAGCGCAATCGGCTGTTAACCAATAGTTTGGTAGTTCGAGCCCATCCGGGAGCGGTGTTGTGAGGTCTCAGATGTGACGTAAAAAGTCAAGGTTTTTCCACAATACCTGACGACCATTTAATTTTTGGGCTTCCGTGGCGCAATGATTAGCGCGTTCAGCTGTTAATCGAAAGGTTGAAGGTTCGAGCCCACCCGGGAGAGGTGCTGTGGGGTCTCATATGTAGCGTAAAAAGTCAAAACTTGTCCACAATACGTGACAATCATTTAATTTCTGAGCTTCCGTGGCTCAATGGTTAGCGCGTTCGGCTGTTAACCAATAGGTTGGTGGTTCGAGCTCATCCGGGAGCGGTGTTGTGAGGTCTCAGATGTGACGTAAAAAGTCTAGGTTTTTACGCAAAACCTGACGAGCATTTAATTTTTGGGCTTCCGTGGCGCAATGGTTAGCGCGTTCTGCTGTTGACCCATAGGTTGGTGGTTCGAGGCCACCCGGGAGCGGTGTTGTGGGATCTCACATGTAACGTAGAAAGCCAAAGTTTTTCCACAATACCTGACGACCATTTAATTTTTGGGCTTCCGGGGCGCAATGGTTAGCGCGTTCAGCTGTTAATCGAAAGGTTGGTGGTTCGAGCCCACCCGGGAGAGGTGTTGTGGGGTCTCAGATGTAGCGTAAAAAGTCAAAACTTTTCCACAATACGTGACAACGATTTAATTTCTGAGCTTCCGTGGCTCAATGTTTAGCGCGTTCGGCTGTTAGCCAATAGGTTGGTGGTTCGAGCCCACCCGGGAGCGGAGTTGTGGGATCTCAAATGTAACGTAGAAAGCCAAAGTTTTTCCACAATACCTGACGACCATTTAATTTCTGAGCTTCCGTGGCTCAATGGTTAGCGCGTTCGGCTGTTAACCAATAGTTTGGTAGTTCGAGCCCATCCGGGAGCGGTGTTGTGAGGTCTCAGATGTGACGTAAAATGTCAAGGTTTTTCCACAATACCTGACGACCATTTAATTTTTGAGCTTCCGTGGCGCAATGGTTAGCGCGTTCTTCTGTTAATCGAAAGGTTGGTGGTTCGAGCCCACCCGGGAGAGGTGTTGTGGGGTCTCAGATGTAGCGTAAAAAGTCAAAACTTTTCCACAATACGTGACAACGATTTAATTTCTGAGCTTCCGTGGCTCAATGTTTAGCGTGTTCGGCTGTTAACCAATAGGTTGGTGGTTCGGGCCCACCCGGGAGCGGTGTTGTGAGTTCTCAGATGTGACGTAAAATGTCAGAGTTTTTCCACAATACCTGACGAATATTTAATATTTGGGCTTCCTTGGCGCAATGGTTAGCGCGTTTGGCTGTTAACAGAAAGGTTGGTGGTTCGAGCACACCCGGGAGCGGTGTTGTGACGTCTCGAATGTAACGTAAAATGTCAGAGTTTTTCCACAATACCTGACGAACATTTAATTTTTGGGCTTCCGTGGCGCAATAATTAGCGCGTTCAGCTGTTAATCGAAAGGTTGAAGGTTCGAGCCCACCCGGGAGAGGTGTTGTGGGCTCTCATATGTAGCGTAAAAAGTCAAAACTTATCCACAATACGTGACAATCATTTAATTTCTGAGCTTCCGTGGCTCAATGGTTAGCGCGTTCGGCTGTTAACCAATAGGTTGGTGGTTCGAGCTCATCCGGGAGCGGTGTTGTGAGGTCTCAGATGTGACGTAAAAAGTCTAGGTTTTTACGCAAAACCTGACGAGCATTTAATTTTTGGGCTTCCGTGGCGCAATGGTTAGCGCGTTCTGCTGTTGACCCATAGGTTGGTGGTTCGAGCCCACCCGGGAGCGGTGTTGTGGGATCTCAAATGTAACGTAGAAAGCCAAAGTTTTTCCACAATACCTGACGACCATTTAATTTCTGAGCTTCCGTGGCTCAATGGTTAGCGCGTTCAGCTGTTAATCGAAAGGTTGGTGGTTGTGGGGTCTCAAATGAAACGTAGAAAGCCAAAGTTTTTCCACAATACCTGACAACCATTTAATTTCTGAGCTTCCGTGGCTCAATGGTTAGCGCGTTCGGCTGTTAGCCAATAGGTTGGCGCTTCAAGCATACCCGGGAGCGGTGTTGTGGGATCTCGAATGTAACGTAGAAAGCCAAAGTTTTTCCACAATACCTGACGACCATTTCATTTTTGGGCTTCCGTGGCGCAATGGTTAGCGCGTTCGGCTGTTAACCGAAAGGTTTTGGTTCAAGCCCATCCAGGAGCGGTGTTGTGACGTCTCAGATGTTACGTAAAAAGTCAAGGTTTTTCCACAATACCTGACGACCATTTAATTTTTGGGCTTCCGTGGCTCAATGGTTAGCGCGTTCGGCTGTTAACCAATAGGTTGGTGGTTCGAGGCCACCCGGGAGCGGTGTTGTGGGATCTCACATGTAACGTAGAAAGCCAAAGTTTTTCCACAATACCTGACGACCATTTAATTTTTGGGCTTCCGTGGCGCAATGGTTAGCGCGTTCGGCTGGTAACCGAAAGGTTGGTGGTTCAAGCCCACCCGGGAGCGGTGTTGTGGGATCACGAATGTAACGTAGAAAGCCAAAGTTTTTCCAGAATACGTGACGACCATTTAATTTTTGGGCTTCCGTGGCGCAATAATTAGCGCGTTCAGCTGTTAATCGAAAGGTTGGTGGTTCGAGCCCACCCGAGAGAGGTGTTGTGGGGTCTCAGATGTAGCGTAAAAAGTCAAAACTTTTCCACAATACGTGACAACCATTTAATTTCTGAGCTTTCGTGGCTCAATGGTTAGCGCGTTCGGCTGTTAGCCAATAGGTTGGTGGTTCGAGCCCACCCGGGAGCGGTGTTGTGGGATCTCAAATGTAACGTAGAAAGCCAAAGTTTTTCCACAATACCTGACGACCATTTAATTTTTGGGCTTCCGGGGCGCAATGGTTAGCGCGTTCAGCTGTTAATCGAAAGGTTGGTGGTTCGAGCCCACCCGGGAGAGGTGTTGTGGGGTCTCAGATGTAGCGTAAAAAGTCAAAACTTTTCCACAATACGTGACAACGATTTAATTTCTGAGCTTCCGTGGCTCAATGTTTAGCGCGTTCGGCTGTTAGCCAATAGGTTGGTGGTTCGAGCCCACCCGGGAGCGGTGTTGTGGGACCTCAAATGTAACGTAGAAAGCCAAAGTTTTTCCACAATACCTGACGACCATTTAATTTCTGAGCTTCCGTGGCTCAATGGTTAGCGCGTTCGGCTGTTAACCAATAGTTTGGTAGTTCGAGCCCATCCGGGAGCGGTGTTGTGAGGTCTCAGATGTGACGTAAAATGTCAAGGTTTTTCCACAATACCTGACGACCATTTAATTTTTGAGCTTCCGTGGCGCAATGGTTAGCGCGTTCTTCTTTTAATCGAAAGGTTGGTGGTTCGAGCCCACCCGGGAGAGGTGTTGTGAGTTCTCAGATGTGACGTAAAATGTCAGAGTTTTTCCACAATACCTGACGAATATTTAATATTTGGGCTTCCTTGGCGCAATGGTTAGCGCGTTTGGCTGTTAACAGAAAGGTTGGTGGTTCGAGCACACCCGGGAGCGGTGTTGTGACGTCTCGAATGTAACGTAAAATGTCAGAGTTTTTCCACAATACATGACGAACATTTAATTTTTGGGCTTCCGTGGCGCAATACTTAGCGCGTTCAGCTGTTAATCGAAAGGTTGGTGTTTCGAGCCCACCCGGGAGAGGTTTTGTGGGGTCTCAGATGTAGCGTAAAATGTCAAAACTTTTCCACAATACGTAACAACCATTTAATTTCTGAGCTTCCGTGGCTCAATGCTTAGCGCGTTCGGCTGTTAGCCAATAGGTTGGTGGTTCGAGCCCAACCGAGAGAGGTGTTGTAGGGTCTCAGATGTAACGTAATAAGTCATAACTTATCCACAATACGTGACAACCATTTAATTTCTGAGCTTCCGTGGCTCAATGGTTAGCGCGTTCGGCTGTTAACCAATAGGTTGGTGGTTCGAGCCCACCCGGGAGCGGTGGTGTGGGATCTCAAATGTAACGTAGAAAGCCAAAGTTTTTCCACAACACCTGACGACCATTTAATTTTTGGGTTTCCGTGGCGCAATGGTTAGCGCGTTCGGCTTTTAACCAATAGGTTGGTGGTTCGAGCCCATCCGGGAGCGGTGTAGTGAGGTCTCAGAAGTAACGTAAAATGTCAGAGTTTTTCCACAATACCTGACGAACATTTAATTTTTGGGCTTCCGTGCCGCAATGACTAGCGCGTTCAGCTGTTAATCGAAAGGTTGAAGGTTCGAGCCCACCCGGGAGAGGTGTTGTGGGGTCTCAGATGTAGCGTAAAATGGCAAAACTTTTCCACAATACGTAACAACCATTTAATTTCTGAGCTTCCGTGGCTCAATGCTTAGCGCGTTCGGCTGTTAGCCAATAGGTTGGTGGTTCGAGCCCAACCGAGAGAGGTGTTGTAGGGTCTCAGATGTAACGTAATAAGTCATAACTTATCCACAATACGTGACAACCATTTAATTTCTGAGCTTCCGTGGCTCAATGGTTAGCGCGTTCGGCTGTTAACCAATAGGTTGGTGGTTCGAGCCCACCCGGGAGCGGTGGTGTGGGATCTCAAATGTAACGTAGAAAGCCAAAGTTTTTCCACAACACCTGACGACCATTTAATTTTTGGGCTTCCGTGGCGCAATGGTTAGCGCGTTCGGCTTTTAACCAATAGGTTGGTGGTTCGAGCCCATCCGGGAGCGGTGTAGTGAGGTCTCAGAAGTAACGTAAAATGTCAGAGTTTTTCCACAATACCTGACGAACATTTAATTTTTGGGCTTCCGTGCCGCAATGACTAGCGCGTTCAGCTGTTAATCGAAAGGTTGAAGGTTCGAGCCCACCCGGGAGAGGTGTTGTGGGGTCTCAGATGTAGCGTAAAATGTCAAAATTTTTCCACAATACGTGACAACCATTTAATTTCTGAGCTTCCGTGGCTCAATGGTTAGCGCGTTCGGCTGTAAACCAATAGGTTGGTGGTTCGAGCCCATCCGGGAGCGGTGTTGTGACGTCTCAGATGTGACGTAAAAAGTCAAGGTTTTTCCACAATACCGGACGACCATTTAAATTTTGGGCTTCCGTGGCGCAATCGTTAGCGCGTTCGGCTGTTTACAGAAAGGTTGGTGGTTCAAGCACACCCGGGAGCGGTGCTATGAGGTCTCAGATGTTACGTAAAAAGTCAAAGTTTTTCCACAATACGTGACAACCATTTAATTTCTGAGCTTCCGTGGCTCAATGGTTAGCGCGTTCGGCTGTTAACTAATAGGTTAGTGGTTCGAGCCCACCCGGGAGCGGCGTTGTGGGATCTCAAATGTAACGTAGAAAGCCAAAGTTTTTCCACAATACCTGACGATCATTTAATTTTTGGGCTTCCGTGGCGCAATGGTTAGGGCGTTCGGCTGTTAACCAATAGGTTGGTGGTTCGAGCCCACCCGGGCGCGGTGTTGTGGGATCTCAAACGTAACGTGGAAAGCCAAAGTTTTTCCACTATACCTGACGAACATTTAATTTTTGGGCTTCCGTGGCGCAATGATTAGCGCGTTCAGCTGTTAATCGAAAGGTTGAAGGTTCGAGCCCACCCGGGAGAGGTGTTGTGGGGTCTCAGATGTAGCGTAAAAAGTCAAAACTTTTCCACAATACGTGACAACCATTTAATTTCTGAGCTTCCGTGGCGCAATGGTTAGCGCGTTCAGCAGTTAACAAATAATTTAGTGGTTCGAGCCCACCCGGGAGCGGCGTTGTGGGATCTCAAACGTAACGTAGAAAGCCAAAGTTTTTCCACAATACCTAATTCAAGCAAATGTAACGATATTCATTCAAAAAACTGTTAAAATTCAATTTTTCAATAAGAAATCGTTGTCACGGATTTTGTATCTTGAAGAAAAAAAACATGCGATTTTTTCGGTACACTTTTGAATGCATTTTTTCTGGAGAAATGTTTGACCGAATTCAGCTTAATTCCCTATAAAACACTCATTGAAAGTGATTTCATCTCGATTGAACAATAATTAAAAATTTACCTCGATTTTTAATAACATTTTCAAAATCGACGTTTCACGGCCAAAGAAGCTTACTTTGAGTATTTCTTCACTATTTTCAAATATGTTCACTGAAACCATTATTTTTATACTTTTTGCTTTAATTCAAGCAAATGTAACGATATTCAATCAAAAAACTGTTAAAATTAAATTTTTCAATAAGAAATCGTTGTCACGGATTTTGTATCTTGAAGAAGAAAAACATGCGATTTTTTCGGTACTTTTTTGAATGCATTTTTTCTGGAGAAATTTTTGACCGAATTCAGCTTAATTCCCTATAAAACACTCATTGAAAGTGATTTCATCTCGATTGAACAATAAATAAAAATGTACTTCGATTTTTAATAACATTTTCAAAATCGACGTAACTCGGCCTAAGAAAAACATTTTGAGTATTTGTTCACTGTTTTCAAATATAACCACTGAAACCATTATTTTTGTAATTTTTGCGTTAATTCAAGCAAATGTAACGATATTCATTCAACAAACTCTTAAAATTCCAATTTAAATAATAAATCGTTGTCACGGATTTTGTAACTTGAAGAAAAAAAACATGCGATTTTTTCGGTACACTTTTGAATGCATTTTTTTCTGGAGAAATGTTTTACTGAATTCAGCTTAATTGCCTATAAAACACTCATTGAAAGTGATTTCATCTCGATTGAACAATAATTAAAAATTTACCTCGATTTTTAATAACATTTTCAAAATCGACGTTTCACGGCCAAAGAAGCATACTTTGAGTATTTCTTCACTATTTTCAAATATGTTCACTGAAACCATTATTTTTATACTTTTTGCTTTAATTCAAGCAAATATAACGATATTCAATCAAAAAACTGTTAAAATTAAATTTTTCAATAAGAAATCGTTGTCACGGATTTTGTATCTTGAAGAAGAAAAACATGCGATTTTTTCGGTTTTTTTTTAATGCATTTTTTTCAGGAGAAATTTTTGACCGAATTCAGCTTAATTCCCTAAAAAACACTCATTAAAAGTGATTTCATCTCGATTGAACAATAAATAATAATGTACCTCGATTTTTAATAACATTTTCAAAATCGACGTATCACGGCCAAAGAAGCATATTTTGAGTATTTCTTCACTATTTTCAAAAATAACCACTGAAACCATTATTTTTATACTTTTTGCTTTAATTCAAGCAAATGTAACGATATTCATTCAAAAAACTGTTAAAATTCTATTTTTCAATAAGAAATCGTTGTCACGGATTTTGTATCTTGAAGAAGAAAAACATGCGATTTTTTTCGGTACTTTTTTGAATGCATTTTTTCCTGGAGAAATGTTTGACCGACTTCAGCTTAATTCCCTATAAAACACTTATTGAAAGTGATTTCATCTCGATTGAACAATAAATAAAAATGTACCTCGATTTTTAATAACATTTTCAAAATCGACGTTTCACGGCCAAAGAAGCATATTTTGAGTATTTCTTCACTATTTTCAAAAATAACCACTGAAACCATTATTTTTATACTTTTTGCTTTAATTCAAGCAAATGTAACGATATTCATTCAACAAACTGTTAAAATTCAATTTTAAATAAGAAATCGTTGTCACGGATTTTGTATCTTGAAGAAAAAAAACATGCGATTTTTTCGGTGCTTTTTTGAATGCATTTTTTTCTGGAGAAATTTTTGACCGAATTCAGCTTAATTCCCTATAAAACACTCAATAAAAGTGATTTCATCTCGATTGAACAATAAATAAAAATGTACCTCGATTTTTAATAACATTTTCAAAATCGACGTAACTCGGCCTAAGAAAAACATTTTGAGTATTTGTTCACTATTTACAAATATATTCACTGAAACCATTATTTTTATACTTTTTGCTTTAATTCAAGCAATGTAACGATATTCATTCAAAAAACTGTTAAAATTCAATTTTCAATAAGAAATCGTTGTCACGGATATGGTATCTTGAAGAAAAAAAACATGCGATTTTTTCGGTACACTTTTGAATGCATTTTTTTGGAGAAATGTTTGACCGAATTCAGCTTAATTCCCTATAAAACACTCATTGAAAGTGATTTCATCTCGATTGAACAATAATTAAAAATTTACCTCGATTTTTAATAACATTTTCAAAATCGACGTTTCACGGCCAAAGAACCATACTTTGAGTATTTCTTCACTATTTTCAAATATGTTCACTGAAAGCATTATTTTTATACTTTTTGCTTTAATTCAAGCAAATGTAACGATATTCATTCAAAAAACTGTTAAAATTCAATTTTAAATAAGAAATCGTTGTCACGGATTTTGTATCTTGAAGAAAAAAAACATGCGATTTTTTCGGTACACTTTTGAATGCATTTTTTTCTGAAGAAATGTTTGACCGAATTCAGCTTAATTCCCTATAGAACACTCATTGAAAGTGATTTCATCTCGATTGAACAATAATTAAAAATTTACCTCGATTTTAAATAACATTTTCAAAATCGACGTTTCACGGCCAAAGAAGCTTACTTTGAGTATTTCTTCACTATTTTCAAATATGTTCACTGAAACCATTATTTTTATACTTTTTGCTTTAATTCAAGCAAATGTAACGATATTCATTCAAAAAACTGTTAAAATTCAATTTTTCAATAAGAAATCGTTGTCACGGATTTTGTATCTTGAAGAAGAAAAACATGCGATTTTTTTCGGTACTTTTTTGAATGCATTTTTTTCTGGAGAAATTTTTGATCGAATTCAGCTTAATTCCCTATAAAACACTCATTGAAAGTGATTTCATCTCGATTGACCAATAATTAAAAATTTACCTCGATTTTTAATAACATTTTCAAAATCGACGTTTCACGGCCAAAGAAGCATACTTTGAGTATTTCTTCACTATTTTCAAATATATTCATTGAAACCATTATTTTTATACTTTTTGCTTTAATTCAAGCAATGTAACGATATTCATTCAAAAAACTGTTAAAATTCAATTTTCAATAAGAAATCGTATTCACGGATTTTGTGTCTTGAAGAAGAAAAACCTGCGATTTTTTCGGTACTTTTTTGAATGAATTTTTTTCTGGAGAAATTTTTGAGCGAATTCAGCTTAATTCCCTATAAAACACTCATTTAAAGTGATTTCATCTCGATTGAACAATAAATAAAAATGTACCTCGATTTTTAATAACATTTTCAAAATCGACGTAACTCGGCCTAAGAAAAACATTTTGAGTATTTGTTCACTGTTTTCAAATATAACCACTGAAACCATTATTTTTGTAATTTTTGCCTTAATTCAAGCAAATGTAACGATATTCAATCAAAAAACTGTTAAAATTAAATTTTCAATAAGAAATCGCTGTCACGGATATGGTATCTTGAAGAAAAAAAACATGCGATTTTTTCGGTACACTTTTGAATGCATTTTTTTGGAGAAATGTTTGACCGAATTCAGCTTAATTCCCTATAAAACACTCATTGAAAGTGATTTCATCTCGATTGAACAATAATTAAAAATTTACCTCGATTTTTAATAACATTTTCAAAATCGACGTTTCACGGCCAAAGAAGCTTACTTTGAGTATTTCTTCACTATTTTCAAATATGTTCACTGAAATCATTATTTTTATACTTTTTGCTTTAATTCAAGCAAATGTAACGATATTCAATCAAAAAACTGTTAAAATTAAATTTTTCAATAAGAAATCGTTGTCACGGATTTTGTATCTTGAAGAAGAAAAACATGCGATTTTTTCGGTACTTTTTTGAATGCATTTTTTCTGGAGAAATTTTTGACCGAATTCAGCTTAATTCCCTATAAAACACTCATTGAAAGTGATTTCATCTCGATTGAACAATAAATAAAAATGTACCTCGATTTTTAATAACATTTTCAAAATCGACGTAACTCGGCCTAAGAAAAACATTTTGAGTATTTGTTCACTGTTTTCAAATATAACCACTGAAACCATTATTTTTGTAATTTTTGCGTTAATTCAAGCAAATGTAACGATATTCATTCAACAAACTCTTAAAATTCCAATTTAAATAAGAAATCGTTGTCACGGATTTTGTAACTTGAAGAAAAAAAACATGCGATTTTTTCGGTACACTTTTGAATGCATTTTTTTCTGGAGAAATGTTTTACTGAATTCAGCTTAATTGCCTATAAAACACTCATTGAAAGTGATTTCATCTCGATTGAACAATAATTTAAAATTTACCTCGATTTTTAATAACATTTTCAAAATCGACGTTTCACGGCCAAAGAAGCATACTTTGAGTATTTCTTCACTATTTTCAAATATATTCATTGAAACCATTATTTTTATACTTTTTGCTTTAATTCAAGCAATGTAACGATATTCATTCAAAAAACTGTTAAAATTCAATTTTCAATAAGAAATCGTATTCACGGATTTTGTGTCTTGAAGAAGAAAAACCTGCGATTTTTTCAGTACATTTTTGAATGAATTTTTTTCTGGAGAAATTTTTGACCGAATTCAGCTTAATTCCCTATAAAACACTCATTGAAAGTGATTTCATCTCGATTGAACAATAATTAAAAATTTACCTCGATTTTTAATAACATTTTCAAAATCGACGTTTCACGGCCAAAGAACCATACTTTGAGTATTTCTTCACTATTTTCAAATATGTTCACTGAAAGCATTATTTTTATACTTTTTGCTTTAATTCAAGCAAATGTAACGATATTCATTCAAAAAACTGTTAAAATTCAATTTTAAATAAGAAATCGTTGTCACGGATTTTGTATCTTGAAGAAAAAAAACATGCGATTTTTTCGGTACACTTTTGAATGCATTTTTTTCTGGAGAAATGTTTGACCGAATTCAGCTTAATTCCCTATAGAACACTCATTGAAAGTGATTTCATCTCGATTGAACAATAATTAAAAATTTACCTCGATTTTAAATAACATTTTCAAAATCGACGTAACTCGGCCTAAGAAAAACATTTTGAGTATTTGTTCACTGTTTTCAAATATAACCACTGAAACCATTATTTTTGTAATTTTTGCCTTAATTCAAGCAAATGTAACGATATTCAATCAAAAAACTGTTAAAATTAAATTTTTCAATAAGAAATCGTTGTCACGGATTATGTATCTTGAAGAAGAAAAACATGCAATTTTTTCGGTACTTTTTTGAATGCATTTTTTTCAGGAGAAATTTTTGACCGAATTCAGCTTAATTGCCTATAAAACACTCATTAAAAGTGATTTCATCTCGATTGAACAATAAATAAAAATGTACCTCGATTTTTAATAACATTTTCAAAATCGACGTTTCACGGCCAAAGAAGCATACTTTGAGTATTTCTTCACTCTTTTCAAATATGTTCACTGAAAGCATTATTTTTATACTTTTTGCTTTAATTCAAGCAAATGTAACGATATTCAATCAAAAAACTGTTAAAATTAAATTTTTCAATAAGAAATCGTTGTCACGGATTTTGTATCTTGAAGAAGAAAAACATGAGATTTTTTCGGTACTTTTTTGAATGCATTTTTTTCAGGAGAAATTTTTGACCGAATTCAGCTTAATTCCCTATAAAACACTCATTAAAAGTGATTTCATCTCGATTGAACAATAAATGAAAATGTACCTCGATTTTTAATAACATTTTCAAAATCGACGTAACTCGGCCTAAGAAAAACATTTTGAGTATTTGTTCACTGTTTTCAAATATAACCACTGAAACCATTATTTTTGTAATTTTTGCGTTAATTCAAGCAAATGTAACGAAATTCAATCAAAAAACTGTTAAAATTAAATTTTTCAATAAGAAATCGTTGTCACGGATTTTGTATCTTGAAGAAAAAAAACATGCGATTTTTTCGGTACACTTTTGAATGCATTTTTTTCTGGAGAAATGTTTTACTGAATTCAGCTTAATTGCCTATAAAACACTCATTGAAAGTGATTTCATCTCGATTGAACAATAATTAAAAATTTACCTCGATTTTTAATAACATTTTCAAAATCGACGTTTCACGGCCAAAGAAGCATACTTTGAGTATTTCTTCACTATTTTCAAATATATTCATTGAAACCATTATTTTTATACTTTTTGCTTTAATTCAAGCAATGTAACGATATTCATTCAAAAAACTGTTAAAATTCAATTTTCAATAAGAAATCGTATTCACGGATTTTGTGTCTTGAAGAAGAAAAACCTGCGATTTTTTCAGTACATTTTTGAATGAATTTTTTTCTGGAGAAATTTTTGACCGAATTCAGCTTAATTCCCTATAAAACACTCATTGAAAGTGATTTCATCTCGATTGAACAATAATTAAAAATTTACCTCGATTTTTAATAACATTTTCAAAATCGACGTTTCACGGCCAAAGAACCATACTTTGAGTATTTCTTCACTATTTTCAAATATGTTCACTGAAAGCATTATTTTTATACTTTTTGCTTTAATTCAAGCAAATGTAACGATATTCATTCAAAAAACTGTTAAAATTCAATTTTAAATAAGAAATCGTTGTCACGGATTTTGTATCTTGAAGAAAAAAAACATGCGATTTTTTCGGTACACTTTTGAATGCATTTTTTTCTGGAGAAATGTTTGACCGAATTCAGCTTAATTCCCTATAGAACACTCATTGAAAGTGATTTCATCTCGATTGAACAATAATTAAAAATTTACCTCGATTTTAAATAACATTTTCAAAATCGACGTAACTCGGCCTAAGAAAAACATTTTGAGTATTTGTTCACTGTTTTCAAATATAACCACTGAAACCATTATTTTTGTAATTTTTGCGTTAATTCAAGCAAATGTAACGATATTCATTCAAAAAACTGTTAAAATTCCAATTTAAATAAGAAATCGTTGTCACGGATTTTGTAACTTGAAGAAAAAAAACATGCGATTTTTTCGGTACACTTTTGAATGCATTTTTTTCTGGAGAAATGTTTTACTGAATTCAGCTTAATTGCCTATAAAACACTCATTGAAAGTGATTTCATCTCGATTGAACAATAATTAAAAATTTACCTCGATTTTTAATAACATTTTCAAAATCGACGTTTCACGGCCAAAGAAGCATACTTTGAGTATTTCTTCACTATTTTCAAATATATTCATTGAAACCATTATTTTTATACTTTTTGCTTTAATTCAAGCAATGTAACGATATTCATTCAAAAAACTGTTAAAATTCAATTTTCAATAAGAAATCGTATTCACGGATTTTGTATCTTGAAGAAGAAAAACATGCGATTTTTTCGGTACTTTTTTGAATGCATTTTTTCTGGAGAAATTTTTGACCGAATTCAGCTTAATTCCCTATAAAACACTCATTGAAAGTGATTTCATCTCGATTGAACAATAAATAAAAATGTACCTCGATTTTTAATAACATTTTCAAAATCGACGTAACTCGGCCTAAGAAAAACATTTTGAGTATTTGTTCACTGTTTTCAAATATAACCACTGAAACCATTATTTTTGTAATTTTTGCGTTAATTCAAGCAAATGTAACGATATTCATTCAACAAACTCTTAAAATTCCAATTTAAATAAGAAATCGTTGTCACGGATTTTGTAACTTGAAGAAAAAAAACATGCGATTTTTTCGGTACACTTTTGAATGCATTTTTTTCTGGAGAAATGTTTTACTGAATTCAGCTTAATTGCCTATAAAACACTCATTGAAAGTTATTTCATCTCGATTGAACAATAATTAAAAATTTACCTCGATTTTTAATAACATTTTCAAAATCGACGTTTCACGGCCAAAGAAGCATACTTTGAGTATTTCTTCACTATTTTCAAATATATTCATTGAAACCATTATTTTTATACTTTTTGCTTTAATTCAAGCAATGTAACGATATTCATTCAAAAAACTGTTAAAATTCAATTTTCAATAAGAAATCGTATTCACGGATTTTGTGTCTTGAAGAAGAAAAACCTGCGATTTTTTCAGTACATTTTTGAATGAATTTTTTTCTGGAGAAATTTTTGACCGAATTCAGCTTAATTCCCTATAAAACACTCATTGAAAGTGATTTCATCTCGATTGAACAATAATTTAAAATTTACCTCGATTTTTAATAACATTTTCAAAATCGACGTTTCACGGCCAAAGAAGCATACTTTGAGTATTTCTTCACTATTTTCAAATATATTCATTGAAACCATTATTTTTATACTTTTTGCTTTAATTCAAGCAATGTAACGATATTCATTCAAAAAACTGTTAAAATTCAATTTTCAATAAGAAATCGTATTCACGGATTTTGTGTCTTGAAGAAGAAAAACCTGCGATTTTTTCAGTACATTTTTGAATGAATTTTTTTCTGGAGAAATTTTTGACCGAATTCAGCTTAATTCCCTATAAAACACTCATTGAAAGTGATTTCATCTCGATTGAACAATAATTAAAAATTTACCTCGATTTTTAATAACATTTTCAAAATCGACGTTTCACGGCCAAAGAACCATACTTTGAGTATTTCTTCACTATTTTCAAATATGTTCACTGAAAGCATTATTTTTATACTTTTTGCTTTAATTCAAGCAAATGTAACGATATTCATTCAAAAAACTGTTAAAATTCAATTTTAAATAAGAAATCGTTGTCACGGATTTTGTATCTTGAAGAAAAAAAACATGCGATTTTTTCGGTACACTTTTGAATGCATTTTTTTCTGGAGAAATGTTTGACCGAATTCAGCTTAATTCCCTATAGAACACTCATTGAAAGTGATTTCATCTCGATTGAACAATAATTAAAAATTTACCTCGATTTTAAATAACATTTTCAAAATCGACGTAACTCGGCCTAAGAAAAACATTTTGAGTATTTGTTCACTGTTTTCAAATATAACCACTGAAACCATTATTTTTGTAATTTTTGCCTTAATTCAAGCAAATGTAACGATATTCAATCAAAAAACTGTTAAAATTAAATTTTTCAATAAGAAATCGTTGTCACGGATTATGTATCTTGAAGAAGAAAAACATGCAATTTTTTCGGTACTTTTTTGAATGCATTTTTTTCAGGAGAAATTTTTGACCGAATTCAGCTTAATTCCCTATAAAACACTCATTAAAAGTGATTTCATCTCGATTGAACAATAAATAAAAATGTACCTCGATTTTTAATAACATTTTCAAAATCGACGTTTCACGGCCAAAGAAGCATACTTTGAGTATTTCTTCACTCTTTTCAAATATGTTCACTGAAAGCATTATTTTTATACTTTTTGCTTTAATTCAAGCAAATGTAACGATATTCAATCAAAAAACTGTTAAAATTAAATTTTTCAATAAGAAATCGTTGTCACGGATTTTGTATCTTGAAGAAGAAAAACATGAGATTTTTTCGGTACTTTTTTGAATGCATTTTTTTCAGGAGAAATTTTTGACCGAATTCAGCTTAATTCCCTATAAAACACTCATTAAAAGTGATTTCATCTCGATTGAACAATAAATGAAAATGTACCTCGATTTTTAATAACATTTTCAAAATCGACGTAACTCGGCCTAAGAAAAACATTTTGAGTATTTGTTCACTGTTTTCAAATATAACCACTGAAACCATTATTTTTGTAATTTTTGCGTTAATTCAAGCAAATGTAACGAAATTCAATCAAAAAACTGTTAAAATTAAATTTTTCAATAAGAAATCGTTGTCACGGATTTTGTATCTTGAAGAAAAAAAACATGCGATTTTTTCGGTACACTTTTGAATGCATTTTTTTCTGGAGAAATGTTTTACTGAATTCAGCTTAATTGCCTATAAAACACTCATTGAAAGTGATTTCATCTCGATTGAACAATAATTAAAAATTTACCTCGATTTTTAATAACATTTTCAAAATCGACGTTTCACGGCCAAAGAAGCATACTTTGAGTATTTCTTCACTATTTTCAAATATATTCATTGAAACCATTATTTTTATACTTTTTGCTTTAATTCAAGCAATGTAACGATATTCATTCAAAAAACTGTTAAAATTCAATTTTCAATAAGAAATCGTATTCACGGATTTTGTGTCTTGAAGAAGAAAAACCTGCGATTTTTTCAGTACATTTTTGAATGAATTTTTTTCTGGAGAAATTTTTGACCGAATTCAGCTTAATTCCCTATAAAACACTCATTGAAAGTGATTTCATCTCGATTGAACAATAATTAAAAATTTACCTCGATTTTTAATAACATTTTCAAAATCGACGTTTCACGGCCAAAGAACCATACTTTGAGTATTTCTTCACTATTTTCAAATATGTTCACTGAAAGCATTATTTTTATACTTTTTGCTTTAATTCAAGCAAATGTAACGATATTCATTCAAAAAACTGTTAAAATTCAATTTTAAATAAGAAATCGTTGTCACGGATTTTGTATCTTGAAGAAAAAAAACATGCGATTTTTTCGGTACACTTTTGAATGCATTTTTTTCTGGAGAAATGTTTGACCGAATTCAGCTTAATTCCCTATAGAACACTCATTGAAAGTGATTTCATCTCGATTGAACAATAATTAAAAATTTACCTCGATTTTAAATAACATTTTCAAAATCGACGTAACTCGGCCTAAGAAAAACATTTTGAGTATTTGTTCACTGTTTTCAAATATAACCACTGAAACCATTATTTTTGTAATTTTTGCGTTAATTCAAGCAAATGTAACGATATTCATTCAAAAAACTGTTAAAATTCCAATTTAAATAAGAAATCGTTGTCACGGATTTTGTAACTTGAAGAAAAAAAACATGCGATTTTTTCGGTACACTTTTGAATGCATTTTTTTCTGGAGAAATGTTTTACTGAATTCAGCTTAATTGCCTATAAAACACTCATTGAAAGTGATTTCATCTCGATTGAACAATAATTAAAAATTTACCTCGATTTTTAATAACATTTTCAAAATCGACGTTTCACGGCCAAAGAAGCATACTTTGAGTATTTCTTCACTATTTTCAAATATATTCATTGAAACCATTATTTTTATACTTTTTGCTTTAATTCAAGCAATGTAACGATATTCATTCAAAAAACTGTTAAAATTCAATTTTCAATAAGAAATCGTATTCACGGATTTTGTGTCTTGAAGAAGAAAAACCTGCGATTTTTTCAGTACATTTTTGAATGAATTTTTTTCTGGAGAAATTTTTGACCGAATTCAGCTTAATTCCCTATAAAACACTCATTGAAAGTGATTTCATCTCGATTGAACAATAATTAAAAATTTACCTCGATTTTTAATAACATTTTCAAAATCGACGTTTCACGGCCAAAGAACCATACTTTGAGTATTTCTTCACTATTTTCAAATATGTTCACTGAAAGCATTATTTTTATACTTTTTGCTTTAATTCAAGCAAATGTAACGATATTCATTCAAAAAACTGTTAAAATTCAATTTTAAATAAGAAATCGTTGTCACGGATTTTGTATCTTGAAGAAAAAAAACATGCGATTTTTTCGGTACACTTTTGAATGCATTTTTTTCTGGAGAAATGTTTGACCGAATTCAGCTTAATTCCCTATAGAATACTCATTGAAAGTGATTTCATCTCGATTGAACAATAATTAAAAATTTACCTCGATTTTAAATAACATTTTCAAAATCGACGTAACTCGGCCTAAGAAAAACATTTTGAGTATTTGTTCACTGTTTTCAAATATAACCACTGAAACCATTATTTTTGTAATTTTTGCCTTAATTCAAGCAAATGTAACGATATTCAATCAAAAAACTGTTAAAATTAAATTTTTCAATAAGAAATCGTTGTCACGGATTATGTATCTTGAAGAAGAAAAACATGCAATTTTTTCGGTACTTTTTTGAATGCATTTTTTTCAGGAGAAATTTTTGACCGAATTCAGCTTAATTCCCTATAAAACACTCATTAAAAGTGATTTCATCTCGATTGAACAATAAATAAAAATGTACCTCGATTTTTAATAACATTTTCAAAATCGACGTTTCACGGCCAAAGAAGCATACTTTGAGTATTTCTTCACTCTTTTCAAATATGTTCACTGAAAGCATTATTTTTATACTTTTTGCTTTAATTCAAGCAAATGTAACGATATTCAATCAAAAAACTGTTAAAATTAAATTTTTCAATAAGAAATCGTTGTCACGGATTTTGTATCTTGAAGAAGAAAAACATGAGATTTTTTCGGTACTTTTTTGAATGCATTTTTTTCAGGAGAAATTTTTGACCGAATTCAGCTTAATTCCCTATAAAACACTCATTAAAAGTGATTTCATCTCGATTGAACAATAAATGAAAATGTACCTCGATTTTTAATAACATTTTCAAAATCGACGTAACTCGGCCTAAGAAAAACATTTTGAGTATTTGTTCACTGTTTTCAAATATAACCACTGAAACCATTATTTTTGTAATTTTTGCGTTAATTCAAGCAAATGTAACGAAATTCAATCAAAAAACTGTTAAAATTAAATTTTTCAATAAGAAATCGTTGTCACGGATTTTGTATCTTGAAGAAAAAAAACATGCGATTTTTTCGGTACACTTTTGAATGCATTTTTTTCTGGAGAAATGTTTTACTGAATTCAGCTTAATTGCCTATAAAACACTCATTGAAAGTGATTTCATCTCGATTGAACAATAATTAAAAATTTACCTCGATTTTTAATAACATTTTCAAAATCGACGTTTCACGGCCAAAGAAGCATACTTTGAGTATTTCTTCACTATTTTCAAATATATTCATTGAAACCATTATTTTTATACTTTTTGCTTTAATTCAAGCAATGTAACGATATTCATTCAAAAAACTGTTAAAATTCAATTTTCAATAAGAAATCGTATTCACGGATTTTGTGTCTTGAAGAAGAAAAACCTGCGATTTTTTCAGTACATTTTTGAATGAATTTTTTTCTGGAGAAATTTTTGACCGAATTCAGCTTAATTCCCTATAAAACACTCATTGAAAGTGATTTCATCTCGATTGAACAATAATTAAAAATTTACCTCGATTTTTAATAACATTTTCAAAATCGACGTTTCACGGCCAAAGAACCATACTTTGAGTATTTCTTCACTATTTTCAAATATGTTCACTGAAAGCATTATTTTTATACTTTTTGCTTTAATTCAAGCAAATGTAACGATATTCATTCAAAAAACTGTTAAAATTCAATTTTAAATAAGAAATCGTTGTCACGGATTTTGTATCTTGAAGAAAAAAAACATGCGATTTTTTCGGTACACTTTTGAATGCATTTTTTTCTGGAGAAATGTTTGACCGAATTCAGCTTAATTCCCTATAGAACACTCATTGAAAGTGATTTCATCTCGATTGAACAATAATTAAAAATTTACCTCGATTTTAAATAACATTTTCAAAATCGACGTTTCACGGCCAAAGAAGCTTACTTTGAGTATTTCTTCACTATTTTCAAATATGTTCACTGAAACCATTATTTTTATACTTTTTGCTTTAATTCAAGCAAATGTAACGATATTCATTCAAAAAACTGTTAAAATTCAATTTTTCAATAAGAAATCGTTGTCACGGATTTTGTATCTTGAAGAAGAAAAACATGCGATTTTTTTCGGTACTTTTTTGAATGCATTTTTTTCTGGAGAAATTTTTGATCGAATTCAGCTTAATTCCCTATAAAACACTCATTGAAAGTGATTTCATCTCGATTGACCAATAATTAAAAATTTACCTCGATTTTTAATAACATTTTCAAAATCGACGTTTCACGGCCAAAGAAGCATACTTTGAGTATTTCTTCACTATTTTCAAATATATTCATTGAAACCATTATTTTTATACTTTTTGCTTTAATTCAAGCAATGTAACGATATTCATTCAAAAAACTGTTAAAATTCAATTTTCAATAAGAAATCGTATTCACGGATTTTGTGTCTTGAAGAAGAAAAACCTGCGATTTTTTCGGTACTTTTTTGAATGAATTTTTTTCTGGAGAAATTTTTGAGCGAATTCAGCTTAATTCCCTATAAAACACTCATTTAAAGTGATTTCATCTCGATTGAACAATAAATAAAAATGTACCTCGATTTTTAATAACATTTTCAAAATCGACGTAACTCGGCCTAAGAAAAACATTTTGAGTATTTGTTCACTGTTTTCAAATATAACCACTGAAACCATTATTTTTGTAATTTTTGCCTTAATTCAAGCAAATGTAACGATATTCAATCAAAAAACTGTTAAAATTAAATTTTTCAATAAGAAATCGTTGTCACGGATTATGTATCTTGAAGAAGAAAAACATGCAATTTTTTCGGTACTTTTTTGAATGCATTTTTTTCAGGAGAAATTTTTGACCGAATTCAGCTTAATTCCCTATAAAACACTCATTAAAAGTGATTTCATCTCGATTGAACAATAAATAAAAATGTACCTCGATTTTTAATAACATTTTCAAAATCGACGTTTCACGGCCAAAGAAGCATACTTTGAGTATTTCTTCACTCTTTTCAAATATGTTCACTGAAAGCATTATTTTTATACTTTTTGCTTTAATTCAAGCAAATGTAACGATATTCAATCAAAAAACTGTTAAAATTAAATTTTTCAATAAGAAATCGTTGTCACGGATTTTGTATCTTGAAGAAGAAAAACATGAGATTTTTTCGGTACTTTTTTGAATGCATTTTTTTCAGGAGAAATTTTTGACCGAATTCAGCTTAATTCCCTATAAAACACTCATTAAAAGTGATTTCATCTCGATTGAACAATAAATGAAAATGTACCTCGATTTTTAATAACATTTTCAAAATCGACGTAACTCGGCCTAAGAAAAACATTTTGAGTATTTGTTCACTGTTTTCAAATATAACCACTGAAACCATTATTTTTGTAATTTTTGCGTTAATTCAAGCAAATGTAACGAAATTCAATCAAAAAACTGTTAAAATTAAATTTTTCAATAAGAAATCGTTGTCACGGATTTTGTATCTTGAAGAAAAAAAACATGCGATTTTTTCGGTACACTTTTGAATGCATTTTTTTCTGGAGAAATGTTTGACCGAATTCAGCTTAATTCCCTATAAAACACTCATTAAAAGTGATTTCATCTCGATTGAACAATAATTAAAAATGTACCTCGATTTTTAATAACATTTTAAAAATCGACGTTTCACCGCCAACGAAGCATATTTTGAGTATTTCTTCACTATTTACAAATATATTCACTGAAACCATTATTTTTATACTTTTTGCTTTAATTCAAGCAAATGTAACGATATTCATTCAAAAAACTGTTAAAATTCAATTTTTCAATAAGAAATCGTTGTCACGGATTTTGTATCTTGAAGAAGAAAAACATGCGATTTTTTCGGTACTTTTTTGAATTCATTTTTTTCTGGAGAAATTTTTGACCGAATTCAGCTTAATTCCCTATAAAACACTCAATAAAAGTGATTTCATCTCGATTGAACAATAAATAAAAATGTACCTCGATTTTTAATAACATTTTCAAAATCGACGTAACTCGGCCTAAGAAAAACATTTTGAGTATTTGTTCACTGTTTTCAAATATAACCACTGAAACCATTATTTTTGTAATTTTTGCGTTAATTCAAGCAAATGTAACGATATTCATTCAACAAACTGTTAAAATTCAATTTTCAATAAGAAATCGTTGTCACGGATTTTGTATCTTGAAGAAAAAAAACATGCGATTTTTTCGGTACACTTTTGAATGCATTTTTTTTTGGAGAAATGTTTGACCGAATTCAGCTTAATTCCCTATAAAACACTCATTGAAAGTGATTTCATCTCGATTGAACAATAATTAAAAATTTACCTCGAATTTTAATAACATTTTCAAAATCGACGTTTCACGGCCAAAGAAGCATACTTTGAGTATTTCTTCACTATTTTCAAATATGTTCACTGAAACCATTATTTTTATACTTTTTGCTTTAATTCAAGCAATGTAACGATATTCATTCAAAAAACTTTTAAAATTCAATTTTCAATAAGAAATCGTTGTCACGGATTTTGTGTCTTGAAGAAGAAAAACGTGCGATTTTTTCGGTACTTTTTTGAATGCATTTTTTTCTGGAGAAATTTTTGACCGAATTCAGCTTAATTCCCTATAAAACACGAATTAAAAGTGATTTCATCTCCAGAAAAAAAAATTTCTCCAGAAAAAAAAGCATTCAAAAAAGTACCGAAAAAATCGCAGCTTTTTCTTCTTCAAGACACAAAATCCGTGAATACGATTTCTTATTGAAAATTGAATTTTAACAGTTTTTTGAATGAATATCGTTACATTGCTTGAATTAAAGCAAAAAGTATAAAAATAATGGTTTCAGTGGTTATATTTGAAAATAGTGAAGAAATACTCAAAATATGCTTCTTTGGCCGTGAAACGTCGATTTTGAAAATGTTATTAAAAATCGAGGTACATTTTTATTTATTGTTCAATCGAGATGAAATCACTTTTATTGAGTGTTTTATAGGAAATTAAGCTGAATTCGGTCAAAAATTTCTCCTGAAAAAAATGCATTCAAAAAAGTACCGAAAAAATCTCATGTTTTTCTTCTTCAAGATACAAAATCCGTGACAACGATTTCTTATTGAAAAATTTAATTTTAACAGTTTTTTGATTGAATATCGTTACATTTGCTTGAATTAAAGCAAAAAGTATAAAAATAATGGTTTCAGTGAACATATTTGAAAATAGTGAAGAAATACTCAAAGTATGCTTCTTTGGCCGTGAAACGTCGATTTTGAAAATGTTATTAAAATTCGAGGTAAATTTTTAATTAATGTTCATTCGAGATGAAATCACTTTCAATGAGTGTTTTATAGGGAATTAAGCTGAATTCGCTCAAAAATTTCTCCAGAAAAAAATTCATTCAAAAAAGTACCGAAAAAATCGCAGGTTTTTCTTCTTCAAGACACAAAATCCGTGAATACGATTTCTTACTGAAAATTGAATTTTAACAGTTTTTTGAATGAATATCGTTACATTGCTTGAATTAAAGCAAAAAGTATAAAAATAATGGTTTCAATGAATATATTTGAAAATAGTGAAGAAATACTCAAAGTATGCTTCTTTGGCCGTGAAACGTCGATTTTTAAAATGTTATTAAAAATCGAGGTACATTTTTAATTATTGTTCAATCGAGATGAAATCACTTTTAATGAGTGTTTTATAGGGAATTAAGCTGAATTCGGTCAAACATTTGTCCAGAAAAAAATGCATTTAAAAGTGTACCGAAAAAATCGCATGTTTTTTTTCTTCAAGATACAAAATCCGTGACAACGATTTCTTATTTAAAATTGAATTTTAACAGTTTGTTGAATGAATATCGTTACATTTGCTTGAATTAACGCAAAAATTACAAAAATAATGGTTTCAGTGGTTATATTTGAAAACAGTGAACAAATACTCAAAATGTTTTTCTTAGGCCGAGTTACGTCGATTTTGAAAATGTTATTAAAAATCGAGGTACATTTTTATTTATTGTTCAATCGAGATGAAATCACTTTTATTGAGTGTTTTATAGGGAATTAAGCTGAATTCGGTCAAACATTTCTCCAGAAAAAAATGCATTCAAAAGTGTACCGAAAAAATCGCATGTTTTTTTTCTTCAAGATACAAAATCCGTGACAACGATTTCTTATTGAAAAATTGAATTTTAACAGTTTTTTGAATGAATATCGTTACATTTGCTTGAATTAAAGCAAAAAGTATAAAAATAATGGTTTCAGTGAATATATTTGTAAATAGTGAAGAAATACTCAAAATATGCTTCGTTGGCGGTGAAACGTCGATTTTTAAAATGTTATTAAAAATCGAGGTACATTTTTAATTATTGTTCAATCGAGATGAAATCACTTTTAATGAGTGTTTTATAGGGAATTAAGCTGAATTCGGTCAAACATTTGTCCAGAAAAAAATGCATTTAAAAGTGTACCGAAAAAATCGCATGTTTTTTTTCTTCAAGATACAAAATCCGTGACAACGATTTCTTATTTAAAATTGAATTTTAACAGTTTGTTGAATGAATATCGTTACATTTGCTTGAATTAACGCAAAAATTACAAAAATAATGGTTTCAGTGGTTATATTTGAAAACAGTGAACAAATACTCAAAATGTTTTTCTTAGGCCGAGTTACGTCGATTTTGAAAATGTTATTAAAAATCGAGGTACATTTTTATTTATTGTTCAATCGAGATGAAATCACTTTTATTGACTGTTTTATAGGGAATTAAGCTGAATTCGGTCAAACATTTCTCCAGAAAAAAATGCATTCAAAAGTGTACCGAAAAAATCTCATGTTTTTCTTCTTCAAGATACAAAATCCGTGACAACGATTTCTTATTGAAAAATTTAATTTTAACAGTGTTTTGATTGAATATCGTTACATTTGCTTGAATTAAAGCAAAAAGTATAAAAATAATGCTTTCAGTGAACATATTTGAAAAGAGTGAAGAAATACTCAAAGTATGCTTCTTTGGCCGTGAAACGTCGATTTTGAAAATGTTATTAAAAATCGAGGTACATTTTTATTTATTGTTCAATCGAGATGAAATCACTTTTAATGAGTGTTTTATAGGGAATTAAGCTGAATTCGGTCAAAAATTTCTCCTGAAAAAAATGCATTCAAAAAAGTACCGAAAAAATCGCATGTTTTTCTTCTTCAAGATACATAATCCGTGACAACGATTTCTTATTGAAAAATTTAATTTTAACAGTTTTTTGATTGAATATCGTTACATTTGCTTGAATTAACGCAAAAATTACAAAAATAATGGTTTCAGTGGTTATATTTGAAAACAGTGAACAAATACTCAAAATGTTTTTCTTAGGCCGAGTTACGTCGATTTTGAAAATGTTATTAAAAATCGAGGTACATTTTCATTTATTGTTCAATCGAGATGAAATCACTTTTAATGAGTGTTTTATAGGGAATTAAGCTGAATTCGGTCAAAAATTTCTCCTGAAAAAAATGCATTCAAAAAAGTACCGAAAAAATCTCATGTTTTTCTTCTTCAAGATACAAAATCCGTGACAACGATTTCTTATTGAAAAATTTAATTTTAACAGTGTTTTGATTGAATATCGTTACATTTGCTTGAATTAAAGCAAAAAGTATAAAAATAATGCTTTCAGTGAACATATTTGAAAAGAGTGAAGAAATACTCAAAGTATGCTTCTTTGGCCGTGAAACGTCGATTTTGAAAATGTTATTAAAAATCGAGGTACATTTTTATTTATTGTTCAATCGAGATGAAATCACTTTTAATGAGTGTTTTATAGGGAATTAAGCTGAATTCGGTCAAAAATTTCTCCTGAAAAAAATGCATTCAAAAAAGTACCGAAAAAATCGCATGTTTTTCTTCTTCAAGATACATAATCCGTGACAACGATTTCTTATTGAAAAATTTAATTTTAACAGTTTTTTGATTGAATATCGTTACATTTGCTTGAATTAACGCAAAAATTACAAAAATAATGGTTTCAGTGGTTATATTTGAAAACAGTGAACAAATACTCAAAATGTTTTTCTTAGGCCGAGTTACGTCGATTTTGAAAATGTTATTAAAAATCGAGGTACATTTTTATTTATTGTTCAATCGAGATGAAATCACTTTAAATGAGTGTTTTATAGGGAATTAAGCTGAATTCGGTCAAACATTTCTCCAGAAAAAAATGCATTCAAAAAAGTACCGAAAAAATCGCATGTTTTTCTTCTTCAAGATACAAAATCCGTGACAACGATTTCTTATTGAAAAATTGAATTTTAACAGTTTTTTGAATGAATATCGTTACATATGCTTGAATTAAAGCAAAAAGTATAAAAATAATGGTTTCAGTGAATATATTTGTAAATAGTGAAGAAATACTCAAAATATGCTTCGTTGGCGGTGAAACGTCGATTTTTAAAATGTTATTAAAAATCGAGGTACATTTTTAATTATTGTTCAATCGAGATGAAATCACTTTTAATGAGTGTTTTATAGGGAATTAAGCTGAATTCGGTCAAACATTTGTCCAGAAAAAAATGCATTTAAAAGTGTACCGAAAAAATCGCATGTTTTTTTTCTTCAAGATACAAAATCCGTGACAACGATTTCTTATTTAAAATTGAATTTTAACAGTTTGTTGAATGAATATCGTTACATTTGCTTGAATTAACGCAAAAATTACAAAAATAATGGTTTCAGTGGTTATATTTGAAAACAGTGAACAAATACTCAAAATGTTTTTCTTAGGCCGAGTTACGTCGATTTTGAAAATGTTATTAAAAATCGAGGTACATTTTTATTTATTGTTCAATCGAGATGAAATCACTTTTATTGACTGTTTTATAGGGAATTAAGCTGAATTCGGTCAAACATTTCTCCAGAAAAAAATGCATTCAAAAGTGTACCGAAAAAATCGCATGTTTTTTTTCTTCAAGATACAAAATCCGTGACAACGATTTCTTATTGAAAAATTTAATTTTAACAGTTTTTTGATTGAATTTCGTTACATTTGCTTGAATTAACGCAAAAATTACAAAAATAATGGTTTCAGTGGTTATATTTGAAAACAGTGAACAAATACTCAAAATGTTTTTCTTAGGCCGAGTTACGTCGATTTTGAAAATGTTATTAAAAATCGAGGTACATTTTCATTTATTGTTCAATCGAGATGAAATCACTTTTAATGAGTGTTTTAAAGGGAATTAAGCTGAATTCGGTCAAAAATTTCTCCTGAAAAAAATGCATTCAAAAAAGTACCGAAAAAATCTCATGTTTTTCTTCTTCAAGATACAAAATCCGTGACAACGATTTCTTATTGAAAAATTTAATTTTAACAGTGTTTTGATTGAATATCGTTACATTTGCTTGAATTAAAGCAAAAAGTATAAAAATAATGCTTTCAGTGAACATATTTGAAAAGAGTGAAGAAATACTCAAAGTATGCTTCTTTGGCCGTGAAACGTCGATTTTGAAAATGTTATTAAAAATCGAGGTACATTTTTATTTATTGTTCAATCGAGATGAAATCACTTTTAATGAGTGTTTTATAGGGAATTAAGCTGAATTCGGTCAAACATTTCTCCAGAAAAAAATGCATTCAAAAAAGTACCGAAAAAATCGCATGTTTTTCTTCTTCAAGATACAAAATCCGTGACAACGATTTCTTATTGAAAAATTGAATTTTAACAGTTTTTTGAATGAATATCGTTACATTTGCTTGAATTAAAGCAAAAAGTATAAAAATAATGCTTTCAGTGAACATATTTGAAAAGAGTGAAGAAATACTCAAAGTATGCTTCTTTGGCCGTGAAACGTCGATTTTGAAAATGTTATTAAAAATCGAGGTACATTTTTATTTATTGTTCAATCGAGATGAAATCACTTTTAATGAGTGTTTTATAGGGAATTAAGCTGAATTCGGTCAAAAATTTCTCCTGAAAAAAATGCATTCAAAAAAGTACCGAAAAAATCGCATGTTTTTCTTCTTCAAGATACATAATCCGTGACAACGATTTCTTATTGAAAAATTTAATTTTAACAGTTTTTTGATTGAATATCGTTACATTTGCTTGAATTAACGCAAAAATTACAAAAATAATGGTTTCAGTGGTTATATTTGAAAACAGTGAACAAATACTCAAAATGTTTTTCTTAGGCCGAGTTACGTCGATTTTGAAAATGTTATTAAAAATCGAGGTACATTTTTATTTATTGTTCAATCGAGATGAAATAACTTTAAATGAGTGTTTTATAGGGAATTAAGCTGAATTCGGTCAAAAATTTCTCCTGAAAAAAATGCATTCAAAAAAGTACCGAAAAAATCTCATGTTTTTCTTCTTCAAGATACAAAATCCGTGACAACGATTTCTTATTGAAAAATTTAATTTTAACAGTGTTTTGATTGAATATCGTTACATTTGCTTGAATTAAAGCAAAAAGTATAAAAATAATGCTTTCAGTGAACATATTTGAAAAGAGTGAAGAAATACTCAAAGTATGCTTCTTTGGCCGTGAAACGTCGATTTTGAAAATGTTATTAAAAATCGAGGTACATTTTTATTTATTGTTCAATCGAGATGAAATCACTTTTAATGAGTGTTTTATAGGGAATTAAGCTGAATTCGGTCAAACATTTCTCCAGAAAAAAATGCATTCAAAAAAGTACCGAAAAAATCGCATGTTTTTCTTCTTCAAGATACAAAATCCGTGACAACGATTTCTTATTGAAAAATTGAATTTTAACAGTTTTTTGAATGAATATCGTTACATTTGCTTGAATTAAAGCAAAAAGTATAAAAATAATGCTTTCAGTGAACATATTTGAAAAGAGTGAAGAAATACTCAAAGTATGCTTCTTTGGCCGTGAAACGTCGATTTTGAAAATGTTATTAAAAATCGAGGTACATTTTTATTTATTGTTCAATCGAGATGAAATCACTTTTAATGAGTGTTTTATAGGGAATTAAGCTGAATTCGGTCAAAAATTTCTCTTGAAAAAAATGCATTCAAAAAAGTACCGAAAAAATCGCATGTTTTTCTTCTTCAAGATACATAATCCGTGACAACGATTTCTTATTGAAAAATTTAATTTTAACAGTTTTTTGATTGAATATCGTTACATTTGCTTGAATTAACGCAAAAATTACAAAAATAATGGTTTCAGTGGTTATATTTGAAAACAGTGAACAAATACTCAAAATGTTTTTCTTAGGCCGAGTTACGTCGATTTTGAAAATGTTATTAAAAATCGAGGTACATTTTTATTTATTGTTCAATCGAGATGAAATAACTTTAAATGAGTGTTTTATAGGGAATTAAGCTGAATTCGGTCAAAAATTTCTCCAGAAAAAAATGCATTCAAAAAAGTACCGAAAAAATCGCATGTTTTTCTTCTTCAAGATACAAAATCCGTGACAACGATTTCTTATTGAAAAATTGAATTTTAACAGTTTTTTGAATGAATATCGTTACATTTGCTTGAATTAAAGCAAAAAGTATAAAAATAATGGTTTCAGTGAATATATTTGTAAATAGTGAAGAAATACTCAAAATATGCTTCGTTGGCGGTGAAACGTCGATTTTTAAAATGTTATTAAAAATCGAGGTACATTTTTAATTATTGTTCAATCGAGATGAAATCACTTTTAATGAGTGTTTTATAGGGAATTAAGCTGAATTCGGTCAAACATTTCTCCAGAAAAAAATGCATTCAAAAAAGTACCGAAAAAATCGCATGTTTTTCTTCTTCAAGATACAAAATCCGTGACAACGATTTCTTATTGAAAAATTGAATTTTAACAGTTTTTTGAATGAATATCGTTACATTTGCTTGAATTAAAGCAAAAAGTATAAAAATAATGCTTTCAGTGAACATATTTGAAAAGAGTGAAGAAATACTCAAAGTATGCTTCTTTGGCCGTGAAACGTCGATTTTGAAAATGTTATTAAAAATCGAGGTACATTTTTATTTATTGTTCAATCGAGATGAAATCACTTTTAATGAGTGTTTTATAGGGAATTAAGCTGAATTCGGTCAAAAATTTCTCTTGAAAAAAATGCATTCAAAAAAGTACCGAAAAAATCGCATGTTTTTCTTCTTCAAGATACATAATCCGTGACAACGATTTCTTATTGAAAAATTTAATTTTAACAGTTTTTTGATTGAATATCGTTACATTTGCTTGAATTAACGCAAAAATTACAAAAATAATGGTTTCAGTGGTTATATTTGAAAACAGTGAACAAATACTCAAAATGTTTTTCTTAGGCCGAGTTACGTCGATTTTGAAAATGTTATTAAAAATCGAGGTACATTTTTATTTATTGTTCAATCGAGATGAAATAACTTTAAATGAGTGTTTTATAGGGAATTAAGCTGAATTCGGTCAAAAATTTCTCCAGAAAAAAATGCATTCAAAAAAGTACCGAAAAAATCGCATGTTTTTCTTCTTCAAGATACAAAATCCGTGACAACGATTTCTTATTGAAAAATTGAATTTTAACAGTTTTTTGAATGAATATCGTTACATTTGCTTGAATTAAAGCAAAAAGTATAAAAATAATGGTTTCAGTGAATATATTTGTAAATAGTGAAGAAATACTCAAAATATGCTTCGTTGGCGGTGAAACGTCGATTTTTAAAATGTTATTAAAAATCGAGGTACATTTTTAATTATTGTTCAATCGAGATGAAATCACTTTTAATGAGTGTTTTATAGGGAATTAAGCTGAATTCGGTCAAACATTTGTCCAGAAAAAAATGCATTTAAAAGTGTACCGAAAAAATCGCATGTTTTTTTTCTTCAAGATACAAAATCCGTGACAACGATTTCTTATTTAAAATTGAATTTTAACAGTTTGTTGAATGAATATCGTTACATTTGCTTGAATTAACGCAAAAATTACAAAAATAATGGTTTCAGTGGTTATATTTGAAAACAGTGAACAAATACTCAAAATGTTTTTCTTAGGCCGAGTTACGTCGATTTTGAAAATGTTATTAAAAATCGAGGTACATTTTTATTTATTGTTCAATCGAGATGAAATCACTTTTATTGAGTGTTTTATAGGGAATTAAGCTGAATTCGGTCAAACATTTCTCCAGAAAAAAATGCATTCAAAAGTGTACCGAAAAAATCGCATGTTTTTTTTCTTCAAGATACAAAATCCGTGACAACGATTTCTTATTGAAAAATTTAATTTTAACAGTTTTTTGATTGAATTTCGTTACATTTGCTTGAATTAACGCAAAAATTACAAAAATAATGGTTTCAGTGGTTATATTTGAAAACAGTGAACAAATACTCAAAATGTTTTTCTTAGGCCGAGTTACGTCGATTTTGAAAATGTTATTAAAAATCGAGGTACATTTTCATTTATTGTTCAATCGAGATGAAATCACTTTTAATGAGTGTTTTATAGGGAATTAAGCTGAATTCGGTCAAAAATTTCTCCTGAAAAAAATGCATTCAAAAAAGTACCGAAAAAATCTCATGTTTTTCTTCTTCAAGATACAAAATCCGTGACAACGATTTCTTATTGAAAAATTTAATTTTAACAGTGTTTTGATTGAATATCGTTACATTTGCTTGAATTAAAGCAAAAAGTATAAAAATAATGCTTTCAGTGAACATATTTGAAAAGAGTGAAGAAATACTCAAAGTATGCTTCTTTGGCCGTGAAACGTCGATTTTGAAAATGTTATTAAAAATCGAGGTACATTTTTATTTATTGTTCAATCGAGATGAAATCACTTTTAATGAGTGTTTTATAGGGAATTAAGCTGAATTCGGTCAAAAATTTCTCCTGAAAAAAATGCATTCAAAAAAGTACCGAAAAAATCGCATGTTTTTCTTCTTCAAGATACATAATCCGTGACAACGATTTCTTATTGAAAAATTTAATTTTAACAGTTTTTTGATTGAATATCGTTACATTTGCTTGAATTAACGCAAAAATTACAAAAATAATGGTTTCAGTGGTTATATTTGAAAACAGTGAACAAATACTCAAAATGTTTTTCTTAGGCCGAGTTACGTCGATTTTGAAAATGTTATTAAAAATCGAGGTACATTTTTATTTATTGTTCAATCGAGATGAAATCACTTTAAATGAGTGTTTTATAGGGAATTAAGCTGAATTCGGTCAAAAATTTCTCCAGAAAAAAATGCATTCAAAAAAGTACCGAAAAAATCGCATGTTTTTCTTCTTCAAGATACAAAATCCGTGACAACGATTTCTTATTGAAAAATTGAATTTTAACAGTTTTTTGAATGAATATCGTTACATTTGCTTGAATTAAAGCAAAAAGTATAAAAATAATGGTTTCAGTGAATATATTTGTAAATAGTGAAGAAATACTCAAAATATGCTTCGTTGGCGGTGAAACGTCGATTTTTAAAATGTTATTAAAAATCGAGGTACATTTTTAATTATTGTTCAATCGAGATGAAATCACTTTTAATGAGTGTTTTATAGGGAATTAAGCTGAATTCGGTCAAACATTTCTCCAGAAAAAAATGCATTTAAAAGTGTACCGAAAAAATCGCATGTTTTTTTTCTTCAAGATACAAAATCCGTGACAACGATTTCTTATTTAAAATTGAATTTTAACAGTTTGTTGAATGAATATCGTTACATTTGCTTGAATTAACGCAAAAATTACAAAAATAATGGTTTCAGTGGTTATATTTGAAAACAGTGAACAAATACTCAAAATGTTTTTCTTAGGCCGAGTTACGTCGATTTTGAAAATGTTATTAAAAATCGAGGTACATTTTCATTTATTGTTCAATCGAGATGAAATCACTTTTAATGAGTGTTTTATAGGGAATTAAGCTGAATTCGGTCAAAAATTTCTCCTGAAAAAAATGCATTCAAAAAAGTACCGAAATATCTCATGTTTTTCTTCTTCAAGATACAAAATCCGTGACAACGATTTCTTATTGAAAAATTTAATTTTAACAGTGTTTTGATTGAATATCGTTACATTTGCTTGAATTAAAGCAAAAAGTATAAAAATAATGCTTTCAGTGAACATATTTGAAAAGAGTGAAGAAATACTCAAACTATGCTTCTTTGGCCGTGAAACGTCGATTTTGAAAATGTTATTAAAAATCGAGGTACATTTTTATTTATTGTTCAATCGAGATGAAATCACTTTTAATGAGTGTTTTATAGGGAATTAAGCTGAATTCGGTCAAAAATTTCTCCTGAAAAAAATGCATTCAAAAAAGTACCGAAAAAATCGCATGTTTTTCTTCTTCAAGATACATAATCCGTGACAACGATTTCTTATTGAAAAATTTAATTTTAACAGTTTTTTGATTGAATATCGTTACATTTGCTTGAATTAACGCAAAAATTACAAAAATAATGGTTTCAGTGGTTATATTTGAAAACAGTGAACAAATACTCAAAATGTTTTTCTTAGGCCGAGTTACGTCGATTTTGAAAATGTTATTAAAAATCGAGGTACATTTTCATTTATTGTTCAATCGAGATGAAATCACTTTTAATGAGTGTTTTATAGGGAATTAAGCTGAATTCGGTCAAAAATTTCTCCAGAAAAAAATGCATTCAAAAAAGTACCGAAAAAATCGCATGTTTTTCTTCTTCAAGATACAAAATCCGTGACAACGATTTCTTATTGAAAAATTGAATTTTAACAGTTTTTTGAATGAATATCGTTACATTTGCTTGAATTAAAGCAAAAAGTATAAAAATAATGGTTTCAGTGAATATATTTGTAAATAGTGAAGAAATACTCAAAATATGCTTCGTTGGCGGTGAAACGTCGATTTTTAAAATGTTATTAAAAATCGAGGTACATTTTTAATTATTGTTCAATCGAGATGAAATCACTTTTAATGAGTGTTTTATAGGGAATTAAGCTGAATTCGGTCAAACATTTCTCCAGAAAAAAATGCATTTAAAAGTGTACCGAAAAAATCGCATGTTTTTTTTCTTCAAGATACAAAATCCGTGACAACGATTTCTTATTTAAAATTGAATTTTAACAGTTTGTTGAATGAATATCGTTACATTTGCTTGAATTAACGCAAAAATTACAAAAATAATGGTTTCAGTGGTTATATTTGAAAACAGTGAACAAATACTCAAAATGTTTTTCTTAGGCCGAGTTACGTCGATTTTGAAAATGTTATTAAAAATCGAGGTACATTTTTATTTATTGTTCAATCGAGATGAAATCACTTTTATTGAGTGTTTTATAGGGAATTAAGCTGAATTCGGTCAAACATTTCTCCAGAAAAAAATGCATTCAAAAGTGTACCGAAAAAATCGCATGTTTTTTTTCTTCAAGATACAAAATCCGTGACAACGATTTCTTATTTAAAATTGAATTTTAACAGTTTTTTGAATGAATATCGTTACATTTGCTTGAATTAAAGCAAAAAGTATAAAAATAATGCTTTCAGTGAACATATTTGAAAATAGTGAAGAAATACTCAAAGTATGGTTCTTTGGCCGTGAAACGTCGATTTTGAAAATGTTATTAAAAATCGAGGTAAATTTTTAATTATTGTTCAATCGAGATGAAATCACTTTCAATGAGTGTTTTATAGGGAATTAAGCTGAATTCGGTCAAAAATTTCTCCAGAAAAAAATTCATTCAAAAATGTACTGAAAAAATCGCAGGTTTTTCTTCTTCAAGACACAAAATCCGTGAATACGATTTCTTATTGAAAATTGAATTTTAACAGTTTTTTGAATGAATATCGTTACATTGCTTGAATTAAAGCAAAAAGTATAAAAATAATGGTTTCAATGAATATATTTGAAAATAGTGAAGAAATACTCAAAGTATGCTTCTTTGGCCGTGAAACGTCGATTTTGAAAATGTTATTAAAAATCGAGGTAAATTTTTAATTATTGTTCAATCGAGATGAAATAACTTTCAATGAGTGTTTTATAGGCAATTAAGCTGAATTCAGTAAAACATTTCTCCAGAAAAAAATGCATTCAAAAGTGTACCGAAAAAATCGCATGTTTTTTTTCTTCAAGTTACAAAATCCGTGACAACGATTTCTTATTTAAATTTGAATTTTAAGAGTTTGTTGAATGAATATCGTTACATTTGCTTGAATTAACGCAAAAATTACAAAAATAATGGTTTCAGTGGTTATATTTGAAAACAGTGAACAAATACTCAAAATGTTTTTCTTAGGCCGAGTTACGTCGATTTTGAAAATGTTATTAAAAATCGAGGTACATTTTTATTTATTGTTCAATCGAGATGAAATCACTTTCAATGAGTGTTTTATAGGGAATTAAGCTGAATTCGGTCAAAAATTTCTCCAGGAAAAATGCATTCAAAAAAGTACCGAAAAAATCGCATGTTTTTCTTCTTCAAGATACAAAATCCGTGACAACGATTTCTTATTGAAAAATTTAATTTTAACAGTTTTTTGATTGAATATCGTTACATTTGCTTGAATTAAAGCAAAAAGTATAAAAATAATGGTTTCAGTGAACATATTTGAAAATAGTGAAGAAATACTCAAAGTATGCTTCTTTGGCCGTGAAACGTCGATTTTGAAAATGTTATTAAAAATCGAGGTAAATTTTTAATTATTGTTAAATCGAGATGAAATCACTTTCAATGAGTGTTTTATAGGGAATTAAGCTGAATTCGGTCAAAAATTTCTCCAGAAAAAAATGCATTCAAAAGTGTACCGAAAAAATCGCATGTTTTTCTTCTTCAAGATACAAAATCCGTGACAACGATTTCTTATTGAAAAATTGAATTTTAACAGTTTTTTGAATGAATATCGTTACATTTGCTTGAATTAAAGCAAAAAGTATAAAAATAATGGTTTCAGTGGTTATATTTGAAAATAGTGAAGAAATACTCAAAATATGATTCTTCGGCCGTGAAACGTCGATTTTGAAAATGTTATTAAAAATCGAGGTAAATTTTTAATTATTGTTCAATCGAGATGAAATTACTTTCAAAGAGTGTTTTATAGGGAATTAAGCTGAATTCGGTCAAACATTTCTCCAAAAAATAATGCATTCAAAAGTGTACCGAAAAAATCGCATGTTTTTTTTCTTCAAGATACAATATCCGTGACAACGATTTCTTATTTAAAATTGAATTTTAACAGTTTGTTGAATGAATATCGTTACATTTGCTTGAATTAAAGCAAAAAGTATAAAAATAATGGTTTCAGTGAACATATTTGAAAATAGTGAAGAAATACTCAAAGTAAGCTTCTTTGGCCGTGAAACGTCGATTTTGAAAATGTTATTAAAAATCGAGGTAAATTTTTAATTATTGTTCAATCGAGATGAAATCACTTTCAATGAGTGTTTTATAGGGAATTAAGCTGAATTCGGTCAAACATTTCTCCAGAAAAAAATGCATTCAAAAGTGTACCGAAAAAATCGCATGTTTTTTTTCTTCATGATACAAAATCCGTGACAACGATTTCTTATTGAAAATTGAATTTTAACAGTTTGTTGAATGAATATCGTTACATTTGCTTGAATTAACGCAAAAATTACAAAAATAATGGTTTCAGTGGTTATATTTGAAAACAGTGAACAAATACTCAAAATGTTTTTCTTAGGCCGAGTTACGTCGATTTTGAAAATGTTATTTAAAATCGAGGTACATTTTTATTTATTGTTCAATCGAGATGAAATCACTTTTAATGAGTGTTTTATAGGGAATTAAGCTGAATTCGGTCAAAAATTTCTCCAGAAAAAATTCATTCAAAAAAGTACCGAAAAAATCGCAGGTTTTTCTTCTTCAAGACACAAAATCCGTGAATACGATTTCTTATTGAAAATTGAATTTTAACAGTTTTTTGAATGAATATCGTTACACTTGCTTGAATTAAAGCAAAAAGTATAAAAATAATGGTTTCAGTGGTTATTTTTGAAAATAGTGAAGAAATACTCAAAATATGCTTCTTTGGCCGTGAAACGTCGATTTTGAAAATGTTATTAAAAATCGAGGTACATTTTTATTTATTGTTCAATCGAGATGAAATCACTTTCAATGAGTGTTTTATTGGGAATTAAGCTGAATTCGGTCAAAAATTTCTCCAGAAAAAAATTCATTCAAAAAAGTACCGAAAAAATCGCAGGT
Source organism: Phalangium opilio (assembly GCF_054372755.1). Taxonomy (NCBI): domain Eukaryota; kingdom Metazoa; phylum Arthropoda; class Arachnida; order Opiliones; family Phalangiidae; genus Phalangium; species Phalangium opilio. The sequence goes on along the minus strand of NW_028324192.1, from coordinate 2,767,451 downwards.
TTTTCTTCTTCAAGACACAAAATCCGTGAATACGATTTCTTACTGAAAATTGAATTTTAACAGTTTTTTGAATGAATATCGTTACATTGCTTGAATTAAAGCAAAAAGTATAAAAATAATGGTTTCAGTGAACATATTTGAAAATAGTGAAGAAATACTCAAAGTATGCTTCTTTGGCCGTGAAACGTCGATTTTGAAAATGTTATTAAAAATCGAGGTAAATTTTTAATTATTGTTCAATCGAGATGAAATCACTTTCAAAGAGTGTTTTATAGGGAATTAAGCTGAATTCGGTCAAACATTTCTCCAAAAAAAAATGCATTCAAAAGTGTACCGAAAAAATCGCATGTTTTTTTTCTTCAAGATACAATATCCGTGACAACGATTTCTTATTTAAAATTGAATTTTAACAGTTTGTTGAATGAATATCGTTACATTTGCTTGAATTAACGCAAAAATTACAAAAATAATGGTTTCATTGGTTATATTTGAAAACAGTGAACAAATACTCAAAATGTTTTTCTTAGGCCGAGTTACGTCGATTTTGAAAATGTTATTAAAAATCGAGGTGCATTTTTATTTATTGTTCAATCGAGATGAAATCACTTTTAATGAGTGTTTTATAGGGAATTAAGCTGAATTCGGTCAAAAATTTCTCCTGAAAAAAATGCATTCAAAAAAGTACCGAAAAAATCGCATGTTTTTCTTCTTCAAGATACAAAATCCGTGACAACGATTTCTTATTGAAAAATTTAATTTTAACAGTTTTTTGATTGAATATCGTTACATTTGCTTGAATTAAAGCAAAAAGTATAAAAATAATGCTTTCAGTGAACATATTTGAAAATAGTGAAGAAATACTCAAAGTATGCTTCTTTGGCCGTGAAACGTCGATTTTGAAAATGTTATTAAAAATCGAGGTACATTTTTATTTATTGTTCAATCGAGATGAAATCACTTTTAATGAGTGTTTTATAGGGAATTAAGCTGAATTCGGTCCAAAATTTCTCCTGAAAAAAATGCATTCAAAAAAGTACCGAAAAAATCGCATGTTTTTCTTCTTCAAGATACAAAATCCGTGACAACGATTTCTTATTGAAAAATTTAATTTTAACAGTTTTTTGATTGAATATCGTTACATTTGCTTGAATTAAAGCAAAAAGTATAAAAATAATGGTTTCAGTGAACATATTTGAAAATAGTGAAGAAATACTCAAAGTAAGCTTCTTTGGCCGTGAAACGTCGATTTTGAAAATGTTATTAAAAATCGAGGTAAATTTTTAATTATTGTTCAATCGAGATGAAATCACTTTCAATGAGTGTTTTATAGGGAATTAAGCTGAATTCGGTCAAACATTTCTCCAGAAAAAAATGCATTCAAAAGTGTACCGAAAAAATCGCATGTTTTTTTTCTTCGAGATACAAAATCCGTGACAACGATTTCTTATTGAAAATTGAATTTTAACAGTTTGTTGAATGAATATCGTTACATTTGCTTGAATTAACGCAAAAATTACAAAAATAATGGTTTCAGTGGTTATATTTGAAAACAGTGAACAAATACTCAAAATGTTTTTCTTAGGCCGAGTTACGTCAATTTTGAAAATGTTATTAAAAATCGAGGTACATTTTTATTTATTGTTCAATCGAGATGAAATCACTTTCAATGAGTGTTTTATAGGGAATTAAGCTGAATTCGGTCAAAAATTTCTCCAGGAAAAATGCATTCAAAAAAGTACCGAAAAAATCGCATGTTTTTCTTCTTCAAGATACAAAATCCGTGACAACGATTTCTTATTGAAAAATTTAATTTTAACAGTTTTTTGATTGAATATCGTTACATTTGCTTGAATTAAAGCAAAAAGTATAAAAATAATGGTTTCAGTGAACATATTTGAAAATAGTGAAGAAATACTCAAAGTATGCTTCTTTGGCCGTGAAACGTCGATTTTGAAAATGTTATTAAAAATCGAGGTAAATTTTTAATTATTGTTAAATCGAGATGAAATCACTTTCAATGAGTGTTTTATAGGGAATTAAGCTGAATTCGGTCAAAAATTTCTCCAGAAAAAAATGCATTCAAAAGTGTACCGAAAAAATCGCATGTTTTTCTTCTTCAAGATACAAAATCCGTGACAACGATTTCTTATTGAAAAATTGAATTTTAACAGTTTTTTGAATGAATATCGTTACATTTGCTTGAATTAAAGCAAAAAGTATAAAAATAATGGTTTCAGTGGTTATATTTGAAAATAGTGAAGAAATACTCAAAATATGATTCTTCGGCCGTGAAACGTCGATTTTGAAAATGTTATTAAAAATCGAGGTAAATTTTTAATTATTGGTCAATCGAGATGAAATTACTTTCAAAGAGTGTTTTATAGGGAATTAAGCTGAATTCGGTCAAACATTTCTCCAAAAAAAATGCATTCAAAAGTGTACCGAAAAAATCGCATGTTTTTTTTCTTCAAGATACAATATCCGTGACAACGATTTCTTATTTAAAATTGAATTTTAACAGTTTGTTGAATGAATATCGTTACATTTGCTTGAATTAAAGCAAAAAGTATAAAAATAATGGTTTCAGTGAACATATTTGAAAATAGTGAAGAAATACTCAAAGTAAGCTTCTTTGGCCGTGAAACGTCGATTTTGAAAATGTTATTAAAAATCGAGGTAAATTTTTAATTATTGTTCAATCGAGATGAAATCACTTTCAATGAGTGTTTTATAGGGAATTAAGCTGAATTCGGTCAAACATTTCTCCAGAAAAAAATGCATTCAAAAGTGTACCGAAAAAATCGCATGTTTTTTTTCTTCAAGATACAAAATCCGTGACAACGATTTCTTATTGAAAATTGAATTTTAACAGTTTGTTGAATGAATATCGTTACATTTGCTTGAATTAACGCAAAAATTACAAAAATAATGGTTTCAGTGGTTATATTTGAAAACAGTGAACAAATACTCAAAATGTTTTTCTTAGGCCGAGTTACGTCGATTTTGAAAATGTTATTTAAAATCGAGGTACATTTTTATTTATTGTTCAATCGAGATGAAATCACTTTTAATGAGTGTTTTATAGGGAATTAAGCTGAATTCGGTCAAAAATTTCTCCAGAAAAAATTCATTCAAAAAAGTACCGAAAAAATCGCAGGTTTTTCTTCTTCAAGACACAAAATCCGTGAATACGATTTCTTATTGAAAATTGAATTTTAACAGTTTTTTGAATGAATATCGTTACACTTGCTTGAATTAAAGCAAAAAGTATAAAAATAATGGTTTCAGTGGTTATTTTTGAAAATAGTGAAGAAATACTCAAAATATGCTTCTTTGGCCGTGAAACGTCGATTTTGAAAATGTTATTAAAAATCGAGGTACATTTTTATTTATTGTTCAATCGAGATGAAATCACTTTCAATGAGTGTTTTATTGGGAATTAAGCTGAATTCGGTCAAAAATTTCTCCAGAAAAAAATTCATTCAAAAAAGTACCGAAAAAATCGCAGGTTTTTCTTCTTCAAGACACAAAATCCGTGAATACGATTTCTTACTGAAAATTGAATTTTAACAGTTTTTTGAATGAATATCGTTACATTGCTTGAATTAAAGCAAAAAGTATAAAAATAATGGTTTCAGTGAACATATTTGAAAATAGTGAAGAAATACTCAAAGTATGCTTCTTTGGCCGTGAAACGTCGATTTTGAAAATGTTATTAAAAATCGAGGTAAATTTTTAATTATTGTTCAATCGAGATGAAATCACTTTCAAAGAGTGTTTTATAGGGAATTAAGCTGAATTCGGTCAAACATTTCTCCAAAAAAAAATGCATTCAAAAGTGTACCGAAAAAATCGCATGTTTTTTTTCTTCAAGATACAATATCCGTGACAACGATTTCTTATTTAAAATTGAATTTTAACAGTTTGTTGAATGAATATCGTTACATTTGCTTGAATTAACGCAAAAATTACAAAAATAATGGTTTCATTGGTTATATTTGAAAACAGTGAACAAATACTCAAAATGTTTTTCTTAGGCCGAGTTACGTCGATTTTGAAAATGTTATTAAAAATCGAGGTGCATTTTTATTTATTGTTCAATCGAGATGAAATCACTTTTAATGAGTGTTTTATAGGGAATTAAGCTGAATTCGGTCAAAAATTTCTCCTGAAAAAAATGCATTCAAAAAAGTACCGAAAAAATCGCATGTTTTTCTTCTTCAAGATACAAAATCCGTGACAACGATTTCTTATTGAAAAATTTAATTTTAACAGTTTTTTGATTGAATATCGTTACATTTGCTTGAATTAAAGCAAAAAGTATAAAAATAATGCTTTCAGTGAACATATTTGAAAATAGTGAAGAAATACTCAAAGTATGCTTCTTTGGCCGTGAAACGTCGATTTTGAAAATGTTATTAAAAATCGAGGTACATTTTTATTTATTGTTCAATCGAGATGAAATCACTTTTAATGAGTGTTTTATAGGGAATTAAGCTGAATTCGGTCCAAAATTTCTCCTGAAAAAAATGCATTCAAAAAAGTACCGAAAAAATCGCATGTTTTTCTTCTTCAAGATACAAAATCCGTGACAACGATTTCTTATTGAAAAATTTAATTTTAACAGTTTTTTGATTGAATATCGTTACATTTGCTTGAATTAAAGCAAAAAGTATAAAAATAATGGTTTCAGTGAACATATTTGAAAATAGTGAAGAAATACTCAAAGTAAGCTTCTTTGGCCGTGAAACGTCGATTTTGAAAATGTTATTAAAAATCGAGGTAAATTTTTAATTATTGTTCAATCGAGATGAAATCACTTTCAATGAGTGTTTTATAGGGAATTAAGCTGAATTCGGTCAAACATTTCTCCAGAAAAAAATGCATTCAAAAGTGTACCGAAAAAATCGCATGTTTTTTTTCTTCAAGATACAAAATCCGTGACAACGATTTCTTATTGAAAATTGAATTTTAACAGTTTGTTGAATGAATATCGTTACATTTGCTTGAATTAACGCAAAAATTACAAAAATAATGGTTTCAGTGGTTATATTTGAAAACAGTGAACAAATACTCAAAATGTTTTTCTTAGGCCGAGTTACGTCGATTTTGAAAATGTTATTTAAAATCGAGGTACATTTTTATTTATTGTTCAATCGAGATGAAATCACTTTTAATGAGTGTTTTATAGGGAATTAAGCTGAATTCGGTCAAAAATTTCTCCAGAAAAAATTCATTCAAAAAAGGACCGAAAAAATCGCAGGTTTTTCTTCTTCAAGACACAAAATCCGTGAATACGATTTCTTATTGAAAATTGAATTTTAACAGTTTTTTGAATGAATATCGTTACACTTGCTTGAATTAAAGCAAAAAGTATAAAAATAATGGTTTCAGTGGTTATTTTTGAAAATAGTGAAGAAATACTCAAAATATGCTTCTTTGGCCGTGAAACGTCGATTTTGAAAATGTTATTAAAAATCGAGGTACATTTTTATTTATTGTTCAATCGAGATGAAATCACTTTCAATGAGTGTTTTATTGGGAATTAAGCTGAATTCGGTCAAAAATTTCTCCAGAAAAAAATTCATTCAAAAAAGTACCGAAAAAATCGCAGGTTTTTCTTCTTCAAGACACAAAATCCGTGAATACGATTTCTTATTGAAAATTGAATTTTAACAGTTTTTTGAATGAATATCGTTACATTGCTTGAATTAAAGCAAAAAGTATAAAAATAATGGTTTCAATGAATATATTTGAAAATAGTGAAGAAATACTCAAAGTATGCTTCTTTGGCCGTAAAACGTCGATTTTGAAAATGTTATTAAAAATCGAGGTAAATTTTTAATTATTGGTCAATCGAGATGAAATCACTTTCAATGAGTGTTTTATAGGGAATTAAGCTGAATTCGGTCAAAAATTTCTCCAGAAAAAAATGCATTCAAAAAAGTACCGAAAAAAATCGCATGTTTTTCTTCTTCAAGATACAAAATCCGTGACAACGATTTCTTATTGAAAAATTGAATTTTAACAGTTTTTTGAATGAATATCGTTACATTTGCTTGAATTAAAGCAAAAAGTATAAAAATAATGGTTTCAGTGGTTATAATTGAAAATAGTGAAGAAATATTCAAAATATGCTTCTTTGGCCGTGAAACGTCGATTTTGAAAATGTTATTAAAAATCGAGGTACATTTTTATTTATTGTTCAATCGAGATGAAATCACTTTTAATGAGTGTTTTATAGGGAATTAAGCTGAATTCGGTCAAAAATTTCTCCAGAAAAAAATGCATTCAAAAAAGTACCGAAAAAATCGCATGTTTTTCTTCTTCAAGATACAAAATCCGTGACAACGATTTCTTATTGAAAAATTTAATTTTAACAGTTTTTTGAATGAATATCGTTACATTGCTTGAATTAAAGCAAAAAGTATAAAAATAATGGTTTCAGTGGTTATATTTGAAAATAGTGAAGAAATACTCAAAGTATGCTTCTTTGGCCGTGAAACGTCGATTTTGAAAATGTTATTAAAAATCGAGGTACATTTTTATTTATTGTTCAATCGAGATGAAATCACTTTTAGTGAGTGTTTTATAGGGAATTAAGCTGAATTCGGTCAAAAATTTCTCCTGAAAAAAATGCATTCAAAAAAGTACCGAAAAAATCGCATGTTTTTCTTCTTCAAGATACATAATCCGTGACAACGATTTCTTATTGAAAAATTTAATTTTAACAGTTTTTTGATTGAATGTCGTTACATTTGCTTGAATTAACGCAAAAATTACAAAAATAATGGTTTCAGTGGTTATATTTGAAAACAGTGAACAAATACTCAAAATGTTTTTCTTAGGCCGAGTTACGTCGATTTTGAAAATGTTATTTAAAATCGAGGTACATTTTTATTTATTGTTCAATCGAGATGAAATCACTTTTAATGAGTGTTTTATAGGGAATTAAGCTGAATTCGGTCAAAAATTTCTCCAGAAAAAATTCATTCAAAAAAGTACCGAAAAAATCGCAGGTTTTTCTTCTTCAAGACACAAAATCCGTGAATACGATTTCTTATTGAAAATTGAATTTTAACAGTTTTTTGAATGAATATCGTTACACTTGCTTGAATTAAAGCAAAAAGTATAAAAATAATGGTTTCAGTGGTTATTTTTGAAAATAGTGAAGAAATACTCAAAATATGCTTCTTTGGCCGTGAAACGTCGATTTTGAAAATGTTATTAAAAATCGAGGTACATTTTTATTTATTGTTCAATCGAGATGAAATCACTTTCAATGAGTGTTTTATTGGGAATTAAGCTGAATTCGGTCAAAAATTTCTCCAGAAAAAAATTCATTCAAAAAAGTACCGAAAAAATCGCAGGTTTTTCTTCTTCAAGACACAAAATCCGTGAATACGATTTCTTACTGAAAATTGAATTTTAACAGTTTTTTGAATGAATATCGTTACATTGCTTGAATTAAAGCAAAAAGTATAAAAATAATGGTTTCAGTGAACATATTTGAAAATAGTGAAGAAATACTCAAAGTATGCTTCTTTGGCCGTGAAACGTCGATTTTGAAAATGTTATTAAAAATCGAGGTAAATTTTTAATTATTGTTCAATCGAGATGAAATCACTTTCAAAGAGTGTTTTATAGGGAATTAAGCTGAATTCGGTCAAACATTTCTCCAAAAAAAAATGCATTCAAAAGTGTACCGAAAAAATCGCATGTTTTTTTTCTTCAAGATACAATATCCGTGACAACGATTTCTTATTTAAAATTGAATTTTAACAGTTTGTTGAATGAATATCGTTACATTTGCTTGAATTAACGCAAAAATTACAAAAATAATGGTTTCATTGGTTATATTTGAAAACAGTGAACAAATACTCAAAATGTTTTTCTTAGGCCGAGTTACGTCGATTTTGAAAATGTTATTAAAAATCGAGGTGCATTTTTATTTATTGTTCAATCGAGATGAAATCACTTTTAATGAGTGTTTTATAGGGAATTAAGCTGAATTCGGTCAAAAATTTCTCCTGAAAAAAATGCATTCAAAAAAGTACCGAAAAAATCGCATGTTTTTCTTCTTCAAGATACAAAATCCGTGACAACGATTTCTTATTGAAAAATTTAATTTTAACAGTTTTTTGATTGAATATCGTTACATTTGCTTGAATTAAAGCAAAAAGTATAAAAATAATGCTTTCAGTGAACATATTTGAAAATAGTGAAGAAATACTCAAAGTATGCTTCTTTGGCCGTGAAACGTCGATTTTGAAAATGTTATTAAAAATCGAGGTACATTTTTATTTATTGTTCAATCGAGATGAAATCACTTTTAATGAGTGTTTTATAGGGAATTAAGCTGAATTCGGTCCAAAATTTCTCCTGAAAAAAATGCATTCAAAAAAGTACCGAAAAAATCGCATGTTTTTCTTCTTCAAGATACAAAATCCGTGACAACGATTTCTTATTGAAAAATTTAATTTTAACAGTTTTTTGATTGAATATCGTTACATTTGCTTGAATTAAAGCAAAAAGTATAAAAATAATGGTTTCAGTGAACATATTTGAAAATAGTGAAGAAATACTCAAAGTAAGCTTCTTTGGCCGTGAAACGTCGATTTTGAAAATGTTATTAAAAATCGAGGTAAATTTTTAATTATTGTTCAATCGAGATGAAATCACTTTCAATGAGTGTTTTATAGGGAATTAAGCTGAATTCGGTCAAACATTTCTCCAGAAAAAAATGCATTCAAAAGTGTACCGAAAAAATCGCATGTTTTTTTTCTTCAAGATACAAAATCCGTGACAACGATTTCTTATTGAAAATTGAATTTTAACAGTTTGTTGAATGAATATCGTTACATTTGCTTGAATTAACGCAAAAATTACAAAAATAATGGTTTCAGTGGTTATATTTGAAAACAGTGAACAAATACTCAAAATGTTTTTCTTAGGCCGAGTTACGTCGATTTTGAAAATGTTATTTAAAATCGAGGTACATTTTTATTTATTGTTCAATCGAGATGAAATCACTTTTAATGAGTGTTTTATAGGGAATTAAGCTGAATTCGGTCAAAAATTTCTCCAGAAAAAATTCATTCAAAAAAGGACCGAAAAAATCGCAGGTTTTTCTTCTTCAAGACACAAAATCCGTGAATACGATTTCTTATTGAAAATTGAATTTTAACAGTTTTTTGAATGAATATCGTTACACTTGCTTGAATTAAAGCAAAAAGTATAAAAATAATGGTTTCAGTGGTTATTTTTGAAAATAGTGAAGAAATACTCAAAATATGCTTCTTTGGCCGTGAAACGTCGATTTTGAAAATGTTATTAAAAATCGAGGTACATTTTTATTTATTGTTCAATCGAGATGAAATCACTTTCAATGAGTGTTTTATTGGGAATTAAGCTGAATTCGGTCAAAAATTTCTCCAGAAAAAAATTCATTCAAAAAAGTACCGAAAAAATCGCAGGTTTTTCTTCTTCAAGACACAAAATCCGTGAATACGATTTCTTATTGAAAATTGAATTTTAACAGTTTTTTGAATGAATATCGTTACATTGCTTGAATTAAAGCAAAAAGTATAAAAATAATGGTTTCAATGAATATATTTGAAAATAGTGAAGAAATACTCAAAGTATGCTTCTTTGGCCGTAAAACGTCGATTTTGAAAATGTTATTAAAAATCGAGGTAAATTTTTAATTATTGGTCAATCGAGATGAAATCACTTTCAATGAGTGTTTTATAGGGAATTAAGCTGAATTCGGTCAAAAATTTCTCCAGAAAAAAATGCATTCAAAAAAGTACCGAAAAAAATCGCATGTTTTTCTTCTTCAAGATACAAAATCCGTGACAACGATTTCTTATTGAAAAATTGAATTTTAACAGTTTTTTGAATGAATATCGTTACATTTGCTTGAATTAAAGCAAAAAGTATAAAAATAATGGTTTCAGTGGTTATAATTGAAAATAGTGAAGAAATATTCAAAATATGCTTCTTTGGCCGTGAAACGTCGATTTTGAAAATGTTATTAAAAATCGAGGTACATTTTTATTTATTGTTCAATCGAGATGAAATCACTTTTAATGAGTGTTTTATAGGGAATTAAGCTGAATTCGGTCAAAAATTTCTCCAGAAAAAAATGCATTCAAAAAAGTACCGAAAAAATCGCATGTTTTTCTTCTTCAAGATACAAAATCCGTGACAACGATTTCTTATTGAAAAATTTAATTTTAACAGTTTTTTGAATGAATATCGTTACATTGCTTGAATTAAAGCAAAAAGTATAAAAATAATGGTTTCAGTGGTTATATTTGAAAATAGTGAAGAAATACTCAAAGTATGCTTCTTTGGCCGTGAAACGTCGATTTTGAAAATGTTATTAAAAATCGAGGTACATTTTTATTTATTGTTCAATCGAGATGAAATCACTTTTAGTGAGTGTTTTATAGGGAATTAAGCTGAATTCGGTCAAAAATTTCTCCTGAAAAAAATGCATTCAAAAAAGTACCGAAAAAATCGCATGTTTTTCTTCTTCAAGATACATAATCCGTGACAACGATTTCTTATTGAAAAATTTAATTTTAACAGTTTTTTGATTGAATGTCGTTACATTTGCTTGAATTAACGCAAAAATTACAAAAATAATGGTTTCAGTGGTTATATTTGAAAACAGTGAACAAATACTCAAAATGTTTTTCTTAGGCCGAGTTACGTCGATTTTGAAAATGTTATTTAAAATCGAGGTACATTTTTATTTATTGTTCAATCGAGATGAAATCACTTTTAATGAGTGTTTTATAGGGAATTAAGCTGAATTCGGTCAAAAATTTCTCCAGAAAAAATTCATTCAAAAAAGTACCGAAAAAATCGCAGGTTTTTCTTCTTCAAGACACAAAATCCGTGAATACGATTTCTTATTGAAAATTGAATTTTAACAGTTTTTTGAATGAATATCGTTACACTTGCTTGAATTAAAGCAAAAAGTATAAAAATAATGGTTTCAGTGGTTATTTTTGAAAATAGTGAAGAAATACTCAAAATATGCTTCTTTGGCCGTGAAACGTCGATTTTGAAAATGTTATTAAAAATCGAGGTACATTTTTATTTATTGTTCAATCGAGATGAAATCACTTTCAATGAGTGTTTTATTGGGAATTAAGCTGAATTCGGTCAAAAATTTCTCCAGAAAAAAATTCATTCAAAAAAGTACCGAAAAAATCGCAGGTTTTTCTTCTTCAAGACACAAAATCCGTGAATACGATTTCTTACTGAAAATTGAATTTTAACAGTTTTTTGAATGAATATCGTTACATTGCTTGAATTAAAGCAAAAAGTATAAAAATAATGGTTTCAGTGAACATATTTGAAAATAGTGAAGAAATACTCAAAGTATGCTTCTTTGGCCGTGAAACGTCGATTTTGAAAATGTTATTAAAAATCGAGGTAAATTTTTAATTATTGTTCAATCGAGATGAAATCACTTTCAAAGAGTGTTTTATAGGGAATTAAGCTGAATTCGGTCAAACATTTCTCCAAAAAAAAATGCATTCAAAAGTGTACCGAAAAAATCGCATGTTTTTTTTCTTCAAGATACAATATCCGTGACAACGATTTCTTATTTAAAATTGAATTTTAACAGTTTGTTGAATGAATATCGTTACATTTGCTTGAATTAACGCAAAAATTACAAAAATAATGGTTTCATTGGTTATATTTGAAAACAGTGAACAAATACTCAAAATGTTTTTCTTAGGCCGAGTTACGTCGATTTTGAAAATGTTATTAAAAATCGAGGTGCATTTTTATTTATTGTTCAATCGAGATGAAATCACTTTTAATGAGTGTTTTATAGGGAATTAAGCTGAATTCGGTCAAAAATTTCTCCTGAAAAAAATGCATTCAAAAAAGTACCGAAAAAATCGCATGTTTTTCTTCTTCAAGATACAAAATCCGTGACAACGATTTCTTATTGAAAAATTTAATTTTAACAGTTTTTTGATTGAATATCGTTACATTTGCTTGAATTAAAGCAAAAAGTATAAAAATAATGCTTTCAGTGAACATATTTGAAAATAGTGAAGAAATACTCAAAGTATGCTTCTTTGGCCGTGAAACGTCGATTTTGAAAATGTTATTAAAAATCGAGGTACATTTTTATTTATTGTTCAATCGAGATGAAATCACTTTTAATGAGTGTTTTATAGGGAATTAAGCTGAATTCGGTCCAAAATTTCTCCTGAAAAAAATGCATTCAAAAAAGTACCGAAAAAATCGCATGTTTTTCTTCTTCAAGATACAAAATCCGTGACAACGATTTCTTATTGAAAAATTTAATTTTAACAGTTTTTTGATTGAATATCGTTACATTTGCTTGAATTAAAGCAAAAAGTATAAAAATAATGGTTTCAGTGAACATATTTGAAAATAGTGAAGAAATACTCAAAGTAAGCTTCTTTGGCCGTGAAACGTCGATTTTGAAAATGTTATTAAAAATCGAGGTAAATTTTTAATTATTGTTCAATCGAGATGAAATCACTTTCAATGAGTGTTTTATAGGGAATTAAGCTGAATTCGGTCAAACATTTCTCCAGAAAAAAATGCATTCAAAAGTGTACCGAAAAAATCGCATGTTTTTTTTCTTCGAGATACAAAATCCGTGACAACGATTTCTTATTGAAAATTGAATTTTAACAGTTTGTTGAATGAATATCGTTACATTTGCTTGAATTAACGCAAAAATTACAAAAATAATGGTTTCAGTGGTTATATTTGAAAACAGTGAACAAATACTCAAAATGTTTTTCTTAGGCCGAGTTACGTCAATTTTGAAAATGTTATTAAAAATCGAGGTACATTTTTATTTATTGTTCAATCGAGATGAAATCACTTTCAATGAGTGTTTTATAGGGAATTAAGCTGAATTCGGTCAAAAATTTCTCCAGGAAAAATGCATTCAAAAAAGTACCGAAAAAATCGCATGTTTTTCTTCTTCAAGATACAAAATCCGTGACAACGATTTCTTATTGAAAAATTTAATTTTAACAGTTTTTTGATTGAATATCGTTACATTTGCTTGAATTAAAGCAAAAAGTATAAAAATAATGGTTTCAGTGAACATATTTGAAAATAGTGAAGAAATACTCAAAGTATGCTTCTTTGGCCGTGAAACGTCGATTTTGAAAATGTTATTAAAAATCGAGGTAAATTTTTAATTATTGTTAAATCGAGATGAAATCACTTTCAATGAGTGTTTTATAGGGAATTAAGCTGAATTCGGTCAAAAATTTCTCCAGAAAAAAATGCATTCAAAAGTGTACCGAAAAAATCGCATGTTTTTCTTCTTCAAGATACAAAATCCGTGACAACGATTTCTTATTGAAAAATTGAATTTTAACAGTTTTTTGAATGAATATCGTTACATTTGCTTGAATTAAAGCAAAAAGTATAAAAATAATGGTTTCAGTGGTTATATTTGAAAATAGTGAAGAAATACTCAAAATATGATTCTTCGGCCGTGAAACGTCGATTTTGAAAATGTTATTAAAAATCGAGGTAAATTTTTAATTATTGGTCAATCGAGATGAAATTACTTTCAAAGAGTGTTTTATAGGGAATTAAGCTGAATTCGGTCAAACATTTCTCCAAAAAAAATGCATTCAAAAGTGTACCGAAAAAATCGCATGTTTTTTTTCTTCAAGATACAATATCCGTGACAACGATTTCTTATTTAAAATTGAATTTTAACAGTTTGTTGAATGAATATCGTTACATTTGCTTGAATTAAAGCAAAAAGTATAAAAATAATGGTTTCAGTGAACATATTTGAAAATAGTGAAGAAATACTCAAAGTAAGCTTCTTTGGCCGTGAAACGTCGATTTTGAAAATGTTATTAAAAATCGAGGTAAATTTTTAATTATTGTTCAATCGAGATGAAATCACTTTCAATGAGTGTTTTATAGGGAATTAAGCTGAATTCGGTCAAACATTTCTCCAGAAAAAAATGCATTCAAAAGTGTACCGAAAAAATCGCATGTTTTTTTTCTTCAAGATACAAAATCCGTGACAACGATTTCTTATTGAAAATTGAATTTTAACAGTTTGTTGAATGAATATCGTTACATTTGCTTGAATTAACGCAAAAATTACAAAAATAATGGTTTCAGTGGTTATATTTGAAAACAGTGAACAAATACTCAAAATGTTTTTCTTAGGCCGAGTTACGTCGATTTTGAAAATGTTATTTAAAATCGAGGTACATTTTTATTTATTGTTCAATCGAGATGAAATCACTTTTAATGAGTGTTTTATAGGGAATTAAGCTGAATTCGGTCAAAAATTTCTCCAGAAAAAATTCATTCAAAAAAGTACCGAAAAAATCGCAGGTTTTTCTTCTTCAAGACACAAAATCCGTGAATACGATTTCTTATTGAAAATTGAATTTTAACAGTTTTTTGAATGAATATCGTTACACTTGCTTGAATTAAAGCAAAAAGTATAAAAATAATGGTTTCAGTGGTTATTTTTGAAAATAGTGAAGAAATACTCAAAATATGCTTCTTTGGCCGTGAAACGTCGATTTTGAAAATGTTATTAAAAATCGAGGTACATTTTTATTTATTGTTCAATCGAGATGAAATCACTTTCAATGAGTGTTTTATTGGGAATTAAGCTGAATTCGGTCAAAAATTTCTCCAGAAAAAAATTCATTCAAAAAAGTACCGAAAAAATCGCAGGTTTTTCTTCTTCAAGACACAAAATCCGTGAATACGATTTCTTACTGAAAATTGAATTTTAACAGTTTTTTGAATGAATATCGTTACATTGCTTGAATTAAAGCAAAAAGTATAAAAATAATGGTTTCAGTGAACATATTTGAAAATAGTGAAGAAATACTCAAAGTATGCTTCTTTGGCCGTGAAACGTCGATTTTGAAAATGTTATTAAAAATCGAGGTAAATTTTTAATTATTGTTCAATCGAGATGAAATCACTTTCAAAGAGTGTTTTATAGGGAATTAAGCTGAATTCGGTCAAACATTTCTCCAAAAAAAAATGCATTCAAAAGTGTACCGAAAAAATCGCATGTTTTTTTTCTTCAAGATACAATATCCGTGACAACGATTTCTTATTTAAAATTGAATTTTAACAGTTTGTTGAATGAATATCGTTACATTTGCTTGAATTAACGCAAAAATTACAAAAATAATGGTTTCATTGGTTATATTTGAAAACAGTGAACAAATACTCAAAATGTTTTTCTTAGGCCGAGTTACGTCGATTTTGAAAATGTTATTAAAAATCGAGGTGCATTTTTATTTATTGTTCAATCGAGATGAAATCACTTTTAATGAGTGTTTTATAGGGAATTAAGCTGAATTCGGTCAAAAATTTCTCCTGAAAAAAATGCATTCAAAAAAGTACCGAAAAAATCGCATGTTTTTCTTCTTCAAGATACAAAATCCGTGACAACGATTTCTTATTGAAAAATTTAATTTTAACAGTTTTTTGATTGAATATCGTTACATTTGCTTGAATTAAAGCAAAAAGTATAAAAATAATGCTTTCAGTGAACATATTTGAAAATAGTGAAGAAATACTCAAAGTATGCTTCTTTGGCCGTGAAACGTCGATTTTGAAAATGTTATTAAAAATCGAGGTACATTTTTATTTATTGTTCAATCGAGATGAAATCACTTTTAATGAGTGTTTTATAGGGAATTAAGCTGAATTCGGTCCAAAATTTCTCCTGAAAAAAATGCATTCAAAAAAGTACCGAAAAAATCGCATGTTTTTCTTCTTCAAGATACAAAATCCGTGACAACGATTTCTTATTGAAAAATTTAATTTTAACAGTTTTTTGATTGAATATCGTTACATTTGCTTGAATTAAAGCAAAAAGTATAAAAATAATGGTTTCAGTGAACATATTTGAAAATAGTGAAGAAATACTCAAAGTAAGCTTCTTTGGCCGTGAAACGTCGATTTTGAAAATGTTATTAAAAATCGAGGTAAATTTTTAATTATTGTTCAATCGAGATGAAATCACTTTCAATGAGTGTTTTATAGGGAATTAAGCTGAATTCGGTCAAACATTTCTCCAGAAAAAAATGCATTCAAAAGTGTACCGAAAAAATCGCATGTTTTTTTTCTTCAAGATACAAAATCCGTGACAACGATTTCTTATTGAAAATTGAATTTTAACAGTTTGTTGAATGAATATCGTTACATTTGCTTGAATTAACGCAAAAATTACAAAAATAATGGTTTCAGTGGTTATATTTGAAAACAGTGAACAAATACTCAAAATGTTTTTCTTAGGCCGAGTTACGTCGATTTTGAAAATGTTATTTAAAATCGAGGTACATTTTTATTTATTGTTCAATCGAGATGAAATCACTTTTAATGAGTGTTTTATAGGGAATTAAGCTGAATTCGGTCAAAAATTTCTCCAGAAAAAATTCATTCAAAAAAGGACCGAAAAAATCGCAGGTTTTTCTTCTTCAAGACACAAAATCCGTGAATACGATTTCTTATTGAAAATTGAATTTTAACAGTTTTTTGAATGAATATCGTTACACTTGCTTGAATTAAAGCAAAAAGTATAAAAATAATGGTTTCAGTGGTTATTTTTGAAAATAGTGAAGAAATACTCAAAATATGCTTCTTTGGCCGTGAAACGTCGATTTTGAAAATGTTATTAAAAATCGAGGTACATTTTTATTTATTGTTCAATCGAGATGAAATCACTTTCAATGAGTGTTTTATTGGGAATTAAGCTGAATTCGGTCAAAAATTTCTCCAGAAAAAAATTCATTCAAAAAAGTACCGAAAAAATCGCAGGTTTTTCTTCTTCAAGACACAAAATCCGTGAATACGATTTCTTATTGAAAATTGAATTTTAACAGTTTTTTGAATGAATATCGTTACATTGCTTGAATTAAAGCAAAAAGTATAAAAATAATGGTTTCAATGAATATATTTGAAAATAGTGAAGAAATACTCAAAGTATGCTTCTTTGGCCGTAAAACGTCGATTTTGAAAATGTTATTAAAAATCGAGGTAAATTTTTAATTATTGGTCAATCGAGATGAAATCACTTTCAATGAGTGTTTTATAGGGAATTAAGCTGAATTCGGTCAAAAATTTCTCCAGAAAAAAATGCATTCAAAAAAGTACCGAAAAAAATCGCATGTTTTTCTTCTTCAAGATACAAAATCCGTGACAACGATTTCTTATTGAAAAATTGAATTTTAACAGTTTTTTGAATGAATATCGTTACATTTGCTTGAATTAAAGCAAAAAGTATAAAAATAATGGTTTCAGTGGTTATAATTGAAAATAGTGAAGAAATATTCAAAATATGCTTCTTTGGCCGTGAAACGTCGATTTTGAAAATGTTATTAAAAATCGAGGTACATTTTTATTTATTGTTCAATCGAGATGAAATCACTTTTAATGAGTGTTTTATAGGGAATTAAGCTGAATTCGGTCAAAAATTTCTCCAGAAAAAAATGCATTCAAAAAAGTACCGAAAAAATCGCATGTTTTTCTTCTTCAAGATACAAAATCCGTGACAACGATTTCTTATTGAAAAATTTAATTTTAACAGTTTTTTGAATGAATATCGTTACATTGCTTGAATTAAAGCAAAAAGTATAAAAATAATGGTTTCAGTGGTTATATTTGAAAATAGTGAAGAAATACTCAAAGTATGCTTCTTTGGCCGTGAAACGTCGATTTTGAAAATGTTATTAAAAATCGAGGTACATTTTTATTTATTGTTCAATCGAGATGAAATCACTTTTAGTGAGTGTTTTATAGGGAATTAAGCTGAATTCGGTCAAAAATTTCTCCTGAAAAAAATGCATTCAAAAAAGTACCGAAAAAATCGCATGTTTTTCTTCTTCAAGATACATAATCCGTGACAACGATTTCTTATTGAAAAATTTAATTTTAACAGTTTTTTGATTGAATGTCGTTACATTTGCTTGAATTAACGCAAAAATTACAAAAATAATGGTTTCAGTGGTTATATTTGAAAACAGTGAACAAATACTCAAAATGTTTTTCTTAGGCCGAGTTACGTCGATTTTGAAAATGTTATTAAAAATCGAGGTACATTTTTATTTATTGTTCAATCGAGATGAAATCACTTTAAATGAGTGTTTTATAGGGAATTAAGCTGAATTCGGTCAAAAATTTCTCCAGAAAAAAATTCATTCAAAAAAGTACCGAAAAAATCGCAGGTTTTTCTTCTTCAAGACACAAAATCCGTGAATACGATTTCTTATTGAAAATTGAATTTTAACAGTTTTTTGAATGAATATCGTTACATTTGCTTGAATTAAAGCAAAAAGTATAAAAATAATGGTTTCAGTGGTTATTTTTGAAAATAGTGAAGAAATACTCAAAATATGCTTCTTTGGCCGTGAAACGTCGATTTTGAAAATGTTATTAAAAATCGAGGTACATTTTTATTTATTGTTCAATCGAGATGAAATCACTTTTAATGAGTGTTTTATAGGGAATTAAGCTGAATTCGGTCAAAAATTTCTCCTGAAAAAAATGCATTCAAAAAAGTACCGAAAAAATCGCATGTTTTTTTTCTTCAAGATACAAAATCCGTGACAACGATTTCTTATTGAAAAATTTAATTTTAACAGTTTTTTGATTGAATATCGTTACATTTGCTTGAATTAAAGCAAAAAGTATAAAAATAATGGTTTCAGTGAACATATTTGAAAATAGTGAAGAAATACTCAAAGTATGCTTCTTTGGCCGTGAAACGTCGATTTTGAAAATGTTATTAAAATTCGAGGTAAATTTTTAATTATTGTTCAATCGAGATGAAATCACTTTCAATGAGTGTTTTATAGGGAATTAAGCTGAATTCGCTCAAAAATTTCTCCAGAAAAAAATTCATTCAAAAAAGTACCGAAAAAATCGCAGGTTTTTCTTCTTCAAGACACAAAATCCGTGAATACGATTTCTTACTGAAAATTGAATTTTAACAGTTTTTTGAATGAATATCGTTACATTGCTTGAATTAAAGCAAAAAGTATAAAAATAATGGTTTCAGTGAACATATTTGAAAATAGTGAAGAAATACTCAAAGTATGCTTCTTTGGCCGTGAAACGTCGATTTTGAAAATGTTATTAAAAATCGAGGTAAATTTTTAATTATTGTTCAATCGAGATGAAATCACTTTAAATGAGTGTTTTATAGGGAATTAAGCTGAATTTGGTCAAAAATTTCTCCAGAAAAAAATGCATTCAAAAAAGTACCGAAAAAATCGCATGTTTTTCTTCTTCAAGATACAAAATCCGTGACAACGATTTCTTATTGAAAAATTGAATTTTAACAGTTTTTTGAATGAATATCGTTACATTTGCTTGAATTAAAGCAAAAAGTATAAAAATAATGGTTTCAGTGAATATATTTGTAAATAGTGAAGAAATACTCAAAATATGATTCGTTGGCGGTGAAACGTCGATTTTTAAAATGTTATTAAAAATCGAGGTACATTTTTAATTATTGTTCAATCGAGATGAAATCACTTTTAATGAGTGTTTTATAGGGAATTAAGCTGAATTCGGTCAAACATTTGTCCAGAAAAAAATGCATTTAAAAGTACACCGAAAAAATCGCATGTTTTTTTTCTTCAAGATACAAAATCCGTGACAACGATTTCTTATTTAAAATTGAATTTTAACAGTTTGTTGAATGAATATCGTTACATTTGCTTGAATTAACGCAAAAATTACAAAAATAATGGTTTCAGTGGTTATATTTGAAAACAGTGAACAAATACTCAAAATGTTTTTCTTAGGCCGAGTTACGTCGATTTTGAAAATGTTATTAAAAATCGAGGTACATTTTTATTTATTGTTCAATCGAGATGAAATCACTTTTATTGAGTGTTTTATAGGGAATTAAGCTGAATTCGGTCAAACATTTCTCCAGAAAAAAATGCATTCAAAAGTGTACCGAAAAAATCGCATGTTTTTTTTCTTCAAGATACAAAATCCGTGACAACGATTTCTTATTGAAAAATTTAATTTTAACAGTTTTTTGATTGAATTTCGTTACATTTGCTTGAATTAACGCAAAAATTACAAAAATAATGGTTTCAGTGGTTATATTTGAAAACAGTGAACAAATACTCAAAATGTTTTTCTTAGGCCGAGTTACGTCGATTTTGAAAATGTTATTAAAAATCGAGGTACATTTTCATTTATTGTTCAATCGAGATGAAATCACTTTTAATGAGTGTTTTATAGGGAATTAAGCTGAATTCGGTCAAAAATTTCTCCTGAAAAAAATGCATTCAAAAAAGTACCGAAAAAATCGCATGTTTTTCTTCTTCAAGATACATAATCCGTGACAACGATTTCTTATTGAAAAATTTAATTTTAACAGTTTTTTGATTGAATATCGTTACATTTGCTTGAATTAACGCAAAAATTACAAAAATAATGGTTTCAGTGGTTATATTTGAAAACAGTGAACAAATACTCAAAATGTTTTTCTTAGGCCGAGTTACGTCGATTTTGAAAATGTTATTAAAAATCGAGGTACATTTTTATTTATTGTTCAATCGAGATGAAATCACTTTAAATGAGTGTTTTATAGGGAATTAAGCTGAATTCGGTCAAAAATTTCTCCAGAAAAAAATGCATTCAAAAAAGTACCGAAAAAATCGCATGTTTTTCTTCTTCAAGATACAAAATCCGTGACAACGATTTCTTATTGAAAAATTGAATTTTAACAGTTTTTTGAATGAATATCGTTACATTTGCTTGAATTAAAGCAAAAAGTATAAAAATAATGGTTTCAGTGAATATATTTGTAAATAGTGAAGAAATACTCAAAATATGCTTCGTTGGCGGTGAAACGTCGATTTTTAAAATGTTATTAAAAATCGAGGTACATTTTTAATTATTGTTCAATCGAGATGAAATCACTTTTAATGAGTGTTTTATAGGGAATTAAGCTGAATTCGGTCAAACATTTCTCCAGAAAAAAATGCATTTAAAAGTGTACCGAAAAAATCGCATGTTTTTTTTCTTCAAGATACAAAATCCGTGACAACGATTTCTTATTTAAAATTGAATTTTAACAGTTTGTTGAATGAATATCGTTACATTTGCTTGAATTAACGCAAAAATTACAAAAATAATGGTTTCAGTGGTTATATTTGAAAACAGTGAACAAATACTCAAAATGTTTTTCTTAGGCCGAGTTACGTCGATTTTGAAAATGTTATTAAAAATCGAGGTACATTTTCATTTATTGTTCAATCGAGATGAAATCACTTTTAATGAGTGTTTTATAGGGAATTAAGCTGAATTCGGTCAAAAATTTCTCCTGAAAAAAATGCATTCAAAAAAGTACCGAAAAAATCTCATGTTTTTCTTCTTCAAGATACAAAATCCGTGACAACGATTTCTTATTGAAAAATTTAATTTTAACAGTGTTTTGATTGAATATCGTTACATTTGCTTGAATTAAAGCAAAAAGTATAAAAATAATGCTTTCAGTGAACATATTTGAAAAGAGTGAAGAAATACTCAAACTATGCTTCTTTGGCCGTGAAACGTCGATTTTGAAAATGTTATTAAAAATCGAGGTACATTTTTATTTATTGTTCAATCGAGATGAAATCACTTTTAATGAGTGTTTTATAGGGAATTAAGCTGAATTCGGTCAAAAATTTCTCCTGAAAAAAATGCATTCAAAAAAGTACCAAAAAAATCGCATGTTTTTCTTCTTCAAGATACATAATCCGTGACAACGATTTCTTATTGAAAAATTTAATTTTAACAGTTTTTTGATTGAATATCGTTACATTTGCTTGAATTAACGCAAAAATTACAAAAATAATGGTTTCAGTGGTTATATTTGAAAACAGTGAACAAATACTCAAAATGATTTTCTTAGGCCGAGTTACGTCGATTTTGAAAATGTTATTAAAAATCGAGGTACATTTTTATTTATTGTTCAATCGAGATGAAATCACTTTAAATGAGTGTTTTATAGGGAATTAAGCTGAATTCGGTCAAAAATATCTCCAGAAAAAAATGCATTCAAAAAAGTACCGAAAAAATCGCATGTTTTTCTTCTTCAAGATACAAAATCCGTGACAACGATTTCTTATTGAAAAATTGAATTTTAACAGTTTTTTGAATGAATATCGTTACATTTGCTTGAATTAAAGCAAAAAGTATAAAAATAATGGTTTCAGTGAATATATTTGTAAATAGTGAAGAAATACTCAAAATATGCTTCGTTGGCGGTGAAACGTCGATTTTTAAAATGTTATTAAAAATCGAGGTACATTTTTAATTATTGTTCAATCGAGATGAAATCACTTTTAATGAGTGTTTTATAGGGAATTAAGCTGAATTCGGTCAAACATTTCTCCAGAAAAAAATGCATTTAAAAGTGTACCGAAAAAATCGCATGTTTTTTTTCTTCAAGATACAAAATCCGTGACAACGATTTCTTATTTAAAATTGAATTTTAACAGTTTGTTGAATGAATATCGTTACATTTGCTTGAATTAACGCAAAAATTACAAAAATAATGGTTTCAGTGGTTATATTTGAAAACAGTGAACAAATACTCAAAATGTTTTTCTTAGGCCGAGTTACGTCGATTTTGAAAATGTTATTAAAAATCGAGGTACATTTTTATTTATTGTTCAATCGAGATGAAATCACTTTTATTGAGTGTTTTATAGGGAATTAAGCTGAATTCGGTCAAACATTTCTCCAGAAAAAAATGCATTCAAAAGTGTACCGAAAAAATCGCATGTTTTTTTTCTTCAAGATACAAAATCCGTGACAACGATTTCTTATTTAAAATTGAATTTTAACAGTTTTTTGAATGAATATCGTTACATTTGCTTGAATTAAAGCAAAAAGTATAAAAATAATGCTTTCAGTGAACATATTTGAAAATAGTGAAGAAATACTCAAAGTATGGTTCTTTGGCCGTGAAACGTCGATTTTGAAAATGTTATTAAAAATCGAGGTAAATTTTTAATTATTGTTCAATCGAGATGAAATCACTTTCAATGAGTGTTTTATAGGGAATTAAGCTGAATTCGGTCAAAAATTTCTCCAGAAAAAAATTCATTCAAAAATGTACTGAAAAAATCGCAGGTTTTTCTTCTTCAAGACACAAAATCCGTGAATACGATTTCTTATTGAAAATTGAATTTTAACAGTTTTTTGAATGAATATCGTTACATTGCTTGAATTAAAGCAAAAAGTATAAAAATAATGGTTTCAATGAATATATTTGAAAATAGTGAAGAAATACTCAAAGTATGCTTCTTTGGCCGTGAAACGTCGATTTTGAAAATGTTATTAAAAATCGAGGTAAATTTTTAATTATTGTTCAATCGAGATGAAATCACTTTCAATGAGTGTTTTATAGGCAATTAAGCTGAATTCATCAAAACATTTCTCCAGAAAAAAATGCATTCAAAAGTGTACCGAAAAAATCGCATGTTTTTTTCTTCAAGTTACAAAATCCGTGACAACGATTTCTTATTTAAATTTGAATTTTAAGAGTTTGTTGAATGAATATCGTTACATTTGCTTGAATTAACGCAAAAATTACAAAAATAATGGTTTCAGTGGTTATATTTGAAAACAGTGAACAAATACTCAAAATGTTTTTCTTAGGCCGAGTTACGTCGATTTTGAAAATGTTATTAAAAATCGAGGTACATTTTTATTTATTGTTCAATCGAGATGAAATCACTTTCAATGAGTGTTTTATAGGGAATTAAGCTGAATTCGGTCAAAAATTTCTCCAGAAAAAATGCATTCAAAAAAGTACCGAAAAAATCGCATGTTTTTCTTCTTCAAGATACAAAATCCGTGACAACGATTTCTTATTGAAAAATTTAATTTTAACAGTTTTTTGATTGAATATCGTTACATTTGCTTGAATTAAAGCAAAAAGTATAAAAATAATGGTTTCAGTGAACATATTTGAAAATAGTGAAGAAATACTCAAAGTATGCTTCTTTGGCCGTGAAACGTCGATTTTGAAAATGTTATTAAAAATCGAGGTAAATTTTTAATTATTGTTCAATCGAGATGAAATCACTTTCAATGAGTGTTTTATAGGCAATTAAGCTGAATTCAGTAAAACATTTCTCCAGAAAAAAATGCATTCAAAAGTGTACCGAAAAAATCGCATGTTTTTTTTCTTCAAGTTACAAAATCCGTGACAACGATTTCTTATTTAAATTTGAATTTTAAGAGTTTGTTGAATGAATATCGTTACATTTGCTTGAATTAACGCAAAAATTACAAAAATAATGGTTTCAGTGGTTATATTTGAAAACAGTGAACAAATACTCAAAATGTTTTTCTTAGGCCGAGTTACGTCGATTTTGAAAATGTTATTAAAAATCGAGGTACATTTTTATTTATTGTTCAATCGAGATGAAATCACTTTCAATGAGTGTTTTATAGGGAATTAAGCTGAATTCGGTCAAAAATTTCTCCAGAAAAAATGCATTCAAAAAAGTACCGAAAAAATCGCATGTTTTTCTTCTTCAAGATACAAAATCCGTGACAACGATTTCTTATTGAAAAATTTAATTTTAACAGTTTTTTGATTGAATATCGTTACATTTGCTTGAATTAAAGCAAAAAGTATAAAAATAATGGTTTCAGTGAACATATTTGAAAATAGTGAAGAAATACTCAAAGTATGCTTCTTTGGCCGTGAAACGTCGATTTTGAAAATGTTATTAAAAATCGAGGTAAATTTTTAATTATTGTTAAATCGAGATGAAATCACTTTCAATGAGTGTTTTATAGGGAATTAAGCTGAATTCGGTCAAAAATTTCTCCAGAAAAAAATGCATTCAAAAGTGTACCGAAAAAATCGCATGTTTTTCTTCTTCAAGATACAAAATCCGTGACAACGATTTCTTATTGAAAAATTGAATTTTAACAGTTTTTTGAATGAATATCGTTACATTTGCTTGAATTAAAGCAAAAAGTATAAAAATAATGGTTTCAGTGGTTATATTTGAAAATAGTGAAGAAATACTCAAAATATGATTCTTCGGCCGTGAAACGTCGATTTTGAAAATGTTATTAAAAATCGAGGTAAATTTTTAATTATTGTTCAATCGAGATGAAATTACTTTCAAAGAGTGTTTTATAGGGAATTAAGCTGAATTCGGTCAAACATTTCTCCAAAAAAAAATGCATTCAAAAGTGTACCGAAAAAATCGCATGTTTTTTTTCTTCAAGATACAATATCCGTGACAACGATTTCTTATTTAAAATTGAATTTTAACAGTTTGTTGAATGAATATCGTTACATTTGCTTGAATTAACGCAAAAATTACAAAAATAATGGTTTCATTGGTTATATTTGAAAACAGTGAACAAATACTCAAAATGTTTTTCTTAGGCCGAGTTACGTCGATTTTGAAAATGTTATTAAAAATCGAGGTGCATTTTTATTTATTGTTCAATCGAGATGAAATCATTTTTAATGAGTGTTTTATAGGGAATTAAGCTGAATTCGGTCAAAAATTTCTCCTGAAAAAAATGCATTCAAAAAAGTACCGAAAAAACCGCATGTTTTTCTTCTTCAAGATACAAAATCCGTGACAACGATTTCTTATTGAAAATTGAATTTTAACAGTTTGTTGAATGAATATCGTTACATTTGCTTGAATTAACGCAAAAATTACAAAAATAATGGTTTCAGTGGTTATATTTGAAAACAGTGAACAAATACTCAAAATGTTTTTCTTAGGCCGAGTTACGTCGATTTTGAAAATGTTATTAAAAATCGAGGTACATTTTTATTTATTGTTCAATCGAGATGAAATCACTTTTAATGAGTGTTTTATAGGGAATTAAGCTGAATTCGGTCAAAAATTTCTCCAAAAAAAAATTCATTCAAAAAAGTACCGAAAAAATCGCAGGTTTTTCTTCTTCAAGACACAAAATCCGTGAATACGATTTCTTATTGAAAAGTGATTTTTAACAGTTTTTTGAATGAATATCGTTACACTTGCTTGAATTAAAGCAAAAAGTATAAAAATAATGGTTTCAGTGGTTATTTTTGAAAATAGTGAAGAAATACTCAAAATATGCTTCTTTGGCCGTGAAACGTCGATTTTGAAAATGTTATTAAAAATCGAGGTACATTTTTATTTATTGTTCAATCGAGATGAAATCACTTTCAATGAGTGTTTTATAGGGAATTAAGCTGAATTCGGTCAAAAATTTCTCCAGAAAAAAAGTCATTCAAAAATGTACTGAAAAAATCGCAGGTTTTTCTTCTTCAAGACACAAAATCCGTGAATACGATTTCTTATTGAAAATTGAATTTTAACAGTTTTTTGAATGAATATCGTTACATTGCTTGAATTAAAGCAAAAAGTATAAAAATAATGGTTTCAATGAATATATTTGAAAATAGTGAAGAAATACTCAAAGTATGCTTCTTTGGCCGTGAAACGTCGATTTTGAAAATGTTATTAAAAATCGAGGTAAATTTTTAATTATTGTTCAATCGAGATGAAATCACTTTCAATGAGTGTTTTATAGGCAATTAAGCTGAATTCAGTAAAACATTTCTCCAGAAAAAAATGCATTCAAAAGTGTACCGAAAAAATCGCATGTTTTTTTTCTTCAAGTTACAAAATCCGTGACAACGATTTCTTATTTAAATTTGAATTTTAAGAGTTTGTTGAATGAATATCGTTACATTTGCTTGAATTAACGCAAAAATTACAAAAATAATGGTTTCAGTGGTTATATTTGAAAACAGTGAACAAATACTCAAAATGTTTTTCTTAGGCCGAGTTACGTCGATTTTGAAAATGTTATTAAAAATCGAGGTACATTTTTATTTATTGTTCAATCGAGATGAAATCACTTTCAATGAGTGTTTTATAGGGAATTAAGCTGAATTCGGTCAAAAATTTCTCCAGAAAAAATGCATTCAAAAAAGTACCGAAAAAATCGCATGTTTTTCTTCTTCAAGATACAAAATCCGTGACAACGATTTCTTATTGAAAAATTTAATTTTAACAGTTTTTTGATTGAATATCGTTACATTTGCTTGAATTAAAGCAAAAAGTATAAAAATAATGGTTTCAGTGAACATATTTGAAAATAGTGAAGAAATACTCAAAGTATGCTTCTTTGGCCGTGAAACGTCGATTTTGAAAATGTTATTAAAAATCGAGGTAAATTTTTAATTATTGTTAAATCGAGATGAAATCACTTTCAATGAGTGTTTTATAGGGAATTAAGCTGAATTCGGTCAAAAATTTCTCCAGAAAAAAATGCATTCAAAAGTGTACCGAAAAAATCGCATGTTTTTCTTCTTCAAGATACAAAATCCGTGACAACGATTTCTTATTGAAAAATTGAATTTTAACAGTTTTTTGAATGAATATCGTTACATTTGCTTGAATTAAAGCAAAAAGTATAAAAATAATGGTTTCAGTGGTTATATTTGAAAATAGTGAAGAAATACTCAAAATATGATTCTTCGGCCGTGAAACGTCGATTTTGAAAATGTTATTAAAAATCGAGGTAAATTTTTAATTATTGTTCAATCGAGATGAAATTACTTTCAAAGAGTGTTTTATAGGGAATTAAGCTGAATTCGGTCAAACATTTCTCCAAAAAAAAATGCATTCAAAAGTGTACCGAAAAAATCGAATGTTTTTTTTCTTCAAGATACAATATCCGTGACAACGATTTCTTATTTAAAATTGAATTTTAACAGTTTGTTGAATGAATATCGTTACATTTGCTTGAATTAACGCAAAAATTACAAAAATAATGGTTTCATTGGTTATATTTGAAAACAGTGAACAAATACTCAAAATGTTTTTCTTAGGCCGAGTTACGTCGATTTTGAAAATGTTATTAAAAATCGAGGTGCATTTTTATTTATTGTTCAATCGAGATGAAATCACTTTTAATGAGTGTTTTATAGGGAATTAAGCTGAATTCGGTCAAAAATTTCTCCTGAAAAAAATGCATTCAAAAAAGTACCGAAAAAACCGCATGTTTTTCTTCTTCAAGATACAAAATCCGTGACAACGATTTCTTATTGAAAATTGAATTTTAACAGTTTGTTGAATGAATATCGTTACATTTGCTTGAATTAACGCAAAAATTACAAAAATAATGGTTTCAGTGGTTATATTTGAAAACAGTGAACAAATACTCAAAATGTTTTTCTTAGGCCGAGTTACGTCGATTTTGAAAATGTTATTAAAAATCGAGGTACATTTTTATTTATTGTTCAATCGAGATGAAATCACTTTTAATGAGTGTTTTATAGGGAATTAAGCTGAATTCGGTCAAAAATTTCTCCAAAAAAAAATTCATTCAAAAAAGTACCGAAAAAATCGCAGGTTTTTCTTCTTCAAGACACAAAATCCGTGAATACGATTTCTTATTGAAAATTGAATTTTAACAGTTTTTTGAATGAATATCGTTACATTGCTTGAATTAAAGCAAAAAGTATAAAAATAATGGTTTCAATGAATATATTTGAAAATAGTGAAGAAATACTCAAAGTATGCTTCTTTGGCCGTAAAACGTCGATTTTGAAAATGTTATTAAAAATCGAGGTAAATTTTTAATTATTGGTCAATCGAGATGAAATCACTTTTAATGAGTGTTTTATAGGGAGTAAGGCTGAATTCGGTCAAAAATTTCTCCAGAAAAAAATGCATTCAAAAGTGTACCGAAAAAATCGCATGTTTTTTTTCTTCAAGATACAAAATCCGTGACAACGATTTCTTATTTAAAATTGAATTTTAACAGTTTTTGAATGAATATCGTTACATTTGCTTGAATTAAAGCAAAAAGTATAAAAATAATGGTTTCAGTGGTTATTTTTGAAAATAGTGAAGAAATACTCAAAATGTTTTTCTTAGGCCGAGTTACGTCGATTTTGAAAATGTTATTAAAAATCGAGGTGCATTTTTATTTATTGTTCAATCGAGATGAAATCACTTTTAATGAGTGTTTTATAGGGAATTAAGCTGAATTCGGTCAAAAATTTCTCCTGAAAAAAATGCATTCAAAAAAGTACCGAAAAAATCGCATGTTTTTCTTCTTCAAGATACAAAATCCGTGACAACGATTTCTTATTGAAAAATTTAATTTTAACAGTTTTTTGATTGAATATCGTTACATTTGCTTGAATTAAAGCAAAAAGTATAAAAATAATGCTTTCAGTGAACATATTTGAAAATAGTGAAGAAATACTCAAAGTATGCTTCTTTGGCCGTGAAACGTCGATTTTGAAAATGTTATTAAAAACGAGGTACATTTTTATTTATTGTTCAATCGAGATGAAATCACTTTTAATGAGTGTTTTATAGGGAATTAAGCTGAATTCGGTCCAAAATTTCTCCTGAAAAAAATGCATTCAAAAAAGTACCGAAAAAATCGCATGTTTTTCTTCTTCAAGATACAAAATCCGTGACAACGATTTCTTATTGAAAAATTTAATTTTAACAGTTTTTTGATTGAATATCGTTACATTTGCTTGAATTAAAGCAAAAAGTATAAAAATAATGGTTTCAGTGAACATATTTGAAAATAGTGAAGAAATACTCAAAGTAAGCTTCTTTGGCCGTGAAACGTCGATTTTGAAAATGTTATTCAAAATCGAGGTAAATTTTTAATTATTGTTCAATCGAGATGAAATCACTTTCAATGAGTGTTTTATAGGGAATTAAGCTGAATTCGGTCAAACATTTCTCCAGAAAAAAATGCATTCAAAAGTGTACCGAAAAAATCGCATGTTTTTTTTCTTCAAGATACAAAATCCGTGACAACGATTTCTTATTGAAAATTGAATTTTAACAGTTTGTTGAATGAATATCGTTACATTTGCTTGAATTAACGCAAAAATTACAAAAATAATGGTTTCAGTGGTTATATTTGAAAACAGTGAACAAATACTCAAAATGTTTTTCTTAGGCCGAGTTACGTCGATTTTGAAAATGTTATTTAAAATCGAGGTACATTTTTATTTATTGTTCAATCGAGATGAAATCACTTTTAATGAGTGTTTTATAGGGAATTAAGCTGAATTCGGTCAAAAATTTCTCCAGAAAAAATTCATTCAAAAAAGTACCGAAAAAATCGCAGGTTTTTCTTCTTCAAGACACAAAATCCGTGAATACGATTTCTTATTGAAAATTGAATTTTAACAGTTTTTTGAATGAATATCGTTACACTTGCTTGAATTAAAGCAAAAAGTATAAAAATAATGGTTTCAGTGGTTATTTTTGAAAATAGTGAAGAAATACTCAAAATATGCTTCTTTGGCCGTGAAACGTCGATTTTGAAAATGTTATTAAAAATCGAGGTACATTTTTATTTATTGTTCAATCGAGATGAAATCACTTTCAATGAGTGTTTTATTGGGAATTAAGCTGAATTCGGTCAAAAATTTCTCCAGAAAAAAATTCATTCAAAAAAGTACCGAAAAAATCGCAGGTTTTTCTTCTTCAAGACACAAAATCCGTGAATACGATTTCTTATTGAAAATTGAATTTTAACAGTTTTTTGAATGAATATCGTTACATTGCTTGAATTAAAGCAAAAAGTATAAAAATAATGGTTTCAATGAATATATTTGAAAATAGTGAAGAAATACTCAAAGTATGCTTCTTTGGCCGTAAAACGTCGATTTTGAAAATGTTATTAAAAATCGAGGTAAATTTTTAATTATTGGTCAATCGAGATGAAATCACTTTCAATGAGTGTTTTATAGGGAATTAAGCTGAATTCGGTCAAAAATTTCTCCAGAAAAAAATGCATTCAAAAAAGTACCGAAAAAAATCGCATGTTTTTCTTCTTCAAGATACAAAATCCGTGACAACGATTTCTTATTGAAAAATTGAATTTTAACAGTTTTTTGAATGAATATCGTTACATTTGCTTGAATTAAAGCAAAAAGTATAAAAATAATGGTTTCAGTGGTTATATTTGAAAATAGTGAAGAAATATTCAAAATATGCTTCTTTGGCCGTGAAACGTCGATTTTGAAAATGTTATTAAAAATCGAGGTACATTTTTATTTATTGTTCAATCGAGATGAAATCACTTTTAATGAGTGTTTTATAGGGAATTAAGCTGAATTCGGTCAAAAATTTTTAGAAAAAAATGCATTCAAAAAAGTACCGAAAAAATCGCATGTTTTTCTTCTTCAAGATACAAAATCCGTGACAACGATTTCTTATTGAAAAATTTAATTTTAACAGTTTTTTGAATGAATATCGTTACATTGCTTGAATTAAAGCAAAAAGTATAAAAATAATGGTTTCAGTGGTTATATTTGAAAATAGTGAAGAAATACTCAAAGTATGCTTCTTTGGCCGTGAAACGTCGATTTTGAAAATGTTATTAAAAATCGAGGTAAATTTTTAATTATTGTTCAATCGAGATGAAATCACTTTCAATGAGTGTTTTATAGGGAATTAAGCTGAATTCGGTCAAAAATTTCTCCTGAAAAAAATGCATTCAAAAAAGTACCGAAAAAAATCGCATGTTTTTCTTCTTCAAGATACAAAATCCGTGACAACGATTTCTTATTGAAAAATTGAATTTTAACAGTTTTTTGAATGAATATCGTTACATTTGCTTGAATTAAAGCAAAAAGTGCCGTTTGCTTTTTTCACTTTTGTTTCCTCTTTCAAATTCCACCAGATATGAAAAAAGCAAACATATCTTCTTTTTGTTATTGTTTTATAAAGATGAAAGTTAATTAAATTCAAATTATTAACTAGCACTCTCGGCAACGGCCATATCACGCTGAATACACCGATTCCCGTCCGATAACCGAAGTTAAGCAGCGTCGAGCGCAGTCACTACTTGGGAGAGAGACCACTTAGGCACACTGCGTGCCGTTGGCTTTTTCACTTTTTTTTCCTCTTTTAAATTTTAATAGATATGAAAAAAGCAAACATGTTTTCTTTTTGTTATAGTTTTAAAATGATGAAGGTTAATTTGTTTCACTTAATTTAAATTCGAATTATTAACTAGCACTCTCGGCAACGGCCATATCACGCTGAAAACACCGGTTCACGTCCGATCACCGAAGTTAAGTAGCGTCGAGCGCATACAGTACTTGGGAATACTGCGTGCCGTTTGTTTTTTCACTTTTGTTTGCTCTTTCAAATTCCACCAGATATGAAAAAAGCAAACATATCTACTTTTTGTTATTGTTTTATAAAGATGAAAGTTAATTAAATTCAAATTATTAACTAGCACTCTCGGCAACGGCCATATCACGCTGAATACACCGGTTCTCGTCCGATAACCGAAGTTAAGCAGCGTCGAGCGCAGTCACTACTTGGGAGGGAGACCACTTAGGATAGGAACACTGCGTGCCGTTGACTTTTTCACTTTTTTTTCCTCTTTTAAATTTTAATAGATATGAAAAAAGCAAACATGTTTTCTTTTTGTTATTGTTTTAAAATGATGAAGGTTAATATGTCTCACTTAATTTAAATTCGAATTATTAACTAGCACTCTCGGCAACGGCCATATCACGCTGAATACACCGGTTCTCGTCAGATAACCGAAGTTAAGCAGCGTCGAGCGCAGTCACTACTTGGGAGGGAGACCACTTAGGAACACTGCGTGCCGTTGGCTTTTTCACTTTTTTTTCCTCTTTTAAATTTTAATAGATATGAAAAAAGCAAACATGTTTTCTTTTTGTTATTGTTTTAAAATGATGAAGGTTAATTTGTCTCACTTAATTTAAATTCGAATTATTAACTAGCACTCTCGGCAACGGCCATATCACGCTGAATACACCGGTTCTCGTCCGATAACCGAAGTTAAGCAGCGTCGAGCGCAGTCAGTACTTGGGAGGGCGACCACTTAGGAACACTGCGTGCCGTTAGCTTTTTCACTTTTTTTTTCTCTTTTAAATTCCAATAGATATGAAAAAAGCAAACACATTTTCTTTTTGTTATTGTTTGAAAAAGATGAAGGTTAATTTGTCTCACTTAATTTAAATTCGAATTATTATCTAGCACTCTCGGCAACGGCCATATCACGCTGAGAACACCGGTTCTCGTCCGATCGCCGAAGTTAGCAGCGTCGAGCGCAGTCAGTACTTGGGAATACTGCGTGCCGTTTGCTTTTTCACTTTTGTTTCCTCTTTCAAATTCCACCAGATATGAAAAAAGCAAACATATCTTCTTTTTGTTATTGTTTTATAAAGATGAAAGTTAATTAAATTCAATTATTAACTAGCACTCTCGGCAACGGCCATATCACGCTGAATACACCGATTCTCGTCCGATAACCGAAGTTAAGCAGCGTCGAGCGCAGTCATTACTTGGGAGGGAGACCACTTAGGAACACTGCGTGCCGTTGGCTTTTTCACTTTTTTTCCTCTTTTAAATTTAAATAGATATGAAAAAAGCAAACACGTTTTCTTTTTGTTATTGTTTTAAAATGATGAAGGTTAATTTGTCTCACTTAATTTAAATTCGAATTATTAACTAGCACTCTCGGCAACGGCCAAATCACGCTGAAAACACCGGTTCACGTCCGATCACCGAAGTAAAGCAGCGTCGAGCGCATACAGTACTTGGGAATACTGCGTGCCGTTTGCTTTTTCACTTTTTTTCCTCTTTTAAATTCCAATAGATATGAAAAAAGCAAACATATCTTCTTTTTGTTATTGTTTTATAAAGATGAAAGTTAATTAAATTCAAATTATTAACTAGCACTCTCGGCAACGGCCATATCACGCTGAATACACCGATTCCCGTCCGATAACCGAAGTTAAGCAGCGTCGAGCGCAGTCACTACTTGGGAGAGAGACCACTTAGGCACACTGCGTGCCGTTGGCTTTTTCACTTTTTTTTCCTCTTTTAAATTTTAATAGATATGAAAAAAGCAAACATGTTTTCTTTTTGTTATAGTTTTAAAATGATGAAGGTTAATTTGTCTCACTTAATTTAAATTCGAATTATTAACTAGCACTCTCGGCAACGGCCATATCACGCTGAAAACACCGGTTCACGTCCGATCACCGAAGTTAAGTAGCGTCGAGCGCATACAGTACTTGGGAATACTGCGTGCCGTTTGTTTTTTCACTTTTGTTTGCTCTTTCAAATTCCACCAGATATGAAAAAAGCAAACATATCTACTTTTGGTTATTGTTTTATAAAGATGAAAGTTAATTAAATTCAAATTATTAACTAGCATTCTCGGCAACGGCCATATCACGCTGAATACACCGGTTCTCGTCCGATAACCGAAGTTAAGCAGCGTCGAGCGCAGTCAGTACTTGGGAGGGAGACCACTTAGGATAGGAACACTGCGTGCCGTTGACTTTTTCACTTTTTTTTCCTCTTTTAAATTTTAATAGATATGAAAAAAGCAAACTTGTTTTCTTTTTGTTATTGTTTTAAAATGATGAAGGTTAATTTGTCTCACTTAATTTAAATTCGAATTATTAACTAGCACTCTCGGCAACGGCCATATCACGCTGAATACACCGGTTCACGTCCGATCACCGAAGTTAAGCAGCGTCGAGCGCAGTCAGTACTTGGGAGGGCGACCACTTAGGAACACTGCTTGCCGTTAGCTTTTTCACTTTTTTTTCCTCTTTTAAATTCCAATAGATATGAAAAAAGCAAACATATTTTCTTTTTGTTATTGTTTGAAAAAGATGAAGGTTAATTTGTCTCACTTAATTTAAATTCGAATTATTATCTAGCACTCTCGGCAACGGCCAAATCACGCTGAAAACACCGGTTCACGTCCGATCACCGAAGTAAAGCAGCGTCGAGCGCATACAGTACTTGGGAATACTGCGTGCCGTTTGCTTTTTCACTTTTTTTCCTCTTTTAAATTCCAATAGATATGAAAAAAGCAAACATATCTTCTTTTTGTTATTGTTTTATAAAGATGAAAGTTAATTAAATTCAAATTATTAACTAGCACTCTCGGCAACGGCCATATCACGCTGAATACACCGATTCCCGTCCGATAACCGAAGTTAAGCAGCGTCGAGCGCAGTCACTACTTGGGAGAGAGACCACTTAGGCACACTGCGTGCCGTTGGCTTTTTCACTTTTTTTTCCTCTTTTAAATTTTAATAGATATGAAAAAAGCAAACATGTTTTCTTTTTGTTATAGTTTTAAAATGATGAAGGTTAATTTGTCTCACTTAATTTAAATTCGAATTATTAACTAGCACTCTCGGCAACGGCCATATCACGCTGAAAACACCGGTTCACGTCCGATCACCGAAGTTAAGTAGCGTCGAGCGCATACAGTACTTGGGAATACTGCGTGCCGTTTGTTTTTTCACTTTTGTTTGCTCTTTCAAATTCCACCAGATATGAAAAAAGCAAACATATCTACTTTTTGTTATTGTTTTATAAAGATGAAAGTTAATTAAATTCAAATTATTAACTAGCATTCTCGGCAACGGCCATATCACGCTGAATACACCGGTTCTCGTCCGATAACCGAAGTTAAGCAGCGTCGAGCGCAGTCACTACTTGGGAGGGAGACCACTTAGGATAGGAACACTGCGTGCCGTTGACTTTTTCACTTTTTTTTCCTCTTTTAAATTTTAATAGATATGAAAAAAGCAAACATGTTTTCTTTTTGTTATTGTTTTAAAATGATGAAGGTTAATTTGTCTCACTTAATTTAAATTCGAATTATTAACTAGCACTCTCGGCAACGGCCATATCACGCTGAATACACCGGTTCACGTCCGATCACCGAAGTTAAGCAGCGTCGAGCGCAGTCACTACTTGGGAGGGAGACCACTTAGGATAGGAACACTGCGTGCCGTTGACTTTTTCACTTTTTTTTCCTCTTTTAAATTTTAATAGATATGAAAAAAGCAAACATGTTTTCTTTTTGTTATTGTTTTAAAATGATGAAGGTTGATTTGTCTCACTTAATTTAAATTCGAATTATTAACTAGCACTCTCGGCAACGGCCATATCACGCTGAATACACCGGTTCACGTCCGATCACCGAAGTTAAGCAGCGTCGAGCGCAGTCAGTACTTGGGAGGGCGACCACTTAGGAACACTGCTTGCCGTTAGCTTTTTCACTTTTTTTTCCTCTTTTAAATTCCAATAGATATGAAAAAAGCAAACATATTTTCTTTTTGTTATTGTTTGAAAAAGATGAAGGTTAATTTGTCTCACTTAATTTAAATTCGAATTATTATCTAGCACTCTCGGCAACGGCCATATCACGCTGAGAACACCGGATCTCGTCCGATCGCCGACGTTAGCAGCGTCGAGCGCAGTCAGTACTTGGGAATACTGCGTGCCGTTTGCTTTTTTCACTTTTGTTTCCTCTTTCAAATTCCACCAGATATGAAAAAAGCAAACATATCTTCTTTTTGTTATTGTTTTATAAAGATGAAAGTTAATTAAATTCAAATTATTAACTAGCACTCTCGGCAACGGCCATATCACGCTGAATACACCGATTCCCGTCCGATAACCGAAGTTAAGCAGCGTCGAGCGCAGTCACTACTTGGGAGGGAGACCACTTAGGATAGGAACACTGCGTGCC
The DNA here is from genome assembly GCF_054372755.1 of Phalangium opilio. NCBI lineage: Eukaryota > Metazoa > Arthropoda > Arachnida > Opiliones > Phalangiidae > Phalangium > Phalangium opilio. The sequence goes on along the minus strand of NW_028324192.1, from coordinate 2,730,830 downwards.
GTTGACTTTTTCACTTTTTTTTCCTCTTTTAAATTTTAATAGATATGAAAAAAGCAAACATGTTTTCTTTTTGTTATTGTTTTAAAATGATGAAGGTTAATTTGTCTCACTTAATTTAAATTCGAATTATTAACTAGCACTCTCGGCAACGGCCAAATCACGCTGAATACACCGGTTCTCGTCCGATAACCGAAGTTAAGCAGCGTCGAGCGCAGTCAGTACTTGGGAGGGCGACCACTTAGGAACATTGCGTGCCGTTAGCTTTTTCACTTTTTTTTTCTCTTTTAAATTCCAATAGATATGAAAAAAGCAAACATATTTTCTTTTTGTTATTGTTTGAAAAAGATGAAGGTTAATTTGTCTCACTTAATTTAAATTCGAATTATTATCTAGCACTCTCGGCAACGGCCATATCACGCTGAGAACACCGGTTCTCGTCCGATCGCCGACGTTAGCAGCGTCGAGCGCAGTCAGTACTTGGGAATACTGCGTGCCGTTTGCTTTTTCACTTTTGTTTCCTCTTTTAAATTCCACCAGATATGAAAAAAGCAAACATATCTTCTTTTTGTTATTGTTTTATAAAGATGAAGGTTAATTAAATTCAAATTATTAACTAGCTCTCTCGGCAACGGCCATATCACGCTGAATACACCGGTTCTCGTCCGATAACCGAAGTTAAGCAGCGTCGAGCGCAGTCAGTACTTGGGAGGGCGACCACTTAGGAACACTGCGTGCCGTTAACTTTTTCACTTTTTTTTCCTCTTTTAAATTCCAATAGATATGAAAAAAGCAAACATATTTTCTTTTTTGTTATTGTTTGAAAAAGATGAAGGTAAATTTGTCTCACTTAATTTAAATTCGAATTATTATCTAGCACTCTCGGCAACGGCCATATCACGCTGAATACACCGGTTCTCGTCCGATAACCGAAGTTAAGCAGCGTCGAGCGCAGTCATTACTTGGGAGGGAGACCACTTAGGAACACTGCGTGCCGTTGGCTTTTTCACTTTTTTTTCCTCTTTTAAATTTTAATAGATATGAAAAAAGCAAATATATTTTCTTTTTTGTTATTGTTTGAAAAAGATGAAGGTTAATTTGTCTCACTTAATTTAAATTCGAATTATTATCTAGCACTCTCGGCAACGGCCATATCACGCTGAATACACCGGTTCTCGTCCGATAACCGAAGTTAAGCAACGTCGAGCGCAGTCATTACTTGGGAGGGAGACCACTTAGGAACACTGCGTGCCGTTGGCTTTTTCACTTTTTTTTCCTCTTTTAAATTTTAATAGATATGTAAAAAGCAAACGGGTTTTCTTTTTGTTATTGTTTTTAAATGATGAAGGTTAATTTGTCTCACTTAATTTAAATCCGAATTATTAAATAGCACTCTCGGCAACGGCCATATCACGCTGAGAACACCGGTTCACGTCCGATCACCGAAGTTAAGCAGCGTCGAGCGCATACAGTACTTGGGAATACTGCGTGCCGTTGGCTTTTCACTTTTGTTTCCTCTTTCAAATTCCACCAGATATGAAAAAAGCAAACATATCTTCTTTTTTGTTATTGTTATATAGTGATGAAAGTTAATTAAATTCAAATTATTAACTAGCACTCTCGGCAACGGCCATATCACGCTGAATACACCGTTTCTCGTTCGATAACCGAAGTTAAGCAGCGTCGAGCGCAGTCACTACTTGGGAGGGAGACCACTTAGGAACACTGCGTGCCGTTGGCTTTTTCACAAATCCTCTCTCGTTTGGGCTCGAACCACCAACCTTTCGGTTAACAGCTGAACGCACTAACCATTGCGCCACGGAAGCCCAAAAATTAAATGGTCGTCAGGTATTGTAGAAAAACTTTGGCTATTTACGTTACATTTGAGATCCAAAAACACCGCTCCCGGGTGGGCTCGAACCACCAACCTATTGGTTAACAGCCGAACGCGCTAACCATTGAGCCACGAAAGCTCAGAAAATAAATGGTTGTCAGGTTTTGTGGATAAGTTATGACTTTTTACGTTACATCTGAGACCCTACAACACCTCTCCCAGGTGGGCTCGAACCACCATCCTTTCGGTTAACAGCCGAACGCGCTAACCATTGCGCCAAGGAAGCCCAAAAATTAAATGGTTGTCACGTATTGTGGAAAAGTTTTGACTTTTAACGCTACATCTGAGACCCCACAACACCTCTTCCGGGTGGGCTCGAACCACCAACCTTTCGATTAAGAGCTGGACGCGCTAATTACTGCGCCACGGAAGCCCAAAAATTAAATGGTTGTCAGGTATTGTTGAAAAGTTACGACTTTTCACGCTACATCTGAGACCCCACAAATCCTCTCTCGTTTGGGCTCGCACCACCAACCTTTCGGTTAACAGCTGAACGCACTAACCATTGCGCCACGGAAGCCCAAAAATTAAATGGTCGTCAGGTATTGTAGAAAAACTTTGGCTATTTACGTTACATTTGAGATCCAAAAACACCGCTCCCGGGTGGGCTCGAACCACCAACCTATTGTTTAACAGCCGAACGCGCTAACCATTGAGCCACGAAAGCTCAGAAAATAAATGGTTGTCACGTATTGTGGAAAAGTTTTGACTTTTTACGCTACATATGAGACCCAACAACACCTCTCCCGGGTGGGCTCGAACCTACAACCTTTCGATTAACAGCTGAACGCGCTAACCATTGCGCCACGCAAGCCCAAAAATTAAATGTTCGTCAGGTATTGTGGAAAAACTCTGACATTTTACGTTACATCTGAGACGTCACAACACTTCTCCCAGATAGGCTCGAACCACCAACCTATTGGTTAACAGCCGAACGCCCTAAGCATTGCGCCACGGAAGCCCAAAAATTAAATGATCGTCAGGTATTGTGGAAAAACTTTGGCTTTCTACGTTACATTTGAGATCCCACAACGCTGCTCCCGGGTGGGCTCGAACCACTAACCTATTAGTTAACAGCCGAACGCGCTAACCATTGAGCCACGGAAGCTCAGAAATTAAATGGTTGTCACGTATTGTGGAAAAGTTTTGACTTTTTACGCTACATCTCAGACCCCACAACACCTCTCCCGGGTGGGCTCGAACCACCAACCTTTCGATTAACAGCTGAACGCGCTAACCATTGCGCCACGGAAGCCCAAAATTTCAATGTTCGTCAGGTATTGTGGAAAAACTCTGACATTTTATGTTACATCTGAGACGTCACAACACCGCTCCCGGGAGGGCTCAAACCACCAGTCTTTTGAATAGCAGCTGAACGCGCTAACCATTGCGCCACGGAAGCCCAAAAATTAAATGGTCGTCCGGTATTGTGGAAAAACTTTGACTTTTTACGTAACATCTGAGACCTCATAGCACCGCTCCCGGGTGTGCTCGAACCACCAACCTTTCTGTTAACAGCTGAACGCGCTAACCATTGCGCCACGGAAGCCCAAAATTTCAATGTTCGTCAGGTATTGTGGAAAAACTCTGACATTTTATGTTACATCTGAGACGTCACAACACCGCTCCCGGATGGGCTCGAACCACCAACCTATTGGTTAAAAGCCGAACGCGCTAACCATTGAGCCACGGAAGCTCAGAAATTAAATGGTTGTCACGTATTGTGGAAAAGTTTTGACTTTTTACGCTACATCTGAGACCCCACAACACCTCTCCCGGGTGGGCTCGAACCTTCAACCTTTCGATTAACAGCTGAACGCGCTAGTCATTGCGGCACGGAAGCCCAAAAATTAAATGTTCGTCAGGTATTGTGGAAAAACTCTGACATTTTACGTTACATCTGAGACCTCACTACACCGCTCCCGGATGGGCTCGAACCACCAACCTATTGGTTAAAAGCCGAACGCGCTAACCATTGCGCCACGGAAGCCCAAAAATTAAATGGTCGTCAGGTGTTGTGGAAAAAACCTTGGCTTTTTACGTCACACCTGAGACGTCACAACACCTATTCCGGTTGGGCTCGAACCACCAACCTTTCGGTTAACAGCCGAACGCTCTAACCATTGCGCCAAGGAAGCCCAAAAAATAAATGGTCGTCAGGTATTGTGGAAAAACTTTGGCTTTCTACGTTACATTTGAGATCCCACAACACCGCTCCCGGGTGGGCTCGAACCACCAACCTATTGGCTAACAGCCGAACGCGCTAAGCATTGAGCCACGGAAGCTCAGAAATTAAAAGGTTGTTACGTATTGTGGAAAAGTTTTGACATTTTACGCTACATCTGAGACCCCACAAAACCTCTCCCGGGTGGGCTCGAACCACCAACCTTTCGATTAACAGCTGAACGCGCTAATTATTGCGCCACGGAAGCCCAAAAATTAAATGTTCGTCAGGTATTGTGGAAAAACTCTGACATTTTACGTTACATTCGAGACGTCACAACACCGCTCCCGGGAGGGCTCAAACCACCAGTCTTTTGAATAGCAGCTGAACGCGCTAACCATTGCGCCACGGAAGCCTAAATATTAAATGGTCGTCATGTATTGTGGAAAAACTCTGACTTTTTACGTTACATCTGAGACCTCACAAAACGCTCCCGGATGGGCTCGAAAAACCAAAATTTCGGTTAAAAGCCGAAAGCGCTAGCCATTGAGCCACGGAAGCTCTGAAATTAAATGGTCGTCCGGTATTGTGGAAAAACTTTGACTTTTTACGTAACATCTGAGACCTCATAGCACCGCTCCCGGGTGTGCTCGAACCACCAAACTTTCTGTTAACAGCCAAACGCGCTAACCATTGCGCCAAGGAAGCCCAAATATTAAATATTCGTCAGGTATTGTGGAAAAACTCTGACATTTTACGTCACATCTGAGAACTCACAACACCGTTCCCGGGTGGGCCCGAACCACCAACCTATTGGTTAACAGCCGAACACGCTAAACATTGAGCCACGGAAGCTCAGAAATTAAATCGTTGTCACGTATTGTGGAAAAGTTTTGACTTTTTACGCTACATCTGAGACCCCACAACACCTCTCCCGGGTGGGCTCGAACCACCAACCTTTCGATTAACAGAAGAACGCGCTAACCATTGCGCCACGGAAGCTCAAAAATTAAATGGTCGTCAGGTATTGTGGAAAAACCTTGACTTTTTACGTCACATCTGAGACCCCACAACATCTCTCCCGGGTGGGCTCGAACCACCAACCTTTCGATTAACAGAAGAACGCGCTAAACATTGCGCCACGGAAGCTCAAAAATTAAATGGTCGTCAGGTATTGTGGAAAAACCTTGACTTTTTACGTCACATCTGAGACCTCACAACACCGCTCCCGAAAGGGCTCAAACCACCAGTCTTTTGAATAACAGCTGAACGCGCTAACCATTGCGCCACGGAAGCCCAAAAATTAAATGATCGTCAGGTATTGTGGAAAAACTTTGGCTTTCTACGTTACATTTGAGATCCCACAACACCGCTCCCGGGTGGGCTCGAACCACCAACCTATTGGCTAACAGCCGAACGCGCTAACCATTGAGCCACGAAAGCTCAGAAATTAAATGGTTGTCACGTATTGTGGAAAAGTTTTGACTTTTTACGCTACATCTGAGACCCCACAACACCTCTCTCTCGGGTGGGCTCGAACCACCAACCTTTCGATTAACAGCTGAACGCGCTAATTATTGCGCCACGGAAGCCCAAAAATTAAATGGTCGTCAGGTATTCTGGAAAAACTTTGGCTTTCTACGTTACATTCGTGATCCCACAACACCGCTCCCGGGTGGGCTTGAACCACCAACCTTTCGGTTACCAGCCGAACGCGCTAACCATTGCGCCAAGGAAGCCCAAAAATTAAATGGTCGTCAGGTATTGTGGAAAAACTTTGGCTTTCTACGTTACATGTGAGATCCCACAACACCGCTCCCGGGTATGCTTGAAGCACCAACCTATTGGCTAACAGCCGAACGCGCTAACCATTGAGCCACGGAAGCTCAGAAATTAAATGGTTGTCAGGTATTGTGGAAAAACTTTGGCTTTCTACGTTACATTTGAGACCCCACAACCACCAACCTTTCGATTAACAGCTGAACGCGCTAACCATTGAGCCACGGAAGCTCAGAAATTAAATGGTCGTCAGGTATTGTGGAAAAACTTTGGCTTTCTACGTTACATTTGAGATCCCACAACACTGCTCCCGGGTGGGCTCGAACCACCAACCTATTGGCTAACAGCCGAACGCGCTAACCATTGCGCCACGGAAGCACAATAATTAAATGCTCGTCAGGTTTTGCGTAAAAACCTTGACTTTTTACGTCACATCTGAGACCTCACAACACCGCTCCCGGATGAGCTCGAACCACCAACCTATTGGTTAACAGCCGAACGCGCTAACCATTGAGCCACGGAAGCTCAGAAATTAAATGATTGTCACGTATTGTGGATAAGTTTTGACTTTTTACGCTACATATGAGACCCCACAACACCTCTCCCGGGTGGGCTCGAACCTTCAACCTTTCGATTAACAGCTGAACGCGCTAACCATTGCGCCACGGAAGCCCAAAAATTAAATGTTCGTCAGGTATTGTGAAAAACTCTGACATTTTACGTTACATCTGAGACTTCACAACACCGCATCCCGGATGGGCTCGAACCACAAACCTATTGGTTAACAGCCGAACGCGATAACCATTGAGCCAAGGAAGCTTGGAAATTAAATGGTTGTCAGGTATTGTGGATAAGTTATGACTTATTACGTTACATCTGATACCCTACAACACCTCTCCCGGTTGGGATCGAACCACCAACCTTTCGGTTAACAGCCGAACGCGCTAACCATTGCCCCAAGGAAGCCCAAAAATTAAATGTTCGTCAGGTATTGTGGAAAAACCTTGAAATTTTACGTTACATTTGAGATCCCACAACACCGCTCCCGGGTGGGCTCGAACCACCAACCTATTGGTTAACAGCCGAACGGGCTAATCATTGAGCCACGGAAGCCCAGAAATTAAATGGTTTTCACGTATTGTGGAAGAGTTTTGACTTTTTACGCTACATCTGAGACCCCACAACACCTCTCCCGGGTGGGCTCGAACCACCAACCTTTCGATTAACAGAAGAACGCGCTAAACATTGCGCCACGGAAGCTCAAAAATTAAATGGTCGTCAGGTATTGTGGAAAAACCTTGACTTTTTACGTCACATCTGAGACCTCACAACACCGCTCCCGAAAGGGCTCAAACCACCAGTCTTTTGAATAACAGCTGAACGCGCTAACCATTGCGCCACGGAAGCCCAAAAATTAAATGATCGTCAGGTATTGTGGAAAAACTTTGGCTTTCTACGTTACATTTGAGATCCCACAACACCGCTCCCGGGTGGGCTCGAACCACCAACCTATTGGCTAACAGCCGAACGCGCTAACCATTGAGCCACGAAAGCTCAGAAATTAAATGGTTGTCACGTATTGTGGAAAAGTTTTGACTTTTTACGCTACATCTGAGACCCCACAACACCTCTCTCTCGGGTGGGCTCGAACCACCAACCTTTCGATTAACAGCTGAACGCGCTAATTATTGCGCCACGGAAGCCCAAAAATTAAATGGTCGTCAGGTATTCTGGAAAAACTTTGGCTTTCTACGTTACATTCGTGATCCCACAACACCGCTCCCGGGTGGGCTTGAACCACCAACCTTTCGGTTACCAGCCGAACGCGCTAACCATTGCGCCAAGGAAGCCCAAAAATTAAATGGTCGTCAGGTATTGTGGAAAAACTTTGGCTTTCTACGTTACATGTGAGATCCCACAACACCGCTCCCGGGTATGCTTGAAGCACCAACCTATTGGCTAACAGCCGAACGCGCTAACCATTGAGCCACGGAAGCTCAGAAATTAAATGGTTGTCAGGTATTGTGGAAAAACTTTGGCTTTCTACGTTACATTTGAGACCCCACAACCACCAACCTTTCGATTAACAGCTGAACGCGCTAACCATTGAGCCACGGAAGCTCAGAAATTAAATGGTCGTCAGGTATTGTGGAAAAACTTTGGCTTTCTACGTTACATTTGAGATCCCACAACACTGCTCCCGGGTGGGCTCGAACCACCAACCTATTGGCTAACAGCCGAACGCGCTAACCATTGCGCCACGGAAGCACAATAATTAAATGCTCGTCAGGTTTTGCGTAAAAACCTTGACTTTTTACGTCACATCTGAGACCTCACAACACCGCTCCCGGATGAGCTCGAACCACCAACCTATTGGTTAACAGCCGAACGCGCTAACCATTGAGCCACGGAAGCTCAGAAATTAAATGATTGTCACGTATTGTGGATAAGTTTTGACTTTTTACGCTACATATGAGACCCCACAACACCTCTCCCGGGTGGGCTCGAACCTTCAACCTTTCGATTAACAGCTGAACGCGCTAACCATTGCGCCACGGAAGCCCAAAAATTAAATGTTCGTCAGGTATTGTGAAAAACTCTGACATTTTACGTTACATCTGAGACTTCACAACACCGCATCCCGGATGGGCTCGAACCACAAACCTATTGGTTAACAGCCGAACGCGATAACCATTGAGCCAAGGAAGCTTGGAAATTAAATGGTTGTCAGGTATTGTGGATAAGTTATGACTTATTACGTTACATCTGATACCCTACAACACCTCTCCCGGTTGGGATCGAACCACCAACCTTTCGGTTAACAGCCGAACGCGCTAACCATTGCCCCAAGGAAGCCCAAAAATTAAATGTTCGTCAGGTATTGTGGAAAAACCTTGAAATTTTACGTTACATTTGAGATCCCACAACACCGCTCCCGGGTGGGCTCGAACCACCAACCTATTGGTTAACAGCCGAACGGGCTAATCATTGAGCCACGGAAGCCCAGAAATTAAATGGTTTTCACGTATTGTGGAAGAGTTTTGACTTTTTACGCTACATCTGAGACCCCACAACACCTCTCCCGGGTGGGCTCGTACCACCAACCTTTCGATTAACAGCTGAACGCGCTAACCATTGCGCCACGGAAGCCCAAAAATTCAATGTTCGACAGGTATTGTGGAAAAACACTGACATTTTATGTTACATTTGAGACGTCACAACACCGCTCCCGGGAGAGCTCAAACCACCAATCTTTTGAATAGCAGCTGAACGCGCTAACCATTGCGCCACGGAAGCCCAAAAATTAAAATGGTCGTCAGGTATTTTGGAAAAACCTTGACTTTTAACGTCACATCTGAGACGTCACAATACCGCTCCCGGATGGGCTCGAACCACCAACCTATTGGTTAACAGCCGAACGCGCTAACCATTGAGCCACGGAAGCCCAAAGTTAAATGCTCGTCAGGTATTGTGTAAAAACCTTGACTTTTTACGTCACATCTGAGACCTTACAACACCGCTCCCGGATGGGCTCGAACCACCAACCTATTGGTTAACAGCCGAACGCGCTAACCATTGAGCCACGGAAGCCCAAAGTTAAATGCTCGTCAGGTATTGTGTAAAAACCTTGACATTTTACGTTACATCTGAGACCTCACAACACCGCTCCCGGATGGGCTCGAACCACCAACCTATTGGTTAACAGCCGAACGCGCTAACCATTGCGCCACGGAAGCCCAAAATTTAAATGGTCGTCAGGTGTTGTGGAAAAAACCTTGACTTTTTACATCACATCTGAGACGTCACAACACCGCTCCCGGATGGGCTCGAACCACACACCTATTGGTTAACAGCCGAACGCGCTAACCATTGAGCCACGGAATCTCAGAAATTAAATGGTTGTCACGTATTGTGGATAAGTTTTGACTTTTTACGCTACATCTGAGACCCCACAACACCTCTTCCGGGTGGGCTTGAACCACCAGCCTTTCGATAAACAGTTGAACGCGCTAATAATTGCGCCAAGGAAGCCCAAAAATTAAATGTTCGTCAGGTATTGTGGAAAAACTCTGACATTTTACGTTACATCTGAGACCTCACAACACCGCTCCCGGATGGGCTCGAACAACCAACCTATTGGTTAACAGCCGAACGCGCTAACCATTGCGCCACGGAAGCCCAAAATTTAAATGTTCGTCAGGTATTGTGGAAAAACTCTGACATTTTACGTTACATCTAAGACCTCACAACACCGCTCCCGGATGGGCTCGAACCACCAACCTATTGGTTAACAGTCGAACGCGCTAACCATTGAGCCACGGAAGCTCAGAGACTAAATGGTTGTCAGGTATTGTGGATAAGTTATGACTTATTACGTTACATCTGAGACCCTACAACACCTCTCACGGTTGGGCTCGAACCACCAACCTTTCGGTTGACAGCCGAACGCGCTAACCATTGCGCCAAGGAAGCCCAAAAAATAAATGGTCGTCAGGTATTGTGGAAAAACTTTGTCTTTCTACGTTACATTTGAGATCCCACAACACCGCTCCCGGGTGAGCTCGAACCACCACCCTATTGGTTAAAAGCTGAACGCGCTAACCATTCAGCCACGGAAGCTCAGAAATTAAATGGTCGTCACGTATTGTGGAAAAGTTTTGACTTTTTACGCTACATCTGAGACCCCACAACACCTCTCCCGGTTGGGCTCGAACCACCAACCTTTCGGTTAACAGCCGAACGCGCTAACCATTGCGCCATGGAAGCCCAAAAATTAAATGTTCGTCAGGTATTGTGGAAAAACCTTGACTTTTTACGTCACTTCTGAGACCTCACAACACCGCTCCCGGATGGGCTCGAACCACCAACCTATTGGTTAACAGCCGAACGCGCTAACCATTGAGCCACGGAAGCTCAGAAATTAAATGGTCGTCACGTATTGTGGAAAAACTTTGGCTTTCTACGTTACATTTGAGATCCCACAACACCGCTCCCGGGTGGGCTCGAACCACCAACCTATTGGTTAACAGCCGAACGCGTTAACCATTGCGCCACGGAAGCCCAAAAATTAAATGGTCGTCAGGTATTGTGGAAAAACTTTGGCTTTCTACGTTACGTTTGAGATCCCACAACGCCGCTCCCGGGTGGGCTCGAACCACTAACCTATTTGTTAACTGCTGAACGCGCTAACCATTGCGCCACGGAAGCTAAAAATTAAATGCTCGTCAGGTATTGTGTAAAAACCTTGACTTTTTACGTCACATCTGAGACCTCACAACACCGCTCCCGGATGGGCTCGAACCACCAACCTATCGGTTAACAGACGAACGCGCTATTTATTATTATTGTTGATGAGGAGGGTACGCGCCCTAGCACCGATGCCAAAGGCATATTGTGCATCCTCGTAATCAGGCCTTGAATAGGCCTGTAGCTGCAGCGTAGCGAAGAATTCGCTCCACCGTGAGAGAGGAGACCCTCGAGGGTTCCAGGGTGTGTGAATCAAAATATTCTAATCTAAGCGAGGCGAAGTAGTCGCACTCGCAAAGTACGTGGGCGGATGTTTCTTCCATCTCCTGACACGACCTACAGAGAGGGTCGTCGGCAAAACCCATCAGATGGAGGTGCCTATTAAGCCGGCAATGCCCGGTCAAAAGACCGGTGGCCAGCCTAATATCCCATCTGCCGAGCGAAATTAGGTCCCTAGCACGAGACCTGCAGGGACCATCGACAAACAACTTTGTCTGTCTCTGGCCCTCCATGCTGTGCCAGAGCTGATTTTGTATGACAGTCAACCTGTCATGCAGACACCGTTTGACGTGCCTGTAGGGGATGGGGACGGCCGGCTCCGGCCCCAAGAGCTTGGCCTCCGCACCCCTTTTCGCAAATCTATCGGCTTGCTCATTGCCATAATAACCGCTATGCCCTGGCACCCAGTACAGCAGAACCCTGTTGCAGGATGCCAGTCGCGCTAGCAGGTCGAGGCAGCTACGCACCAGTTGAGAAGAAATCTGACACTGGTTCAGAGCGTTCAGGGCAGCCTGACTGTCAGAATAAATTCTCACAGTCCGTCCGGTATACCCTTTGTTAATACAGTAATCTGTGCAATAACAGATCGCGGCAATTTCAGCCTGGAACACACTAGCGAAGGTGCCCAGGCAAGCAGAAAAGCCGACCCTTGTGGTTTGACAGTAATAGCCGGCGCCGGCGCCGGAATCAGTCTTGGAGCCATCGGTGAACCAAATGGTTTCACCCCCAGTGCCAAGAGGCAGCAGGTTAGTCCACTCTGCCCGACTGGGGAAGTGGATACTGAATGGCTTAGTGAAATCAAAACTGGTAACGGTTTTGTCAGAGCACATCGTAAGCGACGGCTCAAGTGCGGCGTACTCCCGAAAGAGCTTCGTATGGCTGTAATCCCAAAGTCTTGGAACCCAACAGCCACTAATGTTGAGCCTGTAGGCTCCCATGACAGCCTCCTCCTCAATGAAGAGATGAAGAGGAAGCATGTCAAGGAGCACCTCCAGGGAAGCAGTTGGGGTCGATCTCATGGCCCCCGTAACACCAATGCAGGCAAGCCTTTGAAGCTTGCGCAGGGCAGCCTGCACCGTCTTAAGCCGGACCCTTGTCCACCAGACAAGTGCCCCGTAAGATAGTATGGGTCTGATGATCCCAGTATAGAGCCAGTGTACAGCCTTGGGGTTGAGGCCCCAAGTCTGGCCGACAGAGCTCCTGGTCCTCCAGAAGAGCATCTTGGCCTTCTTAATACACCGATCAAGATGCGGCTTCCATGTGAGTCTACAATCAAAAGTCACCCCCAGGTATTTCACCTCGGAGGACTTTGTCAGGACCTGGCCAAAGAAAGAGATATCATTGAACAGATCCTTAGTATTCTTCCTCGTAAAAGGAACAAGGACAGTTTTATCAGGATTAACGGTGAGGTTAACCGCCTGACACCATTGCTCCACGCTAGAGAGAGCAGATCTCATAAGCGCGGTAACAGTATCCGGGAACTTCCCCGTAAAGACTATCGCTACATCGTCCGCATACCCGAAGCAGCAACAGCCCCCAGCACCCCCGAGCCTCCCCAGGAGCTCGTCCACCACCAGGCACCACAACAGGGGGGAGAGCACTCCACCCTGAGGGCAGCCCCTGCTGGTAGTCACCCCTAGAGAGTCCCCAAGGAGGGACGCCGACACCTCGCGGTCGGTAAGCATGGACTTGATCCAGCGGCCAAGAGTGGCGCTGATGCCAAATCTCTCAACAGCTTCAGTAATAACCGAGCTAGAGACTTTGTCAAAGGCCCCCTCGATATCGAGGAAGACAGCCAGTGAAATTTCCTGAAACTCGAATGCCCTATCCAGGCAATTCGTAAGGCCGTGAAGGGCCGTCTCAGTGGATTTGCCTTTTTGGTAGGCAAATTGTGAAGAAGAGAGAGGAGTTATCGAAAGTACCTCGTCTCTGATGTACCTGTCCACCAACTTCTCCAGAATTTTGAGGAAGAAGGAGGTCAGGCATATGGGTCTAAATGCTTTCGCCTCGAGATAGGAAGCCTTCCCGGGCTTGGGAATAAAGATGACCCTAGAGCGTTTCCAGTCACGAGGTATGTGACCGAGAGCAATGCAAAGTCTGTAGATCTTGCATAGCGGAGAGGCGATGTGGTCTAAGCCCTCCTGCAAAAGCAGAGGGAAGACCCCATCGGGTCCCGGAGACTTGTAGGGCTCAAAACAGTTGACAGCCCACCGAAGCTTGGGAATCGTGACAACCTGTCTGGCTACAAGCCAGTCTTCCCTCTTAGCCCTGTGCAGGACAGGGTAGAGAGAGTCAGGGTTTGTTGGATTAATAAAAGTAGAATCAGGAAAATGGACCTCCAGCATATGCTTGAGAGTCTCAGCCCCAGATTTAGTGTACACACCCTCCCGTAGCTTAATAGCATTAAGTCGATGTGTGCTGTCGTGCGCTAGAATCTTCATGACCCTAGCCGTGGCAGGGACATTGGAGATTTGCTCACAGAAGGTCCGCCAGGAGTCCTTCTTAGCAGCTCTAATGGCCCTGTTGTAGGCGTTAAGGGACTGCCTGTATCCAGCCCAGTCACCCGTGCGCTTGGCTTTGTTAAAGAGCCTGCGCGTGTATTTACGAAGCCGGCTGAGATCCGCGTTCCACCAAGGGACAAGCCTCGAGCGGTTGACGGTCTTAAGTGGGCAGTTCCGGTGGAACGACTCCATGATGGAGCACTGTAAATCACCAGCAGCCCGATCAAGATCCTTAGGTGAAGTAAGTTTAAGAGTGTGACCCCCTCCGTAGCGTAGGATTAGGTCTTCCCTATAGCCGGCCCAATTAGTCCGTTTTGGGTTGCGTATCTCCGTCCCGACGAACGCGCTAACCATTGAGCCACGGAAGCTCAGAGATTAAATGGTTGTCAGGTGTTGTGGATAAGTTATGACTTATTACGTTACATCTGAGACCCTACAACACCTCTCTCGGTTGGTCTCGAACCACCAACCTTTCGGTTAACAGCCGAACGCGCTAACCATTGCGCCAAGGAAGCCCAAAAAATAAATGGTCGTCAGGTATTGTGGAAAAACTTTGTCTTTCTACGTTACATTTGAGATCCCACAACACCGCTCCCGGGTGGGCTCGAACCACCACCCTATTGGTTAAAAGCTGAACGCGCTAACCATTCAGCCACGGAAGCTCAGAAATTAAATGGTTGTCACGTATTGTGGAAAAACTTTGGCTTTCTACGTTACATTTGAGATCCCACAACACCGCTCCCGGGTGGGCTCGAACCACCAACCTATTTGTTAACAGCCGAACGCGTTAACCATTGCGCCACGGAAGCCCAAAAATTAAATGGTCGTCAGGTATTGTGGAAAAACTTTGGCTTTCTACGTTACGTTTGAGATCCCACAACGCCGCTCCCGGGTGGGCTCGAACCACTAACCTCTCGATTAACAGCTGAAAGCGCTAACCATTGCGCCACGGAAGCCCAAAAATTAAACGGTCGTCAGGTATTGTGGAAAAACTTTGGCTTTCTACGTTACGTTTGAGATCCCACAACACCGCGCCCGGGAGGGCTCGAACCACCAACCTATTGGTTAACAGCCGAACGCCCTAACCATTGCGCCACGGAAGCCCAAAAATTAAATCGTCAGGTATTGTGGAAAAACTTTGGCTTTCTACGTTACATTTGAGATCCCACAACGCCGCTCCCGGGTGGGCTCGAACCACTAACCTATTGGTTAACAGCCGAACGCGCTAACCATTGAGCCACGGAGGCTCAGAAATTAAATGGTTGTCACGTATTGTGGAAAAACTTTGGCTTTCTACGTTCCCTATAAAACACTCTTTGAAAGTGATTTCATCTTGATTGAACAATAATTAAAAATTTACCTCGATTTTTAATAACATTTTCAAAATCGACGTTTCACGGCCAAACAAGCATACTTTGAGTATTTCTTCACTATTTTCAAATATAACCACTGAAACCATTATTTTTATACTTTTTGCTTTAATTCAAGCAATGTAACGATATTCATTCAAAAAACTGTTAAAATTAAATTTTCAATAAGAAATCGTATTCACGGATTTTGTGTCTTGAAGAAGAAAAACCTGCGATTTTTTCGGTACTTTTTTGAATGAATTTTTTTCTGGAGAAATTTTTGACCGAATTCAGCTTAATTCCCAATAAAACACTCATTGAAAGTGATTTCATCTCGATTGAACAATAAATAAAAATGTACCTCGATTTTTAATAACATTTTCAAAATCGACGTTTCACGGCCAAAGAAGCATATTTTGAGTATTTCTTCACTATTTTCAAAAATAACCACTGAAACCATTATTTTTATACTTTTTGCTTTAATTCAAGCAAGTGTAACGATATTCATTCAAAAAACTGTTAAAATTCAATTTTCAATAAGAAATCGTATTCACGGATTTTGTGTCTTGAAGAAGAAAAACCTGCGATTTTTTCGGTACTTTTTTGAATGAATTTTTTTCTGGAGAAATTTTTGACCGAATTCAGCTTAATTCCCTATAAAACACTCATTAAAAGTGATTTCATCTCGATTGAACAATAAATAAAAATGTACCTCGATTTTTAATAACATTTTCAAAATCGACGTAACTCGGCCTAAGAAAAACATTTTGAGTATTTGTTCACTGTTTTCAAATATAACCACTGAAACCATTATTTTTGTAATTTTTGCGTTAATTCAAGCAAATGTAACGATATTCATTCAACAAACTGTTAAAATTCAATTTTCAATAAGAAATCGTTGTCACGGATTTTGTATCTTGAAGAAAAAAAACATGCGATTTTTTCGGTACACTTTTGAATGCATTTTTTTCTGGAGAAATGTTTGACCGAATTCAGCTTAATTCCCTATAAAACACTCATTGAAAGTGATTTCATCTCGATTGAACAATAATTAAAAATTTACCTCGATTTTTAATAACATTTTCAAAATCGACGTTTCACGGCCAAAGAAGCTTACTTTGAGTATTTCTTCACTATTTTCAAATATGTTCACTGAAACCATTATTTTTATACTTTTTGCTTTAATTCAAGCAAATGTAACGATATTCAATCAAAAAACTGTTAAAATTAAATTTTTCAATAAGAAATCGTTGTCACGGATTTTGTATCTTGAAGAAGAAAAACATGCGATTTTTTCGGTACTTTTTTGAATGCATTTTTTTCAGGAGAAATTTTGGACCGAATTCAGCTTAATTCCCTATAAAACACTCATTAAAAGTGATTTCATCTCGATTGAACAATAAATAAAAATGTACCTCGATTTTTAATAACATTTTCAAAATCGACGTTTCACGGCCAAAGAAGCATACTTTGAGTATTTCTTCACTATTTTCAAATATGTTCACTGAAAGCATTATTTTTATACTTTTTGCTTTAATTCAAGCAAATGTAACGATATTCAATCAAAAAACTGTTAAAATTAAATTTTTCAATAAGAAATCGTTGTCACGGATTTTGTATCTTGAAGAAGAAAAACATGCGATTTTTTCGGTACTTTTTTGAATGCATTTTTTTCAGGAGAAATTTTTGACCGAATTCAGCTTAATTCCCTATAAAACACTCATTAAAAGTGATTTCATCTCGATTGAACAATAAATAAAAATGCACCTCGATTTTTAATAACATTTTCAAAATCGACGTAACTCGGCCTAAGAAAAACATTTTGAGTATTTGTTCACTGTTTTCAAATATAACCAATGAAACCATTATTTTTGTAATTTTTGCGTTAATTCAAGCAAATGTAACGATATTCATTCAACAAACTGTTAAAATTCAATTTTAAATAAGAAATCGTTGTCACGGATATTGTATCTTGAAGAAAAAAAACATGCGATTTTTTCGGTACACTTTTGAATGCATTTTTTTTTGGAGAAATGTTTGACCGAATTCAGCTTAATTCCCTATAAAACACTCTTTGAAAGTGATTTCATCTCGATTGAACAATAATTAAAAATTTACCTCGATTTTTAATAACATTTTCAAAATCGACGTTTCACGGCCAAAGAAGCATACTTTGAGTATTTCTTCACTATTTTCAAATATGTTCACTGAAACCATTATTTTTATACTTTTTGCTTTAATTCAAGCAATGTAACGATATTCATTCAAAAAACTGTTAAAATTCAATTTTCAGTAAGAAATCGTATTCACGGATTTTGTGTCTTGAAGAAGAAAAACCTGGGATTTTTTCGGTACTTTTTTGAATGAATTTTTTTCTGGAGAAATTTTTGACCGAATTCAGCTTAATTCCCCATAAAACACTCATTAAAAGTGATTTCATCTCGATTGAACAATAAATAAAAATGTACCTCGATTTTTAATAACATTTTCAAAATCGACGTTTCACGGCCAAAGAAGCATATTTTGAGTATTTCTTCACTATTTTCAAAAATAACCACTGAAACCATTATTTTTATACTTTTTGCTTTAATTCAAGCAAATGTAACGATATTCATTCAAAAACTGTTAAAATTCAATTTTAAATAAGAAATCGTTGTCACGGATTTTGTATCTTGAAGAAAAAAAACATGCGATTTTTTCGGTACACTTTTGAATGCATTTTTTTCTGGAGAAATTTTTGACCGAATTCAGCCTTACTCCCTATAAAACACTCATTAAAAGTGATTTCATCTCGATTGACCAATAATTAAAAATTTACCTCGATTTTTAATAACATTTTCAAAATCGACGTTTTACGGCCAAAGAAGCATACTTTGAGTATTTCTTCACTATTTTCAAATAT
Source organism: Phalangium opilio (assembly GCF_054372755.1). Lineage (NCBI taxonomy): Eukaryota > Metazoa > Arthropoda > Arachnida > Opiliones > Phalangiidae > Phalangium > Phalangium opilio. Next base: position 2,712,718 of record NW_028324192.1, on the reverse strand, counting down.
ATTCATTGAAACCATTATTTTTATACTTTTTGCTTTAATTCAAGCAATGTAACGATATTCATTCAATAAACTGTTAAAATTCAATTTTCAATAAGAAATCGTATTCACGGATTTTGTGTCTTGAAGAAGAAAAACCTGCGATTTTTTCGGTACTTTTTTGAATGAATTTTTTTCTGGAGAAATTTTTGACCGAATTCAGCTTAATTCCCAATAAAACACTCATTGAAAGTGATTTCATCTCGATTGAACAATAAATAAAAATGTACCTCGATTTTTAATAACATTTTCAAAATCGACGTTTCACGGCCAAAGAAGCATATTTTGAGTATTTCTTCACTATTTTCAAAAATAACCACTGAAACCATTATTTTTATACTTTTTGCTTTAATTCAAGCAAGTGTAACGATATTCATTCAAAAAACTGTTAAAAATCAATTTTCAATAAGAAATCGTATTCACGGATTTTGTGTCTTGAAGAAGAAAAACCTGCGATTTTTTCGGTACTTTTTTGAATGAATTTTTTTCTGGAGAAATTTTTGACCGAATTCAGCTTAATTCCCAATAAAACACTCATTGAAAGTGATTTCATCTCGATTGAACAATAAATAAAAATGTACCTCGATTTTTAATAACATTTTCAAAATCGACGTTTCACGGCCAAAGAAGCATATTTTGAGTATTTCTTCACTATTTTCAAAAATAACCACTGAAACCATTATTTTTATACTTTTTGCTTTAATTCAAGCAAGTGTAACGATATTCATTCAAAAAACTGTTAAAAATCAATTTTCAATAAGAAATCGTATTCACGGATTTTGTGTCTTGAAGAAGAAAAACCTGCGATTTTTTCGGTACTTTTTTGAATGAATTTTTTTTTGGAGAAATTTTTGACCGAATTCAGCTTAATTCCCTATAAAACACTCATTAAAAGTGATTTCATCTCGATTGAACAATAAATAAAAATGTACCTCGATTTTTAATAACATTTTCAAAATCGACGTAACTCGGCCTAAGAAAAACATTTTGAGTATTTGTTCACTGTTTTCAAATATAACCACTGAAACCATTATTTTTGTAATTTTTGCGTTAATTCAAGCTGAATTCGGTCAAACATTTCTCCAAAAAAAAATGCATTCAAAAGTGTACCGAAAAAATCGCATGTTTTTTTTCTTCAAGATACAATATCCGTGACAACGATTTCTTATTTAAAATTGAATTTTAACAGTTTGTTGAATGAATATCGTTACATTTGCTTGAATTAACGCAAAAATTACAAAAATAATGGTTTCATTGGTTATATTTGAAAACAGTGAACAAATACTCAAAATGTTTTTCTTAGGCCGAGTTACGTCGATTTTGAAAATGTTATTAAAAATCGAGGTGCATTTTTATTTATTGTTCAATCGAGATGAAATCACTTTTAATGAGTGTTTTATAGGGAATTAAGCTGAATTCGGTCAAAAATTTCTCCTGAAAAAAATGCATTCAAAAAAGTACCGAAAAAATCGCATGTTTTTCTTCTTCAAGATACAAAATCCGTGACAACGATTTCTTATTGAAAAATTTAATTTTAACAGTTTTTTGATTGAATATCGTTACATTTGCTTGAATTAAAGCAAAAAGTATAAAAATAATGCTTTCAGTGAACATATTTGAAAATAGTGAAGAAATACTCAAAGTATGCTTCTTTGGCCGTGAAACGTCGATTTTGAAAATGTTATTAAAAATCGAGGTACATTTTTATTTATTGTTCAATCGAGATGAAATCACTTTTAATGAGTGTTTTATAGGGAATTAAGCTGAATTCGGTCCAAAATTTCTCCTGAAAAAAATGCATTCAAAAAAGTACCGAAAAAATCGCATGTTTTTCTTCTTCAAGATACAAAATCCGTGACAACGATTTCTTATTGAAAAATTTAATTTTAACAGTTTTTTGATTGAATATCGTTACATTTGCTTGAATTAAAGCAAAAAGTATAAAAATAATGGTTTCAGTGAACATATTTGAAAATAGTGAAGAAATACTCAAAGTAAGCTTCTTTGGCCGTGAAACGTCGATTTTGAAAATGTTATTAAAAATCGAGGTAAATTTTTAATTATTGTTCAATCGAGATGAAATCACTTTCAATGAGTGTTTTATAGGGAATTAAGCTGAATTCGGTCAAACATTTCTCCAGAAAAAAATGCATTCAAAAGTGTACCGAAAAAATCGCATGTTTTTTTTCTTCAAGATACAAAATCCGTGACAACGATTTCTTATTGAAAATTGAATTTTAACAGTTTGTTGAATGAATATCGTTACATTTGCTTGAATTAACGCAAAAATTACAAAAATAATGGTTTCAGTGGTTATATTTGAAAACAGTGAACAAATACTCAAAATGTTTTTCTTAGGCCGAGTTACGTCGATTTTGAAAATGTTATTAAAAATCGAGGTACATTTTTATTTATTGTTCAATCGAGATGAAATCACTTTTAATGAGTGTTTTATAGGGAATTAAGCTGAATTCGGTCAAAAATTTCTCCAGAAAAAAATTCATTCAAAAAAGTACCGAAAAAATCGCAGGTTTTTCTTCTTCAAGACACAAAATCCGTGAATACGATTTCTTATTGAAAATTGAATTTTAACAGTTTTTTGAATGAATATCGTTACACTTGCTTGAATTAAAGCAAAAAGTATAAAAATAATGGTTTCAGTGGTTATTTTTGAAAATAGTGAAGAAATACTCAAAATATGCTTCTTTGGCCGTGAAACGTCGATTTTGAAAATGTTATTAAAAATCGAGGTACATTTTTATTTATTGTTCAATCGAGATGAAATCACTTTCAATGAGTGTTTTATTGGGAATTAAGCTGAATTCGGTCAAAAATTTCTCCAGAAAAAAATTCATTCAAAAAAGTACCGAAAAAATCGCAGGTTTTTCTTCTTCAAGACACAAAATCCGTGAATACGATTTCTTATTGAAAATTTAATTTTAACAGTTTTTTGAATGAATATCGTTACATTGCTTGAATTAAAGCAAAAAGTATAAAAATAATGGTTTCAGTGGTTATATTTGAAAATAGTGAAGAAATACTCAAAGTATGCTTGTTTGGCCGTGAAACGTCGATTTTGAAAATGTTATTAAAAATCGAGGTAAATTTTTAATTATTGTTCAATCAAGATGAAATCACTTTCAAAGAGTGTTTTATAGGGAACGTAGAAAGCCAAAGTTTTTCCACAATACGTGACAACCATTTAATTTCTGAGCCTCCGTGGCTCAATGGTTAGCGCGTTCGGCTGTTAACCAATAGGTTAGTGGTTCGAGCCCACCCGGGAGCGGCGTTGTGGGATCTCAAATGTAACGTAGAAAGCCAAAGTTTTTCCACAATACCTGACGATTTAATTTTTGGGCTTCCGGGGCGCAATGGTTAGGGCGTTCGGCTGTTAACCAATAGGTTGGTGGTTCGAGCCCTCCCGGGCGCGGTGTTGTGGGATCTCAAACGTAACGTAGAAAGCCAAAGTTTTTCCACAATACCTGACGACCGTTTAATTTTTGGGCTTCCGTGGCGCAATGGTTAGCGCTTTCAGCTGTGAATCGAGAGGTTAGTGGTTCGAGCCCACCCGGGAGCGGCGTTGTGGGATCTCAAACGTAACGTAGACAGCCAAAGTTTTTCCACAATACCTGACGACCATTTAATTTTTGGGCTTCCGTGGCGCAATGGTTAACGCGTTCGGCTGTTAACAAATAGGTTGGTGGTTCGAGCCCACCCGGGAGCGGTGTTGTGGGATCTCAAATGTAACGTAGAAAGCCAAAGTTTTTCCACAATACGTGACAACCATTTAATTTCTGAGCTTCCGTGGCTGAATGGTTAGCGCGTTCAGCTTTTAACCAATAGGGTGGTGGTTCGAGCCCACCCGGGAGCGGTGTTGTGGGATCTCAAATGTAACGTAGAAAGACAAAGTTTTTCCACAATACCTGACGACCATTTATTTTTTGGGCTTCCTTGGCGCAATGGTTAGCGCGTTCGGCTGTTAACCGAAAGGTTGGTGGTTCGAGACCAACCGAGAGAGGTGTTGTAGGGTCTCAGATGTAACGTAATAAGTCATAACTTATCCACAACACCTGACAACCATTTAATCTCTGAGCTTCCGTGGCTCAATGGTTAGCGCGTTCGTCTGTTAACCGATAGGTTGGTGGTTCGAGCCCATCCGGGAGCGGTGTTGTGAGGTCTCAGATGTAACGTAAAATGTCAGAGTTTTTCCACAATACCTGACGAACATTTAATTTTTGGGCTTCCGTGGCGCAATGGTTAGCGCGTTCGGCTGTTAACCAATAGGTTGGTGGTTCGAGCCCATCCGGGAGCGGTGTTGTGAGGTCTCAGATGTGACGTAAAAAGTCAAGGTTTTTACACAATACCTGACGAGCATTTAATTTTTAGCTTCCGTGGCGCAATGGTTAGCGCGTTCAGCAGTTAACAAATAGGTTAGTGGTTCGAGCCCACCCGGGAGCGGCGTTGTGGGATCTCAAACGTAACGTAGAAAGCCAAAGTTTTTCCACAATACCTGACGACCATTTAATTTTTGGGCTTCCGTGGCGCAATGGTTAACGCGTTCGGCTGTTAACCAATAGGTTGGTGGTTCGAGCCCACCCGGGAGCGGTGTTGTGGGATCTCAAATGTAACGTAGAAAGCCAAAGTTTTTCCACAATACGTGACGACCATTTAATTTCTGAGCTTCCGTGGCTCAATGGTTAGCGCGTTCGGCTGTTAACCAATAGGTTGGTGGTTCGAGCCCATCCGGGAGCGGTGTTGTGAGGTCTCAGAAGTGACGTAAAAAGTCAAGGTTTTTCCACAATACCTGACGAACATTTAATTTTTGGGCTTCCATGGCGCAATGGTTAGCGCGTTCGGCTGTTAACCGAAAGGTTGGTGGTTCGAGCCCAACCGGGAGAGGTGTTGTGGGGTCTCAGATGTAGCGTAAAAAGTCAAAACTTTTCCACAATACGTGACGACCATTTAATTTCTGAGCTTCCGTGGCTGAATGGTTAGCGCGTTCAGCTTTTAACCAATAGGGTGGTGGTTCGAGCCCACCCGGGAGCGGTGTTGTGGGATCTCAAATGTAACGTAGAAAGACAAAGTTTTTCCACAATACCTGACGACCATTTATTTTTTGGGCTTCCTTGGCGCAATGGTTAGCGCGTTCGGCTGTCAACCGAAAGGTTGGTGGTTCGAGCCCAACCGTGAGAGGTGTTGTAGGGTCTCAGATGTAACGTAATAAGTCATAACTTATCCACAATACCTGACAACCATTTAGTCTCTGAGCTTCCGTGGCTCAATGGTTAGCGCGTTCGACTGTTAACCAATAGGTTGGTGGTTCGAGCCCATCCGGGAGCGGTGTTGTGAGGTCTTAGATGTAACGTAAAATGTCAGAGTTTTTCCACAATACCTGACGAACATTTAAATTTTGGGCTTCCGTGGCGCAATGGTTAGCGCGTTCGGCTGTTAACCAATAGGTTGGTTGTTCGAGCCCATCCGGGAGCGGTGTTGTGAGGTCTCAGATGTAACGTAAAATGTCAGAGTTTTTCCACAATACCTGACGAACATTTAATTTTTGGGCTTCCTTGGCGCAATTATTAGCGCGTTCAACTGTTTATCGAAAGGCTGGTGGTTCAAGCCCACCCGGAAGAGGTGTTGTGGGGTCTCAGATGTAGCGTAAAAAGTCAAAACTTATCCACAATACGTGACAACCATTTAATTTCTGAGATTCCGTGGCTCAATGGTTAGCGCGTTCGGCTGTTAACCAATAGGTGTGTGGTTCGAGCCCATCCGGGAGCGGTGTTGTGACGTCTCAGATGTGATGTAAAAAGTCAAGGTTTTTTCCACAACACCTGACGACCATTTAAATTTTGGGCTTCCGTGGCGCAATGGTTAGCGCGTTCGGCTGTTAACCAATAGGTTGGTGGTTCGAGCCCATCCGGGAGCGGTGTTGTGAGGTCTCAGATGTAACGTAAAATGTCAAGGTTTTTACACAATACCTGACGAGCATTTAACTTTGGGCTTCCGTGGCTCAATGGTTAGCGCGTTCGGCTGTTAACCAATAGGTTGGTGGTTCGAGCCCATCCGGGAGCGGTGTTGTAAGGTCTCAGATGTGACGTAAAAAGTCAAGGTTTTTACACAATACCTGACGAGCATTTAACTTTGGGCTTCCGTGGCTCAATGGTTAGCGCGTTCGGCTGTTAACCAATAGGTTGGTGGTTCGAGCCCATCCGGGAGCGGTATTGTGACGTCTCAGATGTGACGTTAAAAGTCAAGGTTTTTCCAAAATACCTGACGACCATTTTAATTTTTGGGCTTCCGTGGCGCAATGGTTAGCGCGTTCAGCTGCTATTCAAAAGATTGGTGGTTTGAGCTCTCCCGGGAGCGGTGTTGTGACGTCTCAAATGTAACATAAAATGTCAGAGTTTTTCCACAATACCTGTCGAACATTGAATTTTTGGGCTTCCGTGGCGCAATGGTTAGCGCGTTCAGCTGTTAATCGAAAGGTTGGTGGTACGAGCCCACCCGGGAGAGGTGTTGTGGGGTCTCAGATGTAGCGTAAAAAGTCAAAACTCTTCCACAATACGTGAAAACCATTTAATTTCTGGGCTTCCGTGGCTCAATGATTAGCCCGTTCGGCTGTTAACCAATAGGTTGGTGGTTCGAGCCCACCCGGGAGCGGTGTTGTGGGATCTCAAATGTAACGTAAAATTTCAAGGTTTTTCCACAATACCTGACGAACATTTAATTTTTGGGCTTCCTTGGGGCAATGGTTAGCGCGTTCGGCTGTTAACCGAAAGGTTGGTGGTTCGATCCCAACCGGGAGAGGTGTTGTAGGGTATCAGATGTAACGTAATAAGTCATAACTTATCCACAATACCTGACAACCATTTAATTTCCGAGCTTCCTTGGCTCAATGGTTATCGCGTTCGGCTGTTAACCAATAGGTTTGTGGTTCGAGCCCATCCGGGATGCGGTGTTGTGAAGTCTCAGATGTAACGTAAAATGTCAGAGTTTTTCACAATACCTGACGAACATTTAATTTTTGGGCTTCCGTGGCGCAATGGTTAGCGCGTTCAGCTGTTAATCGAAAGGTTGAAGGTTCGAGCCCACCCGGGAGAGGTGTTGTGGGGTCTCATATGTAGCGTAAAAAGTCAAAACTTATCCACAATACGTGACAATCATTTAATTTCTGAGCTTCCGTGGCTCAATGGTTAGCGCGTTCGGCTGTTAACCAATAGGTTGGTGGTTCGAGCTCATCCGGGAGCGGTGTTGTGAGGTCTCAGATGTGACGTAAAAAGTCAAGGTTTTTACGCAAAACCTGACGAGCATTTAATTATTGTGCTTCCGTGGCGCAATGGTTAGCGCGTTCGGCTGTTAGCCAATAGGTTGGTGGTTCGAGCCCACCCGGGAGCAGTGTTGTGGGATCTCAAATGTAACGTAGAAAGCCAAAGTTTTTCCACAATACCTGACGACCATTTAATTTCTGAGCTTCCGTGGCTCAATGGTTAGCGCGTTCAGCTGTTAATCGAAAGGTTGGTGGTTGTGGGGTCTCAAATGTAACGTAGAAAGCCAAAGTTTTTCCACAATACCTGACAACCATTTAATTTCTGAGCTTCCGTGGCTCAATGGTTAGCGCGTTCGGCTGTTAGCCAATAGGTTGGTGCTTCAAGCATACCCGGGAGCGGTGTTGTGGGATCTCACATGTAACGTAGAAAGCCAAAGTTTTTCCACAATACCTGACGACCATTTAATTTTTGGGCTTCCTTGGCGCAATGGTTAGCGCGTTCGGCTGGTAACCGAAAGGTTGGTGGTTCAAGCCCACCCGGGAGCGGTGTTGTGGGATCACGAATGTAACGTAGAAAGCCAAAGTTTTTCCAGAATACCTGACGACCATTTAATTTTTGGGCTTCCGTGGCGCAATAATTAGCGCGTTCAGCTGTTAATCGAAAGGTTGGTGGTTCGAGCCCACCCGAGAGAGAGGTGTTGTGGGGTCTCAGATGTAGCGTAAAAAGTCAAAACTTTTCCACAATACGTGACAACCATTTAATTTCTGAGCTTTCGTGGCTCAATGGTTAGCGCGTTCGGCTGTTAGCCAATAGGTTGGTGGTTCGAGCCCACCCGGGAGCGGTGTTGTGGGATCTCAAATGTAACGTAGAAAGCCAAAGTTTTTCCACAATACCTGACGATCATTTAATTTTTGGGCTTCCGTGGCGCAATGGTTAGCGCGTTCAGCTGTTATTCAAAAGACTGGTGGTTTGAGCCCTTTCGGGAGCGGTGTTGTGAGGTCTCAGATGTGACGTAAAAAGTCAAGGTTTTTCCACAATACCTGACGACCATTTAATTTTTGAGCTTCCGTGGCGCAATGTTTAGCGCGTTCTTCTGTTAATCGAAAGGTTGGTGGTTCGAGCCCACCCGGGAGAGATGTTGTGGGGTCTCAGATGTGACGTAAAAAGTCAAGGTTTTTCCACAATACCTGACGACCATTTAATTTTTGAGCTTCCGTGGCGCAATGGTTAGCGCGTTCTTCTGTTAATCGAAAGGTTGGTGGTTCGAGCCCACCCGGGAGAGGTGTTGTGGGGTCTCAGATGTAGCGTAAAAAGTCAAAACTTTTCCACAATACGTGACAACGATTTAATTTCTGAGCTTCCGTGGCTCAATGTTTAGCGTGTTCGGCTGTTAACCAATAGGTTGGTGGTTCGGGCCCACCCGGGAGCGGTGTTGTGAGTTCTCAGATGTGACGTAAAATGTCAGAGTTTTTCCACAATACCTGACGAATATTTAATATTTGGGCTTCCTTGGCGCAATGGTTAGCGCGTTTGGCTGTTAACAGAAAGTTTGGTGGTTCGAGCACACCCGGGAGCGGTGCTATGAGGTCTCAGATGTTACGTAAAAAGTCAAAGTTTTTCCACAATACCGGACGACCATTTAATTTCAGAGCTTCCGTGGCTCAATGGCTAGCGCTTTCGGCTTTTAACCGAAATTTTGGTTTTTCGAGCCCATCCGGGAGCGTTTTGTGAGGTCTCAGATGTAACGTAAAAAGTCAGAGTTTTTCCACAATACATGACGACCATTTAATATTTAGGCTTCCGTGGCGCAATGGTTAGCGCGTTCAGCTGCTATTCAAAAGACTGGTGGTTTGAGCCCTCCCGGGAGCGGTGTTGTGACGTCTCGAATGTAACGTAAAATGTCAGAGTTTTTCCACAATACCTGACGAACATTTAATTTTTGGGCTTCCGTGGCGCAATAATTAGCGCGTTCAGCTGTTAATCGAAAGGTTGGTGGTTCGAGCCCACCCGGGAGAGGTTTTGTGGGGTCTCAGATGTAGCGTAAAATGTCAAAACTTTTCCACAATACGTAACAACCTTTTAATTTCTGAGCTTCCGTGGCTCAATGCTTAGCGCGTTCGGCTGTTAGCCAATAGGTTGGTGGTTCGAGCCCACCCGGGAGCGGTGTTGTGGGATCTCAAATGTAACGTAGAAAGCCAAAGTTTTTCCACAATACCTGACGACCATTTATTTTTTGGGCTTCCTTGGCGCAATGGTTAGAGCGTTCGGCTGTTAACCGAAAGGTTGGTGGTTCGAGCCCAACCGAGAGAGGTGTTGTAGGGTCTCAGATGTAACGTAATAAGTCATAACTTATCCACAATACGTGACAACCATTTAATTTCTGAACTTCCGTGGCCCAATGGTTAGCGCGTTCGGCTGTTAACCAATAGGTTGGTGGTTCGAGCCCTCCCAGGAGCGGTGGTGTGGGATCTCAAATGTAACGTAGAAAGCCAAAGTTTTGCCACAATACCTGACGACCATTAAATTTTTGGGCTTCCTTGGCGCAATGGTTAGCGCGTTCGGCTGTTAACCGAAAGGTTGGTGGTTCGAGCCCAACCGGAATAGGTGTTGTGACGTCTCAGGTGTGACGTAAAAAGCCAAGGTTTTTTCCACAACACCTGACGACCATTTAATTTTTGGGCTTCCGTGGCGCAATGGTTAGCGCGTTCGGCTTTTAACCAATAGGTTGGTGGTTCGAGCCCATCCGGGAGCGGTGTAGTGAGGTCTCAGATGTAACGTAAAATGTCAGAGTTTTTCCACAATACCTGACGAACATTTAATTTTTGGGCTTCCGTGCCGCAATGACTAGCGCGTTCAGCTGTTAATCGAAAGGTTGAAGGTTCGAGCCCACCCGGGAGAGGTGTTGTGGGGTCTCAGATGTAGCGTAAAAAGTCAAAACTTTTCCACAATACGTGACAACCATTTAATTTCTGAGCTTCCGTGGCTCAATGGTTAGCGCGTTCGGCTTTTAACCAATAGGTTGGTGGTTCGAGCCCATCCGGGAGCGGTGTTGTGACGTCTCAGATGTAACATAAAATGTCAGAGTTTTTCCACAATACCTGACGAACATTGAAATTTTGGGCTTCCGTGGCGCAATGGTTAGCGCGTTCAGCTGTTAACAGAAAGGTTGGTGGTTCGAGCACACCCGGGAGCGGTGCTATGAGGTCTCAGATGTTACGTAAAAAGTCAAAGTTTTTCCACAATACCGGACGACCATTTAATTTTTGGGCTTCCGTGGCGCAATGGTTAGCGCGTTCAGCTGCTATTCAAAAGACTGGTGGTTTGAGCCCTCCCGGGAGCGGTGTTGTGACGTCTCAGATGTAACATAAAATGTCAGAGTTTTTCCACAATACCTGACGAACATTGAAATTTTGGGCTTCCGTGGCGCAATGGTTAGCGCGTTCAGCTGTTAATCGAAAGGTTGGTGGTTCGAGCCCACCCGGGAGAGGTGTTGTGGGGTCTGAGATGTAGCGTAAAAAGTCAAAACTTTTCCACAATACGTGACAACCATTTAATTTCTGAGCTTCCGTGGCTCAATGGTTAGCGCGTTCGGCTGTTAACTAATAGGTTAGTGGTTCGAGCCCACCCGGGAGCGGCGTTGTGGGATCTCAAATGTAACGTAGAAAGCCAAAGTTTTTCCACAATACCTGACGATCATTTAATTTTTGGGCTTCCGTGGCGCAATGCTTAGGGCGTTCGGCTGTTAACCAATAGGTTGGTGGTTCGAGCCTATCTGGGAGAAGTGTTGTGACGTCTCAGATGTAACGTAAAATGTCAGAGTTTTTCCACAATACCTGACGAACATTTAATTTTTGGGCTTGCGTGGCGCAATGGTTAGCGCGTTCAGCTGTTAATCGAAAGGTTGTAGGTTCGAGCCCACCCGGGAGAGGTGTTGTTGGGTCTCATATGTAGCGTAAAAAGTCAAAACTTTTCCACAATACGTGACAACCATTTATTTTCTGAGCTTTCGTGGCTCAATGGTTAGCGCGTTCGGCTGTTAAACAATAGGTTGGTGGTTCGAGCCCACCCGGGAGCGGTGTTTTTGGATCTCAAATGTAACGTAAATAGCCAAAGTTTTTCTACAATACCTGACGACCATTTAATTTTTGGGCTTCCGTGGCGCAATGGTTAGTGCGTTCAGCTGTTAACCGAAAGGTTGGTGGTTCGAGCCCAAACGAGAGAGGATTTGTGGGGTCTCAGATGTAGCGTGAAAAGTCGTAACTTTTCAACAATACCTGACAACCATTTAATTTTTGGGCTTCCGTGGCGCAGTAATTAGCGCGTCCAGCTCTTAATCGAAAGGTTGGTGGTTCGAGCCCACCCGGAAGAGGTGTTGTGGGGTCTCAGATGTAGCGTTAAAAGTCAAAACTTTTCCACAATACGTGACAACCATTTAATTTTTGGGCTTCCTTGGCGCAATGGTTAGCGCGTTCGGCTGTTAACCGAAAGGATGGTGGTTCGAGCCCACCTGGGAGAGGTGTTGTAGGGTCTCAGATGTAACGTAAAAAGTCATAACTTATCCACAAAACCTAACAACCATTTAATTTCTGAGCTTCTGTGGCTCAATGGTTAGCGCGTTCGGCTGTTAACCAATTGGTTGGTGGTTCGAGCCTATCTGGGAGAAGTGTTGTGACGTCTCAGATGTTACGTAAAATGTCAGAGTTTTTCCACAATACCTGACGAACATTTAATTTTTGGGCTTCCGTGGCGCAGTAATTAGCGCGTCCAGCTCTTAATCGAAAGGTTGGTGGTTCGAGCCCACCCGGAAGAGGTGTTGTGGGGTCTCAGATGTAGCGTTAAAAGTCAAAACTTTTCCACAATTCGTGACAACCATTTAATTTTTGGGCTTCCTTGGCGCAATGGTTAGCGCGTTCGGCTGTTAACCGAAAGGATGGTGGTTCGAGCCCACCTGGGAGAGGTGTTGTAGGGTCTCAGATGTAACGTAAAAAGTCATAACTTATCCACAAAACCTAACAACCATTTAATTTCTGAGCTTCTGTGGCTCAATGGTTAGCGCGTTCGGCTGTTAACCAATTGGTTGGTGGTTCGAGCCTATCTGGGAGAAGTGTTGTGACGTCTCAGATGTAACGTAAAATGTCAGAGTTTTTCCACAATACCTGACAACCATTTATTTTCTGAGCTTTCGTGGCTCAATGGTTAGCGCGTTCGGCTGTTAACCAATAGGTTGGTGGTTCGAGCCCACCCGGGAGCGGTGTTTTTGGATCTCAAATGTAACGTAAATAGCCAAAGTTTTTCTACAATACCTGACGACCATTTAATTTTTGGGCTTCCGTGGCGCAATGGTTAGTGCGTTCAGCTGTTAACCGAAAGGTTGGTGGTTCGAGCCCAAACGAGAGAGGATTTGTGAAAAAGCCAACGGCACGCAGTGTTCCTAAGTGGTCTCCCTCCCAAGTAGTGACTGCGCTCGACGCTGCTTAACTTCGGTTATCGAACGAGAAACGGTGTATTCAGCGTGATATGGCCGTTGCCGAGAGTGCTAGTTAATAATTTGAATTTAATTAACTTTCATCACTATATAACAATAACAAAAAAGAAGATATGTTTGCTTTTTTCATATCTGGTGGAATTTGAAAGAGGAAACAAAAGTGAAAAGCCAACGGCACGCAGTATTCCCAAGTACTGTATGCGCTCGACGCTGCTTAACTTCGGTGATCGGACGTGAACAGGTGTTTTCAGCGTGATATGGCCGTTGCCGAGAGTGCTAGTTAATAATTCGGATTTAAATTAAGTGAGACAAATTAACCTTCATCATTTTAAAACAATAACAAAAAGAAAACCTGTTTGCTTTTTACATATCTATTAAAATTTAAAAGAGGAAAAAAAAGTGAAAAAGCCATCGGCACGCAGTGTTCCTAAGTGGTCTCCCTCCCAAGTAATGACCGCGCTCGACGCTGCTTAACTTCGGTTATCGGACGAGAATCGGTGTATTCAGCGTGATATGGCCGTTGCCGAGAGTGCTAGTTAATAATTTGAATTTAATTAACTTACATCTTTATAAAACAATAACAAAAAGAAGATATGTTTGCTTTTTTCATATCTGGTGGAATTTGAAAGAGGAAACAAAAGTGAAAAAGCAAACGGCACGCAGTATTCCCAAGTACTGACTGCGCTCGACGCTGCTAACGTCGGCGATCGGACGAGAACCGGTGTTCTCAGCGTGATATGGCCGTTGCCGAGAGTGCTATTTAATAATTCGGATTTAAATTAAGTGAGACAAATTAACCTTCATCATTTAAAAACAATAACAAAAAGAAAACCCGTTTGCTTTTTACATATCTATTAAAATTTAAAAGAGGAAAAAAAAGTGAAAAAGCCAACGGCACGCAGTGTTCCTAAGTGGTCTCCCTCCCAAGTAATGACTGCGCTCGACGTTGCTTAACTTCGGTTATCGGACGAGAACCGGTGTATTCAGCGTGATATGGCCGTTGCCGAGAGTGCTAGATAATAATTCGAATTTAAATTAAGTGAGACAAATTAACCTTCATCTTTTTCAAACAATAACAAAAAAGAAAATATATTTGCTTTTTTCATATCTATTAAAATTTAAAAGAGGAAAAAAAAGTGAAAAAGCCAACGGCACGCAGTGTTCCTAAGTGGTCTCCCTCCCAAGTAATGACTGCGCTCGACGCTGCTTAACTTCGGTTATCGGACGAGAACCGGTGTATTCAGCGTGATATGGCCGTTGCCGAGAGTGCTAGATAATAATTCGAATTTAAATTAAGTGAGACAAATTTACCTTCATCTTTTTCAAACAATAACAAAAAAGAAAATATGTTTGCTTTTTTCATATCTATTGGAATTTAAAAGAGGAAAAAAAAGTGAAAAAGTTAACGGCACGCAGTGTTCCTAAGTGGTCGCCCTCCCAAGTACTGACTGCGCTCGACGCTGCTTAACTTCGGTTATCGGACGAGAACCGGTGTATTCAGCGTGATATGGCCGTTGCCGAGAGAGCTAGTTAATAATTTGAATTTAATTAACCTTCATCTTTATAAAACAATAACAAAAAGAAGATATGTTTGCTTTTTTCATATCTGGTGGAATTTAAAAGAGGAAACAAAAGTGAAAAAGCAAACGGCACGCAGTATTCCCAAGTACTGACTGCGCTCGACGCTGCTAACGTCGGCGATCGGACGAGAACCGGTGTTCTCAGCGTGATATGGCCGTTGCCGAGAGTGCTAGATAATAATTCGAATTTAAATTAAGTGAGACAAATTAACCTTCATCTTTTTCAAACAATAACAAAAAGAAAATATGTTTGCTTTTTTCATATCTATTGGAATTTAAAAGAGAAAAAAAAAGTGAAAAAGCTAACGGCACGCAATGTTCCTAAGTGGTCGCCCTCCCAAGTACTGACTGCGCTCGACGCTGCTTAACTTCGGTTATCGGACGAGAACCGGTGTATTCAGCGTGATTTGGCCGTTGCCGAGAGTGCTAGTTAATAATTCGAATTTAAATTAAGTGAGACAAATTAACCTTCATCATTTTAAAACAATAACAAAAAGAAAACATGTTTGCTTTTTTCATATCTATTAAAATTTAAAAGAGGAAAAAAAAGTGAAAAAGCCAACGGCACGCAGTTATTGTTTTATAAAGATGTAAGTTAATTAAATTCAAATTATTAACTAGCACTCTCGGCAACGGCCATATCACGCTGAATACACCGATTCTCGTCCGATAACCGAAGTTAAGCAGCGTCGAGCGCGGTCATTACTTGGGAGGGAGACCACTTAGGAACACTGCGTGCCGATGGCTTTTTCACTTTTTTTTCCTCTTTTAAATTTTAATAGATATGTAAAAAGCAAACAGGTTTTCTTTTTGTTATTGTTTTAAAATGATGAAGGTTAATTTGTCTCACTTAATTTAAATCCGAATTATTAACTAGCACTCTCGGCAACGGCCATATCACGCTGAAAACACCTGTTCACGTCCGATCACCGAAGTTAAGCAGCGTCGAGCGCATACAGTACTTGGGAATACTGCGTGCCGTTGGCTTTTCACTTTTGTTTCCTCTTTCAAATTCCACCAGATATGAAAAAAGCAAACATATCTTCTTTTTTGTTATTGTTATATAGTGATGAAAGTTAATTAAATTCAAATTATTAACTAGCACTCTCGGCAACGGCCATATCACGCTGAATACACCGTTTCTCGTTCGATAACCGAAGTTAAGCAGCGTCGAGCGCAGTCACTACTTGGGAGGGAGACCACTTAGGAACACTGCGTGCCGTTGGCTTTTTCACAAATCCTCTCTCGTTTGGGCTCGAACCACCAACCTTTCGGTTAACAGCTGAACGCACTAACCATTGCGCCACGGAAGCCCAAAAATTAAATGGTCGTCAGGTATTGTAGAAAAACTTTGGCTATTTACGTTACATTTGAGATCCAAAAACACCGCTCCCGGGTGGGCTCGAACCACCAACCTATTGGTTAACAGCCGAACGCGCTAACCATTGAGCCACGAAAGCTCAGAAAATAAATGGTTGTCAGGTATTGTGGAAAAACTCTGACATTTTACGTTACATCTGAGACGTCACAACACTTCTCCCAGATAGGCTCGAACCACCAACCAATTGGTTAACAGCCGAACGCGCTAACCATTGAGCCACAGAAGCTCAGAAATTAAATGGTTGTTAGGTTTTGTGGATAAGTTATGACTTTTTACGTTACATCTGAGACCCTACAACACCTCTCCCAGGTGGGCTCGAACCACCATCCTTTCGGTTAACAGCCGAACGCGCTAACCATTGCGCCAAGGAAGCCCAAAAATTAAATGGTTGTCACGAATTGTGGAAAAGTTTTGACTTTTAACGCTACATCTGAGACCCCACAACACCTCTTCCGGGTGGGCTCGAACCACCAACCTTTCGATTAAGAGCTGGACGCGCTAATTACTGCGCCACGGAAGCCCAAAAATTAAATGTTCGTCAGGTATTGTGGAAAAACTCTGACATTTTACGTAACATCTGAGACGTCACAACACTTCTCCCAGATAGGCTCGAACCACCAACCAATTGGTTAACAGCCGAACGCGCTAACCATTGAGCCACAGAAGCTCAGAAATTAAATGGTTGTTAGGTTTTGTGGATAAGTTATGACTTTTTACGTTACATCTGAGACCCTACAACACCTCTCCCAGGTGGGCTCGAACCACCATCCTTTCGGTTAACAGCCGAACGCGCTAACTATTGCGCCAAGGAAGCCCAAAAATTAAATGGTTGTCACGTATTGTGGAAAAGTTTTGACTTTTAACGCTACATCTGAGACCCCACAACACCTCTTCCGGGTGGGCTCGAACCACCAACCTTTCGATTAAGAGCTGGACGCGCTAATTACTGCGCCACGGAAGCCCAAAAATTAAATGGTTGTCAGGTATTGTTGAAAAGTTACGACTTTTCACGCTACATCTGAGACCCCACAAATCCTCTCTCGTTTGGGCTCGAACCACCAACCTTTCGGTTAACAGCTGAACGCACTAACCATTGCGCCACGGAAGCCCAAAAATTAAATGGTCGTCAGGTATTGTAGAAAAACTTTGGCTATTTACGTTACATTTGAGATCCAAAAACACCACTCCCGGGTGGGCTCGAACCACCAACCTATTGTTTAACAGCCGAACGCGCTAACCATTGAGCCACGAAAGCTCAGAAAATAAATGGTTGTCACGTATTGTGGAAAAGTTTTGACTTTTTACGCTACATATGAGACCCAACAACACCTCTCCCGGGTGGGCTCGAACCTACAACCTTTCGATTAACAGCTGAACGCGCTAACCATTGCGCCACGCAAGCCCAAAAATTAAATGTTCGTCAGGTATTGTGGAAAAACTCTGACATTTTACGTTACATCTGAGACGTCACAACACTTCTCCCAGATAGGCTCGAACCACCAACCTATTGGTTAACAGCCGAACGCCCTAAGCATTGCGCCACGGAAGCCCAAAAATTAAATGATCGTCAGGTATTGTGGAAAAACTTTGGCTTTCTACGTTACATTTGAGATCCCACAACGCCGCTCCCGGGTGGGCTCGAACCACTAACCTATTAGTTAACAGCCGAACGCGCTAACCATTGAGCCACGGAAGCTCAGAAATTAAATGGTTGTCACGTATTGTGGAAAAGTTTTGACTTTTTACGCTACATCTCAGACCCCACAACACCTCTCCCGGGTGGGCTCGAACCACCAACCTTTCGATTAACAGCTGAACGCGCTAACCATTGCGCCACGGAAGCCCAAAATTTCAATGTTCGTCAGGTATTGTGGAAAAACTCTGACATTTTATGTTACATCTGAGACGTCACAACACCGCTCCCGGGAGGGCTCAAACCACCAGTCTTTTGAATAGCAGCTGAACGCGCTAACCATTGCGCCACGGAAGCCCAAAAATTAAATGGTTGTCACGTATTGTGGAAAAGTTTTGACTTTTTACG
Source organism: Phalangium opilio (assembly GCF_054372755.1). Classification (NCBI taxonomy): domain Eukaryota; kingdom Metazoa; phylum Arthropoda; class Arachnida; order Opiliones; family Phalangiidae; genus Phalangium; species Phalangium opilio. The sequence goes on along the minus strand of NW_028324192.1, from coordinate 2,694,924 downwards.
CTACATCTGAGACCCCACAACACCTCTCCCGGGTGGGCTCGAACCTTCAACCTTTCGATTAACAGCTGAACGCGCTAGTCATTGCGGCACGGAAGCCCAAAAATTAAATGTTCGTCAGGTATTGTGGAAAAACTCTGACATTTTACGTTACATCTGAGACCTCACTACACCGCTCCCGGATGGGCTCGAACCACCAACCTATTGGTTAAAAGCCGAACGCGCTAACCATTGCGCCACGGAAGCCCAAAAATTAAATGGTCGTCAGGTGTTGTGGAAAAAACCTTGGCTTTTTACGTCACACCTGAGACGTCACAACACCTATTCCGGTTGGGCTCGAACCACCAACCTTTCGGTTAACAGCCGAACGCGCTAACCATTGCGCCAAGGAAGCCCAAAAATTTAATGGTCGTCAGGTATTGTGGCAAAACTTTGGCTTTCTACGTTACATTTGAGATCCCACACCACCGCTCCTGGGAGGGCTCGAACCACCAACCTATTGGTTAACAGCCGAACGCGCTAACCATTGAGCCACGGAAGTTCAGAAATTAAATGGTTGTCACGTATTGTGGATAAGTTATGACTTATTACGTTACATCTGAGACCCTACAACACCTCTCTCGGTTGGGCTCGAACCACCAACCTTTCGGTTAACAGCCGAACGCTCTAACCATTGCGCCAAGGAAGCCCAAAAAATAAATGGTCGTCAGGTATTGTGGAAAAACTTTGGCTTTCTACGTTACATTTGAGATCCCACAACACCGCTCCCGGGTGGGCTCGAACCACCAACCTATTGGCTAACAGCCGAACGCGCTAAGCATTGAGCCACGGAAGCTCAGAAATTAAAAGGTTGTTACGTATTGTGGAAAAGTTTTGACATTTTACGCTACATCTGAGACCCCACAAAACCTCTCCCGGGTGGGCTCGAACCACCAACCTTTCGATTAACAGCTGAACGCGCTAATTATTGCGCCACGGAAGCCCAAAAATTAAATGTTCGTCAGGTATTGTGGAAAAACTCTGACATTTTACGTTACATTCGAGACGTCACAACACCGCTCCCGGGAGGGCTCAAACCACCAGTCTTTTGAATAGCAGCTGAACGCGCTAACCATTGCGCCACGGAAGCCTAAATATTAAATGGTCGTCATGTATTGTGGAAAAACTCTGACTTTTTACGTTACATCTGAGACCTCACAAAACGCTCCCGGATGGGCTCGAAAAACCAAAATTTCGGTTAAAAGCCGAAAGCGCTAGCCATTGAGCCACGGAAGCTCTGAAATTAAATGGTCGTCCGGTATTGTGGAAAAACTTTGACTTTTTACGTAACATCTGAGACCTCATAGCACCGCTCCCGGGTGTGCTCGAACCACCAAACTTTCTGTTAACAGCCAAACGCGCTAACCATTGCGCCAAGGAAGCCCAAATATTAAATATTCGTCAGGTATTGTGGAAAAACTCTGACATTTTACGTCACATCTGAGAACTCACAACACCGCTCCCGGGTGGGCCCGAACCACCAACCTATTGGTTAACAGCCGAACACGCTAAACATTGAGCCACGGAAGCTCAGAAATTAAATCGTTGTCACGTATTGTGGAAAAGTTTTGACTTTTTACGCTACATCTGAGACCCCACAACACCTCTCCCGGGTGGGCTCGAACCACCAACCTTTCGATTAACAGAAGAACGCGCTAACCATTGCGCCACGGAAGCTCAAAAATTAAATGGTCGTCAGGTATTGTGGAAAAACCTTGACTTTTTACGTCACATCTGAGACCCCACAACATCTCTCCCGGGTGGGCTCGAACCACCAACCTTTCGATTAACAGAAGAACGCGCTAAACATTGCGCCACGGAAGCTCAAAAATTAAATGGTCGTCAGGTATTGTGGAAAAACCTTGACTTTTTACGTCACATCTGAGACCTCACAACACCGCTCCCGAAAGGGCTCAAACCACCAGTCTTTTGAATAACAGCTGAACGCGCTAACCATTGCGCCACGGAAGCCCAAAAATTAAATGATCGTCAGGTATTGTGGAAAAACTTTGGCTTTCTACGTTACATTTGAGATCCCACAACACCGCTCCCGGGTGGGCTCGAACCACCAACCTATTGGCTAACAGCCGAACGCGCTAACCATTGAGCCACGAAAGCTCAGAAATTAAATGGTTGTCACGTATTGTGGAAAAGTTTTGACTTTTTACGCTACATCTGAGACCCCACAACACCTCTCTCTCGGGTGGGCTCGAACCACCAACCTTTCGATTAACAGCTGAACGCGCTAATTATTGCGCCACGGAAGCCCAAAAATTAAATGGTCGTCAGGTATTCTGGAAAAACTTTGGCTTTCTACGTTACATTCGTGATCCCACAACACCGCTCCCGGGTGGGCTTGAACCACCAACCTTTCGGTTACCAGCCGAACGCGCTAACCATTGCGCCAAGGAAGCCCAAAAATTAAATGGTCGTCAGGTATTGTGGAAAAACTTTGGCTTTCTACGTTACATGTGAGATCCCACAACACCGCTCCCGGGTATGCTTGAAGCACCAACCTATTGGCTAACAGCCGAACGCGCTAACCATTGAGCCACGGAAGCTCAGAAATTAAATGGTTGTCAGGTATTGTGGAAAAACTTTGGCTTTCTACGTTACATTTGAGACCCCACAACCACCAACCTTTCGATTAACAGCTGAACGCGCTAACCATTGAGCCACGGAAGCTCAGAAATTAAATGGTCGTCAGGTATTGTGGAAAAACTTTGGCTTTCTACGTTACATTTGAGATCCCACAACACTGCTCCCGGGTGGGCTCGAACCACCAACCTATTGGCTAACAGCCGAACGCGCTAACCATTGCGCCACGGAAGCACAATAATTAAATGCTCGTCAGGTTTTGCGTAAAAACCTTGACTTTTTACGTCACATCTGAGACCTCACAACACCGCTCCCGGATGAGCTCGAACCACCAACCTATTGGTTAACAGCCGAACGCGCTAACCATTGAGCCACGGAAGCTCAGAAATTAAATGATTGTCACGTATTGTGGATAAGTTTTGACTTTTTACGCTACATATGAGACCCCACAACACCTCTCCCGGGTGGGCTCGAACCTTCAACCTTTCGATTAACAGCTGAACGCGCTAACCATTGCGCCACGGAAGCCCAAAAATTAAATGTTCGTCAGGTATTGTGAAAAACTCTGACATTTTACGTTACATCTGAGACTTCACAACACCGCATCCCGGATGGGCTCGAACCACAAACCTATTGGTTAACAGCCGAACGCGATAACCATTGAGCCAAGGAAGCTCGGAAATTAAATGGTTGTCAGGTATTGTGGATAAGTTATGACTTATTACGTTACATCTGATACCCTACAACACCTCTCCCGGTTGGGATCGAACCACCAACCTTTCGGTTAACAGCCGAACGCGCTAACCATTGCCCCAAGGAAGCCCAAAAATTAAATGTTCGTCAGGTATTGTGGAAAAACCTTGAAATTTTACGTTACATTTGAGATCCCACAACACCGCTCCCGGGTGGGCTCGAACCACCAACCTATTGGTTAACAGCCGAACGGGCTAATCATTGAGCCACGGAAGCCCAGAAATTAAATGGTTTTCACGTATTGTGGAAGAGTTTTGACTTTTTACGCTACATCTGAGACCCCACAACACCTCTCCCGGGTGGGCTCGTACCACCAACCTTTCGATTAACAGCTGAACGCGCTAACCATTGCGCCACGGAAGCCCAAAAATTCAATGTTCGACAGGTATTGTGGAAAAACTCTGACATTTTATGTTACATTTGAGACGTCACAACACCGCTCCCGGGAGAGCTCAAACCACCAATCTTTTGAATAGCAGCTGAACGCGCTAACCATTGCGCCACGGAAGCCCAAAAATTAAAATGGTCGTCAGGTATTTTGGAAAAACCTTGACTTTTAACGTCACATCTGAGACGTCACAATACCGCTCCCGGATGGGCTCGAACCACCAACCTATTGGTTAACAGCCGAACGCGCTAACCATTGAGCCACGGAAGCCCAAAGTTAAATGCTCGTCAGGTATTGTGTAAAAACCTTGACTTTTTACGTCACATCTGAGACCTTACAACACCGCTCCCGGATGGGCTCGAACCACCAACCTATTGGTTAACAGCCGAACGCGCTAACCATTGAGCCACGGAAGCCCAAAGTTAAATGCTCGTCAGGTATTGTGTAAAAACCTTGACATTTTACGTTACATCTGAGACCTCACAACACCGCTCCCGGATGGGCTCGAACCACCAACCTATTGGTTAACAGCCGAACGCGCTAACCATTGCGCCACGGAAGCCCAAAATTTAAATGGTCGTCAGGTGTTGTGGAAAAAACCTTGACTTTTTACATCACATCTGAGACGTCACAACACCGCTCCCGGATGGGCTCGAACCACACACCTATTGGTTAACAGCCGAACGCGCTAACCATTGAGCCACGGAATCTCAGAAATTAAATGGTTGTCACGTATTGTGGATAAGTTTTGACTTTTTACGCTACATCTGAGACCCCACAACACCTCTTCCGGGTGGGCTTGAACCACCAGCCTTTCGATAAACAGTTGAACGCGCTAATAATTGCGCCAAGGAAGCCCAAAAATTAAATGTTCGTCAGGTATTGTGGAAAAACTCTGACATTTTACGTTACATCTGAGACCTCACAACACCGCTCCCGGATGGGCTCGAACAACCAACCTATTGGTTAACAGCCGAACGCGCTAACCATTGCGCCACGGAAGCCCAAAATTTAAATGTTCGTCAGGTATTGTGGAAAAACTCTGACATTTTACGTTACATCTAAGACCTCACAACACCGCTCCCGGATGGGCTCGAACCACCAACCTATTGGTTAACAGTCGAACGCGCTAACCATTGAGCCACGGAAGCTCAGAGACTAAATGGTTGTCAGGTATTGTGGATAAGTTATGACTTATTACGTTACATCTGAGACCCTACAACACCTCTCACGGTTGGGCTCGAACCACCAACCTTTCGGTTGACAGCCGAACGCGCTAACCATTGCGCCAAGGAAGCCCAAAAAATAAATGGTCGTCAGGTATTGTGGAAAAACTTTGTCTTTCTACGTTACATTTGAGATCCCACAACACCGCTCCCGGGTGGGCTCGAACCACCACCCTATTGGTTAAAAGCTGAACGCGCTAACCATTCAGCCACGGAAGCTCAGAAATTAAATGGTCGTCACGTATTGTGGAAAAGTTTTGACTTTTTACGCTACATCTGAGACCCCACAACACCTCTCCCGGTTGGGCTCGAACCACCAACCTTTCGGTTAACAGCCGAACGCGCTAACCATTGCGCCATGGAAGCCCAAAAATTAAATGTTCGTCAGGTATTGTGGAAAAACCTTGACTTTTTACGTCACTTCTGAGACCTCACAACACCGCTCCCGGATGGGCTCGAAAAACCAACCTATTGGTTAACAGCCGAACGCGCTAACCATTGAGCCACGGAAGCTCAGAAATTAAATGGTCGTCACGTATTGTGGAAAAACTTTGGCTTTCTACGTTACATTTGAGATCCCACAACACCGCTCCCGGGTGGGCTCGAACCACCAACCTATTGGTTAACAGCCGAACGCGTTAACCATTGCGCCACGGAAGCCCAAAAATTAAATGGTCGTCAGGTATTGTGGAAAAACTTTGGCTTTCTACGTTACGTTTGAGATCCCACAACGCCGCTCCCGGGTGGGCTCGAACCACTAACCTATTTGTTAACTGCTGAACGCGCTAACCATTGCGCCACGGAAGCTAAAAATTAAATGCTCGTCAGGTATTGTGTAAAAACCTTGACTTTTTACGTCACATCTGAGACCTCACAACACCGCTCCCGGATGGGCTCGAACCACCAACCTATTGGTTAACAGCCGAACGCGCTAACCATTGCGCCACGGAAGCCCAAAAATTAAATGTTCGTCAGGTATTGTGGAAAAACTCTGACATTTTACGTTACATCTGAGACCTCACAACACCGCTCCCGGATGGGCTCGAACCACCAACCTATCGGTTAACAGACGAACGCGCTAACCATTGAGCCACGGAAGCTCAGAGATTAAATGGTTGTCAGGTGTTGTGGATAAGTTATGACTTATTACGTTACATCTGAGACCCTACAACACCTCTCTCGGTTGGTCTCGAACCACCAACCTTTCGGTTAACAGCCGAACGCGCTAACCATTGCGCCAAGGAAGCCCAAAAAATAAATGGTCGTCAGGTATTGTGGAAAAACTTTGTCTTTCTACGTTACATTTGAGATCCCACAACACCGCTCCCGGGTGGGCTCGAACCACCACCCTATTGGTTAAAAGCTGAACGCGCTAACCATTCAGCCACGGAAGCTCAGAAATTAAATGGTTGTCACGTATTGTGGAAAAACTTTGGCTTTCTACGTTACATTTGAGATCCCACAACACCGCTCCCGGGTGGGCTCGAACCACCAACCTATTTGTTAACAGCCGAACGCGTTAACCATTGCGCCACGGAAGCCCAAAAATTAAATGGTCGTCAGGTATTGTGGAAAAACTTTGGCTTTCTACGTTACGTTTGAGATCCCACAACGCCGCTCCCGGGTGGGCTCGAACCACTAACCTCTCGATTAACAGCTGAAAGCGCTAACCATTGAGCCACGAAAGCTCAGAAATTAAATGGTTGTCACGAATTGTGGAAAATTTTTGACTTTTTACGCTACATCTGAGACCCCACAACACCTCTCTCGGGTGGGCTCGAACCACCAACCTTTCGATTAACAGCTGAACGCGCTAATTATTGCGCCACGGAAGCCCAAAAATTAAATGGTCGTCAGGTATTCTGGAAAAACTTTGGCTTTCTACGTTACATTCGTGATCCCACAACACCGCTCCCGGGTGGGCTTGAACCACCAACCTTTCGGTTACCAGCCGAACGCGCTAACCATTGCGCCAAGGAAGCCCAAAAATTAAATGGTCGTCAGGTATTGTGGAAAAACTTTGGCTTTCTACGTTACATGTGAGATCCCACAACACCGCTCCCGGGTGGCCTCGAACCACCAACCTATTGGTTAACAGCCGAACGCGCTAACTATTGAGCCACGGAAGCCCAAAAATTAAATGTTCGTCAGGTATTGTGGAAAAACCTTGACTTTTTACGTAACATCTGAGACGTCACAACACCGCTCCCGGATGGGCTTGAACCACCAACCTTTCGGTTAACAGCCGAACGCGCTAACCATTGCGCCACGGAAGCCCAAAAATTAAATGGTCGTCAGGTATTGTGGAAAAACTTTGGCTTTCTACGTTACATTCGAGATCCCACAACACCGCTCCCGGGTATGCTTGAAGCACCAACCTATTGGCTAACAGCCGAACGCGCTAACCATTGAGCCACGGAAGCTCAGAAATTAAATGGTTGTCAGGTATTGTGGAAAAACTTTGGCTTTCTACGTTACATTTGAGATCCCACAACACCGCTCCTGGGTGGGCTCGAACCACCAACCTATGGGTCAACAGCAGAACGCGCTAACCATTGCGCCACGGAAGCCCAAAAATTAAATGCTCGTCAGGTTTTGCGTAAAAACCTTGACTTTTTACGTCACATCTGAGACCTCACAACACCGCTCCCGGATGAGCTCGAACCACCAACCTATTGGTTAACAGCCGAACGCGCTAACCATTGAGCCACGGAAGCTCAGAAATTAAATGATTGTCACGTATTGTGGATAAGTTTTGACTTTTTACGCTACATATGAGACCCCACAACACCTCTCCCGGGTGGGCTCGAACCTTCAACCTTTCGATTAACAGCTGAACGCGCTAACCATTGCGCCACGGAAGCCCAAAAATTCAATGTTCGACAGGTATTGTGGAAAAACTCTGACATTTTATGTTACATTTGAGACGTCACAACACCGCTCCCGGGAGAGCTCAAACCACCAGTCTTTTGAATAGCAGCTGAACGCGCTAACCATTGCGCCACGGAAGCCCAAAAATTAAATGGTCGTCAGGTATTTTGGAAAAACCTTGACTTTTAACGTCACATCTGAGACGTCACAATACCGCTCCCGGATGGGCTCGAACCACCAACCTATTGGTTAACAGCCGAACGCGCTAACCATTGAGCCACGGAAGCTCAGAAATTAAATGATTGTCACGTATTGTGGATAAGTTTTGACTTTTTACGCTACATATGAGACCCCACAACACCTCTCCCGGGTGGGCTCGAACCTTCAACCTTTCGATTAACAGCTGAACGCGCTAACCATTGCGCCACGGAAGCCCAAAAATTAAATGTTCGTCAGGTATTGTGAAAAACTCTGACATTTTACGTTACATCTGAGACTTCACAACACCGCATCCCGGATGGGCTCGAACCACAAACCTATTGGTTAACAGCCGAACGCGATAACCATTGAGCCAAGGAAGCTCGGAAATTAAATGGTTGTCAGGTATTGTGGATAAGTTATGACTTATTACGTTACATCTGATACCCTACAACACCTCTCCCGGTTGGGATCGAACCACCAACCTTTCGGTTAACAGCCGAACGCGCTAACCATTGCCCCAAGGAAGCCCAAAAATTAAATGTTCGTCAGGTATTGTGGAAAAACCTTGAAATTTTACGTTACATTTGAGATCCCACAACACCGCTCCCGGGTGGGCTCGAACCACCAACCTATTGGTTAACAGCCGAACGCGCTAATCATTGAGCCACGGAAGCCCAGAAATTAAATGGTTTTCACGTATTGTGGAAGAGTTTTGACTTTTTACGCTACATCTGAGACCCCACAACACCTCTCCCGGGTGGGCTCGTACCACCAACCTTTCGATTAACAGCTGAACGCGCTAACCATTGCGCCACGGAAGCCCAAAAATTCAATGTTCGACAGGTATTGTGGAAAAACTCTGACATTTTATGTTACATTTGAGACGTCACAACACCGCTCCCGGGAGAGCTCAAACCACCAGTCTTTTGAATAGCAGCTGAACGCGCTAACCATTGCGCCACGGAAGCCCAAAAATTAAATGGTCGTCAGGTATTTTGGAAAAACCTTGACTTTTAACGTCACATCTGAGACGTCACAATACCGCTCCCGGATGGGCTCGAACCACCAACCTATTGGTTAACAGCCGAACGCGCTAACCATTGAGCCACGGAAGCCCAAAATTAAATGCTCGTCAGGTATTGTGTAAAAACCTTGACTTTTTACGTCACATCTGAGACCTCACAACACCGCTCCCGGATGGGCTCGAACCACCAACCTATTGGTTAACAGCCGAACGCGCTAACCATTGAGCCACGGAAGCCCAAAGTTAAATGCTCGTCAGGTATTGTGTAAAAACCTTGACATTTTACGTTACATCTGAGACCTCACAACACCGCTCCCGGATGGGCTCGAACCACCAACCTATTGGTTAACAGCCGAACGCGCTAACCATTGCGCCACGGAAGCCCAAAATTTAAATGGTCGTCAGGTGTTGTGGAAAAAACCTTGACTTTTTACATCACATCTGAGACGTCACAACACCGCTCCCGGATGGGCTCGAACCACACACCTATTAGTTAACAGCCGAACGCGCTAACCTTTGAGCCACGGAAGCTCACAAATTAAATGGTTGTCAGGTATTGTAGATAAGTTATGACTTTTTACGTTACATCTGAGACCCTACAACACCTCTTCCGGTTGGGCACGAACCACCAACCTTTCGGTTAACAGCCGAACGCACTAACAATTGCGCCAAGGAAGCCCAAAAATTTAATGGTCGTCAGGTATTGTGGCAAAACTTTGGCTTTCTACGTTACATTTGAGATCCCACACCACCGCTCCCGGGTGGGCTCGAACCACCAACCTATTGGTTAACAGCCGAACGCGCTAACCATTGAGCCACGGAATCTAAGAAATTAAATGGTTGTCACGTATTGTGGATAAGTTTTGACTTTTTACGCTACATCTGAGACCCCACAACACCTCTTCCGGGTGGGCTTGAACCACCAGCCTTTCGATTAACAGTTGAACGCGCTAATAATTGCGCCAAGGAAGCCCAAAAATTAAATGTTCGTCAGGTATTGTGGAAAAACTCTGACATTTTACGTTACATCTGAGACCTCACAACACCGCTCCCGGATGGGCTCGAACAACCAACCTATTGGTTAACAGCCGAACGCGCTAACCATTGCGCCACGGAAGCCCAAAAATTAAATGTTCGTCAGGTATTGTGGAAAAACTCTGACATTTTACGTTACATCTAAGACCTCACAACACCGCTCCCGGATGGGTTCGAACCACCAACCTATTGGTTAACAGCCGAACGCGCTAACCATTGAGCCACGGAAGCTCAGAGACTAAATGGTTGTCAGGTATTGTGGATAAGTTATGACTTATTACGTTACATCTGAGACCCTACAACACCTCTCACGGTTGGGCTCGAACCACCAACCTTTCGGTTGACAGCCGAACGCGCTAACCATTGCGCCAAGGAAGCCCAAAAAATAAATGGTCGTCAGGTATTGTGGAAAAACTTTGTCTTTCTACGTTACATTTGAGATCCCACAACACCGCTCCCGGGTGGGCTCGAACCACCACCCTATTGGTTAAAAGCTGAACGCGCTAACCATTCAGCCACGGAAGCTCAGAAATTAAATGGTCGTCACGTATTGTGGAAAAGTTTTGACTTTTTACGCTACATCTGAGACCCCACAACACCTCTCCCGGTTGGGCTCGAACCACCAACCTTTCGGTTAACAGCCGAACGCGATAACCATTGCGCCATGGAAGCCCAAAAATTAAATGTTCGTCAGGTATTGTGGAAAAACCTTGACTTTTTACGTCACTTCTGAGACCTCACAACACCGCTCCCGGATGGGCTCGAACCACCAACCTATTGGTTAACAGCCGAACGCGCTAACCATTGAGCCACGGAAGCTCAGAAATTAAATGGTCGTCAGGTATTGTGGAAAAACTTTGGCTTTCTACGTTACATTTGAGATCCCACAACACCGCTCCCGGGTGGGCTCGAACCACCAACCTATTGGTTAACAGCCGAACGCGTTAACCATTGCGCCAAGGAAGCCCAAAAATTAAATGGTCGTCAGGTATTGTGGAAAAACTTTGGCTTTCTACGTTACGTTTGAGATCCCACAACGCCGCTCCCGGGTGGGCTCGAACCACTAACCTATTTGTTAACTGCTGAACGCGCTAACCATTGCGCCACGGAAGCTAAAAATTAAATGCTCGTCAGGTATTGTGTAAAAACCTTGACTTTTTACGTCACATCTGAGACCTCACAACACCGCTCCCGGATGGGCTAGAACCACCAACCTATTGGTTAACAGCCGAACGCGCTAACCATTGCGCCACGGAAGCCCAAAAATTAAATGTTCGTCAGGTATTGTGGAAAAACTCTGACATTTTACGTTACATCTGAGACCTCACAACACCGCTCCCGGATGGGCTCGAACCACCAACCTATTGGTTAACAGCCGAACGCGCTAACCATTGAGCCACGGAAGCTCAGAGATTAAATGGTTGTCAGGTGTTGTGGATAAGTTATGACTTATTACGTTACATCTGAGACCCTACAACACCTCTCTCGGTTGGTCTCGAACCACCAACCTTTCGGTTAACAGCCGAACGCGCTAACCATTGCGCCAAGGAAGCCCAAAAAATAAATGGTCGTCAGGTATTGTGGAAAAACTTTGTCTTTCTACGTTACATTTGAGATCCCACAACACCGCTCCCGGGTGGGCTCGAACCACCACCCTATTGGTTAAAAGCTGAACGCGCTAACCATTCAGCCACGGAAGCTCAGAAATTAAATGGTTGTCATGTATTGTGGAAAAACTTTGGCTTTCTACGTTACATTTGAGATCCCACAACACCGCTCCCGGGTGGGCTCGAACCACCAACCTATTTGTTAACAGCCGAACGCGTTAACCATTGCGCCACGGAAGCCCAAAAATTAAATGGTCGTCAGGTATTGTGGAAAAACTTTGGCTTTCTACGTTACGTTTGAGATCCCACAACGCCGCTCCCGGGTGGGCTCGAACCACTAACCTCTCGATTAACAGCTGAAAGCGCTAACCATTGCGCCACGGAAGCCCAAAAATTCAATGGTCGTCCGGTATTGTGGAAAAACCTGGACTTTTTGCGTAACATCTGAGACCTCATAGCACCGCTCCCGGGTGTGCTCGAACCACCAACCTTTCTGTTAACAGCCGAACGCGCTAACGATTGCGCCACGGAAGCCCCAAAATTAAATGGTCGTCCGGTATTGTGGAAAAACCTGGACTTTTTACGTCACATCTGAGACGTCACAACACCGCTCCCGGATGGGCTCGAACCACCAACCTATTGGTTAACAGCCGAACGCGCTAATCATTGAGCCACGGAAGCTCAGAAATTAAATGGTTTTCACGTATTGCGGAAAATTTTTGACTTTTTACGCTACATCTGAGACCCCACAACACCTCTCTCGGGTGGGCACGAACCTTCAACCTTTCGATTAACAGCTGAACGCGCCAATCATTGCGCCACGGAAGCCCAAAAATTAAATGGTCGTCAGGTATTGTGGAAAAACATTGGCTTTCTACGTTACGTTTGAGATCCCACAACACCGCGCCCGGGTGGGCTCGAACCACCAACCTAATGGTTAACAGCCGAACGCCCTAACCATTGCGCCACGGAAGCCCAAAAATTAAATGATCGTCAGGTATTGTGGAAAAACTTTGGCTTTCTACGTTACATTTGAGATCCCACAACGCCGCTCCCGGGTGGGCTCGAACCACTAACCTATTGGTTAACAGCCGAACGCGCTAACAATTGAGCCACGGAGGCTCAGAAATTAAATGGTTGTCACGTATTGTGGAAACGTTTTGACTTTTAACGCTACATCTGAGACCCCACAACACCTCTCCCGGGTGGGCTCGAACCACCAACCTTTCGGTTAACAGCCGAACGCGCTAACCATTGCGCCATGGAAGCCCAAAAATTAAATGTTCGTCAGGTATTGTGGTAAAACCTTGACTTTTTACGTCACATCTGAGACCTCACAACACCGCTCCCGGATGGGCTCGAACCACCAACCTATTGGTTAACAGCCGAACGCGCTAACCATTGAGCCACGGAAGCTCAGAAATTAAATGGTCGTCACGTATTGTGGAAAAACTTTGGCTTTCTACGTTACATTTGAGATCCCACAACACCGCTCCCGGGTGGGCTCGAACCACCAACCTATTGGTTAACAGCCGAACGCGCCACGGAAGCCCAAAAATTAATTGCTCGTCAGGTATTGTGGAAAAATCTTGACTTTTTACGTCACATCTGAGATCTCACAACACCGCTCCCGGATGGGCTCGAACCACCAACCTATTGGTTAACAGCCGAAAGCGCTAACCATTGAGCCACGGAAGCTCAGAAATTAAATGGTTGTCACGTATTGTGGAAAAGTTTTGACTTTTTACGCTACATCTGAGACCCCACAACACCTCTCCCGGGTGGGCTCGAACCTTCAACCTTTCGATTAACAGCTGAACGCGCTAATCATTGCGCCACGGAAGCCCAAAAATTAAATGGTCGTCAGGTATTGTGGAAAAACTTTGGCTTTCTACGTTACATTTGAGATCACACAACACCGCTCCCGGATGGGCTCGAACCACCAACCTATTGGTTAACAGCCGAACGCGCTAACCATTGAGCCACGGAAGCCCAAAAATTAAATGGTCGTCAGGTATTGTGGAAAAACTTTGGCTTTCTACGTCACATCTGAGACCTCACAACACCGCTCCCGGATGAGCTCGAACCACCAACCTATTGGTTAACAGCCGAACGCGCTAACCATTGAGCCACGGAAGCTCAGAAATTAAATGATTGTCACGTATTGTGGATAAGTTTTGACTTTTTACGCTACATATGAGACCCCACAACACCTCTCCCGGGTGGGCTCGAACCTTCAACCTTTCGATTAACAGCTGAACGCGCTAATCATTGCGCCACGGAAGCCCAAAAATTAAATGTTCGTCAGGTATTGTGAAAAACTCTGACATTTTAGGTTACATCTGAGACCTCACAACACCGCATCCCGGATGGGCTCGAACCACAAACCTATTGGTTAACAGCCGAACGCGCTAATCATTGAGCCACGGAAGCCCAGAAATTAAATGGTTGTCACGTATTGTGGAAAGGTTTTGACTTTTTACGCTACATCTGAGACCCCACAACACCTCTCCCGGGTGGGCTCGTACCACCAACCTCTCGATTAACAGCTGAACGCGCTAACCATTGCGCCACGGAAGCCCAAAAATTCAATGTTCGACAGGTATTGTGGAAAAACTCTGACATTTTATGTTACATTTGAGACGTCACAACACCGCTCCCGGGAGAGCTCAAACCACCAGTCTTTTGAATAGCAGCTGAACGCGCTAACCATTGCGCCACGGAAGCCCAAAAGTTAAATGCTCGTCAGGTATTATGTAAAAACCTTGACTTTTTACGTCACATCTGAGACCTCACAACACCGCTTCCGGATGGGGTCGAACCACCAACCTATTGGTTAACAGCTGAACGCGCTAATCATTGCGCCACGGAAGCCCAAAAATTAAATAGTCGTCAGGTATTGTGGAAAAACTTTGGCTTTCTACGTTACATTTGAGATCACACAACACCGCTCGAACAACCCACCTATTGGTTAACAGCCGAACGCGCTAACCATTGCGCCACGGAAGCCCAAAAATTAAATGTTCGTCAGGTATTGTGGAAAAACTCTGACATTTTACGTTACATCTGACACCTCACAACACCACTCCCGGATGGGCTCGAACCACCAACCTATTGGTTAACAGCCGAACGCGCTAACCATTGAGCCACGGAAGCTCAGAAATTAAATGGTTGTCAGGTATTGTGGATAAATTATGACTTATTACGTTACATCTGAGACCCTACAACACCTCTCTCGGTTGTGCTCGAACCACCAACCTTTCGGTTAACAGCCGAACGCGCTAACCATTGCGCCAAGGAAGCCCAAAAAATAAATGGTCGTCAGGTATTGTGGAAAAACTTTGTCTTTCTACGTTACATTTGAGATCCCACAACACCGCTCCCGGTTGGGCTCGAACCACCACCCTATTGGTTAAAAGCTGAACGCGCTAACCATTGCGCCACGGAAGTTAAAAAATTAAATGCTCGTCAGGTATTGTGTAAAAACCTTGACTTTTTACGTCACATCTGAGACCTCACAACACCGCTCCCGGGTGGGCTCGAACCACCAACCTATTGGTTAACAGCCGAAAGCGCTAACCATTGAGCCACGGAAGCTCAGAAATTAAATGGTTGTCAGGTATTGTGGATAAGTTATGACTTATTACGTTACATCTGAGACCCTACAACACCTCTCCCGGTTGGGCTCGAACCACCAACCTTTCGGTTAACAGCCGAACGCGCTAACCGTTGCGCCAAGGAAGCCCAAGAATTAAATGTTCGTCAGGTATTGTGGAAAAACCTTGACTTTTTACGTCACTTCTGAGACCTCACAACACCGCTCCCGGATGGGCTCGAACCACCAACCTATTGGTTAACAGCCGAACGCGCTAACCATTGCGCCACGGAAGCCCAAAAATTAAATGGTCGTCAGGTATTGTGGAAAAACTTTGGCTTTCTACGTTACGTTTGAGATCCCACAACGCCGCTCCCGGGTGGGCTCGAACCACTAACCTATTTGTTAACTGCTGAACGCGCTAACCATTGCGCCACGGAAGCCCAAAAATTAAATGCTCGTCAGGTATTGTGTAAAAACCTTGACTTTTTACGTCACATCTGAGACTTCACAACACCGCTATCGGATGGGCTCGAACCACCAACCTATTGGTTATCAGCCGAAAGCGCTAACCATTGAGCCACGGAAGCTCAGAAATTAAATGGTTGTCACGTATTGTGGAAAAGTTTTGAATTTTTACACTACATCTGAGACCCCACAACACCTCTCCCGGGTGGGCTCGAACCTTCAACCTTTCGATTAACAGCTGAACGCGCTAATCATCGCGCCACGGAAGCCCAAAAATTAAATGGTCGTCAGGTATTGTGGAAAAACTTTGGCTTTCTACGTTACGTTTGAGATCCCACAACACCGCGCCCGGGAGGGCTCGAACCACCAACCTATTGGTTAACAGCCGAACGCCCTAACCATTGCGCCACGGAAGCCCAAAAATTAAATCGTCAGGTATTGTGGAAAAACTTTGGCTTTCTACGTTACATTTGAGATCCCACAACGCCGCTCCCGGGTGGGCTCGAACCACTAACCTATTGGTTAACAGCCGAACGCGCTAACCATTGAGCCACGGAGGCTCAGAAATTAAATGGTTGTCACGTATTGTGGAAACGTTTTGACTTTTTACGCTACATCTGAGACCCCACAACACCTCTCCCGGGTGGGCTCGAACCACCAACCTTTCGATTAACAGCTGAACGCGCTAACCATTGCGCCACGGAAGCCCAAAAATTCAATTTTCGTCAGGTATTGTGGAAAAACTCTGACATTTTATGTTACATCTGAGACGTCACAACACCGCTCCCGGGAGGGCTCAAACCACCAGTCTTTTGAACAGCAGCTGAACGCGCTAACCATTGCGCAACGGAAGCCCAAAAATTAAATGGTCGTCCGGTATTGTGGAAAAACTTTGACTTTTTACGTAACATCTGAGACCTCATAGCACCGCTCCCGGGTGTGCTCGAACCACCAACCTTTCTGTTAACAGCCGAACGCGCTAACGATTGCGCCACGGAAGCCCAAAAATTAAATGGTCGTCCGGTATTGTGGAAAAACCTTGAATTTTTACGTCACATCTAAGACGTCACAACACCGCTCCCGGATGGGCTCGAACCACCAACCTATTGGTTAACAGGCGAACGCGCTAACCATTGAGCCACGGAAGCTCAGAATTTAAATGGTTGTCACGTATTGCGGAAAAGTTTTGACTTTTTACGCTACATCTGAGACCCCACAACACCTCTCTCGGGTGGGCTCGAACCTTCAACCTTTCGATTAACAGCTGAACGCGCTAATCATTGCGCCACGGAAGCCCAAAAATTAAATGGTCGTCAGGTGCTGTGGAAAAAACCTTGACTTTTTACGTCACATCTGAGACGTCACAACACCGCTCCCGGATGGGCTCGAACCACACACCTATTCGTTAACAGCCGAACGCGCTAACCTTTGAGCCAAGGAAGCCCAAAAATTTAATGGTCGTCAGGTATTGTGGCAAAACTTTGGCTTTCTACGTTACCTTTGAGATCCCACACCACCGGTCCCGGGTGGGCTCAAACCACCTTCCTATTGGTTAACAGCCGAACGCGCTAACCATTGAGCCACGGAAGCTCAGAAATTAAATGGTTGTCACGTATTGTGGGTAGGTTTTGACTTTTTACACTACATCTGAGACCCCACAACACCTCTTCCGGGTGGGCTTGAACCGCCAGCCTTTCGATTAACAGCTGAACGCGCTGACCATTGCGCCACGGAAGCCCAAAAAATAAATGGTCGTCAGGTATTGTGGATAAATTTTGGCTTTCAACGTTACATTTGAGATCCCAAAATACCGCTCCCGGGTGGGCTCGAACCACCAACCTATTGGTTAACAGCCGAATTCGTTAACCATTGAGCCACGGAAGCTCAGAATTTAAGTGGTTGTCACATATTGTGGAAAAGTTTTAACATTTTACGTTACATTTGAGACGTCACAACACCGCTCCCGGATGGGCTCGAACCACCAACCTTTCGGTTAACAGCTGAACGCGCTAATCATTGCGCCACGGAAGCCCAAAAATTAAATGTTCGTCAGGTATTGTGGAAAAACTCTGACATTTTACGTTACATCTGAGACCTCACAACACCGCTCCCGGATGGGCTCGAACCACCAACCTATTGGTTAACAGCCGAACGCGCTAACCATTGCGCCACGGAAGACCAAAAATTAAATGGTCGTCAGGTGTTGTGGAAAAAACCTTGACTTTTTACGTCACATCTGAGACGTCACAAAACCGCTCCCGGATGGGCTCGAACCACACACCTATTGGTAAACAGCCGAACGCGCTAACCTTTGAGCCACGGAAGCTCAGAAATTAAATGGTTGTCAGGTATTGTGGATAAGTTATGACTTTTTACGTTACATGTGTGACCCTACAACACCTCTTCCGGTTGGGCTCGAACCACCAACCTTTCGGTTAACAGCCGAACGCGCTAACCATTGCGCCAAGAAAGCCCAAAAATTTAATGGTCGTCAGGTATTGTGGCAAAACTTTGGCTTTTTACGTTACATTTGAGATCCCACACCACCGCTCCCGGGTGGGCTCGAACCACCAACCAATTGGTTAACAGCCGAACGCGCTAACCATTGAGCCACAGAAGCTCAGAAATTAAATGGTTGTCACGTATTGTGGATAAGTTTTGACTTTTTACGCTACATCTGAGACCCCACAACACCTCTTCCGGGTGGGCCTGAACCACAAGCCTTTCGATTAACAGTTGAACGCGCTAATAATTGCGCCACGGAAGCCCAAAAATTAAATGTTCGTCAGGTATTGTGGAAAAACTCTGACATTTTACGTTACATCTGAGACCTCACAACACCGCTCCCGGATGGGCTCTAACCACCAACCTATTGGTTAACAGCCGAACGCGCTAACCATTCAGCCACGGAAGCTCAGAAATTAAATGGTTGTCACGTATTGTGGAAAAGTTTTGACTTTTTACGCTACATCTGAGACCCCACAACACCTCTCCCGGTTGGGCTCGAACCACCAACCTTTCGATTAACAGCTGAACGCGCTAACCATTGCGCCACGGAAGCCCAAAAATTCAATGTTCGTCAGGTATTGTGGAAAAACCTTGACTTTTTACGTCACATCTGAGACCTCACAACACCGCTCCCGGATGGGCTCGAACCACCAACCTATTGGTTAACAGCCGAACGCGCTAACCATTGAGCCACGGAAGCTCAGAAATTAAATGGTTGTCACGTATTGTGGATAAGTTTTGACTTTTTACGCTACATCTGAGACCCCACAACACCTCTTCCGGGTGGGCCTGAACCACCAGCCTTTCGATTAACAGTTGAACGCGCTAATAATTGCGCCAGGGAAGCCCAAAAATTAAATGTTCGTCAGGTATTGTGGAAAAACTCTGACATTTTACGTTACATCTGAGACCTCACAACACCGCTCCCGGATGGGCTCTAACCACCAACCTATTGGTTAACAGCCGAACGCGCTAACCATTCAGCCACGGAAGCTCAGAAATTAAATGGTTGTCACGTATTGTGGAAAAGTTTTGACTTTTTACGCTACATCTGAGACCCCACAACACCTCTCCTGGTTGGGCTCGAACCACCAACCTTTCGATTAACAGCTGAACGCGCTAACCATTGCGCCACGGAAGCCCAAAAATTCAATGTTCGTCAGGTATTGTGGAAAAACCTTGACTTTTTACGTCACATCTGAGACCTCACAACACCGCTCCCGGATGGGCTCTAACCACCAACCTATTGGTTAACAGCCGAACGCGCTAACCATTGAGCCACGAAGCTCAGAAATTAAATGGTCGTCACGTATTGTGGAAAAACTTTGGCTTTCTACGTTACATTTGAGATCCCACAACACCGCTCCCGGGTGGGCTCGAACCACCAACCTATTGGTTAACAGCCGAACGCGTTAACCATTGCGCCACGGAAGCCCAAACATTAAATGGTCGTCAGGTATTGTGGAAAAACTTTGGCTTTCTACGTTACGTTTGAGATCCCACAACGCCGCTCCCGGGTGGGCTCGAACCACTAAATTATTTGTTAACTGCTGAACGCGCTAACCATTGCGCCACGGAAGCTCAGAAATTAAATGGTTGTCACGTATTGTGGAAAAGTTTTGACTTTTTACGCTACATCTGAGACCCCACAACACCTCTCCCGGGTGGGCTCGAACCTTCAACCTTTCGATTAACAGCTGAACGTGCTAATCATTGCGCCACGGAAGCCCAAAAATTAAATGGTCGTCAGGTATTGTGGAAAAACTTTGGCTTTCCACGTTACGTTTGAGATCCCACAACACCGCACCCGGGTGGGCTCGAACCACCAACCTATTGGTTAACAGCCGAACGCCCTAAGCATTGCGCCACGGAAGCCCAAAAATTAAATGATCGTCAGGTATTGTGGAAAAACTTTGGCTTTCTACGTTACATTTGAGATCCCACAACGCCGCTCCCGGGTGGGCTCGAACCACTAACCTATTATTTAACAGCCGAACGCGCTAACCATTGAGCCACGGAAGCTCAGAAATTAAATGGTTGTCACGTATTGTGGAAAAGTTTTGACTTTTTACGCTACATCTGAGATCCCACAACGCCGCTCCCGGATGGGCTCGAACCACACACCTATTCGTTAACAGCCGAACGCGCTAACCTTTGAGCCAAGGAAGCCCAAAAATTTAATGGTCGTCAGGTATATTGGCAAAACTTTGGCTTTCTACGTTACATTTGAGATCCCACACCACCGGTCCCGGGTGGGCTCAAACCACCAACCTATTGGTTAACAGCCGAACGCGCTAACCATTGAGCCACGGAAGCTCAGAAATTAAATGGTTGTCACGTATTGTGGGTAGGTTTTGACTTTTTACACTACATCTGAGATCCCACAACGCCGCTCCCGGATGGGCTCGAACCACACACCTATTCGTTAACAGCCGAACGCGCTAACCTTTGAGCCAAGGAAGCCCAAAAATTTAATGGTCGTCAGGTATATTGGCAAAACTTTGACTTTTTACGTAACATCTGAGACCTCATAGCACCGCTCCCGGGTGTGCTCGAACCACCAACCTTTCTGTTAACAGCCGAACGCGCTAACGATTGCGCCACGGAAGCACAAAAATTAAATGGTCGTCCGGTATTGTGGAAAAACCTTGAATTTTTACGTCACATCTAAGACGTCACAACACCGCTCCCGGATGGGCTCGAACCACCAACCTATTGGTTAACAGGCGAACGCGCTAACCATTGAGCCACGGAAGCTCAGAATTTAAGTGGTTGTCACATATTGTGGAAAAGTTTTAACATTTTACGTTACATTTGAGTCGTCACAACACCGCTCCCGGATGGGCTCGAACCACCAACCTATTGGTTAACAGCCGAACGCGCTAACCATTGCGCCACGGAAGACCAAAAATTAAATGGTCGTCAGGTGTTGTGGAAAAAACCTTGATTTTTTACGTCACATCTGAGACGTCACAAAACCGCTCCCGGATGGGCTCGAACCACACACCTATTGGTAAACAGCCGAACGCGCTAACCTTTGAGCCACGGAAGCTCAGAAATTAAATGGTTGTCAGGTATTGTGGATAAGTTATGACTTTTTACGTTACATGTGTGACCCTACAACACCTCTTCCGGTTGGGCTCGAACCACCAACCTTTCGGTTAACAGCCGAACGCGCTAACCATTGCGCCAAGGAAGCCCAAAAATTTAATGGTCGTCAGGTATTGTGGCAAAACTTTGGCTTTCTACGTTACATTTGAGATCCCACACCACCGCTCCCGGGTGGGCTCGAACCACCAACCAATTGGTTAACAGCCGAACGCGCTAACCATTGAGCCACAGAAGCTCAGAAATTAAATGGTTGTCACGTATTGTGGATAAGTTTTGACTTTTTACGCTACATCTGAGACCCCACAACACCTCTTCCGGGTGGGCCTGAACCACAAGCCTTTCGATTAACAGTTGAACGCGCTAATAATTGCGCCACGGAAGCCCAAAAATTAAATGTTCGTCAGGTATTGTGGAAAAACTCTGACATTTTACGTTACATCTGAGACCTCACAACACCGCTCCCGGATGGGCTCTAACCACCAACCTATTGGTTAACAGCCGAACGCGCTAACCATTCAGCCACGGAAGCTCAGAAATTAAATGGTTGTCACGTATTGTGGAAAAGTTTTGACTTTTTACGCTACATCTGAGACCCCACAACACCTCTCCCGGTTGGGCTCGAACCACCAACCTTTCGATTAACAGCTGAACGCGCTAACCATTGCGCCACGGAAGCCCAAAAATTCAATGTTCGTCAGGTATTGTGGAAAAACCTTGACTTTTTACGTCACATCTGAGACCTCACAACACCGCTCCCGGATGGGCTCGAACCACCAACCTATTGGTTAACAGCCGAACGCGCTAACCATTGAGCCACGGAAGCTCAGAAATTAAATGGTTGTCACGTATTGTGGATAAGTTTTGACTTTTTACGCTACATCTGAGACCCCACAACACCTCTTCCGGGTGGGCCTGAACCACCAGCCTTTCGATTAACAGTTGAACGCGCTAATAATTGCGCCAGGGAAGCCCAAAAATTAAATGTTCGTCAGGTATTGTGGAAAAACTCTGACATTTTACGTTACATCTGAGACCTCACAACACCGCTCCCGGATGGGCTCTAACCACCAACCTATTGGTTAACAGCCGAACGCGCTAACCATTCAGCCACGGAAGCTCAGAAATTAAATGGTTGTCACGTATTGTGGAAAAGTTTTGACTTTTTACGCTACATCTGAGACCCCACAACACCTCTCCTGGTTGGGCTCGAACCACCAACCTTTCGATTAACAGCTGAACGCGCTAACCATTGCGCCACGGAAGCCCAAAAATTCAATGTTCGTCAGGTATTGTGGAAAAACCTTGACTTTTTACGTCACATCTGAGACCTCACAACACCGCTCCCGGATGGGCTCTAACCACCAACCTATTGGTTAACAGCCGAACGCGCTAACCATTGAGCCACGAAGCTCAGAAATTAAATGGTCGTCACGTATTGTGGAAAAACTTTGGCTTTCTACGTTACATTTGAGATCCCACAACACCGCTCCCGGGTGGGCTCGAACCACCAACCTATTGGTTAACAGCCGAACGCGTTAACCATTGCGCCACGGAAGCCCAAACATTAAATGGTCGTCAGGTATTGTGGAAAAACTTTGGCTTTCTACGTTACGTTTGAGATCCCACAACGCCGCTCCCGGGTGGGCTCGAACCACTAAATTATTTGTTAACTGCTGAACGCGCTAACCATTGCGCCACGGAAGCTCAGAAATTAAATGGTTGTCACGTATTGTGGAAAAGTTTTGACTTTTTACGCTACATCTGAGACCCCACAACACCTCTCCCGGGTGGGCTCGAACCTTCAACCTTTCGATTAACAGCTGAACGTGCTAATCATTGCGCCACGGAAGCCCAAAAATTAAATGGTCGTCAGGTATTGTGGAAAAACTTTGGCTTTCCACGTTACGTTTGAGATCCCACAACACCGCACCCAGGTGGGCTCGAACCACCAACCTATTGGTTAACAGCCGAACGCCCTAAGCATTGCGCCACGGAAGCCCAAAAATTAAATGATCGTCAGGTATTGTGGAAAAACTTTGGCTTTCTACGTTACATTTGAGATCCCACAACGCCGCTCCCGGGTGGGCTCGAACCACTAACCTATTAGTTAACAGCCGAACGCGCTAACCATTGAGCCACGGAAGCTCAGAAATTAAATGGTTGTCACGTATTGTGGAAAAGTTTTGACTTTTTACGCTACATCTGAGACCCCACAACACCTCTCCCGGGTGGGCTCGAAACACCAACCTTTCGATTAACAGCTGAACGCGCTAACCATTGCGCCACGGAAGCCCGAAATTTCAATGTTCGTCAGGTATTGTGGAAAAACTCTGACATTTTATGTTACATCTGAGACGTCACAACACCGCTCCCGGGAGGGCTCAAACCACCAGTCTTTTGAATAGCAGCTGAACGCGCTAACCATTGCGCCACGGAAGCCCAAAAATTAAATGGTCGTCCGGTATTGTGGAAAAACTTTGACTTTTTACGTAACATCTGAGACCTCATAGCACCGCTCCCGGGTGTGCTCGAACCACCAACCTTTCTGTTAACAGCCGAACGCGCTAACGATTGCGCCACGGAAGCACAAAAATTAAATGGTCGTCCGGTATTGTGGAAAAACCTTGAATTTTTACGTCACATCTAAGACGTCACAACACCGCTCCCGGATGGGCTCGAACCACCAACCTATTGGTTAACAGGCGAACGCGCTAACCATTGAGCCACGGAAGCTCAGAATTTAAATGGTTGTCACGTATTGCGGAAAAGTTTTGACTTTTTACGCTACATCTGAGACCCCACAACACCTCTCTCGGGTGGGCTCGAACCTTCAACCTGTCGATTAACAGCTGAACGCGCTAATCATTGCGCCACGGAAGCCCAAAAATTAAATGGTCGTCAGGTGCTGTGGAAAAAACCTTGACTTTTTACGTCACATCTGAGACGTCACAACACCGCTCCCGGATGGGCTCGAACCACACACCTATTCGTTAACAGCCGAACGCGCTAACCTTTGAGCCAAGGAAGCCCAAAAATTTAATGGTCGTCAGGTATTGTGGCAAAACTTTGGCTTTCTACGTTACATTTGAGATCCCACACCACCGGTCCCGGGTGGGCTCAAACCACCTTCCTATTGGTTAACAGCCGAACGCGCTAACCATTGAGCCACGGAAGCTCAGAAATTAAATGGTTGTCACGTATTGTGGGTAGGTTTTGACTTTTTACACTACATCTGAGACCCCACAACACCTCTTCCGGGTGGGCTTGAACCGCCAGCCTTTCGATTAACAGCTGAACGCGCTGACCATTGCGCCACGGAAGCCCAAAAAATAAATGGTCGTCAGGTATTGTGGAAAAATTTTGGCTTTCAACGTTACATTTGAGATCCCAAAATACCGCTCCCGGGTGGGCTCGAACCACCAACCTATTGGTTAACAGCCGAATTCGCTAACCATTGAGCCACGGAAGCTCAGAATTTAAATGGTTGTCACGTATTGCGGAAAAGTTTTGACTTTTTACGCTACATCTGAGACCCCACAACACCTCTCTCGGGTGGGCTCGAACCTTCAACCTTTCGATTAACAGCTGAACGCGCTAATCATTGCGCCACGGAAGCCCAAAAATTAAATGGTCGTCAGGTGCTGTGGAAAAAACCTTGACTTTTTACGTCACATCTGAGACGTCACAACACCGCTCCCGGATGGGCTCGAACCACACACCTATTCGTTAACAGCCGAACGCGCTAACCTTTGAGCCAAGGAAGCCCAAAAATTTAATGGTCGTCAGGTATTGTGGCAAAACTTTGGCTTTCTACGTTACATTTGAGATCCCACACCACCGGTCCCGGGTGGGCTCAAACCACCTTCCTATTGGTTAACAGCCGAACGCGCTAACCATTGAGCCACGGAAGCTCAGAAATTAAATGGTTGTCACGTATTGTGGGTAGGTTTTGACTTTTTACACTACATCTGAGACCCCACAACACCTCTTCCGGGTGGGCTTGAACCGCCAGCCTTTCGATTAACAGCTGAACGCGCTGACCATTGCGCCACGGAAGCCCAAAAAATAAATGGTCGTCAGGTATTGTGGAAAAATTTTGGCTTTCAACGTTACATTTGAGATCCCAAAATACCGCTCCCGGGTGGGCTCGAACCACCAACCTATTGGTTAACAGCCGAATTCGCTAACCATTGAGCCACGGAAGCTCAGAATTTAAGTGGTTGTCACATATTGTGGAAAAGTTTTAACATTTTACGTTACATTTGAGACGTCACAACACCGCTCCCGGATGGGCTCGAACCACCAACCTTTCGGTTAACAGCTGAACGCGCTAATCATTGCGCCACGGAAGCCCAAAAATTAAATGTTCGTCAGGTATTGTGGAAAAACTCTGACATTTTACGTTACATCTGAGACCTCACAACACCGCTCCCGGATGGGCTCGAACCACCAACCTATTATTTAACAGCCGAACGCGCTAACCATTGAGCCACGGAAGCTCAGAAATTAAATGGTTGTCACGTATTGTGGAAAAGTTTTGACTTTTTACGCTACATCTGAGATCCCACAACGCCGCTCCCGGATGGGCTCGAACCACACACCTATTCGTTAACAGCCGAACGCGCTAACCTTTGAGCCAAGGAAGCCCAAAAATTTAATGGTCGTCAGGTATATTGGCAAAACTTTGGCTTTCTACGTTACATTTGAGATCCCACACCACCGGTCCCGGGTGGGCTCAAACCACCAACCTATTGGTTAACAGCCGAACGCGCTAACCATTGAGCCACGGAAGCTCAGAAATTAAATGGTTGTCACGTATTGTGGGTAGGTTTTGACTTTTTACACTACATCTGAGACCCCACAACACCTCTTCCGGGTGGGCTTGAACCGCCAGCCTTTCGATTAACAGCTGAACGCGCTGACCATTGCGCCACGGAAGCCCAAAAAATAAATGGTCGTCAGGTATTGTGGAAAAATTTTGGCTTTCAACGTTACATTTGAGATCCCAAAATACCGCTCCCGGGTGGGCTCGAACCACCAACCTATTGGTTAACAGCCGAATTCGCTAACCATTGAGCCACGGAAGCTCAGAATTTAAGTGGTTGTCACATATTGTGGAAAAGTTTTAACATTTTACGTTACATTTGAGACGTCACAACACCGCTCCCGGATGGGCTCGAACCACCAACCTTTCGGTTAACAGCTGAACGCGCTAATCATTGCGCCACGGAAGCCCAAAAATTAAATGTTCGTCAGGTATTGTGGAAAAACTCTGACATTTTACGTTACATCTGAGACCTCACAACACCGCTCCCGGATGGGCTCGAACCACCAACCTATTGGTTAACAGCCGAACGCGCTAACCATTGCGCCACGGAAGACCAAAAATTAAATGGTCGTCAGGTGTTGTGGAAAAAACCTTGACTTTTTACGTCACATCTGAGACGTCACAAAACCGCTCCCGGATGGGCTCGAACCACACACCTATTGGTAAACAGCCGAACGCGCTAACCTTTGAGCCACGGAAGCTCAGAAATTAAATGGTTGTCAGGTATTGTGGATAAGTTATGACTTTTTTGTTACATGTGTGACCCTACAACACCTCTTCCGGTTGGGCTCGAACCACCAACCTTTCGGTTAACAGCCGAACGCGCTAACCATTGCGCCAAGGAAGCCCAAAAATTTAATGGTCGTCAGGTATTGTGGCAAAACTTTGGCTTTCTACGTTACATTTGAGATCCCACACCACCGCTCCCGGGTGGGCTCGAACCACCAACCAATTGGTTAACAGCCGAACGCGCTAACCATTGAGCCACAGAAGCTCAGAAATTAAATGGTTGTCACGTATTGTGGATAAGTTTTGACTTTTTACGCTACATCTGAGACCCCACAACACCTCTTCCGGGTGGGCCTGAACCACAAGCCTTTCGATTAACAGTTGAACGCGCTAATAATTGCGCCACGGAAGCCCAAAAATTAAATGTTCGTCAGGTATTGTGGAAAAACTCTGACATTTTACGTTACATCTGAGACCTCACAACACCGCTCCCGGATGGGCTCTAACCACCAACCTATTGGTTAACAGCCGAACGCGCTAACCATTCAGCCACGGAAGCTCAGAAATTAAATGGTTGTCACGTATTGTGGAAAAGTTTTGACTTTTTACGCTACATCTGAGACCCCACAACACCTCTCCCGGTTGGGCTCGAACCACCAACCTTTCGATTAACAGCTGAACGCGCTAACCATTGCGCCACGGAAGCCCAAAAATTCAATGTTCGTCAGGTATTGTGGAAAAACCTTGACTTTTTACGTCACATCTGAGACCTCACAACACCGCTCCCGGATGGGCTCGAACCACCAACCTATTGGTTAACAGCCGAACGCGCTAACCATTGAGCCACGGAAGCTCAGAAATTAAATGGTTGTCACGTATTGTGGATAAGTTTTGACTTTTTACGCTACATCTGAGACCCCACAACACCTCTTCCGGGTGGGCCTGAACCACCAGCCTTTCGATTAACAGTTGAACGCGCTAAAAATTGCGCCAGGGAAGCCCAAAAATTAAATGTTCGTCAGGTATTGTGGAAAAACTCTGACATTTTACGTTACATCTGAGACCTCACAACACCGCTCCCGGATGGGCTCTAACCACCAACCTATTGGTTAACAGCCGAACGCGCTAACCATTCAGCCACGGAAGCTCAGAAATTAAATGGTTGTCACGTATTGTGGAAAAGTTTTGACTTTTTACGCTACATCTGAGACCCCACAACACCTCTCCTGGTTGGGCTCGAACCACCAACCTTTCGATTAACAGCTGAACGCGCTAACCATTGCGCCACGGAAGCCCAAAAATTCAATGTTCGTCAGGTATTGTGGAAAAACCTTGACTTTTTACGTCACATCTGAGACCTCACAACACCGCTCCCGGATGGGCTCTAACCACCAACCTATTGGTTAACAGCCGAACGCGCTAACCATTGAGCCACGGAAGCTCAGAAATTAAATGGTTGTCACGTATTGTGGAAAAGTTTTGACTTTTTACGCTACATCTGAGACCCCACAACACCTCTCCCGGGTGGGCTCGAACCACTAAATTATTTGTTAACTGCTGAACGCGCTAACCATTGCGCCACGGAAGCTCAGAAATTAAATGGTTGTCACGTATTGTGGAAAAGTTTTGACTTTTTACGCTACATCTGAGACCCCACAACACCTCTCCCGGGTGGGCTCGAACCTTCAACCTTTCGATTAACAGCTGAACGTGCTAATCATTGCGCCACGGAAGCCCAAAAATTAAATGGTCGTCAGGTATTGTGGAAAAACTTTGGCTTTCCACGTTACGTTTGAGATCCCACAACACCGCACCCGGGTGGGCTCGAACCACCAACCTATTGGTTAACAGCCGAACGCCCTAAGCATTGCGCCACGGAAGCCCAAAAATTAAATGATCGTCAGGTATTGTGGAAAAACTTTGGCTTTCTACGTTACATTTGAGATCCCACAACGCCGCTCCCGGGTGGGCTCGAACCACTAACCTATTAGTTAACAGCCGAACGCGCTAACCATTGAGCCACGGAAGCTCAGAAATTAAATGGTTGTCACGTATTGTGGAAAAGTTTTGACTTTTTACGCTACATCTGAGACCCCACAACACCTCTCCCGGGTGGGCTCGAACCACCAACCTTTCGATTAACAGCTGAACGCGCTAACCATTGCGCCACGGAAGCCCGAAATTTCAATGTTCGTCAGGTATTGTGGAAAAACTCTGACATTTTATGTTACATCTGAGACGTCACAACACCGCTCCCGGGAGGGCTCAAACCACCAGTCTTTTGAATAGCAGCTGAACGCGCTAACCATTGCGCCACGGAAGCCCAAAAATTAAATGGTCGTCCGGTATTGTGGAAAAACTTTGACTTTTTACGTAACATCTGAGACCTCATAGCACCGCTCCCGGGTGTGCTCGAACCACCAACCTTTCTGTTAACAGCCGAACGCGCTAACGATTGCGCCACGGAAGCCCAAAAATTAAATGGTCGTCCGGTATTGTGGAAAAACCTTGAATTTTTACGTCACATCTAAGACGTCACAACACCGCTCCCGGATGGGCTCGAACCACCAACCTATTGGTTAACAGGCGAACGCGCTAACCATTGAGCCACGGAAGCTCAGAATTTAAATGGTTGTCACGTATTGCGGAAAAGTTTTGACTTTTTACGCTACATCTGAGACCCCACAACACCTCTCTCGGGTGGGCTCGAACCTTCAACCTTTCGATTAACAGCTGAACGCGCTAATCATTGCGCCACGGAAGCCCAAAAATTAAATGGTCGTCAGGTGCTGTGGAAAAAACCTTGACTTTTTACGTCACATCTGAGACGTCACAACACCGCTCCCGGATGGGCTCGAACCACACACCTATTCGTTAACAGCCGAACGCGCTAACCTTTGAGCCAAGGAAGCCCAAAAATTTAATGGTCGTCAGGTATTGTGGCTAAACTTTGGCTTTCTACGTTACATTTGAGATCCCACACCACCGGTCCCGGGTGGGCTCATTCAAAAGACTGGTGGTTTGAGCCCTCCCGGGAGCGGTGTTGTGACGTCTCAGATGTAACATAAAATGTCAGAGTTTTTCCACAATACCTGACGAACATTGAAATTTCGGGCTTCCGTGGCGCAATGGTTAGCGCGTTCAGCTGTTAATCGAAAGGTTGGTGGTTCGAGCCCACCCGGGAGAGGTGTTGTGGGGTCTCAGATGTAGCGTAAAAAGTCAAAACTTTTCCACAATACGTGACAACCATTTAATTTCTGAGCTTCCGTGGCTCAATGGTTAGCGCGTTCGGCTGTTAACTAATAGGTTAGTGGTTCGAGCCCACCCGGGAGCGGCGTTGTGGGATCTCAAATGTAACGTAGAAAGCCAAAGTTTTTCCACAATACCTGACGATCATTTAATTTTTGGGCTTCCGTGGCGCAATGCTTAGGGCGTTCGGCTGTTAACCAATAGGTTGGTGGTTCGAGCCCACCCGGGTGCGGTGTTGTGGGATCTCAAACGTAACGTGGAAAGCCAAAGTTTTTCCACAATACCTGACGACCATTTAATTTTTGGGCTTCCGTGGCGCAATGATTAGCACGTTCAGCTGTTAATCGAAAGGTTGAAGGTTCGAGCCCACCCGGGAGAGGTGTTGTGGGGTCTCAGATGTAGCGTAAAAAGTCAAAACTTTTCCACAATACGTGACAACCATTTAATTTCTGAGCTTCCGTGGCGCAATGGTTAGCGCGTTCAGCAGTTAACAAATAATTTAGTGGTTCGAGCCCACCCGGGAGCGGCGTTGTGGGATCTCAAACGTAACGTAGAAAGCCAAAGTTTTTCCACAATACCTGACGACCATTTAATGTTTGGGCTTCCGTGGCGCAATGGTTAACGCGTTCGGCTGTTAACCAATAGGTTGGTGGTTCGAGCCCACCCGGGAGCGGTGTTGTGGGATCTCAAATGTAACGTAGAAAGCCAAAGTTTTTCCACAATACGTGACGACCATTTAATTTCTGAGCTTCGTGGCTCAATGGTTAGCGCGTTCGGCTGTTAACCAATAGGTTGGTGGTTAGAGCCCATCCGGGAGCGGTGTTGTGAGGTCTCAGATGTGACGTAAAAAGTCAAGGTTTTTCCACAATACCTGACGAACATTGAATTTTTGGGCTTCCGTGGCGCAATGGTTAGCGCGTTCAGCTGTTAATCGAGAGGTTGGTGGTACGAGCCCACCCGGGAGAGGTGTTGTGGGGTCTCAGATGTAGCGTAAAAAGTCAAAACCTTTCCACAATACGTGACAACAATTTAATTTCTGGGCTTCCGTGGCTCAATGATTAGCGCGTTCGGCTGTTAAACAATAGGTTTGTGGTTCGAGCCCATCCGGGATGCGGTGTTGTGAGGTCTCAGATGTAACGTAAAATGTCAGAGTTTTTCACAATACCTGACGAACATTTAATTTTTGGGCTTCCGTGGCGCAATGATTAGCGCGTTCAGCTGTTAATCGAAAGGTTGAAGGTTCGAGCCCACCCGGGAGAGGTGTTGTGGGGTCTCATATGTAGCGTAAAAAGTCAAAACTTATCCACAATACGTGACAATCATTTAATTTCTGAGCTTCCGTGGCTCAATGGTTAGCGCGTTCGGCTGTTAACCAATAGGTTGGTGGTTCGAGCCCATCCGGGAGCGGTGTTGTGGGATCTCAAATGTAACGTAGAAAGCCAAAGTTTTTCCACAATACCTGACGATCATTTAATTTTTGGGCTTCCGTGGCGCAATGGTTAGGGCGTTCGGCTGTTAACCATTAGGTTGGTGGTTCGAGCCCACCCGGGCGCGGTGTTGTGGGATCTCAAACGTAACGTAGAAAGCCAATGTTTTTCCACAATACCTGACGACCATTTAATTTTTGGGCTTCCGTGGCGCAATGATTAGCGCGTTCAGCTGTTAATCGAAAGGTTGAAGGTTCGTGCCCACCCGAGAGAAGTGTTGTGGGGTCTCAGATGTAGCGTAAAAAGTCAAGGTTTTTACACAATACCTGACGGGCATTTAAATTTTGGGCTTCCTTGGCGCAATGGTTAGCGCGTTCGGCTGTTAACCAATAGGTTGGTGGTTCGAGCCCACCCGGGAGCGGTGTTGTGTGATCTCAAATGTAACGTAGAAAGCCAAAATTTTTCCACAATACCTGACGACCATTTAATTTTTGGGCTTCCGTGGCGCAATGGTTAGCACGTTCGGCTGTTAACCAATAGGTTGGTGGTTCGAGCCCATCCGGGAGCGGTGTTGTGAGGTCTCAGATGTGACGTAAAAAGTCAAGGTTTTCCACAATACCTGACAACCATTTAATTTCTGAGCTTCCGTGGCTCAATGGTTAGCGCGTTCGGCTGTTAACCAATAGGTTGGTGGTTCGAGCCCACCCGGGAGCGATGTTGTGGGATCTGAAATGTAACGTAGAAAGCCAAAGTTTTTGCACAATAAATGACGACCATTTAATTTTTGGGCTTCCGTGGCGCAATGGTTAGCGCGATCGGCTGTTAACCAATAGGTTGGTGGTTCGACCCCATCCGGAAGCGGTGTTGTGAGGTCTCAGATGTGACGTAAAAAGTCAAGGTTTTTACATAATACCTGACGAGCATTTAACTTTTGGGCTTCCGTGGCGCAATGGTTAGCGCGTTCAGCTGCTATTCAAAAGACTGGTGGTTTGAGCTCTCCCGGGAGCGGTGTTGTGACGTCTCAAATGTAACATACAATGTCAGAGTTTTTCCACAATACCTGTCGAACATTGAATTTTTGGGCTTCCGTGGCGCAATGGTTAGCGCGTTCTGCTGTTAATCGAGAGGTTGGTGGTACGAGCCCACCCGGGAGAGGTGTTGTGGGGTCTCAGATGTAGCGTAAAAAGTCAAAACCTTTCCACAATACGTGACAATCATTTAATTTCTGAGCTTCCGTGGCTCAATGGTTAGCGCGTTCGGCTGTTAACCAATAGGTTGGTGGTACGAGCTCATCCGGGAGCGGTGTTGTGAGGTCTCAGATGTGACGTAGAAAGCCAAAGTTTTTCCACAATACCTGACGACCATTTAATTTTTGGGCTTCCGTGGCTCAATGGTTAGCGCGTTCGGCTGTTAACCAATAGGTTGGTGGTTCGAGCCCATCCGGGAGCGGTGTTGTGTGATCTCAAATGTAACGTAGGAAGCCAAAGTTTTTCCACAATACCTGAGGACCATTTAATTTTTGGGCTTCCGTGGCTCAATGGTTAGCGCTTTCGGCTGTTAACCAATAGGTTGGTGGTTCGAGCCCATCCGGGAGCGGTGTTGTGAGGTCTCAGATGTGACGTAAAAAGTCAAGGTTTTTCCACAATACCTGACAAGCATTTAATTTTTGGGCTTCCGTGGCGCGTTCGGCTGTTAACCAATAGGTTGGCGGTTCGAGCCCACCCGGGAGCGGTGTTGTGGGATCTCAAATGTAACGTAGAAAGCCAAAGTTTTTCCACAATACGTGACGACCATTTAATTTCTGAGCTTCCGTGGCTCAATGGTTAGCGCGTTCGGCTGTTAACCAATAGGTTGGTGGTTCGAGCCCATCCGGGAGCGGTGTTGTGAGGTCTCAGATGTGACGTAAAAAGTCAAGGTTTTTCCACAATACCTGACGAACATTTAATTTTTGGGCTACCATGGCGCAATGGTTAGCGCGTTCGGCTGTTAACCGAAAGGTTGGTGGTTCGAGCCCACCCGGGAGCGGCGTTGTGGGATCTCAAATGTAACGTAGAAAGCCAAAGTTTTTCCACAATACCTGACGATCATTTAATTTTTGGGCTTCCGTGGCGCAATGGTTAGGGCGTTCGGCTGTTAACCATTAGGTTGGTGGTTCGAGCCCACCCGGGCGCGGTGTTGTGGGATCTCAAACGTAACGTAGAAAGCCAATGTTTTTCCACAATACCTGACGACCATTTAATTTTTGGGCTTCCGTGGCGCAATGATTAGCGCGTTCAGCTGTTAATCGAAAGGTTGAAGGTTCGTGCCCACCCGAGAGAGGTGTTGTGGGGTCTCAGATGTAGCGTAAAAAGTCAAGGTTTTTACACAATACCTGACGGGCATTTAAATTTTGGGCTTCCTTGGCGCAATGGTTAGCGCGTTCGGCTGTTAACCAATAGGTTGGTGGTTCGAGCCCATCCGGGAGCGGTGTTGTGAGGTCTCAGATGTGACGTAAAAAGTCAAGGTTTTCCACAATACCTGACAACCATTTAATTTCTGAGCTTCCGTGGCTCAATGGTTAGCGCGTTCGGCTGTTAACCAATAGGTTGGTGGTTCGAGCCCACCCGGGAGCGATGTTGTGGGATCTGAAATGTAACGTAGAAAGCCAAAGTTTTTGCACAATAAATGACGACCATTTAATTTTTGGGCTTCCGTGGCGCAATGGTTAGCGCGTTCGGCTGTTAACCAATAGGTTGGTGGTTCGACCCCATCCGGAAGCGGTGTTGTGAGGTCTCAGATGTGACGTAAAAAGTCAAGGTTTTTACATAATACCTGACGAGCATTTAACTTTTGGGCTTCCGTGGCGCAATGGTTAGCGCGTTCAGCTGCTATTCAAAAGACTGGTGGTTTGAGCTCTCCCGGGAGCGGTGTTGTGACGTCTCAAATGTAACATACAATGTCAGAGTTTTTCCACAATACCTGTCGAACATTGAATTTTTGGGCTTCCGTGGCGCAATGGTTAGCGCGTTCAGCTGTTAATCGAGAGGTTGGTGGTACGAGCCCACCCGGGAGAGGTGTTGTGGGGTCTCAGATGTAGCGTAAAAAGTCAAAACCTTTCCACAATACGTGACAACAATTTAATTTCTGGGCTTCCGTGGCTCAATGATTAGCGCGTTCGGCTGTTAACCAATAGGTTTGTGGTTCGAGCCCATCCGGGATGCGGTGTTGTGAGGTCTCAGATGTAACGTAAAATGTCAGAGTTTTTCACAATACCTGACGAACATTTAATTTTTGGGCTTCCGTGGCGCAATGATTAGCGCGTTCAGCTGTTAATCGAAAGGTTGAAGGTTCGAGCCCA